>NC_138751.1:43573473-45048473 GCF_965113315.1 Podarcis vaucheri | reverse complement strand
AACTACAGTTCCCAGATTTCCCTAGGAAGTGGAGTTGATTGTTAAACCCCTCTGAGAGGGAAGGGATGGTCTCTGAACAACTCTTTCTTCACCCTTAACAAACTACAGCTCCCAGAATTCTTTGAGGGAAGCAGCAAGTGTTTAAAATGGCATAACAGAGCTTTCAATGCACGCTATGTGAACATCTAGTGTTAACTACTTGTATCGCTGGGGCAGGGCCGGATTTAGGTTTGATAAGGCCCTAAGCTACTGAAGGTAATGGGGCCCTTTATATGTCCAGCTGTCCTTTGTCAGCAACAAATTGTCGCAGTTTTTTGTGTTGAATATAGGCTATATGGTAATTTATGGACCTAATAGGTATCCAAAGCCATTTGCACATAACAAAATGTGTATTTTATGAAAGTAATTGTTAAACTGAAATACAATTAAGAAGAAGTATATTAATAGTGAAATACAATTACGGAGAAGTATATTAATTGTGAAATAATTATTAAGCCCTAACTTAAAATGATTTTTTATTCATAACAAACTTAATAATGCAAACACATTGGCATTTGGCAATAACAAAAATTCCTTTAGAAACACAATTTACAAAGACTCATAATCTAGTCTCTAGAAACTTGCTATAACATGAAGTAGTAACAGCAAACCAGTGATATTTTCGGGAGCAGGCTAGCAGGCGGGGCCCATTACTTACATCATAGGAGCCGACACAACACAAAACACTGTTGCCGCATGTAGGTTTTATTTTATTTATTTGTTTTTTATCTTATATTTTGGAAATGCACATCCAGGTGTTGTTTTTTTCCCTTTAAATTTTTTTCCCCCAAGTGAGTGGGGACCTAAGCTATAGCTTGTTTAGCTTATATGTAAATCTGGCACTGCACTGGGGGAAGGAGAGAGGTATGGATCATTTAATTGCCTACCCAGGGCGGGAGTGGGTTGTGGATGAGAATAAAACCGGCTGAGAGCTGGCGTCATGTCTAGGAGCCCAAGCTATGAAACAGGACGTCCTTGGTTTGAATTTCACCTCCACTGCAGACTTTCTCAAACAGAGCAAGGCTGTGCCCCCAAGAAGCAGGGCACGGGAAGGTTAGTCCAGGTGTCCTTTGGGTTTCCTACCAGCGCTTGGTAGAGAATGGTTGGTGACACCCCACTGCTGCACTTGGTACAGGTCAAAGGAGGCTTGTTCCGACTGCGAAGCCCCGGATAAGGGCAATGGCGAGGCAGAGCTGTTGAAACCGAGTGATGGCACCTCTTCTTCAGGAAAAAGCAGCGCAGCAGAGCAGGTAAGGGCCAGGAAGTTTGTGGGATGGGCATCGAGGTCAGGAGATCTCAGCATGTGGATCCTTTTTCCTGAGGCTTTTCCACCCAGAGATCCGCTCAGTATCTGCAGTGCCTCTCTTAAAAGATTCACACATGGTTGTTTTTATAACTGACTGCTGAGACCGTTTCTCGGCTAATCCCGGAGCACCCCACAGGGATTGCCCCACGGGGCAGCAAGAGGATTTGTGGGTGCTTTGATCAGCACCCTGAGGGTGTTCTTTTATCATCCGCACCCAGAGGAATTGGGAGCGTTGCATGACATCGCAGCAGCTCGTCCAATTGTGTGTTGTTTTTTAAGAATAAATAAATTTATTTGGTTTTTCAGATTAAACTTTTACAATCACATATCCAACATACAACCTAAAAGCCAAGATTCCAAAGAATCTCCTGGAATTCCCTCCTCCCCTTTGTGGGTCCTATTGCTAATCATTTCCTCCCGCATCTTTTATGATAATCCAAATCTTTTACATCTCCATTATGTCCAAAATTCACCTTTAAACTACAAGCGGTTATTCAGATCGTCCATTTGTCAGTTGGGCATGTTGCACACGATCGGTAGAATTTAGCATCCAGTATATATTATACTGGGACGCGGGTGGCGCTGTGGGTTACAGCACAGAGCCTAGGACTTGCCGTTCAGAAGGTTGGTGGTTCGAATCCCTGCGACGGGGTGAGCTCCCGTTGCTCCGTCCCTGCTCCTGCCAACCTTGCAGTTCGAAAGCACGTCAAAGTGCAAGTAGATAAATAGGTACCACTCCGGCGGGAAGGTAAATGGCGTTTCCGTGAGCTGCTCTGGTTCGCCAGAAGCGGCTTAGTCATGCTGGCCACATGACCTGGAAGCTGTACACCGGCTCCCTCAGCCAATAAAGCAAGATGAGCGCCGCAAACCCAGAGTCGGCCACGACTGGACCTAATGGTCAGGGGTCCCTTTACCTTTACCTATATATTATACAAATTTTACACCAGCATAACCCCCCCCCCCCCGGACACACACCTTTTTGCTGTGTTTGATAGATTCAAGAACTGGGGGGGAACCCCAGCTGCTATGGAACAGAGTCCTCAGATCCAGCTGAGAAACAGGAGGAGCTGAATGCTCGGTTGCAAGGAATGGATAAAAAGCAGCTGATGAGGTGAGTCGATGTCTTTCTACCCGATACAGGGAAAGCAAGGTCTTCTTATCCTGCCATCTCATATCAGGTTTAAGCACATATCAGGTTGACAGTCAAATTGATGTCACAGTCATTTCATTCTTTCCAAAATACAGTGGTACCTCAGGTTACAAACACCTCGGGTTACCGACTCCGCTAACCCGGAAGTAGTATCTCGGGTTAAGAACTTTACCTCAGGATGAGAACAGAAATCGCGCACAGGCAGCAGCAGGAGGCCCCATTAGCTAAAGTGGTACCTCACGTTAAGAACGGTTTCAGGTTAAGAACGGACCTCCAGAACGAATTAAGTTTGTAACCAGAGGTACCACTGTACAGTGGTACCTCAGGTTACAGACGCTTCAGGTTAATAATAGCTCAGGTTAAGAACTTTGCTTCAGGATGAGAACAGAAATCGTGCTCCGGCGGCGCGGCAGCAGGAGGCCCCATTAGCTAAAGTGGTCTTCAGGTTAAGAACAGTTTCAGGTTAAGTACGGACCTCCGGAACGAATTAAGTACTTAACCCGAGGTACCACTTTACTGCTTATCTGCAGGGTGGGCAGGAACCGTGCTGATTCCTTTCTGCTCTTTTGCAGCATACACAACATACATTGAAGTACGCGACTTCCCCCCCCCCCCTTGAATCCTGGGACCTGGGACCTTTCGCTCTGTGAAAGGCAAACTACAGTTCCCCAGGATTCTTTGGGGAAAGCCATGTGATTTAATCATACGTTACACACACACAGCCTTTGCTCCCGTCTCTCCCATTGTGATCACATGGTGATTTTCGATCTTTCTTACTGTCTCAGGCTGGTAACGTCAATCTTGCACGTGGCACAAAGGCAGTATGCCCTTCTGAAAGCTGCCAACCTCCTCACCCCGGATACGAGGGTTGACTTTGAAGGCCTGGGCAGCTTGCTGTCGGGAGAGGTCTGTGAGGCCCCAGACGTTTCCACTGTAAAGGAGCAAGTTGGGGAACTGGATGCGGCTACTCAAGGCAGCGTGGAGCCAGAAGTGCAGCAGCTCGTGGATAATGGTGATTCTTGGGGGGGTGGGGGCAGAGTTGAAATTTATTTTAATTTTATTTATTTGTTGGATTCATATACAGCCCTATACCCGGAGGTCTCAGGGCGATTCACAGAACAAAATCAGAATATAAAACCACAAAATATATCATCAAAATAAAAACAACAACCCAATAACCACCACAACCACATTTTAAAAGGGCATAGGATCAAATCGACCAAAGACCTGGTTAAAAAGTAATGTTTTTGCCTGGCGCCTAAAGGTGTATAATGAAGGCGCCAGGCAAACTTCCCTGGGGAGAGCATTCCACAGATGGGGAGCCACTGCAGAGAAGGCCCCGTTCTCGTGTTGCCACCCTCTGGACCTCTTGAGGAGGAGGCCTGCAATGAAGGGCCTCAGAAGATGATCTCAGGGTCTGGGTAGGTTCATATGGAAAGAGGGGGTCCTTGAGGTGTTGCGGTCCTGAAGCGTTTTAAGGTTTTATGGGTCAAAACCAGCACTTTCAATTGGACCCAGAAACTAATTGGTAGCCAGTGCAGTCGGATCAGAAATAGCAGTGAATGGGATTGGCTGAGTGCAGAGTTCCCCCACTGGCTGACTGGGTGGTTGGCTGAGTGAAGGGTTCCCCCACTGGCTGACTGAGGGGTTAGCTGAGTGATGGGTTCCCCCATTGGCTGACTGAGGGGTTGGCTGAATGAAGGGTTCTCCCATTGGCTGAGTGCAGGGTTCCCCCATTGGCTGACTGGGGGGTTGGCTGAGTGAAGGGTTCTCCCATTGGCTGAGTGAAGGGTTCCCCCATTGGCTGACTGGGGGGTTGGCTGAGTGAAGGGTTCTCCCATTGGCTGAGTGAAGGGTTCCCCCATTGGCTGACTGGGGGGTTGGCTGAGTGAAGGGTTACCCCATTGGCTGACTGGGTGGTTGGCTGAGTGAAGGGTTCTCCCATTGGCTGACTGAGGGGTTAGCTGAGTGATGGGTTCCCCCATTGGCTGACTGGGGGGTTGGCTGAGTGAAGGGTTCCCCCATTGGCTGACTGGGTGGTTGGCTGAGTGAAGGGTTCCCCCATTGGCTGACTGAGGGGTTAGCTGAGTGAAGGGTTCCCCCATTAGCTGACTGGGGGGTTGGCTGAGTGAAGGGTTCCCCCATTGGCTGACTGGGGGGTTGGCTGAGTGCAGGGTTCCCCCATTGGCTGACTGGGGGGTTGGCTGAGTGAAGGGTTCCCCCATTGGCTGATTTGTCCACTCTCCCGGGTCCATGCCCTTGGGTGTTCGTCTCTCTTAGGCTGCCAATTTTCATTGCTCTCTGCCTCTCTGTCGCAGCTGCCCTCCCGCCTTCCCTTCCTGCAGCCGAGGGTGTCGATCCAACGGGCGGTCCTGGGGTCGTGCCCGCTTCACCAGAGAGGGGCCCAATGCCAGGCGCAACTTTCAAGACCCCCCACCTCCCCACAAAGAAGCGAAGGAAGTCAGCAGAGAGCCCACCGCTGTCCGAAAGGAGCTCCCCTTCCACCCCCAAGGGGCGGGCCAAGCGTCGGCGGAAGAATCCCCTCTCCCCACAGCAAGTGGACTCCCTGAAGGAATGGGCTGCTTTCCCTCAGGCTGACTGCACCAGCACTCCTGTCGTGGATAAAGCCAGGTCTTCTAGTCCGTACAGTCTCCGCCCGCTGCCGTGCTGCCCTTTGACAGTTACAAAGACCCGTAGGCCTCTGGGCACCTCATCCGCCCAGAATTGCTCCACACCAGCTCCGCCGAGGGGCCTGAACACCACCTTCGACCTCTGCGAGGTCCCCTGCCCTCCTGACGCGAAACCCAGCGCTCCTGAATGCCCTGCCTGGGAGAGCGTCCAGCACCTCTCTAACCACCAGGGGGCACCTTTCATACCCAGGTGGGTGCCTCTGAGCTGCAAGGCCCTCTGGCATTTCCTTCCCCTTGCAGAGCTTTGGCCCAGGCGGCCTCAGACACAAACTGTGCCAATACTTGCGGTTCCCAGTTGAAAGCGTAGGGGGCAGTCTCTGCCAAGCAGCAGGGAAGAATCCCACAAAACACAGTCCCTGCCTCCACTCTTACAATCTAAGCCAAAAAGCCGTGGCACGAAAGGAAAAAGCAATGAGGAGGGTGGAGGAAAAGGATTACACTCAGACAACAAATTCCTGATGTTACCAGGCTCTTTTAACGACCAGGTTGGGTGGAAATGGGCTGCTTGTAGTTCAGAAAGGAAAAAAACAGGCCTGTGTGGCCTTTTGATAACCCAAACGTCTTGGAAGTGGCTTTTATACAGCCAAAAGTTGCTGTCCTTACCTTCTGGGCCCTATCAGGAATCTACTTGTCACTCTTGCTGTGGCGGTTAAGGCTCTCCGTGGCCTAATTGGTACCATCACCTCCAGAGGAGATGATCCTGCTACTCTTCGTCACAAGAGAGTTGCTTCTACAATCACTTTAAGTTGGGGGAATTGGGGAGGAAGGCATGAGCCCAGCTGTTAAAAGCAGCACAGGATGTTTCCCATTTCCCAGCAAAGTCTCCAAAAAGTGAAGAAGAAGAAGAAGAAGAAGAAGAAGAAGAGTTTGGATTTGATACCCCGCCTTTCACTCCCCTTCAGGAGTCTCAAAGCGGCTAACATTCTCCTTTCCCTTCCTCCCCCACAACAAACACTCTGTGAGGTGAGTGGGGCTGAGAGACTTCACAGAAGTGTGACTGGCCCAAGGTCACCCAGCAGCTGCATGTGGAGGAGCGGAGACACGAACCCGGTTTCCCAGATTACGTGACTACCGCTCTTAACCACTGCACCACACTGGCTCTCAGGTTGAGACCTGTCTGCATTGCCTGAAAGTTCCTGGTCTTTAAGACAGCCTTGCAAATAGTTACTAGCCTGCAAGCATTTTTGCTAGCCGGTTGGCCAGAGCGCTCCCCTTCCCGGTTCCTCTGCCAGTCTCTCCCATTCGCCTCCATTCAGTTCTTTGTCGTCTGCGGCCACCAGGCAAATATTTAAGTGCAAGGCCACTTTAAGAGGTGTGGACCTTTTTTGAGCAGCCAATCCCTGCCTTTGTCCTGTATCTCTTGGCGAATTAGAGGTGGCCAGTTTCCTTGGGGTGAGGAGGGGGTGGGCAGCCAAACCCTCCTGGAAGCTGTGCTTCTTGCATTTAACTCCTGCAATCCTTTCAGTTCCAGGGCGTCCATGCCAGTGTTCACCATGAAGGGCTCCTCCATTCCGCGATCGTCCTCCTTGGCCTCCAAAGCCTCAACGCAGAAGAGGAGGCACACCACAAAGTAAGCTCACTCTCCTTTTCAATAGGCTTGTCCTGGGAACACAGCTATGTCCTCCTGGCCCTGATTGAGGTCATCAAAACAATATTGATTTTACCATGGCAGTGCCAGGTTAGGGATCCCTGCCTTCAAGGCTGCCAAACCTACTTACGTATATCGGTGAGAAGATGATCCCTGCCCTCGGGCTCCCAGCCCAAAGAGGCACGATACAAAAGGAAAAGGGGGCTGGGAGGGAGGAGGAAAAAGCTCAGACGCTAATTCTAAGCAGTTGGTCCCTTACTTTTCTCGCCCTGATCTGGCGACAGTGATCCATGTGACGGTCACCTCCAGGCTTGATTATTGTAACTCGCTCTATGCGGGGCTGCCCTTGAAGCTGACCCAGAAACTCCAGCGGGTGCAGAATGCCACGGCAAGGGTCCTTGCCTCGGGGTCACATCCATCCAGTGCTTTACCAACTGCACTGGAGTACAGGGTCAGGTTTAAGGTGTTGGTTTTGACCTTTAAAGCCCTATGCGGCCTAGGACCCTCGTACCTACAGGACCGCCTCTCCTGGTATGCCCCGCGGAGGACCTTAAGGTCCACAAATGACAACACTTTGGAGGTCCCAAGTCGCAAGGTGGTTAGATTGGTCTCAACTAGGGCCAGGGTCTTTTCAGTACTGGCCCCGACTTGGTGGAACGCTCTGTCTCAAGAGACTAGGGCCCTGTGGGACTTGACATCTTCCCTCAGGGCCTGCAAGACAGAGCTGTTCCACCAGGCCTTTGGTTTGGACCCACTCTGACCCTTTTGTTTTCCCTCCCCTTACGGTTTTTACCCATATGCTACTTTTAAATGAGGCTGCATTTTAAACATTTTAAATTGCATTTTAACCTGTATTTTAAATTGTCGTCGTCCCCCCGGTTATGTTTTTATTGTAATTTTACTGGTGTTAGCCGCCCTGAGCCCGGCTCTGGCCAGGGAGGGCGGGGTATAAATAATGTTTATTATTATTAGAGGGCTTTTAATGAGGAGCAGGAACGGGGGGGGGGGGATTGGAGAGGAGCTGGCTACTTTCTGCAAGGCTACTGGAGAGGCCTTGCAACCCAATCTCTCTCCCTCTTTTTAGCCCCGCCTCCTACTCGCTGGGTGCGCCACGCAGCCGCATTGCCAGGCTCCAGGGCACGTCACTCAAGTCTTCGCGGGTCACGAGCGCGCCAGGTAAACTGGGTCCGGCTAATCGTAGTGCAAGTAGTGTGTCTGCCCATATTCTCCCAAACAGTTAGGCCCACAGAGCTCTGGTTGTGAAGAGAACAAGGCTGGGGAATGCTTGAGGGGAAGAGCAGGCAGGAGAAGATTGGGAGGTGGGGAGATGCTGGAAGCTGAAGAGGTAAGAGGTAAGAGGGTTTAGTGAGCAGGAGGAGTCTGACAGAGAGCAGTCTAGAAGCAGAGGCAGAAGCAGAGGCTGGAGAGAAAGAAGGCCAAGAAGCGGTAATGAGGTACTGTATTTTTCGCTCCATAAAGCGCACCTGACCATAAGGTGCACCTACTTTTTTTTGGGGGGGGGTTAAAGGAAAAAAAATGTGGCTCTTGGGGGCTTTTGCGGGAGGCGGGGGAAGTGAGAGAGCCTCGCTCTGTCCCTTCCCCCACCCCCCCAAAAGCCAGGGATAGTCGCGTGAAGCCCCCCCAGGGCAGCGGGATGAAGGCTCCCCTGCGGAGGCTTCCCGGACTACCCCAGAGCTGCTCGACCCAAAGAACAGGTCGGGGAGCAGCGGAAAGGCTGCGCGCAGCCTTCCTGCTGCTCCCCGAGCTTGTGGGGCTGGCGGGGGAAGCCCGGGTCCCTCCCCCAGCCCCAGGGACCACACATTTGCTCCATAAGACACACAGACATTTCCCCCTAGATTTTAAGAGGAAAACAGTACGTCTTATGGAGCGAAAAATACGGTAGGCTGCTGAAGAGTCACAGGTGTCTCCCCACCCCCTGCTGTGACAAGCTTCCATCTCCCTTTGTCTCCCAGAACCAGAAAAGGCATGAAGAGAGCGGAGGGAAAGTTAGCTCCGTGCAGGCGTAGTCTCCGATTGCTTAGGGGGAAACCTTGGAGAGAAGGGGACTTAGGCAGCTGTAGAGAGGTGCTTCATGTGGGCAAGACCTGCCAAAGATGAGCTGCTGGGCTCATTAGGCCTGAAATGCCTGTGCAGGTCTATTTTTGCTAACGAAGAGGTACCTCCAACTCGCTCGGGGTGGGTTCCTGCTAGCTAGCTACTGTCAGTCTAATAGGACGAATGAGGCCCTGCCTTCCCCACCTTAGTTAGCTCCCACCTGCCTGCCTTCTTATTTACATACAACCAGTCAAGAGGTGGCTCTGACTGTCATTGGCTGTGGCTCCACCTATGGTTGGTCTCCCTGCCTTCCGCCTCCCAGTCCCATTGGGCACCAGTCGCTTGTGGATTTACCCAGCAACTCCCCTCCTAATCTGGGCTCTCCCTACAGGACAACCCTCTGGCAATCCTGCATGGAAATGGCGCTAGGAAGATTCCGTGGCTCCTGAAGGATTGTACCCCATCTTCAGTTGTGTCGTTTTCTATAAAGATGCCTTCCTGAAAATCCTCATTGCCCACTCTTTGGTCCCTCAGCATCTGCTGACAGTATATTATTCGGGATATTATCCTGTGTATTTAACATAATATATATATATTAAAAACAAAAACAAAAGCAGGAAAAGCTAGATATACAGATATTCCTGCTTTTGTTTTTTTTTAATAGATTAGGGTTAAAAAAAAAAAAAACTTACCATAAAAAGCTTTAATAAAATATATGATATATATATATATAGAGAGAGAGAGAGAGAGAGATGTCATATCAAATATTACTTATGTCCTATTCTGGTTCGTCAGTTCTCACTTGTTTGCAATTCCTTAAATTCACAAAATTCTGAATGAATGAATTATACATTTGCCCATTACCCTACACTTTATTCTTCCAAAACATCATAAAGTTTGGTCAATGAAATGTTTGTTTTCCTGTTCCCCCACGCACTAGCAATATTTGTCTATTTTAAAGCACAAACCACATCCCATACCCTCATCATCCAATCCCTTAAGGAAGGTGGTTCTCGCCCCCCCCTTTCTTTTGTGACTAATTGTCATCTCTGTATCGACATAGAAAACCCATGATTTTGCATTACCAAATAAAATAACTACCAAGTCAAATGGTAATTTCTCCTCATCACATGTACTTTCTTTTGAATAGCAGGTGATTTTTTTTCTTGTGCTTTCTGACCCTGTCTCCTGTATAAAGATGCCTTGTCACAAGGGCAAACAAAGTTAACCTCAACAAATATAGTAGTAACACAGAAGTGGACATTTCTCACTGGCTGCTCCAGTGTTGGAGAGCATTCTCCTTGCTGAAATAAGAATAGGCCCCATCAGTATTGGCATATCGCCGGCTTGTGAAGACGCTCCTGTTAAGACAATCCTTTCCCTGGCTTGAAGCTCCTGCTCTAATTACTTGTAATTGCCGTTTTTACCCTTTTATTCGTTGTACTGTTTTTATGGGCTCCTTTTATTGTTGCATTTCAATTGTGGGTAAAATAAACACATTAACTGAAAATAATGCTTTGATGAAACTGCTTTGATGTGTATTATGCACTCTTATATTTTTGTCACCAGTTTTTATGCAGTCGTACCTTGGATCCCGAACGTCTTGCAACTCGAACGTTTTGACTCCCGAACACTGCAAACCCAAAGTGAGTGTTCTGGTTTGCAAACGTTCTCTGGAATCCGAACATCCTCCGCAGCTTCCGATTGAGTGCAGGACGCTCCTGCAGCAAATCGGAAGCCGTGTGTTGGTTGTCAAACGTTTTTGGAAGTCAAACAGACTTCTGGAACGGATTCCATTCGACAATCAAGGTACGACTGTACTCGTAAACCAAAGCCATCCTGACAATCAAGCATCATATAAATAGATGATTATAATATCAAGTGTGTGGTCACAGCACACTAGAGCCACAGTTGCGAAGCCTGCTTCCTCGGTGCATATTCCTTCAGGGCTGCAGCCTAATTTCTTGATGGGTTACTGTAGCACACTGGGAAACAGGACAGCTCGAGGGACTGTGACAGCCTTGCTCGGAAGCTCAGTGAGATGTGACTTTAGGGCTTTGCCAAATACAGAAGTGGAAAGGAGAAGGACTGTGAGCTCTGACCTTTTGAGCTGGGTCCTGGTGAACTCAGTGTCTTGCTGGCTCTTTCCTGGTGAATGGTAAGAGAGGAGTGGGTGGAAAAACAAAGGGATGATTGGGGCACTGTGAAGTACAGTCATACCTCCGCTTATGTATCCCTCTGGATATGTAAAATTTGGGATGCGAACACGGCAAACCCAGAAGTATTTTTCCGGGTTTCGCTGTATGCGCAGAAGCACTCCTCCAGTTGTGAATTCCTCGGGATGTGGCCGGACCTCAAACGGATCCCATTTGCAACCGGAGGTAAAGGGACCCCTGACCATTAGTTCCAGTCGTGGCCGACTCTGGGGTTGCGCTGCTCATCTCGCTTTATTGGCCGAGGGAGCGGCATACAGCTTCCGGGTCATGTGGCCAGCATGACTAAGCCGCTTCTGGCGAACCAGAGTAGCGCACGGAAATGCCGTTTACCTTCCCACTGGAGCGGTACCTATTTATCTACTTGCACTTTGATGTGCTTTCGAACTGCTAGGTTGGCAGGAGCAGGGACCGAGCAACGGGAGCTCACCCCGTTGCGGGGATTCGAACCGCCGACCTTCTAATCGGCAAGTCCTAGGCTCTGTGGTTTAACCCACAGCACAACCCACGTCCCGAGGTACCACTGTAGTATTATTGGATGACAAATGCCACTCTATTCTGCTTTGGTCAGACCACACCTGGGATATTGTGTCTGGTTCTAGGCATCCCCATTGAAGAAGGCAATTGACAAGATGGAACGTGTGCAGAGGAGGGCAGCCAAGATGATTAAGGGTCTGGAAATGAAGTCTTATGGGGGATTGAGGGAGTTGGCATGTTTAGCCTGGAAAAGAAGAGACTGAGAGGAGATGATAGCCATCTTCAAACATCTAAAGAGCTGTCACATGGAGGATGGAGCAAACTTGTTTTCTCCGGAGGTGGGCCCCCAAACCAACGGCTTTCAAGTTACAAGGAAGGAGATTCCTACTAAACATCAGGAAGAACTTTCTGATAGTAAGAGCTGGTCGACTGTGGAACAACAGGCTCCCTCGGAAGATGGTGGACTCTCCTTCCTTGGAGATTTTTAAGCAGAGGTTGGGTGGCCACCTGCCACAGATGATCTAGTTGAGATTCCTACATTGCGAGGGGTTGGACTAGATGACTCTTGAGGTCCCTTCCAAGTCTGCAGTTCTGTGATAAGGCTATGAGTGGCTTACCTCCATTTTCGGAGGCAGTATCTGTCTGAATATCAGCAGCTGGGAACTAAAAGGTGGGGAGAGGGTGGTTATGCTAAGGTCCTGCTCAAGAGGCTTCCCACAAGCATCTACAGTTGTACCTCGGGTTACATACGCTTCAGGTTACAGACCCAGAAATAGTGCTTCAGGTTAAGAACGTTGCTTCAGGGTGAGAACAGAAATCGTGCTCCGGCGGCGCGGCAGCAGCAGGAGGCCCCATTAGCTAAAGTGGTGCTTCAGGTTAAGAACAGTTTCAGGTTAAGAACGGACCTCCGGAACGAATTAAGTACTTAACCCGAGGTACCACTGTATCTGGTTGGCTACTGTGAGACCAGGGTGGTTGGCTTGGTGGGCCGCTGCCTTGACCCAGCAGCTCTCTTCGTACACTCAAATCGCCCAAATTTGTGATTTACTTGTGGGAAAGGGATCCCTTAAACCGGCCGTCAAAAGCTTTTGCTGGAGGAGAAGCATTTTTAGAAAGCCAAGCCATCCGACGCAAGGGGACGTCGGGCCTGAGAGAGCCCCGCGATCCAATCTGCACATTGTCCTGAGCGCAGCAAGCAGTTCAAATTGCACCGGGTTCCTGACGCATGGAAGACACAAGAACTACCCACCCTGGAAGAATGGCAGATGCAACTAATAGACTATATGGAGTTGGCAGAAATGACTGGCAGAATCCGAGACCAGGGAGAAGAGTCGGTGGAAGAAGATTGGAGGAAATTTAAAATCTATTTGCAGAAACATTGTAAAATTTCTGAATGCTGATGACATTGAAATGAATTGAAGGGGTTCTAGCAACAAGGTAAAATGTAAGAGGGGATCAATAATGGATAAACTAATAGGACATGAATTTGCTGAATAAATTTTTAAAAAGGGATACAAAAATGGGAGACGTGAGGAAGTCAGGAAAATAAGTTAGTTAAAGAGGAGAACTTAAGAAAGAGGGAAATTTTTGCTTTTCTATTATATGTTTTTTTTCTTTTTTGTGTATTTTTTGTAGTTTTTATTTTTGTATTCTTGTGTTTTGTGATTTTTTTGTTTTTGTATTTCTCTAAACTTTTTCACTGATAAAACCTAATAATAATAAAAAAAAAAACAAATTGCACCGGGTTCCTGACGCGAACTCTTCTGACAGCCCATCGTCCATCTTTGGCTAGCCCCAGGAGCGGTTAAAAGATCTGTATCTGAACATTCTCCCTCTAGGGAGATGTTACCCACCCCCCCTTCCCAACACACACACTCCTGCCACGCTTCCTGACCTAGTTTAGAATAGAGCTTGTCTTGTCAAGAAAAGTGGCCACAGATGGGGCTTGGCATTCTTAGAGGCAGAAAGATTATAATTAAAACTCCCAAACTCCCTTTGAGTAGGTGCCTCTCATTAGGAAGCGATGGGAAGCAGAAAGTCCAATTTCGTATCCGCTCGCTAAAGCGACGGGCATATTTCTATCCCCCCTCTCCCCCCGATAATTTTCCACCTTTGATCTCGTCTTGCGTAGGTGCTGTGGAGCAAAGAATATTCAGGGGAGATTTAGCTGAGATTCTTGCCGGTCACCCCAAAGACCTTCTTCCCCTTCCCAGCCCTCGTTCTTAATATGCTCCCGCTCTTCTTCTTCGCATGCCAGGCCTCGCCTCGCTCAAGTGCAAAGCCGTCACCTCAGAGATAACAAGCCTGGTGAAGCAGAAGAGAGGGACGCCTGTCTCGGTTCAGGCCTCCACCTACCTGTTCGCAGTCTGGAAGCGTTGCAGGGATGCAATTAAACACCACACAGATCTGTGTGGTCGAGCAGAGAGAGGGGGAGAGAGGGAGGGAGACCTGTTTGTGCTCTGGAGAAGTCTGATTTATTAGTGAAACGCAGGTGCGAGCCAGGACTTTCAGGTCTGGTTGAGTTCGGTGCTTCGTTCTCTCAGTGAAATTGGTTGTTGTTGTTTTTTTAAAAAAAAGATATTTATTGAAAGTTTTTTAAATATAGCAAAAAATGAAAAATAAACATACAAAATAAAAAACAATTAAAAACACACATTAATTTTCAATAACATAACTTCCATACACTTATTTCCTCAGACCTCCTCACACCTCCCCTCCCTGTATTCCAATTCAGTTTGTTAGTTCAGCAAATCCTTACCATTAAACTTTTACCCATTTGTGGATCTTTTTTTTTCTATGTCTCCTAAAGCATTACAGCTGGAAACCACTTAGTTTCTATCCAACATCCTTCTAACATTCATTAATTTTACAATATTTCTTTAAATAGTCTTTAAATTTCTTCCAGTCTTCTTTCACCGACTCTTCTCCCTGGTCTCGGATTCTGCCCGTCATTTCAGCCAATTCCATGTAGTCGATCACCTTCATCTGCCATTCTTCCAGAGTGGGTAGTAGCATACATAAAGAAAGTTCTGTCCTTCTTTGGCACCAATTGGCCGACAATGCCCAGGAGAAAGATCTCTGGTTTCTTTAGGAAGGTATACTTAAATACCTTTTTCAGTTCATTATATATCATTTCCCAGAAAGCCTTAATCTTTGGGCATGTCAGTGAAATTGATTGATTCCCCCCACCCCCAATAAAAGGGTTGAGATGGTATAAACTGGGGAGACCTGTTTTTAAACCGTTGCTCAGCCATGAACCTCCCCAGGAGACCTCGGACCCTTAGTTATCTCTCTGCCTAATATTATCACCTCACAAGGTTGTTATGAGGATAAAATGGGGGTTTGACCATGGGCATAGCCAGGATTTATGTTAGAGGGGGGCAGGACACCATCCTCTGTCTGGCTGTGTCTAGCAGATTTAGAATAATAATAATAATTTATTATTTATACCCCGCCCATCTGGCGCAGTTTCCCCAGCCACTCTGGGCAGCTCCCAATCGAGTGCTAAAAACAATACAGCACCAAACATTTAAAGCTTCCCTAAACAGGACTGCCTTCAGATGTCTTCAAAAAGTCAGGTAGTTGTTTATTTCCTTGACACCTGATGGGAGGGCATTCCACAGAGCAGGCGCCACTACTGAGAAGGCCCTCTGCCTGGTTCCCTGCGACCTCACTTCTCGCAGGGAGGGAACCACCAGAAGGCCCTCGGAGCTGGATGTCAGTGTCCAGGCTGAACAATGGGGGTGGAGACGCTCCTTCAGGTATACACGACCGAGGCCGTTTAGGGCTTTAAAGGTCAGCACCAACACTTTGAATTGTGCTCGGAAAAGTACTGGGAGCCAATGCAGATCTCTCAGGACCGGTGTTATATGGTCCCGGCAGCCACTCCCAGTCACCAGTCTAGCTGCCACATTCTGGATTAGTTGTAGTTTCCAAGTGACCTTCAAAGGTAGCCCCACATAGAGCGCATTGCAGTAGTCCAAGCGAGAGATAACTAGAGCATGCACCATTCTGGCGAGACACTGTGCAGGCAGGTAGGGTCTCGGCCTGCGTACCAGGTGGAGCTGGTAGACAGCTGCCCTGGACACAGAATTGACCTGCACCTCCATGGACAGCTTCGAGTCCAAAATGACTCCTAGGCTGCACACCTGGTCCTTCAGGGGCACAGTTACCCCATTCAGGAATGAAATATGTCGACAACAGTTGTTTTAAATTGCTTTCTTTTGACTCCCAAGTGCTCAGAAAAATCTGTCAAAATCTTTCTACAATTTCTACTTTTAGTTAAATATTTTTATTTATTTATTTTTTGGGGGGAGAGCTGCTCTCCTGGCTACACCCATGGGTTTGATACATGCACACTGACCCATACACAGCTCTGAGCTGCTAGGAGGGAAGGCAGGGTGGAAGGATGATAGATTGTAAATTGGTAGCTTGCTTGCATGGCTTGTAGGCTATGCCTCTGCCGGTCCCCTGGAATGGATGGCAGGTACATCTGAACATAGGGACGCGGGTGGCACTGTGGTCTAAACCACTGAGCCTCTTGGGCTTGCCAATCAGAAGGTCGGCAGTTTGAATCCCTGCAAGGGGGTGAGATCCTGTTGCTCTGTCCCAGCTCCTGCCAACCTAGCAGTTTGAAAGCACACCAGTGCAAGTAGATAAATAAGTACCACTGTGGTGGGAAGGTAAACAGCATTTTCGTGCGCTCTGGTTTCCGTCACTGGTTGCACCAGAAGCGGTTTAGCCATGCTGGCCACATGACCCGGAAAGCTGTCTGTGGACAAACGCCGGCTCCCTCGGCCTGAAAGCGAGATGAGCATTACAACCCCATAGTCGCCTTTGACTGGACTTAACCATCCGGGGGTCCTTTACCCTTTTACCTTGCATCTGAATGTGCCAAGACATCTGAGCAGAGGAAGAGCCAATGGCCCATCTTGTCCAGCCTCGTGTTCTCACAGCGGCCAGCCAGATGCCTGAGAGAAATGCTCAAGCAGGACTCCTACACAAGAGCACGCTCCGCTCCTCCAGTTTCCAGCCCCTGGGATTCAGAAGACCACGGAGGCAGAGCACAGCCATCACAGTGAGTAACCATGGGCAGCTTTATCCTCTACAAATCTGTCCAATCCTCTTTTAGACCTGATACGGATGGGGGGAGCGTGTCTTCTTCACCTCCTTCTTCGCTACAATATATCCATTTATTTCCAATTGTCAATGTCAAAAGGAACTAAAATCTATAAAATTCATAGAAAATCAACGTGCCAATTTGCTCAATTTCTCTAGGACCCCATGACACCTCCCCTGTCCTCCATAATCCCTCAAGCAAGGTGTCAAGACCCTAATCCGGTCAAATCGCTCTGCCAAGCCCTTCCTCCAGGCGATGCCAGGTGACAGACTATGCATACATGGACCATTGTCTTCTCAGGATGTGCTTATCTGCGCATATCTCCAGCTCTGCACATTCCCCCCTCCCTCCTCCATATGTTAATCCGGTGTAACCCAACCTCTTCCTAATGTATTCATGATGTAATCTGTGTAACCCAACCTCTTCTTAATGTATTCATGATGTAACTGGGATGTATTTTGCACTGTATTCTGGGACATGGAGGGAAATTTCAAAAGTTCATGTCACCCCCTTTCTCGCTGTTCAATCTCGCCTTGAACCTGTTGCGCAAGAAACTTGGATCTTCTGCAGTTTGCTCCTGTCCGGCTGAGCTCATTTTCTTCCGCAGGGACCCGCGGACCTAGTCCGACGAGCTGGGTAGCAGAGTAGCCCCGCACCCAGATTTTTCCGTAACAGACCCATCCAAGTTGGTGATCCTCCCTGCCTCCTGTGGAAGTGAGTCCCACAGTTTAACTATGCGCTACATGCTCCCAACAGTTGTTTGGGCAAAGGGCTTCCTCTGGCATCCAAGGATGACAGCTACGTTTGCTTACTAATGTTCCAAATTAAGGTAGTGAGCTTCTGAGTTACACAGAGCTTCTCTTCAAGCCTAGGAGCGCTTCACCCCTGGTGGTTGCTGCTGGGGGAACGAGTGGATTGTGCCAACCAGTTGTGCCTGAAATTGTTAGGAAGTGCTATTTTATTTATTTCGGTGGTTTTTAAAATAATTTTTATTTGGTTTTACAAAACAGAAAATTACAACAATACCAACTACATTGAGCCAGCTCAGCCCAGAGGTTACATCGACCAAAACTTTGCTTAGATCCCCTAATCGCTTCCAGCGGTTTAAGACCCGCGGGCGCTGCCTGACTTTAAAAACGAAACAAAACAAAAAAGAATACCAACTACATAACCTTCTATTGAGATTTATCAGAATCTCCCTGACTTCCCACCATCCCCTCTGTGGGTCCAAATATCAGCATCTTCGACTACATATTATTTCATAGTCTGGTGGCGCTGTGGGTTAAACCACAGAGCCTAGGACTTGCCGATCTGAAGGTCAGTGGTTCAAATCCCTGCGACGAGGTGAGCTCCCGTTGCTCGGTCCCTGCTCCTGCCAACCTAGCAGATCGAAAGCACGTCAAAGTGCAAGTAGATAAATAGGTACCGCTCTGGCGGGAAGGTAAACGGTGTTTCCGTGCGCTGCTCTGGTTCGCCAGAAGCGGCTTAGTCATGCTGGCCACATGACCCGGAAGCTGTCTGCGGACAAACACTGGCTCCCTCAGCCTATAGAGCGAGATGAGCACTGCAACCCCAGAGTCGGTCACGACTGGACCTAATGGCCAGGGGTCCCTTTACCTTTATATTTTATAACATTCTATATTATCCATACTATTTGTTACATCACAAGTGTTATTAAAATCATACTAATGTTTTTATCTGCTTACAGTGGTCTCCTAAATAAATTGTGAATGTTTCCCGTTCTTTCTTAAAGTTTTTGTCTTCTTGGTTCCTTAGCTTTCTGAAAAATATGGACCTCTTCACGAATTTGCGTGTCATCTTTGCGCAGGGGCCATGCTAATCTTCTCTGTATCATTCAAATTTTAGTATTTCGGTGGTTCTTAACAGTGGTTATACTAAGGACTGTTGTGGTTTGCTGCTTCTTTGTGGGCAATCCCAGCACCGGGTGTTTCTTCCATGTTATTAAATCAGCTACGTAATTTGTCATCTGTGGCTGCAGTGTGTGTTCTCTTGGAAGCAGATTTTGCATGGTGGCTTTCTTTGACATTTCTGCTTCAGCCATTCAGACAGCAGCTTTTCAGTTTAAACAAAGCACAAATTCCCTCTTTCTGATGGGGAGTGGGGAAATTGCATGAGAGAGAAACTTTAAGGAAGCACAGTGGTACCTCGGGTTACATACGCTTCAGGTTACATACACTTCAGGTTACAGACTCCGCTAACCCAGAAATATTACCTCGGGTTAAGAACTTTGCTTCAGGATGAGAACAGAAATCATGCTTTGGCGGCGCAGCAGCAGCAGGAGGCCCCATTAGCTAAAGTGGTGCTTCAAGTTAAGAACAGTTTCAGGTTAAGAACAGACCTCCAGAACGAATTCAGTTCTTAACCCGAGGTACCACTGTAAATGAATAGAAATAACCTACCTGAGTGATGCTGACATAAAGCCCCCACAGGTACACTGTTAGGCATGGGTAGGCAAACTAAGGCCTGGGGACGGTCCAGGAATCAGTGTGTTTTCACATGAATATAATGTGTCCTTTTATTTAAAATGCATCTCTGGGTTATTTGTAGGGCATAGGAATTCATTCATTTCCCCCCTCAAAATATAGTCCCCCACAAGGTCTGAGGGACAGTGGACCGGCCCCCTGCTGAAAAAGTTCCCTGACCCTGCTGTTAGGGCTGCCGTATTTCAAAAAGTGAAAATCCAGGCACCAAAGTTATTGAGTATTAAGTACTTAACCTGAGGTACCACTGCATTTGGCTCTTCAGCCCTGCCAGGGACTTATCGGTGTCTCTGGACCATGGTTTAAGTCTTGCCGCTTTAGAGTTTATTCTTTAGTTTCCGTGATCTTAGGGCTGAACAGTAATTTTCAGGTTTTTCCTGGTATTTCCTGTTAGCAAAGTTAGTTCTCTTTCATCCAGCATCTCTCTGCCTGGCAGCTCAGGTTTAGCATAGTTTATCACGATTTGCAAAGGAGTAGAGGTGTTGCAAAGAGCCGCTGTTGCAGTGGAGCGGCTGTGCAATGTGCAATTTGCACTTAAACATTACAAAATGGTTTGCTTTGGTCCAGCGAGCTCTGGCGCTGCAGAATTTATTTTAACAGCTGATAGCGTTAGAAGGAATCGCAGCGTACGTGGGGACTGACCAGAGCAAAAAGCGAAAGCAGGAGCCTTTCATTTAGTGCAGGCTTAGTTGGCAGGTTTGCAAAATATCCTTGCGGTGGAGACTTTGGTTATGGTCAGGAGAGGCTGGCTGGTGACTGAGTGAAGTGAATCGTGAAGCACGTCAGCCCCCACCAGGCATGGCTCTGGAGTGGAACTAATTCCTTCGCAATGCCCATTTGATCAACGGAGGCAATTAAGTACCCTGGCGACAGCCGAAATCAGTAAACAGATTGATGTGAGTCTTTTCTTCTTTCCAAATGAGGCAATGAGCAATCAAAGCGCTTCAAGAGGCAGGTAAGGTTGCATCTGATGGCTGGGGGGGGGGTGTCTGATAATTGGAGAGAGGGTGCTCTCTCTCTCCCCCTCATGTTCTCTCTCTCGTGAGCTTTCTGACGCTACTGAGAGAGGCAGAGGACCGCATTGCATGGGTGTTCATCCTTGTTCAACATCACTTTCATGCCCAGGTAGCAGACCATGGAAAGCCACCAGCACTCAGAGCAGAAATGTCTGGTTGGATTGACCGTTGGTCTCTGCCTTGGTAGCATGGCACCTTCATAAGTCTTAGGTGCAATAGTTGATAACACAGAAAGTTGCACTTCCTATAAGGCTGGGATGGGGAGCCTGCAGAGCGCATTAAACATGGGGAAACAATTCAGCAAACATCTTCTTCTTCTTCCACTCATAGCCGAGTAAGATTGTCTTCCATAAACACAATTTTATTAATGAGTCCGTAAGTGACTGTGGAGGCCAATTCTGGATCCACACGTCCTTCCACAGTGGGGACATAGGTTTCCAGGCAGCAGTTGATCATGGTGAGGGTTTGCCAACCGTGCCTTCCTCTTAGCATGTTTCTCCCTTTCGTCCTGCGTTCAAGTGTCTTCAAAGTCCATGACACCTTTGGTAAAGGCTGATCTCCAATTAGAGCACTTGCAGGCCAGTGTTTCCCAGTTCTCAGTGTTTATACTACATTTTTAAAGATTTGTCTTGAGAGAGTCTTTTGTTGACCACCAGCATGACACTTTCCATTTTTAAGTTTGGAATAGAGTAGTTGCTCTGGAAGACAGCAAACATTACACTTGACAGGGCCCTCATTCTGGTTTTTTTAAAGTATGAATCCTTACCAAAGCAATCTGTCAACCACAGAAACCCAGGATGATCCCAGGACATAGTCAGAAGGGAGATGAAGCGACCACCTTGCCAAGGTTACAGAGGTCTGGCCATAACCTGGATGGGGCCACAGGTATGCTGCTTTCAGTTTCATGGTGAAAGAAAGGCGAGATCTAAATGTAATAAATGAATAAACGAATCCCGGGGAAGGGGTGGAGGAGACATTCAATTCTATTCCCGTTCTTGTTATGTACTGAAGTTCTCACCCTGGGCCAGCAGGGGGATACTGTAGATAGTTATGCAAATGAAGGATCAAAAGTGACGTTCAGTGATTGGATAGTTTTTATGCAAATGAAGGATTGAAAGTGACATTCAGTGATTGGATAGTTTTAGAAAGTTGCTACAGTAACGTTGTACTGGAGCTCTATATAAGCAGGCTGACTGAGCCCTTCAGTTCAGTTCTGTTCTGGCCTCTGAATAAACAAGAGCTGTTTGAAGAATCGCTGTGTCGTCTGATACGTTCACCCACAACTTAACAGTTCTGATACAAGATGCAAAACAGAACAGAGCTGTTATGTACTGAGTTGAATAGGATCCAAATTGCAGCAGTATGATTGGTCCTAAAACAATAGGATTCAGAATGCAGCAGTCTGACTGGTCTTTGAACAATAGGATTCAGAATGCAGCAATCTGATTGGTCCTAGAACAATAGGATCCAGAATGCAGCAGTCTGATTGTCCCGCAGGAGCCACCCAATCCAACTCCAGGTGCAAGTGAATCCGCAACCTGATTGGCCTACAGGAGAATCCTGGAATTAGCCAATCACGTGGGGCCTATTGTGTAAACAATGTATATAAAGCAGACATTCTGGGGGAACTTCCATTCCTCACTACTATGAGCTGAATAAAGAGCATGAAATCCACACTCGGCTCCTGAGTATATTTCAAGAGCCAATCTTCAAAACCCGCACTTCTCCAGTTCTCCAGCCGAGTAGCGTGAACGACAAGGCAACAGACCACTGCAAAGTGTGCATGTAAATAAATCCACTGGTGAAAATAACGTACAAAAACACATTATATTGGGGGGGGGATTGCTTTGCACAAGGATGCATATGCTGAAAACATTTAGACACAAGTGTGTATAGTGGTACCTCGTGTTACATACGCTTTAGGTTGCAGACTCCGCTAACCTAGAAATAGTGCTTCAGGTTAAGAACTTTGCTTCAGAATGAGAACAGAAATCGGGCTTCGGCGGTGCGGCAGCAGCAGGAGGCCCCATTAGCTAAAGTGGTGCTGCAGGTTAAGAACAGTTATTAAGTACGGACCTCCGGAACGAATTAAGTACTTAACCTGAGGTACCACTGTATATTGAGAGAAGCTCCCGCTGAAATGCTGATGAATTTTCATGAGGACTTTTCGCCCCCCCCCCCCATGCAAACTGATATGGAAATGTGGAGGACTGAAGTCAAGACCTGAGAAATGAGAGAAACCCAGTTTGACATGTTCAGCTATCGCTGGTTCCAGGGCAGATTCTCAGTAATGCAGAGACCAGACCTGCCGGGCCTAAGCATTGCTCTGTGTGACTTGCATGTTGCAGGGGAAGATCGGGAGTGGTGGGCAAAGCAGCCTTTCATGGAAGCTCGTCTGCCATTACTGATCTTGTCACGGAGGAGTGCCCGGTAATTCTGGGACGCAGTTTGAAAACTGCTGGGCTAAGCCAAATAGACCAAGCCCTTGCTCCTGAATTTTAATCTGCATTCCTGCAGAATAACTGCGAAAGCTTGTGGGTGTGAGACAGGGAGACATGCGTACACCATGTTATAGAGTAACTAATGCGGGGGTAGGCAACCTAAGTCCCGGGGGCCGGATCCGGCCCAATCACCTTCTCAGTCCAGCTCGTGGACAGTCCAGGAATGGAGGGGTGAAGGTCAGGATGACCAATGGAGAGCCAGGCTAAGGACCTCTAAAGCCAGGCTAAGAACCTCTGAAGCCATATTATAGAGCCATCTAAAAAGCTAAAAGCACATTTCTCTTTCTCCTGTTTACCACTTTGCCACCTTTTGTAGAGGCAGCTAGCTTGCAAGGATGCGGTTAGGGTAGCTTGCACCTGAGGTTAAGCCATTTCTGAGAAACGACCCCTGACAAACAGGACGTAGCTAACCGCCTAGAGAAACTGTCAAAACCACAGGACGCAGTTCTAGGAAACACCAGCTAGGGGTATTTCCTGGAACTAATAAATAGGTTATAAGCCAGTAGCGCCACCTAGTGGAATAGGCAACTTGGAACCGAAAGGACACACCAATTTATTAGTTGGTTGAGCTTTAATGAATATGCATTAATGACCATAGGAAATTGTCAATCATTGGCTAAAGGGATGCCAAGGGGCTGAACTGTGCTTTGCAAGAAGGTATATGAGTTAGCTACCCCCAAGGAGGGGTGGGCATTCTTCATTTTCCTGAATGCACCCTATTTGCTTTTTGTCTGACAAAAATCCAAATAAAAAAAACTTTTTCTTTAAGAAACTTTGCTGCCTGATTTTTTCATTCCTGGTCTGTATTTCTGAAGTCCCTTTCATTTCTGGTGCCAAAAGTGACTCGGATCAGAAGGACTTTAAGTGTCCTCAGAGACCAGGAGGCAGCTCCCTTGCCCTCTGGGCAGTGACGGCGGAGGGCCAACAGACCTCTTGGCTTCCAGGTGCACACCGAACCTTTTCTTCGGAGGGGGACAGAAGGCAACTTGACCCTCTTGCTGTATCCTGGGACAGAGGACAACGGATTTGAAGAGCCAAGGTTGGGAGGACAGGGCAGAGAACAGCCGGCTGGGGTGAGTACATGGCAACAAGCCCTGAGGGGATAGGAAATCCTCCTTTTAATTAAGGAGAAGGGAGGTTCTGATCAAATCTCCAGCGTGGATAGTGGCATTAAGGAGAAGGGTTGACCCAACCACCCACGCTTTGGTATTAGGAAGGAGAGAAAGGGGGGGCACAGGGTGGTTAGTGTATGGTACAACGTCTGGCGAGAGAGGCATTTTGTGCATGTATGTGTGTTATCCCGGGGCATTCCCCTGGGGTCGTAGCAACAAGTACTCCGTTTCCCAGTCGGGCGACCGCACCTGGGCGAGAAAAGTTGCGAAATGAATGTGTGAGTGTTTGGTGTGGGGACGCTGTACAGGGCCATACTGAAAATGGGAGGGGGGAGGCTTGAAAGGCTTGAAAGGTCCAGTAATTCCCCTTCAATGCATGTTAAACAACTTCAAGAAAGGATTCAGCGGAGACTATGGCATAGACCAGGGGGGGACATCCTGACCAGATCCCCTATATAGACAACTGGCTGAAGGTTGTAGATGACAACCCCCCCCCCCCGGTTGAAGAAATGCAGGACTGAACATTGCAAAGTCACTCCCTCATGTCAGGTTTTGGAGAGGGAAGATGTCCAAAAGAAGTGCAGTGTTTATGGAGAAGAGTGTACAGAACAGTAAGCAGTTATTACTGCATTAACAGAGGAAAATAAAAGAAAAGAGCATGAAACAGGATGCTGCTATAGAATTAATGTAACAGGATCTTGAGCAGACAAATGAAGGACTTAATAGATTAAACACAAGTCATTTAGAAGAGAGGTCTCAACTAATTCAAGACCTCCAGAGGCATGGAAGAGAATTTGACAACCTCAGAGAGGTTTTAGCTGAGAAAGACAAAGAAATTTCTGTTATTATTTCAAATACAAATGTGTATTCTGAGCAGATTAATATTCTGAAATGTCAGATCAAATGCAAAGAGTATGAAATGCAAGACAGGGAAATTACTGAAAGATTTACAAACCAAAGGTGTGAACAGTGGAGGCAGAAAGCTTTCAGAACTTTCTGAGCAGTTAAATGCAATAAAATCAGAACTGGCTGAGGGAAAAATTGAAAACGCTAGTAAAACAAAAGAGAATGAAGAATTTGTTAGGCAAAACAAAGAGACTAGCCAAACAGTTAAAGATCTTCATTCTGCAATCAATACTTGTGATGTTACTTACAACAACAAACTCATGGAGTGTGAGTCACAAAGTAAATTGCTTAAAGAACAAATAAGTAAATCAGCTAAAAATTTGCAAGAAACAGAAATAGAATGTAAGGAGGAAACAGACCATCTTAAATCCCAGGTCGATGAACATATCTCTGTAAAGGAGAAATTGAACAAGTTACTAAAATTAAAAGAAATACAAAGAACAAAGTTTTGTGAATGAGCTGAAATCAGTGAAAGATTCACACAACCAGCTCACTTTACAAAATGCAAAAGAAGGGATGAAGATTTAGCTAATTTATCCAGACAACTTGCTGAACATACTGACCATCTAGAAATTGTCAGAAGGTCACTGCAAGGAAAGGCAGAGATTGTGATATCCCTAAAAGACAAGCTTAAAGTTGTGGAGCAGCAGGCTTTTGCAAAATCGGGATCCTAGGCTTCAGTATTTTAGCAAAACCTCTAAATGAGAGTACCAGAGGAAGAGAAAGAGACCCCTTTGAGTGGGGACCGGCCCAACAAGAAGCCTTTGAGACTATCAAGCAATTAGATTCCACAGTGAAAGGCTGGCCACCCTGTCTGTGGGCTGTCACTGCCACCGTCACACTAGTGGAAGAAGCAGACAGGTTCATGTTTGGCCAGGAGATGCATGTGAATGTGCCCCATTCGGTTCTCACCCTTATGGAATATAAGGGGTATACAGGCTGAAACAGGCTTTGCCCAACCCATTGAGAAGTCTGCAGGCGCAGTGGAAGCTTGTGAAGCAGACGTGCCTGATGTTCTAGAGAGACCAAAGGGTCCTAGCCATTTTAAGGGCCAGCATTGATTCTTGGCTGTTGGCAATACTCCAAAGGAGGAAGCCCTGGGTAGCGTGGCAGGAACTGAAGACAGCATGTCAGGCCACAGTGGCAGCCAGACCAGAGGGGGCTGGGCTGTAGGACGCCCAGAAAGCCCAGAGGGGGCTAGAGGATGCCCAGAAAAAGTACCAAGCCCAGAGGGGGCTGAGGCTGTTTTGGGAAGCTGTTTCTACGCTTCAATAAATCTGTGTGATGGACTGTGGGCTGGAGAGAGGCTGAGATAAGGGAAGAGGAAGACAATTACAAGTTGTTCGTCAGGCAGCAGAGCACCCAGAAGTGGGGGTGCAAGCCAGGCAAGCCGTTCCAAGAGTTCTAAGAAAGCCAAAGTCTCCAAGAGTTGTTTGTGTTTTGAGGCGAAGTCCAACAGCAAAAGGCATTGCCCTGCAATTGGCAGTTGGATGCAAGGCTATAACGTCCAGAAGTTGAGACGTTACTGGAAACAGTATGGGGTCCCGAAGAGATTGCCGTGATGCACTGCAAAGGCCATCGGAGAGGCCGGGACATGGTCACTAGGGGCAACCGGAAGGCAGATAACGCAGCTCGTGAAGCAGTTTTGAAACCTCCACCAGCACTCAACGCAGCCCTCATCCCACAACTCACTCCAGACGATGTGGAACCACGCTACACACCGGAGGAACAACAGTTGGCACGCCAGGAAGGAGCAACACTCCAGGAGGGATGGTTCCGTCTACCAGACAACCGTGTTTTTGTGCCCCAACATCTGGCTACCGTGATTGTGAAGAATTACCACGAGTCCACTCATCTAGGGGGTCCAGCTGCCAGAGTACACCTTGGGAGACTTTTCTATATCACTAACCTTTCTCAACTAGTTGCTGCTATATCCCAAAAGTGTGTCCTGTGCGCCAAGAACACCCCCAGACAAGGCCACCTTCCCCCACCGGGTGTACAACACGTGACCTTTACCCCTGTGGAAAGCCTGATTGTGGACTTCACTGAACTACCTCCAGTTAGGGGCATCAAATACCTGCTTGTGTTTGTCTGCACCCTGACGGGTTGGACAGTGGCCTCCCCAGAGGTATTGGCAGTGACAATGGCCCTGCCTTCATTGATGAAGTTGTGCAAGAAGTGTGCAAGGCGCTGCAGATAAACTGAAGGCTACACGCAGCCTACAGACCCCAGAGTTTGGGAAAACCTGAACTTATGAATCGCACCTTGAAGACCCACTTGGCCAAGCTGACCCAGGAGACGGGACTACACTGGATAGATGTCCTGCCCATTACCTTGTTTCAGATTCGGAGCGCTCCAACCAAGAGACTGAGACTATCACCCTTTGAACTTTTGTATGGCAGGCCACCCCTTTCGTCCGAGACATCCCCGCCAGTTTGGGGCGGGTGGGAGATCACATCACTCAGGAACAAGTGCAATTCCTGTCCCCGTGTGTGTTTGCTTCCCTTTCCAGGTACTACCTCGAGCCTACACCGTGCAGTCTCGCTGAGCCGGTACACCAGTTCCAGCCGGGTGACAGCGTGGAAGCACAACCCCCTCATCCCCAAGTGGCGAGGCCCGTATACCGTCCTCCTCTCCATCCCAACTGCGGTGAGAATAGCCGACGTGATTCCCTGGGTGCATCACACGCGTCTGATCATCACCTTGTGTCTGACGCTGCCGGGAATGCGTTGGGCCACGGGCAACGAGATCCTGCGACTGATCATCACAAGGACTTTCACAAGGACTTTCCCCTTTTTCTCTATTATGTTCTGTGTTGATTTGCTCTATGTCCTATTGACCTGACCCCACCGAGCCATACCGACCCTATTGGCCTGCGGACCTCTGCTATGACTGGTTCGTCTTGCCAGTGGTAAGAAATGGCGTGCTCATTGGCTATTGGGAACAGGACTTTGATGAGGTTGCCGTATTGAAACATCCCACTACCCCACTGTGGCTTCTCTTCCACACCACTGTCCAGCGCACATGGGTACTGCTCCTACGGGAAGTTGCAGAGACGGTCGAAATCTATCGAGTTCTGGACCGCTCTTGCTGTTGTGGGGGGGTAACCAACTGTCACTCAGGGGGTAGAGCACTGTACCAACCTCATCTGGTAGACCAGGTCCTAATCTTAATCCAGGTGTTGCATGGGATGGAGCCTATCTTAATGCAAATATTACAGGGGAGGGTGCCTGAACCAGGTGCGCATTGAAATTGCTGAACAAGTGCCAGTAAATCCTGCAGCCCCACCTGTGGTTGTCGTGGTGGCTCGAGCCTCCCAAAAATCCCAGAATACTGCCTGAACTACTGGGCCTGGTAACTCCACATCTAATACCCTTGAATGTGGTAGGGTATTCTTGTGGCTGCATAAGGGTTGCCACCCCAGGCTTCAGCCTCCATAGGCCCTGGTCAGAGACCACGTAGGTGACCTCCACCCAGTAGGACCAGCCTTTGAACTTTACAGAGTCTATTGCCATCCCTATAGCTCCCGAGGCCTAGCAGTGTATCAGTGTCAGGCGGCCACTTTTCCCTGTGTAGAGTGGGAACGTTTTGTGTGTAGACGCTGTTCACGCCTCAGTAGGGCCAGGAGTTAGAGGCCCACATGACCTGGCCTTCGTGGGCCCCCATCCCTTTGGCCTGTGGTATTTCTATGTTGGTGGTACAGTTCTTTGTTCTGGGCCACCGAACATTCCTCGAATCAGGATGTGGATCATACCCTGCCTCCTGATGGTTCTCGCCTCTCAGATGGCCACCGGGTGGAGGGAGAACACCTTCCTGAACATGACCACGGCTGTGGCCAAGAGCCTGAACAGGTCTGAGTGCTGGGTATGCGTGCGAGGTCAAGATTCTGAACACCACCTACGTGGTTCCCCAGCACCATATTTGAAGACTTGACAGGGTCATAGAGGGAGGCCCGTGTATCCACAGAAGTGTACATTTCCTGGCTCTCTATGATATTGTACCTATAGGTCCATCAAGCGAAAATGGAGAACCGTGCCGGTCAGCATTTTCGTGATGGAAAGGGGGGAATGGAGGGGTGAAGGTCAGGATGACCAATGGAGAGCCAGGCTAAGGACCTCTAAAGCCAGGCTAAGAACCTCTGAAGCCATATTATAGAGCCATCTAAAAAGCTAAAAGCACATTTCTCTTTCTCCTGTTTACCACTTTGCCACCTTTTGTAGAGGCAGCTAGCTTGCAAGGATGCGGTTAGGGTAGCTTGCACCTGAGGTTAAGCCATTTCTGAGAAACGACCCCTGACAAACAGGACGTAGCTAACCGCCTAGAGAAACTGTCAAAACCACAGGACGCAGTTCTAGGAAACACCAGCTAGGGGTATTTCCTGGAACTAATAAATAGGTTATAAGCCAGTAGCGCCACCTAGTGGAATAGGCAACTTGGAACCGAAAGGACACACCAATTTATTAGTTGGTTGAGCTTTAATGAATATGCATTAATGACCATAGGAAATTGTCAATCATTGGCTAAAGGGATGCCAAGGGGCTGAACTGTGCTTTGCAAGAAGGTATATGAGTTAGCTACCCCCAAGGAGGGGTGGGCATTCTTCATTTTCCTGAATGCACCCTATTTGCTTTTTGTCTGACAAAAATCCAAATAAAAAAAACTTTTTCTTTAAGAAACTTTGCTGCCTGATTTTTTCATTCCTGGTCTGTATTTCTGAAGTCCCTTTCAGAATCAGTGTGTTTTTACATGAGTAGAATGTGTTATTTTATTTAAAATGCATCTCTGGGTTATTTGTGGGGTATTGGAATTCATTCATTCCCCCCCAAAAAATATAATCTGGCCCAACACATGAGGGGTGGTGGACCAGCCCACAGCCGAAAAAGTTTGCTGACCCCTGAACTAATGCATTGTGTCACAATCCTTCCTAAGCTAGAATTAATTTCATGCTTGCATGTGATGGCTTCTCTCCATTTCTCATTGTTCTAATCTTAAACGCAGTTTGCACCATTTCTGCATCAGTTTGCAATTAAATAAATTCTGCAGAAAAATGTATGTCCATTTGTGTGCGAATTTATTCCAGTATACACATCATTGTATGAAATCTTGCCTAACGTGGACATTTTTGCATGCTGTTTTCCCACATAAAATACAGTTT
Organism: Podarcis vaucheri; assembly: GCF_965113315.1. Classification (NCBI taxonomy): domain Eukaryota; kingdom Metazoa; phylum Chordata; class Lepidosauria; order Squamata; family Lacertidae; genus Podarcis; species Podarcis vaucheri. The sequence continues at coordinate 45,018,645 of NC_138751.1, read as the reverse complement.
TGTATGTTATTTCCCCCCCCCCCCCAATATATGTGTTTTTGGGTTGGATAACTGCTGTGCAAAATTCAGAGAGCTGAAAATTCCAAAAGAAATTTGTGTTTTGGTTTACGTACAGGTTTGGGAAATGTGATTCGATGGGCTCACGTGAAAATGTGAACCAAGCACATTTTGCCTCCATTCATAGTTTCTGGGCATAGCGGCTAAGCATGTAAGCCACAAGCCTAGCAATCCTGGGTTCGAATCTTCCCACCTAGCCTGGGAATGCACAAAACAGCCTGTCTGAAGCAAGTCGTCATCTCTTCTTCTCAGTCCTACCCCTGCCATTTGCAACATGGGGATAATTCTGGTAGCAGCCTACTTGACTCGTTGGAAGGATTTCAGAAGAGCAATCTGGAGTGTGCTGTTTCATTTGTTTGCTATTATTTGTTAGCTCCGAGTGCCTCTTTTTAGACAGAAAGGCAGCATATGCATATTTGAATTAAAATACAGAGAACTGTAACTGCTAATTAGCACGATGCTTTAACAGCATAGAGAACCCATCTCCCTTTCCTGACATCATTTCTCAAGCTTTTTTCCCTTTCTTTTTTTGTATCTATCCTCCCCAATGGGTCAGAGGTTAGTTGGCAGCCCTTGGTAGGCTCTCTTCTTGGAATAAGGGTCAAGTCACAGCCACCCGGAGTTCTGATCTGCAGTCAAGCCTTTCCCAAAAGGCACTTTGATCCAGAGCAGTGCAGGTGAAATGTTCAATACTGACGACTGTTGGCTGCCACCTAGCGCTCGTCTGAAGCTCCTGCTCATAATTCCATGCCCTTTCCATCCAGGGCAGTCAATAGTGTAGCAGGCAAATAACCCAGCTGATATTTTACTTTTTGGACCAATTACTAGAAAAGCAAGGGAGTGAGAATGAGTATATTTTTTAAAAAGTCCAAAGTGTTTCTGTTAGGGACTATAAGGGCAGAAATCGCCTGCCCACCCACCAAAAAATATTAAAGTTGTTTATGTATGTAACAACAGTAGCTAGGATTCTATATGTGCTTAAATGGAAATAAGAAGTTCCAACCAAAGAACAGACAAGTAAGATAATGGACTATGCAGAACTGGCAAAATTAAGTGAATCTAACTATTATTGCTTTACGGAAGAATGGATGCCTTTTTTGGACTATTTAAAGAAATCTTATAGTATGATGAACTCGCAAGCATGATTTGAGCTATGAGCGGCAGAAGTAATTAGATTATAATACTGTGATTATGATTTGATAGATGTGAGACATTAACGCTGTATACAGTATAAGGTTGCAGGGTGGGGAGAGGGGTATGTGGTAAACTTTTATTCTTTAACTTAGGGCTGCCATACATCCGAAACTTCCCGGACCTTTTCAAAAATTGGTTAAAATGTCGGGGGAAACCCGGGTGTGTTGCAAGTGTTGCTTTTTTACTGAACTTCCTAAAAAATAGGGGGTGTTGTTGGGTTTTTTTAGATTTTGCCAAAGAAACTCAATAACTTTGGTGCCTGGATTTTCACTTTTTGAAATACGGCAGCCCTAACAGCAGGGTCAGGGAACTTTTTCAGCAGGGGGCCGGTCCACTGTCCCTCAGACCTTGTGGGGGACTATATTTTGAGGGGGAAAATGAATGAATTCCTATGCCCTACAAATAACCCAGAGATGCATTTTAAATAAAAGGACACATTATATTCATGTGAAAACACACTGATTCCTGGACCGTCCCCAGGCCTTAGTTTGCCTACCCATGCCTAACAGTGTACCTGTGGGGGCTTTATGTCAGCATCACTCAGGTAGGTTATTTCTATTCATTTACAGTGGTACCTCGGGTTAAGAACTGAATTCGTTCCGGAGGTCCGTTCTTAACCTGAAACTGTTCTTAACCTGAGATACCACTTTAGCTGATGGAGCCTGCTGCTGCCCGATTTCTGTTCTCATCCTGAGGTAAAGTTCTTAACCCGAGGTGCTATTTCTGGGTTAGCAGAGTCTGGAACCTGAAGCGTCTGTTACCCGAGGTACCACTGTATTCATTTTCATTGGCAAGTGAGAGAGGTTGGGGACCCCAGGGCATGCTTGGTTTTCTTCAGTTGGCTGTGGTGAGATTTGTTTGCGTGTGTGACGTGGGGAAGGGATTGTCCGGTCAAGTTAACCATATTGACTCGTATGCTGTCGGTGGGTTGTTGTCTTGGAAGTATTTCTATTTAAGTTATCTTAGCATATTTAGCTAAATAGTCTTTGAATTTCATCCATTCCTCCTGGTACTCCTCCTTCTGGTTGCGGACTCTTCCGGTAAGGTTGGCTAGCTCCCCAAAGTCCATCATCTTCATCTGCCATTCCTCCACTGTTGGGACTTCTTGTGTTTTCCATTTCTTAACTAACAAAATCCTAGCAGCTGTTGTGACATACAAAAACAATCTAACATCTTTCTTGGGCAATTCCAGACCTATTATTCCAAGAAAGAAGGCCTCTGGTTTCTTGATAAATGTATATTTCAACTTTTTTTTTTTTCAATTCATTATAAATCTTCTCCCAGAAGTCTTTTACCTTAGGGCAGGTCCACCACATATGATAAAAGGTACCTTCTTTTTCTTTACATTTCCAACATAGATTATCACTATTGTGATAAATCTTTGCTAATTTTACAGGAGTTAAGTTCTTGTTGGGTTCTTGATGTTGTCTTATTGGGCTTGTGTATGCAATGCAGGCTAGCCGTACCGGCAGAAAACAGCCATATTAGAAAAGCTAACCAACAGAATGATACTGCCTGATATAAAGCAGCAGATTAATCAACCAATGCTTTAGTTGATTAACCAGCAAGGAGTGAATTTGAATCGGTCTGGCAGAAAATAAAGGGCAACTGTGTCTGAGCAGGTATTTCAAGCTATTTTGGAGACAGTGTATTTCTGCCACAGGGACTGGCAATGTTAAAAGAGCCTTTTCATCGAACGACGAGGGGCGGTTCTTTGCTAAATCCTCTTCCATTAGTTCAAGCACTTGTACCGAAGTGCTGGCAACGGGGCAACGGTAAAAAATCTGTTTAATGGATTGAACATATTAAGGGCAATTAAATTTGATTGATTGAATGGAAGGTATTAAAGGCAGGAAAACGATCCTCGGTTGGTTTCTATAAATTAGTTGGAGCCGGTTCTTCTTTCACAAATCCGGGGGGGGGGGGTCTCTATTCTCTTGGTAGCGCAACCAACATCCAAAGCCCCTCCTCTTCATATCTGGCACCTTCTCTGAGCCCCCCACCAGCTCTGCCGCCCAAAAGGGTACAGAAAAGAGGCCATTCCCTGCGTCATTTTGGCTGGGAATAAAGAAAGCCTTGTGTTTCCCTGCTTCCTCATTAGTCCTTCGGATTCCCTTCAGCTGATTCTGATGTCATGGCGACCCCCCAGGCTCCCTGGCTGCGCTGCCACTATACACTTATGGGGCTAGCGTAGGACACAGGCTCCACAAGACTCAGTGGAAGGAGCGGCCGGCTGGCCCCAAGGCGAGCCCACCCCTCCCTGCCCTGGGTTCGAAATCCATCTGAACTCCGTCCTGAGGAAGGCCCAGCCTCCGGGTCCAGCTTGGCGCTAGTCTTTTTGCCCAACGCTGGGTTAAGAGGCCTCTCAGGTCAACAGTTCAAATCCAGCCCCAGGTAGTTGCAAAGAAAAGCCTGTTCTCCATGGCTGCTTTTCAGGTTAAGCTAATTGGTCCCGGAGTGGCCATGGCAACTGTGAGACTGCCAGGATTAAAATGTTGAAAAACACAGCGCGGTTCGTGTAGGAAGATGGACAGGCAGAGAGGCAGGCAGAGAGATGTGACTGGTCACTTTGAATCAACACACAAGATTCAGCTCAGCTGCTGTTGACAGAGGGCTTGTCTACATTCCTGCTATGCCTGCCAACATTTCTCTGATGAAAATAGGGATGTCCTATTCCTAATAATAATAATAATAATAATAATAATAATAATAATAATTTTATTATTTTTTATACCCCACCCATCTGACTAGGTTGTTTCAGATACTCTGGGCAGCTTGTAACATATATAAGAACAGAATAAAACATTAAACAACTTCTCTATAGAGGGCTGCCTTCAGGTGTCTTCTAAAGGTTACTGATCTCCTAGGTTCAGGGGTTGCATAACTCCATACCCTCCAGCATTTCTCCGATGAAAACAGGGTCATCCTAAGGAAAAGCGGGACATTCCAGGATCAAATCATAAACCGGGACGGCTTCTGTAGATCCAGGGTTGTCCCTGGAAAATAGGGACACTTGGAGGGTCTGTTCTACTTGTCTGTTTGCCCCATGCTTTCTAGACATGGGTCCAAGCTGTTTTGCCATTACCCTGCTGCTTCCCCTTGGAAAACCCCTGGGTTCTCATCTAGCTATACAGTTCTATGATTCCTTAAGTCTGGGATGGGTAGCCTGTAGCTGTCCCAACTGCAAGTCCTATCATCTCTGACCATCGGCCATGCCGGCTGGGCTGATGGGAGTTGGGGTCCACCAACTTCTGGAGGGTCGCAGGCTCTGCATCCCTGCTATAATGGTTCACATCCTGAATCCACCCACTTCCTAGTGCAAGTCCTTGTTTCCCCCCACTTGATGACATCACCCATCCCAACTTCAGCTGTTTCCCTCGGTGCCTGCCCAAGACATTTTGCTGCCTGAAGGAAAGGACTCCCATATTTCAGGTACAGAAACCAGTTAGACTGCCAGTGAATCCTGCATCAACACCTTCTGCTGCATCAGATACTGTCCTCCAGAACATTGCTGTTGTTTCTCACTGATGCCCAAACACACCCAGCATCTACCACCTGAGGCAGCCCAGTGCCTCACACTTCCTAATGGTAGAGCCGGTCCTTCTATCATTTTGGAACAAAAACAACCCAACCACAATCCTGATGCCCCACCCAATCCTTGTGATGACCAGTTTCACTATGTTCCTAGTGCTCTCTGGGACTTAAGTCTCTCGTGTTCTCCTCACTCACCCCCCTCTTTTATTCAGCCAGTGCCCCTGCATACAAATCATCCCCGCACAATGACGCCTTCTCTGTAGCTCCCTCACCTTAAGCCAGGCTATGTAATGTTCCAGGATCCATGAATAGTCTTTGTGCTGTAGAAATGGAAGGGGTCATAAAGACACTGCCTTTTCCAGAAGACCTCCTGCGGCGGGTGAACGAGGTGGTCAAAGTTTTAATGAGTCCTGTAGCGCAGGCAGAACATAAATCACCCCCTCCACCCTGTCCCGACCATACGATCTCCCTGGGTAACCATTAGATCATAGGGAGGTCAAGCCAGCCTGATGGAGTCCTTGCAACTCAGCAGTGGCATAGCATGGTTTGCTGGTGCCTGGGGCGCACATGCATGCACTGGGGCAGGGGGTGTGGAGGGTGAACAGAGCCCACAGCACCAGCCCTCACTGCTGCTGCCACCAGAGTGACCCCCCCAAAAGCCAAGCAGGGGGGAGCCCAGCCAGCCAATGCAGCCCTTGGGCGAATCCTCTTGATGCCTGCAGAAAGGAATGCCAAACTTTGCCATGCTGGGGTTGCCCTTTGCCCACCTCCCATTTCCCGTGCCCACTCACTGTCCAGAGAGCACACCAAGGGGGGGTGAGTGAGTGCTGGCTGGACAGCCATTCAGCGAGGGGGCTGGCAACGCAGTGGTGAGGCCAGGCCAGACTCTGGGGCCCAGAGACCCCTGACAGCAGGCAGGGAAGGATGGGGGACTGGGCCCACCAGGATGTCCCTGGGCAGGATGGGGATCCCCACAGAAGCTTGGGGGCGCCTGGTTCATGCTTCCTTAAAATTGTGCACTTGGAGCCAGTTGCCGCCCCCCCCCCCATGCTATGCCCCTGCAACTCAGTCTATCCTGGCAATGTAAGGAAAATTGTGTGGTTAGGAGATTAGATAGATAGATAGATAGATAGATAGATAGATAGATAGATGATAGATAGATAGATAGATGATAGATAGATAGATAGATAGAGGAAAAGGAAAAGGGACCCCTGACCATTAGGTCCAGTCACGGATGACTCTGGGGTTGCAGCGCTCATCTTGCTTTATTGGCCGAGGGAGCCGGCGTACAGCTTCCGGGTCATGTGGCCAGCATGACAAGCCGCTTCTGGCGAACCAGAGCAGCACACGGAAATGCTGTTTACCTTCCCGCCAGAGGGGTACCTATTTATCTACTTGCACTTGACGTGCTTTCGAACTGCTAGGTTGGCAGGAGCAGGGACCGAGCAACGGGAGCTCACCCCGTCACGGTGATTCGAACTGCCGACCTTCTGATCGGGAAACCCTAGGCTCTGTGGTTTAACCCACAACGCCACCCGCGTCCATATGGCAAGTGGAACCTGCAACAATTTTTCCGCAGAGTTGGATGCTCTTATTTAGAGTTCCAGCCAGCCGGCCATGCCCTTTTCACTAAGTAGCCACTGAGCATATTTAGTCCCTTACCAGGCTGTCTTGGATTTCCCTCCCTACCAACACCACCCCATTTTAGGTTTTCTGTCTTTGAATTTTTCTATACTTTTGCAAAACTTTGGGTTTCTCCAGAACTGCTGATACTTCCTTTTCGTTCACAGATGTCACAGGCGCATGCCGGTCAGTAATCACACAGTTCAGTTTTGGAGTTAACTCTTTCTTAGCAAGATCACGATCTCCACAGTCTTGGTAGAGTGTTGTGCCCAATGAGCACAGCAGCTCATTCCCTGTGGGTCTGACTCCATGAAATCAGTTGCCGCGATTGAAAGTCCCCATCTCCTCACAGTCGTCTGAGTCCCCTCCTCTCCAGCGCTTTTTCCAAGCAATCGGAGACTGCGCCTGCATGAAGCCAACCTCTCCTCCACCCTTTGCATGCCTCTTCTGGGTCTGGGAGCCAGGGAGGGAGGGGAGTTTGTCACAGCAAGAGGGGAGGACACAGGCATGACTCTTGACCAGCCTGACTTATCTCTGCCTCTTGGCCTCCACTGCTTCAGCTTCTGCCCCGAGTCTGGACTTATCTCTGCCACAGACTTTCCCAGCTCACTAAGCCCTATTACCTCTTCAGCTTCCGACACCTGCTCTTCCCAGTCTTCTCCCTCTGACAATGCACTGTTGTCCAATCACTACTCCCTGGGCTCTGAGCCCGCCCACTCTGTGTCCAGCCAGCCCTTGACCATGGATGGTAATGTTTTGCCTACCATATTCAGAGGATCTGCACTCACAAAACGGAGTTCACTCTTTGTATATAATCTAGTAGGGGTAGCCAATGTGGAGCCCTTAAATATTCTTGGACTACACTCTCATCAGGCTCAGCCAACCTCTCCAATGGTTGAGGATTTGATTATTTATTTCATAAAATCTATACGCTGCTTTGATTAAAAAAAACACCACAACTCAAAGTGGCTTACAAAAAGATAAAACAAGGAAATCCAGACAAAATTACAATAAAACTTTAAAACATGCAAAAGTTGAAATACTGAAACAATAGAATCCTCAACTTTCTAAGTATCTGGGTAAGGTTGTCTAAACGTGAATGTTTTTAGCAGGCATCAAAAAGAGAACTGTGGATTCTCAATAGCCAGGGACCTCCCAAGTTTAGGTGCTGTCACACAAAACGATCGAGTTCTTACAAATGTGGAACAAATACTTTTATTGCTATGTAATAGATCGGGGGAGCGTTTCTGGAGAGTAGAAAATGTAGGGGTTTATTGTTTTTTGTTTAACACAATTAACACCCCGTTGCCCCAATCCCAGAATACTATTTTAGAGCTGAAGAAGGTCAATTTCCTCTGTCCTCTTCTCCCTCCTCACACCCCAATGAACTGTGGGTTCTGTAAACTCACAATAACTTCTGTATCCAACTTGGTTTTTAATGACTTTTTGCAAACTGATATATTTCTGCACACCAGACACTACCCCAAGTCTACAGAAGCACCTTATTTTTGGGGTGGCCCTGTTTCATTTCCAAACTACTGTGAAGCTTGGTATTATTAGAGGGAATTACTAACCCCTTTCTCTAGAACTGTAAGAGAAAAACCCGTTGTTCACTCAGTTTTTATGCAGACCATTATAGTCCAGTGTTTTCTGTGTTCTTCTCCTGTTTTCCTTTGCCTTCAGAGCTTCCTGCTTATAAAATCAGACTGTTTTATTGATTCCTGTCGAGTTTGGCTGAGGTGTTACTGATCAATACCTCCTAATTGCACCTTGAATAGCCCATTCATATCAGTTTCTTTCCGACAAGAGATGAATTTTACTTAGTTATTTCTTCCCATTATTCTTCTTCGTTTTTTAAAAGTGAAAGATCACTATTTCACAATATAAACATTAAAGAACTAAGAATAGAAAGGAATCATAAGAACAGGAACTGATGTCAAAGGGCAATGAAGAAGGGATAGAATAACAGAACCATAGGGTTGGGAGGAATCCCAAGGGTCATCTAGTCCAGCCCCCTGCAATCTCAGCTAAAGCATCCATGGCAGATGGCCATCCTACCTCTGCTTAAAAACCTCCAAGGAAGGAGACCCCACAACCTCCCAAGAGAGTCCATTCCACTGTCAAACAGCTCTTACTGTCAGAAAGTTCTTCCTGACATGCATAACGCACACTAGTGTGATATCACTGCAGAGGCATGAAATATGAGAATAGCAGATTTTGAGTATTTCCTACCAACTGTCCATGATCACAGCCACTGTTGACAGCTGTGCCATCTCCTTCCATCAGCCCGTTCTCCGACGTAAATCAGCGACCTGGGCTTCACAGCCAGGGCACACTTATCAGCAGAGAGAACTGCACACACAGAATAGGCATGAGGCTTGTGGAAGCATACTACAACTACAGATTTATTAATCATAAATCAGGACAAAGAAACATGTCTCTCTCTCATGTCGTCTCAGAGAGAACGGGAAAAGCAAAAGCTATACACAACGGAAGTTCCCAGCATACTGTGCTGGAATGTAAACAGACATGTGACACGTAACAATTCCACACATCTGTTCCTTAAGGTGGAATAGAAATCTCAACAGCCACACCTTACTGGGTACTGGTGAAGAGAAAGAAAGTGCATTGTTATTGTGGCCCCTAGTGTGGATATTCACAATGCTGTGTGTGTGTGTGTGTGTGTGTGTGTGTCTTAAACATCTGGTTTGTGCACATTTCAGTATTTTTACAGCACAGAGAGAAATCTCACCATGGACAGCTGGATAACTCAGTGCTGATAATAATGCCAAGGTTGCAGGTTCAATCCCTGTATGGGATAGCTGTATTGCAGGGGGTTGGACAATAATGACCCTTGGAGTCCCTTCCAACTCTGCAATTCTACGACTCGACCTTTCTCGCCCCTGTGGCTGCAAAGCTTAGCTTGAAAAAATGTGTAGAAAGTTCCTGGTGACATCTCAGAAGCTAGAGGGTGGTCTGAGCAGGACTTGTCGTGGTCAAGGAGGAGAGAGTTAAGGTTCCCACTCTGCTTTTGACACTCATTCAGATGCCGAACCAGATATAATGGCTGGGCTTGCACTCCACAGCACACTATGCCCAACCATGTTGTTGTTTAGTTGTGTCCGACTCTTTGTGACCCCATGGACCAGAGCACGCCAGGCACTCCTGTCTTCCACTGCCTCCCGCAGTTTGGTCAAACTCATGTTGGTAGCTTCAAGAACACTGTCCAACCATCTTGTCCTCTGTCATCCCCTTCTCCTTGTGCCCTCCATCTTTCCTAACATCAGGGTTTTTTTTCCAGGGAGTCTTCTCTTCTCTCCTCTCCTCTTCTCTTCTCATGAGGTGGCCAAAGTATTGGAGCCTCAGCTTCACAATCTGTCCTTCCAGTGAGCACTCAGGGCTGATTTCCTTCAGAATGGATAGATAGGTTTGATCTTCTTGCAGTCCATGGGACTCTCAAGAGTCTCTCCTCCAGCCCTATGCCCAACCATAGCATAGTGCAAATGGTTGGCTCCCAAGGAGGAGATCCCTGCCCCTCCTCATGTCTTGTAGAGGGAGACCTAATTATGCAGGCTAAACAAATCTATACAAATTTGCACCACTGATTCATGTCACAGAATCCTGCTGCTCTTGATTGCCACATTTGCATTCTATGGGTGTAAAGATTTCTGACACACACACCCTCAAACATGATGCAAAACACACACACACCAAAAAAAACCCACTTCCAGCTGCCTCAAAGAAGCATCCTTGAGCATCTGAGTTATCCCTCCATTGCTGAGCCTCACCTGATGGACCAGTCTTGTACCATTGTACCTGATGAAGCGGAGAGCAAGTGCAGGGGAGTTTCTCTTGCCCCCTAAAGTCGGCCTCTTTCTCTCTGCGGCTTAAGTCCCATTGTTTCCCAGAAGCAGACTGTGTTGTATGTGCTCTCCCTGTGGCGTGCCAGCTCCCCAGACAGGCGGGATAAAGAAGGCTTCATTGCTATGCCCAGGCGCTTCATTCCCCTCCTGCCATCCCTTTCACCGCCCCAAACTCCTGTCCAGCAGCCAAACAACAACCTTTTCATTCTGTTCCAATGGGCGACACGGATTAAAAGACTCGGGAGCTGGCAAGCAACTACTTTGGCCTCTGTGCGCCAGGAGAGGGGACTTGGGCTGCAGCGGCCCAGGGACAAGGGGGATCCCACTCATCCCAAGAGTTGTAGGGTTGTAAAACTCCGAGGGGACAGCGCACCCGTCACCGTGGCGCTGGGGATGGGTTGACATGTCCGTGGGGCAGCCATGTCACGTTACGGATGGTGTACAAGGTTGGGCAAAGGCACAAGTGTCTATATGGCAGCAAGCCTGTGAGTGTGTGGGTGTGAACACCAGCAAGCGTGGAACAGTATTTGCAGCGTCCAAAAGGGCAGTTAGGGCTAAATGCTCTGATCTGAATGGTTTAAATGGTCTGAATGGTCCTGGGCATTGTCGGCCAACTGGTGTCAAAGAAAGATAGAACATTCCTTATATATGCTACAATAGCAGCAAGAATACTCATCGCAAAGTATTGGAAGACGGAAGAGCTACCCACCTTGGAAGAATGGCAGATGAAGGTGATAGACTATATGGGACTGGCAGAAATGACCGGCAGAATCCGAGACCAGGGAAGAGAGGCGGTGGAAGAAGATTGAAGAAAATTTAAGAATTACCTTAAGAAATACTGTAAAATTAATGAGTGTTAGAATGGCGCTGGTTTTATAAATTAAGGGGTTTACAGCTGTAAAGATTAAGATTAAAAAGAAGAAAGGAGGTTATAAATCTGAGAAGACTGAGAGTAAGAATTTGTTGGAAAAAAAGTTTGAAATTAGAATGCAGTAAGGGGAGGTATGGGGGAGTCTGGGAAATAAGTTATATAAAATAAGGATTTGAAATTATACATGTTTTTGTTCTGTTTTGTGTTTGTTTGTGTTGCTTTGTTTGTTAAATTTTTTGTGAAATCTGAATAATTTTTTAAAAAATAAATAAAATAAAATTGGATGGGGGGCACCTAGGGGTGAGGGAGACCATGGATTCAGCTTGCATTTAAAAGCGAACTCAAACTCATGTTCACTTTCCCAAACGATGCGCAAACTGAAACTCATCCACCCTTTGCAACGCACACTTCTCGGAATTTTGCGGTACATGGGACTACAACTCCCATCATCCCTAGCTAACAGGACCAGTGGTCAGGGATGATGGGAATTGTAGTCCCAAAACAGCTGGCGGGCCAAGTTTGGCCACCACGGATGTAATGTGTACAGAAATGCATCTATGCTAAGGGGAAGTGTGCATATAAAATGCATGTTGGTGAAAATAACAAAGGGAAATGTGTTATATTGGGGAAACATGCCCTGGCAAAAACATGCGTATTAAGGGAAATTGCATACAAAAAACGGGAGAAATTCACATAAAAATGTGGTTGAATTTTCCCAGGGGCTTTAGAAACAATAATGTGGGGATGCGGCAAAGTGAATTTAGAACTGGAACTATGAGAATCACGACCCGCGCACATGCAGATGCAGCTTGCGTTCTGCTCAGGATGCGAACGGGGCTCTGGAATGGATCCCGTTTGCATCCAGAGGCAGTGGCGTAGCGTGGGGGGTGCAGGGGGGGCCGGCCGCACCGGGCGCAACATCTGGGGGTTAGGGTTAGGGGGCGCAAATCCACGGGTTAGGGGGCGCAAATTACTTGCCTTGCCCTGGGGGCTGACAACCCACGCTACGCCACTGTCCAGAGGTACCACTGTATCTCCTTTCTCCATGAGCCTGGGCAGCCCCTGAGTTGTTGGTTCTTTGGTGGTGGTGGGGAAGCGGTGCATGATGGGTCAGGCATGGAAGGCGGAGAAGGAGGGCTGAGAGCGGGAGGCTCGGGCAGTGCAATGCCTCCCTTCCCATCAGAGCAGCCCCAATCCCATACCTCCTTGCGTGCAAGCAGGAGGGGGCGGGGATCCCTCAGCTGGGAAGCGATTTCACACTGCCTTTCGGAGCAGCCCCATCCCATCTCCTACTTGCGTGCAAGCAGGAGGGGCAGGGATCTCTCAGGCAACGTGATGCCTCCTTTCTCTGAGCCTGGCCTTGGGGGGGATACAAATAAAATAATAATAATAATAATAATAATAATAATAATAATAATAATAATAATAATAATAGTGACTTGGCCATTCTGGAATTTTCTTGAGGAGTATTCTTTTTTTAAACCCACCACGTGAGAGATGTGCTTTCTTCGGGGCTTGTATGAGAGCACGGTGCCCCCCAAAACACACATTTTTGGGCGCCATGTAAAAAAGCCAGATATCCCAGTTTTATCAGGGCAGCTGAGGGATACAAGAGAGCACCTTCCACTTGGAATTGCAACTCTTAGTCACCCACGAGGCCGGGCCACGATCCCAGGTGTACCCCCTGGAATCCTTCGCTGGGTCACGTACCCCCTTGTGGGAAGGGGGTCCAAAAGCCTTGGGCCTGCTCCGCTTCTCAGAAGAAACCTCCAAGGCCGCTTTTAAACGGTGGCTTTTTTTCTTGTTCACTTTTCTTTTCTTTTGTGTACCCAACCCCTTCCCAGGCCGGGGCTTTCAGGGACTGCGTGTTCCTGCAGCGGACCGCACTCCTCGCGGCAGAGCCGGCGGGGGGTATCAATCTTGCCACGGCGAGCATGAAAATGGGACACCTTGAGACAGCGGCCAGAGCACAGAACCCCTTGTGTTCTCGGCCAGGGGCTGGCGGCGTGGCCTCGGGCCCATTAATAAGGCCCTTTTGTGGGGATGACGGCTCCCGGCTCCAGAGGGACGCGCAGGGCTTGGTCAACAGAGGCTGCTTTCGCCAGGGGAGGGGAGGCTGAGCGAGGGGTTAGGGGGCTGGGAACCTGGCTGTGGGCCAGAGGTGTGGCAGGCGAGGCTTTTACAAAAAAAAATGGTTGGGAGGCAGCTGGCCCGGCAACTACGAATGCTCCCCTGCCCTGTGCGACTGCAATGGCGTCTGGGTCGTGCCCAAGGCCTGTCCTCAGTTGAGATGCCATGGCAGCGAGGCTATCGTTAAATAAGTTGGAGTTCTTGTTATTACATATACCAAGAAAAAAGCACACCAAGAACTCAGGCCAATATAAGTTTCAGTAGTGGGAGTCGTATCTACTCGCAAATCAATAGTCAATTGTAAGACAAATTAACCCATTCAAAAGAATGTATTCTGACAAGGATTGCAAACTCAAATAGAGATGACAAATTCAAACACAGATTACAAACTCAAACTCATAAGGATATGCATAACACAATAATTCGTTACAGAATTAGAGATAAGAGTTTATGAGTAGAGATAAGTTCATGTTAGTCCATACTGTAGTCAGAGTCGAAGTGAAGGTCTTAGTTTCAATCATTGAGCAGAAGTCAGAAGTCAATTATGGATTGGAAACTAGGACAGGGGCCTGTTTCGATGTATTCACCTTCATCAGCTAATTTTTAAGGGCTCGTGTAAGTTTGAAGAATTCGTATAAATATATCCTGTTACTTTCTACATTTCTCAGAGATAACAACTAAGTGTGGTTAGATCAACGTGTATCTTAAGCTTTTCTGTAAGAAACGTGAGTTTGTAATCTCTGTTTGAGTTTTTAATCTCTCTTTCACATAATCATCCTTACAAAACTTCTTGCAGTCCTACTAGCGTGATCTGTTTGTTACAATTGCTTTTCAGATAATTCAAATATTTGCTCCAGTCCTCTGAGAATCTCTGGTCCCGCAGGTTTTCAATCCTTCCTGTCATCTTATCTAATTCTGCATAGTCCGTTAATTTCAAATGCCATTCTTCTTTCATCGGTAATTCTTCTTGTTTCCATTTCTGTGCCAGTAATATTCTTGCTGCCATTGTTGCATATAAAAACAATTTACTATTCTGTTTGTTAATATTCTCCCTCAACGATAAGCATCCTAAGGAGCCCAAGGAAAAAAAGCCACATTGCCTCCCCCTGTACAAAGATTCCCAGCCTTGCACATGGGTGTAGCCAGGGGTTTTCTAAGGGGTGGCGGGACTTATGTTAGGAGGGACAGAACTGATTTGATTGGTCCGTTAGTTAAACATTTTTATTGTTTTACTTGATGTTGGTAGGGGGGACTGCCCACCCCACCCCACCCGCTTGGCTGCACCCATGCCCTTGCACAGTTGCCGTATTTTTCGCCCTATAAGACGCACCTAGTTTTTAGAGAAGGAAAACAAGAATAAAAAAAATATTCTGAACGAAACGGTGGATGTATGATTTTTGTGGTTCATGCCGTGGCCACAGACATGATATGTGATTTGACGGTGAGTTTGGGGTAGCCCAATGCAAAAATCCTGAGGATCCATGTGGATCCGTGCTTTGCGCCATTGCGCAAACAGTGGGTGCATGATTTTTTTGGTGCAGGCTGTAGCCATGGACATGCTATGTGATCTGATGGTGAATTTGGGGTGACCCAATGCAAAAATCCCAAAGATCCATGGGCTTTTACCTCCCCCCTCCCAGGCAGCCTCCTTTATCTCTAGCGCCCCTTATCTCCCTCCCAATCGCTTGCCGATCAGCTGCTACCTTTCAACACCCCCTTCCCACTTGTTTGCCTTAGTGTCTTTTCCTTAGCTGGAGCAGTTTTTTGCTCCTCCTTTTCTTCTAATTTCTCTCCTCATTGCTTGTTTTAGTATTCCTGTGTTCTCTGCTTGCAACTTTGCTGTCTTTACCTCCCCCCTCCCAGGCAGCCTCCTTTATCTCTAGTCTCCCTTATCTCCCTCTGATCTCTTGCTGATCAGCTGCTTAGCGGCTTTGTTTCAACACCCACTTCCCTCTTTCTAAAAAAAAAAGAATATGATCTGCTTTTCGCCCCTGGGCAATTCAGCTGCAGGGACCACGCATTTGCTCCATAAGATGCACAGACATTTCCCCTTACTTTTTAGGAGGAAAAAAGTGTGTCTTGTGGAGCAAAAAATACGGTAAATGTTTTTGGTCACAGGGGCTGGAGGTTTCCGGGAATTAGGAGGGGGAATTCTTGACAAAAGAGAGTCGTGTTTTGTTGCTCTACTTTGCCCATCAGAGCCTTAAAGAGTTCTGTCAGCTTAGAAGCAAAGACTGATACACAGCTCTGAGGCACAACATCAGACTGTCCTACACCTTAGGTGCAGATAATTGGGGGCGCGGGGGGGAGATGCTTTAACCACTCCACTCTGCAGCCCTCACTGAGCCAGGAATCCAGGAGTCTGCTTTAACCACCCTAATCTCCATCTACATGCAAACCTCTAAAGTTCAAAATTCTCCTTTCTGGGAACCTGACAGGGGGAACCTTGGTTCTTTAAATAACTATTTAGGATGTCCTTTGTCCCACCTGATTTCTGTGAGGCAGGCAGTGCCTCTGAACATGTGCAGAGTGCTCTTTGGCAACCAGGCCTTTGCACCTTTGGGCTTAGCATTGAGGGCAGCTGAGTGAGGGGGTACAGCTTTCAGGCAAGTGTTAGCTCCTCTGCTCCTCTCTGTTTTTAAAACTGTTTAAACCCATAATCTCTGCCTCTCCTTCCCCCCCCCCAACCTCTCCTCCAGCCTTGTCTCCTCTAAACAGCCCTAAATGCATTTCCTGCTGACGCGTCAAGCTGAAAAGAAACCCAGAAGTTTGCGGGAAAGAGTTTTTGGAATTTGCTGTCTTTAAAGAACCACTGGAGTGGAAAGCCAGTCAGGGGCTTTGAAGAGACGTTTAATTGAAATCTTTCTTAATTAGCGTCTCAGCTGCCTGACTCAACCTGCCTCTGAGATGAATCAGAGATCTGTCATTTGGGCACTTTTGGTAAGAACAGGCAACAGATTACCGAGGAAAAGGCAGCTGTGTGCTATGCTTCATGTCTCAAAAGATGCTGAAACACCAAGTGGAAGATAATACTTTCTGCCATGGAAGCCCTTTCCGTCCAGGCACTTTGAGAGCTAGCTGCAGAAAGTTACTCAGTGGGAAAGGTATTCTGCACAGGGACATCCTTATCTTTTTTTCACCTTTCCCTTGAGCATATGTAGAGTGCTTTTTCTTTTTTCCAGTTGTGCCTTTTCTTTTTCCCAGTTATATTTTTCTTAAATTTTCAAAAAATATTCACATGTACACTCCAATACATAATATTTTTTTTAATTTTGCTTTGTCAACTTCCTACCCCGTTCTCTATGGTGTTTTTTATTTCTGCCCCTTGCTGCACCCTATCCTCTCTCTCTTATCCCATAATAACTATACGGTAATCTCCTGATGTTCATAGTTCAAATCCTGCTGGCGAATTCATCATACTATAGTATTTCTTTAAATAGTCCGAAAAAGGCTTCCATTATTCTTCAACCAGACAATCATCATTGGGTTCTCTTATTTTAGCTGCCAATTCTGCATAATCCATCGCTTTATTTATCCATTCTTCTTTGCTGGTAGCTACTTCTTCCTTGCCAACAAAGGTCCGTATAGTAAAAGCTATGGTTTTCCCAGTAGTGATGTATGGAAGTGAAAGCTGGACCATAAAGAAGGCTGATCGCCGAAGAATGGATGCTTTTGAATTATGGTGCTGGAGGAAACTCTTGAGAGTCCCATGGACTGCAAGAAGATCAAACCTCTCCATTCTGAAGGAAATCAGCCCTGAGTGCTCACTGGAAGGACAGATCCTGAAGCTGAGGCTCCAATACTTTGGCCACCTCATGAGAAGAGAAGAGAGGAGAAGAGAAGACTCCCTGGAAAAGACCCTGATGTTGGGAAAGATGGAGGGCACAAGGAGAATGGGACGACAGAGGACGAGGTGGTTGGGCAGTGTTCTCGAAGGTACCAGCATGAGTTTGACCAAACTGCGGGAGGCAGTGGAAGACAAAAGTGCCTGGCGTGCTCTGGTCCATGGGGTCACAAAGAGTCAGACACAATTAAACGACTAAACAACAACAACTTCTTCCTTCCATTTTTGTGCATAGAGAATTGTGGCTGCTGTCGTTACAGACATATATAGCTGAATCATCTTTTTTTGGAACTTCTGTCCCTATAGCCACTAAGAGAAAAGCTTCAAGTTTTGGGGAGGGTATTATCATTTTTTATCTCATCATATATCATTTCCCCTAATCCCCTCGCTTTCTTACAAGTCCACCACATCAGAGTGCCTTTTCTTGACTACTGAGTAACCACTGCTTACATTATTATATCTGGGATCGGGAGATGAGAGGTCTATATCAAGAGATATGGCTCTCAGGCAGAGATGACTCCAAATACAGCACTTCTCTTGACGTGCACTTGGTGTACAGGACATTGCCTAATCTCCCTGTGAACAAATAAGAATGAATGTTGAATAAACAGGTTGTCTGGAAGTGGCCCTGTTTTGCTTTTTCCTAGAACCTCAATGTCCACCAGGAACAGCCAAGTGCGAAATAGTGGCTTAGAAAGAGGAGTGTGGATATACTTAGAATTAAGGAAGAAGGCACCTCTGACTACATATTAGTACAGGTATTTGTTTTGCTGCTGCTGCTCGCGTGAGTGCTGAGAAGAGCGCTCCCTCTCCTGCCAACTCCATCCAGCCTAGGGGGCGGGGCCTGCACTCACAACCACAGCTTGAGGACCTCCATCAGGGCCTCTGGGACATTGCTGCTGCTGCTCTGGTGAGTGCTGGGTGGACCGCTCCCTTTCCTGCCAACTACATCCGGCCCTAAACGGCCTCGGTCCAGTATACCTGAAGGAGCGTCTCCACCCCCATCGTTCAGCCCGGACACTGAGATCCAGCGCTGAGGGCCTTCTGGCGGTTCCCTCATTGCGAGACGTAAGGTTACAGGGAACCAGGCAGAGGGCCTTCTCGGTAGTGGCACCACCCTGTGGAACACCCTCCCTTCAGATGTGAAGGAAATAAGCAGCTATCCTATCTTTAAAAGACATCTGAAGGCAGCCCTGTTCAGGGAAGTTTTTAACATTTAACACTGTATTGTTTTTAATACTTGATTGGGAGCCGCCCAGAGAGGCTGGGGAAACTCAGCCAGATGGGCAGGGTATAAATAATAAATAATAAATTATTATTATTATTATTATTATTATTATTATTATTATTATTAAGCTCACATTCTATTCCATATAAAAATCCATGCCTGATTTTCCCTACCTCTTGATTTGTTTCAGCAGCCTAATTTGGTGAATCATGTTGTTGATTTTCCAAATGTTACCAAATCAGCCACAAATTAAGACAAATTGAATTCAACTTTTCCAAAATTTGCTTTCCCGCACTCCGTTCTTGGTGTGTGCAAAGTTTCCTCTTGTTTCTGCTTTATTTTCCAAGTTGTTTCTAGCTCACATTCCATTCCTTACAGTTAACCTTATAGTACAATAGTTTTGGGGGGGTTTTAAACTTATTTATCCTTAACCGTCGTGTGGGACGCGGGTGGCGCTGTGGGCTAAAGCCTCAGCGCCTAGGGCTTGCCGATCGAAAGGTCGGCGGTTCGAATCCCCACGGCGGGGTGCGCTCCCGCTGCTCGGTCCCAGCGCCTGCCAACCTAGCAGTTCGAAAGCACCCCCGGGGGCAAGTAGATAAATAGGTACCGCTTACCAGCGGGAAGGTAAACGGCGTTCCGTGTGCGGCTCTGGCTCACCAGAGCAGCGTTGTCACGCTGGCCACGTGACCCGGAAGTGTCTGCGGACAGCGCTGGCCCCCGGCCAATAGATGTGAGATGGGCGCACAAACCCCAGAGTCTGTCAAGACTGGCCCGTTCGGGCAGGGGTACCTTTACCTTTACCTTTATCCTTAACCGTCAGCCAATTCCTGCACATACAATATTTCAACATTTGCAATATCGACAAGCTGATATTGTCAAACAACTGGGAATCATGAATGCTTTATGAGCTATCACAAATCTCCTGAAATCCTGGATCTACTGTCTGCCAGGCATTGGTGTACAGAATTTACATCACTGGCAGACTTGAGGCCTGGGAGCCTCTCTAGATCTAAGCATTTTGTGTAAAACGCCTGGTTGTTTTGGTCATACAGAACAGTGGCATTTGCTGTGTGAACGAGCTCTCTGGACAAAAGTAGGTTTTGCATTTTCATGAACCGCTTTGGCAATCTGGTTTCGCTGCTGTGTTTTTGTCATGCTCTTGCCTGTGATTCTGGGGCAAATGAGATGTTTCCCCCATTTCTTTTTCCATCTTTAGCAATCTCACGGCTGCCTGCCGTGTGTTGTCATGTCACTGCTGTTGTAGGGAGATCGTGGCCATCATAGGCGAGCAAGGACTCTGACCTCGTAGCTCGTCCAAGAGCATTTGCTCTCTTCTCCCATCAAGAACGCTCAAAGCTTCTGCCCAATGGCTTTCTTTTGTTGCTTTGCCAGGGCACAGGGCACTTGGCATGGAAGATGTGAGATGTTAAGGTCTGGCATGAACCCCATTCCCCCTCCCTCCTCCAGCCTTTCACACGCATATGCTCTGGCGATGGCTAACCCTCTTGTATAAAACCTCTTGCAGCACACAGAACAAAATCTGTCTGAGTTTGCAGAGCCTGGAGGAGAAGCCTGACCATGGAAGGGCAACGACTCTCATCCTACGGAAGGCGTTTCGGTGCACAGACTTCCTCCATCCACCACGCCTTGAGGTTCTCCCCAGGGCGCAGGTACCTGTCTTCAGGCGCCGGCACTCGGCTCTCCGTCACCAAGCTGAAGACCTCCAGCCTCAGCTTCCGTGCTGGCCCCAAGTTCTCCCCGGACAAGGTGGATTTTTCCCTGGCCGATGCCCTCAACACTGAATTCAAGGAGACCCGTACCAACGAGAAGGTGGAGATGATGGAGCTGAACGACCGCTTTGCCAGCTACATAGAGAAGGTCCGGTTCCTGGAGCAGCAGAACAAAGTCCTGGTGGCCGAACTCAACCAAATCCGAGACAAGGAGCCCACCAAGTTGGCCGACATCTACCAGGAGGAGGTGAGGGAGCTCCGCCACCAGGTGGACCAGCTCACCAACTCCAAGGCCCGTCTGGAGATCGAGAGAGACAACCTGCTGGAGGACCTCAACAATCTCCGGCAAAAGTAAGGAAGGTCCAGGGTCTCTTTTCAAGTTTTGACTGGGCTGGGTGGGGTAAAAGGTAAAGGGACCCCTGACCATTAGGTCCAGTCATGGCCAACTCTGGGGTTGCGGCACTCATCTCGCTTTATTGGCCGAGGGAGCCGGTGTACAGCTTCTGGGTCATGTGGCCAGCATGACTAAGCTGCTTCTGGCGAACCAGAGCAGTGCACGGAAACGCCATTTACCTTCCCGCCAGAATGGTACCTATTTATCTACTTGCACTTTTGACGTGCTTTCGAACTGCTAGGTTGGCAGGAACAGGGACCGAGCAACGGGAGCTCACCCCATTGCGGGGATTTGAACCGCTGACCTTCTGATCGGCAAGTCCTAGGCTCTGTGGTTTAACCCACAGCGCCAGGGCTGGGTGGGGAGGCACCTGCAAATAGGGAATGAGGCAAGGAAGCAATATGCAGAAGCTTGGGGAACTGAGGATTTGGAGGAGATATCTCAGGGACATCCACGTTATGCATTTTAAACACGTGGGAACAGGGAATTTATCCCTCACGGAGCTACAGTTACCAGCACACTTTACGAATTCCAGTTCCCAGGATTCTTGGGGGGACGGCATGTCCTTTAAATGCATGGTGTGGGTTGGTGCTTTGTGAGTGGGCTTTGCACACTCAAGGTTTACTGGCTGCCTTGTTTGGCTTTGGAATGGGATTTTTTCCCAGCAGGTCATATTGGCAAAAGAGTTTTGGGAGAGGTACATTGTCCTTCCTTTGTGGCACATGGTTGCTTGACCCATCTGGAGCAGGGAGTGTCAGATTGTGCATCTGGGGTTCCCTGGGGTTCCTCAGATGATTATTAGTTTTCCATTAAAAAACTGGTCATGGGAGATGAACTTCCCTTGGTGACAGCTTGCAGTCTTCCCTTCCAAGCCAGAGCTGCAGGGGAGTGGCATATAATCTATAGCACATTCTCTCAGTGGCGTAGCGTGGGTTGTCAGCACCCGGGGCAAGGCAAGTAATTTGCGCCCCCTAACCCGTGGATTTGCGCCCCCTAACCCCCAGATGTTGCGCCCGGTGCGGGGGACCTCCCCTGCACCCCCCACGCTACGCCACTGCATTCTCTATTAACAGAAAAATATAATGAGGCCCAAGCATAGGAGCCAAAGTGCCAAGGTCCCTTCGTCTTCCCCCAGCAAAATATTTGGAGTGGCAGGGCCTTCCCAAAATTGATGGGCATTGCCATTCAACTGGTGTGTGTGCTCTGCATCTTGTGATTGATTGTGCGGGGTGGGGCTTACCTGGGGCCCCCAATATTTCATTCAAGTTGGTTCCCTTGGGCCCAAGAGGTCTGGCCAGTATCCCATGTGAACGTGGAAAGTTTCCGTAAAGGCAGGAAGCCTGGAAACTGAAAAAACTATTGTTATTTCTTCTATGGGCATTTGTTAATGATCTGCCAGCTCTTGGATTGCGGACTAGGTTCGCTTCCAGGGCTAGCCCTTTAGGTAAGGCAAATCCCTTGCCTCAGGCAGCAGACCAGGAGAGGCAATCTCTAAGTACCTGCCAGTCCACTGCAAATTACCATAAGCCTGTCGGCTGTGTGGCATAGCCTCCAGGAGCACTCCTAAAGTAATCTCTGCCATGCCAGTAGTAAGTTGGGTGAAGCGCTAAACAGTATTTGCCACTGCCCCCTTTCCAGGGTTTTGGCAGATCAACTCAACCCCCATGCTTCCTCCATGAGATATTGTAAGGAAAGATGGCCACAGAGCAAGGTTACCAGATTTTTTTCAAAGAATCCGGGGACACTTTTCCTTTTTTTTGAAAAGAGAAAAAAAAAGTTATTAAAAAAAGTAGTAATATCTTGTCTTCTGTGGTCTCCTCTGTCGCGCATCCTTCCTCTGGGCCCCAGCCTGCTCTCTTTGAGCACTAGCCACCATGGAGTAGGATCGGGTCAGGCCTGGGCTCGGCCACATGTCCTTACCCTCCCAGTGCTCTCCTACCTCTCCTCCTTAGTGGTGGCCCCAGCAGTGGCGCAGCAAGGTTGCGGCTCCCCTCTTTTTCTCCTTCTATTCCTTCTCCTTCTCCTCTTCTCCTTCTCCCTGCATCGGCTTCAGGGCTTTCCTGGCCCCAGAGCACCTCTGGGCAGTCAGCTGGGTGACTGGGTGCTCTCGCTCCTGGCTTGATTTGGGTCATGGGAGGGGGTCAGCGGTTCCCCCAGCTGACATGCCAGGCGTCCCCAGTTCCCCCTCAGCAGTGGCAGCAGCAGTCTTAGCAGCCCAGTGCCAACCCGGTAGCGCTGTTGGCCCTGGCCGGCTTCAGGAGCTGCCCGCTGCCGTGGTGTCCGCCATTTTGCCTCGCTGGAAGTCCCCATATGACGTATCTTGTGCCGTTGAACCAATCACGCAACATTCATTCCCTACTAATAAATCTACAGCACTTAAAATATAAATCCGGGGACATTAAATGAAATCCGGGGACGGATTTTGTCCGGGGACAGATTTGTTAATCTGGGAACTGTCCCAGGGAAACAGGGATGTCTGGTAACCATACCACAGAGGGTCTGGAACGCCTGGAATGCCACTGCTAATGTAACGGCAAAAATGACCACAAACACAAATGAAATATACTCAGAGTCGCAAAGTGATTTCATGCTCTTTATTCAGCTCATAGTGGTGAGGAGGAATGAATGAAAGTCCCCTCAAAGTATCTGCTTTATATACATTATTTACACAATGGGCTGCACATGATTGGTTAATTCTGGAATTCTACTGTAAGCCAATCAGGTTGTGGATTCACTTATATCTGGAGCATGATTGGGTGGTTCCTGCCAACCAATCATACTGCTGCATTGTTCTTGGACCAATCAGACTGCTGCATTCTGAATCCTATTGTTCTAGGACCAATCAGACTGCTGCAATTTGGATCCTATTGCTCTAGGACCAATCAGACTGCTGCAGTTTGGATCCTATTCAACTCAGTATATAACAACAAATAATTTTTTTAATGACCTCAGAGGAGCAGTGCTGGCTGGTGCCCGTTGAGGCTGGTAGGGCGGAAGGCAGGGAGCCCAACAGTAGGTGGTGCTAGAGAGCCAATGCCACGCAGAGCCAACTAATCCAAGTTTTGTCCCCGTCCTCTTCCCTGCGGAGTTCTGCAAGGGCAAAACTGAGATAGAGGAGGAGGAAGCAGATATCCAGAGCCACCCTCTGGTTTGGATGTAAACACAAAGGCAGGTGGTCTTCCAGGAATCAGGATGGAGGTTGATGGGGCAGTGCCCCATTTGCCATAACGGAGCAGCCTCCACAGTGGAGGAAGTGGGGGCAGCAACAGTGCCAGCTGCCTCTAACAGCGTAATGTTTTGTGCTAGCATCTGGTCCTGGGAGGGTGGTTCATCCCAACCTCTGTTGGCCATGGGATTGGATAGACCAGAGTCATAGAAAGGGAAGAGATCACCTACTAGTCCAATCCCCTGCTTAGTGGATGATTGACAACACAGCATCACTGACTGATGTCTGTGCAACCTCCCCTTAAAACTGCAGCCCAAGAGAGCCCTTCCTAATCTCTTATTCTTTAGAGCAAGTGTAGAGACCTCCAGAAGTTGCTGAACTACATCATTCCTGGCCATGTTTGCTGGGGCTGATGGGGGTTGAACCTCAGCAACGTCGGGAGGGGTTCCCACACCCAGTGCTTTTTTCCCTTGGAGGTACTCAAAGTTACCCAATACCGGCAGCTCTTTTTTCTAGCAGAGAAGCACTGGTTAAATGTGCGGCACTTACTGTAGCAACTTCATGGCAAGGTTGCCAGCTTGGCTCTGCGACCGTGGGTGCCATGCAGTGTGCATGGCCCTGGCACGGGAATTTGTGGGTGCCCAGTCCCTTCATGGGGAATTTTGTGGGTGCTCAGGCACCCAAGGCCCCAGGGAATTGGCATCTATGTTTCATGGTAAGTACTGTCACCTTCCCCCCCCCCGGAAGAAAAGCACTGCCAACATCTGTTTTAGAAGAGCCCCCTGAGAGGAACAGTTACCAATGTGAGAGAATCTGAATTTAGCAACAAGGTGGCACAGATGCATCCATTTGGGTGGACAGTGAGACATGCGCCCACCAGCTTGATCAAATGCGATCCCCAGGAACTCTCATTCAAGGTTGAAAATTAGGGGTTTGCTGTGTGGTGTGATAACACAGAGACAATTTTAAAAAGCAGGTGAGGCAGCAGTGGCGTAGCGTGGGGGTGCAGGGGGGGCGCGCTCGTACTTGCAGCTCTCTGCCCCCTGCTAAAATCCATGGGTTAGGGGGCGCAAATTACTTGCCTTGCCCCGGGTGCTGACAACCCACGCTACGCCACTGCGAGGCAGGAGTTGCAGGCAAGCTAGCATTGGTCTGCTTGCCTGTGGTAAGAAATCAACTCTGTACAGTGGTACCTCGGGTTACATACACTTCAGGTTACATACGCTTCAGGTTAAGAACTTTGCTTCAGGATGAGAACAGAAATCGTGCTCTGGCAGCGCGGCAGTAGCAGGAGGCCCCATTAGCTAAAGTGGTGCTTCAGGTTAAGAACAGTTTCAGGTTAAGTACGGACCTCTGGAATGAATTAAGTACTTAACCCGAGGTACCACTGTACAATTAACAGGAAAGGTTTCCAAAAGTTGCATATTTTATTGTTTGAGGCCACAAGTGAGTAACACAAAGATGTGGGCCAATAAATATGGTTATGGGTTAGTATAGCGTTTATGGACTTACGTAATTGCAGGTGGAACATCTAATAGCTCCTGGGGAGATGGAGAGATGAATTCTTCCTTGCAGCATAGGAAGGATTAAGTAACATTACCTCATGCTTAGCATCCAAGCTACGGACCTGTGGCATAGCCAGCCCCAAACCTTTTCCACCAATATCCTCTCTCCGTTTAATAGCACTAAAACACTCAGGTGCAGAGCTGGCAACCAGCCCTAGTGTTCCAATAACAGCACAGGCCCAGGGTAGCCGACATGGAGACTTCTAGATTTTGTTGGACTCCAGCTACTATGAGCTCCAGCTGGTACAGTTTATTCCTAACGAGATCAGCAAATAAAACTGCCAATATCATAATACTGTTGTGCAAATCGATCATGTGGTTGTGTGTACAGTCCGGGTTGCCACGCCTTAAAAGGGGGATTGTAGATTTTACATAGTTTGGAGAAAGTGGATAGAGAGAAGTTCTCCGTTTCTCATGACACTAGATTTTAGGGTCATCCGATTAACTGGATGTTAGAAGATTCAGAAGGGACTGAAGGAAATGCCTTTCCACGCAGTGGTGGTCACCAACTTGGAAGGTTTTAAATGGGGGTACAGACAAATTCATGGAGGATTAGGCTTTCAGCGGCTACTAATGATGGCTACGCTTTGCCGCCGCTGTCAGAGACAGTATGTGCCTCTGAATTCCAGTTTCTGGGAATCTGAAATGGAGAGATGTCAGGGACTGGAATGAAGAGGAGGAGGAATGGTGGAGATCACCCACCCCCTTCTCCTGTAGCTGCCAGAGAAGAGAGAGGCAGTATTGAATTACAGCAGAACTATGAGGGAGATAACAGCTCAGAGACAGGTGAACAGCAGAGTTATGAGGTGTTAGGAGGGGGGCAGAGCAGCCAGTTGACACGTCATCAGAGGCGTCTTACCTATAGAGGCTAGTGGCACGGGGCGCCGGGGCGCCAAATTCTGGAGGGCGCCAGGGAAGAGGTGGAGGTTGGCATCAGCTCACTGCCCTCGCCTGCCTCCGCCATGCAACGCCAAAGCAGCACCACACCTGAAGCCTTCACCTGCTATAGCCACCATGGCATGAAGCGGCTGGCTGAGCCGGGAACTACTGCCGCATCCAGCCTCTGCCTCTTCCCACCGGAGGAGCTGCCCTCTAGTCGCTGCCCGCCTCCTCCAGCCCCGCAATGCTGAGCGCGTCACCGGCAGCGCCGTCCTCCCTAAAAAAGGTCGGCAACGCTGGGAAACGGGGGGGGGGGAGCCAGAGGGATCTTTGCACCACGGCGCCGGATATGCTTAAGACAGCCCTGCATGTCTTTAGACAGCATATATGATCCACCGTCCCCTACAATGCGGCGTTCGTTAAGAGTGCAAGAGCAACGGACGCAGAGGCATTTGACCACCGGGGGCCACCGTAGGGCCAGATGCTGTTGCTAGAGAGAGAAGTTGGAGGCAGTGGCGTAGCGTGGGTTGTCAGCACCCGGGGCAAGGCAAGTAATTTGCGCCCCCTAACCTGTGGATTTGCGCCCCCTAACCCGTGGATTTGCGCCCCCTAACCCTAACCCCCAGATGTTGCGGCCAGCCCCCCCTGCACCCCCCACGCTACGCCACTGGTTGGAGGGGCTCAGAGTGAACAACTCCATCATGGAAGAATGACTGGATTCTTTGTCTTCTACCATGATCACTGAATAAATAAATCTTGTTTCCTCCCTGCTTCTTTAAACCATTGGAGAAGGGAGAGAATTCCTCAAGCCTGACAGGAGAGTGTTGCTGTACTCCTGCTGGTTGGCTCCCCAAGGTCGGTTGGCCCCCAGGAGAACAGAGTGTTGGCCCTTTAATCTGATCCTGCAGGACTCTGTTCTTATGCTAATATTATCCCGTCTTTTGTTATTGTTATTTTGTTGTATTAATTGCATGCAAAGCCTGACGGGTTTGAAAACTTGCAAATAAATGGCGCAGAATTAGAAAAGGTCTGAGGGCCTTGTGGAGGCTTTGACCTTGACATATTTCTTTCCCTTGGTTTCAGCCCCTTGCAGAAGGGAACTGATAATTCAGCACAGATTCCTGATTTTCCCATCTCTCTCTCTCTCTCATTTAAGGTTACAGGACGAGATTAATCAGCGCCTTGAAGCTGAGAACAATTTGTCTTCCTACCGACAGGTGAGGCGGAAAAAATGATGAATCCCATGCTGGAACTATGGGGAGAGAATGCAATATGGCCTTGTAGCTTGTAACTGATCTGAAGTAGTTTCCTCCTTGCTACGTCATGTGCATGCATGTATGTGTCTCGTGGAAGGGCTGTAGTTGGGCCATCTGTAGCACATGCCAGGGCAACCCACTTTATTAATAATAATAATAATAATAATAATATAATTTATTATTTATACCCCGCCCATCTGGCTGAGTTTCCCCAGCCACTCTGGGCGGCTCCGAGAAGGCCCTCTGTCTGGTTCCCTGTAACCTCACTTCTCGCAATGAGGGAACCGCCAGAAAGCCCTCGGCACTGGATCTCAGTGTCCAGGCTGAACAATGGGGGTATACAGGACCGAGGACGTTTAGGGCTTTAAAGGTCAGCACCAGCACTTTGAATTGTGCTCGGAAACGTACTGGGAGCCAATGCAGATCTCTCAGAACCGGTGTTATGTGGTCCCAGCGGCCGCTCCCAGTCACCAGTCTAGCTACCGCATTCTGGATTAGTTGCAGTTTCCGGGTCACCTTCAAAGGTAGCCCCACGTCAAGCGCATTGCAGGGGCGAGAGAGCATGCAAGAGGTCCCATTTTCCTCCCTGTACATGACATTAAGGGCCAAAACAGATAAAATGTCCCTCATTCTCCCCTCTCAATTCTTAGGACGTTGATGATGCTGCGTTGGCCCGGATAGACCTGGAACGTAAAATTGAATCACTTCAAGAGGAGATCAACTTCCTAAAGAAGATCCACGAGGAGGTATGGAATACAGGCCCAAGCTGAAGCTCCTCCATCTTGAAAGGCAGTTGGGGTAACAGGCCGGATTGAAGGCCCAGATCCACAGCGTGACTTGTGCTCTGTTTTCCCTTTAATGCCTGCCAAAAAAAAAAACCCAACCTGCGAGAGGGAGAGAGACATACTGAAAACTGGTTATTCGGTCCCATTGCTGAGAAAGCCAACCGACTCTTCATCTGGTTCAGAGGCTCTGGGTTCTTAACTGCATTTTTGTGAGGCTAGTTTTTAATAGTGTTTCTCAATTTCATTGTATGTTAACAGGACTGTATGGGCCATTCAGGTTGAAATGCAGCTTGCAAATTTTAACACCAAGCAAGCAGACAAACCTAGACCTTTGATCCTGGAGATGTTATATTTCCCATGTATTCCTAAAGGTGTCCAGGCTTCCTAATATGGCACATCTTCCCTACACACACAAAGGAAGCAAAAATATGTCCACTGCATCTAAACAATGAGCAGGGAGTGTCCGGCACTGCTTAGGATTCTAAGAAGCCAGCAGAACCCTTGCTGACCATCAGTGCAGCCTTCAAAGGCTCAGTCCACCATCTTGATTATTCAAAATGGCATCCAACAGTATTCTAACATAGACAAAATCCTGTTCCCTGATCTCAGGAACCATTGTGCCAAAGTTATTTAGCTTGTCCAAAGTGATCACTGCAGTCTTGAAAGACTGAGTCTGCCATTTTGTTTCAAAATGGTGCCCAGTGGTATCCAAAGAGTTTAGCAGCTGACTTCCTTCTGCCCCCCTCGGCAATGAATAGACTACACACTGATAAGTAAGTTTAAAATTGCTTTACTTACAGTTTCAAGGTCTCAGTCATGCATTGTCTTATGCAGCAATAATAGATAACACAGACAACATATTCTTGGGTAGAAATACAGAAAAGTAGCTTCAGACACGAAGCACATCCTCTCTCCATGACTTGCACCTTGAAGAAGAGAGTGAGGAAAGGAAGAGGAGAAACACATCACCTCTAGAGCTTTCCCCAGAAAAACCCACTCTTTAAAGCTGACTCGAAGCAAATGCCTATTCAGGGTTTCTGCAGATTACCATTTGCTCCGATTCAGCTTTAAAGAGCAGTTTTTCGCAGGCAAATCTCTGGGTCAAGGAAAAGGGCACTTGGACATGGAGCTCAGACTGTGCCTGGAAAGCGCAGAGGAAAGGTAAGTGTGGATAAGTCCTACATTTGCGTATTTGCCCTGATTTGTTCCCCAAAGTCTTAATTGGTCCAGTTTTTGGGAAACCCTGCCCTGTGTATGAGGTTTCTGGATTCATGACTCTTCTGTCCCCTTCTCAGGAGCTTCAGGAGCTGCAGGAGCAGCTGCAGCAGCAACAGGTCCACATCGAGATGGACATGGCCAAGCCGGACTTGACATCTGCCTTGCGCGAGATCCGCATCCAGTACGAGTCCATGGCCTCAAACAACATGCATGAGACTGAGGAATGGTACAAGTCTAAGGTATGGGACCAGTGAGACGGAGGATCCCCAGTCCAGCACAGCTTTGACTAGCATTCCAACTGAATGGGGCTGCCACTCAGATGGCCCATTCTAGACGAACAGGGCCTTGCACCATTGAGATGCTTTGGAAGGTGACAGTAAGAGATGGGAAGGGATGTTGTAGATGAGACTTCTGATTGCATGCATGGCTAGCGACAGCTTTCAGTGCTTGAAGCACAGGATGCATGTGTAACTCTGGTCTTTTTCTTTACTATTCAATATAAATCATGTGCATTTTTAAAATTTAATTGCATTTCTCGCCCGTACCAGCAATGGTTGCTCCAAACACCTGTGATAACAGGTGCCTTTTCTCTGAGATACTTCCCGTTTTGAGTTCACTTTGGGTGCTTCCATTTGGTGGAGAAACCATAGACTTCCTTATCGCCTGAAAATTCAAGCACAATTGCCCTGTCAGGAAGGGAAGTGAAGGGTTTGAAGGTCACAGTGGTGATCAGGTGTAAGCTCTGGCGACACAACCTTTTCAACCAGGGGTTGATAACCGCCAGCTTGGGGGCCTAATCCAGTCCCTCTCAAAAAAACAAAAACAAAAAAGCCTTCTCCTCAAGACCTTACTGACCTTGGCGCAGCAGCAAAACGGGGGGGGGGGGGGACATTAAAGTAGATAACAGTATCAATAAACACATTTGTAAAGTTGGGCTATTGGTCAGAAGGAGTAATTTAGCTGTAGTCAGTACTATTTTTCTAAAAAAAAGAGGTGTCAGAACTGAGCATGAAGACCTCCCTTGTCCTCTTAGGATGGCAATGGTGCCCACCTGAGAGGTGCCGGAACTGAGTTCAGCGGCAGAGCAATCCGATTGGGCGCCTGGGGCAGCGCATGCCCTGCGCCCAGGGGCGGAGCCAGCCGCTTGTGGAGGTGGGGCCATCCATCCATGGGGGCGGGGCCAGCCGCCCGTTGGGTGGGGCAAGCCAGGGCAGGACGCTCCATGGGGCCTCCAAGAAGTTTGCCTGCCTCCTCCCACTCAGCCACCTTACAGCTGAGGGGGAGGTGGCGGGTGGACCGTTTGGGGCAGCGCAGAGCCTGCAAACACCCAAGCCATTGTGTTGCTCCCAGGAGAGACGCATGGCTCAGGCGAACTGCAGGCCCTGAGTGAGTGCCGCCCAGCATTTTGTCACCCCCCTCAGTGGTTACACCTGGGGTGGCCCACACCCACCACACACCCCTTCCTCCACCCCTGAGTTCCAGCAATTCCTGCTGGAAAAAAGGCCCTGGATACGGTACTGGGGTGGGAATAGCACACTTATGTGGACACAAACTGCCCTCTTCCCTGGTCATGGATGAGCAGAGAGGGGGGCAATAACAGCCCGCCCACCCCCATAGCTGATCTGCCCAGATCAGCTGTGGAGAGAGAGGGTTGTGTGCTGGTGTGAGTGCCCAATGCGAGGGAAGGTGTTCTTTGAGCCACGAAACAGAACGTTAACCTGACTTCCGCCTGGTAGTTTGCAGACCTGACCGATGCAGCGGCACGAAACATTGAGGCCCTGCGTCTCGCCAAGCAAGAAGCCAACGAGTACCGCCGGCAGCTGCAGTCCCTCACCTGTGACCTGGAGTCCCTGAGGGGATCGGTAGGTGGAGCTGATGCGGAAATTTGGAGAAGGGAGTTTAAGATTGGGGAAATGAGAAATGGAGAGAAACCGGAATCGACAGGTTCATCCATCTCTGGCTCCTGGCTAAGCCCAATGGAGAGAGCCTCACCTCTCCCTCCACCACAGTCAAATGGAATTGGCCAACAATGGAGGCGAGGAGACAAATGACAGCTGGTCCCAGCTGAGCCGGTGGAGGAGGCCTGGCTCTCTCACCTCACTGTCTGATGCAGCCAGATGGAATGGATAACCTTTCCCTCCCCCCTCCCCTGCCCCACATGACTGACCCTGCCCACAGAAACCACTCCATGAAAATTCACCAGCATTTTGCTGCAAATTTCTCATAAGGTATACCTTTTTAGATGCTAATAGGATGTTCCCCCCAATACCTCCCTTTTTGCACAGCTATTCTCCGTAACTTAAACCACAGAGCCTAAGACTTGCCGATCAGAAGGTTGGCGGTTCGAATCCCCGCAACGGGGTGAGCTCCCGTTGCTCGGTCCCTGCTCCTGCCAACCTAGCAGTTCGAAAGCACAAAGTGCAAGTAGATAAATAGGTACCGCTCCAGCGGGAAGGTAAACGGCACTTCCATGCGCTGCTCTGGTTCGCCAGAAGTGGCTTAGTCATGCCGGCCACATGACCCGGAAGCTGTACGCCGGCTCCCTCGGCCAATAAAGCGAGATGAGCGCTGCAACCCCAGAGTCATCCGTGACTGGACCTAATGGTCCCTTTACCCTTTACCTTTTTCTTCTCCCTAATATAATGCGATTTGGTATATTATTTTCATTCACATATGCATCTGTACACACACTTTACTCTTACATTATTTTTGCCTGTGTTACTTGGCTGGAGAATGGTGTTGCAAAATTCAGATAGTTAGTTTTTTCCCCATTTTGATATGCATTTTATTTTTTTGAAAAATCACAATTTGGTTAAGTTTGCCTCTAAGTGCAAATTGAATCAAATGTCTCCCCAATCCCTAACTGGGGTAAGCTGCTATTGGGTATTTCCTCTTCCAGCATTGTCTCCTAAGTAGAAAGCGATTATTCCACCTATTCCTTATGTAATGCCATTATGCAATAATATGAAAGGGTTGGCTTGTTCCTGAGTGTGCCTCATCTCCCCTTCCTTCCCTGTAGTAGTAATAATAATAATAATAATAATTTATTTATTTATACCCCTCTGGCTGGGTTTCCCCAGCCACTCTGGGCAGCTCCCAACAGAATAATAATAATAATAATAATAATAATAATAATAATAATAATAGCGATAAAACATCAAACGTTAAAAACTTCCCTAAACAGGGCTGCCTTCAGATGTCTTCAAAAAGTCAGGTAGTTGTTTATTTCCTTGACATCTGATGGAAGGGCGTTCCACAGGGCAGGTGCCACCACCAAGAAGGCCCCTCTGCTTGGTTCCCTGTAACCTCACTTCTCGCAATGAGGGAACCGCCAGAAGGCCCTCGACGCTGGACCTCAGTGTCTGGGCTGAATGATGGGGGAGGAGACGCTCCTTCAGGTATACAGGGCCGACGCCATTTAGGGCTTTAAAGGTCAGCACCAACACTTTGAATTGTGCTCGGAAACATACTGAGAGCCAATGTAGGTCTTTCAGGACCGGTGTTATATGGTCTCAGCGGCCGCTCCCAGTCACCAGTCTAGCTGCCGCATTCTGGATTAGTTGTAGTTTCTGGGTCACCTTCAAAGGTAGCCCCATATAGAGCGCTGTTCCTCATTGCTTATGCCTCTTTGGCTTGTGAACCATTATTGGTCAACTGCAAACTGCCTTGAGTGCTTTGGCAGAAAGGCAGGATCTGAATGTAGTTCATAAGGGAAATGAGCGAAAGGTATATATTCTCAGAATGTATGTCATTTTCAGCCTCCAAGCTGGGTCCAACATGGATGTTGCTGACATGGCTTATAACCTCCCCACATCAGCTGTGGGCTCAGGGTGTCCCTTCCCCTTTGCAGGTTAGTAACAGACCACTTATTTTGTTGCATTCGCCGGTGATGCTTCCCTTGTCCTCATTACAGAACGAATCTCTGGAGAGGCAGCTGAGGGAGATGGAAGACCGCTATGCCCTCGACACTGCTGCCTACCAGGACACAGTGATTCGGCTGGAGGAAGACACCCGCAGCCTCAAGGAGGAAATGGCTCGTCACCTCCAGGAATATCAGGACCTCCTCAATGTCAAACTGGCTTTAGATATTGAGATTGCCACCTACCGCAAACTCTTGGAGGGGGAGGAAAGCAGGTAGGGCCCAGAAACTCCCATAGCCATAGTGTTGTGACATATTTTACATGGAATTGCTGGGGAGCCTGTCAGAGCTGTACAAAGCTCCTTAAAAGCCCTGCGTGTTGGGCTTGTTCTACATATATGCAGCCAAATGAGGGGGCTGAGTCTTGGCGGTGAAATGGACCGTACCACTTCACACTACAGGTAGGGGGTCCCATTTTAAAGGTTAGCACATGTAGGGAATCAGCACAGTGGGAAAGTGGGCTGGGCTGTGAACACTTACAAATGGCAAGTCCCAACCATAGTCTAAAGTGGTACAGTCATACCTCGAGTTGAATGTGCTTCAGGTTGAGCGCTTTTGGGTTGCGCTCCGCAGCAACCCGGAAGTAACAGAGTGTGTTACTTCCGGATTTCGCCGCTCGCGCATGCGCAGACACTCAAAATGATGTCACACGCATGCATGGAAGCGGCAAAACACGACCCGCAGACGCGCCGTCGCGTCTTATGTTCCATTCAGGATGCGAATGGGGCTCCAGAACGGATCCCATTCGCATCCCGAGGTACCACTGTATAGTCGCCTCTTATTGTCTTAGGAGTTTTCCAGTTCATTCTGCTTCAAGGAGAGACCAGGCCTCCCTCTAAACTTGGATGGGTCTCATAAGGGTAATTTGGAAAAAATGAGCCTCCAAGTCAACTTGTTGCTAGTCAGACAATGGGGTGAGCTCCTGTTGCTCTGTCCCAGCTTCTGCCAACCTAGCAGTTCGAAAGCACACCAGTGCAAGTAGATAAATAGGTACTGCTGTGGTGGGAAGGTAAACGGCGTTTCCGTGCGCTCTGGTTTCCGTCACAGTGTTCTGTTGCACTAGAAGCGGTTTAGCCATGCTGGCCACATGACCCGGATAGCTGTCTGTGAACAAACACTGCCTTCCTCATCCTGAAAGCGAGATGAGCACCACAACCCCATAGTCACCTTTGACTGGACTTAACTGTCCAGGGGTCCCTTTACCTTTTTACCTAGTCAGGCTCTCTGGTTTAATATTGGAAATATTACCACGTACTGTTGCTTTGAACCTGATCTTCCAGGGCACCAAGCATTCCTTGATCTAATGTGCCACTGTGTAGGTTCTATATCCAGGATCCACTATGCTAAAACCCTCCAGTCGACCCGGGGATGACTCGTACCAAATAGCATTTGAATATGACCAAGCCATTCCTGTCAAACCTCTGTTTGGTGTTGTCCTTAAGTCAGAAAAAACTGTTGTTCTTTTCCACCTCAAGGCATTTTTGGACTACAGTGGTACCTCGGGTTACATACGCTTCAGATTACATACGCTTCAGGTTACAGACTCCGCTAACCCAGAAATAGTGCTTCAGGTTAAGAACTTTGCTTCAGGATGAGAACAGAAATTGTGCTTCGGCGGCGCAGCAGCAGCGGGAGGCCCCATTAGCTAAAGTGGTGCTTCAGGTTAAGAACAGTTTCAGGTTAAGTACGGACCTCTGGAACGAATTAAGTACTTAACCAGAGGTACCACTGTACTGCTCCCATCATCCATGACCATTGGCCAGGTTGGCTGTGGCTGATGGGAATGGTAGTCCAAAACAAGCAGGGGAAGGGTGTTGTTTGCCATGTTACGTCTGCCGGATCAGCCATTTTGTGAGATGTGTGCTTCTCACCTGAGCTCCTTTGGCTCTGCTGCTTACCCAGTACAAAACCTGAAATTAATTAATTAAAGATGCAAGGTTGGGGAAGGATTGAGGGAATTAGGACCGATCAGGGGCAGCTCACCCTGATTCGCCACCTGGCAAAACAGGAAAGTGGTGCCCTGCACTCGTCACCAAAGCCACCCTCATCTGAGTTGTGCAGCAGCGCCCGCAGAGCAGCAACAGTGACAGCGGGTTCTTGCGAGATCTCTTGAGATCTCATGGAGCTCTTGCAGGATCAAATGGAGCACATGAGATCTCTTCCGATTTGGGCAAAGTTTTGCGAGAACTCAGCAGCTACTGCTGCCTCCTCTTGCAGTTCCACTGCCTGAGGCTGCGACCTTAGCCTGCCTCATGGGTGGGCTGGCCCTGAGACTGATTCGAAAACCCACTCTCTTTTCCTTTTCCTCCTTGTGTCTTTGCAGGATCACCATTCCAGTGCAGACCTTCTCCAACCTTCAGATCCGAGGTAAGGAACCCATTCTGTCATGAGGGTGGCTGTTGCCATGTGATCACACACAAAGGAGGCAGCAACTGTATGTGGGCTGTCCCGTGAATCCACTGGATGAAATAGTGGAAGAACGTTGCCTCAGGAGAGTGAGGAAAATTCTCAGGGATGATTCACACCCTGGCTGGCACTTTCTTGATCTTCGGGCAGAAGATATAGAAGCATGATTAGTCGCACCAACAGGGTAAAGTACAGCTTCTATCCATGCGCTATTAGGCTGCTGAATGAAAAGATAACAAGAGGGCAACTGACTTTCGGGTTTGGTGGGTGTGCGTCAGTAAACAAGGGGAATTGAGACTAAGAGAGCTGAGTAGGGGGTGCTCATGTAATCTCACTGTTTACAAGTTGTACAAGTGACAATAAAGTATTTCAATTTCAATTATAGTGTGAACCACTAAGTGTGGCAGGCTGTGTGGCAACAGAGCAGGTGGTGGCAGTGGCAAGTATGATAGTGGCAGCAGGACAGGGGAGAGAGGTTGTATTCCAAACCTCTGGCTCCTATCTATTTTACTATTTATCTTTGAAAACCAGTGGTGCCATTGGAGCGATGACTTGGGGGGGCAGAAGAGCTGGGATCCCACTCAATGGAATGAGCAGGAGGGACCCCAAACTCAGTAGGATTACCACATTTTGAGTATAGCAATACATATTGTCATCTAAAAGCTCCCCACCCCTATAAGAACATGCAAGTTCAGAGTCTAAAATTATCCAACTGCACTGCAGAGAGAAGGCTCTTTGCCTCTCCTTTTTCAATACAGGAAGGGAGGGAGCGTGGGTTTCTAATCCTAGTACCCAATGAAATGCAGATATCTGTAAGGTGGGGCATGTGCAATCTAGGAGAGGCTGCAAAGAGGAGCTGAGCAGGAAAAGCAAAGAGTTTCCCTACGCACTGCAGTTTTTCGATGGGGTATTTACTGACGCCTCTTGTGTGCGCTGTAGGAGATACAGGCAAATGTAGCTGCTGCGTTGGGGACCCCTGGATTAAAACAGCTTCCTATATGCCCAAAAACCTTCCTAAAACCTAAGGCGTTTCCTACACCCCTGTCCTCCTGATATCCATCTCTCATCAGCAAGGCTTGTTTCAAGGCCATGGCTAATACTAGCTTCGAACTAGGAACTTCCCAGCTCACTCTTTGACTGATGTTCTGTGCCTCTTTACTTGTCTTGGGGAGCAAGTCCCATTGGGAACAATAGTAAAGCTAAAGGACCCCTGAATGGTTAAGTCCAGTCAAAGGTGACTATGGGGTTGTGGCACTCAACTCGCTTTCAGGCCGAGGGAGCCGGTGTTTGTCCACAGACAGCTTCCCAGGTCATGTGGCCAGCAGGACTAAACTGTTTCTGGCACAACGGGACACCGTGACAGAAACCAGAGAGCGTGGAAACACCTTTACCTTCCTGCCGCGGTGGTACCTATTTATCTACTTGCACTGGCGTACTTTCGAACTGCTAGGCTGGCAGAAGCTGGGACTGAGCAATGGGAGCTCACTCCGTTGCGGGGATTCAAACCGCCGACCTTCTGATCGGCAAGCCTAAGAGGCTCAGTGGTTTAGACCACAGCGCCACCCGCGTCCCTGTTTATAATAGTACTTAACTCCAGTAAACACAACTAGGGGTGCGTTGTTAGACGCCACAGCAGTTCTCTTCTGCGCCAGCTGCTACTAGATTCCATTTCATTGCACACCTCTGTTCCACTTTGATTCCTCTTTGTGATCACTTTGGTTGTTCTTGTTTCCATATGGGAGGCTGCTTGAAAAACCTTTGAAAGGAAAACTCCTTAAAGAGGAATTTGTATGTTACTGCATGTTACTGAGATGTTTGTCGGTCAAGGTCAAGGTGCTACAATTTAGGATCACTTAGATCTAGTGATGGCTCCCTACTACCTAGCAAGTTCTCCCCGCCCCCCTTTCCTTGACTCTGGTTGCCCTTCACTGCAGCTGCATCAGAGTGAAGAAGGAGCTGAGTTCACCGTTCTATACCGTTCTCTCTCACACATCCTCAGCATTTCCTTCTGTTTCTTTCCTTGTGGTCTCGCGGGCCAGCTCAAAGACTATCCCAGATGAACAGTGTGTGCCTTCTCCAGGTCACAATTCAGTAACTACCACACTATGACAATGACCGGGCTGTTCTTTCCCCCCTCACCAGAGACCAGCCTGGACACAAAGTCCGTTTCTGAGGCCCACCTGAAGAGGAGTATTGTGGTCAAAACAGTGGAGACAAGAGATGGAGAGGTAGGCAAAAGCTACCCAGGCCTTGGTTTTCTGATCACATGATTGAAAGATCTAGCAATCCAACCTTTTATTTCCAAACACCTGTAGAATCTGTGGACATGCCTGCCCCACTCATTTTATTTTTAATCCTCCAGGAAATAGATTCCTCAGTCTCCTTCGTCATCATGCTCTGTCGCTAAACTGCTCATAGTTAGGAAATTCTTCCTAATATTCAAACCTCCTTCCTCTCTGTAGTTTTAATCTTGTCACTGGTGAGTGACTGTAGCCCTTTTAATCTTCCAGTATCTCTTGGCTTCTTGGGACTATATATACCAGCCTCCTTCGGCCTTTCCTGGTAGGCTTTGTCTTCTAGAACCTCTGCCTATCGTCTTTCAGTGATTCCCTCTGCATCCTATTTCAATTTATCAGCATTTTCTTTCTTTCACTGTGCTACTCAGGGCCCCAAATGAGTGCTCCCCGGCACTGAGAAAAGGAGTGTTATTATCTGTAACTTCTTACGTCTTGGGTCCGATGTTTCTGTTTGGAGACAACCAACCAGCAATGGTCTTGGGCTTTTGAGCAGAAGCACCACATGACTGGCATCTGTTTGTTATCCATTGAAGACTATGCATTTCCCTCAGGCATGCTAACCAGTTGTCCTTGTGCAAGAACGGGGGTACCTTCTTCCTATGTGTAACACTTGATATTTCTTGTTGGCATTCATCCCCTTGGGTTTCTTTGCCAGTGCCTCCGGTTTACAATGGAAACACGAGGGAGATTTATAACTTACAATCAGGCTTGTGGGCAATAGAAAATAACTTTTCTTCCTTCCAAAATTGGTGTCGAGATGGATGGCTGGAACATGAGTCAAAATGGATGGGAGAATGAATTCTCTAACATGGTCACAGCAAGCTTTTCCAAGTCTGGGGTTTGGGGAATGGTTTGCCCAGCAGCATAGATCTATGCATCTTGATGGACTGTATTTCAGTTCCTGTTCTAGTGTCAGTAAAAACAATAGCAAATAAAGTATTTAAAAAGAAAAGAAAAGAGTGAGCAGGCACTAGGGAATAAGTAATTAAAGTTCTGATGCTATAGAGACAGTGTGTGCCAGATGGCAGAATAAAGGCCTGCTTTTCTGCCTTGCCTGCTAGTGCCTACAAAAAAAATTAGTCAGTGTTGGTCATCAGGCAAAAGTTATACTGCAAGGATGAAGCTGTGCTCCTGACAAGACTTTATTCCCTCAGTGAGCACTGTTCAGCCTGAGATACTACATAGCTCAGATCAAAGGTCTTGCAAGCTGACTTGAGGAAATACTTAGTCTGGTGTATTGAACAGAGCAGAATAACATACCTGGAAAGTATCGGGCCATAATTATAATTATTATTATTACTTATACCCCGCCCATCTGGCTGGGTTTCCCCAGCCACTCTCGGTGGCTCCCAACAGAATATTAATAATAATAAAGCAATAAAGCATCAAACATTAAAACTTCCCTAAAAAGGGATGCCTTCAGATGTGTTCTAAAAGTCAAATAGTTGCTTATTTCCATGACTGATGGGAGGGCGTTCCACAGGGCGGGCGCCACTACCGAGAAGGCCCTCTGCCTGGTTCCCTGTAACTTCACTTCTCGCAGGGAGGGAACTGCCAGAAGGCCCTCGGCGCTGGACCTCAGTGTCCTGGCTGAACGATGGGGGTGGAGACGCTCCTTTAGGTATACTGGGCTGAGGCCGTTTAGGGCTTTAAAGGTTAGCACCAACACTTTGAACTGTGCTCGGAAACGTACTGGGAGCCAATGTAGGTCTTTCAAGTCCGGTGTTATATGGTCTCGGCGGCCGTCCCCAGTCACCAGTCTAGCTGCCGCATTCTGGATTAGTTGTAGTTTCTGGGTCACCTTTGAAGGTAGCCCCACGTATAGCGCATTGCAGTAGTCCATATCTTCCCACTGTGCACAGAAGACATGTGTGTGATAGGGTGTAAATAGTTATTTGGGATAATCCTGAATATTTACCTAGTTCTAAAGCGCTTCACGTATTGTTGCGTTGTGAACTGCCCTGAGACCTATGGATATGGGGTAGTGTACAAATTTAATAATTAAAATATAGCATCATGTTATAATTTTCACAGTGGCCTTATAAAGGTAAACCAGTACAGTGGTACCTTGGTTTACAAACTTAATCCATTCTGGAAGTCTGTTCTTAAACCAAAGCGTTCTTAAACCAAGGCGTGCTTTCCCATAGCAGCGGGGGACTCAATTTACAAATGGAATACACTCAACATGTTTTGCTTCCAAGGGAAAGTTCACAAACCAAAAAGCCTACTTCTGAGTTTGCAGCATTCTTGATCCAAGTTGTTCATAAACAAGGCTGTTCTTAAACCAAGGTACCACTGTACTATTATCCCCATAATGTGGATGAGAGGCTGAGAGCAAATGGCTTGGCTAACACTGCTTAGTGAACAGGTTCGTGGCAGATTCAGAGTGGAGACTTCCTGTTTCGTTGCTTTGTCTCTTGTGGCTGATAGCTATACCAGCCCTTTTGCTCCTTACTATGCAGTTAAATATACCGGTACATATAGCTGAATTGCTGCAAAGGCATGTACGTGCCTGAAATTTGAGCTAGGCCCTCATTGTTTCCTTCTTTCTTCTCCCACCAGGATGGGGGCTTAAATCTCCTCTCCTCCTCTGGTACATTTTCCAGACCTGCCCTGCTGGATTACTTCCATCCAGGAAAACAAACCATGACCTTTTAGAGTTAAATAGATATAGCTAAAACATAAAAAAGAAAGCCTGCTTTACAAACCCTCCAATATTTATCTGATGAAAATAGGGATGTCCTATTTAATATTATTATTATTATTAATAATAATAATAATAATAATAATACTCCACCCATCTGACTGGGTTGTCTCAGCCACTCAGGGCAGCTTCCAACATATATAAACATATAATAAAACATTAAACATTTTTAAAAAACACTTCCCCATACAGGGTTGCCTTCAGATGTTTTCTAAACTTTGTAGAGTTACTTAGCTCCTTGGCTCGGTGAGTCGCATAACTCCATAACTTCCAACATTTCACCAATGCAAATAGAGGTGTCCAAAGGAAAAGTGGGACATTCCAGGATCAAATCAGAAACCGGGACAGCTATCCATCCAGGGCCGTCCCTGGAAAATAGGGACACTTGGAGGGGCTGTGCTTAAATTTTCAATTAAATGTCACCAGTTTTGGCAATATTCTTGTGCATCAACCATCAAGTTACTAGTTCTGTGCTGCCATAGACCTTGCTTTGATTTTGATTTTTAGGGGGCAGGTGGGAGTAAGCAATGGGAACCTGACGCATTTAGAAGGGAGCACACAAAGTCTCAAAATAAATAGGAGCTGTTTTGTGGCCGCTGAAAGCTAGGTTGCGACCCAAGCAGGGCGAATAACTTCCCTCCCGTTCTTCTCCCCGCTCTGCCTGCAGGTGATCAAGGAGTCAACCCAGGAGCACAAGGAAGTGGTGTGAAGCCAGCGGCCGTGAAGTAAAAGCCACGCTAGCGAAGGGAGGAAGGAGACACCTGTAGCTGTAGGATGCTAGGAGAAGCTTGCCTCCCTTTCTGACGCTTCAGGGCTACGGCCCCAAAACAGCTCCGCACGCCGAATATGCCGCTGCTACGAGGGGTGGGAAACATTTGCAAATTTAACTATTGCTGGGAAAGTATACCCGACTGCTGCCTCTTGGGCCTCAATTACCTGGTGCTTCAGGTGGGGTTTGGGGCCCACCCGCTTTCTCGCATCTTGTATGCTTCCCTCACTGTGTCCGAATGAGGCACCGTGTTTAGACTGGGCTGTAGCTCTCCTAGATGTTATCCGCCTTGGGCTTAACACAAAAACTTGCTGCTTCTCAATAAACCTACTAATGAATAGGATCAGTGTTTACTGTTGATGCTGAGAGAGGTGTGTGTGAGAGAGGCCTAGAAGGGAGGTATTTCAAGGGGAACAATGGTAGGAAGTTAGCTTGTCTCCCCAGAAGTATAACACGTATCCTTAAGAAACTGAAATATATTCGGAGTCGAGAGTGGATTTCATGCTCTTTATTCAGCTCATAGTGGTGAGGAGGAATGGAAGTTCCCCCAGAATATCTGCTTTATATACATAATTTACACAATGGGCCCCATGTGATTGGCTAATTCCGGGATTCTCCTGTAGGCCAATCAGGTCACAGATTCACTTCCACCTGAAGCTGGATTGGGTGGCTCCTGTGGACCAATCAGACTGCTGTATTTTGGAGCCTATTGTTCTGGGACCAATCAGACTGCTGCATTTTGGATCCTATTCAACTCAGTACATAACAGAAACGCATGTGGCAAGATAGCAATTCATCTTGCAAATTATCCCCAAATAGTGAAAACAGTCCCTTCTGAATGTTTAGCTGTGACGCAAAGCTGTTAAAGATGTCTTGTTGAGGGGGAAATTGGGAGCG
This sequence comes from Podarcis vaucheri, assembly GCF_965113315.1. Classification (NCBI taxonomy): domain Eukaryota; kingdom Metazoa; phylum Chordata; class Lepidosauria; order Squamata; family Lacertidae; genus Podarcis; species Podarcis vaucheri. The sequence goes on along the minus strand of NC_138751.1, from coordinate 44,976,316 downwards.
TCCCTCCCAGTGCTAATAAACACTGTGGGATAGAGTGGGGAGTTATCAGGACATCAGGAGAGGGATCTTTGCCGTTCTTCCCATATGACAGCTATTTAAAACCTTAAAGCTGTCCCTGTCAGCTAGTTTGCTCCTGCATTGAATGAGTTTTCTTCATGTATGACGTTTTCCCCCCTGCTAGATTTGGAGTTGGAAAGGAATACTAGTCAAAGTTGGCTAGTGGCTGCAGTTTCCACCCCACCCGTAGGCCTCCACCACAATCTCTTCTCATGGTCTAATCTGCGGCAAGGTTGGTGGCCCAAGGTGTGCTTCCTGGCCAAGCGGGATTTGAATTTGGGTCTCCCCAGTACTAGTTCAATGCTAAACCCCTACAGTAGCCTTTGCATCTAAATTGATGCACCCTGTGTTTTACATATAGCCAAGTACATGCGTTGGAGCTTCTCACAGTCCCAGACCCCTCAGAACTTTGGGCAACTGCCTCCTTTTCTGTCCTCCTGTCAGACTAGGAAAGCCTTAAGAACCTAGTCAACAAATACAAACTTCCTTTATCTTCTTCCTTCAATAGGTAGCCTCTGCCTTTTGGGGGTTTCCCCTCTGCCTTCTTTCCATAACTCCCTCTGAGGTTTATAAGCCATCAGGAAGAGTCTGGAATTTCGCAGCCTCTTATCAACCTTAGGTTACCCACCGGCAACGCATCCAGGCCAATTACTAGCCAGGTAATAGAGGGGAAATGGGATTCAGATATGATATAAAGGGGAACTTGCCAAAATCACACTTTTCAGAACACTTTGCAAACGGAAACATAGCCATCCTTTCCCATTCCCCAGCCGAATAATGTGTACAGATATGCACATACCGGGGTGAAAAGTGTGTAAAAGGGCATAGGTAAGTGAAAAGATTGTGCAAAAATGCACATTAGGGGGAAATGCTTTGCTAAAATGTGTACATTAGGAAGACTATGCACTAAGACACTGATGATGATGATGATTATAATCACATTATTAATTATTATTATTATTATTATTATTATTATTATTATTTTATTATTATTATTATCACAAACAGATGTGGAACTGTGGGCAACTAAACTGAGGACTGGAAAAATGAGAAATGAAGAGACACAAAAAATGTCAGGTTCACTCACCCCTGCTAATTGAGCTCCTTGTGAGCAAGCTGCTGGTCTCTACACTCCCACACCCCTTGACCCAAGTAAATGGGTGAGGCTGGTGTGTTATTGTGAGGGCTACTAGCCATTTAAGCAATCTGCAGAAAATAGTGTCTCAATAACATATAGAGGGATGCTGTGCCATGGAAAATTTTGAAGACTGATGTGAATGATACTGAAGGACGGAGGTGTGGCAGAAAAGAGGGAGGGAGGGAGGGAGGGAGGGAGGGAGGGAAAGAAAGAAAGAAAGAAAGAAAGAAAGAAAGAAAGAAAGAAAGAAAGAAAGAAAGAAAGAGAAAGAAAGAAAGAAAGAAATTAGGGCATCCGGGAAAGATAGTGACATATTGCAAATGATCAGGTGAGCAAGTCGCCTCTATAATTACTGATCTAGGAGACCAAGTGTAAAGATCAAAGCTTGATAAAACTTGCTACAGGTTTAGCCTAGTAAAAAGAATATAAAATATGGTTGTAATCGTCTTCAAGCATTTAAAAAGCTGCCCTGAATGCTGGCGCACTCCATTCTGAGTAAGTCGTATTGAACTCAGTGGGACTTGCTTAGAAGTGGACAGGCATAGGCTTGTACTGGCACTTGAACACAGAACATAGGGAAATTATGTGCTCAACAGTTTATCCAAAATACCTTTTTGATACAACCCGACCTTTACCTGTGTGCCCATAAAAGCAGATAACTAGCCCTACTGAAACCACTACCGCAAAGACTGTTATTGTTAGATACAAAAAAATGTTAAACTCAGATGTTTGCCACCTATTGTAACCATCGCTGGCACCTAAACTACAACTTTTCTGCTGTTCTTTGTGTACTGCCGAATATATGTACGTTAGCCTCTCAATATTACTTGCATATTTCCAAATGTCAGGTCAATTTCTAATGCTGTATTTAAACCCTCTGCAATCACTAAAAGTATTATGACATGAAGAAGTGAGGTGTTTTTTAATGAAAAATGCACTCCCACTTATTTTAATCTCCCTTTTGAAAGTGTTCCATAAAATAGTTTCTTTCCCACTTTTTTTCATCATTTATGGGGGTATTTATATCCTGCCCTTCAATGAATTTCCAGGATTCCTTACAAAGCAAATACCTATGTGTGCATATTTACAAAAACAGTTACATTACATAGAAACACATATAAATAACCACACACATGTACGTGCAGCAGAAAATCATATGTGCCGAGTTAAAAAAAAATCATAATGGAAGTTAATGGAAAAGAAAAGATCTGAGGAAATACAAATATATTTGCCTGGGACAGGAATTACATTAATGTAGGTTTGGTGTGCCAGGGAAGCCTCCTTGCAGAGAATGTTCCAGGTTAGGACATCACAGCGGAAAAAGCCCTTTCTGTAGTACGTTCCCATGACTTTTGGAAAGAGCAGTGTGGAAACAATACTAAAAGTGCACATAAATAGGAAACATTATACACAACTTCCAAAAGAAGGCTGGCAAATTCAGGCTGACTCTGTTGTGTCCCAAAGTGTCTGCCAATAGCACTGATGAGGACTCACCATTCTCCTCCTCTTCTTCTTCCCATTTCCTTTTCCTTTATCAGGGCCTTTGTAGCAACTCTGGCTCAATACACTGTCCCTCAAATCACCTATTCTGAGTTAAGCAGCCTTTGAGCTTGCGAGGAGTGCAACCACAGCAGACATCAAATGCCTTCCACCCATTTCCAACACCAGCCACTAGAGGAACCCATGTCAATAAATCTGCAGAGCTGATTAGAAGCAAAGAAGATTAAAGCTTTAAACACACTTTGCATTTAAAGCACCCAACACAAGAATCCTGGAAACTAGTTTGCTGCCTTTCTACCTGAAATTATTCTAAAAAGGGGAGATCCCAAGGTCTGGAGATTGGAACCTGGATCAGACGCAGGCAAAGCATGAATGATTTGTCACTGGCAAACCACTGAAATTGAGAGATAATGCCCTGTTGATTTCAGCATTTCTAAATTTAGAACTTCCACAATCCAGCTAGGTTTTGAGCTTGTTTGCAAACTGGCAACAGATTGCAACAGATAACATTCTGTATCCCCCATTGCTGATGAAAAACATTAAAGATTGCCATTCCTTCTAGGAATGTGAAGATGACGCTTGTTTTAATAAATTTGAACACTACCCCACACAGGAGAAAAAAATCCTCCAAAAAGGCCCTTATTCAAAGCTTTTGAAATACGTTGGTTAAGCTCAGTTGGTTAAGACCCAAGACAGCTGATAAATTAAATATTTACTAGATCAACAGGCAAATGGGTTAACAACAACAAATTTTAAAAGTGAATAAATGAGCCCCTGAACAGTTTTCCGGGCAGGTGCTATTCCACAGATGTGCACCTGAAGGCGTAAACACAGCAGCGGACAATGTGGATGCTGACAAAGAGGAGGGTGATGAAGACATAGCTTGTGAAGATGGCCTTGATGGCGTATTGTGTCTCAGGATCATCAATGCTTCTCTTGTGGCGGCTCTCGTACACAACAGAGAGCCGAAAGCCAGCCACCAGTTGTCCCTCTCGCCAGCAGTAGTAGACGCCTCTGTCATCCATCTGGGCAAAGCGTATGTGCAGATGGTTTCCGTGGTCAATGAAGACCCTCATGCTCTTGTTAACCCCGGTCAGGAACCTAGTGAGGTACATCCGGGTTGAGTCTTTGTCCCAAGCCACAGCATGCTCTGGCCTGGCACCAGGGCAGGCTATGATCAGTCCAGTACCAAGGGATTGCTTGTGGAATTGGATAGGGATGTCAGGAACCCAGGGTTTTTCCCCAAGCTTGGAGATGACATCTGAGATGGATGCCTCTCCCATGGAGGACATCTTTTTCCTACAAGGTGCCATGCAACTTCGGATAACGACCTCGGGCTTCCTGTTCGGAACCCCCCGAAACTGCTTTGGGACAGACTTGGAGCCGCAGGAAGCCACCTCTGGTATGGTAGTACGGTATCGCCTGAGCAGATGGGGGCTCTGCACATAGCAAAGCCCAACTCTCCGTTGCTCACCTCTGACATCGCAGCGATTGCACTTGGTCCATTCCCAGAAGACGGTAAAGACTACGAAGTGTGTTCTGTTGAAGTCCTTTTGTGGGTGCTGATCCTCATCTGCAAAGGCAACAGCTATGTTTTTGGAAGTCTGCACGTCTACATCGTAGCCGTAGAAGAAATCCCCTTTCTTGGTGCCACAAATGTAGTGCCCTGAATCTTCCACCTGAACGCGGAAGACAATGAGGCTGAACATCCTGATGCTGAAGCGCCGGAGCATGTCAACGCCTCTCTTGATGTGGCTCGAGTCCACAACCAAAGTGCCATCAAAGTCTGTCAAGACCTTAGTCCGGTGTCTGCCCATGTTCTTCTGAAAGTACCAAACCACAGAAGTGACCTCCTCGGGCTTGCAATTGCAAGGCAACTCAAAGCTCATGTCGGCCAAGTAAGCAGCATTTTCAAACATCAGAAAAGCTGGGCAAGGGGTCTTCTTGAACACGTCCTCCTTCTCTATAATGGCAAAGGCATGGAGAACATCAGCAGTGCCAAGGACTATCGCAATTCCAGCCAACCCCGTTGAAGCCATTTGATGGTGGTACACTTTGGTCAACAGCTTCCGCGTTGGTTGATTACAAGTTCTGTAGCTCAATTCTGCTTCATTGCTCTTTTAAGTAGGCAAACTAGGTAGGATACTAAACAGTGTGTGGAGGAACGAAGACTCCAGAACCGTTTCCATTTTTGCTCACACAAGTTCTAGAATGCAGTCTCAGCTCCAGAGTGGTCAGCAGGAACAACTAGCTGTTATCCCACTCTGTGTGTGTGTGTGTGTGTGTGTGTATGAAGCTGACTTATACTGGCTTTTAGTATTGTCTGTTCAGATTGCCAACAGCCCTCCAACATGTCATCCCACTGTGTGTGTGTGTGTGTGTGTGTGTGTGAGAGAGAGAGAGAGAGAGAGAGAGAGAGAGAGAGAGAGAGAGAGAAGCTGACTTATACTGGCTTTTAGTATTGCCAACAGCCCTCCAACATGTCAGGCAGGGTATTTCTCAGCCCAGCAACATGATATGACTTTAACAGAAGATACCAAAGATTAAACTTGGGACAGGCAAACCAAGCACTGGAGGACCAGGCCATTACTCCTCCCAGATTATATACAAACACCCACAATACTTAATACAACCAAGTTTATATTAAGCCTGGATGGACGGCAGTATCTTTAGGTTATTGTTACCCATGAATGAGAGCCTTGGCATGGCCAACTCGTTCTGGGGCTAAGCCCTGCTGAGTCCTAACTAGAACAGATGACAATAGCACAAGTGCCATGAGAATTAGGAGATAAACCACAGCAAAAATTGATCCATTAACAAATATTATTTATTGACAATGCATTATCTGCCTTGTTGGAGAAGGCAGAGCTCATCTAAAAACTCAGTAAACAGGTCTATCCTCCAAATATATATTCTATACAAGTTGTACTGAGATTAACTGGAGATGTACAAGAATTCATGTGTGCTCTTGATAATCTCCCACTCACCTTAATGGGGATTGATAGAAGATGTTCCTAGTGGACGTTCCTTTCCCCTGTATCTTCTCCATTATTTCCCTATGTGGTGTGGCTTGTGACACAAGCTCTAGCTTCCTTTAGGTGACTTTGTAAAGGCGCATCAGTTCCATCAATTTTATTTTAGTTGGTCCATCTACTTGGCAATGGACTTGGGTAACAGGCATACCTTCCTCCTCTGTGGCATGTGAAAAGTCAGGAGGATTGCTAGGGTCAGTCCCCATCCTTTGCAATTTCTCAAACAACTGTCGACAGCTTTTCTTCTCTTGCTCACTCATGAGTTCCACATTCAATCCAAAGCGTTTGGTTTCTGAAAAACTCTCCAAAATCTCCAAGACAGAGTCCCGGTCTTTGAGGCAGATATTTTCACTGAACAATGCTAGGAATTCACCTAGGAAACCAAAAGCAAGATCTGTTTGGAAGATTTGGCCCAGATTTGGGGCTCCAAGTTGGAGCAGGAGCTGGTAGCGTTCTTGGCTGTTTTTCATGCATCTGCGCCAATCTCTGTAGAATTCTGCAGATGTCTTGGGCAGCTGTTTCAACTCCTGGAGGAGAAGAACAATGTCACAGATCCCAACACAAGTGGATCCTGGCCCACTCTCCATCCCACTGGAGAAAGACCTTAACTGTTTGGCCTTAATGGTGATACAGTGGTACCCCGCAAGACAAACGCCTCGCAAGACGGAAAACCCGCTAGATGAAAGGGTTTTCCGTTTTGGAGGCGCTTCGCAAAACGAATTTCCCTATGGGCTTGCTTCGCAAGACGAAAGCCCATAGGGAAATCTCCGGGGACCTCTTTTAAATGCTAGCGGTGGGGAGCAAAGCCTTTCCCCCCCTCCGGCATTCAGAAGAGGTCCAGGAAGGCTGGCGGGGGCCGAAAGGCTTTGCTCCCCACCGCCAGCATTTTAAAAGCAGTCCGGGATAGCTTCCCACTATCCCGGACGGCTTTTGAAGGCAGGAGAGGTCCGCAAAGCCTGGGCGCGCTGATCTTAGCGCGCGCAGGCTTCGGCATGCCGACAACTCTCCGCAAACAGCGGCAGCGCTGCCGCTGCTCGTGGAGAGGTCCGCGAAGCCTGGGCGCGCTGATCTCAGCGCGCGCAGGCTTCGGCATGCCGGCAACTCTCCGCAAGCAGCGGCAGTGCTGCTGCTGCTTGCGGAGAGGTCCGCGAAGCCTTGGCCGGACAGCTTTTGAAGGCAGGTGGGGGGGACAAAGACTTTTCTTCCCACCCACCTCTTCTGAAGGCTGGTGGGGGACAAAAGTCTTTGTCCCCCCTGCCTGCCTTCCCAGGGGCTTTTAAATCGCCCCGGACAGCGGAGAAGTCCTCCGCTGTCCTGGGGCGATTTTAAAATGCCGCCCGCCAGCATTTTAAGATCGCCCCCGACAGCGGAGAAGCCCTCCGCTGTCCCGGGGTTTTTTAAAATGCTGGGGTGGGTGGGAAGAAAAGCCCTTGTCCCCCCCCCCAGCCTTCAGAAGAGGTCGGGGGACAGACTGTCCCCGGACGTGGTCTGAAGTCGGTTTCCCTAGGAACGCATTAATTGATTTTCAATGCATTCCTATGGGAAACCGTGCATCGCAAGACGAAAAACTCGCAAGAAGAAAAAACTTGCGGAACGAATTAATTTCGTCTTGCGAGGCACCACTGTATTAATTTATTTTGGTAAGGAAAATTGTTCCTATATGTTTAGTTCTCAATATCCCTTTCTACTTTTATTTTATTGGGCATTTGCTGTTCTGCTTTGTTATGCCACAAATAAATATACATAGATAATAAAATAAGAAGTATTGCTCAAAAGGAACCAAGGATCTCCAAACTCCTGGAAAGAAGCAATCTTACCTGAGACAGCTGTACCTCACTCTCTTGTTTGAAGTTTGCTTTAACTGCATGGGAGTTCCACAACACATTTCTTTTCTTCCCCACCTTGTCCTTTTTCTCCAGAGGCTTTAAATGTGATGCTAAAACAATATCCCTGCAAGCAGGAGAGAAAGGGGCATTATTGCAATTTGGAGGGAAATTCAGCAGCTGTAGCTCAGTTAGTATAATGTTGAAAGGATGAGAAGACATGTATCTGCTGAAATTTCCTCTACATACGTAATTGTTAAAAGTACAGGAACATTATTTATTATTGCATTTACCCTACCTAAGCACAGTATGGCCCTGGACATTTGAAACTTTGAGTGGCAACTGGCTGCTACTGATATAACGATATTTGGTGCCTGTAGCTTACTGTGGTGCACACTGCAACATGGAAAGTGTTAGGAGTTCAGCCTACACTTGAGTAGGACCCAGGCAGAGACACATGCCTGACTAGCGTGTTCCCTCCCTCCTGGTTGATCGTTCATAAGCTTTCTTCAGCCCGAACATCCAGCGACCGATGCCAACCAACACCGGCACACTTAGGGATCTACAGAGTTTGCGCACCATGCGTAACAGACCTCAGCAACTCAGCATTTGGCTAATCTACTTTATTTACATATAAACACACACGGAGCACTGCAACATGGCTCCGTCTCTCTCTCTTTTTTTAAATACATTTTTATTAACGTTTTAAACAAACACAGAAACAAACAAACACAACACAAATAACAAGTATAGCTTCAAATCCTTATTTTCTTAACATCTTTCCCTGACTTCCCCACACCTCCCCTTCTTGTATTCCAATTCCAATGGTTAGCTCAGCAAGTTCTTGTCCCCAACTTTTACCTTATTATTATTATACTTAATTCATCTTAATTAACCAATTTTAACTTATAGACCTCAATTTAAACAACAATACTCATTCTTTACACCCTTTTCTAAGGTCGACCCAAATTCCCTTCCACAAATTTCCCAATTTTTATATTAATTGCAAAACAAAATAACAGAAAAACAACATATAATTATACACCCTTTGGATTCCAAATCTCTCAAACCCCCCCCTTTCCCGGTTTTGATCCCCCCAAAATGTCCATCAGTCCATCAACTATCAGCCTGGAGATCTCACGTCCGAGGCCCTCAAATCTCTCTCAGTCCCTCTCTGCCGGTTTTTTTGGTAGTCCTTTATATTAGACATCAGGTCTCGGAGAAGCTCTGTCCCTATAGGGTCTATGTTTCTTCCAACCAGACCTCCATGTTCAAAAGTGGAGCCCAAATCTTGTTTCTTGTTGCTTTTAAGTCCAAATGTCCCAAATGTCCCCAAAGCTCCAACTTTCGCCTTGATTAGATTTGTAATCCATAGGTCTTCAGATCTCCCCATAGGGAGATCCCTCCATTCTTCATTCTCTAATTCAAACCAAGCTCTCATAATCCAGATCTTGTTTTTCTTAGCATCTATCTTAGCAGGCCTCTGGCTCTCCTTTGTCGTCTGCGGCATTTCAGCTCCTCCTTCCCACTCCTCTGAAACAGCACATATCTCTTCTTGTTCAGCTGCATAGGTTTCTTGAGTCAAGTCCTTGACACATTCAGCAAGTTTGTTTACTTTTAAATTCAAAGTTGTAGCATTTGTAGCCAAAGCTTCACTCTGACCTTGTAACTTTCCCAAGAGAAAAAACATTCTATCCAGCTCAGCCTGTATTTTTCCACCTGCAGCCATTGTAATGTCTCAGAACCCCCTCTAGAGGGATTCTAGTTACTTAATATTCCTTCCACCTCCAATCCAACATTCAAGTTAATTTGTTTCTATTCTTCTTTATTTTCAACAGTTTAAAGTCAAATTGTAACCAAAATAACCAGCAAAGATAGCAGAAACCAAAAATTTTTTCCTTTTCCAACTTTGACAGCTAATTTGACAGCTGTCAAACTCTTTATGTCTCCTCAGCAGGCTCTCGCGGATCACTCCCGGGTCCCGGGGGGTTGCACTTCAGCTCTTAAAATCAGTTCTTATCCTCCAGCAAAGTTACTTATATTGCCAAGTCGTGGAATTAATAGCTTTTATCCCGTAAAGAGAAGGATGTTCTCTCAACCTTAGTTATCAATTCTTGCTTTAATTTATCTACAGGAAGGGGAGACGGACTTCCTTTTAGCACCTCCCCCGATCGTGCCAAATTCAGAAAAAACAATTTTTAGTTCCAATTTCTGTACTACTCACGGGTTGTTACTTTTAAAGTCCAAATGTTCAAAGAAAGAAGTCAGCGCTCTCTGGCCATGGCATGCGGCTTCGCTCCGTAGAAGAAGCGGTCTACTCTCAGCACCACCCCACTCTCCGTCCCCCGCTCCGAAGCCTTTAAAAAGGCTTCTTCGCGGGTCGGGGGCGCAAATGGTGCCCGCCAAGTCACCAAGTCCACAGGCTTCAGCGCCTGTGGTTGCTGAGGGTCCCCGCATCGCCGCCGCGGCAAGACCCATCTTCTACAGAGCCGATTCCCTCCGGAGCTCGGAGGGAATCCGCCATTAGCCTTTCGCGCTAACCCGGAAGTCCCAATGGCTCCGTCTCTCTCTAGCATCAGACAGCAAAGAGAAAAAGAACAAAGGACAATATTCCCACTTCACAAAACACAGTAACACAAACACCCTGTCTTCGTCACTTCCCACTCTGTGGAGTCAAAACATATACCGTCATGTGATAGACAACAATCCCATGACTGCAATCATGGAGCAGGAATTCTAACAGAAAGCAGGTAATAGGGTAAGGCCCTATCACTGCCCCATTTTATCTTTGGGGGTGTTTTCAGAGATCTTTTAAAAATGCAATTAGCCTTCTTTATCTCAGACATCCAGAAGTCAATAGTGAGGTTGGGAGAACTGGTTGTATTTCTTTGATAAGGCACATATATGTAATGAATGCACATGACCTTTGCAGTATGTATAATCTGCAGCAGCCTGCCACATGACTGAATGTTGTTGTTAGCCGCCCTGAGCCCGGCTTCGGCTGGGGAGGGCGGGATATAAATAAAAATTATTATTATTATTATTATTATTATTATTATTATGTTCATTGGGTTAAATTCACAAGCAGTTGACCTCATGGATAAACAGATAGCTGCAGTGCTTTTTTTCTGGGGGGACGCATTCACAAAATGTTTAGGGGTATGCGTATACCCCTAAACATTTTGTGAATCTTTGTACTTTTGTCCATTTACTGTATTTATTTTCCCCAATTTGAACTATAAAATGATGATTTTCTTGAGTAAAAATGAGAGCACCCTTAAACATTTTTTTAAAGAAAAAAAAACACTGGATAGCTGTCCTGCCTCTTGCATCACATCTACTAAAGGGACCAATGGAATTTGAGAAACCTGAATTCTTCATAAGTTGCCACTTTCTGGTGCACTGCTCGGAACTTGGCATCATTCTCTCTCTGGTACTTTTCATCAGCAGCAATAGCGTCTTCCAACTCTTTCTCCAAAGCACGGAAGTCGATCGCACCCTCCATCTCAGGTTATCTACAAACAACAGGACATTTAAAAAACAAACAACTCTTTCCCCGAAGAACTCTAGAAGCACATCTCGTAGGAATCAAAGCATGGAGGGGGGCACACGCAAGTGCAGAGAAATTAAGCTATGCTACTAAATGCTAGTCTGCAAATATCATAGCTGTCAACGTTTCCCTTATTTAAAGGGAAATTTCCTTATTCTGAATAGGATTCCTTGCAAGAATAGGGAAAAGTTGACAGCTATGGCGAATATTGCTGTGCACTTCCCACTTCCCAAGCGGCCAAAGGTTCCAGGAGTGGAGATGCACCAAAGGGTTTTTGCTTCCTTCGGAGAGCGAGAACTAAACAGTTACAGTAGCTTTGCAGTATCTGATTTTTACAGCAGAAGCATATCAATATGGCAAAGCATCGGATTCTCAGAGGAAGCCCCTGCGCCCTGAGGTGCAGGGAATTTTCCGTATCTCTTTTAGCTCTGGGTGGGGTGGTATCTCATCCCTCAATTCTGATGCATCATTCCAAGGACTGGTCCACATCCTGCACCTATGAATTCCACGGGTCTACGTGGAAAAACGACCCTGGGTACCACTCCCAGATAATGAGGAATTGAGGTTATTTATTACGCCGGTTTAGGGCTCTGCGGAAGTCGCCTCCAAATCCACCCCCGCTTTCCCCGTTTCCTCACCCCGCACCGGCTAGGCATCAGGTTTCCATAGCAACGAGGCCTAGGTTTGGTTTCTATAACAACTAGACCACGCCGGGACGCGAAGGCCCCTCCGAAGAGAGGCGTCGTCTTCGCTAGTCGCCTGATTATAATCTTCATTCTCTGCCCTCCCACGTCTATATAAGAATCAGAAGAATGCCTTTACGTGCCTCCCCGAACACCGGTATTTTATTTTATTTTATTTCAATGAAGGGGGAAAGCGACGAATCGGCCAGGCAATAGGATAGGCAGCCTCTTTCGGAGGAAGCGGCGGAGGGCCTTTCCACGGCAGCGTCGCAGCGGCGCGCGACGGAAAAAGAAGAACGTCGCGAGCAACGCGCGCTTCTTCTCTCAGCGAGGGCTCCGTTCTGTGCTGAGAAAGGCGCCGCCGAGGAGGAAGGGAAGGCAGATAAGGTGCGCGTAATATTCGGCATGCGTGTGATATAGGCGCTTCTCAGCCGCACCGTGTTTTGTTCACCAGGCCTCTAAGGACTAGAAACTTGATTTTAAGAAAAAGAAGAAGAAAAGGTGACAACTTCGGCTGCGGTCTTAAACGCCTTTCCTTAAGCGGGGTGGGGGAGGCCGAAGCCCCACTGAGGTCAGGGGTCTGTTACGAAGCCTGATCGGCTAGAAGGGGCACTTGAGTAAACTAGAAGGTACAAATGAACTGGAAACAAGGGGCAGGCGCCACTGTGATGGACAGCTGTGGAGGTTTCTACAGGCGAGGTTCACAATAAAAATAAGCAAACAAGCTGTCAAAAACACAGTAAGCAGGAAAACACACCCACACACCCCTACACTCCTTATATCCCTACTGAATAGCTAGCAAAATCCAGCAATAAAAAAAACCCTTGGATAAAAACTGACCTTGCTATACTTGTTTTAATGGCTTTTCTTCTTTCCAGGGTCCGGCAACATGGATACAGATCTGTATGATGAATTTGGGAATTATATTGGCCCAGAGCTTGATTCTGACGACGATGACGACGAGATGGGTCGGGATTCAAAGGATCTAGATGAGGTATGGGGATTATGCTTCCTCTAAATGTTAACTATACTAAAGGCCACCTGATGGTTTTAGTTAAGGCTGTTGGATGATTGAATATTTGGGTTATTCATTTGGTTAAGTAGTTAATTTAACTTTTTAGGATCATGAAAAAAGGTGTCACGCTCATTCAAGAAAACTAGCCATGTTACATGGTCGCTGCAAAGGCAACTGGGTGTCCCATGACACTTTGAAGTCCAACAAATAAATTGCACATGCAGGTCCCATTTTACAAATGCTCACTGTGCAAAAATTCACTTACCCCAACACAAGGGATTAGTACCCAAACCTGCCTATATGCACCACAGATTTTGTGGTCGGGAACGCATTAGAAATTCCCCCATAGAAATCAATGGAAATCATTAATTCTTTTTGTGAACATTCACTTAACAATTTCCAGAGAACGCATTGTGTTCATGACGCAGGACCTGAGTGTATGAACTTTTGCAAGCTTGATGTTGCCATCATCAAGTGATGAACATGCACATGGGAGCCAACCCCAAGTTCCATAATTGGGACTGCACTGGATGGAAATTGCTAGAGACCAGCTGAAGGACCTTCATTCTGTTTTCAGCTTGATGAGGATGACGATGATGATGACATTGGAGACCACGATGATGACCACCCTGGGATGGATGTGGTGCTGCATGAGGATAAGAAATACTATCCAACGGCTGAGGAGGTTTACGGTCCAGAGGTGGAGACCATTGTGCAAGAGGAAGACACACAGCCTTTGACAGGTGAGAAATTATAGAACTACCTTGTCAGGGAGAAGGCAAGAGTCTTCTACATAGCATACTGGATCAGCAGTCATTCAGTTGAGCACCTATCTGCAATCTGAAATGGGAAAGCCAAGAAACAATTTTATTTCCATTGGATTGCTCCATCTGTACTGTTTGCACTCAATGACTGGAGGTAACTTTCCAAGATCTTTCCAAGCCTTAACAGAGACTTCAGGGATCAGGGACATGCAAAAAGTTTGTGTTTTGCTCTTTTTTTCTACTTGGCTGAGTGTTGAGGTAGGGCTTTTCTGCTTTTCTCTTTAAAGGGATATTATTTCTTGTGTTTGTTTTCAGAGCCTATTATTAAACCCGTGAAGACCAAGAAATTCTCCCTCATGGAGCAAACATTGCCAGTCACAGTGTATGAGATGGAGTGAGTATAGCTTGTTTGTTCTCTTTTTCTCTCTTTCCTTGTGCAACTCCCTTCTGTTGGTACTTCTAGCTCTCTCACATCTACAGACAAGCAGAGGAGGAGTTAGTAATCATGTTATTCCTCTAAATTTATTCCCAATTCTATTTTGTGGCCTTGGGGCATATTAAAGGTAAAGGGACCCCTGACCATTAGGTCCAGTCGTGGCCGACTCTGGGGTTGTGGCACTCATCTCGCTTTACATCTTCCGGGTCATGTGGCCAGCATGACTAAGCCGCATCTGGCGATACCACAGCAGCGCACGGAAACACCGTTGACCTTCCCGGCGGAGCGGTACCTATTTATCTACTTGCACTTTTGGTGTGCTTTCGAACTGCTAGGTTGGCAGGAACAGGGACGAAGCAACAGTTAATTCTCCTTACAGTCCAAATAATACAAAGTCCTAACCAGATGTGTTTACTTATTTCTCCACACACCCACTTACAGAATTACCCCTCCATCACATATAAACTCCTTCCAATTACCAGTTCAAGGGTTGGGAACCTGAGGCCCTCCAGATGTCATTGAACTACAACTCCCATCGTCTATGACCATTGGTGGCAGGGGCTCATGAGAGTTGAAGTCCAACAGCATCTGGAGGGCCATAGGTTCCCTGCCCCTTTATCTTAATGCTTCTAAAATTCAGGATAAACAACATGTGGTCCTGTTGGTTCCCCCTCCCCTTTCCAGTGATGTGGAAGAAGGGTTTGGAAAGGCAGAGCTGTGGATTAAGCTTGAGAGGTGAAGGCAACTAAGAGTACTTTAAAAAGATAGTGACTATCAACTAAAAATCAAAGTAGACTATGAAAAGCTTTTTCAGTACAGTGGTGCCTCGCAAGACGAAAAGAATCCGTTCTGTGATTCTCTTCGTCTAGCGGTTTTTTCGTCTTGCGAAGCAAGCCCATTGACGGATTAGCGGCTTTTAGTGGCTTTTAGCAGCTTATCAGCTTATCGGATCAGCTGATAAGCGGCTTAGCGGCTTAGAAAAAGGGGGGGGGGAAACCCGCAGGAACTCGCAAGACGTTTTCGTCTTGCAAAGCAAGCCCATAGGAGATTCGTTTTGCGAAGCACCTCCAAAACGGAAAACTCTTTCGTCTAGCGAGTTTTCCGTCTTGCAAGGCATTCGTCTTGCGGGGCACCACTGTATAGCAGAAGATACTGGTGATTTTGGTTTCTGTGGCAGGGAGGGGGTTGTAACTCAGATAAAGAGAATTATTTTACGTTACTTGGCAGCGTGTATAACTGAAAGCTTCCCTGTTCCTTTGGTCTTCTCTAGTTTCCTAGCAGACTTGATGGACAACTCAGAGCTGATTCGGAATGTTACACTTTGTGGGCACCTGCATCATGGCAAGGTTAGCATCAATTAATATATTTAAGGCAGCTCAGGAGTAGCTGTGATCCCGTAGATGTGGCAGAATTCTGATGTACTCACTCAGTACATGTGTGGTTCTTGTTTTTGAATAAACTGGATTCAGTGTATGGTTCTCAAGGTTAAATGTTTTAGAGTTCCTTGACGCCCTTCCAAGACTTTGGGCCTCACAGAGTTAGTTCTGTCTACAAGAGCAACTCCTAACACACATACTTCTCACACTTGAGCTGCAGTTATGCCGGAAGGCTGTCATCATTTTAGCTTGCTTACTGATTTTTTGAAGCCGGGGCAGTCAATTTAGATAAACTATTAGGGAGAGTCTGCAAGTGTTGCTGGCTTCTCAGTTGCCAGGTCTCTATCCTATCTTCTTTTGTTCACATTTTTATAAAACGGGATGGGGTTGGTGCTAGAATTTATTAATGTTTTTACTGGATATGGAATAACGGTTGTTGATATAATTGTGAGGAAATTGCAAAAGTGCATTGATTGTAGTTCTGAAATTGGGAGTGGGAGTTCAGATTGGGAGTGGGAGAGAGGCAGAGATGCAACATCCTTATGCTTCCTGGACTGGCCACATTTAGCTAGCTAATTCATGCCTTGCCAGTTCATTTCTTTTTGTTTCTCTGGCTCCTTCCAGACTTGCTTTGTGGATTGCCTGGTTGAACAGACTCATCCTGAGATCAGAAAGCGTTATGACCAGGATGTAAGTTACCTTTATACTTTGTTTTTAATCCTTTAAGAGGTAGGTTTATGATACTGTTGTCTAAAGATTTAGATGCATCTGGGCTAACTGTCAGTTAAAGAGATCTTAGTCGATTCATCATGGGGTTTGTTTGATTAATAAATCAGTTAAGTGTGCATCAATTTGTATACAGTGGTACCTCTGGCTACAAACTTAATTCATTCCGGAGGTCCATTCTTAACCTGAAACCATTCTTAACCTGAGGTACCACTTCAGCTAATGGGGCCTCCCGCTGCCACTGTGCCACCAGCACACGATTTCTGTTCTCATCCTGGGGCAAAGTTCTTAACCCGAGGTACTACCAAGTTAGTGGAGTCTGTAACCCGAAATGTTTGTAACCCGAGGTGCCACTGTACGTATATGTAAAAACAGTAGTTTTGAAGCAGATTAAAGATGATGTGTCTTATAAACCTATCAAAAGATGGAGTTTGTTTATACATTTCTAGAACTCAAAACACCAGGAAAATTATCAGCCATATGCTTTGATTAAATTAAGTTGAAGTGATTTGAAGTCTTCATTTTTCTTTCTTCATCCATTATTGATTGCTTTACTGATTATTTATTGTATGCCTTTGTTGTTTTGTTTAGAATCCTAAACATATTACTTTAGTGTTTGTTTGTTTGTTTGTTTGTTTGTGTGTGTACACACACAAACACACACACACACACAGAGCGCTTTTTCTGGGGGGGTGCAGGGGTACGTATACCCCTAAACATTTTGTGAATCCAAGTTTGGCCTCATTGAGGGGCAGTATTTCAATATGAGTAGGAAAATGAGAGTAGCCCTAAACATTTTTTTTAGGAAAAAGCACTGTGTGTGTGTGTGTGTGTGTGTGTGTGTGTATATATATATATAGAGAGAGAGAGAGAGAGAGGAGGGTGAAAAAAGAAAAAGATGACGTGGAAGAGCATACTCCACCTTAAATGATCTGGCTGTTGAGTAAATTTTTTTATTGTTCCTTTCAGCTTTGCTATACAGATATTCTCTTCACTGAGCAAGAGGTAAGTAGATCTGCTGCACAGACTTCTCAGCCAATATGAAAGTGCAATGTGGGGGGAGATACGGTACAAGGTGTTGCAGAGAGGTCTGAAATACATGCACCATGTGTGCTGGATCTCTTGTCGTATTGCTAGTGTCCCCGGTACTCACAGGAAAAATCTTGAGCTTGTATCCAGCTATGTTCTGCTCAGTGTACATCTTATTATTGAAATTATTACACCAAAGCTAGCCTTGCCCTTAATTTCAATGGGTGTATTCCAACTAAGACTAATGCCAGGTGCCATCCTTTGTCTCTCTGCTTGAGTTTCTCATAATGTCAAATTCCATACCAGGTAACCATTTCCCGTAGTTACATGTCAGTATTGTAGTCTGAGGAATACATACTGTTCTTGGTCATGCCACTGTCATTTGCCCTCTATGCTGTGCCCTCTAATGTCATGGTCCACATTTTCAGCCCAAACTCTCAACTTTCACCCCTCTCCCATCTTGACCTTGGTTTCTTTTCAGAGAGGAGTTGGGATCAAGAGCACGCCAGTGACCATTGTTCTCCCAGACACAAAGGGCAAATCCTTTCTCTTCAACATCATGGACACACCAGGTGAGTTTGGGTGTCTGGGAGACTCACCCCATAACATAAAAACTGGCAGGAAACACAGGATAAGGTGTTTTTAAAAATACTGTTTTCAACAATGATATAGAGAAATTTATATTATGAAGAAGGTGCAATAATCTCAGCTGAGGCTTTTCGACCACACACATCTTTTTTGTCTTTTGCACAGCCTGAAGTGCTTAGTGAGGAATAAATTGCCATTTGCAAGCCAGGTCCTTATGTGAATAGCCTCACAGTTGCACTGGAAATGGAGAATTTAAGCATACTTCATTGTGAGCTGAATTGTGGCCAACCCTTAAAACCACCCTCCCAAATTTGACTGGCTTGGGCAGCTGTGTGGTTTTGGGGGTTTGGGTTTTTTGCACCATTCCTTGTAATCTTAGCTTGCTTTCATTCCAGTTGAGGTTTCCATTATAGCAGCACTTACCCCCACTTACTAAATTTAATAGAACTGACTTCTGAGTACAGTAGACGGGCATGGTTAGGATTCTGCTGGAAGTATGTCAGCTCATATTGAATGCAGGATCTGTACATCAAGGGAGTTGCCTCCTCCTGCTCCCCAGTACTTGGCTAGATTTGTGATCCCCTGAAAAGGGGCGAGTATTGGGTCGTCCAAGTCATTGTTATGATGCCAGAACTCTCCTGTGGACTTCAGGTGCTGCAGGCTCTCTCCATCCTCTGCTTTCTTATCATGCTACTCCTTCCCCTTGAACTCTGCCTTGAGCTGTCTCTTCCCTTGTCATAGGGCTGTGCAAGGGATATTCCAGTTCACCTCCTCTGTGAAGCACATACTGCAACTTTCCACTTCTGGATGATTATAAATATATATATTTTCACTCCCTAAAGGTCATGTAAACTTCTCCGACGAGGTCACAGCAGGTCTCCGCATTTCTGACGGCGTCGTACTCTTTATTGATGCTGCTGAGGGAGTGAGTATATGTGGGCACGCTTTTTGTGGGTTCGGCTATTCTTTCCATTCACACAAGGAGATGTATTGCACAGAAAGGTTGCAATTAAGAGGATTGCTTATGAGAAGCTAGCACCTTTTACTAAGAATCAGGGCCCCTGGGATTCTGCACCAAGAATCTGGAAGAAGCTGACAGATTTTTAAACTGGAATGCTGCCAGACATAAATTATGAGAATTCAACATGCTTCAGATATGAGAGGGAGGAATTGTCCGCAGAAGACAGGGAGCAAGTTCAAATGCCAGGAAGGCTGAATCAATTTTTAGTTTAGAAAGTGATGTGTGCAGTAGTGCAACACTTCAGCCAAGGAAATTTTTGGGATTTCCTTCTTTCAAGGCCAGGCATCTTTCAGAGGGGGCCTTAAGGCATAGAATATCACAGTGAGGCTGCAGGCAGAGCTAGACATGAAGAGAAGCTATCTGGCAGCAGCTTTGAGGCGTTTTCAAAGTAAAGGAAGGATTGAACTCTGATTAATAAGAATACACACAGATGCTTGAACCAGCAAGACTCTGGGAAGGGTGCGTATAATCGTCTCTCTGTGCCTCTTTTTTCTGCAGCCCCTGGCCCTGGTAGTTTTATTCACAAAAGAACTTTTTACAGAGTATTCGTAAGAACCAATCAGATTTCTTCTGAGCATTTCAACAAACCCACGTGGGGACAAAGTTAAACCACCATAACTAATTAAGCACAGGGTAAACAAAGAACAGAACTACAAAGAAGAGCATTTGGCAATCCCGGAGGTGATAAACAAGCAATACATATGATAAGGAGGAGGGCCAGGAGGACAACGATCATTGTCACCTTCATGTGAGATCTGTTTCCTGGCCCTAAGATTAACATATAGAAAGCTACATGAAAGAAACTTGCCCACTTTCTTTGATGACCCAGGAGGCTGCCTGTCTAAGCAACTGGGCTATGTACATGACATGTGAAGAGAGAAATGAGCAGTAGAGGAAATGGCCAGAGATGCAGAGGCTTGTGGGATTTGATCAGAAATTATTGTCAATGTATCAAACCCAGTCAACACAATGCATTCATCATGGACACAATGGCTTGATGCATATTTTATAATTCCTCATAGTAATCCCACCTGACCCCACATTCTGGATATTTGCACTCCTACATTGATGAGGTTTCTTTGTTGTCTGGCTCTGGTTGGTGTTCTTTTTAAAGTAATAGAATCATTAGTTGTTGTTGTTGTTGTTAAAGTTAAAGTGTGTTTAGTTTGTCTGGTTTTTCAGGGTTTCATATCCTTGAAATTACATATTTGGTTTTAATTTTCCTACTGATTCTTTCAAAGAGTCTCCCCTCAAAACTCATAACGAGCCACACGTTCTCAGTGTCCTCCCACTCCTACCCCATTTCTGGTGTTGAAGAAAAACAGCCCTGTGTCTCCCCCCACCCTTTTAAAAAAAAACCTAATAAGCAAACCACATGACACGATGTTATTTTGCTTCAGGTTTCCCTGAATGCGTAAGTAGCAGCCATGGAGCAAAGATGGGCAAAATTCACAAGTGTGGTGACATCACACAACTTCCATTTTTCTTTCTAGATGCTACAGGGAGAAAGATGTGAGGACTGTTTTTTGGTGGCCGTTGCCTATCTCGTGCAATGTTTGGTTCCATCGTTTCCTACAGATCACCAACTGAGTCTCAGTGGTGCAGAGCACCTTTCACCAGCACATGGGCACAGTTATCCATGTCCTGGTAACCTCTAGTGGTGCATGATGAAGTTTTGTAGGACCAGTTAATAGCACAATGAATACATCCTTAGTTGGGCAACTTGTATGTCCTGCTGCCTGATCAGGGTTGTTCTGAGTGAGGAAAGGATGCCCCTCCCCTTTAGTATCACTGAAGACTGATAGCTCTCTCTGTTAACCAAGAGGGACTGCCCCATCTCAGATTGCCCCATCCAAAGACTGCCCCCTTCTCTTTGCACTAGCACCAGTTTCCTCCATTTTAAAGGGGTATCTTCTGCTTCTCTCTGCATTTATGTGCTGCTGCACCATAAAATTTAATCTTCCTCCCTCTCCTGCATGTTCATTTCCCCATGTGATTAAGAGCTTTGTTTTTGTCAAAGGTCATTGGATGGGGCAGGCTTAAAGGAAGACAATGTTGCATTAAACACATTTTCTAAAAGCGGACCTCATGCTGATTGCTGAGCATACACGCTCCTGCAGGCTGCTCTCCCAGCAGGGAAGGGTCAGCGCCCGATTCCTCACGCCCCACCTGGCATCATCTTCTATTGTGTGTCCCCGTAGGTCATGCTCAACACCGAACGGTTGATCAAGCATGCAGTGCAGGAGAGGCTGGCAGTGACCGTGTGCATTAACAAGATTGACCGGCTGATACTGGAACTGAAATTGCCTCCTACTGACGCTTACTACAAGCTGCGGCACATAGTGGATGAAGTCAACGGCTTAATCAGGTATAGAAATGCCAGCATTTATAACATGCTTTTGAGAGTTAAGTTAGTTCCATTGACACTCACCATGGGATATAACCATGGATGCAAAGCCACACCCAGCTCACTCTATAAGAAAGAGAGAGACCAACCAAATTTGGGGAGTCTTACACCTAATCCATTTTTTAGGGAATCCACAATCTTTACCTCGATTTGTATTTGCTAACGTTAGAAGTCCCAGTGTTGGATATAGGTAAAAGTCTACTGAAGTATAGGCACCTAACTGCCATGAAATTTAAACTTTCATTTCTTCCCCATCACTCCTTAAAGGGGAATTATAATTGTGCCAAAGTTTTTTTTTCCCTCTCTGCTTAACTGGCAGACCTAATTCATTCAATCATTTAAAGAATTGGTGTTTTTTTATAACTATCAAACATGTATTTACATTTAATTGATTAATTGTAAATGTCAATGCTGGAGTATCCCTGGTGTGTCAGTTTTCTGAAATGCTTTGTTATTGTAGCAGCTGAAACCGCTGCCTTTCCCTTTGTGTGTGTCTTGATAGCAGTGCTGCCTGGTTCTGTCTTATTCTAAAACCACTTCTTTGTTCGCAGCATGTATTCCACAGATGAGAATCTGATTCTTTCACCACTCCTGGGCAACGTCTGTTTTGCCAGCTCCCAGTACAGCATCTGTTTCACGTTGGGTTCTTTTGCCAAGATCTATGCTGACATGTACGGTAAGCATTAGCCAAAATGTTCGTCTGCATGTCAGGGGACACCTTGGCTCTTGACTCCTTCTGAAAGGTTCACACAACCTTGCAGTGAGGATGTGTCTGCTATGTTTGTAGCCTTTTCTGCATTGAAAATCATCTGTGCTTTTTCTGTATGCAACTTATCTTTGCCGGTTCTCAAGGTTTCCATCGCGTTCTAGGGGAGTGCTGGGGCTCTGCAAATGGCTGGAGGCATCAGAGGCAGAGATCTGGTTTGTTTGCCACTTCAGTGATGTCCCTGGGTGCACCACTTTCTCCCATGTAACTAAATGCTTGCCATTCCCTCCTCCTTAGTCGTAACTGAGACTGTATTGCCTGCTGTGATCTGCTTTACATGCAGCTTATAAGATAGCAATGCAGTTTAGTTAAGAATCTGTCCATCTCTTGATGAAAAGCCTATGTATAAATGCTGTATAAATGTTAGTCCCTTGACTTGGAGCACGCTCCCCATCTCTTTTGAGCCGGTGGGCAGAGATGGATCAAGTGTTGTGAGGACTCCTGGGGGGGCATTGTTGTTGCGCCACATAGATCATACCTTCATAAGTCCTTCTCAGTGGATGCTGTTAGGACTAAGATGGCGAGGAGAGGTTAGACGAGCTTTGCGCCTGCCATGAAGGTCTTCCAAGGGCAGTGCTTTATTTTTCCTAAAGGCGAGAGTGGCAGACATTTGCTTATATGGGAAACTGTAAAGTCAGGACACATTTGGAATGGGGGCAATGATGTCATCTGTCCTTTATGGCCATAGAGTTTTGTAGGGACATATTTTGCTCCACCCCCTCAAGTTGCTGATTTTACCCCAATTAACTTATGCTATACAATTCGATGGGAACCTGGCGTGCTTGAATTGGATGGCCATTATGTTCTGATAATGTATTTTATGAATTTTTGTACACCAGCTTCAAGGCAGTATTTAAATAGGTAGCCATAAATGAAATAATAATTGAGAGCAGAGCTATTTATGTTTGCATTATCCCACCCATTTATATAGTTTCATGTTGTGTTCCTATAATTTCCTTAGTCAGATTTAAGTGAGATTTATTTATTTTTTAAGGAACTGGTTAGCGTACATATAGTTGTAGCTGCAGTGATTCACTGCCCTCATTGTTCTAGTTTGCATTCTAATTAATTGCTTCTTTTTGCAACATGAGCATATCCAGGGCAGGACCAAGCTGGGTACACAATGGAAGGAATTATGCAGCTTTAAAGGAAACTGTTGAAGATAAAACTGTCAGTCTGACTCTCAAAATTCACTATATGCTTTAAATCATGTGAAAAATAGGCCACAAAAGCTGTATAAACTGGACCCCCGCCTTCTGTTCATTTTAGGAGACATCAATTACCAGGAGTTTGCAAAGCGCCTCTGGGGAGACATCTACTTCAACCCCAAGACGTAAGGAGCTCTTGCTTTTTATTCTTAATTCATTGTCCTTTTCCACTGCAGCTTTACCTAAACCATGTAAATTAGCAACCCAAAAATAGCAACTATCTTACACATACCAAATGCTGAGATAAAAGACAGAAAGTAAGTCAGATCTTTTCTCTTTGGTGTAAGGATATTGTAGAGTTCCCTTAACATCAGCCCACTGTTCCGAGGTGAGTCAACACCTCCCAGGTGTGCAGAATAATACAGTGGTGCCCCGCAAGACAAATGCCTCGCAAGACGAAAAACTCGCTAGACGAAAGGGTTTTGCGTTTTTTGAGCTGCTTCGCAAGACGAATTTCCCTATGGGCTTGCTTCGCAAGACGAAAACGTCTTGCAAGTTTGTTTCCTTTTTCTTAACACCGTTAATACAGTTGCGACTTGACTTCGAGGAACAACTCATAGAACGCGGTGTGGTAGCCTTTTTTGAGGTTTTTGAAGACTTTGGTGATTTTTGAAGCTTTTCCAAAACTTTCCCAACACCGTGCTTCGCAAGACGAAAACTTCGCTAGACGAAAAAACTCGCGGAACGAATTAATTTCGTCTTGTGAGGCACCACTGTATTTAAACCAAGTAATGTCATGTGTAGAAAAAAGGTGGACTGAGAAAATAACTCTGGATTGTTCCAGGAAGCAAGCCAAGTTGCGTGCTACTGAAAAAAGGCTTCCATATCCCAAATATGGCAGTCTCCTAACCCTGAGTGTAACTCATCTACGTAGTCATCCCAAGAGAAAAAATATAGATGCAGTTTCACACTACCCAACATCTAGATTCAGGTAGAGGAATGTAGAGCAAAAAAAAATGGCACTTCTAGTAGCAATAATACATATTCGTCCCAAGGTTTCTACACCCCATGGTTGGGAGAATGAAAATGTGCGCACACATGCTTTTTTCCAGTTTACCTCTCCTGGTCCGTGATTAGAAATTTTCTCAAGCGTGCAGATAATGGCCACTGGGAAAGGCTTTTTTAACTAGTCTTTAGAAGCACTTAGGTGTTGACCTTGTGTGTGTTTTTTTAGGAGAAAATTCACCAAAAAAGCCCCAACCAGTAGTTCACAGCGGAGCTTTGTGGAATTCATCCTTGAGCCTCTCTACAAGATACTAGCTCAGGTACGTTTTGGATTCCCATGGATGGATGGATGGATGGATGGATGGATGGATAACCCCTGACTGGGAATACACGCATACACAGAGTATTTATCCAAGAAAATATAGCGATTAGAATAAGAGAAATTATTATTATTATTTATTTTATTTTGACAAAGTAATAATAATAAATAAATAAGAATAAAAATTGTAACTATCCAACCTCCCAAAATTTCAACACCTCTTGCGATGGTTTGACCCCTTTCCATTTTAACAGTACAAACACCCTCCATATGTCCTCAAAATCATTTCTCCTGCATATTCCCCATCTTGCCATAATAATAATAATAATTATTATTATTATTATTATTATTTATTATTTATTATTTATACCCCGCCCATCTGGCTGGGTTTCCCCAGCCACTCTGGGTGGCTTCCAACTGAATATAAAAATAAAACATTAATGGAAAATGTTAATTTATCATTAATAGCTATATCCCACACCTCTTTATACCATTCTTCCATTTTGTATTCTGCTTGCCCCTTCCACTTCCTAGCTATAATATTTTGTGCAGCTGTCAATAATTTGTGAGCAAGTCCTTCACAGCCTGCGAATCTTCTACCCCATCGTAAATGGATAACAATGCTACCCCTGGTCTTTCGGTTAGCTTTAACCTAGTGATTTCTGTTATCTCCTTAAACACCCTTTGCCAAAAAATGTACATATTTACACCAGTTTTATTTTTTAAGGCAGAGATTTAAACAAATGCTAAAAAAAGCTTTTTTTAAAAAAAGTTAAGCCGCTCCTGGTCTGGAACCTTCTCTGCTTCGATCTTCCGCCTGCTCACTTCCTCGCTTCTCCCCAGGTTGTTGGGGACGTTGACACCACCCTGCCCCGGACTCTGGATGAACTGGGGATCCACCTGACCAAAGAAGAGTTGAAACTCAACATCCGCCCCCTCTTGAGGCTCGTCTGCAAGAAGTTTTTTGGGGAGTTTACAGGTAGGCTTCATCGTCCTTTCTTTTCTCGCAGTGTGGTTTATCTCCTTGCCAAAGAGGACTGCCAAATGTGTGTGTTGAAACAAGCTACCTCTGGCTGAGGGATTTTGATGAAACCCCTTTTTTGGCGTTGAGTGTCAGTGCTGCATTGCAATTTAATAATAATAATAATAATAATAATAATAATATAAAATAAATTTTTATTTATATCCCACTCTCCCCAGCCAAAGCCAGGCTCAGAGCGGCTAACAACAGTAAAAATAACACAGTTTAAATAAAATCACAATCATTTAATTGAAATTCATTCTAAAATCAATTCAGAGTCAAATTAATGGCAACCATTGGGCTAGAGTTCTATGAGGATTACAGAAGGAGGGGGTCAGACTGTCCCTTGGCCAAAGGCCTGGTGGAACAGCTTTGTCTTGCAGGCCCTGCGGAAAGATGTAAAGTCCCACAGGGCCCTAGTTCTCTTGTGACTGAGCGTTCCACCAGATCGGGGCCACAGCCAAAATAGCCCTGGCTCTGGTTGAGGCCAGCCTAACCTCTCTGGACCCAGGATCTCCCAAGATGTTTTTATTTGAAGACCGTAAGGTCCTCCGTGGGACATACCAGGAGAGGCGGTCCCGTAGGTACGAGGGTCCTAGGCCGTATAGGGCTTTAAAGGTTAAAACCAGCACCTTAAACCTGATCCTGTACTCCACTGGGAGCAAGTGCAGCTGGTATAGCACCGAGTGAATGTGATCCCGCGGCGAGGACCCTGTAAGGAGTCTTGCCACGGCGTTCTGCTCTCGTTACAATAATCAAGTCTGGAGGTGACCATCACGTGGATCACAGTGGCTAGGTCAGGGTGAGAAAGACTGGCCTTTTTTATTCAAGACCATATTAACCCAGAATAGGGTGGTCTAGTGTATCAATCTAGGACTGGGAAGACCTAAGCTCAAATACCCATTTGGTTGTGAAGTTTGCTGGGTGACCTTGGGCTAGTGGCTACCTCACAGGGCTATTGTGATGGTAAAGTCAGGACATCTTGGCTCTTGACTCGTTCTGAAAGACTTATGTGTATTGTGAAACCCAACCTTGCTTTATGAGCATCTTGGAGGAGGGTAAGGTAAAAGGATCTTGGGAGTGCAGCCATTGTGTTTGTTTCTCATTTGCTTCACCCTCCTGCTTGTGAGTCTTAATGGAAACGTAAGGACTGGAGAAGGATGCTAGAGAGAGTTTCATACCAGTGGCAATGAGTTCCACCGGCTAATTATAAGTTATGAGAAATGGTATTTCCATTTAGTCTGCCTTTATACTTGCTGTACCTCAGCTACGGTGGATGATGCTACGTTTTTGTATTTTGGGTGAGCATGATTAATTTATAAATCCTCTCACTTGTGTTGTTTGATCTTGGGGAGACAGCAGGAGGAATCCATGTGTCAAGAGCTGCTAGCTTAGTTCAAGAAGAGTTGCAAGATATCTGTAATGGTTCTAGGGGTTGCTCGTGTGTAAGCCCGTGCTTATCTCCCTGGCTGGGTTGCCAAAGTGAACCTTCTCTGTCCGGACAGCCACTCACCCGTGGCTGACTCAATCGCTGGCAGAATCCGTCAGCGGGCGTTTCTTAAACTTCTTCCAGCAAAGAAGCTCTTTGACACCTAGTCTCCTCCTACTCTCTCTGCGCGAAAGCCTTCTGCGCAAGGAGGGTGTGGGCAACGGAGAACCCCTACTCTCCCCGCTGGTCCCAGGCAAGGAGTCATGGGACCGCCTCGCCGCTTCCCCCATCTGCCCCCCTTCTCCACTGGTGCTACGCGGATTCTCTTCCCCAGAAGATGGGCTGCTTCTCCCGATCCCTGGACGCTCTCTGGAATCCCTCTGGCTTTTGCTCTCTCCCTCCGGCACTGATGGCAGTTCCCTGACAATATCAGTTTTGTCTGGCCTTATCCGTCACAGCTGCAGACCTGTGTTTTTCAGAGCGCATGGTCAGCATGCTGCGTGAACAGAAAGCACACGCTAGAACAAATTCCGGCGTTTAAGGCTTAAGACGAATCAATGTGGAAAGTGTTCCTTACAGGTACAAAGTTGAAGCCAGGTGAAAGTTGAAAACTAACACAGGCTTCCTCTTCCTGAAAATCATGCCAGTGTGGTGTAGTGGTTAAGAGCGGTAGTCTTGTAATCTGGGGAACCGGGTTCGCGTCTCCACTCCTCCACATGCAGCTGCTGGGTGACCTTCGGCCAGTCACACTTTTTTGAAGTCTCTCAGCCCCACTCACCCCACAGAGTGTTTGTTGTGGGGGAGGAAGGGAAAGGAGAATGTTAGCCGCTTGGAGACTCCTTAAAGGAAGTGAAAGGTGGGATATCAAATCCAAACTCTTCTTCTTCTTCTTCAGTTTTTGAACTGCTACCTCACCCAGTTTTGTTCTCCCAGGCTTTGTGGACATGTGCGTGCATCACATCCCCTCCCCAAAAGCGGGCGCAAAGACCAAGATCGAGCACAACTACACAGGCGGAGTTGACTCGGACCTGGGAGAGGCCATGAGCGAATGTGACCCTGATGTAAGACTTCCGTCTAACTCTCTTTCTTTGTTAATGGTAGAAAGCCTGGCTGCATGATTCTGAGCAGGAGAGGGCAAGCTCCATCCCTTCAGGTGTTGCTGAACTACTACAAGTCCCATCATCCCCGGCCATTGTTTCCTAGGGCTGATGGGGGTTGTGGTTCAGCGACATCTGGAGAGCCGAAGGTCCCCCAGTCCTGTTGTGGATGAAGAGCTTCATTTGGCAAGTCCTGCTAGAGGACTTCCCACAGACTGGCTGCGGTGAGAACAGCATGCAGAACTGAATAGGCCATTGGCCTGATCTTCTCGTGGCAGTAAGAAAAGAAAGTTTGGTATTAAATCAGAACTTGGCTCTACAGTGGTACCTCTAGATACAAACGGGATCCGTTCCAGAGCCCCGTTCGCATCTAGAGGTAAACATAACTAGTGACGGCACGTCTGCGCATGCGCAAGCGGCGAAATCCGGAAGTAACGCGCTCCGTTACTTCCGGGTTTCCGAGGAGCGCAACTCGAACGCGCTCAACTCGAAGCATATCTAACCCAAGGTATGACTGTACTTATGGGACGCGGGTGGCGCTGTGGGTTAAACCACAGAGCCTAGGACTTGCCGATCAGAAGGTCGGCGGTTCGAACCCCCACGACGGGGTGAGCTCCCGTTGTTCAGTCCCAGCTCCTGCCAACCTAGCCGTTCGAAAGCACGTCAGAGTGCAAGTAGATAAATAGGTACCACTCCAGTGGGAAGGTAAACGGCGTTTCCGTGCGCTGCTCTGGTTCGCCAGAAGCTGCTAAGTCATGCTGGCCACCCGACCTGGAAGCTGTACGCCGGCTCCCTCGGCCAATAAAGTGAGATGAGCGTCGCAACCCCAGAGTCGGTCACGACTGGACCTAATGGTCAGGGGTCCTTTACTATGACTGTACTTGAAAGCAGTGTACTGTAAGTCTGTTTTGATTTGATGGTTTGTCCATCACTTTGTAGATTATTATTTTTTTAAGTTATGCTGTTGCTTAGGGTCTATCACCTAATCCATATTACAGTCGTACCTCGGAAGTCGAATGTTTTGGTTCCTGAACGCCGCAATCCCGGAAGTGATTGTTCCAGTTTGCGGACGTTCTTTAGAACCCAAACGTCCGTTGCTGCTTCCACAGCTTCTGATTGGCTGCAGGAGCTTCCTGCAGCCAATCGGAAGCCGCGCCTTGGTTCCCAAATGTTTTGGAAGTCGAACAGACTTCTGGAACGGATTCCGTTTGACTTCCAAGGTACGACTGTATAATTTTATACTTTATGTACCACTCTTTGCACAACCTGTGTGTATGCGAACGAATCTCCACTCAGTGGCCACTGTCACATGGGGAATTTTCAACGTGTTCCCATGCTGCATTTATAACACGTATGTAAACTGTTTCTAAGAATGATCTGTGCTGAAATTGACTAAGAGCACCCACATGGGAGGGGTGGCCAAACATTGAAGTTTTATTTGTCAGCCACCCAAGCTAGTGGGTGAGAGAAACAGCAGGCGCCTGAAGGAAGTGCACTCTGAGCTTAAACCCTATTTAACTGTCATGGCTGCGCCAAGAATAGATTTTGTAAATTCTGTCAGGGAGCTAAGTGTCTTAGGTCAAGCTTGATGTGATGGCAGCAGCCACCCTTGATCGTTCATGTCTTTGCCTTGTTCGTGGGTGAGCTGCAGTAGGCACTGACCTCAAAAGGCCGCACAAAAGATGAGAGCGGAACTTGGTGAAGTTGCTTCCCTGGACCTGAGTTTGGAACTGGAGCTAGGCTGAAAGGAAAAGCAGGCGGGCGGTGAAATTGTGGGATCTCGCTCTCCTCACCATGTGTCCTTTAGGGTAAAACAAGACCTAGCCCTTGCCCACTTTATAGGGGAACAGGTCTGACTTATGAATAACAAGCATTAACTGCTGCCATTACATCTGTCTGTCTTATGTGCTTGATGTACAACCATTTGAGACATCTGTAACAGCTCCTACGTTTCTTTGGAGACCCCAGTGTCTTCTACACCCAACTCACAATGCCATAGGTTTGATATTACAGTGGTACCTCGGGTTAAGTACTTAATTCGTTCCGGAGGTCCGTTCTTAACCTGAAACTGTTCTTAACCTGAAGCACCACTTTAGCTAATGGGGCCTCCTGCTGCTGCTGCCACGCCGCCGGAGCACGATTTCTGTTCTCATCCTGAAGCAAAGTTCTTAACCTGAGGTACTATTTCTGGGTTAGCGGAGTCTGTAACCTGAAGTGTATGTAACCTGAGGTACCACTGTACAGTGGTGCCCCGCAAGACGAATGCCTCGCAAGACGGAAAACTCGCTAGACGAAAGAGTTTTCCGTTTTGGAGGTGCTTCGCAAAACAAATTTCCTATGGGCTTGCTTCGCAAGACGACAATGTCTTGCGAGTTCCTGCTGGTTCCCCCCTTTTTTCTAAGCCGCTAAGCCGCTTATCAGCTGATCCGATCAGCAGATAAGCCGCTAATAGCGCTAATCTGCTAATCCTTCAATGGGCTTGCTTCGCAAGACGAAAAAACCGCTAGACGAAGAGAATCACAGAATGGGTTCTTTTTGTCTTGCGAGGCACCACTGTATATGAGTCCATAGAATAATGAACTTAATGGGTTTGGCCCAGGTGTTCCCTCAGCCCAGTATTGGCAGCCTCATCTTGGACAGCAGTGTCTGGATTTGGTCGATCAAGTTTCCAGGACTCAAATCCCAAAAGCAGCTGTTTTTCCTCTGGACCGTGGCCACTGTTTTCATACACCTTTGTCTGTACCCGTGGTGCACGAAGGCTGACCTTTGTCAAAACCTTTTGTCTGGAAGGGCCCGCTTATGTGCCACACCACAAAGATGTACAGTACGGACGACGGGGTCCAGTTCCATGCTTTCGGCAGGGTCCTGAGTGGGACCATTCACGCGGGGCAGCCTGTCAAGGTCCTTGGAGAAAACTACACCCTGGAAGATGAGGAGGACTCGCAGATTTGCACGGTGGGGCGCCTCTGGATCTCTGTAGCAAGGTAGGCGGTTCTGGGGAAGGCTTTACGCGGGATCCCTGCTTTGCATTCTCCATGCAGGTTGGGGTGGCAGGTGCAGTGTGAAACCCAACAAACAACACAAGCAGCACGATGACCAGTATGCTAGATCATAGAATCATAGAATCATAGAGTTGGAAGAGACCACAAGGGCCATCGAGTCCAACCCCCTGCCAAGCAGGAAACACCATCAGAGCACTCCTGACATATGGTTGTCAAGCCTCTGCTTAAAGACCTCCAAAGAAGGAGACTCCACCACACTCCTTGGCAGCAAATTCCACTGTCAAACAGCTCTTACTGTCAGGAATCTTCAGATAGCACTGCAATTCTTATTTCATAATATACGTAATTTAGTACAACAAAAACAAAATGTGTACGCTTGTAAATTCTCTAATATATTTCAAATCAAATGAACATACGTCTGACAATCTTTGAAAGTCTGTGGAAGTATAAACAGTCTATAGTTGAAGCAAAGTAATAGATGCTGTCCTGTGGGCTAAGCGGTAAAACTTTTTAGGCGTTCATGGTGCCGAAGTAGTAAGTGAATAACAATGTTATTACATATCCTTATGACCACTGCTTCTTGTGCATTTTTCCAACCTGTGGGTTGTGCTGAAGAAGATTCCGTCAAAACAGTCAGATTATCCGGGATCACTGTCCTACGTTATTATTCACTTACTACTTTGGCACCATGAACGCCTAAAAAGTTTTATCACTTAGCCCACAGGATAGCATCTATTACTTTATTTCAACTATAGACTGTTTATATGTCTACAGACTTTCAAAGATTGACAGACATGTGTTCATTTGATTTCAAATATATTAGAGAATTTACAAGTGTACACATTTTGTTTTAGTTGTACTAAATTATGTATATTATGCAATAAGAATTGCAGTGCTATCTAGCATACTGGTCATCGTGTTGCTTGTGTTGTTTGTTGTGTTAAGTTTGCAACACAGGGGTTTGTTGTTCTGTAGCAGTGTGAAACCCAGCACACAGTCTGGGATTTCTGCTGTTGTTGAAAGTAGCTGCAGAGTGTGGGAGAGCACAGGTTGTGTGATGGGCTTGACCACCAGTAGTCAGGAGCTGTGCTGCTTTTGGGGCTAGCGTGGTTTGTGGTGCCCACGACGCTTTCCCCTTGTCTCTTCTCTCTGTTAGGATATTTCCGTTCCACCTTAAAAGGGAGCAGGATGTTTGTGTCACAGCCTGCGTATTTCCTGTTCACAGGATGTTTATGTTTGCTATTGCTTTCGTTTCTCTCTCTGTCGAAGACACATTACGCAGAGCAGTCATCTCTTTCTTTGTTCTGATCAACGCTGAATAAAAGCTTGTAAATAATGCTCTCCTGGGTGTGACTTGTGCTGTGCATTGTCTGCTGATAAGAGTGTGCATGAGCCCTGGAATGTGGCAAGGTATTTCTAGGAAACTCGTGTCGCTAATAGCTCATACTGCGTGACTACGGGAGGTCGATGGATCGTCCGGCAGCCGGCTTGGGGGCCATGATGGACTTTATCTCCCTGGCAGTATCCCAACATGGCTGGCCTGCATCTGAGTGGTTTCCCACTTTCTGACAAACTGTTCAGACACACACACACGATGTGCAGAAGTCACAGTTATGGACAGCCAAGAACAGTGTATTCCTTGGATGGGAAGCACGACTTTTTCAAAGGTGTAAAGAAGTCATGTGTATTATGGGCTGTCCCGTGAATCCGCTGGATGACATCGCGGAAGAACGTTGCCTCAGGAGAGTGAGGAAAATTCTCAGGGATGACTCACACCCTGGCCGGCGCTTTCTTGATCTCCTGCCCTCGGGCAGAAGATATAGAAGCAGGATTAGTCGCACCAACAGGGTAAAGAACAGCTTCTATCCGTGGGCTGTTAGGCTGCTGAATGAAAATATAACAACAGGGCAGCTGACTTTCAGCTTTGGTGGGTGTGCGTCAGTAAACGAGGGGAAATTAAGACTAAGAGAGCTGAGGGGGGGGTGCACGTGTAATCTCACTGTATACAAGTTGTGCAAGTGACAATAAAGTATTTCCATTTCAATTCAATGTGTCTTATTTCAGGTATCACATAGAGGTGAACAGAGTCCCTGCTGGCAACTGGGTGCTCATCGAGGGAGTGGACCAGCCTATTGTGAAGACAGCCACCATCACTGAGCCCAGAGGCAATGAAGAGGTAAAGCAGCCGTCATCAACATCTCCCTTGTCTTGTGGGCAATGGAAATAGATACAAGAACAGCATGGTGCCTGCCCTCTGCAGCAGACCAATGTGGCATTCTGTGCATTGACACTGTCTCCTTGCCTGTTCTTCCATCCAGTCTGTTTTAGCCAAATTATATAAAAGGCTCCTCCTCAGCTGTGTGTGTATGTATTGGCCAGCTTCAGGTGTGCTTTAAGTGTTGAGTAGACCAGGACCTTAAGAATCTATACGTAATTTGTTTTTCTAGTTTGTTCTTGTGCTGGCATAGAGCTGGTTAAAACATAATTTCAGGTTACTAAATCATGGTTTATTAAGCAGAGAACAAGTGTTGGGCCCACACACTCCTCCTCCCTCATTCCAGCTTCTGTTTTGGTTTGTTTAAACCATGGTTCATCTGAACTGGGAAATTGTGATTTAATCTCTGTTTGCTAACCAGCATATGAAACCAAAATTCTCTTATTTTTGCCATAGAGGACCACTGTTATAACCCCAAGTCTGCCACTTGGAGCTCTTTGGAAGAAAGGCAGAACACAGTTACTGATTATGGTTATGATAATTATCATCTTTTTCTATTTCAGGCTCAGATCTTCCGCCCTTTGAAATTCAACACCACATCTGTCATTAAAATAGCTGTTGAGCCTGTCAACCCCTCTGAGCTCCCCAAGATGCTGGACGGTCTGCGTAAGGTTAATAAGAGCTACCCGTCTCTCACCACCAAGGTGTGTGCGATTGCTTTGGATGGGTGGGATGGAGAGGCAGTCGGAACAGGGAGCAGACTGCAACTTTCCTTCTCCACACTATCAAGTACCCTTTAGGGCAGAATTCTAGGCAATCAGAAAACCTCCTGGGGCAAGGTTTTAAAAAGCACAGCTTTGAGGCATGTGCCAATGACAAGGGTACCTGGGAGGCCAGATTCGTGGCAGGAGCTCAAGGCTCTGTTTCATTTCATTTCTTTTTTATTGGTAGGTCTTTGCTGAGATGTGCTTTTTACACTTCTGCTGTATGGCAAAGTTGAAAAGCGGGATGTGCTTTGTATAGGTGCCTCAAAATGTACCGTATTTTTTGCTCTATAAGACTCACTTTTTCACTCCTAAAAAGTAAGGGGAAATGTGTGTGCGTCTTATGGAGCGAATGCAGGCTGCGCAGCTATCCCAGAAGCCAGAGCAGCAAGAGGGATTGCTGCTTTCACTGCGCAGCGATCCCTCTTGCTGTTCTGGCTTCTGAGATTCAGAATATTTTTTTTCTTGTTTTCCTCCTCCAAAAACTAGGTGCGTCTTGTGGTCTGGTGCGTCTTATATAGAGCGAAAAATACGGTAGTTGCAGCGACAATGTGGGAAACAGCAATACTCATGGGTTGTGGGCATTAAGTTTGAGTGTATTACTTGGCGCGTGTTTCCTTGTGCACTGATTCTGTCTTAAATGCACATTATCAGTTGCTGGTTGCCATTGGGGGTGGGGGCTAGGGATTCGGGGCTATTCTCCTTAGGGCCTGGCTTTTTCTACACTCGGAAAAGATGGCTGTGATATTCCTTGTTTGTTCCCAGCATCCAGCACTCTGATCTACCCCAAAAGGTTCAGTCGAGCCTTCATATTCTTCTGTACGTTCCAGCTGCTAATGCAGCCCATATGAAGTTCTGAATGGTTGTCGGTTTCATTAAGCTTATCTTGTTCATGTGCCTCCAGGTGGAAGAATCTGGGGAACACGTGATCTTGGGAACAGGCGAGCTGTATCTTGACTGTGTAATGCACGATCTGCGAAAAATGTATTCGGAGATTGATATCAAGGTACAAAAAAAAGTCTCTTTCTAACTCTGATATGTTGATTTGGGGGGTGGGTGGCGTTTTCTATCTTCATCTTGGTTTGCCCATCTGAATTGAACAAGGGAGGTTGGGTCCATCACTCAGTTTTTTTTTAATCACCTCTACCCCATTCTTCTATTCACTTTTCAAAGGTAGCTGACCCTGTTGTCACATTCTGCGAGACGGTTGTGGAAACCTCTTCCCTGAAGTGTTTTGCCGAGACGCCCAATAAAAAGTAAGATCTTTGACGAGAGTCTTAAAATGCGAGCCACGGGTGTGGTGCTATTACAAAAAAAAAGCTAAGGCACCATCTTGCACTGAATGAACTGGCTTAGCCCTTGGGCAGCCAGAGCTGGATATGCTGTGTTTAAAAAGTTTCACGTAACCTGGGGAGGGAGCATGACATGATAGCCGCTTGACATTCCCTCCGGTGGCAATTGTTTTCAATTCAGCAAGCGGTTCATATTATCCCTACGGGTTGGGATGTTTTCTTTATGCTGCCATAGGCAATTTTTCCAGAAGCAGAAGAAGATGTATAATTTTGCCTAGAAGGAAAGCAAGGATTTTGTTTATGTCCGCAGGCCATTATTGCTTGCAGTTGCTATTTTGAACGAATTTGCTCCTTTCAGACTAAACTGCAGAGGCAGGAGATGCAGTAGAACAAGGTGGGACCTGTTGGGTAGAACCCCATTGGAAAATAAACCCTGGAATGGGAGTAGGGAGCCTGTGGCCCTCCAGATATCATTAGACTATGACTCCCATCATCCCTGACAGAAGGGAAGGGTGACTTCCTGTTTAGCCCTTTCCGTTCCGTACCAAATTCAAGTTAAGTTTTTTAAAGTCCGATTCTGTCCTACTCACAAATCTTTGTTTGATATCCAAAGTTTGATATCCAAAACTCTCGGTACTCACAGGTGCTTATTTTAGAGTCCCAGAAAAAAGGCAGCGCTCTCTGGCAACAGCTATGCGGCTTCGCTCCACGGAAATAGCGATTGACTCACAGCACCGCGCCGCTTCCCCCTCCTCACTTCGGAGCCCGTTAGTGGGCTCCTTAGCGGATTGGGGGGGCGCTAGAGGTGCCCGCTGAGTCCCACGGTCACAGGCTTCATCCACCTGTGATTTTAAAAGGGTCCCTGCTTCGCCGTAGCGGAGAAGACCCTGTTTACCGCGGAGCCAGTCCCTCCAGTTCAGAGGGAGTCCGCCATTGCCGGTGGCGCCACCCCGGAAGTGCATCCCTGACAGTTGGCTTTGCTAGCTGGGGCTGATGGAGTTCGGAGTTCAATACCTGGAGGGCTATAGGTTCCCTACTCTTGCCCTAGAGAGCAGATGATTAAGAGAAGATATATTGGCCCTCTTCAGTTCTTTAAAGGATCTTGAGTTGAAGAAGGGCAACATCTGTTCACCCTTATCCCCTAACAGCAGAACAAGAAAACAGCCATTTCAAGCTACCAGAGCAGTCGCCTTCCTACTTTTAATTGGCTTAAATTGAAGAGCAGTTTCCCAGCGGACCAGCATTGCTTTTACCTCTTCCTCTCCAGCTGAATTGACATGTGTCTTTTCTGTTCCAGGAACAAGATCACAATGATAGCCGAGCCTTTGGAAAAGGGTCTGGCTGAAGACATTGAGAATGAAGTGGTGCAGATAACATGGAACAGGTATGGAGTTTGCTGAAGAGTTAACTGTGATAGACAAGTACACACACACACACACACACACACATTTTCTTTGCCTTCAGACACTAGGAAGTTCACCTCAGCTCCTTAAGAGAGGGACTTCATCACTCTTGCTTGCATAGGGCATCCATATCTGAAACCTGCTAATGCACAAAATCATAAGACAGCCAGGCCTTTGGAGTCAGAAGAGACAAAATACTTCTATTAAAAATAAGTTTAAAAATAAACAAATCTATGTCTTGATTAATCAAGGCCCCACTTATTGACCTAAATGTTTCTAGTTGATTAGCCAATTAATTTAATAAACATTACAGCCATATAAAACAGTTTCATACTTTAGAATGGTTACAGTCAAGTTTCCAATGGAAGCAGTACATTCTTACCCAGGGGTCAGCAGACTTCTTTCGCAGGGGGCCAGTCCACTGTCCCTCAGATTTTGTGGGGGGGCGGACTATTTTTTTTGGGGGGAGAACAAATTCCTATGCCCCACAAATAACCTAGAAGTGCATTATAAATAAAAGCACACATTCTACTCTTGTAAAAACACCACAAATAACCCAGAGATGCATTTTAAGTAAAAGGACACATTCTACTCATGTAAAAACAACGTCCGTGGGCCGGATTTAGAAGGCGATTGTGCCGGATCCGGCCCCTGGGCCTTCGTTTGCCTACCCATGTTCTTACCTAATAAATGTGTACGGGGAAAGTAGACAAGTGTCTATCAGATATTGATTCATTGCACATTTGGAGAGGGGTTGGTGAGAAGGTTAAACCAGTTAGTACTTGAGTTCCTTCAATGTTTGCATATCTCTTCCCTTTAGGAAAAAGTTGGGTGAGTTTTTCCAGACCAAATATGACTGGGATTTGCTGGCCGCCCGTTCCATCTGGGCCTTTGGGCCTGATGCTACTGGACCAAACATCCTGGTGGATGACACTCTGCCCTCAGAGGTAAGGACCCTGCCAGAGAGATTTGGGTTGCTTTTTAGCCTGCAGTGATCAAATGACTCTTACCTAGGACTGCTTCAGTTTTGCAGCCCAGGTATCAAGAGATTTCACATCCAAGAATTATCAGGTCCTGTGAACCCTGAAATAAATTGTGCAGATGATGCTCATGGAGAATTGGGGTGGGGGAATCACGCGGCTTAGAGGAAAAGCTGTATTTGTCTTCAGAATTTCTCCCTACGTGTTGCAAGCCAGTGGTCCAGAACACTGGCGTGCTCTGCACTCCACCCAGACAGACTCATTTGAAGAAAGTCTTGGCTCGAGGCGGGACTAAGAGATGACTCCCATTTCGCCCCTGAAGCCAGCCTTTCTCCTGCTTGTATGGAGATGCAAGCAGGTCACTTGGTCTGCTGCCCTGGTAGAGCAAGCAGATGTGAAAAAGGAAGGACACTCTGTCTGTAAAGCCTTTTAGCTCCAACTTCCTAAGAGACCTTGAACTGACCTCGTGGCTGTGTTTCACCACTCTCTCCCCTGCCTGTAAATTTTCTGCAGAGGGAGCTTCAGTGCCACATATTCCAGTTCGCACACAGAGATTAACTTCTCCTTGCTGCTACTTGCTACTTCAGCTGCTACGTGTGTTTTTCTTCTTTTACAGGTTGACAAAACCCTCTTGGGCTCCGTGAAGGACAGCATCGTGCAGGGCTTCCAGTGGGGGACCAGGGAAGGGCCCCTTTGTGATGAGTGTAAGTAAAAGATCTAGAAAAATTAACTTCTCCTAGGGATTTTCAGATCCATCCCACCCAAGCTGCGTTTTCTACCAAAAGTGAAACTGTCTTAGTGGGTCTCAAATGACAGTGACTCCAGGCTTTTCTCAGCAGCAGCCTTGTGACTCGTTCCCAGATTCCTCTAGGGAAATGTGAACTTTTCCCAGAGATTAATCCAGAGCCTTTTCCTAATTTGTTCTTATTTGGACTATGGTTCTGGAATGCACAAAGAAATTGGAGACAGAAGCAAACAGAGGTTTAGCTCGTGTTTGGTTTTATCAGTGGTCAACGCGATTCAAAAAGTCTTTGAATAATTAGGGGGCTTTTGAACTCTGTTGTACCTCAGAAAAAAAGACTCTAAGCAGCAGAAAGTTCACTTGTGTGAATTTTAGAATGTGAGGTTCAGCACAAAGGGCCTTCTGGAAGTTCCCTCACTGCAAGAAGTATAGCTACAAGGAACCAGGCAGAGGGACTTCTCGGTAGTGGCGCCCGCCCTGTGGAATGCCCTCCCTTCAAATGTCATCTGAAGGCAGCCATGTTCAGGGAAGTTTCTAATGCTTGATGTTTTATTATGCTTTTATATTTGTTGGAAGCCACCCAGGGTGGCTGAGGCAACCCAGTCAAATGGGCAGGGTAAAAATAATAAAATTAATTATTATTATTAAGCTGAGACTCACCTAAAATAACAAGGGAAAGGATATGGTTAAAGTCTCCTGCAATTCCTTCGTAGATGTCAGGGGCTGGACTGAGGAGGAATGGTGGGGGACCGCCCTCCCCCTTCTCCTGAACCTTCCCAAGAACAGGAGGACAGTATAGATTTAGAACAGTGGTTTGCAGAAGGTCAGAGTTCAGAGGCTGCAGAGGGGAGAAGCTGGGAAATATTGGGAGAGGAACAGCAGGAAGAAGAAGAACCAGAGGAGAGACAGCTGACAGACTCAGTTTCTTTGAAAAGCGTTCCTGACCCCCCTCTCCCAGGACAAGGCGGGCACTGAGAGTAGTAGAACAGAAAGCTCAGAGGCAGAAAGTTGAGATCAGCTGACACAGGGATGACGTATGATAGGATGTATAATCTTTCCTGATTGGCAGGGGGTTGGACTCGATGGCCCTTGTGGTCTCTTCCAACTCTATGATTCTAGGAGAGACGGAGGAGTGGGACTTTACTCAGAGCAACGCCATTATTCTCAGAAGGACTGCATTCCTTTGTCTCTCTGTGTGAATATTGAATAAATTACTCGTTAAGAACTCTTCTTATTTATCTGCTTCTTGGCTGCCCACTGTGGGAGGGATCGGAGTCCCTGCAGCCTGAGCATAGGCTTGCCAGCCAAAACCTTTCCAATCCCACGTCTCTCACGGTGTCCTCTATTTCCTTTCACTCCAGTGATCCGCAATGTGAAATTCAAGATCCTGGATGCTGTGATCGCCCAGGAACCGTTGCACCGGGGAGGTGGGCAGATCATCCCAACAGCCAGGCGGGTGGTGTATTCTGCCTTCCTCATGGTAAGAACCGCCCTGCAGTGCCTTGCGTGTCCCCACTGCCCAAACAGCTCCAATAATAATAATAATAATAATAATAATTTTATTTATACCCCACCCTTCCCGGTTCAAAAAATGGGCTCAGGGCGGCTAACAACAAATTTAAAATACAGTATAAAATACAGTATAAAAACATGAATAACAATAAAATTCAAAAATCAGTTTAGGGGAAATAAGCATTAGATAATCCCCAGGGTTAGCTGGCTGAATTGGTCCTACTTGGGCCAGCAAGGAGACCAGGGGAGAATTATGATCTTCATAAAAGGGGAGGGGGAGGGAAGGGAAATAAAAGATCAGGCTGAATTCAAATTAAAAGCCAGGTGGAATAGCTCTGTCTTACAGGCCCGACGGAAGGAGGTTAAATCCTAGCAGATTTTCTCCTTTGAGGTTGTTCTTTTGGCACAGCTGACTAGCAGCCGCAGGGAAATGGGCGCAGTAATGTCCTCTGGGCTGGCCTTTGCAGTTCCCTCCCCCCCCCCCCACTGAAAGATAACTTGTCTCCTGTCCTTGTAATGTGCAACTCTTGGAACTCTTCACTGTGCAAGAGGCACTTGGAGGCCAGTCCCCACCCCCCAAATCTGATCAGGGCATGTTTATCAGTGCTGTCTGCTAATAGCAGCAATGGAGACAAGAAGGAGCTCCTGCACCCAGACGCTGCTGTCACCTGCTGATGCTAAAGACTCCTCCCTTGTGTCCTCTTCAGGCCACCCCACGGTTGATGGAGCCATATTACTTTGTGGAAGTCCAGGCCCCTGCAGATTGCGTCTCGGCAGTATACACGGTCCTGGCCAGGCGCAGGTGAGTGGCAGCCATGTTGGTTAACTCCTTAGTTTCCGTGTTGCCTTAGGTTCAAAATGCTCCCCTTTAGCTTGTTCTCGGAGATCCGTTGCCTGCCGACATTTGGTGGAAATTCAGCTGTTGAAATGTATAGTCTGAAATACAGTGGTACCTCAGGTTAAGGACTTAATTCATTCTGGAGGTCCGTTCTTGACCTGAAACTGTTCTTAACCTGAGGTACCACTTTAGCTAATGGGGCCTCCCGCTGCTGCTGCTGCCGCCGCCGTGCGATTTCTGTTCTCATCTTGAAGCAAAGTTCTTAACCCGAGGTGCTATTTCTGGGTTAGTGGAGTCTGTAACCTGAAGCGTCTGTAACCTGAGGTACCACTGTAACAGTAGGAAAGCGGTTGGGTGTCCTTTTCTTGTCTGCATGAAGGAAGAGGAGATGGGGCTGCTGTTTTTTTTGTTTCCTCCATAATAGCTCATTCTGACCTGAGTACCAGATACTGGGGTCAAATGGGATGCTTGTCTCCACCCTGCCTTGCTTGTGACCTTCACTGGGCATCTGATGCTGGAGACAGTGTGTTGGGCTGGCCTGCCTCGGAGGCTTACATTCATATTCTTTCTCCCCCAGAAATCCCAAACGTCCCATTTCTGTTCTGTGTTTTACTACATGTGTTGTAACTGCATAGTTCTGCTTGTGAGTCTTTCCTCTTTGCCCACTTCTCTGCTGAAACTTGCCATCTTCCTTCCCCCCCCTCCCCCCGGGGCAAGTCTCCTGAGTTGGGATTGGGGCATTTTGGCAAGCAATCAAGGGGGAAACTAATGCCTTTTTTTTCTTTTGCAGAGGCCATGTGACCCAAGATGCACCAATCCCAGGTTCCCCTCTGTACACCATCAAAGCCTTCATCCCAGCTATTGACTCCTTTGGGTTTGAGACAGACCTCAGGACACACACCCAGGGACAGGCATTCTCACTGTCTGTCTTCCACCACTGGCAAGTAAGTGGCACAGGGGCTTGTTGGCAGATAGCAAAGGAAGAGGCCAGCGCTCCAAGTCTCAAGCTTTGCATTCGAATTCCCAGGCTGCCAAGTTCTTTAATTCACAGGCAGATTCTCCCCTGTTTGAGCAGCAGGAAGTCCGCCTAATTTGAACTGTGTTCTCCTTGCACCCCATATTCTTTGTCAAGAAAAGGTGAATTCTGGAAGTGGAAGGAGCAGGCAGAATATAAAATGGAAGAAAGGTATAAAGAGGTGTGGGATATAGCTATTAATGATAAATTAACATGTGCCATTAAGGTAGGACAGGGAATAGCAGGAGGAATTATTTTGAGGAGATACGGAAGGTGTGTGCAGAAATTGCACTGTTAAAACGGAAAGGGGTCAAAACATCGCAAGAGGTGTTGAAATTTTGGGAGGGTGGATAGTTACAATGGAATGGTCATGTGGTGCACATTTTTATTCTTATTTATGATTATTACTTTGTTAAAAAAATTAAGGATGTAAAAAGAAAAATTGAATTCTATATCCTGCTTTATATATATTGGCACATTTGCTTATTTTGCATACATTCTGCTTTTTTGCAGCAATTTATTCCACTTAAGGGAGGGGGTAAAAAAGCAGGGTGCAGCACTGAAGTCCTTACCTCCTTATCTCTGTGGCTAGGGGAAGGTCCTTTGCAACCTGCCCCACTGCTTTTCTCCTGCCTCTTTTGTCCTTGTGTGAGAGCCAGTGTGGTGTAGTGGTTAAGAGCGGTAGTCTCGTAATCTGGGGAACCGGGTTCGTGTCTCCGCTCCTCCACATGCAGCTGCTGGGTGACCTTGGGCCAGTCACACTTCTTTGAAGTCTCTCAGCCCCAGTCATCTCACAGAGTGTTTGTTGTGGGGGAGGAAGGGAAAGGAGAATGTTAGCCGCTTTGAGACTCCTGAAGGGGAGTGAAAGGCGGAATATCAAATCCAAACTCTTCTTCTTCTTCTTCTTGTGAAGATGTTGGCAGCAGTGGAAGAGCGTGATGCTTCCTGCAGCCTGGGCTGCAAATATTTCAAACCTTGTGTCGTCATAACCCCTCTGGACAGGCCTTTCCTGCTTCCTTCTGTCTTTCTCCATTCCTGTGATCCATATAAATAGCTGGTTGATCCCGTTTTTAGAAAGGCCCTTTTTTAGATGTAAAACAGTAAGAGGTTGCGAGGCTGTGGTGTGATATATGATGTGGAGAATGCTGTTCAGAGTGGGGTGTGTGTGTCCCCTTTATGGTCCCTTCCAGGTCTGTAAGTCTATTAAAATGACTTCGGTGATGCTTTGGAAGCCTCCCAAGATTTCCACTTAATCTGCCATGTGAATCATGGATATTTGTGGATTCTCTGTGCGCCTAGGAATCCAAGGTACTTAAAATTCCTTAACGCACACTGTGTGCCCCTTACATTTCAGATTGTGCCTGGTGACCCCTTGGACAAGAGCATTGTAATCCGACCTCTGGAGCCCCAGCCAGCCCCACATCTGGCCAGAGAGTTTATGATCAAAACCAGGCGCAGGAAGGTAAGTCTTTATGGTTAGGGTTTGCCTCTGCAGCTCTTGCCCTGCACTGAAGCATAAAAACACACACACCTCCTCTTGCTTCCAGTCTAATGCTT
Source organism: Podarcis vaucheri (assembly GCF_965113315.1). NCBI lineage: Eukaryota > Metazoa > Chordata > Lepidosauria > Squamata > Lacertidae > Podarcis > Podarcis vaucheri. The sequence continues at coordinate 44,933,066 of NC_138751.1, read as the reverse complement.
TGACGTCCTATTTTCCCTCAGGGGCTAAGTGAGGACGTGAGCATCAGCAAGTTCTTCGATGATCCTATGTTGCTGGAGCTGGCCAAACAGGATGTGGTGCTGAACTACCCCATGTGATCAGGCTGCCCCCACTGGGCAACAGCATTTTCCCAGGCAAGACTCCAGTATCCTCCTCCTTGCCATGTTAACTTCCTGTGTGTAAGACATTGCTGTGTGTCTTTCAGTGCTGCAGTCCTGCTACCAAAGCAGCTGTTTGCCACAGAAGTTTTGGGTTGTCAAGGCAGGCTCCCTGCCATGTTGTGAACAAACTCCACTGATCCTTTTGCCTTCTCTTGGCCAGGCTTCAGATTTGCCAAGTATGTCCTGTATATCCCCAAAAACCTGCCTCTGTGAGGAGAACTCGGTCTCTTGGGAGATTTGATCCTTGAGTCCTCTTAGCTTCCCACAGTGATCCTCTTTTCCCTAATAAAAGCAGCTTTTTTATTTTTGTTTCCAAAACATTTCTGCACGCTGTGCTCTTCCAGCCTCCTCCCAAGCAGCACTGGCAGAGCTGATCAAATATTTTTGGGGATTGTAGTCTTTCCCAGTCAGACTGAATTGTGACTTCATGCTCTGCCCCCTGATGGAGAGGTGATTCCTTGCCAACCAGTTCCTGTTTGGATGGTGAAAAGGGGCAAGAACCCACCCCAAACACTTGGCTATTTTAAAAATTCTCTGCAAGTGAACATGGGCTGCCATCCCTGTACAAGCTTCGGCAGAGGCCCCCTCCTTTCGGTGAAGTTGCCAGTATTCTGAAGTTTGATATTGTCCATTTGATTGGGTGTTTGGCATGGAGGGGGGCCAGGAGTGTACAGAGAATAAATATTTTTTACTTAATTGTAATAGGTGACGATAAAAGCATTCTGGTCTAGTTCTTGGTTCTGCTCTGTGCCTGTTGGTGTCAGTGAATGAGTGAGCTCTACTGCGCATGTGTTGTCTGCTCTCTCTCCTCTTCCTGCTCCTGCCAAGCTTCCTTGGAAATCCTACATGTCCACTTCAAAGTGTTTTGACCCAGTTCTTGAGTTTTGTTAGCAATCTCTTCCAAATTAGAAGGATTTTGCAGAGGCCTTCTGCTGAGTCAGTCTTCCTAGCCCAGTACATGCAGGTCTCACTATCCCAGTGGTGTCCAAACTTTTTTCAAAGAGGGACAGATTTGATGAAGTGAAGGACCCTGAGGGCCGACCAAAGTTGTTATCCTTTTTGGAAGTTGTTGAGCTTTTTGTATGATTTTACCCCAAGAAATGGGACGCGGGTGGTGCTGTGGGTTAAACCACAGAGCCTAGGACTGGCTGATCAGAAGGTCGGCGGTTCGAATCCCCGCAACGGGGTGAGCTCCCGTTGCTCGGTCCCTGCTCCTGCCAACCTAGCAGTTTGAAAGCACGTCAAAGTGCAAGTAGATAAATAGGTACCGCTCCTGCGGGAAGGTAAACGGCATTTCCGTGTGCTGCTCTGGTTTGCCAGAAGCGGCTCAGTCATGCTGGCCACATGACCCGGAAGCTGTACGCCGGCTCCCTCGGCCAGTAAAGCGAGATGAATGTCACAACCCCAGAGTCGGCCACGCCTGGACCTAATGGTCAGGGCTCCCTTTACCTTTACCTTTACTATGCCACAAGGCCACAAAATAGAATTGGGAATAAATTTAGAGGAATAACATGATTGCTAACTCCTTCATTGCTTGTCTGTAGATGTGAGAGAACTAGAAGTACCAACAGAAGGGAATTTTACAGGGAGACAGAGAAACAGAGAACAAACAAGCTATACTCACTCCCTCGGCCAATAAAGCGAGATGAGCGCCGCAGCCCCAGAGTCGGCCACGACTGGACCTAATGGTCGGGGGTCCCTTTACCCCACAAATAAACTGCCCCAGAGGCCGGATTGAATTGACCGGCAGGCCAGATTAGGCCCCCAAAATGGGCTTTGGACATGCCTGCAGTCTCCAAACAAAAATTATACAAAAATTCACTTATCCAAACAATGAGGAATTAGTATCCAAGCCTCATTATACAAACCACAGATTCAGTGGTACTGGACCTGCACATAGTAATGTAAACAAATAAGCCGCCTTAAACAAGTCTTATTTTATTGTGTTTTTGCTTGTTTGTCACCAGACACCATGGTGAGCAGGAAGGATCAGAAAAATAAGAGAGGATTTTTCCTTCCTTGTTTGCCTTTTGCAAGGTTTCAGATGAGATTTTTCATCATTTGGGGGTCAAAATTCCGTGGCTGGGAACACATTGGAAAAATTTCCCATAGGAACCCATGGAAATTGTTGGCTCATTATGCAAACGCTCACCTGACACATGATTTCCTGAGAACGTGTCGCGTTCAGATGGCGAGACTTGCGTATACTGTCTGCTCTGAATTACAGCAGCTCCCCAGGCACTGCTTTTAACTCGGAAGTTAGGGGTGAGCCTTGAGATGACACCAACAAATTGTTCAGGGTGGCAGGAACAAAAAATGATGGTTGCCGTGAGCTCCGAAAGTATCTCTTCAAACTGGGTGAATGGGAAGTGAAATGGCAAATGCAATTCTATGTAAGCAAATGTAAAGTCATGCACATTCAGGAAGAAACCCTAACTTCACATACGGGATCTGGGCTGATCATGGACTATCCAGGAGAAAAATCTTCCTTTGTGTAATGGGTCGCTCGATGGAAATGACCCAAGTGTGGAGCTGCTGTGAGAGATCTGAATTCCGTGTTACAGATAGTGAGGAAAGGGATTGGAAATAAAACTGCAAAATATCATAATGCTATGATACAAACCACACTTGAAAGTTCTGGTTACTATACCTCTAATTGGATATTGTAAAAGTGATAAAGGCTCATAAAAGGACAACCACAATAAGGGGGTTGGAACAGCAGCTTCCCTATGAGAAATAATAATATTTATTTATTTATATGCCACCAATCTGACTAGCTTGCTTCCAGCAAATTATAAAACCACAGTAAAACATCACACATTAAGAACTGCCTTCAGGTGTCTTCTAAAAATCAGGCAGTTGTTTATTTTCTTGACATCTGGTGGGAGGGCGTTCCGCAGGGCGGGTGCCACTCACGAGAAGGCCCCTCTGCCTGGTTCCCTGTAACCTTGCGTCTCACAGTGAGGGAACCGCCAGAAGGCCCTCAGAGCTGGACCTCAGTGCCTGGACTGAAGGGTGGGGGTGGAGACGCTCCTTCGGGTAAAATATTACACCATTTGGCACTTAAAAGTTTAGAAGGAAAGGCAAGTATAGCAGGAAACGGATGTATAAAAATCAATACAAAAGTGGGCGGGGAGCAGATACTCCTCCCTCTTCAAATACTTCAATACTCCCTCTCCCTGCCCCATGCAATTCTTTGCATTTCTACCGCACAGCAAAAAAAGTCTACTTCTGTTTCTGTGGCATTTCACTAGTTGGGTGTGGATTTATATTCCTCCATGTCTCTGCTTTATAAAAGCACTTAGCCAGCCCTGTCATCTTCTATTAATTTTCCCTACTCTTGGAATATCACATTTCCAGAAGGTCTGCGGAAAATATTTGTCTTGTCTACAAATGTACACATGCAGAAATATATCAATGTTCAAAGAAACCTTTATTCGAATGAATAATGCCATTGTAAGCCATCTTACCAAATATGTGCATTTTAATGCCTTTTCAAGCAAGGTAATTTTTAAATTGCGTTTAAAATAGTGACATTAGATGTTAATATTGCCCTTAATACATATACAGGACAGAGCTGCTATAAAATGTGCTTAGGTGCAGAGGTAATCTAAAAAAAAAAAAAAGGAAATTATACAACAGACACTTCACAAGAGCAGCACAGTTTGCATTAAAATAGGGATTATTTTTGCAGCCAGAGTCAAGCGGATCTTCACTTGTCAGTGTGAATTTCCTTTTTATGCACACCCGTGCTGGAGTCGCATGCTTTATTACGAATTGGATTTTGTGCCATTTGGAGAGGGCTTGTTTTTCCTGTTTAGAAACTGCAGGGTAGGGACTTCAGTGCGATGAAAGAAGGCAATTGTCACACTTAGAATGCGAGAAGGGGGACACGGCTTCAGGAGAAGCAGGCTAGGCGAATATTATCCTCTCCTTGGGCAAAGGAAGGCGTTAGCTACTCGATAATCCCTGGAGGGTCTTTTGCAGTCCTCTGTTTCCACAAGGATTCCCTTTCACGTCTCAAAACTTTAAAAATATATACATGTACATCGGGATTTTAGGGGAACATACATAAGCCGTATCAGTAACCAGTTGAGGCTGCAGGCGACTTCTTTCTCTTGCTAGAGCAAACCACATGATCTCGCAGCCCTGCTGGAGTCGCCGCCGGGGTATTCAGATCCATTCAGGGAGAAGGGACAAACCAATGCCATCCATGTCTCATCTATTTTTGTTTGGGGAAGTGGTCTTTGTACATGCTGTAGACAGCGCCTAGGAGAGAGAGAGCAAAGGAGTTGGCGCAAAGGAGACAATCGGAATACGGCCTGTAGAGAAAACAGCTTTTTGTCTCCAACATGGAAGTTGGCTTAGTGCTGCTTTTGCTAGTCAGGAGGGGCAAGGAATTATGCAAAGCAACAAATGGCCACCCCTTTCTACCCTCACAAGCCTTGCAGGGCGATTGGATGGCTCCCTTATTCCCTCCTGCCATTTCTGACTCCTTTTCAAACTGAGCTTTCCAGCTCTAATGGCTAGAGAAACGTTTTCTAAATGCTGGAAGTCTCGGCATTCTTTATCCGGTGCAATATTGCCCCATGCAGTCTTGGGCCCGATTGCAGAATTGCCTTAACAAAATGTTCTTGGTCAGAATCGAACCTGGCTTCTGCTCCTCTGGCTTTCAAGGAAAACAGCAAATCTTTTCTACAAGTTATTTTCTGTTTCGTGGGCGGCCTGCTGCAGTATCTCCTTACTCTCTGGTGTTTTACAATACTTTTTTAAAAAAAATTAAAACACATTTATTCAAAAGTTCCAATATAGCTTTTTTCCTACTGCCATAATATCACAGAATGACACTCCATTCCTCAGTTCCTCATCACTGTCTTGTTAGCTCGCCAGATACCCTCAGTAGGAACCCAACTACCAATCTGATTTACTAGACATTTTCAATTCAGGCTCGTTGGGCTTTCATGGTACAGGAAGTGCCGCTTCCAAACCTAGATGACTGGAGCTTAATTACCGTATTTTTTGCACCATAACACTCACTTTTTTTCCTCCTAGAAAGTAAGGGGAAATGTCTGTGCGTGTTATGGAGGAAATGCCTACGGGTGGCATGCCTACGGATTTTCCTCCTCTAAAAACTACGTGCGTGTTATGGTCGGGTGCGTGTTATAGAGGGGAAAATACGGTAATCTTGACCGCTGAGGGGACAGTACACTGAACGTCCTTGGAGGGGCACTTTCCCCACAGAGGCAAAGACCAGTGTGGAAGATGAAGTTTACAGTGGTGCCCCGCAAGACGAATGCCTCACAAGATGGAAAACTCGCTAGACGAAAGAGTTTTCCGTTTTGGAGGTGCTTCGCAAAACGAATTTCCTATGGGCTTGCTTCGCAAGACGACAATGTCTTGCGAGTTCCTGCTGGTTTTTTCCCCTCCCCCCTTTTTCTAAGCCGCTTATCAGCTGATCCGATCACCAGATAAGCCGATAAAAGCCGCTAATAGCACTAATCTGCTAATCCGTCAATGGGCTTGCTTCGCAAGACGAAAAAACCGCTAGACGAAGAGAATCACAGAACGGATTCTTTTCGTCTTACGAGGCACCACTGTAGTTTCCATGTTCCGCAAACAGACTTGGATGCTCTGTGGCAGGCAGTCAAGTTGGGCCATTTGCACACTGAGGGATGATGTTTATGTGAACCAAAGGTTTAAAGGCTCAGCGCCCCCCCCCCCCGGGATAATCATTCCAGAAGACCTGGTACCCATTCAAGACCTTGCCCTCTGGCAGTCATTGCAGTTGCAAACTCAGGTCCTCTCCTGCTCCCGCACCCAGTGCTTAACGCCTCCCTTCTCTTCGTCCCCGCCTTACCAAGGGTTATGGCTCCAACCACACAGGCCTGGGCAGCTACCCGAGTGTGAATCAGGTGGACAGACATCTTCATATTCCCCCTTGCCTTCAGCCGGTAAATTCCGTAGGCTGCCACAACCACAAACCCCATCATGCCTGCAAGGTCAAAGAAGCCATAGAACCATAGCTCTGAAGAAGTCCCTGTGCAAGTCCAGTAGCCTGTCCCATTCCTTCGGGTAAGGCACTTTCTATACTGCCTATACCTAAAGACCTATACCTTCCAACCTAGCAGTTCGAAAGCACATCAAAGTGCAAGTAGATAAATAGGTACTGCTTTGGCGGGTAGGTAAACGGCATTTCCGTGTGCTGCTTTGGTTCGCCAGAAGTGGCTTAGTCATGCTGGCCACATGACCCTGAAGCTGTACACCGGCTCCCTCGGCCAATAAAGCGAGATGAGTGCCACAACCCCAGAGTCGGCCATGACTGGACCTAATGGTCAGGGGTCCCTTTACCTTTATACTGCCTATACTAACACTGATCCTCAACCTCCTTTTCCTTATGGGGTATCTTTGGGAGAAGAAAAGGCTAAGGAGTAGATAAGGTAAAAGTAAAGGACCTCTGGATGGTTAAGTCCATCGCTTTCAGGCCAAAGGAGCCGGCGTTTGTCCACAGACAGTTTTCCGGCTCATGTGGCCAGCATGACTAAACCACTATTGGCACACGAGGACCGTGACGAGTGCCAGAGCGCACGGAAACGCCGTTTACCTTCCCACCACAGTGGTACCTATTTATCTATTTGCACTGGTGTGCTTTCGAACTGCCAGGTTGGCAGGAGCTGGGACAGAACAACGGGAGCTCACCCCGTCACAGGGATTTGAACCCCTGACCTTCCGATCAGCAAGCCCAAGAGGCTCAGTAGTTTAGACCACAGCGCCAGCCGTTGTACTGCCTATACTAACTGATCCTCAACCTCCTTTTCCTTACGTGGTACCTCTGAGAAAAGAAAAGGCTAAGGAGTAAACACTACACAAATCCAGAGCAGAGTCCCGATGGCGCCTTGCATGCCTCTTTCTAGCAACTCCTGCAGCCAAGCTGGTGCCAAACGTATTGCTATGCTTTCCTTTGGACCACATCAGTGAGGTCTTGTTGTCTGGGCAGTCCAGGAGAGCCAGTGTGGTGTAGTGGTTAAGAGCGGTAGTCTCGTAATCTGGGGAACCGGGTTCGCGTCTCTGCTCCTCCACATGCAGCTGCTGGGTGACCTTGGGCTAGTCTCACTTCTCCGAAGTCTCTCAGCCACACTCCCCTCACAGAGTGTTTGTTGTGGGGGAGGGAGAGAAAGGAGAATGTTAGCTGCTTTGAGACTCCTGAAGGGGAGTGAAAGGCGGGATATCAAATCCAAACTTCTTCTTCTTCTTCCATACGCCCTACCCAGACTTGGGCCCTAGGGAGGTCACTTTAGTGCTGCTAATGCAGCAGTTTGGCTTCTTCCTTAGAGGCACACTCCATTTTCTCTCGAGACAGACAAATGCCAGCATATACTGCCAGTAGAGGGACGTGGGTGGCACTGTGGGTTAAACCATAGAGCCTAGGGCTTGCTGATCAGAAGGTCGGCGGTTCAAATCCCCGTGATGGGGTGAGCTCCCGTTGCTCGGTCCCTGCTCCTGCCAACCTAGCAGTTCGAAAGCACGTCAAAGTGCAAGTAGATAAATAGGTACTGCTCTGGTGGGAAGGTAAACAGCATTTCCGTGTGCTGCTCTGGTTCGCCAGAAGTGGCTTTGTCCTGCTGGCCACATGACCTGGAAGCTGTACGCCGGCTCCCTCGGCCAATAAAGTGAAATGAGCGCCGCAACCCCAGAGTCGGCCACGACTGGACCTAATGGTCAGGGGTCCCTTTACCCTTTACCTTTACTGCCAGTAGACAGGACTGATACTTGTCCAAACTCCAAGGAAGAAAGCATCTGACCCTCCTCTTAAGCAGCCTATTGCAATACTAGGCACGTTCCCCACTTAGGAGACTCACCCGAATAATTTCTTTATTGCCCGTGAGTTGAATGGTTGCATATAATGCCAACAAGAAAGGAGCTTGAATCTAATGCCCTATGTAGTTTTAGATGTCTGGCTATTCATATCTTTGCATGGATTGCTTCTCCCTTTGCTGGGAGCGCTGTAAACAATGAAAATATTTGCAGGCTGTTTATCCATGATTTTTGGTGAAGATAGAACTGTGTGTCCAGCTCTTTCCCCCCCTTTTTTCTTTTTTGTGGCATTCAGTTTCAGAGAAAAAAGTTTTTGGGGGTGTTGGGGTCAAGGCTGTTTGCCAGAGACAGCAAAGGGCAACAGCAAATATGCTTTGAAAGCAACTGAAAGAATGCAGTGGCAAAGGATGTACTTTGTAGTAATAATAATAATAATAATAATATAATACTAAATTATTATTTATACCCTGCCCATCTGGCTGGGTTTCCCCAGCCACTCTGGGCAGCTTCCAACAGAATATTAAAATACAATAGTCTATTAAACATTAAAAGCTTCCCTAAACAGGGTTGCCTTCAGATGTCTTCTAAAAGTCTGGTAGTTGTTTTTCTCTTTGACATCTGTTGGGAGGGTGTTCCACAGGGCAGGTGCCACTACTGAGAAGGCCCTCTGCCTGGTTCCCTGTAATTTGGCTTCTTGCAGCGAGGGAACCTCCAGAAGGCCCTCGGCGCTGGACCTCAGTGTCCGGGCAGAACGATGGGGGTGGAGACGCTCCTTCAGACGCTTTGTAGGCAGAAGGTCTTGGGATTCAGCTCAGGCAGCTAAAGGCTTCCAGTCTTGGAAGATCAGTAGGCAGGAGCAAAACTAGGCTTTCTTTCACCTGGGTCAAAGACCCAGTTTGGCACCCCCCACGCACTCAGGCTGGGAACCACAATGGCACCCCTCCTGAGGCTTCACCTGGGCAAAAAAACCTAGCTGTCTCCCCCATAGCTACAGCACTGTCAGTAGGCAATGTTGGGATAGATCAGGGCTGAGGAACATCTGGCTCCCCAGATGCCAGCTTGCCTCAGCCACCATAGCCTATGATCAGGACTTATGAGAGTTGTGCAAACACAGGGAGGGCCACAGATCTCCCACCACCAGGCTGAATGGACCAACAATCCCATATGTTCAAAAGGCCACATTTCCTACACGGCACACCTGTAGTCCCATTAAAAGACCCCGGTTGGATCAGGTCAGAATTCCAGACCCTTCAAGTGTCCCTATTTTCTTGGATTTACAGAAGCAATCCCAGTTTCTGATTTGATCCCAGAACATCCTGCTTTTCCTTAGGACGTCCCTGTTTTCATCAGAGTAATGGGTTATGGAGTTATGTGACCCCCACCCCCAAGCCAAGGAGATAAGTAAACAGCCTCAGCCCAGTATACCTGAAGGAGCGTCTCCACCCCCATCGTTCAGCTCAGACACTGAGGTCCAGCTCTGAGGGTCTTTTGACGGTTCCCTCCCTGTGAGAAGTGAGGTTATAGGGAGCCAGGCAGACTGTCTGACTTTTAGGAGACATCTGAAGGCAGCTCTGTTTAGGGAAGTTTTTAATGTTTGATGTTTTGTGGTGTTTTAAATATTTTGTTGGGAGCCGCACAGCGTGACTCGGGAAACCCAGCCAGATGGGCAGGGTATTAATAATAATAATAATAATAATAATTTATTATTATTAGCTATACAGACTTTAGATGACATCTGAAGGCAGCCCTGTATAGAGAGGTTTTTTAATGTTTAATGTTTTATTGTTTTTGTATATATTTCATAGAATCATAGAATTGGAAGAGACCACAAGGGCCATCGAGCCCAACCCCCTGCCAAGCAGGAAACACCATCAGAGCACTCCTGACATATGGTTGTCAAGCCTCTGCTTAAAGACCTCCAAATAAGGAGACTCCACCACACTCCTTGGCAGCAAATTCCACTGTCGAGCAGCTCTTACTGTCAGGAAGTTCTTCCTAATGTTTAGGTGGAATCTTCTTTCTTGTAGTTTGGATCCATTGCTCCGTGTCCGCTTCTCTGGAGCAGCAGAAAACAACCTTTCTCCCTCCTCTATGTGACATCCTTTTATATATTTGAACATGGCTATCATATCACCCCTTAACCTCCTCTTCTCTAAGGCATCATTTCCAGGCCTTTGACCATTTTGGTTGCCCTCCTCTGGACACATTCCAGTTTGTCAGTGTCCTTCTTGAACTGTGGTGCCCAGAACTGGACACAGTACTCCAGGTGAGGTCTGACCAGAGCAGAATACAGTGGCACTATTACTTCCCTTGATCTAGATGCTATACTCCTATTGATGCAGCCCAGAATTGCATTGGCTTTTTTAGCTGCCGCGTCACACTGTTGGCTCATGTCAAGTTTGTGGTCAACCAAGACTCCTAGATCCTTTTCACATGTACTGCTCTCAAGCCAGGTGTCACCCATCTTGTATTTGTGCCTCTCATTTTTTTTGCCCAAGTGCAATACTTTACATTTCTCCCTGTTAAAATTCATCTTGTTTGTTTTGGCCCAGTTCTCTAATCCTTGGTTCTTCCCACTCTGCAATTGAACTAAGAGAAGAGCACCCACAGATTCCTACAGAGAGGCGCTTCAGGCTGCCCAAACTTACCAACTGGCACCAAAGGGCTGTTCCGTGCCTTTTGAAAGAGTTTGGCACTAACCGTGGTTTCATGCTCTGGAATCCAGCTGTCCTTGTCAGTTGACATTGAGCGCTGTAGAAATCAATTTCAAAGATACAGAACCAAAGAGAAAAATTACTACCTAATCTTCATCAAATTTCGCTGTAAAGATCCCTGCATCATCGTCATTTCATTCGTAGGCCACCTTTCCACAGTTAAAAGCATAGTTAAGGTGTACATAACATAACGAAAGTAGTCCTAAACAATGAATAAAGCGGATAAAAAACTTCCCAACCAAACTTAACAATTTTCACAGACGTCAAAATAAGATTAAAAAATGAAGATACAAAAATTGATATCAATAACGGCAACAAAATACTCAAACCAAACCCATTAAGGTACTTCCATAACAGGCAGGAAACTGATGTTTGGTCCAAATGAAGTATACACCCCCATAGGAGCCAACGTCTAGGGGCTGAGTGATCTTCAGCCCCCCAATAAAAGATTTGAGGGAGCTGGGGGGCCCCAAAATTGATGGGCATTGCCATTCAAATGGTGTATGTGCACTGCATCGTGTGATCGATTATGTGGGGTGGGGGCTTACCTGAAACCCCCCCTGCAATATTTTCAAGTTGGCACCCCTGCAACCCCCCTGATTGCTATAAAGAACTCAACGTTAGTATAAGCATCTCTTGGAAGAAGCCACATGAAGTCTGCTTAATATCTGCTAGGACTCGAAAATAATCTGGCATGGATGAGTTGGAAAATTGAAACAGACTAAGACTAGGAAATTCCTTCCAGTAGCACCTTAAAGACCAACTAAGTTAGATAATGAGATAGGATTATACTCATTATACATGACTAAGCCATTTCTCACCTTCTCACCCCTTGCCTTTTCCTGTAAGACCTATTACAGTCGTTAAGAGTCGTCAACAGGCTCATCTCAGCTATCTGCCAATCTCCCATTCCCACCACCCTTCTGAGTAATACCCCTCCCCACCTTCTCACTATATAGAAGGGTCTGGCAACTTCTGTTTCAGTGTATCTGAAGAAGTGTGCATGCACACGAAAGCTCATACCAAGAACTAACTTAGTTGGTCTTTAAGGTGCTACTGGAAGGAATTTTTTATTTTGACTATGGCAGACCAACACGGCTACCTATCTGTAACTAAGACTAGGAAAAGAGTGGGAGCTTCCACTGGCAACCAAGAACATCTCTTAAGTTGGAATATTGAAAAGCTATCAACAGATCCTCAAGCTGAGGCTCCAATACTTTGGCCACCTCATGAGAAGAGAAGGCTCCCTAGAAAAGACCCCGATGTTGGGAAAGATGGAGGGCACAAGGAGAAGGGGACGACAGAGGACGAGATGGTTGGACAGTGTTCTCGAAGCTACCAGCATGAGTTTGACCAAACTGCGGGAGGCAGTGGAAGACAGGAGTGCCTGGCGTGCTCTGGCCCATGGGGTCACGAAGAGTTGGACATGACTAAACGACTAAACAACAACAAAAGAACTACCCAAAAGATAGGTAAGCTCCAATATAGGACAGCACACACACCGGTGTTTCCAGATCTTATCCAATTGTGTCCTTGTGTCAAGGGCTCCAGTTAGGCGACCCGTCGTGCATTACCATAAAGAGAGAGCGGTGCTGCCAAAACTGAGGAAGCATGCCATCTAAAGAAGAGGGCACCATTTTGCATGTGCTAATCAGATAGATAGATAGATAGATAGATGCCAATCTAGAAATAATTGTTGTTGTTTAGTCGTTTAGTCATGTCCGACTCTTTGTGATCCCATGGACCAGAGCACGCCAGGCACTCCTGTCTTCCACTGCCTCCCGCAGTTTGGTCAAACTCATGCTGGTAGCTTCCAGAACACTGTCCCACCATCTTGTTCTCTGTTGTCTCCTCCTTGTGCCCTCAATCTTTCCCAACATCAGGGTCTTTTCCAGGGAGTCTTCTCTTCTCATGAGGTGGCCAAAGTATTGGAGCCTCAGCTTCAGGATCTGTCCTTCCCGTGAGCACTCAGGGCTGATTTCCTTCAGAATGGAGAGGTTTGATCTTCTTGCAGTCCATGGGACTCTCAAGAGTCTCCTCCAGCACCATAATTCAAAAGCATCAATTCTTCAGCAATCAGCCTTCTTTATGGTCCACCTCTCACTTCCATTAGAAATAATTACCATGATTTAAATATAAATAGAATCCCACTCACCTCGATGCAGAAGACTGCTGGATGGTCTGATGTGCAGGTGTGAACAGCTGATGGGCAAATTCAGAACCCCAGCTTGTCCTAGGTTTTAAAATAAAATAGAAATAAAATCTTTAAAGTGGATACAGACTGGGCAGCTCTTCAAAGGCCAGGACTATGAAGTTGGGCACATAGCCAACCTAGCTCCCCTGGAGACTCACCTGCTTCCTTAAAGTCACCGGCCTGTTTGATGGGTTGCTGCCTTGTCGGCTGCTATGGAGAGATCTCCCCAAAGTCTTTTGGAAATACGGTTGTTTTGACAAGGGCTGCTTGGGTCTCTTCCCATCCTCTCACTTTAAGGTTACAACAAAGTCCCCACACTAGCTGTTTCCTTGATGTTTAAGTAAGGAGATGGGGAGATGTCTGACAGTTTGCTATCTGTTTGCTTGCTCCTTAACCCTTGCTCTGCCCATTGTCCTCCACAGCAAAGCTCAGTTGGTTAGTGTGTAGTGCTGATAACATCAAGGTTCGATCCCATAAGGGACAGCTGCATATTCCTGTACTGCAAGGGGTTGGGCTAGCGCTTCTCAACCTGTGGGTCCCCAGATGTTGTTGGACTACAACTCCCATCATCCCTGAGCTCTGGCCTTGCTAGCTAGGGGTGATGGGAGTTGTAGTTCAACATCTGGGGACCCACAGCTGGGGAAAGGTTGGGCTGGATGATCCTTCCAACTCTATGATTCTATGAAACACCATTTCTTCTCTAAATTAAAAGTGTAAAGCATTCCAGCCAATAGAGAGAGAAAACATATTGTTTCACTTGATCCAGAGCACAGCTAAAGCTATTTGCAATGCAGGAAATATGAAATTATAATCTGCTCATCACTCTGATATGATAAACCAGCCTCTTACATCCAAGATCAGGGAGAGTTCCAGGTTTGGGGAAGGATATGGAGTCAGTCAGTGTGATATCCAGACAGGCATAGAGCCCCAAATGTTTAATTTTAGAAGTTCAATGACAAACTCACAAAAAGGCAAGCAAGAAATAGCAACAACCTTATCTTCCACCCTGTATTCAATATATTCTGTACGTAAGCTAGAGGAGGGACTTGCTGAAAGCAGATCCACATACCTTTTCTGGAAATATTACTTTGGAAAACACTCCGTAATTGCACATGGCTCCGATGAGCATGCTCTGACCCAGAAACTGCTGCAGCTTTTAATGAGTGAATGCAGGGAAATAGTTAATGCAGAGTTTGTCGCAACATGCACACAAGCCATCCTCCATTCATTTTCCCAATCCAATTCATAAAAATAAACGTGGAAAGATTAAGTAAAGATAACATATATATTTATTATAGAAAAAGACTCACACTGTGTTGTCCACTGTTGCTTCCTTGCTTGCTGGCTTGCTGTCTCTCTGGCAAGAACACAAAACAAATATTACAGAAAACAAAGAATTCCTCAAAGTAGAAAACAATCCCCGCTGCTTCTCTGGTTACCAGAACATGCTGTTAAGTTATGAGGAGATCTTGCCTTCAAGGAAACAGTTCTGAGCATGCTCAAGGTGCTGGGCTGCTCTTCAAGGCTTTCAAGTACAGTGGTGCCTCAGGTTAAGTACTTAATTCGTTCCGGAGGTCCGTACTTAACCTGAAACTGTTTTTAACCTGAAGCACCACTTTAGCTAATGGGGCCGCCTGCTGCCGCCGTGCCGCTGGTGCACGATTTCTGTTCTCATCCTGAAGCAAAGTTCTTAACCTGAAGCACTATTTCTGGGTTAGCGGAGTCTGTAACCTGAAGTGTATGTAATCTGAAGTACCATTGTAATGCTCCCTAATCTGAGATGTTGGCTGCTGGATAGCCCTCAAAAGAAACAGGGAGCCTTCCCAGCAGGGGCTGAAAATCTGAGAGACTTCCTAATATTCAATAATCCAAATATCCTAATGTCAGTCGCATGGTTTTTCTGCCCAAATAACACATAGGTAAAGGTAAAGGGGCCCCTGACCATTAGGTCCAGTCGTGGCTGAATCTGGGGTTGCAGCGCTCATCTCGCTTTATTGGCCGAGGGAGCCGGCGTACAGCTTCCGGGTCATGTGGCCAGCATGACTAAGCCGCTTCTGGCGAACCAGAGCAGCGCACGGAAACACCGCTTACCTTCCCGCTGGAGCGGTACCTATTTATCTACTTGCACTTTGATGTGCTTTCGAACTGCTAGGTTGGCAGAAGCAGGGACCGAGCAACGGGAGCTCACCCCGTCACGAGGATTCAAACCGCTGACCTTCTGATCGGCAAGTCCTAGGCTCTGTGGTTTTACCCACAGTGCCACCCGTGTCCCTAAGTAACACATAGGAAGGGCCTATTTGCCATTGCTAAGGTTAGCTTTGTCTGAATGATGCAGAGAGCTGGTTGGAGCAAAGTGAACTATACAACCTTTAGAAGACATCTGAAGGCAGCCCCTATATAGGAAAATTTTTAAATATTTAATATTTTATTATGTTTTTATATGTGCTGGAAGCTGCCCAGGGTGGCCTGGCCAAATGAGTCAGGTGCAGAGTACAAACAATAAATAATAATAATAATAATAATAGGCCAGGAAATTAAATTAATGGGAGTGTAAAATATGCATGGGGCAGGAAAGAATGTGTGGCTTTGAGATTTGGGGGAGGAAATCCTTTTTTAAAAATAGCTTGATAATTTTCATTATGAGCACTGTACCCCTAGTGGAAGAGCCTATACCGGTTGCAGTAACCAAGTATTGTTTTATGAAGGCGCGTTAGTTCAGTTCTGCTTAAATTGAGGCTGCAATAAACATCCCAATTTCTCAAAATCATAATGCAATTTAGTAGTCAATGGTAAATATGAGCTAAAAAATATTGATCTATTGATTTAACATAGTGTTAAGGTGAACATTCCAGTATTTCTCCTTGTGCAATAGAACGTTTTCCACCCCCCTCCTCCCCACACGTAACCCCAAATCTGTTATGGACGTTCCCTTTATAGAGAAGGGAAAGGCTCATCTTGTACCTCCTTGTTGGGGGCCTGACTTTATTTTTAAAAAGAAAGAAAGAACGAATTCCTATGTCCCATAAATAACCCAGAGATGCATTTTAAATAAAAGGACACATTCTACTAAAATAGAAACTCGCTGAATCCCAGACAATCCTTGGGCCGGATTTGGAAGGCGTTTGGGCCAGATCCGGCGCCCAGGCCTTAGTTTGCCTACCCATGCTCTTTAGCTTGCCAGTCAGAAGGTCGGCAGTTCGAATCCCCGCAATGGAGTGAACTCCTGTTGCTCTGTCCCAGCTCCTGCCAACCTAGCAGTTTGAAAGCACACCAGTACAAGTAGATAAATAGGTATCTCTTCGGCGGGAAGGTAAACGGAGTTTCCGTGTGCTTTGGTTTCCGTCACAGTGCTCTGTTGCGCCAGTAGCGGTTTAGTCATGCTGGCCACATGAGCCGGAAAGCTGTCTGTGAACAAACGCTGGCTCCCTCGGCCTGAAAGCGAGAAGAGCGCCACAACCCCATAGTCGCCTTTGACTGGACTTAACTGTCCAGGGGTCCTTTACCTTTATCTTAATTGCTGATATGATTTCTGTAGTTTATTGCTCTGTCCGGTTTCTTTTGAAACTGCCCTGAGTTTTGTTTATCGGCTGCTCTGACGCATTTCCATTACTCCTGGTGGTTCTTTCCTCGATTTGTTGTTTTGATCTCTCTTTATCCACCTGGAATGCTACCTTATAGAAATGTGGCATAAAAGCATTTTAAATAATGGCATGGCGTGACCAGAAGCAGATTCCTCAATCAGGCACTGGCTCATTCATGCCCCAGGTTGTTTTCGAATTGCCGGTATAGCTTGTAGCATTCTGTGCATTGCAGATCGCAAGTGCTTGCCAAAAGAGAATCTGGATGAAAGGGAACATTTCTGTGGAAAAAAATATGACAGCCCGCTTATCTCCCTCTGCTTCTCTGCTTCTCTTTTCCTCTGCCCACCTCCCTCTCCTTTATGGTCTCTGGGTTCCCACCAGATCAGCGCTGGGACACATTTCTCACACAGGATGTTTATAGCAAAGGCAGGCTCGGGGATCCAGCTGTTCACATCCAGTCCCCCATGCTTGACCAACGCAGTGGAAAATGCTGACCCGCTTTCAAATTCCAGGTCTGACGGATGGAGCCAGGATGCCAAAATATGGAAGAGAGACTTCAAAGATGCCGTATGCAAAAAAATTTTTTAAAAATTTCAGGGAATCATTCAGAAAGCAAATCAGACCACCAGGGAGAGCTCTCTTTTTTTCTGCTGAAACACACAGGAAGCTGCCCGGTCAGATCCACTGGTCTCTATCTAGCTCAGGATTGTCTACACAGACTGGCAGCATCTCTCCAGGGCTTCAGAAGAAGAAGAAGAAGAAAAAGAAGAATTTGGATTTGATATCCCGCTTTATCACTACCCAAAGGAGTCTCAAAGCAGCTAACATCTGGGCCTCATCAATAGGAGTATAGCATCTAGATCAAGGGAAGTAATAGTGCCACTGTATTCTGCTCTGGTTGGACCTCACCTGGAGTACTGTGTCCAGTTCTGGGCACCACAATTCAAGAAGGACACTGACAAACTGGAACGTGTCCAGAGGAGGGCAACCAAAATGGTCAAAGGCCTGGAAACGATGCCTTATGAGGAACGGCTAAGGGAGCTGGGCATGTTTAGCCTGGAGAAGAGGAGGTTAAGGGGTGATATGATAGCCATGTTCAAATATATAAAAGGATGTCACATAGAGGAGGGAGAAAGGTTGTTTTCTGCTGCTCCAGAGAAGCGGACACGGAGCAATGGATCCAAAGTACAAGAAAGAAGATTCCACCTAAACATTAGGAAGAACTTCCTGACAGTAAGAGCTGTTTGACAGTGGAATTTGCTGCCAAGGAGTGTGGTGGAGTCTCCTACCTTGGAGGTCTTTAAGCAGAGGCTTGACAACCATATGTCAGGAGTGCTCTGATGGTGTCTCCTGCTTGGCAGGGGGTTGGACTCGATGGCCCTTGTGGTCTCTTCCAACTCTATGATTCTATGATTCTATGAACATTCTCGTTTCCCTTTCTCCCCCACAACAATCACTCTGTGAGGTGAGTGGGGCTGAGAGACTTCAGAGAAGTGTGACTAGCCCAAGGTCACCCAGCAGCTGCATGTGGAGGAGCGGGGAAGCGAACCCGGTTCACCAGATTACTAGTCTACCGCTCTTAACCACTACACCACACTGGCTTCCAGCCCTACCTAGAGGGATTGAAGCTGGGTCCTTCTGGATGCAAGGCCGGGGCTCTGCCACTGAGCTACCCACAGCCCTTCCCCAAGAAGCTATAGAAATTGATGGCCCAAGCAATACAGTGGTGCCTTGGTTCTCAGACTTAATCTTAATGTTCTGGAAGTCGGTTCCAAAACCAAAGCGTTCCAAAACCAAGGTGCGCTTTCTCATAGAAAGTAATGCACAATGGATTGATCCGTTCCAGACTTTTAAAAACAACCCCTAAAACAGCAATTTAACATGAATTTTACTACAGTGGTACCTCCGGTTGCGGACGGGATCCGTTCCGTAGCTCTGGTCGGATCCCGAGGTTTCCGCAACCTGAGGACCACTTCTGCGCGTGCGGCGAAACCCGGTAAAATACTCAGGGTTTGCCCCGCGCGCATCCCAAAGCTTACATAACCAGAGGGTTATGTAAATGGAGGTACGACTGTATCTAACGAGACCATTGATCCATAAAATGAAAGCAATAAACAATGTACTGCAGTCACACAATCAATCAATCAGTAGCTGAACTGGGTTCCACACAGTCACAAAAACAAAACAAAAAAGAGCCACAAAAACAAAAACCCCAAATAAATGGCAAAAACAGACAGACCCCAGTGTAACACTCAAATTGGAAGCGTAACACTCAAAACGGAGCGCATTCAGCTTTCGAAAAAAGTTCGCAAACTGGAACACTTTCTTCCGGGTTTGCAGTGTTTGAGTTCCAAGTTGTCTGAGTACCAAGGCGTTTGAGAACCAAGGTGCCACTGTATGTTACATGTTGTTGTGTAGATCCTGACTGCCCAATTATTGGCTGAAAAGCACTAGCAGGAGCCAGAGATTTCCAGCATACATGGTGAGGGAAGGGTTGCTTGACCTCTTTGCTGACCCATCACTTCTCCCCTGTAATTCTTCCAATTTGCTCTCTTTCTCCCACCCCCGGTTAGGATCCCAGTCAAACCGTTGGAAGGCTGCAGTTCCAGCTGTGGCTGTAGAAACCGATAGGGGAAAGACATGTTTTGTTGCAGCTGGGGCAGATGAAGGCATCCAGCTGTGCTGCTGCAGATGCACCATGGCGTTTCTCTACGCTCCTCCCAGCGGTCATTCCTCCTCTGGTCACTGCTATAGATATATGACCTGTTTCCAGGCACTGTGGTCATCTGCAAGAGATTCACACACAACAGTGTTGATGTTGCCAGTCTTTGTAGCCAGTCATTTGCAGACAGAATTGGTAACTGGCAACAGGCCTGGTTCCGGAAGCCAGCTCTTTGGAAACTGACATTCCCCACCTTCATAGCTGTCAAGCGTCCCTTATTTGGCGGGACAGTCCTTTATCCCAGCGCCATGTCCTGCTGCTGTCCCTTATTGATGAGGCTTCGTTTGGCTGCTGGCTGGGCTTTCTGCCTTTGGCTCGGAAGTTGAACATACCTGTGCCCGGAAAATCCCTTATTTTGGCTGCTGATCCCTTATTTTCGAGGCTGCTGGTCCCTTATTTCCAAATCTGTAAGTTGACAGCTATGCACCTTCCGCCAAGCATATCCTAGCCTTTTCTAGACTCCCCCCTTCAATGTGTATTACTTAAAGCGGTACAGAAACTGAGTATTGTTACAAATCTCTGCAGCTTCCGAGATTTGTTCTCCTCCACTTGAGCTTATAGCCATGTTTTTTTCCCGAAATCAGTTTCTGAACTGACAGATCATGCACTTGCTGAAATCGACATGATGCTCTTCTCATGAGTCCCCCTAAGAACTGTACTTATTTTCCTCACATGATCTGGCAGCGCCTCCGTGCATTTCAAGTCAGGCTGCAATCCGGAGACCAAAATAATAATGTTTATGAATTATCCTGCAAATGGAAGGACTCAACAAAGGGTCTGTTGAGCTTTGTAAAACTGCACGATGCGGTAACATTAACTGGTCATTAAAATAGTTGATTAAAAAAAAGAGTACAAAATAATTTGAGCTGTTCAATGACGGTTGCTTATTAAAAGAAGGAATTCATAAATTCAGACACATGACGAACTCTATCATCTGATATATATGGTATCTCATTTTAAAATTACATGGTAATGTGACATTGGAGCCAACAAAGAGGCTCCGGAAGAACCATTTAGCCTGGAAGAAGCAGATATGGCTTTTTCAAAAATGGTTTTGATTTTACCATAAAAATGTCATTTTATCCATGCTTACAGTAATAATTTTATGTCAACCAATCTGTTGAGGTCTATCTGAAAAGCACGACATGAATATTGTCATCAAGATAAAATAGACACCAGGATTCCCTTTGTAATGTACTTAAAAAGAAGAGATACAAATCACCAAATATCATATTCAAAGGTGCCATCCTTCTACGTTCTGTGCACCTGATGGTGTATTTTACTCTAGTTTGCTTTTTTGTTAGCGTTGATTTGGTTAAAGAAAATAGATGTGGTTAAAAAGAATAAAAAAGAATTCCCTGGATGCCTAGATCCAGGTTTGGAGCAAGTATTTTTTGGTAAGAGACCCCAGCAGAGAAGTCAAATCACATAACATGCAGTAAAATGTGGAATTATAGGATGTTAAACCTTTAAAATACCCCCTTCTAAGTTTCTCTCAAAGTTACCCACTTCCCTTAGCATAGAAAGAGACCAACACATTTCGTAAGTTAAAAACGGTGTACTTACTAACTCTTCAAAGGTCAAATTCATGTGCTACCTGAAACGTTTAACTGGAGATACCGAATTGAAACAGGGTCATTTTACCTTTAATGTGTGTGCTGTACCAATGAATTTTTGCTAAACCTGAACCAGGTTCAACTCTTAGCTGTCAAGATCACTTTGAGAGTCCGAGGCACAAACTCACCTCTGTACACACCCACCCATCACTGCCTACCTTTCCCCAAGCTATCAGCTTTAGCAGCTACAAGTTTCCATGGTCTGGTGATTGTCATCTTTCTTTTGGGAAAGAGACTTGGTTTAAGAACAGTCCTGTTTACAAATGATTCAGTTTACGAACTCCGCAAAACCGGAAGTAGTGTTCTGGTTTGCGAACTTTTCCTCGGTCTATGAATGGAATCCAAACGGTGGAAGGGCACCGATAGCGGGAGGCCTCATTAGGGAAAGCTCGCCTCGGTTTAAGAATGGTTTCATTTTAAGAACGGACTTCTGGAACGGATTGAGTTCGTAAACCAAGGTATAATGGTACCTCAGGTTAAGTACTTAATTCGTTCCAGAGGTCTGTGCTTAACCTGAAACTGTTCTTAACCTGAAGCACCACTTTAGCTAATGGGGCCTCCTGCTGCTGCCGTGCCACCAGAGCCCAATTTCTATTTTCATCCTGAAGCAAAGTTCTTAACCTGAAGCACTATTTCTGGGTTAGCGGAGTCTGTAACCTGAAGCGTATGTAACCCGAGGTACCACTGTACCACTGTACATTGGAACATTTGATTTAGCACTGAGCATGTGCAACATACAACTTGATCTTACCTAAACAGTTGAGTGAGATAGGGATTTTACAAACCTAATTTTTTTATTACTATAAAATGGATTCTCTCCCCCCCCCAAAAAAAAACAGGAAGATAAAGACTGCAATTTATTTCATGTTCTGAGAGGCTCTGAAGCAGCAAAACGGAAGGTCTGTTATGGGTGCTAACAGAATATTTAAATTGCTTTCGGCCATTGCATCACATTTATTGTATTTATTTATTATTTAACAAACAAACAAACATTTGGCTATTTAATACCATTCACATTTCCTGCCAAATTTCAGACAGTTGGGAATTTCGTCTTCATTTTACAGAGATTAGACATGTTCAGCCATTATGATGGCAGAATACCATTGGACCCTTCTGCCCTCAAGCACTCCTGGACCTGTGTAATTTACTTGTGAGTAAAACCCACCGAGGGACGCGGGTGGCGCTGTGGGTTAAACCACAGAGCCTAGGACTTGCTGATCAGAAGGTCGCGGTTCGAATCCCCATGACCGGGTGAGCTCCCGTTGCTCGGTCCCTGCTCCTGCCAACCTAGCAGTTCAAAAGCACATCAAAGTGCAAGTAGATAAATAGGTACTGCTCCGGTGGGAAGGTAAACGGCGTTTCCGTGCGCAGCTCTGGTTCGCCAGAAGCGGCTTAGTCATGCTGGCCACATGACCCAGAAGCTGTACGCCGGCTCCCTCGGCCAATAAAGCGAGATGAGCGCCGCAACCCCAGAGTCGGCCACGACTGGACCTAATGGTCAGGGGTCCCTTTACCTTTTACTAAAACCCACCGAATGTTTATGTCACAAAATATAAAGGGATAGAAGGGAAGGAGGGGAAATTTAACAGCGGGTGATGGAGCACAGAGTCCAAGAACAGAAAAATCAACGGAGGGAAAGCATCAGAAGAAGAAACACAAATCTTTTGTTTTACATTCAATATTTTTTAATGTAAGCAACTGTGCCTATTAAAAGCATTCAACTGAAACAAATGGCCTACAGGGAGCCCCTAAGGTGGGGTTTCCTGGCAGGCTTTGAGCCCCACCACCTCCTCATTTTGTAAATTAAACATTGTAGAGAGGGCAAGGATTGATTCGTTCTGCGCTGGCTCCTGATGTCAGGCTAGATTTTGTTGAGAGCTCCCTGACCCCTTGCTGAGCATCCTGCTTCCCTTTCACAGTATGTTTCCTGGCTCTGTTTCCCATCATCAGGTTCCCCACAATGGGAGACAGTGCGAAAAAGCGGGTGGTCCCACCCTCATCATCCTGCACATGACCCTAGCTACACCTGAAAGGTCAGCTGGGAAAGTTTTTGCAGGCCCACTATTGCGTCATCCCCATACCTTGCTGTTGATGTCTGTCACTGGGAAAATATCGCCCTTACAACCTGTGGCCGTGAATTGCATAGGTCAACTATGCCCAGAGTAAACAGGTGCCCCTTTTTATCATCTCTTTCACCTGCTGCCAATTTACATCACTGAGTAATCCCATGGGTTTACCAGTGATTAGATGGTTTGGTCTTTCCTCCTCTTTTTTTTTTTTTTTTAAGCATAACAGACACATATTTTATCTTAAAACCTGAACCTACAACTAACAATATCCCCTCCTAAGTTGCTCTCAAAGTTTCCCACTTCCCTTAGCATCATCATCATCATCATTTTATTTACAGTGGTGCCCCGCAAGACGAATGCCTCACAAGACGGAAAACTCGCTAGACGAAAGAGTTTTCCATTTTGGAGGTGCTTCGCAAAACGAATTTCCTATGGGCTTGCTTCGCAAGACGAAAATGTCTTGCGAGTTCCTGCGGGGGTTTTTTTCCTCCCCCCCTTTTTCTAAGCCGCTAAGCCGCTTATCAGCTGATCCGATCAGCAGATAAGCCGCTAAAAGCCGCTAATAGCGCTAATAGCGCTAATCTGCTAATCCGTCAATGGGCTTGCTTCGCAAGACGAAAAAACCGCTAGACGAAGAGAATCACAGAACGGATTCTTTTCGTCTTGCGAGGCACCACTGTATTTTATTTACCGTATTTTTCGCCCCATAAGACGCACTTTTTCCTCTCCAAAAATGAAGAGGAAATCGGGGTGCGTCTTATGGGGCGAATGCCTGCAAGCCTCACGCGCCCGGCAGGAGGTCCCACCGGGTGCGCGAGGCTTGGGGCGGCAGCCTGTCGCCCGAAGCACGGGGAGCCCTCGGGAGGGCTCCCCCTGCTTCCGGCGAGTGTCTGCAAGCCTCGCGCGCCCGGCAGGAGGTCCCACCGGGTGCGTGAGGCTTGGGGCGGCAGCCTGTCGCCCGAAGCACGGGGAGCCCTCGGGAGGGCTCGCCCTGCTTCGGGCGAGTGTCTGCAAGCCTCGCGCACCCGGCAGGAGGTCCCACCGGGTGCGCGAGGCTTGGGGCGGCAGCGGACTGCTTGCGCGCACCTAGAAGCTTGGGTGAGCTCAGCGCGCCCCAAGCTTCTAGGTGCGCGCAAGCAGTCCGCTGCCGCCCCAAGCCTCGCGCACCCGGTGGGACCTCCTGCCGGGTGCGCGAGGCTTGGGGCGGCAGCGGACTGCTAGCTTCTAGGTGCGCGCAAGCAGTCCGCTGCCGCCCCAAGCCTCGCGCACCCGGTGGGACCTCCTGCCGGGTGCGCGAGGCTTGGGGCGGCAGCGGACTGCTAGCTTCTAGGTGCGCGCAAGCAGTCCGCTGCCGCCCCAAGCCTCGCGCACCCGGTGGGACCTCCTGCCGCGTGCGCGAGGCTTGGGGCGGCAGCGGACTGCTAGCTTCTAGGTGCGCGCAAGCAGTCCGCTGCCGCCCCAAGCCTCGCGCACCCGGTGGGACCTCCTGCCGCGTGCGCGAGGCTTGGGGCGGCAGCGGACTGCTAGCTTCTAGGTGCGCGCAAGCAGTCCGCTGCCGCCCCAAGCCTCGCGCACCCGGCGGGACCTCCTGCCGGGTGCGCGAGGCTTGGGGCTACAGCGGACTGCTTGCGCGCACCTAGAAGCTTGGGGCGCGCTGAGCTCCGCACGCCCCAAGCTCCTGGTGTAGCACAGCGCACCTGGGGGGGGGGAAATAAATTTTTTTTCCTTTATTTCCCCCCCCCCAAAATCTAGGTGCGTCTTATGGGCCGGTTCGTCTTATGGGGCGAAAAATACGGTAAATTATTATTTAATTTAATTTAATTTAATTTATTATTTGTTTAATAAATTATTATTAAATTTTATTTATACCCCGCCCTCCCCGGCCAGAGCTGGGCTCAGGGAGGCTAACACGAGTAAAATTACAATAAAAACATAATGGGGGGGGGCCAATTTAAAATACAGGTTAAAATGCAATTTAAAATGCAGCCTCATTTTAAAAGTAGCCCATAGATCAAAACCATAAGGGGAGAAAAGACATAAGGGTCAGACTGAGTCCAAACCAAAGGCCAGGTGGAACAGCTCTGTCTTGCCGGCCCTGCAGAAAGATGTCAAGTCCCGCAGGGCCCTGGTCTCTTATGACAGAGCGTTCCACCAAGTCGGGGCCAGTACTGAAAAGGCCCTGGCCCTAGTTGAGACCAATCTAACCACCTTGCGACTTGGGACCTCCAAAGTGTTGTCATTTGTGGACCTTAAGGTCCTCCGCGGGACATACCAGGAGAGGCGGTCCCATAGGTACGTGGGTCTTAGGCTGCATAGAAAGAGACCAACACATTTGGTAAGTTAAACATGGTTTACTTACTAACTCTTCAAAGGTCAAATTCATGTGCTACCTGAAACATTTAACTGGAGATTCCGGAATTGAAGCAGAGTAATTTTACCTTTATCATTGTGCTGTATCAATGAATTTGATGGGCACTGAACTCAAAATGTTAACTGGCGAGGCAGCTGTAAGAAAAGCTCACCTTTTGAATTCTACCTGTTGCACCCAGTGCTATTTTTATAGAAAAAGAGGTGCTGGAACTCACAATGAACGCCTCCCTTGTTCTCTTAGAATGGCAACGGTGCCCACCTGAGATGTGTCAGAACTGAATTTTGTCAAGTTCTAGCTGGGGGGGAAAATGAGACATCCATGTTATGGATTTTGACAGTCATGTTTAAAAGGCTTTATTTCATTTACAAATTCTCCAGAGAACCACAGATCAGTTGCAAAAGGTTTATGCTAACTCATAGATCTCGTAGTCAGAATGTGTTTTACAGATGTATACTGTTACGAGTTGTGTTGAGGGGGCCTTCTGGGAAATAATAATAATAATAATAATAATAATAATAATAATAATAATAATAATAATAATAATAATAATAATAAAGTGGGGGTAACACTTGCTTTGACACATCATCAACCCTCCCCACAAACAAATCAGAATGAATGCTCAATAAATAGTCAATGTTGTCCAGTCTCCCTGCAGATGTATTGGGGTGAATGCTGAATAATCAGGTTGTCTAGATTATTGTGTCCCATACACACAAATCAGTTAATTTTATTGCAGACCTGAAGGACCTTTGGGGTCCATACACACAAATCAGTTTTGGGTCCATACACACAAATCAGTTAATTTATTGCAGTCCTTCAGGAGGAAGGAGGAGTTAATTTATTTGGGTCCTTCAGGACGAAGCGCGGGATAAGCACTGAAGAAAGAAATCAACAAACATTTTCTTGTCTTCCGGATTGTAGGACCTCGTTTGACTTTTTTGCTGTGCTGCTGAGCCCAGCCCTTTATTCCTCCACTGTTTCCAGGACACTCGGATGATTAGGGTCCCCTTTGTTCTCAAAGAGGTGTCTAATTCCCTGCAGTTTTGTGCTCAGCGAGCGAGGAACGCAGGATCTGAAGGCTGCGGATGTCAGGAGTTCTTACGCTTATTTGCCACATTGGCTTAGGGTGCAAGCACTGTCGGGGAGGGAATGAGAAGGCAAGAAGCAAGGACCCCGGGACATCTGTCACCACTGCTGGAGTCAAAGGGAGAGGAACTGGGGTTGTGCCTCTAACAAGGAACAAGGGCTATTGCACTGTGAAGGATCCATTTGTTCCTGCTAATTACCCACCCAAGGTGACACAATGCCATGGCTGCCTGCCCGTGAGAAACTGCCCCATAAGGCCTCTTAACAAGGGGACTTGGACGCTAAATTTAACAGGGAACGACTGCTACGTGGCTTTGCACCCCCGTGGCTGCCAGCATTCATTTTAATCCCCCTTCTAAGACAGAATTGCTGTCCTTGCAGCCGACTTGCTCATAACTTTCAAGAACTGCCAGCCTTAACCTTGCTGCCTGCGAACCAACGGCAGGTTGGTTTGCCACGGGATTTAGCCAATGTTGCGATGGCTCGTGCGGTCCACACACATGCCTGTGGGTTGTCCTGACTGGACACGCCTTGCCCAAGCATGGAAACTAGGCTGTAATGCACTCTAGTAGCGATAACCCAGGCCACGTCGCCTCCCGCGGCCCCGGAAATGTTGAGGTCGTCGCAAAAACCCAAGCCATCACGGCTTCCCACTTTGCCATGCCCAAATTCCCATCTTTGTTGATGTACGACAGCCAGAAATGGCTGAACATTGGCAGAAGCAGGGGGAAGAGAGAATTGCAGACAGGGGCTGTCTCCTCCTCCTCCTCTTCCTCAGCTCCTGGGAGTTGAAGAAGGCGGGAATGGGGGGAAGAGGGAAGAGTTTTGTGGTGGGTACGAGGGAAGGAGGCCGGCTGGCTGGACAGTGAAATAGCAGCAGCAGCAACAACAACAGCAACAACAACAACAGCATTTTAAAAAGCAGAGACATCACCTTGCCAACAAAGGTCCATACAGTTAAAGCTATGGTTTTCCCAGTAGTGATGTATGGAAGTGAGAGCTGGACCATAAAGAAGGCTGATCGCCGAAGAATGGATGCTTTTGAATTCTGGTGCTGGAGGAGACTCTTGAGAGTCCCATGGGACTGCAAGAAGATCAAACCTCTCCATTCTGAAGGAAATCAGCCCTGAGTGCTCACTGGAAGGACAGATCCTGAAGCTGAGACTTCAATACTCATGAGAAGAGAAGACTCTCTGGAAAAGACCCTGATGTTGGGAAAGATGGAGGGCACAAGGAGAAGGGGACGACAGAGGACGAGATGGTTGGACAGTGTTCTTGAAGCTACCAGCGTGAGTTTGACCAAACTACGGGAGGCAGTGGAAGACAGGAGTGCCTGGCGTGCTCTGGTCCATGGGGTCATTAAGAGTCGGACACCTCTCATGAGGTGGCCAAAGTATTGGAGTCTCAGCTTCAGGATCTGCTCTTCCAGTGAGCACTCAGGGCTGATTTCCTTCAGAATGGATAGGTTTGATCTTCTTGCAGTCCATGGGACTCTCAAGAGTCTCCTCCAGCACCGTAATTCGAAAGCATCTATTCTTCGGCAATGAGCCTTCTTTATGGTCCAGCTCTCACTTGCATACATCACTACTGGGAAAAACATAGCTTTAACTATATGGACCTTTGTTGGCAAGGTGATGTCTCTACTTTTTAAGATGCTGTCTAGGTTTGTCATTGCTTTTCTCCCAAGAAGCAGGTGTCTTTTAATTTTGTGGCTGCTGTCACCATCTGCAGTGATCATGGAGCCCAAGAAAGTAAAATCTCTCACTGCCTCTGGTAGAAGAGATAGAGAGAGGAAAATAAGACTAAGAAAATAAAGAGCAACAACGTTTGGAATGCCGTAAAAGTTTGTGTCTGAAATAAAATACACTCTTCTTTATTAATAGAGAACCTGACTGAGGCTGAAGTGATTTTAACGGGGAGGACCTGGTTGGTGGCAGCGGATTAGTGGTGTACGGGTCAATAGTCCGTGAGACGACCGGGGGCTCCATACAAACGCCACACACATCCTTAGAGGTCTGCCAACTTCTGTGGACATGGCGACCAGGTCAGCGTGGATGTCGCCGAGACAGAAGCAGGGGCAAAGTGGGGGTGGTGGTGCCAGGGGGGCCATGGTGCTGGGCACACAATTTTTGTGGGGGCGTGAACCAGGTGACCCCATGCAGGCAATCCCACTGCAGTCCGGCCTGGTACATATCTCTGTCGGCCAGCCAGGCTCCCCCTGTTTTGCTCCGGTAGCAGTGGGGTCATTCTGGCGGCAAGGAATAGGCTGGCGCACCAGCGCATTTGCATCCTCCCCACCCACCCTGGGCGCTGAAAACTGACTCTACGCCGCTGGACCTGAAATGCAAGCAATGGAAATAAAATCAACAACCACCGCTTTGACCCATGATAACTGGATCCCAGTATAATTCCTCTGCAGATCATGCAGTGATACCGAATTGGGCGAATCAGCATTACGTAATGGCACCATCAGGGCTTCAGCAGGCCGCTGCTGGTGGCACCCCCGCCTGTGCGTAGCTTGAACTCTCCCCCGCCGTCCAAAATACAAACCTCTGAGGCTGTTCTTTGCCGTCTCCCCACCACCCAACCTTAAAAAAAATAAAAAATAAAGAAGAATCCTAAAAATTATTTTGGTTAGCAACTGGCGCTCGGGGCCAGGCCGCTAGCTGGCATGTGGTCATGAATGACCCCTGCTGTGGCAGGCTGGCTTGCTGGAGCAGAGCAAACTCGCAGATCTGATAGCTGCCCCGAGCACTTGGCGCAAGCTGGGGAACTGCGCTAAATATAGGCTTCTTGGGAACAGGCTGCTATGTGTGTGAGAGAGAGGGAGAGAGTAAAAAAAAAAAAAATGCTGTTTCAGTTTGTGTCATCATTATTACGAGCGATGATGATGGGCTTATTTCATTAAACGGGGCTTCCACTGCCTCTTTGTCGCTCGCCTTGGAGAACGACCTTTCCGAGCAGGTTTTAGCTCTCCTGTTCAGAGGATGTTTTGTGGCATATAAAAACTGTGCTTAAAAGGAGACAGTCAGGTTAAATAAAGGCGGGGGCGATTTGAGAGGACCAGCTCCTCATCTGGATAGGTCATTTGCCGATTCACACCAAGGCCACATCCGAACTATCTGTTTAAAGCACTAATTATACCATTCTAACAGTTATGGAAGGGACGAGGGTGGCACTGTGGGTTAAACTAGGACTTGCCGATCAGAAGGTTGGCGGTTCGAATCCCCACGATGGGGTGAGCTCCCGTTGCTCGGTCCCTGCTCCTGCCAACCTAGCAGTTCAAAAGCACGTCAAAGTGCAAGTAGATAAATAGGTACCACTCCGGCGGGAAGGTAAACGGCGTTTCCGTGCACTGTTCTGGTTCGCCAGAAGCGGCTTAGTCATGCTGGCCACATGACCCGGAAGCTGTACGCCGGCTCCCTTGGCCAATAAAGCGAGATGAGTGCTGCAACCCCAGAGTCGGCCATGACTGGAGCTAATGGCCAGGGGTCCCTTTACCTTTACCTAACAGTCATGGAATCCTGGGAACTATCGTTTGGTGAGTGTGCAGAGAGTTGTTCGGAGACCCCTATTCCCCTCACAGGGCTACAGTTCCAATAGCAGTTTAGGTAACTCTGTTGTAGTCTCAGGTAACTCTGGAAACTGTAGGTCTGTGAGGGAAAAAGGCGTTCTCCTCAGCACTCTTAAACTACATTTCCAGGATTTTTGGGAGGTGGGGTGAGGTGAGCATTGAATGTTTAAATTGGTATAATACTGCCTCAAAAATGTATAGTGAAGATGTGGCCTGATCAGCTATTTTTAATTGTTGTCAGGGATGGAAGTGAGAGCTGCTCATAGAAACCAACAGAGAAATCCAATATTTTAATGTATCTGGGATTGGACCCCAGAATGTCCACACACCTTCAACGGCCACACCCTCCTCCCACCACAGACAGAAAACTGTTTCTGGCCCCTGGTTCTTCTCGTGGAGACTAACCTAGTGATTCATTCATAATGCTATGTTTTATATATATACTATTCCCCATTTACTTTTCAGCATGCAAATCTGTCAGCATCCATAAAGGTAAAGGGACCCCTGACCATTAGGTCCAGTCGTGGCCGACTCTGGGGTTGCGCCGCTCATCTCGCTTTATTGGCCAAGGGAGCCGGCGTACAGCTTCTGGGTCATGTGGCCAGCATGACTAAGCCGCTTCTGGCGAACCAGAGCAGCGCACGGAAACGCCGTTTACCTTCCTGCCAGAGTGGTACCTATTTATCTACTTGCACTTTGATGTGCTTTCGAACTGCTAGGTTGGCAGGAGCAGGGACCGAGCAATGGGAGCTCACCCCGTCGTGGGGATTCGAACCGCCGACCTTCCGATTTGAAAGTCCTAGGCTCTGTGGTTTAACCCACAGCGCCACCCGCATTCTCAGCATCCATACCCCCACTATAAACCTCCCATGCGTACCCGTTGTATTATTTAATATATTTTTTATAAAATAAATGTACTTTTTCATAAAGTTAATAGATGCCACAAGTGCCTACCAATATCAACTTGTAAAAGGTAAGCGTCTGGAACAGGTTCCTTATTACAAAACAAAGGTGTAGTATAGCCTTTGCATTCTACACATTTATTCGCAAAATGAAGATGTTTCAAAACAGGGTTGTTGTTTTTTGCTTTTCTTCCCCAAGGCTAAATTTAATGGAAATTGGTGATGTAAATATGTTTTGCTGCTTTGGGGACAATTGGTCAAGGTTGTGTTTTTTTTAATAGTGCTGCATATGACCACTGAAATAATTAATGAAATTGCTGCAGTTGTGTTTCATAACCTTATAAATACTTTGGAGAATAAATGCGGGTTTTGTTTTTCAGGAACATAACTTTGTTCAAGCTTTTCGCAAGATCAGCAGCAACCCGTGACTTGCAGAAGCAGGAAATGGTGTAAACCAAGCTGTGCTTTGTGATCCAAGGGTCGCAACTTTCAACCCCAAATCTATGCAGTTGCAGTCTTAAAGGATTCAGAATAGAATGGATCTCTCAGTCTGTTGTGGTCTTACTTTGGAGGCCCCAGAAGAAAAAACTGCCACTGGTTAGGTTGCTTGTACAATCTGGCGAATCCTAGTTCTTCACCTTGTATGACTTTTTAAAGATTCTGACCATCTTTGCTGTTTGCTTTTGACCTTTAAGTGATAAGACAAGGATAGCTAACCCGCAGCCCAGCAGTTTGCAGATGTTTTTAAGTGTGCAAAGGCTGGGATAGGGCGCTGAGCTAGGATTTGCTGAGAAGAGTGTTTTTCAGAGCTTGAACAGAGTAACATGTGATTGGTTTGGGCTTTGAGTGCTTCATTAACAAAACGACATTGACAAACTGGAGGGAAGAGTGCACGATGGCGCGACTGATCTCGGAGCCGCGGGGACTGATGTTATGAGAAAAGATTAAAAGAGCTAAAAATGTCCAGTGTGGCAAACTGGTGAATAGCAGGAAGGCACTTCACGTGGCTATAGGGATATGGATATGGGGCGGGGGAGAATAATTATTTGTTGAAGGATTTGTCTTCAGGGCTGAATTTGAGTCCTACCTTAGCCCGGGAGACAGTTTTGAAAGCTGTGAGTTGATGTCAGTCGCCTGGCAAAAGGGCCAGGGAGCAGAAAAAGGCTGTGCCCTATGGTGGCCCGGGGACGATGGGAATTATAGTTCAAAACAACTGGAGGGCACCAGCCTAGCAAAGGCTGCTATAAAGAGAGTCTTCCGAATGCAAAGGATGTTTTCCTCTTGGTGCTCACATGCCCCAGTACATGGAGAAAGGGGTTTGGCGGCAGAGCGTGTGACTTCCAAGCCAGTGCGAACCCCAACACTGACCCATGTTACAAAATAAGCACAGTTCAAAGATGCATGGGGAAAGAGGACAAAATTAAGATGGGATGCTGGATGTGATGAAACATCCAAAAGGAGGAGGCAAAAGGAACAAGGGGTTTAAACAGGACACGGGTTTCTGATAAGCTACGGTTTTTCTAAATGCTACAGAATAGAATTCTGCCGTTTTAAAGGCCAGCCACCCGGGATTGTCAGTTGCAAATCCAAATCGGAGGATGCGAGTGTGCAAAATTCCCCTATGCTGAAATCTACTGGTGGAGTATCTGAGCATGCAAATTGCATGCGCTGGGGCATGGGGTATGGTTATGCAAAATATAATGGTCTTTTAGCAGAGAAATGCTGGCATTTTAGCTATGTAATATGCATTGAGCATAAAGCAGGCGCATAGCTGTCAAGCGTCCCTTATTTGGCGGGACAGTCCCTTATTTCAGCGCCATGTCCCGCTGCTGTCCCTTACTGGTGATGTCCCTTAAATAAGCTACTGAAGGTAATGGGGCCCTTTCTATGTCCAGCTGTCCTTTGTCAACAACAAATTGTTGCTTTTTGTGTTGAATATATGCTATATGGTAATTTATGGACCTAATAGGTATCTAAAGCCATTTGTATGCAACAAAATATGTATTTTATCAAAGTAATTGTTGATCCCTTATTTTGGCTGCTGATCCCTTATTTTCGAGGCCGCTGGTCCCTTATTTTCAAATCTGTAAGTTGACAGCTATGAGCAGGCATAGGCAAACTCAGCCCTCCAGATGTTTTGGGACCACAACTCCCATCATCCCCAACAGGACCAGTGGTCAAGGATGATGGGAACTGTAGTCCCAAAACATTGGGGGGGCAAGTTTGCCTGTGCCTGGCATAAAGGCTGTGGGTTCTGTACAATCAGTATTCAGGGTATGCAAAATTCCACACACTGCACAGTTGCTTTTTAGGATGCAAACCAGAGTTGTACACCTTGGTGTGCAAATTCCAGGCAATTGGCATTCTGCCTTCACATAATGTGGATTAGACATTTACTGAGTAGTTATTTCTACTTTTGAGGCTGAAGCTCCAGATGACCCGGTGCTTGCATTTTGGGTTTGTAGAGTGTGCAGTGGCTGTAAACCAGCAACAATAAAAGTGTGCTTTGAATTCCGTGCTTGTAACTCTATACAGGACTGAATGTTTAAATTTCTGTGTATCGGACAGCTGTGCTTGCTCAGAAAGCACCAGGCAAGCACAAGAAGTAGGTGCAAATTTCATGTTTGTTTTGCGTCGGCATTCTAGATGCATTTTGCTGCTGCAGATGTTGTTCAGCAACACTTTCCTCCTCCATAAGTATGTAGCAGATCCAGTATGAGCGAGCGATGCATTATAGCGCTTGTCTTTGGCTGTGGGTATCAGTGGTGCAGGACATACTGATTGCAACGCGTCTTTATTTGCGTTGTCTGGTCGGAAACCATTCAAATAAACGCGTTTTGCAGTTCCAATAATATGGGGCGGGAGCTCAGCACAGGAGGTGGAGCTTTTGCAACTTTCACCACGCGTCTTTTTTGCCATCCATAATCTAGCAATGATATCAATAATCGTTTGCAATTTTAAAAGGCGTCCTTTTCCCCTCTTCTGTAATGGCACGAGGAAAGGAGTCGGCCGTGATCATAATGGGACAATGCTTGCACCTGTGCGTCTTTGCGTGTTGGCCAAACCCTTCCAGAACACGGCTGCTGCAAATAAGTGTAGATCGATTGAATTTTCAAGTTTGCAAAACCAAAAGAAGCGTCGATAGTAGCAGGTCGGTTGCAATTCGCCCCGCGCGTGCCAGGCAATTGCACGGCGTTTTGCAAAAGCCACTCTGCTCGCGAGTCGCGCCGCTCTGCGCGCGGGCGAGGGAGGGAAAAGGAGGAGGAGAAGAAGAGCGAAGGCAACCACTTATTCGGGTTTTGCAAATGTTTTAACGTTTCATTCTTTTGCAAGAGGCTCCATAAATGACGCTGTTGCAAGGGGGGCGGGAGGAGGGAGGGGGGACGGGATGCTTTTGCTACCCCCTCCCTTTGCTCCTTCTCCTGGGAGGTGGAGAGAGAGGGAGAAGGGGAGGGGGAAATCCCGACGGTCGTATCCGGCTCGCCGTCTCCTGAACAGCCACGAGAGGCTGCCAAGAGCGGGGCTGGGGTTCGCCCCCTCAGGACCCGGAGCGGACCCGCCACCCCCCTCACGAGGGGGGAATGGCCTGAGGAAGGCGGGTGAGTCCAGCGAGGCGGCGAGTTATGGGGGCAGCGCGCGCGCAAATAGGAGAGGTTTCTTGGGGGCGGCGGGGGGGGGTTCCATTTGTGGGGAGTCCCGGGGTGGCAGCGGGGCTTGAAATGTGGACGTGAGGGGGCTGAATCCTCTCCTCATGGAGGTGAGCTTTCGAGGGTCTCGGGTGGTCTTCGTGGTGAGTTATAGGGGGGCATTTTTTGGGGTAAGGGGGCGCACGGAAGAAACGCCGAGGCGCTGAGGGGGGACACCTTGGGAATGGCCGCTTGGGCAGGCCTCGTCGACGCTTGCCTTCTTTCCTTGAGGGGGGAGGCGGGGGCAGTGGGGTTGGTCGAGGGCAAAGGTCCCGGAGTGGCCGGAGGGCAAGGAGAAAGAGGGGCTGGGGTGGCGGCTGCAAGTCGCCCACCTTTTAGCCTGCGCGCTCGCAGCATGCTCCTCCAACTACCCCTACCGTCGGCTGCTGCGAGAAAATTAGACGCAAAACAGGATATGTCGAAAAAGAAATTATTATTATTATTATTATTATTATTATTATTATTATTATTATCTATTAATTAAACGAGGGCATCAGTTGGTAGGAGGGAGGGAGCGTGAAGAGGTTGGGCCCACAGGTGAGTGAGGACGCAGGTGATGTGATTAGCTGGGCCCCCAAGCTGTGCCTAATGGGTGGCAGTGGTTCTCAAACTTTCTCCTCTGGGCCACACTTTCAGAAATAAGGCTCACACCAAACTGATTATTATTATCATTGGTAAGAAATGCATTGAAAAGCAAAAAGGAGCAACTCCTAGCAGGGCTTAGATAGATAGATAGATAGATAGATAGCAGGCATAGGCAAACTTGGCCCTCCAGCTGTTTTGGGACTAAGGTAAAGGGACCCCTGACCATTAGGTCCAGTCGTGACCAACTCTGGGGTTGCGGCGCCCATCTCACTTTATTGGCCGAGGGAGCCGGCGTATAGCTTCCGGGTCATGTGGCCAGCATGACTAAGCCGCTTTTGGCGAACCAGAGCAGTGGATGGAAATGCCGTTTACCTTCC
Organism: Podarcis vaucheri; assembly: GCF_965113315.1. Taxonomy (NCBI): domain Eukaryota; kingdom Metazoa; phylum Chordata; class Lepidosauria; order Squamata; family Lacertidae; genus Podarcis; species Podarcis vaucheri. Next base: position 44,897,597 of record NC_138751.1, on the reverse strand, counting down.
CGCCGGAACGGTACCTATTTATCTACTTGCACTTTGACGTGCTTTTGAACTGCTAGGTTGGCAGGAGCAGGGACCGAGCAGCGGGAGCTCACCCTGTTGTGGGGATTCGAACCGCCGACCTTCTGATCGCAAAGTCCTAGGCTCTGGTTTAACCCACAGCGCCCGCGACTACAATTCCCATAATCCCTGACCACTGGTCCTGTTAGCTAGGGATGATGGGAGTTGTAGTCCCCAAACAGCTGGAGGGCCAAGTTTGGCCATGCCTGGCATAGAGCATAACAATTTTATAATAGGACCATGGGACATACCGAAAGCGTAAAACATTCCAATTGTGGGATGTTCTCCCCAGAGCATCTTGCCTGGCACCATCACAAGAAGTCTTTAGGCACCAGGCAGGAACATTCCTCTTCACCCTGGCCTATGGCTATGAAATAATCTCTGGCCTGTGACAGTGTGGAGAAGTGGACTGTTGTTATGAAGATTATTTTACTACTGTATTAGGCTGTCTGTCATTATGTTTTTAACACTGATGTTCTGCAGTGTGTTTTTAATGTTGCACATCGCCCTGGGATCTTCTGATAAAGGGCAGTCTATAAATTGAATGAATAATAATAATAATACATAAGAACATGAATCGTTCCCAAAGTATGATTATAAACAAGCCTCTTACATCCGTACCTTAAGTACAAACTAATTAGAGGTGTGAGCTTCTTTTTGCCAGGTAATCTCATTTATACTAGGTTTAATTTGAGACAAACCAACGCTAATCTCCTCATCAACACAAAGAAGCCTTTATTTTTTTTCCTGATCTTCCATATTGGTTGGAAAATATATTTTGAAAAGATACCAATCCATACTCTGCATATGTGCTGTACTATAGGGAACTGAAATGTTTAAATGTTTCTTTGATTGTCCTTGAATCTTCCCACCACATTTGCCATACTCTTCTGCCATGCCAATTTGGCACACCACACCCTTCGAGAACCACTGGTGTATGGGGACATAATAGGAAGAGTTGGATGGACAGGCTTGCTGAGAGAGACTCATGGCCCACCTCGATGCCTCTAGGAAGGAAGGCCACAAGCAGAGTAGGAAGGCAACAGGCCTCTCTTCCACAGTTGACCCCACCCAACTGGGCACCACCATTTAAGAAGGATATTAACAAGCTGAAACATGTGCAGAGGAGGCTGACTGAGATGATTGAGGGTCTTGAAACCAAGCCTTATGAGGAATGGTTGAAGGAATTGGGTGTGTTTAGCCTCCTAAAGAGGAGACTGAGAGGTGATAGGATAGCTGTCTTCAAACATCTAAAGGGCTGTTGCATGGAGGATGAAGCAAGAGTGTTTTCTACTGTTCTGGAGACTAGGGCCTGATCCAATGGCTTCAAGTTACAAAAAAAGAAGAGATTACAGCTAAACATCAGGAAGAACTTTCTGATAGTAAGAGCTGTTTGACAGTGGAACAGACTCCTTTGGAGGTTGTAATAGGGTTGCCATACGTCCAGAATTTTCCAGATATTGCGGGGGTTCAGCTGTTGGAAACCTTTTCCGGGCGGAAATCACTGAAATGTCTGGGAAAATCTGGATGTATGGCAACCCATGTTGGAAGTGTAGATTTTGGTGCATTTCCTTAAAAATAGCTCAAAAACTTCATTTTTGTTTGAGATCTTGCAGTACTTTGGGCAAAACTTTAAAAAGCTCCTCCAAAAAAGCCCCCCTCCAAAACAAACAAAAAGACTCAACAGCTTTTGCGTCTGGATTTTCACTTTTTGAAAAATGGCAACCCTAGGTTGTGAGCTTTCATTGGAGGTTCTTAAGCAAAGGTTGGGTGACCATCTGTCATGGATGATCTCGTTAAGATTCCTGCCTCGCAGGTGGTTGGACTAGATGACCCTTGGTGTCCCTTCTGTGTCTACAGTTCGACCATTTCAAGATCACGGTTAATAGCAGCTAGAAATCATACCTTCTGATCTTCCCTCAAAGCTTTCTAAGCTGACAACCATCAGTTACCCTTACCTCGTGGCAACTAATCCCATAAACTGAACAGTTTGAGGATGTATAGCTCCCTGCCCCCATTAATTCCAGTTATAGTGCAAAAAAGGAAACCAAAATGCGTGGACTCAGTCCCTCACTGTGCTTGCTTGCGCTTTGCTTGTGGGCAGGTCTGAAAGTTTAGCACAAAGGACTACTTGCAGAAGCACTGTAAAATTAAGGAACGTTAAAACGATGTCTGATGGAAAATAAGTGGTATTGGTAAAAAGATTTTTAAGGAAATGTAAATAAGGATTGATAACTGGAAAATTGATATCTATAATAGGTTAATATCTTGAGTGAGGATAAATGCTAGAGGGTAAGGACTTGCTGAATTTAATATTTGAACTGGAATACAAAATGGGAGGTGTGAGGAGGTCAAGAAACTAGTGAATGAAGTATAAGATATGAAAATACTAATCTATTTTCTGCATTGTTTCTTTTTTTGGTTTTTCTTTCCTTTCTTTTTCCCCTTACCTTCTTTTGTTAACTGTTTTTTATTGTGTATTTTTTATGTGTTTTGTTTTTGGTATTTTTTCATTTTTTGTAGTCTTTCTTATGTTTAAATTTTGAAACTTTTCATTGTTTGTGAAACTTTAATAAACATTTTTTTTTAAAAAATAATGAAAGTTTAGCACAAAGACACCCTTAATATAGGGGGGAATTGTGCTTGCTCAAGCCTGCTGCCATGGGTGAGCAGAGCAGGAGGTGGAGGCATTCTGAACAGCGGACTGAATTAATGAATGGGAAAAGGTGTGTAAAACCAAGTAAAACCCGAGGCAGAAACTCAAGTGGGAGTGACCAGTCCCGGACCAAACTGAAAACTGAACAGCTAGGTCTACACTTAATGGAAAGTGTGGAGGAGTCCTTAGTCTTTTCATGACTAAGTCATGCACTAGTCATAAGGGGTGTTTCCAGTCAGTTATCCTCTTCTCTTTAATAAATTTGGGAGTCATAAGATCCACACTCACAGTAGTTACGTATTGCAAAGGCAGCCAGGCATCCGTGTACCACTCTTTGACTTGGCTTTCAGGTAAAGTTCGTATATTGTCTGTGCAACTGTTGAATTTGAAGGCTCTGTGCCAGCACAATCTGGCCTGGCAACCAAGGTCCTCTATAGTGCCGCCGTTACTGTGTATTCATGTAAACTAGGGGTAGTCAACCTAAGGCCTGGGGGCCGGATCCGGCCCAATCGCCTTCTCAATCCGGCCTATGGACGGTCCGGAAATCAGCATGTTTTTACATGAGTAGAATGTGTCCTTTTATTTAAAATGCATCTCTGGGTTATTTGTGGGGCATAGGAATTCGTTCAATCCCCCCCCCCAAAATATAGTCCGGCCCACCACATGGTCTGAGGGACGGTGGACTGGCCCACGGCTGGAAAAGGTTGCTGACCCCTGGTGTAAACCTTAGGGTCAGTAACCTATTACATTTCCCTTTCATGTGCAAAGCCATTAAGTGGTCAAGGGGGTTATTCAGTACTAAATAGCTTATTTTTATTAATGCAGCGTTCCGTAAACCGCCTTGAGACCCCTGGTATAGGGTGGTATATAAATTCAATTAATAGTAGAATGAATGAATGAATGTACCACAAAACAGAGAAACAGCCAGGATTTATTTTCTATAAACAGATTTTGTGTACCCCAAATAGATCAGGCGTTATATGGCTCCTTATGTTTAGAATGATGCTCAACGTGTACTGTAGGAAGTTAATCTCACCAAGTTTCAGTGAGACTTAACTTCCTAGTAAATACGCTAGTAAATACAGCCTTTGTCTCCCTGGAATTTCTGTCTTGATGTTTTCTGTTGTGGTTCTTGGCTGTGATAGCTGTGTCTGGACTGAGCAAATGAGGGGTGTTTCCTTTAATTGCGGGGGGAAGATGGAGATATTTTACTACCCCAAACTCTTTCCGTGACACAATCATCTCACCTGGAAGGCTGGGGGAAGATTGCGAGGCTATGAATGCAAAGGGGTTGGTACAGACACGTTTCAGGTTGTTGTTACTCATAATCTGCCTCCGTGAAAGACAGCTGTGCGTCACCCCCGCTGAGTGGTCGAGATGCATATAATGTTCATGCCCTGTAATAGGGGGAGGAGAAAAGGGCTGTGCCGGGTTGCCTCAAACAATAGCGAGCCTGGAACGTCTTTCTTCCGCTGTCAAAACTTGTTTTCTCATGAGCACGGAAAGCGTTCGGCTTCCCTGGGAATGCCTGTTGTCCTAATGACGATTCTGCCACATTTAGAAGCGTTCCGATGTTTGTCTTGCTTCATTGTCCTTTTACGTCCCATATCTCTCGATGCCTCCTTGGGTTGAGCTGGTTTCTCCCCCTCCTGGAAACGGCTGGAGACAGTAAGTATTTGCGCCAGATGCATGCAGACACAGACTCGTCCTTTCAACAAAAGAAGCATCCATTAATGGGGGGGGAACTTTGGATCTTTCGAGTGAGCTTGGCTTTCAAGAACAGATATGGGAGTTTCGTTTTTTGAAAAGGAAAAAAATATATGCAAGTTCTAGGTGTGAACAGGATATTGATTTGTAGGTTTTTTCCCCAGGGGGTTTCGACAGAGGGAACATTGCAGCCGTGAACTTTGTTGGTCTGAACCCACCGATATAAAATATTTAATTGAATTAAAGTGTTTTGGGAGGCATATGGAGAGTAGAAGGGATGGAGATTAACAGCATTGCATTATTCCGTCCTGATTTATGATAAATCTTCACCTTTTGAAAACGGTTGTTGGGGTTTTTCAGCTTAGCATAGGCAAGAGGGTTTCAATTTTTTTAAAAAGATAAAACTATAAATACCCATTAAATTGTCAAGTACACGTGTATTTGGTAGCCTGATAGTTTGGGGGTGGGGAGATCCAAACAAATATAGAAGGTCAACTGAGTAAAAGCTGCAGAACTGCATTTTGCTTGCAAATTTGCCCACACTTCTAAGGATTTGAAATAGCAAATGACTGGTTACATACTCCATTTGATTTTATGGTGCCATGGAATTGTTTAATGTTTGCTATACAGCCTAACCCTTTGGGTGATGTATTGTGTAGACTATATCTTGGTTTTTGTTTTGTTTTTGTTTTTTGGGGTTTTTTTTGATGCATGCATTGTATGTTGTAACCATGCTAAGTATTCTTGTATTTTGCATTCCTGCTACCTTTGGCACACAGCTGAACTTCCACTGTTGCTCAGGAGTATTCACCACTTCCTCAGGCTGCTCCGCACATCTGAACAAGTATTTCCTGTCCACAAAGGTTCATGATTCAGTAAATCAGTGGCTCTTTTCCAGTCCTACCACACTCGTCCTTTTGCTGCTACTTTTCTAAGATTTTAAAATGTGGAATATTTCACATTTGGCCTTTGTTGAATTTCTTTTTTGCCGTTACCATCCCAGCTCTCCATTTGTTAAGATCATCCAGTTACTTGATGGGTCATCTCTAAGCATGAGTGAGCCTGGAACCAAATCTTAGCCTCTAAAATGTTTTCAGTCCCTCCCACCCCAGTCCATGAGGTCCATGCTGCGTTCATTTTTGTCCCCTCTTGGATGTTAATTTTGCGTATTATTAAATGTTTTGTGCAAACTTTATTCTGAGTGAGCTCGGTGTGGGGTTTGGTAGTACCACCACAGTTCCTTTTCGGTGGGGCTTAGTTAAGATTGCTGAACAAAACTTAATGTACCATAGGCACTTCGTTATACCTAAGGCACGAGTTCAGCGCACAGACCTAAAGAGTAGATGTCCAGCTAGCTATGTAGTAGATTTGATGCGTGCACCTTGGGAGACGCAGTAACTTGAGTGCTTTGCCCAATAAGGAATGAAACTGCCACCTGTTGTTCTCCTTGGACTACGTGGGTTCAGGATATCAATGCAGGGGGGTCCAAACTTGGGATCTAGGTTAGGGGAACTGTGTGGCATCCAGGTTGTGGGAGATCCTTCCTCCTTCTCCATATGATGAAACAGCATTTGCAATCGGGATTTGGGGTAGGTGGGATGGAATGAGTTGAGACTGTGTTTTGTGGATGCACCTACTGGTAGGCACCATTCCAAAGTCGGAACTTTCACAGATAGTAATGTTTTTAGAAGCATAGAGTCGGACAGAGCATGTTGGACTGTCGTAGTCCAATCCCCTGCTCAGAACAAAGGTTCCTCCAACAGACGTCTTTCCAACCTCTGTTTGAAGATCTCCAGCAAACGAGCGCACTCCCCCAGCTGAGTTCTTTTCTTGAACCGCTCTTAAACATTAAAATGTTTATTCTAATGTCCGTTGAAGTCCATTAGATCTAGCCTTGCCCTTTGGGACGTTAGAGTATTTTAATTCTTTCACCTATTTTATTCATTCATATTTTTGGGGAGGGTAAAGTTTATGATTATTATTTCATTTAAAAATGTATATAAAATGGAGATAACCAATGACGAAAACATACAAAAATTAAAAGATGAAAAACAATAGGCATGTAGAACCATAGAGTTGGAAGGGACCCTGAGGGAATATGCAGCTGTCCTATATGGGGATTGAACCTGCAACCTTGGCGTCACTCCAAACAACTGAGCTATCCAGGCTGACAGACATAGAATTAAGTAGTTGCACATGAGTTAAAATAACAAAAGCCCAAGTAGAGACTATCATCAAGCATAGTTCCAGATTTGCCAGACTTGAGGTGAGGACTGTCTTGAAAATCATGGTTCCGCTGTATACGTCGTAAGGGAACGCCAACGTCTGTTGGTTCTGGTCCTTGTTGAAATCTCAAATCGAGCATAGTTTTTACAGCTATATTGCAGAGTGAGCGGTGCCAAGCGTCCAATTTCATTCATTCATTTAAAACACTCCCACCCCACTTTTCAAAAAAGTTCAAAGCAGTTAACAGATAAAATACCGTCAGGTATTTTAAAGCTATAAGAATGGAAATCGGGGTAGAATAAAGCAGTAAAACATCATTACATAAAAGGAGAAACAAATGCAGCAGCTAATCCCATAAAGATGAAACCAGAACATCAGTCAAAACCGGTGGATCAAAGTTCGCTAGAATCCCACCAGGCTGTATTGGTAATCTATAGCTAAGCTATACCAGGAACTCTGCTTCTTTTCATAGTGCTTGTGTGTGTGTCACAGAGGCTTCAATGGTCTCTTGTCAGAGGATGAGTGGCTGGATTTAGTGCTGACCACTTGAGTAGGACGGCCGTTGCATCATCTTTGCATGAAGCTACGCTGTCCGTTACCCTTTTCTTATGAATGGCTCATTATCTCAGGCTGCCCCCTTCCTCCCTCTTTGACCTTCCTCTTCTTCCCACAGTCTTCCTCGTCAAAAAGAACGACATTTCGAACTCCCGTCAGGATGATTCCACTGTAAGGAATGCTGGTTTGCAACGTTATGTGAAGTTTTTAAACCAAGGGGTGACTAAAGTACTGCCAAGCAGTGCGTTCCTCAAGTGACTGGAAATGTTGTTTTCTGTAGAAATTATAATAATAGCTTTATTATTTATACCCCACCCATCCGACTGGGTTGCCCAAGCCACCTTTGGGCGGCTTCCAACAAATATAAGTGCACAATAAAACATCGAACATTGAAATAAACCAAAAACTCTCCCTTTACAGGGCTGCCTTTAATTGGCTAAATTTGAAATCCAGATGCTGAATTTCAAAGTAATGCATTTGAAGAACTGATTAAATAATAGGACCGGATTCCTAAGAGAGGATTCCTAAACACTCTTGGCAATAATAATTGCTTGAGGCCCATTTGCCCGTCACAGAGGGCTTAAATGCACCTTTTTGGAAAGAGGGGCTACTGCTGACCTAAAAGCATTCCCACATGTCTCCCCAGTAGTGCATGGGGTGGGAGGAAATGTGTGGTGTGGCACTATTGAAATCCAGCATTTCCATCAGCAAAGATAAGTGGTTTTTCCCATGTACATTTCAGTGTTTTCCTACGGAATAAGATTATTTGCGAAAACAGTCAACGCTGGGGTTGACTGTTCACCTCTTTATAACAATTTCCAGAGGGATATGTCCTTGTTGTATTCCTCAGTGTATACTTCGTAGGGTAGGAAATGGCACCAAGATCTCCCAAATTCTGCTCCACAAAAAGCTTAATTCTGTGACTTGTATAAAGGATATGTAGTTAGCAAATTTGCCAGATCTACTTAGTGGGGCGTTAGAGCTGTGCTGAAGACCCAGCCTGCCCACCACTTACCCCCAGGACTGGCTTTTGGGATATTACCTGGCATTGCTCACATTGGTTTGAAATCTGCCTTCAGAGAGTTTTGCACTGGCAGCTGAGTTCCTTAAACCAAGGCAGAGAAAAGGAAAAGGAAGCCAGTTAGTCTTGGGGTCCTGAATTCTGCGCCCAGTACCGATTTGTGAAATCAGAAATGCTCACATCCCTGCCTGCTAGACTGTTAACTTTACTGTGCAGCTAATTAAGTGTATGTGGACCCTGTGAGTCTGTGAGATTAATTGGGGCTTCCTTCCCAAGCTATAAATAAATAGGAAGAGGGGGGGTGTAGGGGTTATGCATGTATGTAAGTTGAAATGCAATGGAAAATTTGAATCGGATGAGTTGATGCAAGAGGCATTTCCCTATGGAGTCACTGGGCTGCAAAATGTTTTATTTGCTTAAACTCAAACAGATGCTTCAAAATACTCTCAGAATGAGTGTTCTTGTGCCAGTTTAACTCACCTCCCCACTTTGGCTTGTGAACATTGGCTTGCTGCATGTAACTACGCCAAAACGGTGGACATACCATCATTGTGGCACTGCCACCTGCTCCCCTTGAACTGACTCTTGTGCTGCAGGTAGAGAGGTGCGTTTAAACCTTCTGAAAACAAATACGTCCTTTGAGATTAAAAATAATTTGGAAGTCGTGGGTAAGTTGAAGGAAGACCCACGTATCTTTAAACCTATGCTGCTGTTGTTTAGTCGTTTAGTCGTGTCCGACTCTTCGTGACCCCATGGACCAGAGCACTCCAGGCACTCCTATCTTCCACTGCATCCCGCAGTTTGGTCAAACTCATGCTGGAAGCTTCGAGAACACTGTCCAACCACCTCGTCCTCTGTCGTCCCATTCTCCTTGTGCCCTCCATCTTTCCCAACATCAGGGTCTTTTCCAGGGAGTCTTCTCTTCTCCTCTCTTCTCTTTTCATGAGGTGGCCAAAGTATTGGAGCCTCAGCTTCAGGATCTGTCCTTCCAGTGAGCACACAGGGCTGATTTCCTTAAGAATGGAGAGGTTTGATTTTCTTGCAGTCCATGGGACTCTCAAGAGTCTCCTCCAACACCATAATTCAGAAGCATCAATTCTTCGGCGATCAGCCTTCTTTATGGTCCAGCTCTCACTTCCATACATCATGGATGGTGTGTATCTCTTCATAGATCATTCATATATTTTAAATGCTATATTTGGGGACATAAGAGGCAAAAAAAGTTCAAATCTGGGGTTTTTAAATTTAGTTGGAGGGGAGATGGCAAAATAAGGATATGATAGAGATCACACATAACATGAATGAAAACTGCGCATAATATGAAAATATATAAAGAGAAAACATTATTCTGATCCTAGTATGGAACGTAGAAACCCAGTGAGATTGGCAGTAAATTGAAAAGGACCGTGCATCTTCCCACAATACATAATTTATGGAATTCCCTGCCACAAGGTGTAGTGGTGGCCATAGACTTAAAGGTAAAGGGACCCCTGACTGTTAGGTCCTGTCGCTGATGACTCTGGGGTTGTGGCGCTCATCTCGCTTTACTGGCCGAGGGAGCCGGCATACAGCTTCCAGGTCATGTGGCCAGCATGACTAAGCCACTTCTGGCGAACCAGAGCAGCACACAGAAACACCGTTTACATTCCCATTGGAGCGGTACCTATTTTCTTGCACTTTGATGTGCTTTTGAACTGCTAGGTTGGCAGGAGCAGGGACTGAGCAATGGGAGCTCACCCTGTTGCGGGGATTCGAACTGCCGACCTTCTGATCGGTAAGCCCGATCAGTGGTTTAGACCACAGCGCCACCCTTTTGCCGTAGACTTAGGTGGATTTAAAAGGGGATTAGACAAATGCATGGAGAATGGCTCCCCCCCCCCAAGCAGTTTGTCATGATAAGCAAATGGAGTCTCTATGAGTCAACTTACCTTTGGTCCTGGGGCGGACAATAGGGTATGGATATTGCCTGGATACTTGAGAGCTTCTTGGAAGTATTTGGCTAGCCGATGCCAGAAGAAAGATGCTGGATTAGGCCATCTCTTGGTCTGATCTAGGAGGGCTCTTACAGATTTAAATATTTGCCCCAACAGCTGTATATACCCAAGTCCCGTTGAGTGCGCTAGGTTGCTTTCTGTGTGCGATCCCATTGAGTTTCTGAGATCCCCATAGGCACCGTGGTTTTTCAGACTACTACTTGTTCAGTAGCTCTCTCTGCTAAACCACACAAGCTGTCTCAAAGCTTACTCTTACATGCTAGGAGTATCTCTTGTGTATACACAAAAACATCTGGTTGGTTTGCTGCTACTTTCCCTGATTCAAATAGGGCATATAAATGCGGTACAGTGTCACACGGGCACTGGGCCACACCTGTGGATGCACAAGGCTTGTTGCGCATGCTTTTTCCAGGCCTCCACTGGGGATGTGATGGGTTATGGCTTTGGAGTTTGTGTGTGTTCTCGGATTCAGGATACAATATTCTCCCTCCCTCTTGTGCATGTAGAAACCATTTTGTGATTTTGTGGATTGTGCATTTGTGGATTGTGTGGGTGTGCACATAATTTGTCTAGTCCGGATTAATGCTCATAGCATTAAAAACTCATTCCAAAAAGGACCAAACACGGGTTAGAGCTCAACGTAAAACCTATCATGTGGTGATAGCGATCCTCTTTGCCACCTCTGTTGCACCTGTGGAAAACAGTTCCAGGGTATACTTTCAGGTGGTTCATAGTCTTAACACCTTCGACATCAGGGTTGGTGGGGATCTCCTGTAATTATTTTGCAAAGGTTTTTTGCGGATAAAATCGCTCAGATTTGGAAGAAGGAATAGTCTCCACCATAGTTAGCATGGTTGAGATGCCAGAGCTCTTGTTGGGGTCAGGTTGAATGGGATCAGTTTCAACCTGTTACCTATGAGGATGTGGACAGGCTGCTTGGGCGACTGAAACTGACCACCTCTCTCCTTGATCCTTGCCATCCTGCCTCATAAAAGCAAGCTGGGAAGGGCTGGGCAATGGGCTCTGCGGGGTGGTGAATGCCTCCCTCTTCAAGGGAGTTTTCCCTGAACCCTGTAAAGAGGCGGTTATTAAACCGCTTCTTTAAAAAAAATATTTTTGGTCCTGGCCACTATGGCCAATTATCGCCCAGCCTCAAATCTTCCATTCCTGGGCAAGGTGATTGAGCGGGTGGTTGCTGAACAACTCCAGGCATGCCTGGAGGATGCGAACCCTTTGGATCCCTTCCAATCGGGACTCAGGCCCCATCATGGGACTGAATCCATCTTGATCATGCTGGTCATTGATCTCTTGCAGACTAAGGAAAAGAGGTGAAAGCTGTTTCTGGTCCTGCTGCATCTCGCAGTGGCTTTTGACCATGGTATCCTTCTGGAGTTTTCTAGAGGGGCTGGGAGCTGGGGGCACTGTTACGCAGTGGTTCCACTCCTTCCTCCTGGGTTGTGTCCAGAAAGTGGTGTTGGGGGCACTGTTCAAAACTCCCATTGTTCTAGGCACATTTTGCGACAGGGAATTTCATTCACGTGAGCCGTTTCTAAGCTCTGGGCGCAGTACTGTGCCTAATACTTCAGATTAAAACTGCAGAGTGGAAGGAAAGGAGGACCTTTTTCAGCCTTCCAGCTACTCTCTGAAGACTGGAGAAGAGACCCTCTTAAGAATATTAGGAGGGTGGGCAGGGGAAGGACTAGACCCATGTGAAAAATGAACATCATATTTTAGCTGCAGTTCATTTATTTTCAGCTTTGTATTCTTGTTATTAAAGCACACCTAGACATTCTGCTGTTGCGCTCATAACCTAGGTTTAAGGTGCCATTTAGCTCCTAGCTTTCATATCTCAGTTTCTAACACTGGCTGGGGGGTAAGTTTTCGGACCAACGGGCACTCACTTGTGGGGTGCCTCAGGGTTCCATCTTCTCCCCCGTGCTTTTTGACATCTACATGAAGCCGCTGGAAGAGATCATCAGGGGTTTAGACTGGATGATATCCAGCTCTACCAAATCGGAACAAGTGAGGGCGCTGAATGTCCTGTTCGGGTGTCTGAAGATGCTTGTGGGGGATGGACTGTGGCTAACTGATTGAGGTTGAATCCTGACAATATGGAAGTATTGTTTCTGGGGGGCAGGGGGTGGGCAGGTGTGGGAGGTTTTTACTCTAAGAGGCTTAGTTCAGTCAGAATTGAGTATACACTTCCAGAGTTAATGCTTAATATATTACTTCTAGTAGATGAGCCACCATACCTGTTAGAAGGCCATGAACATTTGTGTCCCAGGCTTTTTAGACGCATCTACCCATGTACTAGGTAAAAAAAGGTAAAGGACCCTAGATGGTTAAGTCCAGTCAAAGGTGACTATGGGGTTGTGGCGCTCATCTCACTTGAAGCCAAGGGAGTCGGTGTTTGTCCACAGGCAGTTTTCCAGGACTAAACTTCTTCTGGTGCAACAGAGCACCGTGACGGAAACCAGAGCGCACAGAAACACTGTTTACCTTCTCGCTGGAGCGGTACCTATTTATCTACTTGCACTGTCATGCTTTCGAACTTCTAGGTTGGCAGGAGCTGGGACAGAGCAACAGGAGCTCATTCCGTCACAGGGATTCAAACTGCCAGCCTTCTAACTGGCAAGCCCAAGAGGCTCAGTGGTTTAGACTACAGCGCCACCCGCGTCCCACAACCCATGTACTATCTGAAACCAAAGGGGCACATTGGTTGCCAGGTGTGAAATATGTTTGCATTATTTTCAGGTCTCCTACCCCACTATGTGATCTAAGCTATAGATTGGCTTACCATCACACCAGAAGCTGGGTTTGCGATTTATCTCACTCTAAACAAAACCACAAGCTGTATAGCTAAGATTTGTTCCATGGTTAACCACTTGCGGTTTGCCTGTGGGAGATAAATGTATTGGGTTCATACGCAACACTAACCTGACAGCAGTGTGGTAAACCGGAGGAGGCACTAAGTGGCCACAGTCTTATCTTAGTAAAGCATGAGACTCTTCATCTCAGGGTTGTGAGTTCGGGCCCCGCATTGGGCAAAAGATTCCTGCAGTGGGTTGGGCTAGATGACCCTCAGAGTACTTCCCATCTCTACAATCTGATGGTTCTACAATTTCAGCAAACTATCAGTAGCTCTGGCTCAGGCCTGACATTTAGCAATGAAGAGAAGTGCATCTGCTATTCCAAAGGCTGAAAAGCGTTGCCCAGCAAACATCTTAAGCCTGGTTATACCCCCCTTCCCAAAGTGGCTTGCCTCTCATGCCAAGACATTTGTTCAGTTTGCGATAGAAACTTCACTTTACTCCTGCCCCACATAAGATGCTTTTCAGTGGATAAGCTACTGGTTGCATGGAACCAGATGCCTGCTACTAGTGATGTGGTTTGATTCCTTAGTCCAGGGGTCAGCAGACTTTTTCAGCAGGGGGCCGGTCCACTGTCCCTCAGACCTTGTGGGGGGCTGGACTATTTTTTTTTTTGGGGGGGGAGGAAATGAACGAATTCCTATGCCCCACAAATAACCCAGAGATGCATTTTAAATAAAAGGACACATTCTACTCATGTAAAAACATGCTGATTCCTGGATCGTCCGCAGGCCGGATTTAGAAGGCAATTGGGCCGGGCCCCCGGGCCTTAGTTTGCCTACCCATGCCTTAGTCTTTCCCCTTGTGTCCGAATGTTCCCCGCTTGCTCCCCTCTGCCTGGGTTTAGAAGGCAGAGTGCCCAAGATAGAGTGTGCTGCTTTTGAGGCGTGCCTGATTCCCCCAACACCTTTCTTTATAGAAATTCACCACTGCGTTGATTGACACACCCACCCCACCCACCCACCCCATGGCTGTGTGGCAGATTACTGTATCTGCTGAAACCGCAGTAATGTGCCATGGTGGAAATGGATTATGTTTCCTGGACGTATATTTATTCAAAGCAAATTATACTTCTTTTACTAGCCCTGAAAGAGTGCTCAAGGAAGCTTAAATCATAAAACCGGGAGTTAAATACCATGTTGTTAAAATCCATTTGTTCCACGGTAAGATAGTGAAGCTTCTGCAGAAACTCACCTGGGCACTGCAGCTGTTGTGTTCATGCTTGTTCCAGATGTTTCATGGCATGGGTACTTGATGTGAAGTGTTGCTGCCTTTTTACACCAGAGATACTACTGAATTGATCAGGGGCCTGTGAGTTGTTCTTTTTTTACAATGCACATCTGGGCTGCTGATTTAAGACACACCTGGATCCTCTCGTGTAGACTATTCCAATTCCATTATTTATTTCCATTATTTATTTTCCCCATTTTTCCTCTGGTGACATGCACAACTTGTGTGTGTGTGTGTGTGTGTGTGTGTGTGTGTGTGTGTGTTTAAATAGCCTAGGTGTCTTTTTGGATTGAAAGTTGTTTTTTAATTGAAAATGTTGCTGATAGGTTGGTAACCAGAAAAACAGCAGGGTTTTCTTTAATTTTTGTTTTTTACAGTATTACTTAATTAGTGCTATCAATGTTGTTTCATTTCAGTATTAGAAAGCAGAATATCTTAATGTCCAGAAGCCAAAATTATTCTAGGAGTAATTCAAAGATTGATAGAAAATATAAATGGGATGCTAAGATAGTGCTCGCCAAAAAAATAGAGTGAAGTTATATGAAACGGCAGTAGCTTCACAAGTTTGCCTGTCAGATGGATCCCAGCACAACTTGAAACCATGGGAAGACAGAAGAGTATGTTAGGGAAGTATGGAAACTGCCGCCACTATTCCATTTCCTTCTCCCCAAGTCAAATTTTTTACCGTCTGAGATTGGTTACAGTTGGGAGTTTATTAGGGAATCGGTGGTGTCCATCCTTCAAGGTTTTGCCAAGGCCACCCACTGCCATTCCAAATGCCAGCCTGTAATTTTTGATAAGGTATTTAATCCAGATTTCATCTTTCCTTGGGCAGTTTTAGTGGTCAGTTTGTCATGCTTAGTTGGAGATCTGTCTGCACCTCTTTGATCCCCAGTGGAGTGCAATAGGTCTTACTCGGTTTCCTAGATAGCAGCGGAAAGGCACCTATTTCCACCAGTTGCTAAAGAATGTCTGAATATAAACAGCCCGGTTCAGATGATCCATTCTTCCAAGATCTGCATGCTGTCAATGTAGGGAATTACCTCTCAGGGGGGTATTGCAGTACAGTGATACCTCAGGTTAAGAACTTAATTCGTTCCGGAGGTCCGTTCTTAACCTGAAACTGTTCTTAACCTGAGGTACCACTTTAGTTAATGGGGTTTCCCGCGCCGCCACCACGCAATTTCTGTTCTCATCCTGAAGCAAAGTTCTTAACCCGAGGTACTATTTCTGGGTTAGCGGAGTCTGGAACCTGAAGCGTCTGTAACCCAAGATACCACTGTAGAAACACGAGGCTTTTAAAAGAAAGCAGAGGTTGAGATCTTGTGCAATGCCTTTTTGTCAAAAGTTTGCTGTTTCTTTTCTGCCGTGTGTGCTTTTAGTTGGGGGCGTAGTTGTGTGGTTAACGCTACAGGGGGCCTAAGGGCCTTTGTATGTTTTTCAGTATTGCCACCCCACCAAATCAAACAGCTGATCAATATATCACTCTCTTTTTTTTTTTAGAAAATATTTATTAAAGGTTTTAAACAATATAACACCATACACATACACAACCCAAAAACAATAAAAGACACCATCACCAAATTGAGAAAGTACATACGAAACAAAAAAATCATATAAAAGACATACAACATAGCAAGCTTTCATAGACCAAATTTCATAACCCTCTTTTCTGACTCCCTCACATCTCCCTTTCCTGTGTTCCCGTTTGCAAAATCATGTTCAGCAATACTTCACCTTCTCTCAAAACTTGTTTTAAATTGTACCTTTCAACTATTATGTCTCCAATTTTACCCTTTGTTATCAAATGTTTGAATATTTAGGCTTGACATAATATTATTCAAATTTCACATTTGTTCTTATAGTTCAGTTATTATCATACTCCTTTCCGCTGAGTTACTAATGCCATGTTGTCTTTATATCCTGCATCATTCTAGCATTCATACAATTTACAATACTTTTGCAAATAGTCCTTAAATTTCTTCCAGTCCTCTTCCACTGTCTCTTCTCCCAGGTCTCGGATTCTGCCAGTCATTTCTGCCAGTTCCATGTAGTCAATCAGTTGCATCTGCCATTCTTCCAGAGTGGGCAAATCTTCTGTCTTCCAGTACTTTGCGATGAGTATTCTTGCAGCTGTTGTTGCATATCTGATCAATATATCACTCTTGGGACTTATCCACACTGGAGTTTGCTGTACTTTTGCAGCTGTTGCATTTCTGTTAAATTTGAGTAGTCCACATGATGTTACCCTTAAACGCAGGCTTCCTCAACCTCGGCCCTCCAGATGTTTTTGGCCTACAACTCCTATGATCCCCAGCTAGCAGGACCAGTGGTCTGGGATGATGGGGATTGTAGTCTTAAAACATCTGGAGGGCAGAGTTTGAGGAAGCCTGCTTAAACGACACCAGTCTCAATGCTTCCCCACCTGTAAATTTGGGTTTGTCTGATCCAATAAGGGGAGACATCAGCCTTCAAAACACTCCATTTGGGCTTGCAAAAAGTGGTTTGGTTTTGGGATGGGTGAATCAACTCTTGACTTGGTTCTGTTCCCCTTCCCATGCCCAAAACTTCCTTGATGCTTTCTTTATTTTCTGGCTGTGCTCGTAACTATTTCTGGCACACTCCTGAACGGATTCCCCCCCCCCCCCGTGATTCCTCAGATTTGCAAAGGGGGCAAAAAAAGGAAAACTGTGCAAGCAGCCCACATTAAAAATAGTATGCTGAGAATTTACAGTTGCCTGGCCTGAGTCTATGCTTTTCTGCACTTCAGGGCATGGAAAATATTTGAAAAACAAAGTGTGTGCACATTTGTGTACATGCACGGTTGGTACTTAATTAGCACAATGGGGGAGGGAATCAGACGCTAAGGCAGTGCCTACTGGCTGGTTCTCGTTTTCCTTTTGGAACATGGGTGTGTTGCGAATGATGTAACATAGGTGTGTGTCAAAGGCACACTAGTAAGGAGATGAATAAATTTTGTGGGTTTGTGTGCCAGTCTGTCACGGTGGTCCTTGTCATGGCTCATGGTTTTCAGAAGCAGCCACTCCTGACATCAGAGCTGTCTGGATGCGTACTCCAAGCCCTTGGTGCATGACCTCTCAAAAAAGCCTGCGGAGGGGTGTTTGCGTGCTTTGCCTCTGCTACTGTCATGCCCATTCACACTTCACATTTAATCATAGGTGAAACGTGCTCTTTTGTGCGAGGTTATTGATTTTTTCCCCAAGGAGTGGGCTTCGAGCGAAACTGTTTCCGAAAGCAGTTTCACATGAGCAAAAGAAAGCGGGTTTAGCCCCCCAAAAGTCCTGAGCCAACCCAATCCCGCTGTTTGTTTGTTTGTAGTTTTGTTCTTAAACTGTGTTTCTATCTTCCTCTTCCTTTAAAGACTGCAGACAGATGTACCAATTTGAGAGCAGTGGAGCCACTTTGAAAGTTCCCCTGCTGATCTCCATATAAACATACCTTATTTTGCCCCAGGATAAACTATGCTGAAAGGATTTGGGCATGTTTTCAGTGCGGTTTAGCTTAAACTGGAGAAAAACTGGCTGTGAAGCTGTTACCTAAAACCCACCAACACCTTTGCAACCATTCCTGGAGCCGTTTTTGCAACTGCTTTTGCAAATTTAATTTGATAAGATAAAGGAAGAGTGCGGTGATAACACTGCAACGTTTTACGTTTTTGGGAAAGCAGCATGGCTGAGTCAGCATCCTACTGCAGGGGAGGGCAACCAAGATGATCAGGGGTCTGGAAACCAAACCTTATAAGGAATGGTTGAGGGAATTTGGGCATGTTTAGCCTGGTAAAGAGGAGACTGAGAGGAGATATGATAGCCATCTTCAAAAATCTAAAGGGCTGTCCCAGGGAGGATGGAGCAAGCTTGTTGTTGTCATGAGTTCAGCCTACACACGAGTAGGGCCCTGGTAGAGACACATGCTCTGGAGGGTAGGACCCAATCCAATGGAACCAAGTTACAAGAAGGGAGATTCTGACTAAACAGGAAGAACTTTCTGACAGTAAAAGCTGTTTGAACAGACTCCCCTGGGAGGTCATGAGCTGTCCTCCTTTGGGGGTTTTTAAGCAGAGGTTGGATAGCCATCTGTCATGGGTGATCCAGTTGAGATTCCTGCCTTGCAGAGGGTTGGACTAGATGACCCTCAGGATCCCTTCCAAATCTACAGTTCTGTGATTCTTAAGTTGCAAAGCTGGGATGGCACTGTCCCAGCTCCTGCCGACCCAGCAGTTTGAAAGCACACAAGTGCAGGTAGATAAAAGGGTACTGCTGTGGCAGGAAGGTAAATGGCGTTTCCATGTGCTCCGGCTTCCATCATGGTGTTCTGTTGCACCAGAAGTGGTTTAGTCATGCTGGCCACATGACCCGGAAAGCTGTCTGTGGACAAAGGCCGGTTCCCTCAGCGAGATGAGCCCCCCAACCCCATAGTCTCCTTTGACTGGACTTAACAATCTTTTACCTTTACATTTACAGGTGATTTATCCTCAGTTACCACTGTTCAGAGGTTAGGTTTTAGGTCGGAGAACGTATTTTATCTGTGTGCAAAACCTAACACACCAGCCTTCTTTAAGTCACAATTGCCATTGATAGCAATGTAGCTCCTGCAACGTAAATAAAAAGTGTTCCCAAACTATGACTACTACTACTAATAATAACAATTTTATTATCTATGTGCTTCCCATTTGACTGGGTTGCCCCAGCCACTCGAGGTGGCTCCCAGCAAAATGTTAAAAACACAATAAAACACCAAACGTTAAAAACTTCCCTAAACAGGGCTGCCTTCAGATGTCTTTTAAAAGTCAGATAGTTGTTTATTTCCTTGATATCTGATGGGATGTGCTAAACGGCCTCGGTCCAGTATACCTGAAGGAGCGTCTCCACCCCCATCGTTCTACCCAGACACTGAGGTCCAGCTCCGAGGGCCTTCTGGCGGTTCCCTCATTGCGAGAAGCCAAGTTACAGGGAACCAGGCAGAGGGCCTTCTCGGTAGTGGCGCCCGCCCTGTGGAACACCCTCCCACCAGATGTCAAAGAGATAAACAACTACCTGACATTCAGGAGACATCTTAAGGCAGCCCTGTTTAGGGAAGCTTTTAATGTTTGATGTATCACAGTATTTTAATATTCTTTTGGAAGCCGCCCAGAGTGGCTGGGGAAACCCAGCCAGATGGGCGGGGTATAAATAATAAATTATTATTATTATTATTATTATTATTATTATTATTATTATTATTATTATTATTGTGATTTGGGCTGCTTCCTTGGTACCTTTCCCCTTTCCATGCTAGTAGGAGCATGCAAGAGAGCATGGAAAGCTTCTTTTGCATTTTCAGTACAGGACATGCAATTTTCTGTGTCTTCCAACAATCTGTGTGCTTGGATTTGATGAAAGAGCAAAGGCAGCTAAGCTGACATATTAAATTTTTTTGACTGCAGAAAAACATCCCATGGATCTATAGCTGCATCCCCGCCCCGCCCCCCGATTTCTTCCCCCAGATATTTTGACATCTTGGTTTTATGCATAGAACAAAGATCTAAGGTCTAATAATTTCACAAGTGGTTTTTAGATTCTTCGGAAAAGGATGCGGGGGGGGGGGGGGAGGGATGATCAGCCATGCCTTGTTAAAATGCCCAGACTAGGCAAGCAGAGCAAAAGCTTCTTGTCAAACAAAACGTCTCTTGAGAAGACGTTTTCAAATCAACATTGACATTAGTGGCTTTTTTTGAACTCGTCTTCTGTTTCCAACATGTCACATGAGATGGGCAAGGCATGCTTTGAATAACCCCAGTTATTTGGAAAACATTTGCAAAGGGGGGGGGATGTATCAGAATTCTCACTCAGCAGTTATATAAGAACCATAGAATCATAGAATTTATAGAGTTGCGAAGGGACCTTAAAGGGTCATCTAGCCAAACCCCCTGCAATGCACAGAGATGAGAGATTTTGTTTTTAAAACTTGCATAGAATTTTTGAATTAGGATTCAGGCACACAGACCTGGAGGCACAAGTTTTGTGGTGTGAACTGGCTTTTACCTGGGCTTTCCCAAAGCACCTCCAGACTGTCGCTATTTTGGGGTGGGACTCAGTCACATACTGGCAAACCCAGGCTGCTTAAAGGTAAAGGGACCCCTGACCATTAGGTCCAGTTGCGGCCGACTCTGGGGTTGTGGCGCTCATCTCACTTTATTGGCTGAGGGAGCCAGCGTACAGCTTCCGGGTCATGTGGCCGGCATGACTAAGCTGCTTCTGGCGAACCAGAGCAGCGCACGGAAACGCTGTTTACCTTCCCACTGGAGTGGTACCTATTTATCTACTTGCACTTCGACGTGCTTTCAAACTGCTAGGTTGGCAGGAGCAGGGACCAAGCAACGGGAGCTCACCCCGTAATGGGGATTCGAACTGCCGACCTTCTGATCGGCAAGTCCTAGGCTCTGTGGTTTAACCCACAGCGCCACCCACATCCCATCCAGGCTGCTTAATTAAAGTTCATTTGGAGCTCTCCTGCAGCAAATCTGCTTGTCCCCGCTGAATGAGACTTTTGCCATAAGGAAAATGCACTAGAAAGCACAGGGTAACATTTATTTGATGCAACACCTTCTAACATCCTGCAAGCAAATCGGAATGAATGATCAGTAAATAGCCGAGGATTTCTAACCTCGCCACATAATTTGTACAAGCAAATCAGGATGGATGCTCTATATACAGTGGTACCTCTGGTTGTGGACAGGATCCGTTCCAGAGCTCCGGTTGGATCCTGAGGTTTCCGTAACCGGAGGTGCCTGTTCTGTGCATGCACGCAGCACGATAGAGCGCTTCTGCACATGCGCGAGCAGCGAAACCCGGAAAAATACTTCCAGGTTTGCGGCTTTTGCAACCTGAAGTTTACGTTACCCAAGGGTAATGTAAGCAGAGTTTCTACTCTATACAGGTAATCTGGACTCCATCAGATAAATAAGAACGGTTCTGTTTAAAATGTGCGGTGCTCCCAGAAGCTGCGCTTACTCTAGAAAACGGCTCTCTAGCCAGGGTCAGGACTGTGGTGCATATTTTAACACACCGTGTGTTAGAAACTCAGATATATAGTCTAGGAGCCAAATGGCTCCTTAAAACAGAGCTTTCCAAACTGTGTGTCGCGACATGTTCGTGTATCGACTGCAGAGTGTAGGTGTGTCGCATGAACGCTCCCTGTGCTCCTCTCGGGGCTGGAAAGGGGTTAGTTTAACCTCCGGTTTGCTAGTAAAACTGAATTACCATGTCGTGAAATGATGCATGTCTAAAAAGTGTCGTCACCAACATGAAAAATTTGGGAAACTCTGCCTTAAACCAAAGTTGCAGTCGCCAAAATGGAACGACTAGCTTCCATTTTGGGGCCAGGCATCTCTAAAACCTTGTTTTTCAAATGACAGAATGACTGTGATTGATTCTCAGCGAAACATCAGGCTAGTTCAGATGACAACCTTGAGCTAGGTTAAGAGCTTTGAGAACTTAAAAGATGGAAAGTCGCTTGATCTAGGGACAGTCCACATATATATTGGCCTATTCCGACCTCTTTTCCTTAATAGTGACTGCTCCTGCTCAGGCTGCACAGGAAAAGCAGTTTGGTTCCAGAAATTCATTCTGATTGTGCAGATAAAATATAACTGATAGAATTCTACAGGGGTGGGGTTTTAGTGTGTGAAAACAGTCCCAATCCAATGATTTCCAGATGGTGGGGACGTCAGACGCCATCCCGGCACCTAAGCATCTTCATTTGGTCGCAAGTGGTCAAAAGCCAAGTGCAAAATGAGCCTGGCCTCTGGCTAATTTCGAGCACTGAACACACACAAACACACAAAAGTGGTCGCAGTGATGATGTCCACCGTCCCCAAAAAAGCCTCCCCCTGCTAGCAGCAGCTTTGTGGGGGAGGTGATTTGAAGTGGGACCATGATTCAAATTGCCACCCTCCAGCAGATGGTGTGTGGACAAGACATGTTAAGTGCTGCCAGTGTCAGTTCTTGTTCTGTCTACTGATAATTCAGTACAGTGGTACCTCAGGTTAAGAACTTAATTCGTTCTGGAGGTCCGTTCTTAACCTGAGGTACCACTTTAGCTAATAGGGCCTCCCGCTGCCGCTGCGCGATTTCTTTTCTGATCCTGAAGCAAAGTTCTTAACCCGAGGTACTATTTCTGGGTTAGCGGAGTCTGTAACCTGAAGCATCTGTAACCCGAGATACCATTGTAGTTTCTTTGCAGCTGCAGTGGTGAGTCTTTAGAGATGCACTTAGGAAATGTTGTTGGCTAGAAAACTCATTCGTAGATACTTGTGAGGAATTACACTGGTACCTCGGGTTACAGACACTTCAGGTTACAGACGCTTCAGGTTACAGACTCCGCTAACCCAGAAATAATACCTTGGGTTAAGAACTTTGCTTCAGGATGAGAACAGAAATCATACTCCGGCGGCACAGTGGCAGCAGGAGGCCCCATTAGCTAAAGCGGCAGCAAGAGTGGTACCTCAGGTTAAGAACAGTTTCAGGTTTAGAACGGATCTCCAGAACAAATTAAGTTCTTAACCTGAGGTACCACTGTACCTGTTTTTCAATCTACACCTAAGTAGAGTTGGGTAATATCAGCTTTTCAGCATCACGGTCCAGCATCCCCAGACCCCATCCCTGGCAGAGCAGTCCCTGTTGCTCCTCCCACTTTCGGGGGAGCCAGTGTCGGGCTGGGGGATCCTTTAGCTGCTCAGAGGGGAGCAGCAACTGCACGCTCCTCAGCCAAGCAGTTAAAAGATGCTGAGGGAGGAACAAGCTGTTATCGGGATGGCGGTTTCACCCAGCGATATATTGCTGGTGAAACCACTCCTGAGTCCCTCTTCTCGCAACGCTCGCTGGAGGAAGTCGCCAGCAGAGGGACTTGGGAGCGGTGGGGGTTTCACCAGTGATATAGTGAAGTCGACATTGCGGTCTGTTCCTCATACCTGTCCTGGGTGATATGTTGATATATCGCCCAGGCCTACACCTAAACAGTTTTCCTTAGATGCCCCATTGAATTCTGAAGCCATTTCCAAATAAGTGTGTGAGAGGGATGAGGGGTAGGGGAGGCAATTAGCTCTGCATCTCATGCAAGCTGCCTTTTAAGCAAATAAATTGGGAGATGTGATCAAGAGTCTCCCACGTAATGTCTAGTTTTACCCTAGTTGGCCATGTTCTACACCAGGGGTGTCAAACTCAAATTCATCGGGGGCCGCATCAGCTTTTTGGTCACCCTCAAAGGGCCGGTTGTATCTGTAGGACTTTTTCAAAGTTATTTTCCCATAGGCACTGGTGTGTGTTGTCTTGAACCTATACACTATTTAATATACCTATTCCAGTACGATTTTAAATAAGTATAGAAGAAGAAATAATAATGACTTTTTAAAAAGATGACGAGATGGGCTTCCAGGCAGACTGGAGCTCCAACGGGGAGGGGACAGGAGCCTGTCCCAACAGAGCAGAGCAGAAGCAAATCTTGCCTCCCCCAGCCCTGCCACCGCACTCAGGAGTCGGAGGATACGGAGCTGCAGTTTCTTCCCTGCAAGGGAGCCCCAGCGGCACTGCGGGCGCGGGTGGCCAGGATGTCCTGCTGGGGCCCGGAGCTGCTGCAGTTGCTCCTGGGGAGGGGGCTATCCGCCAAGTCCTCCGGCCCGGAGAAAGCCGATGTGTTGGCGTGGGGAGGGGGGCGGTGTTTCGTAGCCAGGCTCCCGCAGCCAAGTTGCTGGCAGGCTCCCACTTTGCTCCAGCCGCCCAGATGCCAGCGCGGTCATCTTCAGGGTGGGAGGCGCCCCTGCTTTGCGGTGTGGCACACCGCCCGCCCGCCCGCCTCCCTCCACCCCACTCTGCGCAGCTGAACCGGCAGCAGCCTCGCCTCTCCCAGCCCAGCCGGGGCGCGCTGCCTGCTGCAGGATCTGCGCCTGGTCCCCGCTCTCCACCCGCCTCTGCCGTTCCCTTCCCCGCCTGCCGGCCCCACTATTTACCCACCAGAGCCACCCCCAGCCAGCCCCTGGCCCCGCCGCCCGCGCCCCCGGCCATCTCCTCGCCAGCTGCAGTGCCGCAGTGGCCTCTATTTGCGGCCCAAGCGAGTGAGTGAGTGGTGTCCCAAGCATGGCTCTCGCTCCCTGCCCTCGCTGCCAGCCTCCGCGGCTCTCTTGGGCTCCAAAAGTTGCCGCGCGCACGACCCGCCCCCTCGAGCAGCCGCGCCTGGGAGGCTCCGAGGGGCGGAGGCAGCCGGCTCCGAGCTCGGCTTCGCGGGACCGCCTCTTCCGCAGCGAGCCCCGGACTGGACCGAGCGAGCAGAAAGCCTCTTTGCCCGGCCCGCGAGGAGGCGAAAGTTGCGGGACCGGTCAGTAGGCAGCGCCGTTGGGGCGCGTTGGTTGGAGCCCTATCTGCAAGCAGGCAGGGAAGGCTGTTCACGTGGGTCACTTTTTAGAAAGGCAGAGAGCCTCCGCCGGAGTGTGGACCCTAAAATCTGGGTCGGGACCAGTAAAAAGGACGAGAAGCTCGCTTCCTCGCCCTTGATGCCACGGCCCACATGACGAGGTCTGGCGGGCCGGATTCGGCCCGCGGGCCTTGTGTTTGACACCCGTGTTCTACACCCTCAAAAAACTAGTTAGGGGTTCTTTTGTGTGTGTGTGTTTCTCTGGTCAGATTATTATTTTTGTTGTCATTTAGTCGTGTCCGACTCTTCGTGACCCCATGGACCAGAGCACGCCAGGCACTCCTGTCTTCCACTGCCTCCTGCAGTTTGGTCAAACTCATGTTCGTGGCTTTGAGAACACTGTCCAACCATCTTGTCCTCTGTTGTCCCCTTCTCCTTGTGCCCTCCATCTTTCCCAACATCAGGGTCTTTTCCAGAGAGTCTTCTCTTCTCATGAGGTTGCCAAAGTATTGGAGCCTCGGCTTCAGGATCAGTCCTTCCAGTGAGAGCTGAATGAATTGTTCTGTGTTACTGGTTCTCAGGGAAAAGGAATCGTAACGAGTTCTGGAAAACCTAGGTTGCTAATTAAATCTACCAAAATTTGGCCCCATATCTCTGCCCCCGAAACCAGACCAGTTTTGTAGGACATGGAAATGGATGGCGGTGTAGTTGGCATCCGTACGCAGCCTGAAAGATGAATGACTCTAATTGAATTTAGGAGACATAATCAGATGTGGCCGCTGCTGGAATTTCTCCCTTGAGTGCATCCATCCTTAGTAATTGCTCGTTTATTAGCTCTGCAAAATGCACATACCCGCTTCTCCACTGTCTTTCTACCCCTTCCCTAACAAGGGATGTGTTCGCTTTCGGTTTATAACCTGCCTGTACCTAAAGGCTCGAAAAGAATCCTGCTGGAATGTTTTTCAGCAGGTGAGAACAGGGGTTGAGCTGGGGAGGGGGTCAGACCTTTCCTGTTGCATCCCCCTTGCCTTGCCTTGCTGCTGGTATCACATGCTGCAGACAAAACGCTGGCAGGACAATACCTCAGTCCCTAGAACATGAGACTCTTAAGGGTTGTGGGTTCAAGCAAAAAGGGTTGGGCAAAATATTCCTGCATTGCAGGGGTTGGACCAGATAGATGGCTGTTGTGGGCCTTTCCAATTCTGTGAGAGCCAGTGTGGTGTAGTGGTTAAGAGATGTAGACTCGTAATCTGGTGAACCGGGTTCGCTTCCCCGCTCCTCCACATGCAGCTGCTGGGTGACCTTAGGCTAGTCACATTTCTCTGAAGTCTCTCAGCCCCGCTCACCTCACAGAGTGTTTGTTGTGAGTGAGGAAGGGAAAGGAGAATGTTAGCCACTTTGAGGCTCCTTAAAGGTAAAGGGACCCCTGACGATTAGGTACAGTCGTGGCCGACTCTGGGGTTGCGGCGCTCATCTCGCTTTATTGGCCGAGGGAGCCGGCGTACAGCTTCTGGGTCATGACTCAGCGGCTTCTGGCGAATCAGAGCAGCGTACGGAAACGCTGTTTACCTTCCCACTGGAGCGGTACCTATTTATTTACTTGCACTTTGACATGCTTTCGAACTGCTAGGTTGGCAGGAGCAGGGACCGAGCAACGGGAGCTCACCCCATTGCGGGGATTCGAACCGCTGACCTTCTGAGTGGCAAGTCCTAGGCTCTGTGGTTTAACCCACAGCGCCACCCGCGTCCCTTGAGACTCTTTAGGGTAGTGATAAAGCAGGGTATCAAATCCAAACTCCTCCTCTTCCTCCTCCTCCTCCTCCTCCTTTGATTCGAAGGCTAGCTCTTACCAAACTGACTATAGCTCTTTATGGGAGCAACAGTGGTCATCTCCTCTACTGATCTTGCCCTGCAGGTTAACTGGTGACATGTCTACCCTGGTGATGCTATTATTGAAAGCCAAGTCAGTACCTACTAGGGCCACCCTCAGCCATGATTTAGTTATGCTTGAGCCGGGAGCTGGCCTGAATGGAAGAGTTGAAACCTGGGTGGGAGAAATGGGTTGGAGTGGATTGAACTCTACAACGTACCGACCAAGATTGGAGGGGGTATCACTGTAGGCAGCCCCACACTGGATCTCTCGGCAGCTTTTGCTACCCCTGACTGTGTTGTCCTCCTGGGGTGTCTCTGCAAGTTGGGTGTTGGGGGCCACTGCTCTGGAACGCCCCCCCCCTTGCATGGCTGGTCTCGGGAGCAGTCGGGAGATTGGGGGCCTCGAAACTTAACCTGGTATGGATTGGACACCTTCCAATATTGGGAGGGAAATGGCTGTCTGTTCCAGGAATGAGTCTCATACTTAGGTAAATTTTGTGACAATTTGCTTGCTATTACTTGAGGTCCAGCTCCGAGGGCCTTCTGGCGATTCCCTCGCTGCGAGAAGCCAAGTTACAGGTAACCAGGCAGAGGGCCTTCTCGGTAGTGGCACCTACCCTGTGGAACGCCCTCCCACCAGATGTCAAAGAGAAAAACAACTACAGTGGTACCTCGGGTTACATACGCTTCAGGTTACATACGCTTCAGGTTACAGACTCCGTTAACCCAGAAATATTGCTTCAGGTTAAGTACTTTGCTTCAGGATGAGAACAGAAATTGTGCTCCGGTGGCGTGGCAGCAGCGGGAGGCCCCATTAGCTAAAGTGGTGCTTCAGGTTAAGAACAGTTTCAGGTTAAGTACGGATCTCTGTAACGAATTAAGTACTTAACCCGAGGTACCACTGTACCAGACTTTTAGAAGACATCTGAAGGCAGCCCTGTTTAGGGAAGCTTTTAATGTTTAATAGACTATTGTATTTTAATATTCTGTTGGAAGCTGCCCAGAGCGGCTGGGGAAACCCAGCCAGATGGGTGGGGTATAAATAATAAATTATTATTACTATTATTATTATTATTATTATTATTATTATTATTATTATTATTATTATTATTATTATCTGTTTGAGATATTCCCCTGCTCTTTTCTTGCCTCTTACATAGGCATACGGTTTGCTTGATTTTTTTTAAGTCGCCGCTGCTGCTACTACTGTAATGGAGCTTCCTGTTTCACTGCTGTGGTTTGTGGTGGAATGTTAAACACGATCCTGGCAACAGCAGCGCATTTCTTGCACACAGTCCGTGCCTTTGGGCCGCCGTACCCAGACCTAGACATTGAGCGTGTTTGTGTTCTGCACGTCTGTGGCTGAACATGGAGCCAGAACTAGAAAAATAGTTTGTCAGGAGAGGAGACGAGGCTGGGCTCTTGTCTCTGACATGCTAGCTTTTTGGATGCAGGGACTTCTTCAGACATGATTCCCCTTCCCCACCCCTTACACCATTTGAAATGATGCTCTTCGGGAGAAGCTTCACTCTTGTTTCCGATAATTGTATAAATTGGCAGCTTTCATTTTTCTCTGGGGACGGGTGACCTCTGAACAGCGAGGCTGCAGAATGTTGCTTTTTAAAAAAAACAAAGCAAAACCACGCAGCTGAGCCAGAAAACAGATAAAAATGGAAGAATAATACTTTTTGCTCTGACTTCCCCTTTGTCCTCAGAAAAGCCTTTGCCATTCTCAGCGGTAATGCAAAATTATGACAACTACAGGGAGTGAAGTTCCGTCCTGTAGCTTCCCTTTAGTGTACAATACCTGGCTGAGTTACAAATCGGGAAATCCCTGATATGAATCCACAATGAACTCGCTATCCAGGCTGGCAGCTTCTAGCGCTCTGCAATCACCGCTTTTTCCACTCGCTGTTGCTGTTGTTGTTCAATTTCTGAGTTGCTTCTTACAAAGAAGTATTGAAGCTGTTTATGGGCAGAATGAAATACAGTGGTACCTCGGGTTAAGTACTTAATTTGTTCCGGAGGTCCATTCTTAACCTGAAACTGTTCTTAACCTGAAGCACCACTTTAGCTAATGGGGCCTCCTGCTGCTGCTGCACCACCGGAGCACGATTTCTGTTCTCATTCTGAAGCAAAGTTCTTAACCCGAGGTACTATTTCTGGGTTAGCGGAGTCTGTAACTGGAAGCGTATGTAACCTGAGGTACCACTGTACATATCGGTACATCTGTTTATAAATGTTTATTCACAATACAAACATGTAAAATGAAAAAAGGAAAAATCTTTTCCCACCCAGCCGTAGGGTGATCACCCAGCTGCTAGCATAAAAAACATGGCTGCCAAAACCAATATGGCAATGCCTCAGAACCCAGGAGAATCTTTACTTGGTGTTGCAAGATTATAGCGTTGATGCCTGGCAAACTTCCCTGGGGAGACTGTTCCACAGGCTGGGGCCCCCCTTTTCACCATTGTCACATCCTTCCAGCCTTCTCTTGGAGGTGGCACAGAGGGAATTGAAATTACCGCTGACTGTCCACACTCTTTTGGGTGTACATCTTTTTGTGTTCCATTCAGACTATTGGGCGTGACAAAGCTTCATGAGTGTGCCCTTGTTTGCAGTGTGTTTCATTTTTCTAATCGATTTCAACATTTGCACTGAACCACATTTCTAAAAACTTTAAGCACTGCTGCATGAATATACGTGCTTTTAATATGGGCCCTACGTGTTTGACCACAACTTTTAAAATTGAATGCGGCTGGGAGGGGATTAACATACTGCTAAAATGGTAGTGATCATTCCGAAGCATAGACTCAGTTGCCTGAAATATCACTGCACTTGTCAAAACCATGAGAAAGCAGCCTTAAGGTGATCTTACACCTAAGGTGACCCATGGGGATTGCAGAACTGTTCTGCTCTTTCCCTGCAAGCAATTCGCACTGTCGTGTAACTGCCCTGTAAACAAATAAGAATAAATGGTATGTACTGTTATGAATTAGGGACGCAGGTGGCGCTGTGGGTTAAACCACAGAGCCTAGGACTTGCTGATCAGAATGTCGGCGGTTCGAATCCCTGCGACAGGGATGAGCTCCTGTCACTCGGTCCCTGCTCCTGCCCACCTAGCAGTTTGAAAGCATGTCAAAGTGCAAGTAGATAAATAGGTACCACTCTGGTGGGAAGGTAAATGGCGTTTCCGTGCGCTCCTGTAGTTCGCCAGAAATGGCTTAGTCATGCTGGCCACATGACCCGGAAGCTGTACGCCGGCTCCCTCAGCCAATAAAGCGAGATGAGCGCCACAACCCCAGAGTCGGCCACGACTGGACCTAATGGTCAGGGGTCCCTTTACCCTTTGCCTTACTGTTATGAATTGGGGGTGGGGTGGGCAGACTCCCCATAATCTCCACATTCAGTGAAGGTTCAGA
Organism: Podarcis vaucheri; assembly: GCF_965113315.1. Taxonomy (NCBI): domain Eukaryota; kingdom Metazoa; phylum Chordata; class Lepidosauria; order Squamata; family Lacertidae; genus Podarcis; species Podarcis vaucheri. The sequence goes on along the minus strand of NC_138751.1, from coordinate 44,867,583 downwards.
ATTTGAGCAAACTCTTGCATTCGTGAATTTAGCGAGGGGTGGGAATAACACCAGCTATCATCCCCATGACGCCAACCTGGTGATGGTGGGTCGTTGAAGAAACATTGGTTTCTGTTAGCCCCTCAATGGATGTAATCAACCTGGCAGAATGCCCTTAGGGGGGTTGCCAGGATAACAGGGGTGTGTGATGTCACCACAGGAAGAGACGGTGTCCTTGTACAACAGAGGTGTGGGGAGCAGGGGTTTCTGGGAAGAAGGAACAGGAAGTGGGCAGAATTCCATGTGGGGACTAAAGGGCAGCAGGCTGTTGCAAAGAGAGAGTAGGATGGTGCTTAGGATGCCTCCATATCCATTGCTGGGCAGCTGTGAAGTACAAGTCCCTCTTGGGATGTGAACACGGTGTTCTCTGTCTCCATAAAACTCGGCAAACGAACCATATTTCTTAAAGCCACTGGTCTCTGCTGCATCTCAATTTCCCCCAAGGAAACAGAAACTGTGGTTGAGTGCCAAGACCCCTGGAATCTTCTGCTACCGCTCGGCAGAAATTGGGGTGGCCTGTAACAGTATGGAAACCAGACGTAGTTTTAACTGTTGTGCAAGGGTTGTGTAAATCAGGATGCATGCTGAATAAACGGCTCGTTCGTTTCTCCGAGAGACAAAAAAACACACCATAAAAGTACAACCATTGGATGATGTTATTCGGAGGAGACCTTCTCCCACAGGCTGATCTAAATGGCTAGGATTGCAGTTCTAGCCCCCCCTTCCTTTCCTTGCTGGTTTTGGGGGTGGCTAGGATGGTGGGCAAGGGACGCGGGTGGTGCTGTGGGTTAAACCACAGAGCCTAGGGCTTGCCGATCAGAATGTTGGTGGTTCAAATCCCCGCGACGGGGTGAGCTCCCGTTGCTCGGTCCCTGCTCCTGCCAACCTAGCAGATTGAAAGCACACTAGTGCAAGTAGATAAATAGGTACCGCTCCGGCGGGAAGGTAAACGGCGTTTCCGTGTGCTGCTCTGGTTCGCCAGAAGCGGCTTAGTCATGCTGGCCACATGACCCGGAAGCTGTACGCTGGCTCCCTCGGCCAATAAAGCGAGATGAGCGCTGCAACCCCAGAGTCGGTCACGACTGGACCTAATGGTCAGGGCTCCCTTTACCTTTAGGATGGTGGGCAGTTCGCCTCTGCACCAGCTTCTGCTGGCATAGAGGAATGCTGGCTCTCTCTGCCCCCATTACGACCGCTCTGCCTGGCACCTTTCACATGAGATATGCATGCACACACAAGATTATTTTTTTAGCAGCGCATGTGAACATAGCTCATTTGGGATAAAATACGGAACGGAAACTCAACCCCGGTTGTAGGTTTTACAGCCTCCCATTAGGGAAAAAGGACTGTTTTAATCTCCATGTATGTGGACACCTTAAAATGGTAAAGAGAGCCTGAGGCCTTGAGGGTTGGGGTAAATGCCAGAGGAAGGAGACTTCCGCAGTCTCCCTAGGCAGCTTCTTCCTCTGCTGAAATAGCCTTGGAAGTTGGAAGGGTTTCTCCCATAAATATAATCTTTTTCCTAATAAGGCGTGTTTGGCCTGTCTCCTGAAAGATATTTCTGTCTCTGTCTTTTTTTTAAAAAAGAGTCATACTCTATGGGAGATAAGGGCCTAGGATTGGAGAAGGTTAACTTGCCCATGTCCATGTTTGGATTGCCTCTTGGCTGTAATGTTTTCCCTGCACGGTACATACATGTTAAGCCTTTTCCCCCTTTTCTTTAAAAAAAAGGATTGGACAACTTCACAGCTCTTGTTTGTTATTTTTAGCTCATCCTTAACTTCCCAGAGTTCAAGGTGGAAGACATACAGTTTTCTCAGGCCTGTTTTATACCTAACAAGTTTGTGAGGGAGCGTTGGCTTCAATCTGAAGTTATCCAATAGACTTCATTGCTGAATGGGTGTTTGAAACCAAGTCTCCCTAGATTATGAGTTTGCGTACTTACACCAGACTGACTTTTGACCCACTTGGCAAGGTGGAATTTCCATGAAGAGTACAAATACACTTCCTTTATTTGTTGGCTGCGCTTCTGTGCTGATAAACGGCACTTAGGGCTGGGCGATAATCTGGTTTTCAACACCGCGATTATATCACCAGCCAAACATTGCTATGCACCAATATTGCTATGCACCTAACAGTCAGGGGTCCCTTTACTCTAACCACCTTCAAACCATGTTGAACACTGTCCAGCTGGGCAGATTCTTGAAAACCAGAGGATGGTATACAACAGTATTCCAGGGTGGGTTGAAAACACACACAACCCAATGATTTTAAAAGTTGCATTTTAAAACCAGACTTTAAAATTTTAAATAGGATCTTTTTTAATGACTTTATTGTTGGAACAATGGGGCAGTTGCTGTACACACCTTCCCAAGCACATGACTATGCAGAGTTACCTGTGCAGACCACCTGAATGAAGCCTGTGGAACATTGGTGCTCCCTGCACTTTGGGAACTCCTGCAGTAGGCTATATTCTAGCCATGCAAAATTAATTTTCTGCACACACACCCAACCCCATTCTCTGCATTTTCCATCTAAGCAAGTGGCATCACTGCTCAAGGATGCTTTCCAACCAGGCAGAACTACTTAAGGGTGCAAAACAGGATGGGGTGCGCATGGCCTGGAGAGAGTTTTCAGGGCCAGATAGAAGCACATTTGGCCCCCTGGACCTGCAGTTCCCCACTCCTGCTTTAAACTAAGTTATCAAATGTTAAATAACATGCCTTTGGGGGTTATAAATTACGACTTGTCACCCAGGCAGCATTTGCTTTAGGGCCAGTTCAGATATAGACTGCATTGTTCACTTAGAACCCTAAGCCAAGGAGTACGGTTTGTTAAGCCGTTTGGATCCACTGGACCCAAAGCCTCATGGATCCCCTTGAGATCTAGCCCTCAGCTGCATGAGCCTGGAGCCCAGGAAGTATAAATGCTGTAATAAGCAGATATGTTTTAATGGTTACAACTACCAATTAGTTATACATGCTTACTTAGGAAATATGTTAATTGGAATGTTGGAGGCTTTAGCCTCCTCCTTGGTGATTTAAATAATAATTTAAATCAGTCTGTGATTTATATAAATGCCCTGCTTGTGAGTAAATACGCACACTCAAATCCACATTTGTACATAGTTTAAAAACACAAAGTGAAATAGATAAAGCATAGCAGCAGCAGCTAATTTCAAAATACCACTTGGCAATAATTTTCCTTTCCGTTGTGTGAACCAGCCTTTTCCTTAGTTGGGGTGTAATGTGGGGGTTTTTTATGCTGGTCTTTGGAAATGTAGAGAATGGTTAAATTATTCAAGTATATGAGTAGAGGACAACATGCAATGGTAGAAACATGTATATGCAAAATGATGGTAGACAAAAGTTTCGCAGAGCTGGAAATTTATACTTAGGTGCGTTTTTGTAGTATATTTCACGGCACAACAGGACAAATCTCGTTTCCTTGCACTGTTTGCACGTTAACCAGTCTTGCGGTATTTCTGCTTCAGATTCCTTGCACTCTTGCAAAGTGGCTTGGGGATTAAGGGGGCTTTTGCTTTGTTTATATCGAGATATTAATAGCCACGTTCTCTTCTCCCCCAATCCCCCCCCTTTTTTTTTGTTCTTAGCTAACAGCCTTTGACCACCATGAGTTGGAGTTTCCTGACACGTCTCCTCGAAGAAATCCACAACCACTCCACGTTCGTTGGGAAGATCTGGTTGACGCTGCTGATCGTCTTCCGCATCGTCCTCACCGCCGTGGGAGGCGAGTCCATCTACTACGATGAGCAGAGCAAGTTCGTGTGCAACACGGAACAGCCGGGCTGTGAGAACGTTTGCTACGACGCTTTCGCCCCGCTCTCCCACGTGCGCTTTTGGGTTTTCCAGATCATCCTCGTCTCCACTCCCTCGGTGATGTACCTGGCCTACGCCATTCACAAAATCGCCCGGATGGTGGAGCACGGCGAGACGGAGAGGAAGTTCCGAAGCAAGCCTTTCCCCATGCGCTGGAAACAGCACCGGGGCTTGGAAGAGGCTGAGGACGACCATGAGGAAGACCCGATGATGTACCCAGAGATCGAGCTGGAGAGCGAGAACAAGGAAAACCCGCCTCCGACCAAAGTGAAGCACGACGGCAGGAGGCGCATCCGAGAGGACGGCCTCATGAAGATTTATATACTGCAACTCCTGAGCAGGACTGTTTTTGAAATCGGCTTCCTCGTCGGCCAGTATTTCCTCTACGGGTTCGAAGTGAGCCCGAGATTCCTTTGCAGCCGGAAGCCGTGCCCGCACACGATAGACTGCTTCATTTCGCGGCCTACGGAAAAAACCATCTTCCTGCTCATCATGTACGGCGTGAGCTGCCTTTGTTTACTTCTGAACGTGTGGGAAATGCTCCACTTGGGGTTCGGCACCATCCGGGACACGCTGAACAATAAGCAGAAGGAGCTGGAGGACTCGGGGACTTACAACTACCCGTTCACTTGGAACACGCCGTCCGCGCCTCCGGGCTACAACATCGCGGTGAAGCCTGACCAGATCCAGTATACAGAACTGTCCAACGCCAAAATGGCCTACAAGCAGAACAAGGCGAACATCGCCCAAGAGCAGCAATACGGCAGCAACGAGGAGAACATCCCCACTGAGTTGGAGACCCTCCAGCGGGAAATCAAAGTCGCCCAGGAACGCTTAGACCTCGCCATCCAAGCCTACAACAACCAGAACAACCCAACCTGCTCCAAGGAGAAGAAGCCAAAGGGCAGCTCAAATAAAAGCAGCGGCAGCAGCAAGTCAGGGGATGGGAAAACCTCGGTCTGGATTTGACGCTGCCCCGCCTGGGAATTGATGCTGTGCTGCTTACGCTGACCAGCAGACTCGCTGCCTAAGGAATTCCCATAAATAAAATGTTTGGCTTTGTTTAAGTTCAGGGGTGTTTGGGGCTGCCAAAGGACACTCTCCAAAGGGGTGGGGGCGGGGGAGAGAAGAAGCGTTTGTGCTCACATTCCACTGTTTCCAGAACATTTATTTCTTGTTTCTTCCAGGTCAGGAGAAGACCCGGGTTTATTTTTTATTTTTTAAAAACCCAATCATTCTCGTTGGAACGGTTTACACTGTGTGTACAGCATTATGGTACATTTTATTATGCACAATTTTTGGTATTTGTACATTGGATATCTCAGTTATACTTTTTATATTAAAAGGAAACAAAGTTGGTAATTCTGGGTGTTTTTGTAAGTTTTTTGTTTTCCCCCCTTAGGCCTGCAGATCTATAAAAAAAAATTCACCTTAGATTTTCCTGAATTTTGACCATGAGGTGCTCCCCCCCCCCCAAAAAAAAGTTAGAGAAGCTCATGAATAGGGATGGGAATATTGGAATTTTTTTTAAGTGTCAATTTGATGCCTAGCACAATTCTTCAGCGACTGCTTAACTAAGAGAGAGGGAGGGATTTTGGCTTGGCAGCAGCAAGAAAGCGTTACACCAGCCGTGTATTTAGCGCTTGCCTGGAGTGTCACAATCTGGATATTTAGCTTATCATTTCTTTAACTTCCGATGTGTGCTTATTTTTTTCTACACTAGTTTTTCAAACATGGGAGGAACTGAAATGGTAGAGAAGTGACAGCTTTTCAGAGAATTAAAGGGGGTAGGCTATGAAGCTTTCTAATATACTGTATTTTTCGCTCTATAACACGCACCAGACCATAACACGCACGTAGTTTTTAGAGGAGGAAAACGAGAGAAAAAATACTCTAAACGAAATAGTGGATATATGATTTTTGTGGTTCATGCTGTGGCCACAGACATGTGATCTGACGGTGAGTTTGGAGTAGCCCAATGCAAAAATCCTGAGGATCCATGTGGATCCATGCTTTGTAACCATGGAGGAGGGAAGGAAAGGGAACCATGGATCCTCTGCTCACGACTGCAGCAGATCCCCACCACCACCCGCAGGCGTCCGCTCCATAACACACAGAGACATTTCCCCTTTCTAGGAGGAAAAAAGTGAGTGTTATGGTGCAAAAAAATACGGTAATTCTCCACAGAATTGTGGAGTTGGGACTCTGAGGATCTTCTTGTTCAAACCCTTGCGACGCAGGAATAACGTAGCTGTCCCATATGGGAATCAAACCTCCAACCTTGGCATTATCAACACCCACTCACTAACCAACTCCAGGCTGTACCGCCTTCATCACTGGACAAACAGATTTTTCTGAGCTTTTGGAAGCGCTGTGAGAACTGAAGTAGCTGCTTAAACCAGAGAACCATAGTCATTTGAGGTGCGGAATTCATGCACATGGATATTTGGGAGGCAAGTATAGCAAAATAATTTCGCCTCCAAATCTCCGAAAAAGGATCCTTTGCATACAGCCTTGTTTGAAGGGTTCTTCATTGTTGCTAAATGACAGGGCTGTTCTGATTAAATGGCTTCCCATTTTTCTCATTGCTCAGAGCAATATGAATTCTAGGGGCGGAGGGGAGAGATGTGTTCAGAGTTTGTTTTGCTCAAGAGACCAGTCGGATTTTGGCATTTGTCTTAGGTTTATAATTAGACAACAGAGAAGGCAATGTTTAGTGCCTTCGGTGATGCCTTTTTGGCAAGGGCAAGGGAGAACAGAGATGAGAGGTTCATGCGCTGTGTACACTACTTTCAACTAATAATGTATTATGAATCCAGGGCCGTGCTGTTCTGTTCTGCTCCCTGTCGTCTGGTGGTATGGGGCTATTCTTCGCGGAACTACTCTATATTTTCTTCCCAAGGTATGGAAGTCAGGGGTGGCCAGGCTGAAAAACCTACTTGGATGTATTCCGAAACATCCGGCTTTCCATCTCTCTCTCTCAACCCCCCCCCCAAAAAAAAAACCCTCAAGGCAACTCACAGTATGCAAATCTAAAATTTTGGTGGGGGGATAGGACTGGCTCCAGAGTTAGTCATGCTTGGGGTAGATCCTTTGAAATCACAAGACTTGAGTTAGTCATCATGACTACTCTTAAGCACGGTCTCCAACCCTTATAAACTACATTCTGGAAGTTCGGATCCATTACTTCACAGCTTCCTTGGAAATACCCTGCACTGCCTTTTAAAGGCTTCTAAAGGATAGGACTTGGGTGCTTCCTCTTTGTGAAGAGAGAGCATCTCAACCATACAGTGGTACCTCAGGTTACATACGCTTCAGGTTACAGACTCCGCTAACCCAGAAATAGTGCTTCAGGTTAAGAACTTTGCTTCAGGATGAGAACAGAGATCATGCTCCGGCGGCATGGCGGCAGCAGGAGGCCCCATTAGCTAAAGTGGTGCTTCAGGTTAAGAACAGTTTCAGGTTAAATATGGACCTCCAGAACGAATTAAGTACTTAACCTGTGGTACCACTGTATATGCATAACAGAGGAGAATAATTGAGTACAGTGGAACCTCAGGTTGCGGCCCTAATCCCTGAGGAGGCACGTCCGCAACCCGCAGCGTTCGCATCCTGAAGCGCCGCGTCTGCGCAGGCACTAGCACGATTTGGCGCTTCTGTGCATGCGTGATTTAGCGCTTCTGCGCATGTGCGAGCGGTGAAACCCGGAAGTAACTCATTCCAGTACTTCTGGGTTTCCTGCGGTCCATAACCCGAAAACACGTAACCTGAAGCGTCCGTAACATGAGGTATAACTGTATGTGGATCAGTGACTTCTCTGAAGATCTTAGTAAAGTAGCTGACTCGAATGCAAAAGAGACTGTCCCGAAAGTTTTAAGAAGATAGTCATAATCTTTACCAACCTTTCTGGACCAACTTTAGATAAATACATGGTTCTGGTTTTTAAAACGCAGCACCTATCTGTTTGTTGTTGTTGTTATAACCTTGAAGAGGGCTGAAAAAACATGCTGGATTTCTAAGTTCCCCTGAGGATGATTTCTGTCCGTGATGGGAAGTTTGAAAAACCTTATCTGTGGATATCTTCATTAACCTTAGAATGAGGTTTGATCATTCACCCATCTGAGCTGAAGCAAGTTGGCTTATCTGACTATTCCTTGACTCTTCGATCGAAAATGGCTCTTGAGCTGTAAGGTGATCAGATGCCTTAAAAGCTGCAATTGGGAGGGGGCAGGTGAAAGAGGAGCAGGAGGAAGGAGCCTGTAAACTGTCCATCTCCCTTTTGTGACCCTTCTCTAGGCGTAGATGCAGAATGATACCCGACCAGCACTGCGGATGGGAAGCCTGCCAACAGTGGCACCAGGAAGAGAGTATACATGGGTGCCTGTTTCCATTTGCTTTGGAAAATGGGTGGCAACTGCACAGGCAGACCCGTTTGAGGTGCCAGGAATTGCCTTTCCCTGACGTGGATGCTGGTATGTCCAGTGCTTGCCTTCAGACTACAGAAACGGGTCTTGAATTCTACCTTTTTGCCCAGATGTATCGGCACCCAGCGCAAGATAGGGGTGTGTGCAACAGCCGTTGTGTGTGCACAGCCCATTTGCACAGGCAAAGCGATGGGCGGAATGGGGCACGTCCCTTGACAAGCTGAAAACGGCAGCTTTCAAAACCTTCTCTGAACAACCCAGAAGGACCAAGTAAGGTAAAGAGTTGGAAAGACAACTTGCCCATTATTACCAGTATGCATTCGGATGTGGGTGTTTGCATACTAGAGTGTGCCCACAGTACCCCTGAAGCCATGTAAAGGCCAGAAGGCCTGGCCTATGCCCTGCTTGGTTCATTGTAGGACAAGCCGCAGAATCTTCTGCGACACACTGTGGTTGCTGGTGTCCAATGGTAGGGTGGATACCTGGGAGGCCAACAGTAGGGGGAGCCAGAGCGAACGGCAGGCGGGTCCCATCCCCTGACCAGTTGTAAGAAGGCAGGGGCAACCTGGCTGAGGGCAGGGAGGTTGGTGGGGCAGTGCCTCCTTTGCCTCTACTGAGGATGCAGAGAAATTACTTGGCAAGAAGGGAATCCGTAAAGGCAGGAAGTTGGAAAACCACTGTTGCATGTGTCCACGTACAGTGGTACCTCTGGATGCAAACAGGATCCGTTCTGGAGCTCCGTTTGCATCCTAAAGCGAACGCAACCCACATGTGTGCGGGTCGCGATTCGCAGTTTCCGCGCATGCGCATGATGTCATTTTGAGCGTCTGTGCATGCGCAAGCTGTGAAACCCGGAAGTAACCTGAAAACTCAACCTGAAGCATATTTAACCCAAGGTATGGGACACGGGTGGTGCTGTGGGTTAAACCACAGAGCCTAGGGCTTGCCGATCAGAAGGTCGGCGGTTCAAATCCCCGCGACGGGGTGAGCTCCCGTTGCTCGGTCCCTGCTCCTGCCAACCTAGCAGTTTGAAAGCACGTCAAAGTGCAAGTAGATAAATAGGTAGCACTCCGGCGGGAAGGTAAACGGTGTTTCCATGCGCTGCTCTGGTTCGCCAGAAGCGGCTTAGTCAGAAGCGGCCAATAAAGCGAGATGAGCGCCGCAACCCCAGAATCGGCCATGACTGGACCTAATGGTCAGGGCTCCCTTTACCTTTTTATGACGGTAGTTGCTTGGGCTTGCTTCTCTCTGCTGCAATCATTTGCATTCCTTTGCACTTTGCACAGGAAAAGAGGCAAACTTTTGCTGCCAGCAGTTAAACTTCTCCCCCCAAATGCAAAGTGACTTGAGCTCCAAACCCTTGTTTCCATAGCTGTTTCATATTCATTTTAGCTGCAAGAAGGGAGAGTTCATCTTACTTTGAAATGGAGCATGTATGGCTTCCAGTGAAGTGGATGTTTCTTTTATGCCAACGAGCCGTCACACGGCAAGTTCTCAAAACCTCTTCGTTGGGGAGGAAGAGGACTAGATGATTTTTTCTATTAAAGCCGGGGTTTTGCCCTGGAGCTCCTTGTCATTGTCAGCTTAGGAAAATGTCAAGCAACAGTGTTCGATTGTGTCCCTAAGCATGTGCAGAATACATTTCCCCTTGCTGCTGAATAACTATAGCTTTTCCTCAAGTTTAATATTATGGGACAGGGTAGTATGTGGCTTCCAGAAAAGGCCTGGGAATAAAATACGCCTAATACTTGCTTTTCTTTTGTTGGCAGGCTGTGAGTTTTTGCAGTGCATTCAGTTCCGGGTATTGAACACAGATGCAATAACTCCTGCGACATAGTAAGCCACTTGCTATTGGCAAGAGGTACAAGGTGCATAGGAATCTGATAAATTTGCATGCTTCCGTTTCATGATGAATTTTTCAGAAGCCACTCTTGTGGTTGTGGAGCTGGAGAGGCTGCTCTGAGGACAATGAGCCACATACTCAGGCATGGCCAGTGCAGAAGTGGGTGCTAGGGCTTCCTGTCAACTTGCAAATAAATCCAGAAAAGTTACTAGTCCTCAGCATTTTATTTTATTTTTAAAAAACAAACCATTGGCTATATATACTATTAACAGTCACTGATGCCCTACAGTGGAAAAAAGGGAGACAAATTTTGATTTTTAAAAATAGAAGCCTCCTTCCTTGTCACAAGCAAGTTTCAAGACTTGTGTTAAATATAATTTTTATACCACATAACACCTGTAAACATTTCAAGTGTTCCGTGTGTTTCATGTGCAGTATCTGGATGTTTTAATGCTTGCAATAGCCTTGAGAGGTAAGTTATTCTCCCCTATTTTGCAGATGGAAGGGGCAGGATGAAGCATGCAAGAAAGTAGCTTTGCCTAAGGCCACCCTAGTGAGTTCCTGGCAGAGGCGAGATTCGAACCCGGAACTCTCCGATTTGCAACTTCCTCTTCCAGCCATTACACTACTCCAGCTCATTTTACTTTTACGTCACGCGATGCAGACTTGCACTCTTTATCCTGAGGCTTTCTGCATGTGCTCTAAAAACACTCATTTTATCAATCACTTTCGTTTCTTCCAGGGCTGAGTGGTCATTCCGCAAACCATGTTCCAAAGCTTAGGGAGCCCCGTGCTCACATTTAAACCCTGGAAATATACAGACGCGTTGTGCTTTTATGACGGAAAAACGGAAGGTCAATGTGATGCTAACAGAAAGGCATTCGAGACGGAAGGGGGATATTTGCTGGTCGGAAGCCAAAACTTGCAGGCGTCAGGAGATGGTAAGTAATGCAAACCAGCAGGGTTGGAGAGCAGTTTGGGTTTGCAACAGCTCCCAGCATCAGAAGCACATAGTAGTAAGGGACAAATGCAGAACAGAAAGGGATTTTGGAAGCTTGGCTTTAAAAAAACAAACCAATACCAAACTGTTCAGCATAACCTTAAAAGGTTTTTCAGGAACACAAGACTGTTTGGTACAGAAACCTCAGCACCGGGTTTTTATAATTAACAGGGCTAGGATTGCCCTCTGTGTATTAATTTCAAAGGCATTTTGCAAATTGCAATGAAGATATGAAAGATCACATTGTCTTCCATTCAGACACTTGAGACCAAAACCCTGGGTTTGTTCCCATCCCCTTCTCAATCTGTTGGCGTTGCCACGCGAGTCCAAAAGTAAGTGAAACCTTTTTGTTCCGTCAGCTGACTGGGAACACTCACTTTCTGAGGCTTAGGAAGTTAAATCCTTCCACTTCCTGCATAAGGAACCTTTGCCTCTTCCCAATCCCTTATCCTCGCTGCAGACTTCCAACATTTTCTGCCATTTTAGGAGAATAAGTTGGTGGTTCCTTATTGGTAATACTGGGAACAGGCAAGAGAAATTAGGGAGAACTGCCATCCTTACAATGGTCCTTACATCTAGCCAACAAATATTTAAATTCCAGGAACATGACTCAACGCCCAGAATTCCTTCAGGGAACTTGTAAACCTGAATATTCAAAGCTCTTTATTTTCAATGTAAAACATATTCTGAAGGTGCCTTTGCCAGATCATGGGGGATATTGAGGCACCTTATCTCAGACTTAATGTCATCAGGTCCTAGATTTGCAATGTTTTCAAACTCTGCTACTATAGTCTTCAACTCAGGGATCCTTCTGCCAGGTTGGAAAGAATCAGTAAGATGCCATCCACTAATAAATGTATTGTGTGTTTGTTAATGTGTCTAAAGAATACTGAAAATCAATGTACAGTGGTACCTCTGGTTACATACTTAATTTGTTCCGTTCTTAACCTGAAATTGTTCTTAACCTGAAGCACCACTTAAGCTAATGGGGCCTCCTGCTGCCGCCGCACAGTCAGAACACGATTTCTGTTCTCATCCTGAAGCAAAGTTCTTAACCTGAGGTACTATTTCTGGGTTAGCGGAGTCTGTAACTTGAAGCGTATGTAACCCGAGGTACTGTATTCTTGTGGCCATTCAGAAGGAATTAAAGTTTGTGTGAGGTAGGTCTGTTCCTGACAAAAGGATGGGACAAGGGAATTAGATTGGTTCACTGCTTTGTTATAGTTTTTGTGGTTTTAAAGGTTCATCGTTTCCAGCTGTTTCCAGGGCACTTTTATAAATAGCAAGTGGCAGATTCTGAAATTAAAACATAGCACGATAACAGGGTTGTACAGATCTCTGCAGGATGTAATCGGGTAATCCAGATCTTCCCCCTGCCATCTTCAGTTGTCTGACTATCTGTGTCTCGTCTTCTAAGCTGCAAGCATCGTATTGTATGTGGGAAATTTTCTTTCTCTTAACAGCAGCTTCAGAAAGGCTGGTCTCTGTGTCCCTCATCACCCCTTATCTTCAGAACCGTTTTGCAAAGTAAGCTCAATCCCTGGGCCTAAAATGAAGGGCTGAAGGGGATAGAGAAAAGAGTTGAAGATCATTGTGTTAATAAGGAAGAACAATGGACCCTTTGGAAGATCAGAAGGACACATTGACAGTGTGGGGTAAAGATGGGATGAAACATTTTAATAATAATTAATAATAATAAATTTTTATACCCCGCCCTTCCCGGTTCAAAAACCGGGCTCAGGGCGGCTAACAACAAATTTAAAACACTTTAAAACACTTAATTATAAAAGCAGCATAAAATACAGTATAAAAACATGAATAACAATAAAAATCAAAAACCAATTAGATAATCACCAGGGCTAGCTGGCTGAATTGGTCCTACTTGGGTCAGTAAGGAGGCCAGGGAAGAATGAGCTGTGGGGTCTCAGAGCGGGTGATCTTCATAAAAGGGGAGGGGGGAAGGAAGAGAAGGGAAATAAAAGATCAGGCTGAATTCAAATTAAAGGCCAGGTGGAATAGCTCTGGCCCAACGGAAGGAGCTTAAATCCTGAAGGGCCCTAGTCTCATGGGACAGAGCATTCCACCCGGTTGGAGCCATCACTGAGAAGGCCCTTAAATGTAGCAGGAGAGATTCCAAAGGGTTCTTGCTGCCTTTAAGACATCTGTGCTTTCTTACGTTGAGGAGCAGAGCGGGATGGCAGGAAGGGGTGGAATCCTGAAACTTTCCAGCACAGCAAGGACCAGCCAGGTGTGGTGGGGCAGCTGTCATTCACCCAGCGTACCGTATTTTCCCCTGTATAGGATGCACTTTTCCCCCTCCAAAAATTAAGGGGAAATGTGTGTGCGTCCTATGGAGCGAATGCAGGCTCCTTGGCTGCAGCGATAGCAACACGAAGCCTCCGAAGCACAGGGGGACTGCTCCCTCCGCGCTCCAGAGGCTTTGCTTTGCTTTTGCTGAAGCTGGGAGAGCAAGACTCTCCTGGCTTCAGCAAAGAGGGAGAGCTGTGCAGCGCCCCTTCAGCCAAGCGGGAGGAGAAATGAAAGGGGCTCCGTTTCTCCTGCCGCTTCGCTGAAGGGGCGCTGAGCAGAGAGGGGGAGATTTCCCCCCCCCTTGTTCTCCTCCTCTAAAACAAGGTGCGTCCTATAGTCGGGTGTGTCCTATAGAGCGAAAAATATGGTATTTCAAAACACTGCAGCTGGTCAGTTTTGCTGCTGTTTTTCCAGTGCTCAGATTTCTCTCCCACCCCCCTCAAAATATAGTGATGGAGGAATGTAACGAAGTGACCTGCGCTTGTTTTTCAGGAGAGACAAAACGGGAAAGCCCAGGCTAAAAGCGCACGCAGATGGCCACGACCGAGAGGTAAGCTGGAAAACCTTGCATTTGAGGACTTGCCTGGGCCTCCTAGGCAACCAAGAATTCTGTGGCTGCCAGGGAACTGCTAGTCAACTGCATATCTAGAAAGATGTATGTGTGCACCCTGACCTGCAGGGAATATAAGAATGTATATATTATATAGGTGGGGAGGGTTACGAGGAGGAGTGAAGAACCCTCTTCTAACCGCAGTGTGATTTTATCTTCGGTTACCTTTTTTTCTGATGGGCCACTGCTCAGGCTGGCTTCCTGTTTCTGGTCCTTAGTCTGAGATGCTCTATTGGGAAAAGGGACAACGCACACTATAATTTTTATTAGATTTGGGGGGCGCTGAACCAGTTTAGTTGTGTTTTGGTTGTTGGTAAAAAACAACAACAGTGAAAACAAACAGTGAAAACCCCCAGGCGGCTGATACATTGGGTTTACATAATCAATAATAACATATTCAGAACAACCATATGTACAATTCTATATACCTTAACACTTCTCCCTCCACAAGGTTTATTTAACTTTTAACATTTTAATTGCCTCAAATTGTTCAAACCTGCCCAAATAATTCAATTTATTCTCAAACCAAGCCTCCTCCTTCTCACTGACCTTAAACCCTTTCATGTTATGTATCTTCACAGTTAAGATATTCTAAGATTATAATATTTTTCAATTTTTCCTTCCATTGGTTCACCCCTAGCTCTTCTGCATTTTTCCAATTACTCGCTATAACCTGTCTGGCTGCAATTACCATCAATTTTACCCATTTACATTCCTCTTTTGTTTCTAACTCTGTGTTACTCAGGCTAATAAGAACCATTAATTTAGATATTTCCGCCTTCCTACCCACAATTCCCGACTGAACCAGTTTTAAGCAGGTTTCCCATTTGCATCCAGACGGCAACTCACTACAGCTTGAAATTAAAAATAGTGTTGAACCTATTGGTGCACTAAGGCCACATAACAAATCAACTTGCATTGGTACCAACCCATTGTTTTCTTTCTGTCATTCTGTTTTAATTTACTGCTCTAAATCTCCAGGTAAGTTTACCTCACTCTTTTTTTAGAAAGGGTTTTAGAAAGGCCCTACGAAGAGGTGAGAAGTCCCATCGGGGACACCTGATTACTGCCTCTTTAGATGCCTTATGTTGGAATACAGACGTGACTGCAGAATTTATTTTACTTGTCAGTTTTGTGTCTTGATTTTTTCCCATGGTAGTACCTCTAGCTCACCACAGGAGGGCACACAAAAGCAAGCAGCTGCTGGAGAATTTGAGGATTTCTCCTTGCAGGCTGACGTTTTCTGCAGCAATAGGAGCAGAATAAAGGACCTTTAGTGAGAAGATAGGCACCCTATGGATCCTGTCAGTAATTCGTAGGGCCTTTCTAAAACCCTTTCTAAAAAAAGTGAGGTAAACTTACCTGGAGATTTAGAGCAGTAAATTAAAACAGAATGACAGAAAGAAAACAATGGGTTGGTACCAAAGCAACCCAGCAGTTCGAAAGCACGAAGCACAAGTAGATAAATAGATACCACTCAGGCGGGAAGGTAAATGGCGTTTCCGTGCGCTGCTCTGGTTCGCCAGAAGCGGCTTAGTCACGCTGGCCACATGACCCAGAAACTGTACGCCGGCTCCCTCGGCCAATAAAGCAAGGTGAGGGCTGCAACCCCCGAGTCGTCCGAGACTGGACCTAATGAGTCCCTTTACCTGCATTGCAGGGGGTCAGACCAGATGACCCCTGAGCTCCCTTCCAACTC
The DNA here is from genome assembly GCF_965113315.1 of Podarcis vaucheri. Lineage (NCBI taxonomy): Eukaryota > Metazoa > Chordata > Lepidosauria > Squamata > Lacertidae > Podarcis > Podarcis vaucheri. The sequence goes on along the minus strand of NC_138751.1, from coordinate 44,851,819 downwards.
TACAATGCTAGGATGATTCAACATGTTTGGATGCACTTAAAAATGAGGTGTTGAGAATTCTGCTAGTGCACTGCTCCTGCCTAAGCTGGTGGAGAGAGGCAGTCAGTACTGGGTGCAGGCGAATGCTTTTTGGGGTCTTCGCATCCATCCTCAAGAGGCCCAGGGCTGGCCTTCACGGCCATCTTCTACATGGACCCCTCCCCATCTCACCTAACAGGTCATAATGTCTGGGAGGCAAGCTGTGCACAGGGGTGGGAGAACTGTGCCCATTCAGATACCATTGTACTCCCAGTTCCCATCGGCTCATCCAGCGTAACTGATGGGACAGGGATGATGGGCCAAGCTTATGGGCATTCTACATCCTTTTTAACTTTTCCTTTCTCTTTTGACTCATGCTTCTTTCAGAATTAAAGGATCTGAAAATTGTAGATGGGCTTATCCTCGGCGGGAGTAAATTACCTTGCATAAGAATGGTAAGTTATACAATTTATAAAAAGTTGAAAGAAAAAACTTAGTGGTACTTAGAAGGGGTGTTAATTTTCTTAGTGGGCCTTTTTTGATTGGGTGGGTGGAGTGGAAAGACACCTCAAAAGGCTGGTAGTGCCTTAAAGACTAGTCAATTTAATTATGGCATCCATAAATTTACTTCCTCGGTTGCATGGAATGTTATCATAAGGATAGATAGATAGATAGATAGATCTATTTGTAGATATGGATGGGTGGATGAATACCTGGTTGGGCAGAATCGTGAAAGCAAGGTCAGAAAAGTACAGCGTCGTGATTATCATGTCCAGTTTATGATGGCCAGTCGGAACAATCAGGAACTGCTAACACAGACATCCTGGCGTCGTTAATCCAATTAATGGGGTTCTTGTGGGATTATTGCACGCTTCCAGCTCATTTTTGCTTTGGGTGGAGAGTTGGGGCAGCGAATTGACCTGTGTAGTTCGGAGGGTGTGGTTCACCCCTCACTCCATGTGTCTTGTGTAGAGATACCAAAATAAAGGCTATAGAGCAGGCACCCCCAAACTCAGCACTCCAGCTGTTTTGGGACTACAACTCCCATCATCCCTAGCTAACAGGACCCAATGGTCAGGGATGGTGGGAATTGTAGTCCCAAAACAGCTGGAGGGCCGAGTTTGGGGGCGCCTGCTATAGAGAGAGTGTCCTACAGGTCTCTTGGTCAGTAGGTGCTGGACTCAGCAGAGCGACTGGCCTGGCAGCCTCCAAGGATGCTAAGGTCATGGCAGGGGTGGGGGGATCCTGGGCTCTTAACCCCAGGATAGAAGTAGAAGCAGAAAGAAATCCTCCTTACCTTTTTCAAGATTACGAAGCTTGTCTTCTCGCAAGAGCCGCTCTTAAAAAAAATAAGTAGAACTCTCCTTTCACCTACCTAAATATCCGACTTAAGCTGCCTCAACTCCCAATCCTACCCCTAGCTATCTAATAAAACATGAAATACGAAGGTATAAAGCTACAAGATAAATATTAAATAGAAAAAAAATATAGGTAAAAAAAATATAAGTAACAGAGCAAACCAAAACACAAAACCTCCACTCCTGCATGTACAAACTCGTTCTCTCATAATCAAGATTTACTCCCTCCGCATCCCCACCCTGGACACCTCTGGTTGGTGACTTTTAAAGCAGCCGCAAAAGATGTCATAAAGGTGGGCAGGTCACTGTTACCTTGACAACCCACCTGCTTTGGCATGCTTCTTGAATTGTGCTTGCTGAAGCATCCCTCTTCACTTTCATAGCTCCATTTTTCACGAATCACGATTCCTTCAGCACCATTCCCAACCTCCTAAATACAGTAGGTAACTCGCACCTCACCGGTTTAGAGGTGGCTAGAGCACAGGATTAAGACAGCCCACTTTGCGATATGGAAGGCTCCAGGTTCAGTCCCTGGCGTCGTAGCTATGGAAACCTCCCCAACTTTAAAATTAATTGAATTTTAATATTAACGCACAGTAATAAAACGAGGACAAAATATGGATACAAAAGGATGAGGAAAAGAGAAGAGAAGGGAAGTAGAGAAAATATATATTGTGAGGTGTCTGCTCTTTGTCATTCCAGAAATGTAGAACCATGGACCATCTTTTGAGAAATATTGTTTTTCTGTTTTATGTTGCCTTTATTTGCAAGACCGTTTCCCAAGTTTTTCTTTGGTCGTTCTGCAAATGTTGGGGGATTTTTACATTCCCAAGACTGAACAATATCAAAGTTTGTCAGAGTTTCTGTCAGCTGAAAATCAACATTTGTAAGCTCAAACTGGAACATTGCAAGGATTGGTTTTAGGGTTTTTCAGTAATCACTAAAGAAGGGAGGTTTCTTATAGGCAGATGGTGGGAAACGGCATTGGTGAACACACATCTTCCACAGCACTCCTCTTGCTCAGTGCGCCGACCTTTAGGTCCAGTTGTGGCCGACTCTGGGGTTGCGGCGCTCATCTCGCTTTATTGGCCGAGGGAGACAGCGTACAGCTTCCGGGTCATGTGGCCAGCATGACTAAGCCGCTTCTGGCGAACCAGAGCAGCGCACGGAAACGCCGTTTACCTTCCTGCCTGAGCGGTACCTATTTATCTACTTGCACTTTGACGTGCTTTTGAACTGCTAGGTTGGCAGGGGCAGGGACCGAGCAACGGGAGCTCACCCCGTCGTGGGGATTTGAACCGCCGACCTTCTGATCGGCAAGCCCTAGGCTCTGTGGTTTAACCCACAGTGCCACCCACGTCCCATAGTACATGGGTAGACAAATCTAAAAAGCCAGAGACAAAACGTTATGGCCCTCTGGTGGCCACCGTGGCTCAACTTACCAGAAGTAATGTCTTTAGTGTTAACTCTGGCAGGGTGAACTAGATTCTGACCAAACTAAGCCTCCTAGAGTAAAATATGCAATCGCTGCAAAGAGGAAGGGATGCCGTAGAGTTAAAAGGGACCCTGAGGATCATCTAGTTCCCCTGCAGTGAAGGAATAATGTGTGGGATTTTGTGCATCACAAAATTCTTCCAACAGTCAGCCAGAAAAGGCCACTCACCCTAGCTATACAGAACGCAGCGCAGTGGTTTTTAACCACTTTTGAGAACCTGGCCTAGCAACCAGTCCTATCTTGACCAGTAGCTCAGAATAGTCGCTGCCATTATTTAACAGAAGAGACATGCTCTGGGGCATATTCCCGGCTTTTAAAGCCATTATTTCGGCCGATGACGCAAGACTCCCGTTATCGAGAAGCTAGATCGCAGGGTCAAATCCTGGTTGTGTTTATTATAATTTCATTTCTATACAGGATACAGAAGGAGAGAAGGGGCGAAAAGGCACACAACAGCTGCAAAGAAACCCAAAATGAGACAGTAGACTCCCATCGTTGGTAAGCATAGCAGCAAACAACTGCCAATCCAGTGTCAAGATTTATTCTTTTTTTAAGAAACAGCACAAAAGTAATCAAAAACAATTTTGGTAAAGAGGACTGCAGGGACAGAGCAAGACCCCCAAGCTTGCATAAATCTTGGCCCAGGACAAGGAGCCAAAGATGGCAAGCCTTTCAGGCTGCAGCTATGACTGGGGCATGGCAGCGAAGCCAGGGGTCCCTGGTGGGCATTGGAGGATGGGGGAGAGAGAGGATTTATTCTCTCTGGCAATGCCTCAAAAGAAGAGAGTATTCCATCCACGTAGGGGGCAAGCTAAGGCAGCAGGAATCCCCTTCATGATCAGAACAGCAAACTGGCAGAAGTCGCCATCTCTCCTGCACACGCTTACAAATGTCCCTCCCTGAAAAAAAGCAGAGCTCGCTCCAGCGCCCAAGTATTGGGAGAGCCCAGACATGAAAAGGCACTTCAGAGTAACACATGTGCTTGGGTAGAGCGATGGGTGAAGGCACCCGTGTCCCAGCGGAGTGGCTTCTGTTTAATGCATTCAGTGCCCCTCCTGGAACAACGGAAGCCAGACGGACAGCAGTGGCGTTTGTCAGAGCAGCAGGAGCCCTGCAGGGGGAGACAAAGAGAGAGGCAAAAATGATGGGGTGATACTTCCTGCCGGAAAGGAGTACTCAAGACTTAGAAAAGCTAGACTACTTCCTGTTTAAAAGATTGCAAGACACTGAAAAGACGGTACTAGGATGTTTATTCATGTTTCTGCTCTGTCTCAAGAGGCCTTACTTGAGCCCCCGAGGAGGCTGATGATTTTGAAAAACCCATCAAGATTGGCGGAAAGAGGAGCGGCAACCCAGCACCAACAAGAGGAATAGTCCATGGATTCTCAGTCTAGTCCCCATCCTGCTCCCTTGGCCAAGTCCTAGAAGGGCAAAACCGAGACTGGGAAGCAGATACAGAGCCACCCCCTGTAAGTAAGAAAGGAGGGGGTTGGTGGGGCAGCCCCATTTACCCTCATGGGCCAGCCTCCACTGGGACCCCCCGTGACAAGTAACAACTCTTGCAGCCCATGTACAGATAGATGAAGATTACGCATGGAGAAATTAATGATATTTGGATTGTATTTGTCAAAACCATAGGAACACATGGATTAACATATATACTATAGTTTTGTAGTCTTAATTGCCGTATTTTTCGCTCCATAAGATGCACCTGACCCTAAGACACACCTACCGTATTTTTCGCTCAATAGGACGCACCTTGTTTTAGAGGGGGGGGGGGAAACAAGAAAAAAATAATCTCCCCCTCTCTGCCCAGCACCCCTTCAGCGAAGCGGCAGGAGGCGCTGCGCAGAGAGGGGGAGAATTTCCCCCCTCTTGTTTTCCCCCTCTAAAACAAGGTGCCCTTTAAGGTGCGTTCAGTCGCCTTCAGGCGGCTACCTTGGAAGCCTGGAAAGCGAAAGGGGTCGTGCCCACCGACCCCTCTCGCTCTCCAGGCTTCAGGTTCCTTTCGACCTGCTCTTTGGGGCTGGCAGGGGGAAGCCCACCACCAGCCCCACAGAGCAGGTCGGGGAGCAGGGAAAGGCGCGCAGCGGAGAGGCTCCTGCCATAGCCCCCCGCGCGCTCCCCAGGCTGGAGAGGTGACACGCAGCTATAGAGGCTCCTGCCATAGTCGCGCGTCACCTCTCCAGCCGGGAGAGGGTCACGGGGCTATGGCTTCTTCGCTCCATAGGACGCACACACATTTCCCCTTCATTTTTGAAGGGGAAAAGGTGCGTCCTATAGAGCGAAAAATACGGTAGTTTGTAGAGGGGGGAAACAAGAAAAAAATATATTCTGCGCAGAGCATGTAAGCGGCTCTCGCTTTTCTTGATTTAAAGCAATGGAGGACTTTCCTTTACTAATAAACACAACCCTCCCATCTCTTTAGTCTATTATAGAAAATCTTTTACTAGAATTGCCATTGCTGCTGACAGAGCTCCCTGTACCACAGCTGAGACTATATTTCAAATTCTGGGGGATCAGCATCAGTTTTTTCAGATCTTTCAGGTGCTAAGTCTCAAGCCTGGCTAACTAAAGTAAATGCATTCAGGCATTTAACATCACAACTGTTTTGGCCATCAGTGTACGTAGGAGTGAAGCTTTAAATTGCTACACCAAAAACAAATTCCTATGGACCAGCATTTAACTTAACAATACCAATACTTTACAGCGAGGCGGAAGGAGGGATGGGCAAGCAAAGTGAGAGCTGCGCAAAGTGGGACAGAAGCCGTGTAAGCGGCTCTCGCTTTGCTTGCTTCCCCCCTTCCGTCTCTCATCCTGCTTCACTGAGAAGCCAGCAGAGCAAGAACGATAGCTGCTCAGCGGCTCTTGCTCTGCTGGCTTCACAGTGAGCAACAGACGGGAGCCATGGATCCCTCAGCTCACGACTGCAGTGGTAGCCAAGGGATCCCTCTGCCGCCCAGTGCATTTGCTCCATAAGACGCACAGACATTTCCCCTTACTTTTTAGGAGGAAAAAAGTGTGTCTTATGGAGTGAAAAATACGGTATATTTTATTGCTGTTTTCAACTACTTTTTAAAAGGGTTTTTTAATGTACAGTCGTATCTTGGTTTTCAAACAGCTTAATTCTCGAACGTTTTGTCTCCCGAATGTTGGAAGCTGAACGTCCAACGGGGCTTCTGATTGGCTGCAGGAGCTTCCAGCAGCCAATCAGAAGCCGCGCTTTGATTTCTGAACATTTTGGAAGTCAAACGGACTTCTGGAACGGATCCCGTTCGACTTCCAAGGCGTGACTATTTTCTTCTTTCTCATTTATTTTAATTTATATTTTGTTGAGATTACTAAAATAATACCCCCTTCCCCTCGGAACAGGAGTATCTTCCTGGGGATAGGAGGGAGAAATGCCACACAACAACAACAAGCAAGGCAAGACTCAAATCGCATGATGCATGAACATCATTATCGGTGCTGCAGAGTGCAAATTTTTCCAGCGATTTATCTACTGGTAGATAACTTCACTGGTAACAGTGATTGGATGCCAATTGGAAATGTGATATTGGCTGTTTCAAAGGTGGTCGGTTTGGGTTTTTTGTAGCTTTGTTTAGTAAACACAAGTAAAATAAAAATAAATTTGCACAGGAATTTTTCTTTTGTTCGAAATCTCCCAGAAAACTCACATGGCTGATGATGCCAGGGAAATATATACACAAGGGATTCCCAACCTGCCTGGCCATCAGTCAAGGACACTTGAGAGTTATAGTCCAGCAATGGCCACAATCCCCTCCTGCTTTCTACCTCTGTGTTTCACTCCCTTTAAGCCATTGATCCTGCTTCTCAGGATCTTTCAAACTAAGATAGCCACCCTCCCATGACCTCTGCTCAAAATCTTATCCCGTTGGCACCCCGCCCCCCAGCACTGCCACTGACCTTGTCGTAAGGGCAACAGGCCCATCCGCCCGAGCTGGACTTGCAGCAGGTCTGGTGGTCGTGACAGTAGTGCTGATCACCGCACGACACATCCCGGCCGGACGTGGGGGCGCGCGAGGAACTCAGCAGACCGCCTGCAGGCAGGAGCCTGGGCCGGAACTGCTTCTCGCATGTCCGAGCTGCCACGTTGCAGGTGTAGCCCGAAGGGCAGCAGTGTTTGTGATCCTCGCAGCAAACAGCCTGCAGAAGCAGAGAGAGAAAAGCTTTGGTCCTCAGGGTCTGTCCTGATGCCGCAACACTTGATGGCCTAGCCAAAGAGTTGCCCACATGTGAAAGGGGGTTTGCTTTTAACAGCTAAAAAGGATACAAGTTTCTGTTATTAACCAACGTCTCCCCAGTGGAGAAGACATGGCCAAATGCAGCGCAATAAACAAAAGCAAGGGGGTGGGGAAAAGGGGAATGGCTGACAAGCTGAAATTTGTGCCTCTTTTTAAGAATTACTTGCACCCTGAGAAATCTCCGCTTTCATTTTACACAAACTCGAGTTTTTAGACCTTAAAAGCTGTGGAGACAGCGTTGTTGAAGAAGAAGAGTTTGGATCTGATATCCCGCTTTATCACTATCCGAAGGAGTCTCAAAGCGGCTAACATTCTCCTTTCCCTTCTTCCGCCACAACAAACACTTTGTGAGGTGAGTGAGGCTGAGAGACTTCAGAGAAGTGTGACTGGCCCAAGGTCACCCAGCAGCTGCATGTGGAGGAGCGGAGACGCGAACCCGGTTCCCCAGATTACAAGTCTACCACTCTTAACCACTACACTACACTGGCTCTCACTGGCTTGGGCGTGTTCTCAGGTTACTGGGGGGGCGAGGAGGAGTCGAGGAGGCTGGGGCCATCTCCCTTGGCTAGTGAAACACACATTTATTTCACCCAACACGCTGAAGAAACCAAGCTGCTGCTTCTCTGACCAGCACCCTGCACCCTCTGCCTCCCACACCTGCTCTATATTTTTCTGTGCTTTGCCCTGCTCACTGCCTCTGTCCAAGCCTCTTGCCCTATTTCCTAATAGGTCAGAGTCGATTCCAGCATCACACAGTGCAAGGCTGCCTCCCGCATGTCAATCAGTCACCCAGTGCCCTGGCATGCTTTCGCTTCAGTGTTCTCTGCTGGCACCTGGGCAGAAGGTAAAGGTAAAGGGACCCCTGACCATTAGGCCCAGTCGTGACCGACTCTGGGGTTGCGGCGCTCATCTCGCTTTACTGGCTGAGGGAGCCGGCATACAGCTTCCGGGTCATGTGGCCAGCATGACTAAGCCGCTTCTGGCGAACCAGAGCAGTGCACGGAAACGCCGTTTACCTTCCCGCCGGAGCGGTACCTATTTATCTACTTGCTCTTTGAGGGGCTTTCAAACTGCTAGGTTGGCAGGAGCTGGGACCGAGCAACAGGAGCTCACCCCGTTGCGGGGATTCAAACGGCTGACCTTCTGATCGGCAAGTCCTAGGCTCTGTGGTTTAGCCCACAGCGCCACCCACGTTAAGTTTGTGCAAAGCCCCGGCTGCACTCACGTTGGGTAGCTGGCAGCAGCTCCACCCGCCCGAGACATCCCTGCAGCAGGTCTGCCCTTCCTCGCAGCTGGTTGTGTCGTTGCACCGGATGCCACGGTTCTGAGTCACACCGGCAGGATGCTTGGGAGCCCAAGGGAGAGAGTGCTGCGGCGACTGGCAGGTTTTCTGACCTGGATCGCAAGTGTAGTCTTTGGGGCAGCAGTGGACATGGTCTGGGCAACAGACAGCCTGCAGGGGAGGCAGGAGAGAGATACAAGAATAGGAGCTGGCAAGATTTAACATCAAAGATCAGAGACCAAAACGGCAAAAAAATTCTGAGAACCACTGGCCTCGGGCATCATTGTGAATTCACAAGAGGCCGAGAAAGAGGAGCAGGATTTGAATCTGGGACTCCCTGGGGTCAGAGCTCAGTCCCTTATGCTGCACCAGCTCTTTAGGAGACGATGGCTACAAGGGCTGAACCCCAGGAACCATTTTCCCAGCTGGAAGCATCTTAAGAAAACACAGGGATTGGCCAATGGGGATAAGGTGAGCCACCAAAGAGGTTCCTCTTTTGAGAACCATTGCCTGCCACAAAGGCATATTACAGCAGGGGAAGGATTCCCCTTTGTTTAAAAAGAGGTTTTTCTTGAACTGCACAGAACAGCACCATCACTTTAGTTTCACACTTGATAGCAACTTGTTGGGGACTCTTCCGCCACCCCAGCTTACCTCTGGGAAAGGGCAGCACCCCCACTCGCCCGAGGGCATCCGGCAGCAGGTGTTCCCGTCTGGGCAGCTCGCCTTGTCGTCACACCTGATGTCATTCACCTCCCTCAGCTGAATGAGAGCCATCGAAACCTGCCGGGAAGGCCGTCTGCTTTGGACGCAGGAGCCGTGTTCCACGTCACAGGTGTAGCCCGCAGGGCAGCAATTCTTTTGGTCAGAGCAGCAGACGGCCTGCGGAGGAAAGGAAGGAAGGGTGAAGACTCACCCTCATCAGGGGCCTATAGGCAGCTCCCCAAATCAACCACTCTTTACCTGTAAGGAAACCGCTGCCACCATGACACACATACATTTTGGGGATAAACTCGCCCGCTCGACGTACCTGTGGGAAAGGGCAGCACGCCCAGCTCAGCGCTCCGACCGTGCAGCACGTCTGCCCATCTAGGCAGCTGAACTCGTCGTTGCATTTCACGTTCCTGCTCAAAGAGGCGAAGCCAACGACGGCCGGCTTCTTCTCCAGCCAAGGGATGCTGCCTCCGTTCTTCGTGCAAGTGCCTTCTGACAAGTTGCACTGGTAGTTGGTGGGGCAGCAGTGGGAGCCGTCCTTGCAGCAGATGGCCTGGGGGGAGGGAGAAGCAGAGGGGGTGGGTGGGGCGGGAAGGAACTCGTGAGCCTGGAAGGAATCGGGGACAGGATTTACAATCCCTGACTGTAAACGGTGGCAGGGTCTCTGGTCTCACCAAGTCTTCAATGGGATTTTGATTGGAGACTCAAGTCAACGATGCTACAGGAATCAACCTACTCCTGTTCAGCTTCAAATTACAGGCTGATTTTGTAGGTTTTTCAAAAGAATGCATGGGGTGGGGGAACGGCATTATATGCTGGGGGGTGGGGGCTGACCAGATGAGTTTTTCCTTCATTGCTAATGACACCTCACATTTTTATTCCAAATGTGTTGGAAGCCCCAGGGACAGAGCAGCTGTGCAGGCGAAGTCCTAGATGGCATGTAAGGGCAGAAGAGTCCCTTCCCGATCCATTGGGATAAAGTAATGAAATTATTACTAATCTGGCAAATCACTGGGCACCCCCAGCTGCCAAATGCAAAGCCAGAACCAAATTAGATGGGATTGCATCAGGTTAGGGAGCTGCTGCCATCCTGTAAAAAGTGGGAGAACCAATTTAAATGGGAAACGCAGTGGGGAGAGCCAGGCTGAAAACTTGCCAGCCCATATTTTACTTCCCCACATATCCCTCTTTCTCCAGGTGCTTTGGGCTTCGACACTGAGAAGGCTTGGGAAAGCAGAGAGGGAAAGGAGCCCAAGAAAAGAAAGGGGCCTAGAAATATCACTGACTGCAACACAAACCATAGGGCAGGTTACAGGTAGGTAGCCGTGTTGGCCTGCCATAGTCAAACAAAAATAAAAAATTCCTTCCAGTAGCACCTTAGAGACCATCTAAGTTTGTTATTGGTATGAGTTTTCGTGTGCATGTGATTAGCGAGGGGGAGACTGAATTTCACCGAGCAAAAGCCACTGGTTTTATGCATTATGCAATCTACTGCTCACCCCACAAATGGGCTCTGCTTGTTCCCATTTTACAGACAGCAAAACTCCGGCCGTGAGACACTCCCAGCGCAGCCAGGCTTGAACCCACTTCCCCCCCTTTCCGTTCCACAGCCAAGACACTTGGAGCGCACGGGCCACTGTGGCATTTGGCAGTGAGTGTTGACTTGGCCGGCCCAGGCAGAATCGCCAATTTTCGGGGCAGGGAGGAAGAGATGGGACCTGCCCCACCCTCCTCTTACCTCTGGCAAGGGGCAGCAGCCCCACGCGCCCGATGACAGACGGCAGCAGGTGTGCCCTTCTGGGCATTCCGTGTGGGCATCGCACGGCACTGCTGTGCCCGCAGAGCTCGCAGGCAGGGAATGTGGCTCTGCTTTTGCCAGCCACGGAATGCTTCTGCCGCCTTCGTCGCAGGTCCCAGCGGCCACATTGCATGTGTAGCCCTTTGGGCAGCAGTGGATGTGGTCTGAGCAGCAGACAGCCTGGAAAAGGACATGGAGGGTTCTCAGGTTCATTCATGGAGCAGCTGACACAGAGGGCACAAGGAGGCTGCCACTTAGCCATGGAAGAAAGACCCTCCCCACCAGCCCAGCTAGCAGAGATCCTTTTCGACATAGAGGTTCCTGAACATTTCAGGCCACCATTCCCCTGGGTCCCACGGAGACTCAGAAACTACAACTAATCCAGAATGCAGCTGCAAGGCTGCTGACTGGGAGCAGTCGCTGGGACCATATACAGTGGTACCTCGGGTTACATACGCTTCAGGTTACAGACTCCGCTAACCCAGAAATAGTACCTCGGGTTAAGAACTTTGCTTCAGGATGAGGACAGAAATCGTGCTCCGGCAGCGCAGTGGGAGCGGAAGGCCCCATTGGCTAAAGCGCTGCTTCAGGTTAAGAACAGACCTCCAGAACGAATTAAGTTCTTAACCTGATGTACCACTGTAACTAGTCCTAAAGGATCTTCAGTGGCTCCCAGAATGTTTCCGAGAACAATTCAAAGTGTTGGTGCTGACCTTTAAAGCCCTAAACGGCTCCGGCCTAGTATACCTGAAGGAGCGTCTGCACCCCCATTTTTCAGTCCACACACTAAGATCTAGCTCCGAGGGCCTTCTGGTGGTTCCCTCACTGCAAGAAGTGAGGTTACAGGGATCCAGGCAGAGGGCCTTCTCGGTAGTGGCGCCCGCCCTGTGGAACGCCCTCCCATCAGATGTCAAGGAGATAAACAACTACCAGGTGTCTTTTAGAAGACATCTGAAGGCAGCCCTGTATAGGGAAATTTTAAAAATGTCTAATGTTGCACAATTTTTTATGTGCTGTAAGCTGCCCAGAGTGGCTGGGGAATAAATTAATAATAAATAATGATAATGATGATTATTCCCAGTTACCCCTGCCATGTAAAAACATTCAGAATAGCGGTTACTCACTAAGGAACATAGTAGGCAACACAGTAAAATTGAAAGCAGTAACCACCTGCTACACATTTGTTTAAAATCCAATGAAAACTACTTTGTTCAATTAGTTCAACAAAAACGGAGAAGCTGGTGTCACTGGGTATCAGGTTCATCCAAGTCTGATAGTCATTTACACCTCCAGCGCTCCCTGCCATGCCCTTGCCTCTTAGTGCCCCCATCACCAGGGGGAAGTAATGCCCCCTTTGGAAACCACGGTTTTAACAGCAGGTATCGGGGACAAGGCCTGGTACGCTTCCACAGGCAAAACTATAGTAAGGTTACCAGACGTCCCCGTTTCTTGGGGACAGCCCCTGGATTTACATATCAGTCCCCTGACAAAATCCATCTATTTAGCAGGAAGTTGAAAAGCGTCCCCGGATTCATCGGGGGGAAAACTGGTAACCTTAAACTATAGGATTCGTCCTGTCCCCCCACTATGGCCACTTCCTGACTTGAATGAGTCAAAACCCTTGCCCCACAGAAGGAAGAAAGGAAGTTGCCTTGGTCCACCAAGTTCAGGACTGACCGGTGGGATTTCAGAAGGTGCCAGAGACTGAGCCTGGGACCACCTGCACCCCTGTCCCCTCATCCATCGCTCCTCTTACCTCCTCCAAGGGGCAGCACCCCCATTCGCCTGGGCTTCGCAGGCAGCAGGTGTTCCCATCTGGGCAGGTGTGCTCATCGTCGCACTGGACAACACCGGCTACAGGAAGGGGAGGCAGGCACATCGGAATGGGAACCAAGAACGCCCCACCTCAAGGCTGTTTTGGGCGGCCCTTGGCAACATCTGACTCCTCCCTGAACCCCTTCCCACTGTCTTACTGTCTTGCCAAGGCTGGGTAAGTGAGGTGCTGGGCTTTGGGAAGGAGGTGTGGTGTTCTGGCAGAGTCCTAGTAGCGTCCTAACTCCTTTCCAAAGCCTAGTAGTGCTTTCCTAGCTTTAGGAAGGAGGTGGGAGGGCTCTAGGACCCTGCCAGAGCTTTGCACCTCCTTCCCGAAGCCTGGTGTGTTGCTTAGCTGGTATGGGGAAGGCAGCATGAGGGGTGAGGAGTATCAAGTTTTGGTCTCGCTCCCTTAGGAGCAGAGGAAGCTGCATTATACCGTGCTAAAGCATTGGCCCATCTAGCTGAGGACTGTCTACACTGACTGGGAGTGTCTCGCCACTGTTTCAGACACGGATCTCTCCCAGCCCTAACCTGGGGATGCCAGATAGCTAGATAGCTAGATAATTTATTACAGTTGGAGATCAGCTTATAAAACACACTTGGGGGTACAGTCACAGAAGGAAAACAAACAATTTTCAAACAAAACAAACAAACAATGCACAAAACAAACAATGCACAACAATAAATTTAAAAACAATGTACAACAATAAACCACCGCAGCGAACTGACCCAGAGTCACCCATAGAACCGAGTTTGGGGATTTTCTTAACGAACTAGTTTGAGTTGGGAGACGGTCTGTGCCTACAGATCTGTACACAGAACCTGGCCGGGTCGTCTTCTGATCTTTGCCTAACAGGAATAGGTTGAATTTTTGCTTTTCCGAGAGGTCAGCGAGCCTCACCAGTAGGGGACCAATGGTCTTAACTACATGCCTCTTCATAAAAGGGACATCTAAAGAACAAGTGCTCTGGGCTTCCTATCTCCCCCAATGAAGAGGCGCAAAGTCTCAGTGTATGGGACTTTTTTCAAGGCTCCTTCCAGGACCGGCGAGGGCAGGGCCAAGCTTCTGGTGAGTGTAAAGGCCCTTTTTGCAGGAGATGCCAGAAATTGAACCTGGGACCTTCTGATTGCAAGGCAGATGCTCCTCCAATAAGCAGCAGCCCCTCTCCCAAAGTCTACATCCTGGGCAGCCAACCTGGTACCTTCCTGAAGCAGCTGACCTACACCTCCCAACCACTTCTGACACCACGATGCTAGCTATCCCCATTCAACATAACACATGCAGGCACAGATTTTCGCCTCCCTTGCTGCTTTGCAGAATACCCCCCCCCCACACACACACACACCGAGTCTTGCCTCACCTGTTGGGCGGAGGTCCGCAGCGAGGTGCAAGATGGGCCATGACCTCTGCGGGGTCATAGTGCATCGCGAGTGCTCCAGGTCGCACTTGGTGCCCTGTGGGCAGCAGTGAAGGTGGTCGCTGCAGCAGACAGCCTGGCAGGAGGAGAGGAAAGGTTGTGGGCATCAGATCCAGAATGGCACTGCCTGCATCTGCCTAGCTTGGGACGTAGTGTGGGCTGGAGGGCACCAGTTCATGCCAAACATGGCAACCCATGCTTCTGGTTTGAGGGCTGCATCTTTTCCGTATCTTGCTGCTATGGGCAGCAAGCCCAGCGGACAAGTGCTAATTTGCAGTAAGGCTTCACGGAAAAGAGGACCAACAGGCATCCCAAAGCTCCCCCAAAATGAATCAAGTGGAGGGGGTGTCAAGGTCCTCAGAAGAAGCTGCCCTGGTGGATCTGTGCTGCTGGGAGTGGAGTAAGACTGGGCAATATATGGTCCAAAATCAGTTTGAAGTCCGTATCATGATATTGGTTTCATAATTTTTGACCTGGAAATGTATCGTGAATCACGATGTGTGTGTATGCTCTGTGCAAAAGTCACAGTGCGGGGAAAGCCATGAAGCCAGCCAATGCCTCTACAACGCTCCATCCATATTTCAGACATTGTGATATATTGGTATATCGCAATGTTCAGCTTGTGATAAATTGCGATGTCGAAAACCAGGCATCACCCAGCGCTAGAGTGGAGTACAAGCCTCAGGGAAGTGGGCAAGTGAAAGAGGGAGGTGATTTCTTGCTTCACCCCCACAGCCAAAATCCAATGTACAGTAGAACTTTGGTTCTCGAACGGCTTAGTTGATGAACAAATTGACTCCGCAATGCCTTGGTTTTTGAATGATTTCAGGAGTTGAACGTACTTCCGGAACGGATTGAGTTCAAGAACCAAGGTTCCACTGTATGTTGGTCAAAAAAAGAGCTGCCACAATTTGAATTTAGCGAGAGCCGCAGGCCTAGCAACACTGGCCCCTTCCACTGAACCCACACAATCCCATCCAGTTGTCTTTCTGAATTTGATACTTACATTGGGTAGGTGGCAGCAGCCATATTGGCCCGTTGGGAGAATGCAGCAGGTGTCTGTATCCGGGCAGCTGGACTGATTACCTGGGCAGAGACTGTTCCGAGGTGAATCTGCAGAGGAGGTTCAGAGACAGGAATTTAAGGGGGTCGGATGCACTGCCTTGTCAGAAGGGGAATGAAGAACTGCTGTACTGAATGGGCAGCAACTCCAGGGCCACCCCATCCTTCACTCCACGTTCCGTACCCAACAGAACCGCTCGCCTGCTCGCTGGGAACTTCTTCTGAAGAGGGTGTTCCCCGGAGGCTGCAAAGCACCGCGCGTGTGGCAGGTCGCAAGTTGTGTTGTGTGGGCAGCAGTGGATCTTGTCTTCACAGCACAATGCCTTGGGAGAGAAAGAGGCGAGGAATGTGACAGTAAGCCCCAAATCCATTATTTCAATTGGTTGTTGTTGTTTTTTTTAATTTTCATGTTGCTGTTATATATTTGCTTTTCTTAGCTTATGGGTTCATGGTACGTTCAATATAATTTCATGTTGCTGTTATATATTTGCTTTTCTTAGCTTACGGGTTCACGGTACTTTCAATATTTAATTGTAAGCCACCCTGATCATGTATCCCAAAGATTGTGCTTTTATTATTGCCTTTTATACCCAAACAAGTTTCTAGTCTAGCATGGATGATGGGAGGTGTAGTCCAATGACCACGGATAACAGCCGCGGGTTTCCCATCCCTGCCTGATTTGATTTGCTGCTTGCTTCACACACACACCTCAATTACCTGGTCCTATTTCTAAGTTATCTTAGAATTTAATATCTAAGTATTTTTCCTTCAAGAAGCACCACCTCAAGCTTCTTAGCAACTATATTACATAGACTCTTTTGCCAATGGCTTCAGAAAGTTCAAGAGCACTTGTGCCTTTGAGATGTTGAGTTCATTAATGACTTTCTCTTGAGTTGTTTTGGTTTTTTTACATTTTTAAATATTTAGTTAGGTTTTTTAAGAGGTGTCAAGTTGCATCCCAGCATAATTACTTAAGGAGAAGCTTCGGTTCTGAAACACATCCAGCTATAATACTGCGTTCAGCTATAATGAAACTCTCACAGATGTGGACTTTGGAGAACCCATTTCTGCTTTTTGCATTCTCTCACGAATTTGCCCCCTGGTTCTTTTCGAGTTTCTTTTTCTTTTCTTTTTGCACGACCTGGAGCCGTTCTATAGTGCACCTGCTCTCTTGCTGCATTGCAGAGACTCCTCCCCACCCCCCAGCTAGCCAATGGGTCTTGCTACCCCGTAAGACCCACTCTCCCCTCTGGGAATCTTCAGGGATTCAAGCTGCACAGACACACTTGGTATCAATGGTACAAGGTGTGACCCAGAAGTTGCTCCACAACCTCCTGTTCAATACATGAACTTAAAACCAAGTCAGACCCAAGGCAGACCTGGAAGATCAACAGGGATTTCCTATTCTGTTGTTTAATAACAGCATCAACCAAACTACACTCCCAGTACAACTGCTGAAGTGCAGGAAGTTGGGGCAGGTGACGAGGATTGTATTCTGTGGAGGGGAACCCCATTATGGTAGAAGGGGCACTGCCCCCCAACCTCACTCTTCCAGAGGGCAACGCTGGTTTATCTGCTTTCTCCTCCTCAGTCCCAATGCTGCCTTGCAGAACTCGCCAGAGAGCAAGATGGTGACTGAAGGAGACTGAGTTGGCTTCTCTTGGCGTTGGCTCTGGCGCCACCTGCTGTTGGGCTCCTTGTCTCCTGCCCTACCAGTCCCAAACATGCACCAGCCACCACTGAATTTTGTGCGTGTGGAAGGACTGGGACGCAGTTCGGTTCTGCCACTCACATTCCTGGGCTAAGAACTCTTTAATTGTTAAGTGCTGGCCTTTTGCGTCTGGTTCTGGTTGGCAGATCTTTGGGTTCTAATCAATAGCAAAGTAGAACGTGGGAGCCTGAAGTCCACCTGCCTCTGATCTCGACCACTATTGTCTACTCTGACAGACAGCAGTAAGTGCTCCGTCATGGTGCTGTGGCACCCGCAAGGTCTCAAGACAACTGCAGGTGCCTTTCAGAAGCCTCTGCTTTTCCATCAGATTGGCTTTTAGCGGTCAGGAAAAAGGCAAGCTAAAGATTTAATAATTTACGACGGGTTTTCAGATTGTTAGTCACCCAAAGGCTAGACATCAAATCAATTAATACCTTGATTTTTGGGGGGTGGGGGACACTGTTCTCTGCAGCTTTTGCTTATACTAAGTGTTTTGTGAGTTGCGGAAGCATCTGCAGGGAAAGCACAGAACAGAACACTGGGTGGGGAATCCAGATCTCTCTTCACTTTAAAACCAAGTTCCTGGTCCCTTGGGCTGTACATATATGGTTGAAAGCGCACAAGAAACGTGTTAAAATCTCAGAAGCAAGAAAGGTGGCTGAGTGGGGTGCTAGGCCTTCAGTGTGATTTGCGATTACAAGAAAACAAAAATGACATAAAGTGCTAGCAAGTGAAGAATTTTGTGTGTGTGTGTATATATATATATATATATAAAATATTGTATATATTTATATATATATATATATGTAAACACCCACAAAAGGACAAATTATGCAAATGAAAGATGCTTGTATCATTTATAGACTGAAGAATTAAGCTTCTTTGGCACTGATTTTTATAGGCTAGTGATGCAGAAGGAAGATATCAGGATGAAATGGCATTGCCAACAGGAACTGTACATTGTAATCGTTGGACATGACAATCTTTGGACTATCCTTGGACTTTACGACAATAAAAACATATAGAAGCTTAACGGTAACATGATTATGTTATTGCCACCAGGAACTGTGCTTTGCAATTTTTTGACATGGCGACTACAGTTTTATTATATATAATGTTATGTTACTTTATAGCCAGTTACGTGTGTGTTGTGGTATTCTGAACATGAATTATGTAACGAGGCAATCGTGGCATTGCAGGGGGTTGGAACAGATGACTTTGGGGGTCCCAACTCTACAATTCCATCTGCCGGGCCCCCATACCTCGGGCATCGGGCAACACCCCCAGACTCCATCGGGCATCATACAACAAGTAGACTCATTTGGGCACTCCGATTCCCCATCTGGACACTGAACAGCACCGACTCTGGCAGGAAAGGTTGGAGCTAGAAGCCAAAAGCAACAGAAAATCCATGTTAAAAGTAAGTTCTAGCCGATTTTCGAAAAACATTCAGAGGAAGCCACTGGGATAGTTAGATAATTCTTCTTGCCAGGTTTTGCAGTTCATTGTTCCGGCTGTGACCACCCCTCTCTCCTTTCCATCACCCTGCCCCAAGGTACCTTCACTCTTAGAGCAGGATTTCCCGTCAGGACTGCAGCGGGAGCCAAGGGGGCAGCAATAGTGACCGCCAGCACAGGAGATGCCCTGTAAGAGAGGAGGCGAACGTCAGGGGAAAAGACATTCAGCACAAGAGATGGGGGTGGTGATTGCAGGCTGAGAAGGAACCTGCCTTTGCCTGGACCACAGCAGGATGGGTATTTTCTAGGGAGAGGTGTTGCGGACTCAAGTCTGCCCATGAACTAGACAGGGAGGCATGGCAGCCATGTAGCTGGCTGCAGTCACTCAGTGGGATGCTTCCCTTCCATCCCTTTCCAGGACTACAGTCAGTTGCCACCCCCTCTTTCTGTGCTCAGTGCTCCACAGTGCTCAGGTTAAGCGAAGATCACAAGGTTGATTCAGAAGGTTGGTGGCTCACCTACTCAAAGGAGAGATTGAGTGAAAAATCTTGCAGTTGTGGCTGGGGACAGGAAGAGATTTCGGAGAGGTTTCTGCTGCCTTCACAACTAAAAAGCACCCTACCCACAAACTCTGGCAGATACCTTTTTGAGATACTCAATAGGAAAATCATGTTTCTTCTCCTTTTTAACCACCCAGTTAGGAGCAGAGTACATATGGAAACAGAGATCTATTAAGTGTTAGAACATCTGTTCTGAGATTTATTTCAGCACGGAGCACAAAAGTGAAGGAGGCAGGCTGAGACTACAAGGTGTGGGACACGGAGGCTGAAACTGGCCCTTTCAGCTATCCCGAAACAGTCCTGGAGGAAGACCTGCACCTTGCAGGAACACCCTCCCCTGTTCTCTTCTGTGTCTCACCTCTTTCCAGGGGCAGCAGGCCAAGTCATCGTCCGGAGTACGCAGGCAGGAGTATTCCGCCGGGCACACACGGCCGTCTAAGCACGTGACACCAGAGGGCTCCGCCACCTGGTGGAGAGAGTTGTCTTGCGGAGGGAACATGCGCAGGGAGGCAGCTGTGAACTGAAAACAGAAAGAAGAAGTGGGAAAGTGGGGAGCAGAACTGGCCCCGTGCAGATACCCACACAGACCCAAGACCTCCCTGGAAGAAACAGCTGATACAGAGCTGGGGGGGCGGGGAGGTGTCACATAGCTCAGTCAGTAGGACGTGAGACTCTTAATCTCAGGGTTGTGGGTTTGAGCCCCACGGGGGGCAAAAGATTCCAGCATTGCGGGGGTTGGACCAGATAACTATCGAGGTCCCTTCCAACTCTACGATCCCATGATTCTAGGGTTCTACTCCATGTTAGAAAGTCAGATATATAAGCTTGGCTCCAAATGGCTCCTTAAATGAAGGTTGCGGTCACCAATTTGGAACGTCTAGTTGGAAGAGGCCAATATACATGAGAACTGTCCCCTGGGATCAAGTGACTTTTCTTCTTTAAGTTCTCAAAGTTCTTAACCTAAGCTCAAGGTTGTCATCTGAACTAGGCAGATGTTTAACTGAGAATCAATCAGTCAGTCCATTGTTTGAAAAAATGAGACTTTAGAGCCCCAAAATGGCAACTGGGCATTCCGTTTTGGCATCTGTGGCCTTAGTTTAAGGAGCCATTTGGTGCCTAGATTATATCTGAGTTTCTAACACTGCCAACAGCCCTGCCCTCCATGAATTTGTCTAATCTTCTTTTAAATCCAGTTTAAATTCTGATCCTATTCAGGTGTGCTATTGGTGCACATGTGCCACAGACAGGTGGGGTGAGCCGGAACAGTAAGCTCAGTTCCACTGCCAAGTAAGTGGCAGGGAGCCATTTTACTTGTGGACTTTTACCTCCAGCCAGTGTTAGAAACTGGTACAGAAAACCTAGGCGCCAAATGGCTCCTGGGACCTGGGTTATAGGTGCCAAAACAGAATGTCTAGTCGCTATTTGGGGGGAGGAGGGTTGTCGGCAACACTTTTTATTTATTATTCTGATAAGCTTGAACTAATAATTCACATAAGAGACACATTGTTAATAGCACTTTTTAATCAGAAATTGTTAATACATGTTTAATCTGGTGTTTACAATATTGGTACCATAGTTCAGTTTTCAAAACACTCTACTCTTTACTGTTAAGCTCCTTAACATATTGTCTATCCTTAACGTTTACTTCAAGGCTTCAAAGCACAATACATTTCAGTAATCCTTGAGTGCCAGCCAGGCGCAAAAAAAGGGCACCCAGACTTTTTGAGGTGTTTGCAAATAAAGAATCTTTAGGCGCAAAATGCACCTGGCGCTCTGCTAATTTCGAACCCTGCCTTCAACTCATGGAGAGGGAAATAGTGAAAGGGGAGGGTTGAGCTTAACAAGCTTGTTCCTACTCATATGTGGGGTACGGATTTTATTTCTATTAAAAAGATAAGCTTTGGGAATACAGTGGTACCTCAGATTACATACGCTTCAGGTTACATACGCTTCAGGTTACAGACACCGCTAACCCAGAAATAGTGCTTCAGGTTAAGAACTTTGCTTCAGGCTGATAACAGAAATCGTGCTCCGGCGATGCGGTGGCAGCGGGAGGCCCCATTAGCTAAAGTAGTGCTTCAGGTTAAGAACAGTTTCAGGTTAAGTACGGACCTCCGGAACGAATTAAGTACTTAACCTGAGGTACCACTGTATTTGTTTTTCCTGTTGGGGCTTTTTTATGCTTCCTTTCATGTTTTACTTTGTACAGTGGTGCCTCTGGTTACGTACTTAATTCATTCCAGAGGTCCGTACTTAACCTAAAACTGTTCTTAACCTGAAGCACCACTTTAGCTAATGGGGCCTCCTGCTGCTGCTGCGTCGCTGGAGAACAATTTCTGTTCTCATCCTGAAGCAAAGTTCTTAACCTGAAGCACTATTTCTGGGTTAGCGGAGTCTGTAACCTGAAGCGTATGTAACCCAAGGTCCCACTGTATTTATGCATTATACAAACATTTGTGCACCATTCTGGAATCTTTTTGATGTCCAGAAGTACTTTAAATAAACCATTGTTTAAAAAGGGTGCATTTAATGGAAGGGGGGAAACAGCTCTGCCTTTACGAAGTTGGGAGTGGGACAAAGACTTGGCTTTTCACCTACTTGTGGAAGGTGCAAATCTAGTTCTCACCTGAGGCTGGTCACAGCAGGAATATCCATCTTCTCCAGAGAGCTTGCAACAAACGGAGGATCCCTTACAGCTATGTCCATCGGGGCACTGCAGAGAAGAAGCTGACCCTCCGAGCACCAGGCACACAAACAGCTGTACCCACCGCATCTTGGCCAAGAAGCTGAAAAGAGAAAGATGGAGAAAAGGACAGGTGTTGGTTAATTACAGGCAAGTCAATGTCTTCCAGCAGTCACGAAATTAAAAGACGTCTGCTTCTTGGGAGAAACGCAATGACAAACCTAGACAGCATCTTAAAAAGCAGAGACGTCACCTTGCCAACAAAGGTCCGTATAGTTAAAGCTATGGTTTTCCCATTAATGATGTATGGAAGTGAGAGCTGGACCATAAAGAAGGCTGACCGCCGAAGAATTGATGCTTTTGAATTATGGTGCTGGAGGAGACTCTTGAGAGTCCCATGGACGGCAAGAAGATCAAACCTATCCATTCTCAGGGAAATCAGCCCCGAGTGCTCACTGGAAGGACAGATCCTGAAGCTGAGGCTCTAATACTTTGGCCACCTCATGAGAAGAGAAGGCTCCCTAGAAAGGACCCTGATGTTGGGAAAGATTGAGGGCACAAGGAGAAGGGGACGGCAGAGGATGAGATGGTTGGACAGCGTTCTCGAAGCTACCAGCTTGAGTTTGACCAAACTGCGGGAGGCAGTGGAAGACAGGAGTGCCTGGCATGCTCTGGTCCATGGGGTCACAAAGAGTCGGACACAACTAAACGACTAAACAACAACCCACTGCGAAATATAACCAGGCCTTTGGCCTTTAACTATCTGTGGCTTTTTAGAACTGGGTGGGGTGTTTCTAATGTATTCCTCTTTCCTCTTGGTTTTAATGTATCTTCGGGGGATTACTGTCTGTTTGGTTATAAGTTGTTTTGGTGAGAAAACAGGTCAGCAATAAATCACAGGGAGTCAGTGAAGTTAACTCTTTATTCAAGGAAACAAGGTGGACTCAGGAGGCCAGGCCTAGTGGGCAGAGTGAATCGTCCTGGTAGATCTTGCCCCTGTGAGGCAGTTGTGGGGAGTCTGAAGGTCCCTCTGCCTTCCCACTGTTGCCTAAGTCTCCTCCTCCCCTGGATCCAAGCAATCGGAGGCTCCTTCATCTTGCATGTCCTTGCTTCTCCCTCCTCATACCTCTTCTGGGAGACCAGGGAGGAGGGGAAGTAGTCTCAGCAGGAAGAGGGGTGGGGACAACGACAACAGACCAGCTTTCTCACCGGCCTGACTTACCGTATTTTTCGCTCAATGGGACGCACTTTTTCCCCTCCAAAAATGAAGGGGAAATGTGTGTGCGTCCTATGGAGCGAATGCAGGCTTTCGCTGAAGCCTGGAGAGCAAGAGGGGTCGGTGTGCACGGACCCCTCTCGCTCTCCAGGCTTCAGGCAGCTATCCGCAAGCCTTCGGAGCACGGCGGGTGTTCCGCCAGGCTCCGAAGGCTTGCGGATAGCAGCCTGTTCTGGGGGTTGGGGTCAGGGAAGCTCGGGTTTTATTTCCCCCCCTAAAAACTAGGTGCACCCTATGGTCCGGTGCACCCTATGGAGCGAAAAATACGGTATCTCTGCCTCTCGCCCTCCATTGCTTCAGCTTCTGCCCTGAGTCTGGACTTCTCTCTGCCACTGACTCCCCCCGCTTCTTAAACCCTGTTGTCTCTTCAGCTTCCGACACCTCCTCCTCCCAGTCTTCAACTTCTTACCTCCCACCACCCACCCCCAGGCTCGAAGCCTTCTTCCCCTGGGCAAGATAAAGTGACTGACAAATTTAATTAAATAATAATAATAAATGCCAAGAAGCAGACCCAGGCATAAACGAGAACATGTGCATCAAAAACGTGACCCAGAACTCTGACCTACTGGAGTATCACCTGACTCAGCTGGGTCATCAGCTGACTTAACTGACCCTCGTGTGACTCAGTCATTTTGTACAACATCATGTGAGCAAGCTCTGGGTGTGAACAGAGCCGATAATGGGAAGTTCTAGTCAACGCTGCATTGGGCCATAGAGTTGCCGGCCGCAGGCTAGAATTAAGGGCCTGGGCAGTTGTCACTGAGCTCCTACCGCTGCCCAAGAAGTCTTCAAAGCAAGCAAGGCCAACCCTACCATTAGGCAGAATGAGGTGATGACCTCAGATAGCAGATGCCAAGGGACAGGGGGCAGCGATGAGGTGTTGGGAGCAGTTTGGATAAAAAATCAATGATTTTAAAAAAATAAAATGCTTTTGGAGGAAAAACCTTTCTAAAGATAGTTTTCTATTTAAGTTACATTATGGTCCAAAGGCTATTCATCAGGAAATAAGGATTTGTTTTAAGTTTTTCATGTGCTAAAACTCAGTCTAATTTTTTTTTTAAATTGTTTAACCACAACAGTTAACAAACATGGACACATATGCTATAATGTTATTGTTTTAGTTAAATAAATTGTTATTGAGGAAATGATTATTTTTCTCCTTCCAATAAAGTACAGCAGAAAAGTTGTCCAAATATAAACACAACTTATTAAACCTCACAATAATTTCATAATTATCTATGTACTTCTAATAGTATAACCAAATCAGTAACTTTTGATATAACTGCAAAAACTACTCTGAAAAATTATTATTCCAAAAATGAAACCTTTATCTGGTTGTAAATATTAAGATTATACCAGCAAGAATGAGTCTTTCTGTAAAAAGATGATTTAAATCAAGTCTTACTGACTAGTGCTTTAAATTGTGATTTAAATCGATTTGATTTGAATCAAATCCACCCTGGTTGGGAGTACAGAGCTGTGTGTACCCCATGGCCAACGCTGTACCTCCTGAGCTAGCCGAGTGCCCTCAGGTGAGAAGGAGAATCTTGCTCCATTCCAGTGTTGAGGTAACTACCAGTCCAGCTACCTACTGCACACAGATTAAATTTATTACATTGATATCCCACCAAGGAAGGGACGCGGGTGGTGCTGTGGGTTAAACCACAGAGCCTAGGACTTGCCGATCAGAAGGTCGGTGGTTCGAATCCCCGTGACGGGGTGAGCTCCCGTTGCTCGGTCCCTGCTCCTGCCAACCTAGCAGTTCGAAAGCACATCAAAGTCCAAGTAGATAAATAGGTACCACTCCAGCAGGAAGGTAAACGGCGTTTCCATGCGCTGCTCTGGTTCGCCAGAAGCGGCTTAGTCATGCTGGCCACATGACCCGGAAGCTGTATGCCGGCTCCCTCGGCCAATAAAGCGAGATGAGCGCCGCAACCCCAGAGTCGGCCACGACTGGACCTAATGGTCAGGGGTCCCTTTACCTTATCCCACCAAGGAGCTCAAGGTGGCCTACATGGTCTCCCCACGTTACCACCACAACAACCCTGAGAGGTAGATTGGCTGAGAAAGAGTGACTGGCCCAAGGTCACCCGATGAGCTTCATGGCCGAGTGCGGATCTGAACCCTGGTCTCCCGGGCCCAAGTCCAACCGTCTGACCACTACACCACACTGGAATGGCGCAGCGCATGGGGATGTCTGCTTACCCTTCACCTCAGGCAGCAAAATACATTGGGCTAGACCAGTTGCCACAACTACCACCAGGCCTAGCATCAGAAAATATGAGTCCCGTCCCCAGTCCCTCTTCAGAAAAAGCATTGCTATGTTGCTGTTTTAATTTTAAAAACAAAATAAAAAACTTTGTATTCTATAGGTAAAGGGACCCCTGACCATTGGGTCCAGTCGTGACCGACTCTGGGGTGGCGGCGCTCATCTCGCTTTATTGGCCGAGGGAGCCATTTTTTTTTAAATTCTGCATTTGCAGTCCAACCCTGAGGGGATCCTTGGCTGAAAGGTAGCATGACTGCAGGGGGTTAGACTAGATGAACCTTGGGGTCCCTTCCAAACTTTAGCATTCTATGACATAATATGCAATAGCTACCCATGCTGAGTTTTAGAAAGGCTCTGCCTGCCTGAAGCAAGTGCCTCTTGTAAAGCTGGCCAGGTTAGGGGGTTTGGGGGTGGGTGAGCAGGTGGGTCTGCTGCTGCCCTGTTCTGCAGCATGTCCTCATCACTTTATGGCCACAGGAGTCCAAAACAGAGCCAAATTGGCAGCCGCAATCAGGAACTGAAATTTATGTGTCCCTGCAACCGAAATGGAAACTTTTGGTCTGCAGCTTCTGTGACTGACTGACTGACTCACACACACACACACACACACACAGAGAGAGAGAGAGAGAGTTGAAACAAAACTTTCATGAAACGAAACTTTCAGGGAGGAAGAAAAGGAGGAAGAACAAGCAGATTCCATAAAATGCATGAGCTAGAGCAGGGGTCTGCAACCTTTAAGACAAAAAGAGCCACTTGGACCCGTTTCCGAAGGAAAAAAAACTGGGAGCCGCAACTTTTTTGTCACTTTTTATTATTTCTTTGTTTGACCCCTCAGAATTACTCCTCCTCATAGAAATAAACATTAAATTAACAAGTTACCTTTGTGTGTGTGTGTGTGTGTGTTGTTCACTCCCCTTCAAAACAGTGACCAGCGTACATGCCTCCTTTCAATGCAGTGACCAGCGTACATGCCCCTTACAATGTAGCGGGTGGGTGGGAAGGTGACGTCAGGACGGTGCGTGACTGACGCACGCACCGCCCCCATGCGACGTCACAGCCAGTACAGCGCCCGCCACAGTGGGGAGGGTCGGGGCGCACAATGCGCCTCCTCCCCTCGCTAGTATCCGCCCCGGAGCCGCGGCAAAGGTGTAAAAGAGCCACATGTGGCTCCGGAGCCGCGGGTTGCAGACCCCTGAGCTAGAGAGAGAGAGCAAGGCGCTAATTTTCAAGTTAGAAAGCACAGCATCTGACTTGACATGGGTTTCACCTGAACTTAAGCCTGCTCTGCACTCCAGTTCCAAAGTCAACTTCTACCCTTTCCAGCCTATAAAATGAACTTAGCCGCCAGGAATACAAAATCACAGTTCCCACCTCTATCCTCCGATTCACCTGATGCCAGCTTCATTTACCCACAAAAAGCAGTTAACCGCAATAAAGCAGGAAGACCATTCCTTTCTCCAGAATCAGTAGTTTAGGAATTGTAGAATTAGGTGTTAAGTCTGCAATTTACAGATCTAAAGATTTCTCAGATCAGCTTGCTAGCAGGAGGAGTCAATTAGCCAAAGGGACAACTAGGGTACTTTGCTAAACCTGAGGACAGCTAGTATCTAAAGTGTGCACAATGCAAGACTGTAGATTTGAGCAACAGCGGCTTGGGAGAAATATGCCCTTTAATCTGGAGTAGCCAGTCCAGACCAGCTAAGCTTCATATTCATCATCATGGTGGGACACCCCAATCTCTTGGCTTCAGAAATCTGATGGGGTTTGCAAGAGAAGCCTGGTTTCTTCAGCAGTTGCTCCATAAAGGAGTCACGATGTAAGTATAGGAGTCGTAACTCCCATCAGCCAAGTTCCACAACGGTTGGAGGTCTAGGGTTTTCCCGTGTCCCAGCTATAAAGGAACAGAAAGGATGAGAGAAAGAGAACAACACGTTCATTCAGAACCAGCTGACCTTGACGAGGCTGAACCTAGTTCCTTCTTTGCAATTATTAGTTCCCCAATTCATCTGCAGGTGTTGGTGAATGGTTTTAAGTGCATGTTCATCATGTGGCACCCTGAAACAGGGTAATCAAAATCAAATATCCACATCATGTGAAAACCGTCCTCTGTGAATGCCTGTGCAAAAATCTTTTTGTCCACCTGCAAGAACCTTGCAACTGTGGCACAGACCCTCCTTCCCCAATCTATTCCACCCACGTTATAACGACAAATTAAAGTGGTTGGGATGCCGCACTTCCAAACAGCCACTGGGAAGAGGCAGATTGCTTGGATAACATGATGCCCAGGGAT
The DNA here is from genome assembly GCF_965113315.1 of Podarcis vaucheri. NCBI lineage: Eukaryota > Metazoa > Chordata > Lepidosauria > Squamata > Lacertidae > Podarcis > Podarcis vaucheri. Next base: position 44,824,348 of record NC_138751.1, on the reverse strand, counting down.
GGGGCAGTGATGGCGCAGTGGTCTAAACCACTGAGCCTCTTGGGCTTGCCGATCGGAAGGTCAGTGGTTCGAATCCACTCAACGGTGGTGAGCTTCCGTTGCTCTGTCCTAGCTTATGCCAACCTAGCAGTTCGAAAGCACGCCAGTGCAAGTAGATACATAGGTACTGCTGTGGCGGGAAGGCAAACAGCGTTTCCATGAGCTCCGGTTTCCGTCACGATGTTCAGTTGCGCCAGAAGCGGTTTAGTCATGCTGGCCACATGACCCGGAAAGCTCTCTGTGGACAAACGCCGGCTCCCTTGGCCTGAAAGCAAGATGAGCGTTGCAACCCCAGAGTCACCTTTGACTGGACCTAACCGTCCAGGGGTCCCTTACCTTTTAAAGGTAAAGGTACCCCTGCCTGTACGGGCCAGTCTTGACAGACCCTACGGTTGTGCGCTCATCTCACTCTACAGGCCGGGAGCCAGCGCTGTCCGCAGACACTTCCAGGTCACGTGGCCAGCGTGACGAAGCTGCTCTGGCGAGCCAGAGCCGCACACGGAAACACCGTTTACCTTCCCGCTAGTAAGCGGTCCCTATTTATCTACTTGCACCCAGGGGTGCTTTCGAACTGCTAGGTTGGCAGGTGCTGGGACCGAGCAACGGGAGCTCACCCCGCCGCGGGGATTCGAACCGCCGACCATGCGATTGGCAAGTCTTAGGCGCTGAGGTTTTACCCACAGCGCCACCCGCGTCCCCCCCTTACCTTTTATGTGCAAATAAATATGAGCAGGAGCGGGCAGGTCAGATCTTTCTTGTACTTTTTTTTTTTTGGCCACCACACACTCACAGAATCAGACCTTGAAAAAGGAGGAGTCATGGAAACCTGTGGCAGTGCTGGGGTGCAGTTGAAAAATGGGAGGAAATTCAGGCATACACATGGCTTGTTGACCAGCACCATTGTGAACAGACACACTTCCTCCTGCTATATAGCCCTAGGCTTCTCTTACAAAGCACAGAGAGCTGGTGCTCCTAAATATTACCAGGAAACAGTAAAGAAACAGCCCTCCTTCCCGAACCTGATATGCCTCTTTCTCCTGTCTGCCCCCCCCAAAAAAAAAGCAAAAAGCCAATCCCTTGTGGAGCCAAACTTCCTTACGTCTCAGAAATCACAACAGAAAGGTGATCCAGCTGGAGTACAGATCTACACAAACTGCAGAAGCTATGTGCAGGCAATGTGATCTCGCAAGACATGTCGAAGCAATGTACACGGATGGATCAAATATCTGTTTGTTTTATGTGTTGCTTTTTCCACCAAATCCCTTGTTCTCTAGATACTCACAACTCTTGTTGAGTAAACTTGTCTCTGTGTCTAAAAAGCGGGTGATCAAGAAATGGCAAAGTGGGAGATTCTCTTGTGGGCCAATTTATTATGCCAACACCTCCAGATCACCAAGGTTGTTCTAAAAAATGGATTCTCTCTTCTTTTTTTAATTATACCCCATGAAGGGTGTCAAAGCAGCAGTGCTCAAAGTGAAGGCACTGCAGTCCCTACTCACAGTTGAAGCCGGGGGACATATTCATAAGTAATAATTGTTTCAATTAAAAGGCATGGTAGTATACCCTTAAATTAGGCATACCAAGCCCCCATTAGGTCTTAACGCTGTACAGAATGTCAGTAGCTAAGTGACATCATTTCTCTTTCATAGCAAAATGATTTTTGCCACTTAGCACATTGCGTTTCTGGGGCTGTTACAGGAAAGACTTGGAAAATGAAAGAGAAACTCAGACGGACAATTTTACTGCCGTAATCTTGCCAAGCCTGGAAAGGTCCAGGCACTCCAAGCTATGTAGCTCCTTTATGATAGTGCCAGGACCATAATAGCTCAAGGTTGGCCTCTCCCCATATGAACCAACACAGACCTTGAGATCATCACCTGAGGCCCTTATTTGTGTGCCTCATCCACACGAGGTCCGGAGATTGTCTCCACATTTGTGAAAGCTCACCTGGCGCCATCATTAGATATTTTTAGGTGCCAGGCAAAAACTTTCCTCCATAACTGGGCCTTTAACCACCTGTGGCCTTTCAGAAGTGGGTGGGATGCTTTCAATGTATTTATTTCCCCCCTTGGTTTTAATAAGGGACGTGGGTGGCGCTGTGGGTTAAACCACAGAGCCTAGGACTTGCCGATCAGGTGGTCGGCAGTTCAAATCCCCACGACGGGGTGAGCTCCCGTTCCTCGGACCCTGCTCCTGCCAACCTAGCAGTTCGAAAGCACGTCAAAGTGCAAGTAGATAAATAGGTACCACTCCGGCGGGAAGGGAAACGGCGTTTCCGTGCGCTGCTCTCATTTGCCAGAAACGGCTTAGTCATGCTGGCCACGTGACCCGGAAGCTGTACGCCGGCTCCCTCGGCCAATAAAGCGAGATGAGCGCCGCAACCCCAGAGTCGGCCACAACTGGACCTAATGGTCAGGGGTCCCTTTACCTTGGTTTTAATGAATCTATTTGGAATCCCACCCCAACATCTATTTGGTTTTAAGTCACTTTGAGTTGCCCTGGGCAAGATAAAGTGACTAAGAAATTAAATAAATGAGCCAAAGTGCCGTGGGAAAACCAGATCATGCCTTGTTACAATCACTCCTAAGTATCGGAACGTTACACATAAGAAACATGTATCATGCAGGTACACCGAGCCAAGAAGTTTGGATTGGCTGCAGCTCATTCATTTTTGCCTCGTTCTTCAACCCCAAAGCATTCCTGGCTAACAGGACTAAGTATGACAACTACTCATCTCCCCCAAGATTTATAAAACAACAGAACAGAAAAAGAAAAAAAAGAAAAAAGTTAACTCTAGAGCCAGCCGGGACTTAAGTGAACAACATCCCAAAAAATCCTGGGCAAACAAAAAGGTCTCCACCTGGAGCCAAAGTCCAAGTTTTATCCCTGAGAAGGTGAGCAAAAGGACTGAAAAAAGAGCAATTGCAGACCCTCCCCTACCTTGCCTCCGCCAGCAGGGAGACCTAGTACCGATAAGGTGGGCCTCTGGGGAAGATCTCAACAACTGGGCATATCCATGCAGAAGGAAATGGTCTTCTTTAAAGTCTGCTGACTCCAAGCCAAAGAAGGATTAAGCAGTGTTAAGCATTTTGGTCCTAGCTTTCGACCACTCGCGACCAGGCTCCAGGAAGACGTCTAACGTCTCCATCATCTAGAGGTGCCTGTCTGGAGATCATTGGATCTGGACTGTTTCCACAACACATCCTATAGAATTCTATCAGTTATATTTTACCTGCACAAGGGGAATGAATTTCTGGAACCTGCCTGAGCAGGAGCTGTCGCCTTTAAGAAAAAAAGGTCGCAATATATGTGGACTTTTCTTCTTTTAAGTTTTCAAAGCTCTTAACCTAGCTCATGGTTGCTAGCTGAACTAGCCTGGTGTTTAATTGAGAATCAATCACAGTCAGTCCATCGTTTGAAAAAATTAAGACTTTAGAGTCACCCTACTGCAAAATGAGGGACACGGGTGGCACTGTGGGTTAAACCACAGAGCCTAGGACTTGCCAATCAGAAGGTCGGCGGTTCAAATCCCCACAATGGGGTGAGCTCCTGTTGCTCGGTCCCTGCTCCTGCCAACCTAGCAGTCCAAAAGCACATCAAAGTGCAAGTAGATAAATAGGTACCGCTCCGGCGGGAAGGTAAACGGCATTTCCGTGCACTGCTCTGGTTCGCCAGAAGCAGCTTAGTCCTGCTGGCCACATGACCCGGAAGCTGTACGCCGGCTCCCTTGGCCAATAAAGTGAGATGAGTGCCGCAACCCCAGAGTCGGTTTAAGGAGTTTCTAACACTGGTTCAAAGTCTCTAACACTGGTTTAAAAGTGTCAGGATTAGCACCAGGTAGCAAACACCGTGCTTCACCCAGTACCATACATGAACAGCCCCTCTCTCTCTCTCTCTGGCAGGCCTACAGATGTTTTGAAATACAACTTAGCTTCTCAACATCTGAAGGGTTGGGGAAAGCCGCCCTGGAGGAACCCAAGCATCCACAGCCAAGCCAGTACTACAGAAAAGTTAGGGGGTGTAGTAACTGTTTGTGCATATTCCGCTGCAATGGCACAGTCACCTTTTCCACAAAAATCCCAGGGCATTGTGAGTTTGCCTGCGATGAGTGTGAGACCACTATCCATCCAGCAACCATTATTCTCTCTCTGCAAAAACAGACTCCATGTGAGAAAACAAACAGGTTTCCCCTTAGAACAGTGTTTCCCAACCGGTGTTCTGCGGCACACTACCGTGCCGTGAGACATTGGCTGGTGTGCCGTGGGAGGGAGGCGGGCGAGTCGGGCGGTGAGAGGCGGCGGCGGCGAGGATCCGCGTCGAGCCGGGGGCGGCTCCGCGGTGGTGGTGCCGAGCGGCGGGGCAGCGCGTGCAAAAGGGAGGAGCGCGAGACAGCGGAGGAGGAGGAGGCCGGCATGTCCGGGCAGCAGCAGCAACAACAGCAGCAGCAACTCCCGGCGACGGCTCCTCAAGCCCCGCCGCCGCCCCCTCCTCCGCCCGCTATCGCCACCACCACCACAACAGCCGTCGCCGCCTCAGTTGCCGCCGTCCCTCAGTCCCTCGCTCTGCTGCCTCCTCCCACCCCCAAAGCTTGGAGGTTCCCCGGCAAGGGGGAGGGGAAAAACTTTCACTTTCGTGCGTCCCTCCCGGCGTGACGCTGCGCGCTGACGTCATGGGGCTGTAATGGTGGTGTGCCGCGAGATTTTTTTCCTTAAACAGGTGTGCCGTTGCCCAAAAAAGGTTGGGAAACACTGCCTTAGAAGCACACAGGAAGCTCCTCATTTAGCCAAATGCTGCCTACACCAAGCGACAGCAGCTTCCCAGGGGTACACAATAGGCTTCTCCCTGCCAGACCTCGGGATTCAACCTGGAACCTTCTGCATGCAAAACTGAAGACGGATGCCAGACTGCAACGCTCTGGCCTTGCCCTGTCTGCTTGAGATCTCAGCACAGGCACACTTACAGAACAAGAGGTGAAACACAGAACTCACAATGATCCAGACTCAGTAAGCAGGCAACACACGTTGACTTCAACCAGAAGAGAGCACACACACTGATTTTTGGGTTCAGTTTGTGAGGAAGTAAAAACCGAGTTGCGAAAAGGAAGTGCAACATAGTCTCTTGTACAATAACCACAAGAAGCCATAAACAGAGACAGGACAGCGACCTTCAGGGCGTAGGTTTTGAGGTCAACTTATATAGAATCACAGAATTGTAGATTTGGACGGGATCCCTGAGGGTCATCTAGTCCAACCCCCTGCAATGCAAGAATAATGTGCGGGGGGTTTTCAACAGTTGCACAGAAAAGGCCACTCTAGCCCAGCTCTACAGAGCACAGTGCAGCTGTTTTTAACCACTATGAGTGTAAGAACCAGGCCCTAGCAACCAGCCCCACCTGACACAGCTCAGAATGATTGCTGCTGTTATTTATTTAGCAGAAAAAAACCATCCTCTGGGGCTGACCCCTGGGCTTTTACAGCCGTTGTCAGAGCTGACAGTGCAGGACTTAATTATCGAACAGCACTTGGCACTGAAGCGAAGATCCCAGGGCCAAATCCTGACTGTGTTTTTTATTATTGTTTATTACATTTTCTATACTGCTTGTCACCCGATGATCACAGGGCGGTTTACAATAGAAAAACACAAAAAATACGTTTGGTAACTTAGTAACAGACCAAGCCTAATTCCACCCAGTTTAAAAGCCCATAGACTCTCTAATTAGCCAGAGGCCTGGGAGAAGAGGAATGTTTCTTCCTGGAGCCTAAATATATGTAATGAGGGCACCTGGTGAGCTGCTCTGCAATATATATTGCAAGGCGAGGAAGAAGGCGCACGGCAGAGAGAAATGCTCAGTTTCCTATTAATCTGGGGGGAGGTGAAAGGAAAGGGAAAAAGAGAGAGGGGACAACGATGTTAAAAACGCAAAGGAGTTTGCACTGAGCCTAGTATTCCGTCTTCAACAGGGGTCAGCCTGACTGCTCTCAGGAAGCAATACTGAAACAGCCAGCTCTCCCTTCCTGTATACTCACTCCCCAACCTCTTGCATGCGCAGCTGATAATAACCCTGGGGTGGGGACCCCTCTGCTGTTGCAGCAGGATCCCCCAAGGCACCGGGGGCTTCCCAAATCAACTCACCCTTTGCACCAGCTTCGCCCCGCAATAAGACTGGCGCGGCAGGACCTTCGCTAGCCGGTTCCTTCCAGCCTCAAAAGCAAAACCCCGGGTGCAAGGCCACGCCTCCGGCTCTCCATGGAATTGGCCGAGCCGCTGTCCCTGCAATCTGTTTGGCCGCTTTTCCTTCCTTTCCCCCTTTTTGGTTGGCTGCTTTGCTATCGCGGGCCTTGCCCCCCCCCCGGCCCGCCCCGCAGATTGGGAGGCAGTCATATGATCTGTTGCTTAAGTCCATTTGCAAAACGCGCACATGACCCCGGCAGTTCGAATGCGCTTTGTTGCGCACGTGACGAGGCAGGGAAGGGAAGGTGTGGCTTTTTTAAAAAAATATATTTTTTAATTTCATTTTTGCAGGCTGAACACCGGCTCAGGCTCGCCGGAACTTCTGGTTTTCCACGCCGGGGCTCAGCCCCGGAAGTGGTAACGAAGAAAGAGTGCCTCTGAGAGCGTGCCGATTGCTACCCTGCTTTCCCATCTTGTTGTTGTCTGTATGGCATATGCACAACGGCAGCGTTACTGCCGTGAAACACGTGTAAATTAGGCTTTAGGATGATAAAGGTCATTAGGATCATAAAAAGATTGGGCCTTACTAGGTCTTCCTAAGAGTCTCTTTAATCGTGCATGCTGTTTGCAGTACATTGTTACCAGTGGTGTAATTCATGTTCTATCATGCACAGGCGTTATAACCAGCTGCATTGGCAAGTTTTACACACTACTGACTGAATAAGCCGCCGTTTCAAAAGTATTACTTGTAGGGAAGAGCTCTGGGTCCTCGCGCAAGAATCCAGATTAATGAAACACCCTTTGGACAATTATTAGGCAATTCCCTAATTCAGTTTTCAAGCGAGCATTGGAAGGCCATTCCCATCCCTGGGGTTCAGCTGCTCCGCAGATCTTTAAATATATTCCTGGCAGGTTTGGGGGGCAAACTTAATTTTTTGCTCCCTTTTCCTGTTATTTTCCTTGCTTCTAACAAAGAACTTCTGAAGTCGCCATTTAAAGTCAATAGGTGGGCGCACAACTGCAGGACCTCTAGAGGGCGCGTGAAGACGCTGCTTCACTCAGATTCCTATAGTCGGGCTACATCAGCAGCGTGTTCCCGTTAGCATGTAGAGGTTTTTCACATCAACCTGCACCCTTAACAAGAGTTATCGATGGTATTCTGGGCTAGCAGTCGCCTTCTCCCTGACCCCTGCTAATGTTCTGCGCGGAGGGGATTTGTATTTTATTTTATTTTATTGCAATGTACTATGGTGGAGCAATCCATCTCGTGGATCCCCTACTCCTGCAGGAGTCTCAGCTTAGCTGAGTTGGATATAGCTTATTTTTATTTTGAGAAGGGCAGAAAGAGCATCAAAACTGCCCCAGTCCCAGACTGTACTGCATTTTTTAATTATGTTAGGAATTAGCACCCTTCTCTTCCACCTGAGGGTTTAGCCCTAAAATGACTAAACAGTGAAGTCCATGGGATAATGTTAAAATTAGAAAGTAGGCATGGATGAGAGAGTTCTATCTGAATTTTCTTTTTTGCTTAGTTTAGGCTCTTTACCCCTACAGATCTGGCTATTATTGCAAGCAGTTCTGTGCCTTTGTGAAGCTTGGTGTTTTATGCAACTTTAAGTGGGTGCAGTTAGAGGACGAAGAGATTGCAGTTTACAGTACTTTGCAAATAATTTTAAAAGGGGAAATGCTGTAAAGGGGTTCTGAGTCAATGTCATTTCTTAACAGCTCAGAGCAGCTTTCATGCCCATTTTGAGAGTGCATTTTGTGGGTGATCCCCCCCTTTTAATGACTCTTTGCATGCTGTGTTTTATGATTGTATAATTAGGGAATGAGCAATAAATGAGCTATCCTTCCATCGGCCCAGCTCCCCAATGTGCTTAGCCTGCTGGTCTCTGGAGCACCATAGCACATCTCAATGTCTGGGTAGATAATTCCCATGTTTTCATTTATAAGCCTTTTTTAAATCTCCACAGGGATGGCAGTGAGAGCTACCCAGAGAAATCAACAGAGAATTCCAGCTGCAGTCAATTACTAGGATGTCCACACTACAACAAAATGTAGCAGTGGAGAGAGGAGGAGGTGCTTTCTCTAACTTCAGTCTTATTTTGTGGGCATTTTTTAAACCCAACTCATTGAAACCCTTAATCCGCTTGGACTACTGCAATGCGCTCTACGTGGGGCTACCTTTGAAGGTGACTCAGAAACTACAGCTAATCCTGAATGTGGCTGCCAGATGGGTGACTGGAAGCGGCCCCCGGGACCATATAACACCGGTCCTGAAAGACCTACATTGGCTCATTTCCGAGCACAATTCCAAGGGTTGGTGCTGACCTTTAAAGCCCTAAACGGCCTCAGCTCAGTATACCTGAAGGAGCGTTTCCACCCTCATCGTTCAGCCCGGACACTGAGGTCCAGGTCCGAGGGCCTTCTGGCGGTTCCCTCACTGCAAGAAGTGAAGCTTCAGGGAACCAGGCAGAGGGCCTTTTTGGTAGTCATGCCTGCGCTGTGGAATGCAATCCCATCAGATGTCAAGGAAACAAACAACTATCTGACTACACAAGACTCCTGATGGCAGCCCTGTATATGGAAGTTTTAAATGTTTGATGTCTTAATTTATTGGAAGTCGCCCAGAGTGGCTGGAGTAACCCACTCAGATGGGCAGAATACTACTACTACTACTATCTATATACTGTTATGGACATCTCTCAATTCCACCCTGGAAGGCAGCGGTTGGGGGAAATCTGCAGAAACCAGAAACTGACCCAAGTAGAATCTCAGCATTAATATAATCTCCCAGCAATCAGATGCAGCAGGCAGAACCTGGAATGGCGTGTGTGTCTGGCAGATCAGGGGTGCAACTGGGGCTGCTTGAGGAACAGGAGCCAGGGCATATGGGGCACGATCGAGATTGCAGCAAAAGTTCCAAAAGTGGACTAGCGGAAGAACTACCGGCCTCCTTACCTGCAAACAACTCAAAATCCCCATCTTCCCTTACTGAGAAACACAACAGGACCTGTGATGATGGGAGTTGCCATTCGACATCTTGTGGGTCCATTTAATATTTAGCTTGAATTTCAATGTTGCACTGCATCCTGGACCCCAGCTCCTCGCAAGACGTGCCATTTAGGGCTTGTGGGGAAAGGTTCTTCTTGTTGCCTGCCTTAAGCTTTCTTTTCTATCCTCCGTAAACTTACATGTGTTATATAAAGAGCTCGTGCTCGGGGGCTTGTGGTGTTGCAATATGGGAGGAAAGCTTTTGGGAGGAAGTCAGCTTGAGAAACCGTCTCTTCTTGCACTGTCAAAACACCCCACTATATTGCGTAGGGAGGGGAGGTACTTAATTTCATGTGATACCCCCATGTCTGCTGTCTTCAACAACTGGTAGGTCCTGGAAAGCCGCCACTGGAAACTCCAAGAGGGCAGGCAAGAACTTAAGAGCCTACTGGATTAAGCCAGTGGTCCATCATTTGTGTTCTCATGGGGATACAAAGTTGATGAATGCTAAAATGCCGAGGTTTTGAGAAAGAAAAGGAGATTACAGAGATATAAGATTAAGTTGAAGGAAAGATTAGGAAGACATATGTTTGATAAAATTATCTAGAAGTTGCTGAAATAATTTTGGACATCGGGATGCAGGAAGGGGAGGTATGGGGGAGTCTGAGAAGTGAGGCTTATGAAAGAAAGGTTATGAAATTATACATGTTTGTATGTCTTTTTATATGTTTGTATTGTTTAAAAAACTTTGTAAAACCAATAAAAAATTCATTTTAAAAAAAATAAAGATCCCCAATTTTGGGAGGCAAACAAGCACAAAAAAACCCCAACAAGATGCTTCTGGGGCCCCAGCAAACAGGACCTGTGCTACAGCACCCTTCCCCACTTGTGAATCCCAGCAATGGGCATTTTGAGGTGTACCACCTCCAACAGTGGGGGGCAGAATATAACCATAATCTTGCCCTCCACGTACCCGTCTAATCCTCTTTTGAAGCCATCCGAATTGATGGCCATTAGTGCCTCTTGTGGGAGCGGAGTTCATAAACTACATGAAGGACTTTCTTGTCCTTACCTTTGCCCGAAACCTTGGAAGAGCCAGTTGTCAGTCATCGTTGGGAATGCAGTTAGATACTCAGTAGAAAGCAGCTTCCTTTGTTGACCCTTTAATTTTTTTTAAAAAAACTATTTGGTATATCCAGGACGTTCCTTTAAGCAGCAACCACCAGCTCAACAAGCATGACTCAATTCTTGCCAATCTTACAGGCAATCGGGGCTACCAGAGTTTATCAGAAGGGACAAAAAGCCGCAATGCAGTCTCAACTTCCAATGGCCAGCCATTTTCCTTCGCCAGTAGGCTATTCCACCCACCAGCCACCCCCAAAAACTGCCTCTCAGTATTTTATAGCTGCTGACATTGCTCAGCCCTCATTTGGGCTGGGTCTTGATGTTACTGCTTAGGTTTGTCTTCTGGATTCTTAGGCAAACCTCCAAATTCCTTTCCCAAGCCCATTGATATCTGCCTCGTTTTTCAGTGGTTGACTCCTATTTCTGTCAGCACTCAGCACCAGTTTGCTGGGGTGGGGGTGGGGGGCTGAATTTCCCTTTGCATCTATTGTCGCTTCATGAATTCATGCATGGTGAGGTGGTAGAACATTCCAGTGGTCGCATTTGCAAGCATTTGAGTTCAAGCCCTGCAACCAGAGATGTGGCTGCTTGCTGTTTTGCAAGAGGGAAACCCCAGCTGCCCTTGCCGAATGATACAACTACTTTAGCAAAGGCCCGCCTCAAGCCCTGGGCAAACTCTTTTCCTTATCTGGCTTCTTTGCTTCCAGCTTGCTTGCAATTCCTCTGATCTTTTCTCTCTTGGGCAAACCAATTTTCCATTTCCCTCATGCTGTATTGGGAACGGTCCTTTGTCCTCCCTCCCCAACGCACAGAAAGGCGGTCGAAATGCTTGAGCGCACTGTTTTTTCACAGCCACTCAGGCAAAAATGGCTTGGTAGGGAGTCCAAGAGAGAGCCTGACGCAACCCACTTTTGCTATCACCAGTCTTCTCATAAAATGGTAGCTCGCAAAGACTGTATTCTGCAGCACAAAAAACGCTCTTGTACAGGCCAAAACATTTATACTATTTCACACTGAACAGTGCCCACTTTCCTTCCACTTATATCCCACACGAGGTTGCCATGTTCTCTTTCCCTCAGCGGGGTGCTCGCTCCCCAAAATGCTGCACAGCTCCCAGCAAATTCAACAGGTGAAGTTCTCTCAGCCAACAGGGAAGGAGCTCAATATAAAATGTAAGAGCAGAGTCTTGCAAGCCCATCAGTAAATCCACACTGTCCCCGTCCCCCACCCCCGTTTGTATGCGGCTGCTTTTGAATTAAGTCTAAACCTGCTCGCCTCTAGACTCAGCCGAGCTTAGTGGGGGAAGGATTTGCTGCCTAGGAAAGGAAACAACCACCATGCAATGAAACCTTGATAAATTCAGAGGGTTTATATATTAATACCATTCTAAAGAACAAGTATGAGGTTTCACCAGCAGCTGCCACCAAGTCTCCAGTTTTGCCAAGTTTGCCCAACTTTTTTAATATATTTATATAATAATAAATTTAAAAAAAAACTCCAAAAAAGGTTTTTCAACAAGAGAGTTCAGAGTCACCAGAGAAAACAAAGGCATTCCCCACAGTTAAAGATGCATCAGTGTCAGAGACCACCCTCACTTACCCAGCTTCCTTTATGTGCAAGGTATTTTTATTTCCAACTATAAAAAGGTAGTAGAAAACAGCACTGGACCAGGAAGGAGTAAGAGGTATCTGGTTCTGGGGGGTCCTGATAGTTTGTGGGGTGTGGCTCTGCCACTGCATTTAACTATATATAACTTCCTGTGGGTTTGACTACAGTGCCACCATCTTTGTATAGGGCTACATTCCTACAAGATGTGCATTGATCTGAGAGATACCTCAACGTCATGGCAACGGTAGCTTAGGACCAGCCACCTTGGAGACAGGTTTGCTGGTACTGATCAGGCTGAGAAAGGCGTGATCTAGGAGATGGAACAGACACAACCCCCTTGAAAACTTTGATAGTTGACACTTGAAATATGCAGTGCACTTGCAGCAATGTATGCTCTTTGACTGGCCATGAGGCTAAGAGTTTAAAAAAAAGGGGGGGGATTCCACAAAGTGGGGAGGGCAGGGAAATCCGTTATGGCTCAGTGGATTCTCTCTGTGCATTAAGCACCCACAGCCTGCAAAAAGCACTGCTGGCTTTCTTCTGCTCCTCCAATACTCATAGATATTGTCAAAGACAGTAGCAGCTGGGGTGTGGAGCTGATTCACAGAAGATTATTTCCCCCCCACACGGAAGGTATTAATGTGTACAAGTTGGGAAAGAGACATATGCATGACACATGGGATTTCTGCAGTTTTCAGTGCAGACTTCCATGCAGAAATCTTCATCTCATGCAAAACAGCTCCCGGTGGCTCCTGGTCCCCTCTCTGGAGAGTCTTTGCCGACAGCCACATCAAGGAACAGGGAGTTCCACGGGTGACAGTTATCTCTAATGCGGTGGACCGGCAAAAGCGGGTGGGAGAGAAATCCTACAAACGTATGCTGTGGAAGAAGATAAAAGTAGAAATCGCCCAGGAAAGGGAATTTAGAGAAAAAGAAAAGTTGCCCCCGCCCCCAGGGCAACAGCCTGAAAAGCCTGACTCAGGTAGGAGAAGGGTTTCATTGAGCTAGGGCTCAGCCCCAGAACCTGTTTTCATTGCTAAGGCTCAGCCCTGGAACAGGTGAACGGAGAACAAAGTGTTTCTGAGTGTATGTAAAGGGCCTCGCTATCTCGACCATGGAGTGACTCATCGCCTGTCCCCCAAAAAAACTCCTCCCCAGGGGTTTCAGCAGCTTCTAAGACATGGCGAGCAAGCCCTGGGGTTGTGGGGAAGGGGCTCCAGAAGGACAGGGTCTGCAGCTGGAATTGTGAAGCTTTATTACCTCTCTTCAGTGGGTGCTGAGGTGCGTCAGAAACAACAACCTTTCCCCTCTCCCCTCCCAAATGGTTTCTGACCTGTTGACTTCTCCGGCGGCCCTCTACTGTTTCAGAAGGGGTCAGGCCCGACTCATTGGTTTCAAAAGAAGCCCCCCCCCACAAGACACTTTTAGGTTTGCAGCCAACCACCCCACCCCTCCCCATTTGTCCCATATTCCCCCCCCCCCCGTTTTGCTGACAAAGCCTCAGGCTAGTGGTTCCTCTATCTCTTCCCCAAATAAAACCATCCCCTATCCCCTCAGTGGTCAACGAGGCCTCCAATGATGCGCTGCTGAGGAGGCACACGCTACGTATCCCCCCCCTCCAAATATATAAAGCATGATACAAACACTCCCCTCCATCGACGATGTAAGACACACACACATACACACACACACCCCTCCATCGGTACACACAAACACCTCCAATTTGGTCCTGCTCTTTTTTTCTGGGAGATTGGTCACTGATGCTGCCATGTTGCTGGATGGGGCAGCTGCCCAGGCTGTCTCCGCTGACGGCTTAAGTCAGTTGGCAGCTGGGCTTGTGAGAGAGGCAGAGGGTGACTTTTTCCTTCTGCGCTTCCCCCCCCCCCGCCCCGCCCCATCCCCAAGCGCTCCCTGGCAGGAGAGAAGAGGGATTAGAGTGAAAGGAAGATTTGAGCAGATGGTCCGTCTGCAGTACCCTTCTGTGGACACCCAAGGTTTCATTCACAGCTGCCTGGGTGGGGAGGGGATGCGGTGGTGGTGGTGGGGAGACGTTTGGGGCCAGAAGGCACTTGGAGGAGACCAAGGAGTTGCAGGCACAAAGGGGTGGGGTGGGGAGATGGGGGGGCACAAAAGTGACTCCTCAAGGGAGTTTGTTTGGCAGCGAGGTTGGCTGCCACTGACATGCTTACCCACACGCACGCCGTGGCTCAGGCTCCCACCCGCCCCCTGACATACACGCATGCACACACATATGTACAGTTGCCACACAGGTGCCCCCACTCCCCAAACCCACCGTGGTTTGTCCGTGGTACTGTCGCCCAGGTTGTTGGGGGCACTGAGGCACGACAGGCAATGATGGGCATCAGCCTAGAGCTTTTGAGCGCTTGACCGACCCCCAACCAAACCATGCTACGGCTTGGAAAATCCACAGGACAATTTCTTTTTTTAAAGGAACGCTACGAATTGCCCACCCTGCCCCCAAGGAAAATGGGGGGGTGAAGAGCCCCAGTAATGCCTTCCAGTTCACCTCCACTCCCAATAATGTCAGGGCAAGGAGCCAACGCTAGTTCTGGCCGTGCCAAGGCTGGGTGGGGATAAGGGGCTCTTGGAACTGGAGCCACACAGAACAAGGCCATGTCCACCTCCTGGGATTTGGCAGCAGGTCTCTCAGAGCAGCAAAACTTGCTTTGTCCCAGAAGTGGGCACACACACACACACACGGCAGTTCCTGTGCGCCACGTTGCTGCCTGGCTCACAGTGGCTGATGTCGGTGGAAAAGGGTAAGAGGCCCAACTCGCTCAGCCTGTTGATGCAGCACTTCTTAACCTGCTTTGGGCAAGGCAAACTTATCGGGTGGTCGCGGGGCATGCTGGGAAAAAGAACACAGAGTACAGCTTGGCCGCAAGCCGCCTCTCGCTCCATCAGTCTGTCCTGTCAAAAGTCCGGGCGGTTCCTGTTCCACCAAGCATTTGACGAGATGGAGAGGGCAGGAAGTGGCGCCAAGATTGCGTGCGGGAAGCCTGACCTCTGTGGTCCGGGTGATCTCCGCTCCCCTCCCCCAACTGTGCACCGAGAGCGACCCATCCCCCCGCCCGCCTCCTCGCACGCACACTTCTGCCCGCTACTTCACGTTGAAGACCATGAGCGGGCGCTCTTCGCGTTTCTGCCAGGGGCTCTTCTTGTCCCCCTGGTCGTCCGTCCCTTCCGAGGGCTCGTTGCTGTCATCCTCCGGGCTGGTCATGGAGTCGCGGCGCAGCTCGCTGTTGCTGTTGCTGCTGCGAGAGCTGTTTCCGCGGCTGCGCCCGCGCCGGGGGATGGTGGCCGCCCGGTGGTCGGCGTTCTCGTCCAGGAGGGGCGTCAGGGAGTTGTCCTCGGGGGAGCAGATGGCGGTCCGGCTCTCGCTGCTGCTCGGCTCCGTGTCGGCGTCGGCGAAGACCAGTTTGGAGTAAGCGGGCCCCATAGCGGGCGGCGCCAGGCGCTCCTCCTTCAGCCTCTTGGGGGGCTTGGCCTCGTTGACGTCCACCCCGGAGTCCAGGCTGGCATCGTTGCTGCGGCTCCTCTCATTGCCCTGGAGGTCGATGTACGAGTGGCGGACTTGGGAGGACCGCCCGTCCAGGGACACAAACCAGGCGCGAGGGTGCTGCTTCACACCCAGCTCCAGAAGCTTCTTCTCCGTCAGGGCTTGTAGCTCCCCGTTCAGCTGGGCCATGGTGGACTCGTTCAGCAGCACTGGGATGGTGACGGAGCCGCTGACGGACTGCGTGTGGGGGCCCCAGCCCTTCCCCTCGGCCTCTTCCCCCGGGTGCTGCTGCAGCTGGAATTGCGGGTGCTGCAGCTGTTGCTGCAGGAAGGGCTGCTGCTGCCTCTGCTGCTGCTCCCCGGACACAAACTGGTGAGGGATCCCCATGCCACCCGGGTCCAGGTCCGGCTGGCTCTCGGAGCCCCCCGCAGGCTGGTCCGAGGGAGCCAGGCGCATGTAGTGGGCCGGGATGACCAGCGTCGGCATCACGTTCCGGTACATGGAATCCTTCATGTGGTCAATGGATCCGCAGAAGATGAGCTGCCCGGGCTGGCTCAGGGAGGTGGGGCGAGCCAGGTGGTCCACGGACTGCGACATCATGAACTCGGGCGGCTTGGGCTCCCCTTTGTGGCCCCCGTAATGGTCGAAGGGAGGCGGGAGAGGCGGTGGCGACGGGGGCTCCTGCGAGTAGCCCTTGCTGTCGTGGCGCGCCTGCTTGCTCTTGTCCTCGGGGCGCTGGTGGGAATAGCCGCGCTTGTAGTCCTCGTGGAGAGGGGGCTCCAGGGCACCGGGCACATCCATGGAGCGGGCTGCCTTGAGGGAGTAGCCCTCCGCCACTTGAGCGTAGCTGTCCTTAAGGGCCCCCCGCTGGCTCAGAGTGTCCGCCATGGAGGCCTTGCTGGCGTGGCGGGCTTTCTGGTTGGACACTTGCTTGAAGAACTCTTCCCGGGAGCTCTCAAACTCCCGGGAAGAGGAGAAGGCTGATTTGAGGATGGGTGTGTGCACATCCGTGTCCCCGTTGGAAGAGGCCGTCTCCAGGTGGCTCGTGCAGATGAGGTTGATCTGGGACATGGAGGTGGCCTGGTCTTTCTTGGAGGCATCCAGAGCCCCAGAGAGTTGGAGCTTTCTGTGTTGTTGACGTGGCTTCAGGCACAGCCTCCTGGAAAGGGGGAAGAAGAAGAAGAGTTTGGATTTGATATCCCGCTTTATCACTACCCGAAGGAGTCTCAAAGCGGCTAACATTCTCCTTTCCCTTCCTCCCCCCACAACAAACACTCTGTGAGGTGAGTGGGGCTGAGAGACGTCAGAGAAGTGTGACTAGCCCAAGGTTCACCTAGCAGCTGCATGTGGAGGAGCGGAGATGTGAACCTGGTTCCCCAGATTACAAGTCTACCGCTCTTAACCACTACACCACACTGGCACTGGAAGAAGAAGAAGAAAATGTAGGTGCAGATAAATTCACAGGTAGCCATAGCAGAAGTGCTCTAGCTCAGGGGAGAGACATGTGCCTTGCACAGGGCAACATCAAACTCTAAAAACTTCCTTGAGCAGGGCTGCCTTCAGATGTCTTTTAAAAATCGCATAGCTGTTTATCTGTTTGACATCTGATGGGAGGGTGTTCCGCAGGGCAGGCGCAGCTTCCGAGAAGGCCCTCTGCCTGGTTCCCTGTAACCTCACAATGAACCACATTGTGATCTTCAGATGAAGGGCAGTATACAAATTTAGATACTAATAATTGGATGCTCCTGCCTTTTGGATGTAGGGTTGTGTGCTGTGGGGGTGTGAGAGGAGAATTTCCCAGATGATCTCTCAGCTCTTTCTGCCTATATAATTCTATAAAAGTAAAAGAGTGAATGGACTCTTAAAGAAGTTTAGAAGTCAAGGCATTCAGGGCCGAAGGAAATGAACCCTCTTCCCCGGGACACAAGCAAGCTGGGTTTGAGACCCACCATGCAAAGCACTTAATTTCTAAAGTGAAAGGTGCTTGCTGGTACCTCTGGCTGAAATGTCCCTCCTCCCCATTCCTAGTTCAATGTGTGTCTGGATGCCTGTTCTCTGGGGTTCTGCTGTCCTCTTTTACTACACAGAAGTGTTCACTAGGGCATAGGGTTGGGTGACAAAGAGCAAAGGAGCAGAGCCTTGGGAGAGTGGGAGGGGAAAGGAATGGACCCATGACTAATCGGCCAGAGGCTGCCTGACATTTTGCAACAAAGTGCTTGCAACAGCTGTCAAATTCCTCAGGACTATTCCTGCAATCCTCAGCTCAGCTGCCTTTACTCGTGCCTGGGCCCTACTAGAACAGATCATTTGCAAGAGGGCTCCAATTTGCAGTGCGGTTCCTTCCCATGAATAATAATGTTGGGGCGCAAGGTCTATAATTCCAATTTTACTGATGGGGACCAGAGCCAGATTATGTTAGCGGTAGACTTGAACTCAGGTCTCCCGGATCCAAGATCTCTGAAGCATTCCAAGGACGTGTGTGTGTGTGTGTGTGTGTGTGTGTACAGTCATACCTTGGGTTAAAGTCACTTCGGGTTAAATCTTTTCAGGTTGTGTCCCGCGGCAACCCGGAAGTAACGGAACGGGTTTCGCCGCTCGTGCATGCACAGACGCTCAGAATGGTGTCACGCGCATGCGCAGCGAATTGCGACCCGCACATGCACAGATGCGGGTTGCATTCTGCTCATGATGTGAACGGGGCTCCGGAACAGATCCCATTCGCATCCAGAGGTACCACTGTGTGTATGTGTATGGTTTTTTTTTTTTTTGTGTGTGTATGTATATGTATATGTATATGTATATGTATATGTATATGTATATGTATATCACCTACAACAAAACCTGCTTCGTGACACCCTTGGCAACTTGAGGCACTGACTCCCAACTTAGCTGAATTCCCTCACCCTTCCTGGTGAAAAAGGGAAAGGGAAAGAGAAACCTTCAGAAACCGCAGCTGTGAGCTGTATCTAAAGGGGTCGCTGGGGAGAAAAGGGGTTTGTCCTTGATCTCCTCTGATGCCTGAAACATTCCATCTACCTCCCCGCTTCCATCTGCCTCCCCTACAGAGCCCCAGTAGCTGAAGTCCTTTTGCAGTTCCATTCGAGAAAGAAAGGTCCCTCAACTGGCGCCCGGTTCAAATGGCCCATTGGCTCAGATCCAGCCTGCGGGCTGCCAGTTCCCGACCCCCACAATACCCAGATGAAATGAAAGCAAAAATACAGTATAGTGGTGCCCCACAAGACGAATGCCTCGCAAGACGGAAAACTTGCTAGATGAAAGAGTTTTCCGTTTTGGAGGTGCTTCGCAAAACAAATCTCCTATGGGCTTGCTTCGCAAGCCGAAAATGTATTGCGAGTTCCTGCGGGGTTTTTTTCCTTTCCCCCCCCTTTTTCTAAGCCGCTAAGCCACTTATCAGCTGATCCAATAAGCTGATAAGCCACTAAAAGCCGCTAATAGCGCTAATCCTCTAATCCGTCAATGGGCTTACTTCGCAAGACAAAAAAACCGCTAGACGAAGAGAATCACAGAACGGATTCTTTTCGTCTTGCGAGGCACCACTGTAAATAAGACCTTGCAGCGATAGGGAGGGTGAGCTTTAGAAAAATTAATGTGGTTTGAGAAGACAAGGCTGGAAGTGGGAAGTTGGGCAAGCAGCACTCACCTGCAGTAGTAGATAAGCAGGCAGAGCAGGATGAGGACCAGCAATGCCAGGGCACCCAGGATGGTGAGCAAGAAAATTGTGTGGTAGGTGGCAATGTCCTTTATGCCTCCAACTGCACTGGCCAGCCCTGCAACGAAGAGACCTCTTTATGGGCTGACTTGAAAGTTTCCCTAAAACATCTATGTTGGAAATGGGATGACGTACTAAATGGGGTTACCATGGATCTGATCCAGCAGGGCATAAAGATGTAGCTAATTTGTGTGTGTGTTTTTTAATCCCAACTTTATAAATTTCCAAACCAGGCACGGGGGCTCTTTAAAAGCTTGATTTAAAGTCATGCCTATAATTTTAAGGCAATTTTTCTAATTACTAAACATTTTATGCGTGGCTTTCTTTTTATTAAAACATCAAAAGATGGGACTGATTAAAAATGCTCAGATTAGCGGAATATAATTTCAAGCAGATTTATATACGGGGCTTTTTCCCAGTGGGAACTTGCTGGGACCTCCCAGATGGGTGCCATTGAAATTGCAAGAGAACAAGGGAGGTGTTCATGGTGAGTTCCAGCACCTCTTTTCTAGAAAAATAGCACTGGATATCTACAAATATAAATATGAGCAGATTTATGCAGGGAGGGATTTATTCCCCATATTCATTTTGGTTCTCCCTAGATGCCCTTTCCCTTAATCCCAGACTTATTTCTATTGCATTTTTTCAGTTTTTATCATGCTTTTCTGAGCATGTCACCCATCCCAGCTCTGGTTGCATTTATTCAGAGCTTGTTTGGCAACCACTCCGTGCAAACTGAGAGGCACTCATTTTTCAGGAATTCTTAATTCACAAGATACCACATTCCAAGCTAATTCCCACAGGTGTGCAGAGAATGTGCACTCCCGCTAACACAAGAGATCTGCTAGCACCTTCCTGGCTGGTTCTTCAGCAAAGTAATTAAGAATTTGGTGGTGATATTTTACCCGTTGTTGGAGACAGCATGGCAGCTGCCCAATAGCCCAGCTGTGGGGAGACAAACGTCCAGTAAAGCTGGTTCCCTTCCTTGCGGATGAGGCCTGTCCCATTCCGAATCCACAGACCTGAGAGAAAGAATAACTGCTGAATCAGAAGTAACCTGAAAGGCCATCTGGACCAAGCCCTTTCCCAGATGAAGGGCTGGCCACTCACCAGCCCCATCCCTCACCTGCAAAACCTATAAAAGTTAAAGGACCCCTGGACAGTTAAGTCCAGTCAAAGGCAACTATGGGTTTGCGGCGCTCATCTCGCTTTCAGTCTGAGGGAGCCGGAGTTTGTCCACAGACAGCTTTCTGGGGCATGTAGCCAGCAGGACTAAACCGCTTCTGGCACAATGGAACACTGTGATGGAAACCAGAGCGCATGGAAATGCCATTTACATTCCTGCCACAGCAGTACCTAATTATCTACTTGCACTGGTGTGCTTTCAAACTGCTAGGTTGGCATAAGCTAGGACAGAGCTATACAGCTAGGCTAGCAGGTGTGTGTGTGTGTGAGTGAGTGAGTGAGTGAGAGATAATGTAGATAGCACAGCAGGCCACATATTCTGTTGTGCAGAAGAAATGCGAAGGAGGAAGAGGCAACCTAGAGAACCAATGTGGTCCCAGGCATAGTTCTTGATTCCATGGCTCCCCCAGCCCCAATTGGGCACCTCAGGAACTTTCCCCCCAATTTCAGGCCTAGTGGCTCCTCATGAACCCACTATGTGCTGCTACAGAGGTTTCAATAGAGCTCATTCCTTAGATGAGCCAAGAAGACCCAGGCAAATTGGAGCAAGCAGGGCACCGTAGAAACAAACAATGTCCATATAATCCCCTTCCTTTCAGCCACAAATGACGGGTGGTCCCAAAGCAGAAATCCAGCCGTCACCTCAAAATGCTTTCAGCACCAGCAATAATAACCCCCTTATAAGAGCATAGCCCCCCTCCCAACCAGTCTTCCATTTACAGATGTGGCATAATTCCTTCCCTACCCCTGGAGTCCTGCTAATGGACTTTTATAAGCACTTAGGTGGTTTTATGGCACTGCACAGCCACGGGTGACAGGGGAGTTGTTTGGGGTCTGGAAAGAGGCTGGCGCACCCCCCGCCACAAGACCCTTGTATACATCTGCAGGGTGCTTTCTCCGACGGAAGCAACATGGCTCTCTGCCTTGTGTGCCTGTGGAATGTGGCAAGAACTGAGCAGTTCGTATGTGTCTGCAGACCAGGAGGATCTTGCCCGCTCTCACCGCTCTTCAGGTCAAAGCGCCAGGCCGGCACGCTGGTGGCTGCTGCAGCGGCAGTGTCAGGCGGCAGCGGGATAGAGAGGTGGACGGAGCCAGAGAGCTGGATTTCTGTCCCGTTGCCAGTGAAGAGGTGGACGCTGACAGCGACGATGGGCACCAGCTCCAGCCATGTGCTGTTGGCTGCGAGGGGACAAAAGGGTTAGGAAAAGAGCTGCTTCTGCCTCCAGAGACATCCCAATATACTTTAGTTCCCAAGGCAGAAAAAACTAAAGTCCCCCCCCATGCACCCCACCCAACCAGGTAGAGGGCCTTCTCGGTAGTGGCGCCCTCCCTGTGGAACGCCCTCCCACCAGATGTCAAAGAGAACAACAACTACCAGACTTTTAGAAGACATCTGAAGGCAGCCCTGTTTAGGGAAGCTTTTAATGTTTGATGTATTGCAGTGTTTTAGTATTTTTGGGAAGCCGCCCAGAGTGGCTGGGGAAGCCCAGCCAGATGGGCGGGGTCTAAAATAATAAATTATTATTATTATAATGATCGTAGAATTGTAGCGTTGGAAGAGACCCTGAGGATCATCTAGTCCAACCCCCCCTGCAATGCAAGAATATTCAGCAGCCCCATACAGGGATCGAACCTGCGACTTTGGTGTCAACAGCAGTATGCTCTAACCCAGTGTTTTTCAACCACTGTTCCGCGGCACACTAGTGTGCCGCGAGATGTTGCCTGGTGTGCCATGGGAAAAATTGAAAAATTCGAAAGATTAACAAAAAAGTCAAATTTTCGCCCACCCTATTTGCCATCCGTCCTGGGTAAGGATCAGATCGGATGGGATCGGATGAGAGCGGACAGGCGGTCCGCTCTCATCCGATTCCCCATAGAGAGCCGCAGGGTTCTGACATCTCCCTCTCCGCACACAGTGGTGGTGTACCTCGTGATTTTTTCATGAAACTAGTGTGCCTTTGCCCAAAAAAGGTTGAAAAACACTGCTCTAACCAACTGTCCAGTTGATAAAGCTATACAGTCGTACCTTGGTTTTTGAACAGCTTAGTTCTCAAACATTTTGGCTCCCGAACACCACAAATCCAGAAGCGACTGTTCCGGTTTGCGAACTATTTTTTTAAGCCGGACGTCCAACAGGGCTTCCGATTGGCTGCAGGAGCTTCCTGCAGCCAATTAGAAGCCGCGCTTTTGTTTCCGAACGTTTTGGAAGTCGAACTGACTTCTGGAATGGATTCCGTTCGACTTCCAAGGTATGACTGTACTAACAAACTTCTTGCTGTTAATTACCCACCCTTCACCCTCAGGGCAGGTTGCAAAACACAACAGTATTAAAAACAGTTTGAAACAACTTAACGATCAGAAATGTAAGGTGGGTCAGAAAAACACACACCTCGTGTAACAAAATCCAGGGTAAAGAGGTGTGTGCCTTCAGCACTTGCCGGAAGCTGTATAATAAAAGTACCGGATGAACTTCTGAGTTGCACAGCTTAGGGGCCACCACAGATAAGGCCCTCTCCCAGGCCTCTGAGGGCAGAGGAACTACCACGAGGGCCCCTTCGTCCATCTCAGCACCCAAAAGGGTCTGCAATGAAGGAGGTGGTCTTTGAGGTTTTGAGGGCCTAGATAATTTTTAGGGCTTTACACACTCATGTGAGCACCTTGAACTGGGTCTGGAAATGAACTGGCCACTGATGCAGCTGCTGCTTTTTGTAAAAAAAGGGGCATTATGAGATCTAAACAGAATCCCGGCCAGAAATCTGGCGGCTGCAATCTGTTTGCTGCCCCCCAAATCCACTGCTTTAAGGCAGAAAACTATTAAAGGGCTGGTTCCACAGCCTTCAACATTCCGTATCGCATCCTCACCATTTTTCACCCAGGATCTGGGCCCAGTCCCCTTACCGCTGCCGTTGCTTTCAGCCCCGATGAAAGATGGGAAGCCCCTCATATCCGGCCCACTGCTGGCGGCGGTCAGGGAGGCCGAGAGCTGGCTGTAGGTGGAGCTGCGGGGCAGGCGGGCGGATTTGCGCTGGAACTGAGCCCACGGCTGGCTCTTGGCCCCTGTAAGAATCAAGCATTTCAGCTGCCGGCCTACCGAGGCAGCACTCACACAGAAAACCGTGGGATGCAGCTTGGCCCGATCCTGCCCGCAGTTAGTAACCTGAGATTATTGTGGACATGCGGCCTGGCAAATGCAAGGAAGCATCCCTGAGCACGCACATAGTGCTTTCTGCTCACCATTCAGGAAACAAGAGCCGCTGCCAGCAATATACAGTGGTACCTTGGTTTCCGAACGTCTCTGTTGGCGAATGTTTCGGTTTTTGAACGCCGTAAACTCAGAAGTAAATGCTTCGGTTTTCGAACGTGCCTCGGAAGTCAAATTTCCGAGGTGGCTACTGCTGAGTGCAAGAGCCTGTCAGCTGTTGAGTCCTGTGCATTGGTACCTCTGGTTACGTACTTATTCGTTCCAGAGGTCCGTTCTTAACCTGAAGCACCACTTTAGCTAATGGGGCCTCCCGCTGCTGCCGCGCCACCGGAGCATGATTTCTGTTCTCATCCTGAAGCAAAGTTCTTAACCCAAGGTAATATTTCTGGGTTAGCAGAGTCTGTAACCTGAAGCGTCTGTAACCTGAAGCGTATGTAACCCAAGGTACCACTGTACAGCATAAAGGTCCAGTCGTGGCTGACTCTGGGGTTGCGGTGCTCATCTCACTTTATTCACCGAGGGAGCCGGCGTACAGCTTCTGGGTCATGTGCACGGAAACGCCGTGTACCTTCCCACCAGAGCGGTACCTGTTTATCTACTTGCACTTTGATGTGCTTTCAAACTGCTAGGTTGGCAGGAGCAGGGACCGAGCAACGGGAGCTCACCCCGTTGCGGGGATTCGAACTGCCAACCTTCTGATTGGCAAGTCCTAGGCTCTGTGGTTTAACTCACAGCGCCACCCGCGTCCCACTGTATAGCATAAAGGTAAAGGTAAAGGTACCCCTGCCCGAACGGGCCAGTCTTGACAGACTCTGGGGTTTGTGCGCCCATCTCACATCTATAGGCCGGGGGCCAGCGCTGTCCGGAGACACTTCCGGGTCACGTGGCCAGCGTGACAACGCTGCTCTGGCGAGCCAGAGCCGCACACGGAACGCCGTTTACCTTCCCGCTGGTAAGCGGTACCTATTTATCTACTTGCCCCCGGGGGTGCTTTCGAACTGCTAGGTGGGCAGGCGCTGGGACCGAGCAGCGGGAGCGCACCCCGCCGCGGGGATTCGAACCGCCGACCTTTCGATCGGCAAGCCCTAGGCGCTGAGGCTTTAACCCACAGCGCCACCCGCGTCCCTACTGTATAGCATAGGGCTGCTCAAATTCATGACAACATGTGGAATTTGAATCCTGTTGCGTTGCTCTGTATATATGCCAGTTTTTGTGAGTTTATATTGACTAATTCACCTTTTTAAAACGTATTTAGCCCTTGGAATTTAGCCCTTGATAAGAGGATTCAGTATGCTGAGCAAACCATGCTCGGCTCCCCCTCATGGATAACAGGAAGGCAAGAAATTATGAAAGGTGAGCAATGAGAGTGACTTGCCTCATTTGGCAAGTTTATGGAGGCACCTCTCTTATCGAGCCCATTAGATCAGAGCAGAGGTCACTGGCCATCTCCCTCCAGGGACCTAGAGCACCCCCCACCCTAATTCTCTCACCCACCACTTCACAGCACAGCAACCCATCTCGATCCCGCAGACTCCTGACCAGCTCACACCTGACCCAGGGTCACCTCCTCAGCTCACTTGCTTATACCAGGGACGTCCAACTTCCAAGAGACTGCGGTCTACTCACACAATTAAAATCTGGCAGTGATCTACCCCATTTTGGGGGGGTTCAGGTCAAAATTGTTGGGGTTTTTTAAAGGGAAGAACCTCACATTTGGGGGGGGGGGTTTCAGGTCTAAGTTGTAGAACTTTTTTGGGGGAGGAACGTCCCGTTTTTTAAAGGGTTCAGGTCAAAGCTGTTGAGCTTCTATTAGGGAAGTACAAGTACGTCCCATTTTTGGGGGGAGGTTTTCAGCTTGGGGATTAGGTCAAGTAAGTTATAAAAAGCCCCCACCAAGAGATGGCAAACGAGACAGTCAGCCTTGCTGCAAAAACTCCAACTTCCGCACTAGCGATCTAGAGGATGGGGCTGGATGGAGGAGCCAGCGATCTACCGCGATCTACCAAAACCTCCCAGGGATCGACCAGTAGATCATGATTGACCTGTTGGACATCCCTGGCTTATACAGTTCTAGCAAAGGCCCAGAGCACTGACCTTCCTACTTCCCTCCTCCCATCATCCAGCCCAGCTCAAAAAGTCCCTTGAGCTGCAGACGTCTCTCCCAAATGCCCCCTGCGAACTGGCATGGTGCTGATGACTGCCTCCCCCTGCAGGCACAGACTGCCAGAGGCCTTGGAGGAGATGCATAGCTTGCACAGAGCAAGCCAACGTTTCCCTTTGTCTCCCCTGACCACCACTTACTTCCTAGTAGTGTGAACAGAGGGCAGCAATGTGCTCTGCAATCTTAAACAGGGCCAGCATCTAGTGCAGCCCAGAAGATGGCACTAGCAATTGTGTGGGATCCCCAATCCCCAGACAGCCAAGCTGGCTCCCCGGGTGCCGGCCACATGCCCTTCACTTTCTGACAAATGGAACGGAGGACTTACCTGGAGAGCCGAGGAGGATCTGTACCAGGTCATCATAGAGGATGAGTGTTGCAGGGCGCTCGGGGAGCAGATAGAGGCTGACGGAGGCATAGACTGCAAAGGGAAATTGTGGGAAGGAAGAGAGAGAAAAAGAATCAGACTTACTCAAAGTCTTTCTGTGCCTAGCAGCAAGTTTCCTGATAACTTCATGAAGTACCGTATTTTTCGCTCTATAGGACGAACCTGACCATAGGACGCACCTTGTTTTAGAGGCGGAGAACAAGAAAAATAAATTCTCCCCCTCTCTGCTCAGTGCCCCTTCAGCGAAGCGGCAGGAGAAACGGAGCCCCTTCCATTTCTCCTCCCGCTTCGCTGAAGGGGCGCTGCGCAGCTCTCTCTCTCTGCTGAAGCCGGGAGAGTCTTGCTTTCCTGGCTTCATCGAAAGCAACCCGAAGCCTCCAGAGCACCACGGGACCTCCCGCTGCGCTCCGGAGGCTTCAGGTTCCTTTTGCTGAAGTCAGGAGAGTCTATCCCTGAAGCCTGGAGAGCGAGAGGGGTCAGTGCGCACTGACCCCCTCTCATTTTCCAGGCTTCAGCGAAAGCAACGCGAAGCCTCCGGAGCGCGGAGGGAGCGCTCCCCCTGCGCTTCAGAGGCTTTGCGTTGCTATCACTGAAGCCAAGGAGCCTGCATTCGCTCCATAAGACGTACACACATTTCCCCTTAATTTTTGGAGGGGAAAAAGTGTGTCCTATAGAGTGAAAAATACGGTAGTCTGTCTTGGGGGTAAAAGCCCCTAGAAAGAGTTCTGTTGCAGGGTGGCAGGAGGTGCAGAAAAAGAAACAGAAAGAAAAAATTGGGTGTGCTCCTCTCTGATATGATCGTTTGCAAAGACTCAGCCCAAACATCACACGTCTATGGCTTGCACTAATCCTTGTTTCGAACTCAAACACTTGAGCTTCCAGGTGTACAATTGGCAAACCACAGTTTAGAACTGTTTTTCTTCTTCGGTTATCTGTCAATACTCCACTCTCAAGGCAGAATAGCTTCCAAAGTACTAGTCATAGGTATTGTTTATTAATTTAAACATCACACCAAACCCAAGGGCTCGTCTACACTTCCGCTTGAAAGCATGGGTTATTTTCTGCTTGTTCCATGCTTGCAGACAAGAGTCTGAATGGTTTTGCCCTTGCTTTCCCCAGGAAAACCCACTACGGTAGAACCTCTACTTACGACCGCCTCCAAGTTGTGCCCGTGGCAAACCCAGAAGTAAATACTGGGTTTGCCACAATTTGCACATGCGCAGAAGTGGCTGCCACCATCTGCACGTGCGCAGAAGCGCGCTGCCGCCAAATGCGCCTGCACACAATGGCGCTTCTACCAGCGACCTGGATCGACTTACGGACAGACCTCCGGAACTGATTACGTCTGTAAGTAGAGGTTCTACTGAATTTAGTGGCAAATCAGAGAAAACGTCAGTCCAGAGAAAACCCAATTGATATTTGCTCCAATTCAAAAGTTAAGATTGGGTTTCCCTGGGGGAAAGCAGTGGGGCAAGGGAAAGTTTTGATGAGCCCTTAGTTAAATCCGGCATCCGGCCTTTCATGGTGATTTACAATTAACACAAACCATTGTTTCCAAACCCATTCTAGAAAGTGGTCTCCAATTGTGATTTGCTAGCCAAACACAAACTATTCTGACATCACATCAAACCATTATTTAGCTTCATTAATCAAGGCTTGGTGTGATGTCTGAACTGAGCCATTTTGCTCGTTCTCTCTTACGAACCACTCATTAGAGGAGTTTGCTTGCTCTTCCTCCCCCCCCCTGCTAATTTATTATTAGTACTGGTCCATCATAAAGTGGGGTGGGGAGTTTAATGGAAATACTAATGGTGGAGTGGGAATACTGATAGTATACACAATGATTTCTGATTATCCTATCCCAAGATAGCAATTCCATCATGAGTCAGCGCAGCTGCAAAATCTGCTCATCTCCAGACCATAATTTAAAGATGGATTTGCAAACCCTGATTAAATCTAAACATGCTGTGAATAACCTCAGTGCAGATATAACACTGCCCCACAAAAGAGAACTGAGAAACGGAAGGTGGAGAGGAAGAGAAGGAACAGGAGCAGGAGGAGGGGGAAGGCATGTATAAGGTACCCCTCATCTCTTAACCAT
Source organism: Podarcis vaucheri (assembly GCF_965113315.1). Classification (NCBI taxonomy): domain Eukaryota; kingdom Metazoa; phylum Chordata; class Lepidosauria; order Squamata; family Lacertidae; genus Podarcis; species Podarcis vaucheri. The sequence continues at coordinate 44,796,127 of NC_138751.1, read as the reverse complement.
GGTTCTCTTCCTACCTAGATGCTCCTTTTATGTTTCCACAAGGGGAAGCTTTTCCTCCACTTTCCCCTTCTCCACTGGGGTCTTTCGGGGCTCTTATTCTTGGACCTCTGCTATTCTTCTCCCCCCCCCCCACACTGTCTCTGGATGACCTCATTAAATCCCACGGCTTTTGGTACCATCAAGACTGGGGAAACCGTAGCTGGACTACAACTCCCATCATGTCTGTCCACAGGCCATGCTGGTTGGGGCTGATGGGAGTCAGAGTGCAACAAGAGCTGGGGGACCACAGGTTCCCTGCCTCTGACTTGTACACTGAGGAAACCCAGCACTTTATTTCTAGACCAGAACGGTCTCCCTCACCTCCAACTACAGCTGCTTACGCTATCCTAGCCAATCTTTCCACTTGAATAGGTAAGGGTAAAGGGGACCCCAAGGTACCACTGTACAGCATAAAGGTAAAGGGACCCCTGGCCATTAGGTCCAGTCGTGACCGACTCTGGGGTTGTGGCACTCATCTCGCTTTATTGGCCGAGGGAGCCGGCGTACAGCTTCCGGGTCATGTGGCCAGCATGACTAAGCCGCTTCTGGCAAACCAGAGCAGCGCACGGAAATGCTGGAGCGGTACCTATTTATCTACATGCACTTTGATGTGCTTTCGAACTGCAAGGTTGGCAGGAGCTGGGACCGAGCAACAGGAGCTCACCCCATCCCAGGGATTCGAACCGCCGACCTTCTGATCGGCAAGTTAACCCACAGCGCCACCGCATCCCTTCCACTCGAATACTAGGTCGTAATTTCATATGCTCAAGACAAGACTTCTCATCTTTCCTCTAAAGTGTTCCTTGTACACTCTCCTTAGCCACTGACAGCATCACCGCTCACCTCATTGGAGAGATACAAATCCTCCTCTCTCTCTCTCTCTCTCTCTCTCTCTCTCTCTCTCTCCTTATTCAGTCTATTGCCATGCTCTGCCTCTTCCTCCTTTACAACATTGGGGAAAATGTATCTGTCTCTCTCCATCCCGGTTCACCCCCTAGTCATCTCTCACCTGGCTACTCCAATTTCCTTGTATTATCTTACCTTGGTCCCCTTCACCTTTACCGAGTGTTCTGGGGCCAAAACAATTCACCCCTCTTGCTGCTCTGACCACATGGTAAGGGACCCCTGGACCATTAAGTCCAGTCAAATGCGACTATGGGGTTGCGGTGATCATCTCGCTTTCAGGCCGAGGGAGCCAGCGTTTGTCCACAGACAGCTTTCCGGGTCATGCGGCCAAGCAAGACTAAACTGCAACGGGACGCTGTGACGGAAACCAGAGCGCACGGAAACACCATTTAGCTTCCCACCACAGCGGTACCTATTTATCTACTTGCACTGGCATGCTTTTGAACTGCTAGGCTGGCAGGAGCTGGCAAAGAGCAACAAGAGCTCACCCCATCACAGGGATTCGAACTGCTGACCTTCCGATCAGCAAGCCCAAGAGGCTCAGTGGTTTAGACCACAGCGCCACCACTGCCCCATCCCATGTTATCCAAGCAATCTGCCTCTTCCCAGTGGCTGTTTGCAAGTGCAGCATCTCAACAGCTTTCATTTGTCATTATAACTTGGGTGGAATAGATTGAGGAAGGAGGGCCTGCGCCACAGTTGCAAGTTTCTTGCAGATGGACAAAAAGATTTTTGCACAGGCATCCGTCACAGGGATTTGAACCGCCGACCTTCTGATCGGCAAGCCCAAGAGGCTCAGTGGTTTGGACCACAGCACCACCTGCGTCCCACATCCCACCTTATACCCCTACACTTGGCTGCCTTGCTGTTTCTGGCCCCAGTACAGGCTCTTTATTCAAAGCCCCCACCCCCCGTGGCTTTGCCCCCACCTCTTATCTCTTTGCTCTTACATTTCAATGCATCCCACCCTAGCTGTGATCTTTGCTCATCCAGCTCCTGATTCTCTCCCTTTCTTCCTTGCTGCCCCTTATGTCTGGAAGAGCCTCCCAGAGCATCTCTGCAATGCCAGCTTTTCTTCCTTCAAATCCTTTCTCAAAACCCACCTTTTCTAGATGCAATACTGTGCTGTAACTAATCATAACCACATGTAATTGATATATAAACACATGCTCTTCCCATTCATTCTGTCTGGATTTCCCAGCCATTCCTCTGTGGCTTCCCCTGTGTTGAATTACAAGATTGTTAAGCCCTTTGGGCAGGAGAAAGTCCTCTTATCCTCTGGAAAGTATTGCTAACAACCACTGAAGCTGTTAAGATTGAACTGAATCTCTTTGCAAGCGAAGAGTAAATTTGCAAGTCCACATAACAAAGCAGAGTAAAAACTTTTTAAGTCTACGTGGTTCATTCAGCCTTATAGCACGGCAATTTTAGAAAGCTTGATTTTTGTATTTAAAAAACAACAACACAGTTGCAGGAATAGGATCTGAACTAAAGTAATTATTATATTATTCACAGTTTTCATGGCTTTTATTGTGGGTCAAGTAGCAGTGATCAGGGAGGGAGAGATACATTTACCAGCTCGGTAGAGCACAAGGGGATGCGGGTGGCGCTGTGGGTTAAACTACAGAGCCTAGGACTTTGCGATCAGAAGGTTGGCAGTTCAAATCCCCACAACGGGGTGAGCACCCATTGCTCAGTCCCTGCTCCTGCCAACCTAGCAGTTCGAAAGCACGTCAAAGTGCAAGTAGATAAATAGGTACCGCTCCAGCGGGAAGGTAAACGGTGTTTCCGTGCGCTGCTCTGGTTCGCCGGAAGCAGCTTAGTCATGCTGGCCACATGACCCGGACGCTGTACGCCGGCTCCCTCGGCCAATAAAGTGAGATGAGCGCTGCAACCCCAGAGTCGGCCACGACTGGACCTAATGGTCAAGGGTCCCTTTACCTTTACTAGAGCACAATACTTACTCTCAGGGTTGTGGGTTTAAGACCCATGTTGGGCAAAACCCCCTGCAGGGGGTTGGACTAGATGACCCTCGTGGTCCCTTCCAACTCTACAATTCTATGACAAGTTGGATGGTAGACTTCATGGAAATCGAGTTTCCTTGTTTTTTTAGATTCCTAGAAGGCAGAATTTCAACGTGTTCATCTTCAATAAATCTGTCAACCAGCTCTAACAAGTGTTCCCACAACTACATCCTGGAGCAGCCAAGGCCTCCAGAGCCAAGACAAATGGCCAAAATCGAGGAAAACATGGAGGGTGCTAGACAGATGGCCCTGTCAGGCACATCTGGCAAGGCTTGTCACAGCCTGCCCTCTCCCTTTCTCACAAAGGATGGCAGCTAGAGCATAATTTGAGCCTGGGCTCAGCCTTACAATCTGTTTCAATCTGAGAGTTCAACCCTAAAGTAGAAATAACTCTGAAATAACTCCGATTTCATCACTCTCCAGGGGAGACAGACCTAAGTGGTCCCTAACATGGCTTCTTGGAACACCAACGTATCTCAATTTACGACTCACGCACAATCTGAGACACAGGAGTTTGAAGATGCGGGATCTTCCACAAAATCCTGCAGCGAAGAGGGGTTCTAGCAACAAAGTAAAATGTAAGATTGGATCAATAACAGATAGACTAATAGGATATGAATTTGCTGAATTAATTTTTAAAAGGGATACAAGAACGGGAGACGTGAGGAAGTCGGGAAAATAAGTTAATTGAAGATGAGAAATTAAGAAAGAGGGAATTTTTGTTCTTTTGTCATTATATGTGTTTTTATCTTTTTTTCTTTTTTCTTTTGTTGTGTTTAATGTTTGTATTTTTGTACTGTATTTTGTGACTTTGTATTTTCCTTGTTTTTGTATTTTTCTTGAATTTTCTTCTATTGTTAAAACTTAATAAAATATTTATTAAAAAAAAATAAAAAATCCTGCAGCGAAGAGAGCTCCGATTCAGCTTGCTGTGTCTTTTATCCAGGATAAACTATCCCACTCCATACTCCACCCGCCTGGGTTTTTCCTCCCCTCCCACTTCAACCATCAGTCATTGCTCTGTGGTCACTGAGGATGCACAGCTGTCAACAGCCTGATTTGGAGTTTCCCATACTTCTGCCAATCCCACGAGGGTTTCCTACGAGCCCTGTTAATGCCTTCCTGTGGGGCGGTGTATGGATAGTACCATTTTGGATACATAAGGCTCTGCAATTCTGAGAGCAAGTTTGTTGTTAGCCTAAATAAGATGGTGAGATGAGGGAGTAGCTTGCATGAAAACTGGATCCAAGAAAGCTAAGGGAGCTGGGCATGTTTAGCCTGGAGAAGAGGAGGTTAAGGGGTGATATGATAGCCATGTTCAAATATATAAAAGGATGTCACATAGAGGAGGGAGAAAGGTTGTTTTCTGCTGTTCCAGAGAAGCGGACACGGAGCAATGGATCCAAACTACAAGAAAGAAGATTCCACCTAAACATTAGGAAGAACTTCCTGACAGTAAGAGCTGTTCGACAGTGGAATTTGCTGCCAAGGAGTGTGGTGGAGTCTCCTACTTTGGAGGTCTTTAAGCAGAGGCTTGACAACCATATGTCAGGAGTGCTCTGATGGTGTTTCCTGCTTGGCAGGGGGTTGGACTCGATGGCCCTTGTGGTCTCTTCCAACTCTATGATTCTATGATTCTATGAAAGCTGGTCTGGTGCAAACAGTTTTGAAATTTTAAGATGTGGGGGGGGGGAAGCAGTTCAGAAGCAAAACGTATAGCAACAATTAAAAAATAGATTTTTCTGGCATCATAATTTTACACTGTTCATTCTGAGCTGTAGAAAACTATTTTGAACTAAAAAATTTTTTTTGAAAAAAATGTTGATGAAGCAATAAACCAGGGGAAAAATAACACTTATGGCTTACTAATTATAATACCACGAACCTCATATTTCCTACATGTAAAATAAATGTGTATTCCCACCCCCCACAGAACTCTGAAGGGTTGTTATAATAATAATATAATAATAATTTATTATTTATACCCCACCCATCTGGCTGGCTTTCCCCAGCCACTCTGGGCGGCTCCCAACAGAATATTAAAAACACGATAAAACATCAAAAGTTAAAAACTTCCCTAAACAGGGCTGCCTTCAGATGTCTTCTAAAAGTCAGATAGTTGTTTATTTCCTTGACATCTGGTGGGAGGGTGTTCCACAGGGCGGGCGCCACTACCGAGATGGCCCTCTGCCTAATTCCCTGTAACTTGGCTTCTTGCGGTGAGGGAACCACCAGAAGACCCTCAGAGCTGGACCTCAGTGTCCGGGCAGAACGATGGGGGTGGAGAGACTCCTTCAGACATCTGTTTGTCTCAGGAGTGTGTCTCCAGGGGCAAAGTCAAACGGCTGGAGAACCACAGCTCTTGCTGTGGCTGCAGAGACCAGTAACTCATAACTGCTGCCTCCCGTGTTGCTTGAGTTGCTGGAAGGAGGCATACAAGATACTCTCCAACCATCTTAGGGACTCCACTTCAGATTTGTGTAGGGTTTACTCCTTAGCCTTTTCTCTTGAAGGGTACATACCGTATTTTTCGCTCTATAGGGCACACCGGACTATAGGGCGCACCTAGTTTTTAGGGGGGGAAATAAAGAGGGAAAAAATATTTCCTCCCCCATCCCCAAAGAGCAAAGAAGCCAAGACAGCCAGCAGGATCCATCCCACTGGCTGTCTTGGCTTCCTCTTTAGCCACACACAACCTCTCCAGCCGGGAGAGGCTGTGTGTGGCTTTGGCAGAAACCAAGACAGTGAGCGGGATAGATCCCGCTCGCTGTCTTGGCTTTGTTTTTAGCCGCAGGGCTGGGGTGGGGGAAGCCCGAGCTTCCCCCGACCCCAGAACAGGTCCGGGAGCGGCGGCAAGGTTGCGCGCAGCCTTGCCGCCGCTCTCGGAGCTTGCGGGCTGGGGAGCGCTCCGAAGGTTTGCTGATAGCTGCCTGAAGCCCGGAGAGTGCAGCGGGAGTTGGCACTGTGATCCCCGGGCTTCGGGCTGCAGGCTGCTATCCGCAAGCCTTCGGAGCCCCGCGGGAACTCCCGCCGCGCTTAGAAGGCTTGTGGATAGCTGCCCGAAGCCCGGGGTGTGCAGCGGGAGTTGCCACTGCGCTCCCCGGGCTTTGGGCTGCAGGCTGCTATCCACAAGCCTTCAGAGCCCAGCAGGAACTCCCGCCGCGCTCCAAAGGCTTGCAGATAGCTTCCTGAAGCCTGGAGAATGAGAGGGGTTGATGCACACTGACCCCCTCGCTCTCCAGGCTTCAGCGAAAGCCTGCATTCGCTCCATAGGACACACACACATTTCCCCTTCATTTTTGGAGGGGAAAAAGTGTGTCCTGTAGAGCGAAAAATACGGTACATAAATATCTAGTTTTAAAGATGTTAGAGGCCAATAAGAGGTTTGGCCTATAAACTCATGAGTGGATGTTTACTTAAAGTTTCCAAATTTGACGGCAAGAAGGAATTTTCACAGGGCTGACTGGCTAGTAGTTTCTGAGAGGGCTGGGAGCTGCAATCCCCTTTGGCATATGGCTTGAGCAATCTGAATTGCTTCCCTGAAATATTCCCTGAATCACGGTTGGCATCTCTGGCATGGTATGTTGATGAGCAACAGGAACTAGAACCCTGGAGAGAATGAAAAACGATGGTCGGGAAAGAACATCAAATGAAAAAAAGAAAAAAGGAGGAGAGAAGGCTCTGGTGTTCCCTCGTGTAAGTGAACATCTGAATCTTCCTCCTCGTTTTCTGCTTGGAGAATAAGCCTCTGCCAAGTGCCCCAAAACATTAAATAAAAGAAAGAAAAGAAATCTCTAGGAGGTTGACCCTCTGGTTAAAAACTTGGAATATGATGAATAAACATGTTGTAATGCTGAATTGAAAAGAAAGAAAGATGTTAAGTGAATAAGTTAATTTTATAAAGAATATTGGTGTTGGAAAACCATTAAAATGATATACACTTAAATTTAACTAGGGAGATACGAGGAAGTCATTTACAATGTTATTAAGATTGATTTAAATATAGTGGAGATTTATGTTTCTTTGTTTGAATTTTTTTGGAAAAACCAATTTAAAAAATTGGGGGGGGGGGGACTAAACTTGAAATATGTGCCACAAAACCCTTGTGCAACAATGACACACTGGCTGCAGGGAGATTGCCATATCATGCTCATAGCAGGGCCTGCCAAAGACATTTTGCTGCCTGTATTAAAGGATTGCTGCTATTCCAAATGCAGAAGCCAGCTGCACTGACGCTAGAGTCTTACTCCAATGCGGGGTACAGGATAGGATCCTCTACCACAACACCTAAGGGCAGGAGGCTAGCTTAGGAGACGCAGGGCACGTCCCACGTGGGACCCAAAGCTCTGACCTTACTCACCGCTCCACCTGGCATTGCTTGTTACCTGTGCAAACAAACGCCGCAGTGCAGCATCACCACAACGTGTGCGAGTGCAGTGTCTGCTGGGGCGCATGGCCTTGGCTAGCTCCCCCTCTGCCTGCCCGCTCAGTCACAGCCATTCCCAACCATACTATAAGTGACGCATCAGGAGAAAGCAACTCGGTGAGGCAGCTCAGACCGGCCACAAGGACGCATCACTGCCCCCCGAGTGGAATCTCAGGCGAAGAGAAGAGTTTGGATTTGATATTCCACTTTATCACTACCCTACGGAGTCTCAAAGCGGCTAGCATTCTCCTTTCCCTTCCTCCCCCACAACAAACACTCTGTGAGGGGAGTGGGGCTGAGAGACTTCAAAGAAGTGTGACTAGCCCAAGGTCACCCAGCAGCTGCATGTGGAGGAGTGGGGAAGCGAACCCGGTTCACCAGATTACGAGTCCACCGCTCTTAACCACTACACCACACTGGCTCAGAAGGATGGGAGTGGCCAGAGGACCAGCTGCTGCCACCCTCCAGCTTGCTCTGCCTAAAGACAGGACCTGCCTAAAGAAAGGACAACAACTGTGAGCATGTAGGTGACAGTCTAACACCAGTGATTAAGATATAACATCTTGACTGATGATAGGTACTATTAGGCTCTTTCTAAAGCTCTGCCACTCTGGGCGGCTTCCAACATATATAAAAACATAAAGGTGAAGGACCCCTGACAGTTAAGTCCAGTCGCGAACGACTCTGGGGTTGCAACGCTCATCTCACTTTACTGGCCGAGGGAGGGGACGTTTATCCGCAGACAGTTTTTCCGGGTCATGTGGCCAGCATTACTAACCCGCTTCTGGTGAACCACAGGAGCGCAAAGAAACACTGTTTAGCTTCCCACCGGAGCGGTACCTATTTATCTACTTGCACTTTGACGTGCTTTTGAACTGCTAGGTTGGCAGGAGCAGGGACCGAGCAACGGGAGCTCACCCTGTCGCAGGGATTCGAACTGCCAACCTTCTGATCGGCAAGCCCAAGAGGCTCAGTGGTTTAGACCACAGCACCACCCACATCCCATATAAAAACATTAAACATTTAAAAAAAATAATTCCCTATACAGGGATGCCTTCAGACATCTAAACACTAAAGGTTGTAGTGTTACTTATCTCCTTGGCTCGGGGATCACATAACTCCATACCCTCCAACATTTCTCTGAGGAAAATAGGGGTGTCCTAAGGAAAAGCAGGACATTCCGGGATCAAATCAGAAACCAGGACGACTTCTGTAAATCCGGGACTGTCCCTGGAAAATAAGGACACTTGGAGGGACTGAGATATGTGAACTGGAAGCTAATCCAACCTGCTTCCGAAACAGTGTACATGCACTTTAATTCAAATTCCTGTTCTGGCCTTCTCCTGTGTCCAAAAAGGTATGTAAACACAAGATATCTATATTTTTATGCATGTGTGTGTTGGTTGCCTCCTATTTCCTGCCTACAGGCAGAATTTATTGATAGTGTTATACGCCAGCTGTGACTTTCACTTCCAACCCCCAGGGTGGGTCAATGAGGTGACCTTATTACCAGCGCCAGTTAGTCTTTGCCAGTGCACACTAAGGGTTCACACATAATGTGTGTGCTTTGCTTCATTTGCAAGGGGGTGAGAGCTCCCCATCTTATTCTGCACACCCCAAATGGCTGAATTATTTCACTATAAATTATATCTCTCCCCCCCCCCCCGAAATAAGCTGCCCCATAGCAGAAGTACACTAGGAAGGAAATGTTGTGTAGTGATTAAACTGTTGGTCTGGGAGATCAGCGTTCAAATCCCCACTCAGTCATGAAGCTTAATGGGTGATCTTGGAGTTAGTCACAGCCTCTTAACCTACCACACAGGGTCGTTGTAGGAATTAACTGATGGGGGGGTGAACCAAGTACATGGAGAAAAAAGTGATCTATACATGCAATCTAGGGACGCGGGTGGCGCTGTGGGTTAAACCACAGAGCCTAGGACTTGCCAGAAGGTCGGTGATTCGAATCCCCGCGACTGGGTGAGCTCCCATTGCTCAGTCCCTGCTCCTGTCAACCTAGCAGTTCGAAAGCACGTCAAAGTGAAGTAGATAAATAGGTACCGCTCCAGCGGGAAGGTAAACAGCGTTTCCATGCGCTGCTCTGGTTGGCCATGACCCGGAAGCTGTACGCCGGCTCCCTCAGCCAATAAAGCGAGATGAGCACTGCAACCCCAGAGTTGGCGACAACTGGACCTAATGGTCAGGGGTCCCTTTACCTTTATACATGCAATAAATAAGCTCTTCTGCTGGCCTGCTTAAGAAAGCCGGAAGGGCCAGCTTGATGGAGATGTCAGTCGCCAACCTAGCATCCAGAGATCTCCACGTGGTCGCAACTGGACCCACCCCAGTCACACAACACGCCTGGCCAATTTCCAGCCTTGAGATTAACCTTTGGTTAGATCCAGCAGTGCTCTTGTAAATGTTCTTGTGTACTGAACACACACTATGATATGAGAGTCGTGCATACTGAGTGCAATCTAGCCTTGTGACACTGAGATGCTGGGTTCATGCCATCATCCAAGTGAAATGACTCTTCTGTAAAATATTGAGAAGCACCACCATTCCACCGAGAAGGAGTGACCTCCTTCTACCTACCAAAGCAACACATATTCCTTTATTCCTACAGAAGTTACGTTGGTGAAAGCTGATAAAAGTTTCCATCCTTTGTGACCCCCCCCCACCCATGAAGTGCCCATCATGCACTGACAGCCCCCCCCCAAAAAAAATCAGTGGTCTTCTAGCCACCCAGACTCTCTCCTAGCCATTGGGCACTGCAACTCACGTGGCAGCTTGTTGACGCGCCAAGGAACAGAGTTTGTAACAAAACCACGCTTGGAGGCTGTGACGATGACCCAGGTGCCCAGGCGGTAGCTGATGGGGAGCATGCTGACACCCTCATGGTCGGTGGCGCCTGAAGCCAGAGATGTCTGGTTGCCATACACTTCCACGGCTGCCTGAGGCAGTGGGGACAAGTCGCCGTTCTCATACACCTGGACCTTGATGACCACCTCTGGAGGAAAAAGAGAGAATACAGAAAGGGTGTGTGAGGACAGCAAGCTTCCCCCAATGTTTTCACCAACTCAAAAGTAACTTGTATGGTTTCCCAGTGGCCTTTCCCCTCCTTAGTTGGCATTCGTGTTGCCATTTCATTTGAACAAAAGGTGTGGTTAGTTAAAACAACAAGGGGCATTCGGTTTCCTTTCCACCTCTAAGGCCTCCATGACCTTCCTGTAGCCACCCTATTTGGTCCATTGTCCTTAAGATGGATTGTCTCCTCGGCCCTCTTCCTATTTGGCTACCCAGCATATCATCTTTCGCTCATTTCTGCTCACAACACAGAACCCCTCCCGCTGTTCCTTTGCGTGTGAGGATTTCCTCTCCGGCAATCCAACTCCTCGCTTCCCTCACTGCAGCTGCCCCAGTTTCAACACTCTGTGTCTGGCATGCGCTCTTTGCTAGCCTGTGAATGCACAGGAACATCACAACCACTCAGGTAATGGTTTGTGTATATGTGAGTCACACAAGTGAAAAGCAGTGTTGTGGGCAACAGGATTCCACACATCTAGTTGCCAATGGCAACTGTCTCTCCTCCTCCTCCTCTGGTAACTTCCCCTCCTCCATGCGCCCAGCACAAAATCTTCTCCCCTGAGTTATCTGCAAATTGAGGAATGCTTAGGAGAGGGCTGTGGTCTTTATTTTTTCCTGGGTTTGAAGAAGTGAAAAACCAGCAGGGTATCCTATAGAACCAACTCCTAAAGGCCAAGAGCCCTTCATCTGCGTCGTCCCCCCCCCCCAATAGAATATGTTATGAGGCTGTCCCACCGAAGTTGATGGGCATTGCCATTCAAATGGGGTGTGTGCACCACATCTTGTGATAAGTTTATGTGTGGTGGGGCTTACCTGCGCACCCCAATATGTTATTTTATTCAAGTTGCCACCTCTGACTCTCTCACACTGCTCAGGAACAAATAAGATCTCAGTTCCCCTCCAAGTCCTCTGTGTGACCACAATTCAAAGCAGGCGAGTAAATCATAGAATCATAGACTTGGAAGGGACCCTGAGGGTAATCTAGTTCAGCCCCCTGCAATGTAGGAATTTTAGTTTGAAATCTAGTTGAAATATGAATAATTCCTTATTCAAGTTATGTTCCCATAGCAGAATGATGCAACTCAAAAGACCAAAAAAAAAAGGGGGGGGAATAACAGGCAAAGGTTAACATGCATTCTTATAGCCATCTGTTTATTCCAAATAAATGAAAGATCACTCCACAGTGATGGGAAACGTACTTTAGACACAGAAGAACGGTGAAAGTGGAGCAGTGCTAGCAAGAAGGGGAAGCAAAAATGGGATATCTCGCTGAGCCGTTCAAGAATACTAAACCCTAGCAAAAGGTTTGTCTCACTGCATTTCCCGCTGTGCAATTCCCTGTAGCTCAAGCGGAGCTGGCTCCCATCACCCCAGTCCATTCCAACAATGTGCAAACTTGAGGATTGGTCACACATGGCAAAGATCTCCTCTGCTGGCTGCCTGCCTGACATATTCTCCTCACCCTGCGTGCAAACAGAAGAAGACCTCTGGACAGAGGGGCTGATTCAACTCCGCTTGGCTTTGGATGTAAGCTCCCTGGTGACCAGGAAGCTCCAGCTGGAGGGAGCCACAGGGCTGCTTCCTCTCTCCATCAACGGGCTGCCTGGAAGAAGGGCTGGGGGTAGGATTCCACGCAAAATCAAGGTGGAGCTGGGGTCAGTCACTGCTCGCTAGCACCCCTCAATTTGCACAGCTAGAATAACATTTGAAATACAGAGCGCGACTCCTTTGCACTTCCTGTTACCGTGTGACTTGGAAAAATCAAAGGCCATTGTGTAAAAAGACCCCACCAAAACAAAGCTATTTTTGACTTAATTTGAGTTAAAACATTTTGAGCTACCCTTGGGGGGAAACCAACTTATTGGACAGGTCACAGATGTACAGACCTCTGGTCCGGAGGACTAGAACACAGAGCAGATCAGGGGACAGACTCAAGCAGCTGCGCTCCCAGTAGTTTTGGGCAATGTAAAATCAGACTAATCACCTAAGACAAATGGTAAAAAAAACACACAACCCCACAGCCCCTTCACCTACAAACAAAACACACAGCATTTCTCCTTTCCCCTTGCTGTTCTGGCATCTGACCTGAAAACAGGCTGGCTGGGAGGAGGAATGTTGTTTGGTTTCCTTTTGTGACCAGTGAGCAACCCAACTTTCAATAGGAGACAAAGGGCTCCGGAGGCCCAAATCCCCCAGCAACAGAAGTTCTGTAAAATGTTCCCCTTTTAGGCACCTCAGCTGCTCACTGCTATGTAGAAGACACAAAGGAATGGAAGGACTAGGTTGAGGTGCCTAAAGGAAAGGCTGTAGAAGCCAAAGCCCATTCTGCTGCTGTCCGCACTGGGAGCGAATATGGCTCTTTAACTCCCTCTCTGCCAGTGGGAAGGGAGGGTGCAATAGATAGGAATAATAATAAATGTAATAGTAATAATAATAACTTACATGCCGCCCATTTGACTGGGTTGCCCCAGCAACTCTGGGCGGCTTCCAACAAATTAAATCACAGTAAGACATCAAACATTAAAAACTTCCCTCTGCGGGGCTGCCTTCAGATGTCAGATACAGTGGTACCTCGGGTTAAGAACTTAATTCGTTCTGGAGATCCGTTCTTAACCTGAAACTGTTCTTAACCTGAGGTACCACTTCAGCTAATGGGGCCTCCCGCTGCCGCTGCGCGATTTCTGTTCTCATCCAGAAGCAAAGTTCGTAACCCGAGGTACTATTTCTGGGTTAGCGTTGTCTGTAACCCGAAGTGTTTGTAACCCGAGGTACCACTGTAGTTGTTTATTTCCTTGACATCAGACGGGTGCTGCTACCAAGAAAGCCCTCTGCATAGCCCATGTTTCTGGAAATGGAGCCCCTGGAAAACTCCAAACATGAACTCTGTTTAAAACTGACCAGCCATGGTTCATACAGCAGCCTGTAGCAAGTTGCCTGCCATGCATCTCTGAGAAAATGCTGTGGGGTTTTTCTACCCATAGTATAGACACGGGGTCCCCAATCCACCCCCCCAACTAAAAAAAACCTGATTATTTCCTGCCGTCCAAAGGCCCGTGCCCTCAGCAGTCAAACCAACCTCCCCCTTTTTGGATTGCGGTCCTGTCACCGTGGCAACGGCCTCATTTGTCCTACAAAGTACCCCCTCCCTCCAAGCTCCACTCAGGCCTAGAAAGCAAAGTGATGTGAATAACCTCCTTCCCATCGCTGGAGTTTGTTGCCATGGGGACCGTTGCACAGAGCAAAGCCTAGGCCCGCATCCTTCAGCAGGCCCATGGGTTACCATGGCGCTGGTGCCGACCAGAACAGTGCCCCCCACAACAAATGCTCGGCTTGCCCTTTCACACACTTTTAACCATCTTGTTGTGCTCCAAACCAGGGTAGCGCTGATGGTGGCAAAAGGACACAATTCCACCATGCTCCCTCACCGTGCTTTTATTGCACACAGACGAGTGAAAAGGTTCTCTCTTTACAATGCACAATACTGACACCTCAAGGCTTTCTAATTAAGTGAATGCATATAGATACATGAATAAAAAAGAACATTTGGGAGTCAAAACCTCTCCCCGCTGTCCTCTTAAATTAAAGAAAAACCCTTCCTATAGTCCTAGATAGAATCTATTTTCAATGCTGGGGTGGTTGGGCACTGGGATATGCGTAACTCACAAACCACTGCTACAACTAAGGCAGAGAGAAATGTTTTTTTCCTCTGGACATGTGCAAAATTAATGACAGGGCTTGGCATGTATCATACAAAATAATAATGTCTCTGAGCATGCACAGAATTGTTTCTCTGACCAATAAAAAGGCCTATCCAGACTTCTACTTCTTCACTCTCATATGAGGGTTTGTTTCTTTGTTTATGGCAGAGCTTTCAGGTACGGCTTCCAGGCAGGTTTGAGTTCCTGGATCTCTCTCACTAGAAATTAACCACAGGGGACCAGCCCTGGTCCGTGCATGCAGAATCCTGCATACTGAAGATGAGAGACTAGGTTATATCCACATTATGTTGCTAACGGGTTGCTGCACCTTCTGTGTGTGTGTTGTGCACCTTCATCCACACATGAGCACTTTCAGTTTAATGCCTCCAATATCTACCTTGAAATTTCCCAACCACACCGAGAAAGTGCTTCATGGGATATATTTGTGCGGTCGCCGCCTCCCTTCAGTTAGTCCTTCACTACCCTCCTTGAATTCCAGAAACCTGAGGTCTGTTATGGGCATTTGTTTACCTGTGTGCACATGCTTTTAAAAATTTTTATTGTCTTTTTTTTAAACACAAGTTTTTCAATATACCAGAGCAGTTGTTTTTTTAAAAAAGGTGTAAGCTCCAAGCCAGACAAGGATTTGGAGTCGCTTGCATGAAAGAATGCCACTTCTGTTCTTTTTCCCCGCAAGAGCCAATTTTATTTTTAATTTCAATACTGTTGTTCTATACAAGTTTCTTTTTTTAAAAAACACACTAAAGTAACTACCACAACTGGTTCAACAACTGTGGCCATTCCTGGACCAGGAAAGCCTTGCCAAAGTAGTTCATACATTGGTTAATTCAAGACTGAATTATTGCAATGTGCTCTATGTGGGGCTTCCCTCGCACTTGACCCAGAAGCTGTGGTTAGTGTGTAACACGACTGCTGACAGGAGTGAGGCCTTGTCAGCGTATAATACCTGTGCTCAGAGAGCTGTACTGGTTGCCAATTTGCTACTGGGCCAGGTTCAAGGTGTTACAGTTGACATTTAAAGCCCTTGGCAGCTTTTGACCAGTGTATTTCCGAGATCACCTTACCCCACATGTGCCCAACTTGACCGCTTTGATTGGCAGAATTGATACTACTAAAGGGTGTCACATAATGCGCATTCCGCATTTGTAGAAACCCAATTGTTTAAGTGTGGCAGCACCTACAATTTACAGCTCCCGCCCTATCGATATCAAGCAGGTGCCTTCAGCGTATTATTTTCGGTGCCTTGTTTAGTCAAGGCTACTCAGATGCTTAGAAAAGATGGTGTGAATTTTAGTCTGTTTAGTATTTTAATGTCTTGTGTTTTGTAATTCCCCACGCCCAATTTTAAGGCTGTATCTTTTTGCAAATCACTTTGAAATTTTTTTGGGGTTTTTTTAACCATTAAGAGGTGTATAAATTTTATGAAATAAATAAAACAATAGTAGTGATTTTAAAAATAACACGAATGGTCCTTCAGAAACAACGGGTGGGAAAAGGCAGGCTAAAAGGGACTGATGGAAACAAAATGGAAGTCAGGAGAGATTGCAGTTGTACAGCACGCAGCGAAATGTTACCACACGTTAAAAACAAAAACAACACAGAGAATGCGCTTCAGTGTGTCTGCAGTCAGGTAACGTGTGATTTTATATTGGATTTTCTTCCTTTATTGGATTATCAGTGGATTGGGACAATCTAAATTTAGTGGGAGGGAGGGAAGCGGCTACCATTTGGATGAAGATGTGTGGAAGCCACAAAGGAAGACCAGTCAGCTTCAAATCTGCATTAAACTCCAGTGCGGACAAGCCCTAGGAACACAGGAATCTGGTTTTATATATGCCTTAATGCTGTCAATAGTCCATCCACCACAGTACTGCTTTCAGCATTGCAGCAGCCCTCCAGGATTTCAGACAGGGGACAATCCCAGTTTGACCTGGAGATGCTCAGCGATTGAACCTAGACTTTTTTGCATGCAAACCATGTACTCTGCGTCTGAACCATGGTCTTCCACTGTTTCAAAAAGAGTACGAAGAGGTTTGAGGGAGGTTTTGCTTCCCGGAGTGTAGACACATTTCTTCTCTTTCCTTGTCGCCTCTGGCCAATCAAGTCTGGAAGGTTTCTGTGTAATTTTAAACTCCGAAAAATATTGTTTATTCGAAGCCAAAGAAGGCGGAGCCAAGCGCAGCAAGAGCAGTGACCCCACTTTCAACTCTCTTTAAAGTCTATAAATTGTCTCCTGTCTCAAACGGGCAGCACTGCGTCACGCAGCCACCCAAATTCAGGTCACCTCCTGACACATTGCCTGTCCATTATTGCCAAGCTGCCAACCTCTCCTGTGCTTTCCCTCCAGGCAGGACATCAATTTTCTCTCCGATTCACCCAATCCTGCACCTGCTTCTCCTAACCCTCTGTCCCCACACAGTCTGCACTGTGTTCCAGGCCCACAGAGACAAATAGCTTTCCTCAGACCCTAAGCCCATATTGGTTGCTAGTTCAGTGTGTTATTACACCTTATGATGCTTCAATAGACTGATAATGACGAAGAGAAAGTCACCTCTGGAAGACATTGCTATAGTTTTAGGCTGCATGCAATACTATTAAAGCACATTCAATGCACATTCTTTCCCTCAAAGAATTCTGGGCACTGTAGTTTATGCCTGTGTTTGAAGCTCGGATATATAATCTAATTGCCAAATGGCACCTTAAACCTAGATATGATGGTCACCACAATGGAAATGTCTAGATGCCTTTTTGCAGTGGATTATCATCATCCTCATCTCATTTCTATACCATATTTTAAAGAAGAAAACTCAAAGCAGTTGACGGCACATTAAAACATCACACAATCCAAAACAAATTCAAGCTTTGAGAAAAGTATTTCAGATTCTTCCCTAAGTGACATTTTGTTTCCCCCGGTCGCCAGATCCAGAGATCTCTGTGCAGTCGCAATTGGAACTGTGCCAGTTGCAAAACACGCCTGGAGTCTGGCTAACAATGGTTTACCCCTCAGAGACCTACAATTCCTAGCAATCATCAATAAACTACAGCTCACAGAATTCTTTTTTTTGGGGGGGGGGGTGTATTTTGAGTGTGCTTTAAAGGTATAGCACATGGGTAGGCAAACTAAGGCCTGGGAGGCCAGATCTGGCCCAATTGTCTTCTAAATCCGGCCCGCGGACAGTCCAGGAATCAGTGTGTTTTCACATGAGTAGAATGTGTCCTTTTATTTAAAATGCATCTCTGGATTATTTGTGGGGCCTGCCTGGTGTTTTTTCATGAGTAGAATGTGAGCTTTTATTTAAAACACATTTCTGGGTTATTTGTGGGGCATAGGAATTCGTCCATTTTTATTTTTTTCAAAATATAGTCCAGCCCCCCACAAGGTCTGAGGGACAGTGGACCGGCCCCCTGCTAAAAAGGTTTGCTGACCCCTGGTATAGTATGTATGCAACTTGCATGTCAAGAGTTCTACTCCGGTCTGAATCCAACAATCCTTTTGTTACGGAAGCCAACGCTTTGCCAAGAGAGTGGAGCTTTTGTTTATTCCTGTGGCCAAACAAGACCGGAAAGAGAATATGTTCTCTGGACTTTCCCAAGGCCATACAATGAGGACATAATCTGAGCCAAGGTGGAGCTCTCGGGCCTATTTTGAACGCCAGAGCTGGTACGCCATATGTGTTGCTAGGTTGCCTCTAAGGATGTGCAGAGTGCCACTCACTAAGTACACAAGAGACAATTCACCGCTATCTGCATACAGATATGCATACAGAGGATGGATGGCGGCAAACAGATTGAGATTGAATCCTGACAAGACAGAAGCACTGTTTTTGGGGGACAGGAGGCAGGCAGGTGTGGAGGATTCCCTGGTCCTGAATGGGGTAACTGTGCCCCTGAAGGACCAGGTGCACAGCCTGGGAGTCATTTTGGACTCACAGCTGTCCATGGAGGCGCAGGTCAATTCTGTGTCCAGGGCAGCTGTCTACCAGCTCCATCTGGTACGCAGGCTGAGCCCCTACCTGCCTGCGGACTGTCTCGCCAGAGTGGTGCATGCTCTGGTTATCTCCCGCTTGGACTACTGCAATGCGCTCTACGTGGGGCTACCTTTGAAGGTGACCCGGAAACTACAACTAATCCAGAATGCAGCAGCCAGACTGGTGACTGGGAGCGGCCACCGAGACCATATAACACCGGTCTTGAAAGACCTACATTGGCTCCCAGTACGTTTCCGAGCACAATTCAAAGTGTTGGTGCTGACCTTTAAAGCCCTAAACGGCCTCGGTCCAGTATACCTGAAGGAGCGTCTCCACCTCCATCGTTCTACCCGGACACTGAGGTCCAGCGCCGAGGGCCTTCTGGCGGTTCCCTCACTGCAAGAAGCCAAGTTAGAGGGAACCAGGCAGAGGGCCTTCTCGGTAGTGGCGCCCTCCCTGTGGAACGCCCTCCCACCAGATGTCAAACAACTACCAGGCTTTTAGAAGACATCTGAAGGCAGCCCTGTTTAGGGAAGCTTTTAATGTTTGATGTATCACAGTATTTTAATATTCTTTTGGAAGCCGCCCAGAGTGGCTGGGGAAACCCAGCCAGATGGGCGGGGTATAAATAATAAATTATTATTATTATTATTATTATTATTATTATTATTATGTGTGGGATTAAGAAAGGAGGGATTCTTGGTGAGAGCATTTAGCTACCAACCACGGTTTCAAAGGCTGGGAAGAAAAAAAAAGTTTAGATGGGAGTCACTCCAGATAGTGGAGGACCAACAGGAATGAAAAAGCTGCTGGCTCCATTACCTCAGGCACTTACATCACTGTTCTCTGTTTATGATGGCAGTTTGGGCATTTTCATATACTATGATCATACACTAGCTTAGCAGCTCCCAAAGAAGCATGGAAACAGACCCACTTCAAGCAAGAAGAACTACCAATGAAAGAAGAATGGAGGATGAAACTGATGGACTATGCAGAATTAGATAAATTAACAGGAAGGATTCGAAACCTGCGGGACCAGAGATTCTCAGAAGACTGGAGTAAATTTACGAACTATTTGAAAAGCAATTGTGATGAACAGATTACGCTAGTAGGTTTGCAAGAAGTTTTGTAAGGTGAATTATTTGAAATATTGCAAGAAAGATAATGAGGCGAATTATTAGTTAAGGATAATTAAAGGTAATATGAAATTAAGAAATGCATAATAAGTGATAAAGAACATAAAATCATCAGAAGTGTTGACGGAAGTCTAAAAATATTGTATAAGATGAGAAGTTATGTTGTATGACTGTTCGAACTGTTATGTTAAAAAATTAATAAAAATGTGTGTGTGTGAATAAAACTGACCCACTTCAAGGAGGATGGGGTGAAAATAAACGGGGGGGGGGAGAGAGACTTCAAGCAACTTTGCAAACTCAAGGTGCTCTATAGATCAGAACGATTAAGAACGACAAGCAGGGACATGCAACAAAAATCTTGCTGTGTCTCTTTAGCCCCCAACAATGAATCTTCTGCTCTGGGGCCTAGCCAACCTGGAAACAAATCCTTGTTTTGCTGTTCCAGGGCTTCCTTGAGGGCTTTTGAAATGGCGGACATTCCCTCAGAGCATAACAAAGCTCCTTTTCCAGTCTGGCTGTACAAGTTCACTGAGACTGGGGATATGTGGCAACGTTTTGTCGCGTCCCCCAGTTTGTTCCTAAATATCCCTTTGCTGTGCTGTACACGACTTGGTTGTTATGTAGCAGTTGGAGAAATGTTCCGACAGAACAAGCCAGCGAGTAAGAAGGGAAGAAATGGGACCTGCTGCAACAAAATGGGGCAGCGTGCCCCCAACCACCTGAGAGCTCCGATCAAGGAAGTGGAGACTTTAAAGAGCGGGGAGGGGATAAAGGGCACCTTGCCCCCAAACACACACACAATTACTCCAATCTTCCCCTCCTGAGCTATATACAGTGGTACCTCTGGTTAAGTACTTAATTCGTTCCGGAGGTCCGTTCTTAACCTGAAACTGTTCTTAACCTGGGGTACCACTTTAGATAATGGGGCCTCCCGCTACCACCACCGCTGCATGATTTCTGTTCTCATCCTGAAGCAAAGTTCTTAACCCGAGGTACTATTTCTGGGTTAGCGGAGTCTGTAGCCTGAAGCGTCTGTAACCTGAAGTGTCTGTAACCCGAGGTACCACTGTAGTGGTACCAGCCAAAGCACACCTGAACTTCTTGCACTGCTATAGCAGGCAGGACTCCTGGAGCATTAAAAAGGAGAGAAAACTGTACTTTGTCTTTCCCTTGTCCTGAAACATCCTTGTATAGCATAGCAGGGAAGGGTTTTTTTAAACCTCACAGAAGGTAACTCGCTAACCTCATTCCCCCACCCCACCCTGCTCCATACTTATGACAAGCTGTCAGGGACTTAGAATCTTAGAATCATAGAATCATAGAATCATAGAATCATAGAGTTGGAAGAGACCACAAGGGCCATCGAGTCCAACTCCCTGCCAAGCAGGAAACACCATCAGAGCACTCCTGACATATGGTTGTCAAGCCTCTGCTTAAAGACCTCCAAAGTAGGAGACTCCACCACACTCCTTGGCAGCAAATTCCACTGTCAAACAGCTCTTACTGTCAGGAAGTTCTTCCTAATGTTTAGGTGGAATCTTCTTTCTTGTAGTTTGGATCCATTGCTCCGTGTCCGCTTCTCTGGAGCAGCAGAAAACAACCTTTCTCCCTCCTCTATGTGACATCCTTTTATATATTTGAACATGGCTATCATATCACCCCTTAACCTCCTCTTCTCCAGGCTAAACATGCCCAGCTCCCTTAGCCGTTCCTCATAAGGCATCGTTTCCAGGCCTTTGACCATTTTGGTTGCCCTCCTCTGGACACGTTCCAGTTTGTCAGTGTCCTTCTTGAATTGTGGTGCCCAGAACTGGACACAGTACTCCAGGTGTGGTCTGACCAGAGCAGAATACAGTGGCACTATTACTTCCACTTGAGCAGGTCAATTCCTTCTTTAGCATTTTTTGGGGGGTGGGTGGGCAATATTCTATTTTTCCACCACTGCCTACTTTATCTGATGAACTCACACAATCTGCCTCTGGCTGAGCTGATTTATTTAGATCTCAACCCCCACCCGCCCCTTCCTCAGCTGCAACCAGCTTTCTGTGGCCTTGTCAGGATTTTGTTGTTACTGCATTTTTTAATTAAAAAAGTTCTTTTTCTTTTAATTTACAACACTGGGCCCCAGAGCAGAGGATATAAACCCCTTCCCATACTTTTGGGTGGCTTCCAACCCCTTGGCTTTTGCTAATACCGTGGTACCTCGGGTTACAGGTTACAGGCGCTTCAGGTTACAGACTCGGCTAACCCAGAAATATTACCTCGGGTTAAGAATTTTGCTTCAGGATGAGAAAAGAAATTGTGCGGCAGCGGGAGGCCCCATTAGCTAAAGTGGTGCTTCAGGTTAAGAACGGACCTCCGGAACGAATTAAGTTCTTAACCCGAGCTACCACTGTAGCGGGAATGACGCCAACAAGCAGGGACCAACAACAAAACGCCGCAGCGCATTCCCAGCCCCCAGCCTGGGATTCTTAGTAATAATAGAGAGTTTGGTGTGAGAGGCCGAGACAGCACTCATCACTCTCTCAAGACAGCTATCGTCAAAGTTCCTAGGGAGGAAGTAATCGCCATCAAATCATAGAATCATAGAGTTGGAAGAGACCACAAGGGCCATCGAGTCCAACCCCCTGCCAAGCAGGAAACACCATCAGAGCACTCCTGACATATGGTTGTCAAGCCTCTGCTTAAAGACCTCCAAAGTAGGAGACTCCACCACACTCCTTGGCAGCAAATTCCACTGTCGAACAGCTCTTACTGTCAGGAAGTTCTTCCTAATGTTTAGGTGGAATCTTATTTCTTGTAGTTTGGATCCATTGCTCCGTGTCCGCTTCTCTGGAGCAGCAGAAAACAACCTTTCTCCCTCCTCTATATGACATCCTTTTATATATTTGAACATGGCTATCATATCACCCCTTAACCTCCTCTTCTCCAGGCTAAACATGCCCAGCTCCCTTAGCCGTTCCTCATAAGGCATCGTTTCCAGGCCTTTGACCATTTTGGTTGCAGTTTCCACAAATCATTTGCGTCTAGGACAAATACGTAATACATCGCAGGCTGCAATAGTCCCTGAGGTAAAAAAGAGTATTATTGAATCCAGGAGCACCCCCACCCCAAACTACGCAGCAGTTGGATTTTTGCAGCTGAGGAATGCTGTTGGATCCAGATGCTTTCCAGATGTCCCATTTTTCCACAACTATAAGCAAAATATTGTTGGCCAACGCTGGCCTGATGTCCTTTTCCAGGACAGACTGTAGGGAAGCCAAATCCAGCGAAGGGTTGGGGGACGCTGACGTTCCCACACA
The DNA here is from genome assembly GCF_965113315.1 of Podarcis vaucheri. NCBI lineage: Eukaryota > Metazoa > Chordata > Lepidosauria > Squamata > Lacertidae > Podarcis > Podarcis vaucheri. The sequence continues at coordinate 44,773,523 of NC_138751.1, read as the reverse complement.
CGTTCAAGGAAGAGAGTGGGGTGCAAGAGAGCCAAGACAGGCTGGGAGAGGAGAAACAGCCAAGCGTTGCATTAACACACACTAGCATTGCAGCAGCAGCTGCTGTCCTGCAGGTTCAAAACTTGGCGCTGTCCATCAGGCCTGATCTGTGCTTGGCCGGGGGTCTTCTTGGCCGGACCACACAAAAGCTACGTCCACAAAGCCGCTCCCCATTCACCACAGCAGAAGCAAAAGAGAGGTCTGGAGCAGGCCTGCACAATTTGTGACCCACAAATCAGCCCACGGGGAAACCCCACTCAACAGTTCTGCCAAAACCAGGCAAGCTCACACAGTCAACACAGCTGTGGGGCCTTCAAAATGTGTCCTTTTAATCTGCTTTTGGTTGTGTGGCACCCTGAGAGGATCCAGGCACAATTCTCCTGCCTCCAGCTTTTTCAGTTGTGAGATACCCTCTTTGGAGATGGAGAAGACCGGGCGGTTATTCCACACAAAAATTGGAGATTTTCAGAAATGAGCACAGCCACACTCCAGGCAATGGGGCAGCAAGCATCCTATGACCATCACATACCCTGTTTCCCCACCCCAGCTGCCTCATCCGCCAGAGGAAATCCTGCCAAATTCGCTTGCCGGTCAAGAATCCGGATACAGCACAGACCAAAGTTTCCTATCCAGTTCCTGGTTGGCTTTATCTGGCTGAAGGATCAGGGACCCTCTGCTAGGTTTTCTTCCCCTAGCCATGACTGCTTCCCTCAAAATTGGATCAGCATCCATGGCAGGCTTCTCCAGACGTGGATAATTTTGGGGTGGGGGTGGGGAGGAAGGAGGATGTTCACATAACTTCATTTGGTCTCTACCTATTCTACTTAAGCTTAATCCATGTCCCCACTTCTTTTCAACCTCTGCAGCCATTTCCTCTTCTTGTGCTCCATTCCATCCAAAATGTTCCAAACGCTTATGTCTTCACTACAGGCGTCCTATAGAAATTTAGAAAACTGCAAAACAAAACCGAGCTCCTGGCAAGTCCTCATCACCTCTGCAATTTGGGATCTGCAGCACAAGCCTTGAAAGGAACGGCTCACATCAGAGCTAGCAGGATGATGTCAAGGAATCTTCATAGGTTCGTGGTTTTCAATTTGCTTTTGAGGATAGCATTGCTTGCCTCTACAACTACAGTGGTACCTCGGGTCACAGACGCTTCAGGTTACATACGCTTCAGGTTACAGATTCCGCTAACCCAGAAATAGTACCTCGGGTTAAGAACTTTGCTTCAGGATGAGAACAGAAATCACACAGCAGCAGCGGGAGGCCCCATTAGCTAAAGTGGTACCTCAGGTTAAGAACAGTTTCAGGTTAAGAACGGACCTCCGGAACAAATTAAGTACTTAACCTGAGGTACCACTGTACTTTGCAGCTTTCACAGTCTCTCAATGCACCCAGAACACTGTCTGATGAGGAATCACTGGGTGAATTTCAGTCTTGGGGATGTTGACAAACTTCAGCCTGCCCTGTCTGTTTTCAGCCTTTGCCCATCGTGGTTTAGGGTATCTAGGAGTGGCAGTGATGCTTTTGAATTATGGTGCTGGAGGAGACTCTTGAGAGTCCCATGGACTGCAAGAAAATCAAACCTCTCCATTCTGAAGGAAATCAGCCCTGAGTGCTCACTGGAAGGACAGATTGTGAAGCTGAGGCTCCAATCCTTTGGCCACCTCATGAGAAGAGAAGACTCCCTGGAAAAGACCCTGATGTTGGGAAAGATGGAGGGCACAAGGAGAATGGGACGACAGAGGATGAGATGGTTGGATAATGTTCTTGAAGCTACCAGCATGAGTTTGACCAAACTGCAGGAGGCAGTGGAAGACAGGAGTGCCATGGGGTCACGAAGAATCGGACATGACTAAACAACAACAAAAGCAGTGGCAGGTTGACCAGCTAGGTTCGAGAGCAAGGGTCTTTCAGATGTTATTGGACAATGGCTTGCACCATCATGGCCAACGGTGAAGAATTATGAGAGTTGTAGCCCAGTAAAATCTGGTTACTCCTCTCGAAGGCTTATAAATGGGAGGAAGCATTCTCACTCCACATATGGGGACAGTTGTGTGGGCACTCCTGAAAAAATACCCATGCTGCACCTGGAGGATTGTGCCAACTCACCAATCTAATACCAGTCAACAATACAGTGGTACCTCAGGTTACAGACGCTTCAGGTTACAGACTCCGCTAACCCAGAAATAATACCTCGGGTTAAGAACTTTGCTTCAGGATGAGAACAGAAATCATGCGGTGGCGGCGGGAGGCCCCATTAGCTAAAGTGGTACCTCAGGTTAAGAACAGTTTCAGGTTAAGAACGGACCTCCAGAATGAATTAAGTTCTTAACCCGAGGTACCACTTTATACCCTTTCCAGGAAAAGGTACTCAAGAGTATAGTGACTGGACAACTCTGCCTTCTTGGGTGACACTGATCTTCACCCATATCTCTTTCATTACCAAACTGTTTGACAATAGCAAGTAGTATAAAACACTCTTCAATAATAAGAATACAGAGTCTGCTAGTGGAAACCAAGAGGCACAAAGGTCTCTAGAAATACCGGTAGAATTCAGGGTGTTTTGAGGCTCTTTCTGTTCCAGAGTTCAAAATTTTGGCACAGGAGAGAAAAATCTGTTTTCCGTTTATTGGAAACCAAAGGAAAGATGATTTTAAAAAGTGATGGTGAAACCAGAGTTTGGTTTGAAGCCGCCTGATGAAGTTAAGCGTGTCTGAGTCCAGACACTGCCTGAATAGGGAGATCAGTCAGGATCCCCTGGCTCTGGGCTCCTTAATGGGGCAAAACTGATGATGATGATAATAATAATAATAATAATTTGTTTCTTATACCCCGCCCGTCTGACTGGGTTACCTCAGCCGCTCTGGGCGGCTTCCAACAAAAATTCAGGAATTGACCCCTGAAGTAAACAGACATGACTAACTTAGGTTCATCAATATCAATGGGTCTACTCTAAGTTGGACTTAGTTGAATACCACACAGTAAATAATAAAAAAAATGAAGCAGAATCAGTTTGTTTATGATAAAAGAGGTGCTGGGTCTAAAAAAAACTTGTCTGGAAGATATCAGAGAAAAGAAACTGGCTGCCAGGAGTGATTTTGTTAGCAGGTAGGTAGAACTGTAGGCTCAAAGGCAAGGATATTAGGCTGGCATGTGCCAAACGGACATATTCATTTTAAAAAGCAGGCAACACAGTTTAGCCTAAAAGTAAGAAGCTGTGTCAGAAAGCAAAACAGCCTAAATTTTTAATGAGAAATTTATGCAAAAGCCAGAATGATTAAAATATGATGATAGATAGATGGTAGATATAGATAGATATAAAGGGAATTAGTCAAATGCAAGGGGAAAACTTTAAAACTGGGACTGGCAATAATTATGTGAAAAGCTGTAATTTAATAAACACTCATAAATACAAAAAGGGATTGTTGTTGCTGAATCATTGCCATTTGTGAATTGCCACTTGCTTTGAGCACAACTGCTTTTGGGAAAGCATCACACATATTAAAAACTAAACTAAAAATGTTAGCAGGAACTTGCCAAATGCAAAGGGAGCACAGAACTCTGCCCGTTGGTCTTTTTTTGTGTGTGCGGAGTGGGGGCGAAACAAAAGAGGTGAAAGCAAAGGACTGGCAAAGTCACCAAATCAAGGACATTAGCATGTGTATGCACAGGTGAGCATTTCCTTTTTAAACAGGGCTGGGCCACAACATCTTGCCCAGATACCTTCTTCCCTGTGCTCCACACACACAAAGAGGCACGATGTGATTCGAGTTCAGGTTTGAGGAGGCAGAGCTCATTGGTCAAACTTGCCAGAGATGCTGCTGACATGTTAATTGGTGCATGGGGCAAGCAGCAGGTGAAAGGGTGGAGTCCTCCCCCCCCCCAATATGCAATGACAGTTGCAGGGAAGACAAGCAGTTTTCTGGAAACGTCAGAGTCTATTAGGTCTATAACGGAATAAAGCTGAAGTGGCAGATATCTCAGCACAGTGCTCAGGGAGGGGTTGCCATTTCTCTCTACCACCACCCAACACACACACACACACACACACAAACTGGGAAAGAAGGACTATCATTATTATTACGCATTACAATTTATATTACCCATCCTTCACCCTAAGGTCCCGGAGCTGGTCACAACAATTAAAGCACAACATGAATATTAAATTGCTAATATGCTCGCACCACCCAATTCTCCAGCTCCATCATCCAGAACAAACAAACAGGCCCTCTGTCTCCACGCTGCCATATGGACCCAAGACACTAAACAAGGAGAGCGTGGAGTGTGGGATCCACTTGGCTACCCCTCAAGCCACAGATGGGGAGAGGTCCCTGTGCACCCTTGCTTCCCCCTCACCCCCCACCCAGCCCTTCTCCAGGGTCCAGGAGGGAGGTGCCCCCCCAATGGTACAGCGCTCCGTCGCAGCAACAGCTCAGAATCAAGGTCTCCAAGGCAAACGCCATGTTCCCAGCCAGGATGCCCTAAGGGAAGGTATGGCGCCAAGCCGGAGGGTGGGGATGGGGAATTAAGTTGCATGGTGGCACTTGGGAAAATACATCTAAGGGGTGGGGGCAGAGTGAAACCGATAAACAGAAAAGGGCACTGCATAAGGAACTGGTAGACGGATTGTGTTAGAGGATGAATTATGCACCTCTGATAGGCCCTGTCCACACACGTCATGTGTGAAAGAGCCGCCACAGATCAAACACCACAAATGGGGAGATTTCTGGCTGTTTCAGACACAATGCCGCACAACGCAGGCAGGTCACACACACACCACAGGGCAGCTCACAAGCGACTGTGCATGCGTGTAGGAGCAGAGAGGTGTGTGTCTTTATGAAATGCACGAGATCAACAAGCAGAATACAAGGCAGGCAGACAACAGGTACATCCGACAGAGGTCAAAAAGGATGTGCAGAGGGAGAAATGGGTGTGGACCGAGAGAGGCAATATTCTAGTCAGATGGTATACAGACAGAAGCAGAGGGGGAGAAACACAGGGGGGGGGGGAGAGAGAGAGACGGTGGCTCAAGGATGGGGACCGCAGAGAGGCAGACAAAAGGTTCAGGGTGGGCAGCAGTAGAAGAAAAGACCCTGAAATAAACAGATTGCCATGTAAGGAGATGGCCAGCCAAAGGGATGGGAGGAGAAAGAGATGGTGCGAGCAGGGGGCTGGCAGATGGAAGGTGGAGGGAGCTCAAGGGCGCTGGGAACGGGCGTAAGAATAGACAAAAACCCTGCGCGCCCCCCCGCGCGCCCCCACCCCCCAAACCCTCCTTCCCCCCACCTCTTCCCTGTCTATGAAATGGAGGGATGGAGCCTTGGGGGGTCCCATCCCGGAGCCCAATATCGAGAGAGGGGCGCAATATTTAGGGGGGGTTTCTGTGCGTGATCGAGTGGAAGGAATCGGCGCGGACCCACCCACCGCGTACCCCCCTCCCCAATTCCCGCTGCCCCACGGCGCATCGCCTTCGCCGCCGTCCTGCAAGGTCTCGCCCATCTCCTTTTGGGGAACCAGCAGACCAGAGCCGAGGGGACACCCACCCAAACCGACCACCACCCGATCCAGAAAGGCGGAGGCGGGAGAAGCAGCCACATACACACACAATACACAAAAATTGGAGGGGGGAGGTTGAAACCCAGCTAAAGATGTGCCTCCCTTTCCCACCCACCTCAGTTTTTCTGGAAATGCGCCACCGCGTGCCAACAGCTCTCGCACCCGCATAAATGGCACGGAGCAATAGCCCCCCCACCCCACCCCAAACTGCCCCACCCACCCAGCCAGATCCCCGGTTCCCACCACAGGAGGGGGGGGGCTCCCTCGATTCACCCCCAACCCCCGCCCCGCCACTACCCGCCTTCTGCATGCAAGACCCCCGCAGCCTTTTCCTTCCTCTCCGGCGCCCCCCGCGCGCCCACTCACCCTGCGGGCTGGGAGGCTCCCCGGGCTGCGCCTTGCCGCGAGCCGGCCAGCCGGGGCCGACCAGCAGCGGCAACAGGAGGGCGAAGCGCATCGCCAGGGCCGGCGCCCGCAGCATTGTGGCCGCCCCCACCGGCTCCCCGCTACCCGGCCATGGCGCGCCCGGAGGAGCCTGGGCGGCAAGTCGGGCGCACTGGGCTGTGCGGGATCCGGTTACGCGGCGGCGGCGGCGATTGTGTCTCCTCGTCCCCGCCAGCCCCCTCCTGCCCGGCGGGGAGAAGCTGCGACTGCTCCACCTGCTGGAACAAGCCAGCACCGCCGCCGCCCCCTCGGTCTCCTCTTCTTCTTCCTCCGCCTCCTTCTTCTCGGGTGCTCCGCCTTTAGCTTACCTCACCTAGAAACTGTGTCCAATGCCAGGGAATAGTCCTGGGCAAGGGGGGGGGGATAAAAAAGTTCAGGGGAAGGGAGGGGGTGCACTGTGCCTCTGAGCATGTGCAGAACGTGAAGATTGTTCCAAGTAAGCCTCGCCCTCTCCGCAGGGCTCAAGAGGCGCCTATCTGTGGATTGGCTTCCCCTCTTCTGTTTCTTCTCCAAGGCTATTTTCTGGGTGTTCAAGGCGGTCTTCAAATGCGGAGGATTGGTGGGTAGCGGGACTTAGCAGCTTTCTAAGATTGATGCTTTTGAATTATGGTGCTGGAGGAGACTCTTGAGAGTCCCATGGACTGCAAGAAGATCAAACCTCTCCATTCTGAAGGAAATCAGCCCTGAGTGCTCACTGGAAGGACAGATCGTGAAGCTGAGGCTCCAATACTTTGGCCACCTCATGAGAAGAGAAGACTCCCTGGAAAAGACCCTGATGTTGGGAAAGATGGAGGGCACAAGGAGAAGGGGACGACGGAGGACGAGATGGTTGGATAGTGTTCTCGAAGCAACCAGCATGAGTTTGACCAAACTGCGGGAGGCAGTGGAAGACAGGAGTGCCTGGCGTGCTCTGGTCCATGGGGTCATGAAGAGTCGGACACAACTAAACAACTAAACAACAATAAGATGCCAATAAGGGACGCAGGTGGTGCTGGCGGTTAAACCACAGAGCCTAGGACTTGCCGAACAGAAGGTCGGCAATTCAAATCCCCGCGACGGGGTGAGCTCCCATTGCTTGGTCCCTGCTCCTGCCAACCTAGCAGTTCGAAACCACGAAGTGCAAGTAGATAAATAGGTACTGCTCCGGCGGGAAGGTAAACGGCGTTTCCGTGCGCTGCTCTGGTTCGCCAGAAGCGGCTTAGTCATGCAGGCCACATGACCTGGAAGCTGTACGCTGGCTCCCTCGGCCAATAAAGTGAGATGAGCGCCACAACCCCAGAGTCGGCCACGACTGGACCTAATGGTCAGGGGTCCCTTTACCTTTAAGATGCCAATGTGTACATTATTATAGAATCGTAGAATTGGAAGGGACCCCAAAGGTCATCCAGTCCAACCCCCTGGAATGCAGGAATCTCAGCTAAAGCATCCAAGGCAGATTTCCATCCAACCTCTGCTGAAAAACCTCCAAGGAAGGAGAGTCCACAGCCCCCCACCCCCTTTTCAGATATTGGGGCATGTAGAGCCAACGTATTGAACATGCATGACCAGGGGAAAAACCCTCAAAATTACAATTCTTTGATGGCTCAAAGCTGTTTCTGTGTTTTAATTTGTTTTATGAGCAGAAGTCATATCGTTTTGCTTTCACATGTCCTACTCAAATATTAACAAATCCCAGCACACCTCGTCTGCCTGCTACATGCATTAAACGGCAAGAAATGTTCCTTATGCCTCCCCACACCTCAGAATGCCATCTCTCCCAGAATTAACAACAACAGGTCAATGTTCATTTGCATCTTGCCCATTCAAACAAAGGCTTCAAGCTTTAATCAACTAATTGGCACAACAAATAAAGAAAGGCTTAATCCCAGATTAGCAGCTTCCCCCACTCCCAAAATATACAGGGGTTGTCAGGAAGTAACAAGCAGGAGACTCAGAAATCTTGAAGGGCCCAGACTGATTTGTTGTTCAATTTACTGTACATCCGAAGCTAGCAGACAATTTGGCTTCTGCACTGAAACTAGGGGGGGTTTCTTCTCTCTCTTCTAACAATAAAGAACAACAGGCAGGTGATGTGATTGCTTTCATTGCTCATGCATTTGGTTTTAGCTGCTGCTTCATAACATTGTTAATTTTTTTGGTTCTTTAATTGTGTATGTATAAATGCAGTGCTTTTTTATATATAGGGGGGTAAGGTGCCAACAAAGGTCCGTATAGTTAAAGCCATGGTTTTCCCAGTAGTGATGTATGGAAGTGAGAGCTGGAGCATAAAGAAGGCTGATCGCCGAAGAATTGATGCTTCTGAATTATGGTGCTAGAGGAGACTCTTGAGAGTCCCATGGACTGCAAAAAAATCAAACGCATCCATTCTTAAGGAAATTAGCCCTGAGTGCTCACTGGAAGGACAGATCGTGAAGCCGAGGCTCCAATATTTTGGCCACCTCATGAGAAGAGAAGACTCCCTGGAAAAGACCCTGATGTTGGGAAAGATGGAGGGCACAAGGAGAAGGGGACGACAGAGGACGAGATGGTTGGACAGTATTCTTGAAGCTACAAACATGAGTCTGACCAAACTGCGGGAGGCAGTGGAAGACAAGAGTGCCTGGGGTGCTCTGGTCCATGGGGTCACGAAGAGTCGGACATGACTAAACGACTAAACAACAACAAAAGGTGCCAGTAAACACCATAAAGTTGTTCATACACACACACACACACACACACACACACACACACTTTGTTCACTGCTCTGGAATCTATTGGATGAAGGGTGGTATACAAGTGTTTGAAATAAATAAATGAATTCTTTAAAATGGATCCTGCACAATACTAATGGGTTTCCAACTACTGGTGAGACAATTATAGCTCCCATGTTACAGTAATTGAAATACAAAGCTGGTAGAAAAACATGGTAAAAGTAAAACCCCAAGAATTAAATGGTATATTTCGTTTATTAAACAGCAAAATGCATTTTACACTCAATATATTATGTCCCATGCCTTCATTAGCCTCCGTATGAGCTCAGCAGATCCCAGGGCGTGGCGCTGCATGGAGGAATAGAATCACCAGCAGCCTTTTCTGCCCTTCCAGCTCAACAACTTCGGGAATCAGCCCAAAATGGTTCTCCTCTCCTGCTGAAAATTTGGACTTGTTTGAAGCCACAAAGAGGAGATGAAAGGCAACGTTGCTAGTGCAAGAGGGACAATTCCAAGATCATCTTTGCATCTTGGAGGAAATGGTCACAACTGGGGAGCTGATCAGAAATGGGCACTGCTCCTTGATCATATGGAGTCTACAGATCATCTCTAGGAGAGTTCACATGCCTGTTAAGATTCACTCCTAAAGAATAACTCTGAAGCACCTGAATGGACCAGCCTCTTATAGAATGACAAGGAAATGTGGCACATGATGAATGGCATGGACAAGCGCAAATATAATTTACAGTACCAAATTTTGAACAGAGTATAGGCGGCAATGGCATCCTTCTTCTGATTGCTTTCATGATGCATCAAGTATTTGGCATGTTTTATGTACAAGAAGATCAAACCTATCCATTCTGAAGGAAATCAGCCCTGAGTGCTCACTGGAAGGACAGATCGTGAAGCTGAGGCTCCAATACTTTGGCCACCTCATGAGAGGACGAGATGGTTGGACAGTGTTCTCAAAGCTATCAGCATGAGTTTGACCAAACTGCGGGAGGCAGTGGAAGACTGGAGTGCCTGGTGTGCTCTGGTCCATGGGGTCACGAAGGGTCGGACACGACTAAACAACAACAAAATTTATATTATGTATATTCTCGAAGCTACCAGCATGAGTTTGACCAAACTGCGGGAGGCAGTGGAAGACAGGAGTGCCTGGCGTGCTCTGGTCCACGGGGTCACAAAGAGTCGCACACAACTAAAAACGACTAAACAAATGTATATTAATGGAATTAATTCTGCACTTTAAAAAAGAGTGCTGGGGTTTTTTCCTCCCTACTTGTTTCTCCAAGCCCTATTTTTTCCACTTAAGAATTAGTGAGCTTTTGCTTTGTTTTTAATTTAATGGATGGCCCGTGTCTTCCAGTCAGGACCTTGTTTTTAAGGGTGAAGGAATCACTCTTCTGTGGCGCTAACCATGAATGTAGATACTGCCAACTGCAGGCATCTATTTAGCAAGAGAATGGGATGTGTGCAGAAGTATAGCTGAGGAAGGGTATTAAATTGCGGAGCAAAGAGGAGGGGGGGGGGTCTCAGAAAAAGGGTCTAGCTGACATCTCCTTTGGAACAGGGAGGGATGGATCCAGGCAGAAATGAGATCACATTGGCGGGCGTGTGTCTGTGTGAGGATCACCCACTACTGCTCCTTCCCAGATGTTTTTGCCCCAGGGTTATTGGGACAATTGTTCCTCTTCCTCTGTGGGTGGTCGCTTCCTCTTGAAAAAGCCCGTCTATTAAAAAAAAAAAAAAGAAATAGGCTTCTTTGAACTGGTGAAAGCCTTGATTGGGCTGCTGTTCTCAAAATAAACACATAAGGCACTCAGAAGTATGCTGGGGTTGGCTGATCTGATCAAAACAACAACAACAACTCCTATTTGGGGACTTCCCTGGCTTTTTTCCGGCCCACGTAGGACCAGTCTGGATAGTTGGCCTTGGTGAAGATTTGACGTTTTCATCCCCCAAAAGTTTTTGATTTGAGTTTCTACTGAAATGAGCCTGCATTTTAATGTTGTACTTTAATCCTGTTTTTAAGTTGTATTTTAATCAATTGTTTTTATACCTGGTGTTGAAGGGCCCTAAGAATATTGCTCTATATATGATCCCAAAAACTCTTTGAGGCATTTTCTCCTCTCTCAAACCCCCCTTCTTTTAAGGCCTGGAGCCAGAAGAGCAAGGCTTTTTTTCCTCCCCTCCTAGCCGCCCTGAGCCCGGTCTTGGCTGGGGAGGGCAGGGTATAAATAATAATAATAATAATAATAATAATAATAATAATAATAATAATAATAATAATTACTATTATTATTATTATCTGTCATGGAAGTTTTAGTTGAGATTCCTGCATTGCAGGGGGTTGGACTAGACACTTGGAAGTCGCTTCCAGTTTATAATTCTATGATTCTATATACCACTGCCTCCCCAATGAGGCATGTTAGTTACTGCGACATCCGACCTCCCATGAAGGCTCATTTTCTGCAGGGGCCAGTGGTGCTCCTATTTTTGTTAAGCCCCAGCTAAAGCCAAAACCACTGGAATATTGGCACCCCATGTGGTTGGTCCACTTTGCGTCTAGGCCCAGAATTGCCCGCTCCGAGGTTTTGCTTACCTTCCAAAGAACAATAATGAAGATTGCAAGGAGGAAAAGTCCGACCACTATAGCTGCTATGATCCACCACACAGGAATATCCCTCTCGGCAGCCGGGTCTACCCACTCCACCAGTGTCTTAGTCTGGGTGGGGCAGGGGGGAGGGATAGGAAAGAGAAAGCCAATGTGAGCTGAACCCTCGTCTCCCTGATGCAATTGAAATAATGGAGGGGTTTTCATGCCCAAGTAAGTCTTTTATCCCCAACGCAGATAACAAAATGGATGAGCTCCTCTACCTTGGGCAGATTCAGGTGATTCTTGTAGGGTTGGCAAACACCAGTTATTTAACTGCCATTCAGGCTTTGGCCTTAGAGTTTGGAACTGGGTACTTTGCGAATTTAACTAGCATTTTGAGCCAATTTTGGATGCAGGTTAAGATCCAGTGAAGGGACGCGGGTGGCGCTATGGGTTAAACCACTGAGCATCTTGAGCTTGCCAATCAGAAGGTCGGTGGTTTGAATCCCCGTGACGGGATGAGCTCCCGTTGCTCGGCCCCTGCTCCTGCCCACGTCAAAGTGCAAGTAGATAAATAGGTACCTCTCCGGCAGGAAGGTAAACGGCGTTTCCGTGCGCTGCTCTGGTTCGCCAGAAGCGGCTTAGTCATGCTGGCTGTACGCCGTCTCCCTCGGCCAATAAAGCGAGATGAGGGCCGCAACCCCAGAGTCGGCCATGACTGGACCTAATGGTCAGGGGTCCCTTTACCGTAACCTATTCTTGAGCCACAGAAAACCACAAAAGGGGAAAGTGCTCTTGTGCTCAGGTCCTGCTTGAGAACAGGATGCCGGTCTAGAGGGACCATTGGCCCTGATCCAGCAGGACTGACGTTCTTATGCAAAGCTGAGTTTCAGCTGCACCGATTCACTGACGTACCAGAGAGGATCCGCTTGGCAGAACATCCGGCTGAATGCGGTAGGGCATCCCTGAAGTGTTGAATCGGGCCTGAGACTGGATGAGGAGTTGCTCCTTCATGGGGTGCTGTGGTAGAAGAGACCATCATGGATTACCTGAGCCCTTATTATGGACCTGCCATCAGGGGCGAGCTTGGGTGACCTTTTGAAATACGGTGCCCTGTGCGAGGCCAAAACATAGCGCCCCCAAATGGCGCTGGCTTCCGGGTTGGGTGGTGGTGGTGTTTAGAGGTCTGCAACTCTTAGAAATAAGAACCTGGACTCAGACTATGCTTGCTAAGCCTTTAATAGCCGCTAAGCCTTTAATAGCCGCTAAACCGCTAATAGCGCTAATCCGCTAATAGGGTTGCTTCGCAAGACGAAAAAACCGCTAGATGAAGAGACTCGCGGAACAGATTAATTTCGTCTTGCGAGGCACCACTGTACTGATACTGATACTGATACTGATATAGATATAGAGATATAGAGGTAGATATAGATACACACACAGACACAGACACACAGACACACAGACACATATATTAAAAACATGCCCCCCAAAACAAATAGAATATTTCAAAGCAAAGTGTAAAATGAGAACAATTAAAATTTCCCAAAGGCACTGAAGTGCTTGCAATATTGGAGCCAGGCAAGCCTCTCCAGAGAGGGGGTATTCCAAAATCAAGGCAGTCTTGTTTTCTAGGAAGGGAACTCTCCGCCTCCCCATCCCTTGCACAGAAGCTCCTTCCTTACCTCCAGGAAAGTCTGCAGCCACAGCACTGCATGGATGGTCACCATGGCTCCTTGCCCTTTCTCCAGAGTCCCCACTTGGCAGCAGATGACGGCACAGTCTTGGCTACTACAGTTCTGCAGGCAGGTTGGATCAAGAGAGTTGAGTTAATTTAAACTGATGGAGTTATTCAGCCTGCAGGATGTATATAACCTGTGGATATACACAGGGTGCAGTCCTAACCTCCAGATACAAACTATGTGTATGTGTGGGTGTTTGTATGTGTGTGAAGTTATGGAATTCTGTTTCCCATTTCTTCATTGCTCAGTCTTCTACGTTTTCACATCAGTTTTTGAACTGGTTTCAGTCTTAATGAAAATTCATTAGCTTTCAAAGCAAATTTCTGCTAATATACACATTTTTTGCAGGCACGTTGACCTAGTATGCATCATCATTATTATTATTTGCAAATCAAGTTCCCCTAATATACTGGATGCTCGTATGTCATTTATATACGCATTTCTATGCACACTTTACCTCTGATGTTTGCATTTTGGTAAACTACTCGGCTGGAGAACTGCACTGAAAAATCTGGGGAAGGGGGAATTCCAAAGGATGGTTGTGCTTCCATTCGTGCGTTGTCTTGGAAAGGGAAAATTAGGTAGGTTCGCCTTTAAAATGCGAACTGAATCATATTTTTGGCCCATTCCATGTCAAATGATATGCCTCTGCCAGGGGAAATTCAGGGCCATGGATATTGCTGGCAGACTTCCAGCAGAGGTGGTACATGCCAGAAACCACCCATTAAACTCAGTGGAGAGGAAGGGAGGGGGAGAAAACTGCCCACTCGGCCATGACAGATCATAGGATAATTCTGTACCAACTAACATAAACTATTAGCAATATAGACACCTCTGGCAGGGAGACCATATGTTGGATGCCGCAGGGTGTGTAGCATGTGACTAAACTATTCTGGCATCACATTATGCACACTTAGGCTGCGTACACACCATACAGTTAAAGCGCATGATTTTCCCATAAGACTTCTGGGAACTGTAGTTTAAGGTGCTAGTTTAAGGGGTAAACTACAGTTCCCAAGATTCTTGGGGGAATCGTGAGTTTTAAATGTATGGTAATAAGTGCCCCAATGGCATAGTGGGACCATAGAATTGTTCAGCTCAAGTTGAAAGTGTAAATTTAGTAACTATGACATTTAAGTATTGAAATTTAAAAACAATCAAGTTCCTAGATCTCTTGAGTGCAGAGGTGGTTTTCAGCTAGCTGTTTCAATCACACTATGCTGAACTGCTACCATATGAGGGCTTCTACACGAGCAGAATGCTTGCCTCATTCATTTTCAAAACAATTTTGCACAATAAGTCGCTCACCCCAAGTTTACAGATCGGACAACTGAGGATTAGCACGAGTGATGAGCAGCAGGGATATATGAACCCAGATCCAGTGACAACCACTTTAAATGACACTATGAAGTCCATCCCATTTCCCAACAAGTCTCACCACCACAATGGGTTCCTGCAGCGCTGCTGAGTTCACATCCCGCCTCTCACGCAAGCGCCGTGGTTGGGCAGTCATATTGTAGCTGGGAGCAGGTGTGGGCTGAACTTTCAGCTACAAGGGAAAAAATAGCATTCAGGTGAAAAGCAGGCAGCCATATTGAAGGGAAGTTTTTAATGTGTGACATTTTAATGTATTTTTAATCTTTGTTGGAAGCCGCCCAGAGTGGCTGGGGAAACCCAGCCAGATGGGTGGGTACAAATAATACAGTGGTACCTCGGCTTACATACGCTTCAGGTTACATACGCTTCAGGTTACAGACTCCGCTAACCCAGAAATATTACCTCGGGTTAAGAACTTTGCTTCAGGATGAGAACAGAAATCATGTTCTGGCGGCGCGGCGGCAGCAGGAGGCCCCATTAGCTAAAGTGGTGCTTCAGGTTAAGAACAGTTTCAGGTTATGAACGGACCTCTGGAATGAATTAAGTACTTAACCCGAAGTACCACTGCAAATTATTATTATATTATTATTATTAAGGCAGAAGCAGACCAGGAAAAAAGGCAACTGATAAGATAAAGGGGATGGGGCAACTCTCCTAGAAGGAAAGGTTGCAGCTTTTGGGACTTTAAACTAAAAAAAAGGAGAAGATTTGATAAAGGTGTTCTCAGGCCCTCCATCCTTTGCTCTCCCCTTCCCAGAGGCTGCTCCTACCTTCAGAGGGTTGGTGTCATTCGTGGGTGAACAGGCGATGTTGCCTTCCGTGCTCACCCTTGCGATGTAAAGCAGGAAGCCTTCCCGGAAGTGGCTGGGGAAATCCACAAGAAGCTCAGCCCCAGATACAGTGCTAGGGCCAGCATTCTGCAACTTAGAGAAGGACAAGGAAGGAAGAGAGGTCAGCAATGGGGAAGACGTTGTCGGTTTGCATTTTTAGTACAGAAAGTATTGATCTGCTGTGTAGAGATCTTTCCTATTCTAATTAATTCAAGAGGGTTCTAGAAGCTTCTCTGTGTGAAAGAAGCAAACAGAAGGTTCGTGATGTTTGGGTTATTCCTTCAGAGAAGCTGGCTGCAGCTGGCTTAAAATAGGCCAGAAGGAGACTGAGTTTCACTTTCTCTTTCTATCTCTCTTCCTTCCGGTGTGGTGTTCTGTACATAGTATGCTTAGTGTTGAGGTTTAGACTTATAAGTTATTGTAAGTTTAAGTTAAGTTTGCTGCAACTGAATTTCTTATGGACAGTGCCAATCCTGAATGTATTGGATTTGTGACCATTATGCTCATTTGCCTTCAGCAGCAGTAAAGTTCTGCTGGATGAAATATTAATCACCTCTGGTTTATTTGGGGGGGGGGTAATTCTGCAACGTGTTTAAGTTTTTATTCTGCTAACTATACGCTGGAATCTGCTCTGGATCAATATTGAGAAGAATTCCACGACAGACATATCCACAGTGGCATGCCTTCCAACTTCCCCCCCAAAATAGCGGGATCACCACAAAAACCCTGAAGCCATCACGGCCTCTCAATTTTTCACACAGCGTTCCAAATTCCAAAGGGGTCTTTTCCCTTCAGTACAGCATTTCAGCGTGTTACCAGAAGCTCAGATCCGTGCATCCCTCTAACACATTTCTTAGATCTATGCCTCCCGCTCTGCTCCCTTCCTCCCCATTCAATATGGCGTCACTTCCTGTTTTCATGAAAACAAGATCCAATTCACTTGAATGCCCCATAGAAAGTTTTTCACTGTTTCCCCACTCCCCAGTCCGTCAGTCTCCCCTAAAGAAAGTGGGGCATAGGGGGTGTGGCCTGTCCGCAAGGCCGCGCCAGGGAATTGTGAGTGTTGACATTTCCATTCCACCTTAGGAACAGACATGGGATTGTTACGTGTCACATGTCTGTTTACATTCCAGCACAGCTTGCTGGGAACTTCCGTTGTGTATAGCTTTTGCTTTTTGCTGTTTTCTCTGAGACAACATGAGAGAGAGAGACATGTTTCTTTGTCCTGATTTATGCTTAATAAATCTGTAGTTGTAGTATGCTTCCACAGGCCTCACGCCTATTCTGTGTGCAGAGTTCGATCTGCTGATAGTGTGCCCTGGCTGTGAAGCCCGGGTCACTGATTTACGTCGAAGCAGAGGTGATGGTCTTATCTAAGTTAAGTTTATTGTGCATAAAATGTTATGTGTGCATGCATTGTATTTGAAAACTGATGTAAAGGTTTGCATTAGGCAAATCCGCTCACCCCTTTGGGTGGGGCGGCGTTGCGGGACAGAGGAAGCTTCATTGGAGCCCTTACGAGGGAATTGAAACTGCAATGCCCTTCCTGATAGGTGGAGGGGGCATAAGCCCCTGCCACTTATCAGGAACAGGATCCTAGCCTGCATCCTGCTTTGGCGAATAGGGTTGCAGGCTGGGACTTGGGCTGTGCCAGGGGACGGAGTCAATGGAGCCAACAGTGGGCTTCCCTCGGATTCACCCTGTTACGTACGGAAGTTCTCACCCTGGGCCAGCAGGGGGATACTGTAGATAGTTATGCAAATAAGGGATCGAAAGTGACATTCATTGATTGGATAGTTTTAGAAAATTGTTACAGTTACGTTGTACTGGAGCTCTATATAAGCAGGCTGACTGAACCCTTCAGTTCAGTTCTGTCCTGGCCTGTGAATAAACAAGAGCTGTTTGAAGAATCGCTGTGTCGTCTGATATGTTCACCCACAACTTAACAGTCTTCACAGCGGGACGGCTGGAAGGGAACGGCCCAGCAGGGGCTAGCCAGCTAGTCTCCTGGCCCTCTGCACGCCAACAGTGAGTGCCAAAGAGCAGCCATGACAGTCGCTTGACTCTGGCTTGCTTTGTTCAGCCACTGTATCTGCATCTCTGCCCCAGTCGCTAAGGGGAGGTGTGCAGGGTCGAGGGACACACTGATGAAGAATATGTCCCTATTTTCATCTGAGGAATATTGGAGTGGGTGCGGTGGGTTGGAGTGTTGTCTCTACACCCCTGTGCATCCAGTTCCAACCTGTGTTTCTTTGTACCTGGTAAACATGTTCAACTCTTGGTCCGTAGTCATTTACGTCCTTGCTTGTGTTCTTATAGTCGCCAAAGGCCAGTGGGACCACAACGACATCTGGGGCAGACCTCCTGGGGAGGAGAGCATGGAGAGAGCAAGGATGAAAGTGACCCCCCCTCCCCCGTCACGGGACACATACACGCTTCCTCCTGAAGCAAAATGCCCTTCCCCACTGATATTCCCAGCAGCTCCACTCCACCGACACCTCCTGCCCACAAGGCCAAAGCAGCCGGATCAACCTTGTAGGACCAGCAGAATCAGGTGAGAAAGCTTTCCCCCCACTGTTATCACATCAGGATGGCTTTGTATTTCTGTAGTAGCTGGTGGACACTGGGTGGAAGACAAGGAGCCCAACAGCAGATGGCGCCACAGCCAACAACAGGCAGAGCCAATTCGTTCAGGTTTTGTCCCTGGCCTTCTTCCTGTTGAGTTCTACAAGGGCAACACTGTGGGCTCGTCCCCATTTGTCCTGCGCATAGAAAGCACAAATCCAAGAGGTTTCCTGCATGCCCTATGTTTTCTATGCACAGATCTGAGTGGTTTTCTGTTTGCCCTGCCACTTTCCCCAGGAAAACCCACTCTTTGACACTGAATTGGAGCAAATGTCAATCCGCAGAAAACCTGACAGATGTTTGCTCCGATTCAGCAGCAAAGAGTGGGTTTTCCCAATGGAAAGCGGTGAGACGAGCAGAGGTACGGATGAGCCCTGAGACTAAGGAAGAGAAAGTTGATATCGCTGGTCTGGTTGTAAATATGAAGGCAGGCAAGTGGGGGCTGGCTGGGGGACAAATGAGGTTGGTGGGGCAGTGCCCCATTTATCCTCATAGGTCAGTCTCCACTGGTTTACATATATATGCATCTCTCTGTGTGTGTGTACACACACACACACACACACACACACTGTTATGAGTTTGTGGAGTGCACGGACCCCCCTTCTAATTCCTGGGTGCCAGACACTGGATTTAGCATGTTAAAATGCAAGCCAGGAGCCAGCCTGGTATTGGAGTGTCTCTTTGCCAGAGGACAACTGCACCCTCAGCTCAGAATTACCGGTAGTTAGAAAGACAATAAGTAGAGTTTTAGAGCTGGAAGGAGTTGTTTTTAGAATTCCAGTTGCTTAGGATATGAGCTGAAAGATAAAATAGTTGCAGTCTGTAAAACAAACAAGCTCAGCAGAGGGACAGATGGCCGTGTCTGATTTCTTTTTGGATCCAGGATTGCAGCAATGGGAGAAATGCTGTGAACCCCTCCAGCGTAGGCTCAGGTTGAATATATGTGTAAATAAACCATCTATCATAAAGACACCACAGGCCCTGTGTAAGCGCCTGGAACCCCTGGAACCTCACACCACTCAGAGACTGGGTGTCTTATGATATGTGGTCTATTTACACATATATACAAGCGTGCAACAATATATAAACATATACACATATGCGTTAATACTAATACAGACAGAAATCCATCTATCTGCAAATCTCCCCTCATCCATGTGACTTACTCACCCCAGCAGTTCCATTCTTGCAGCAACCTTGACCGGCACCTGCAATTGTTCTACGGCGCTATTGGGGTTGTTGCTGTTCTTGCTGTGGGAGAAGGTGGGAGTTACTGAGCGAGTGCCACAAGAGTGTTTTCTCAAAGCCTGGAGTCCAGGCTTTGGACATGAAAAGTCTTGATATGGAAGAGGAACAGAGATGCAGCGATTTGGGAAAGCTGCCTGTAGTTTTCTGCCTTGCAGCAGTTTAAAGTGTTGGTGCTGACCCTTAAAACCCTAAACGGCCTTGACCTTGTATACTTGAAGGAGCGTCTCCACCCCCATCGCTCAGCCCGGACACTGAGGTCCAACTCCGAGGGCCTTCAGGCAGCTCCCTCACTGCGAGAAGTGAGGTTGCAGGGATCCAGGCAGAGGGCCTTCTTGGTAGTGGCACCCGCCCTGTGGAAGGCCCTCCCATCAGATGTCAAGGAAATAAACAACTATCTGACTTTTAGAAGACATCTGAAGGCAGCCCTGTATAGAGAATTTTTTAATGTTTGATGTTTTATTGTGTTTTTGATATTTTGTTGGGAGCTGCCCAGAGTGGCTGGGGAAACCACGTCAGATGGGTGGCTAACAACAACAACAACAATTTTATTTGTATGCCTCCCATCTGACTGGGTTGCCCCAGCCACGCTGGACAGCTCCCAGCAGAATAGTAAAAACACGATATAACATCAAACATTTAAAACTTCCTTCAGATGTCTTCTAAAAGTCAGATAGTTGTTTATTTCCTTGACATCTGACGGGAGGAGCCCTGACTTGGGGAAAAAGTTGGCAACTTCATATATACAAGACAGCTCCCCTTACATACCCTGCCAGATGGGTGGGGTATAAATAAATTATTATTATTATTATTATTATTATTATTATTATTATTACCGTATATCTTTTTTTGGGGGGGGGAGAATAACTAAACAGGAAAGGTGCCTGCTTATTTATTTAGAAAATTTCTCAATTGGTTTGGTTTTCAAAAGAACCCCAAAACAATATACAGTACTGGAAGGTTGCTGGCTGTACCACAGATGGGGCTGTGAGTTTCCTGGTATGAGGACTTGGCTTCAGGGGTCCAGGAGAGTGGGGCAGCGTTGACTGTTACCTTCTTAGCTGCAGCATCAAAGTTATGTTATCACTGGCCTCTTCCAGCTGGCTGACACTTAGCTCCACATCTACCTGGATCTGTAAAAAAGGTGACAGACAGGGGGAGAGGTTGGATGTCTGTTGCATCCAAGAAAACTGTACGCCTGAGTTTGGCACTGCTCTGGTTAAGAAATCAGCTACATACCGTCGTGTTGGATTTCATGGGGTTGCCAATTTCACAGGCCACCAAGCGGGTCTCGTTCTCCTTACGGGTGTTGCAAATCAACTTCTGCAGAGAAAGAGAGAGGGAGAGAGAGCACAGGTGACTTCACTGTCAGCCAGGTGAATGAGCAATATGAAAGGCTGGCAATGACCTGGAGAGTGTCCCTATTGCTGCAAATAGAAGAATTAGGCCTGGGCCACCAATTGGTATATTCATGACCACAGCCGAGCTACAAAACAAGGGTATTGGAGCCTTTTCTAACCCGCTCAGTCAGAATTTTGAGTTCTGAAAGGGCTGTACCATTCTGCAGAGGACCACTTTGTCCTTTCGGACCTCTTTCCTCCTTCTTTGGAAGTTAAAAGAGATAAGCTTTGGCAAGCAGGAAGCTGCCAGGCAGCCTAGAATCCTCAGAATTTGCAGGAATAGAGGAAATATGAAATACCTTAATAATATCTTAAGGACGCTTCTGTGAAGGGGTGACTGAGAAGATGAAAATATGTACGCTGTATTTTGTGGCTTGGCTCAAAAGGACTATTGTGGCGAAACATATTGGTGTTTCGCAACTTTCTGACTAGTTGCAGGACTTAGCCAGACCTAGCAGAGTACACGCAGAATCCACATAAGCAACTGGCGACTTGGCTGCAGACAGGACAGACGAAGCAGGAACCAGGAACTTGTAGTTGGGTGTTTATTATATACAGTGGACTATTTACAGGAACAGAACACAGATCTTTAGCTAGCTCTCTCTGACACGACTCACAACTCCTACACTGACATACAGAACTCTGAACCTTTAAACTCTGAACTAACACATTCCAGTTAGTAGGCCATTAATTATCACTCCCTTGAGAGAGCTTGACCAATCAGGGAGTTGTCTCCATGTCTCTGTTATCACCAGGCAGACTTACTCCTTCAGATTGCCTTCTGGCTGGCTGCCAAACCTTAATTGACTCTGTGTGAGTAACTGCATGTACACAGTTTCCCAACAACTATAACTCAGCAGCGTGGACCAGCTACGAGTGAAAGGTCTTACCTGCCCGTCGCTGTTAGCTGTCTGGAAGTAAGTTCCGTGTGGCAGCTCCACCACCAGCTCTGCCTCATAGGCTCCTTCACCAGAATTCATCGCCGTGGTCTGGAGGAGAAGCACATTCTCTGCCCCAATTAGCAGGGAGCCTTCGTTCCTGAGACACAACCGCATAGCAGGGGTGGGATGCAGGGAGAGAGACAGAGCCAAAGTTATAAGAAATGCCTTTTGCTGTGCATTAGGAAATCACTGTATGAAAAAGAGGGAGCTGCAAGATTCAGGTTATATTTCATTGTTTCAGCTGAGCAATCATGACAGCTCACCCCGGGTGCCTCCAGGCTGTCACCATCTTGCAGGGATCTTTAGGTTTGCAAAGTTAAAGCAGATTAAACACTCTCTTGGCCTGGTGCAGCAAATCCACTAGAAACAGACACAGAGAGAGGCTTTCTGCAGTTAGGAAAGTGATGGGGAAATGGTCTGAGAAGTGTGGGATGATGAGCGAACAATGAGTAGGAAGATGTGCAAACCGCCACGCAAGCAAATCAGGGTGAAGCAAATCATTGTCATATAACTGTCCTGCAGACAAACAAAATTGACTGCTCCCTGGACACAGTCTAACCATTGCATATGCTCTGTGTAAGAGGAGTATGATGAATGCTAAATAAGCAGGAGGTTTGAAGGAGCCCAAAATGAAACACAGTGAATGTAGCAGTAGTTTGTATCACACCATATAAATCTGCCCAGCCCTTCAGATCAGTATCAGAACTCCTATTCTTCCATTTCCCATTAAGGTCAACTAGAGTGGTGGGCACAAGAGACAGGGCCTTCTCAGTGGTGGCCCCATAACTGTAGATCTCTCTTCCAAGGGACATACATTTGGTCCCGTCAGTTCTGTCTTTTAAATGGGCCTTTAATATAAAACCATGTGCACCATCTTGAGATCCTTGGAAGAGAAAGGTAGTATATAAATGTAATAAATAAATAAAATAATGTCCATAGCATTTTGCCTTCCTGCTGCCCTGGGCCACTACAGCCTCTCACATACCACACTTCTATAATTAAAAGGACTGGGATTCCAGATTCAAGGGAGATCTGAACCCTGAATTTTCTCATTTTGGACGACAGCCCCAGGTTAGATCACCAGGACTAGCACTCTTGAGACTCAAGAAGAGACAGCTGTTGGTGCTTACGTGTGAGCGGAGAGTCGGAGGTCTGGGATGCAGATGTTGTCTTCTCCACAATCCACAATGATACGGGTCTGTGGGATGTAACAAACAGGCAGAGCTTTGACTGAGTGATGAAGAATCCCAACCTGGAGCCTCAGCACTTTTCCTGCTCTTTACCGCTAAATCAGAACAAACAGCAGTCCACGGAAAATCTGAAATGTGGTTTGTTCCAATTCAGCATTAAAGAGTGGGTTTTACTGGGGAAACCGGGGCTCAGATACAGAGCCTTAAAGCGCCTAGAAAACATGGGGCAGGAAGGAAGTGTGGAAGAGCCCTGATGTGGGTTGGGAGTGATGTGTTCGAGCTCAACATAAAAGATTGCAGAAGGATCCCATTGCCCTGTAGCGCAGATGGGAAATCAACATGGTTATCTGTCATTCAGATACAGTGGTACCTCGGGTTACATACGCTTCAGGTTACATACACTTCAGGTTACAGACTCCGCTAACCCAGAAATGGTGCTTCAGGTTAAGAACTTTGCTTCAGGATGAGAACAGAAATCGTGCAGCAGTGGCGCAGCGGCATCAGGAGGCCCCATTAGCTAAAGTGGTGCTTCAGGTTAAGAACAGTTTCAGGTTAAGTACAGACTTCCGGAACAAATTAAGTACTTAACCCGAGGTACCACTGTAAACAATTCGATCTCTCCATAATTGTCTAACAGCATTAACCGTTGAGAGTGCTTAGGGGGAATAGAGTCCAGAAAATATAAATGTCAGTGCTTATATCCACCCCCCACCCCCACCCCTGGTTTTGGCTATCATGCTTTCAAAGCTCGAACTCAAGTCTTCAGCATTGTGAGGGAGAGGACTCCCTGAGCATGCGCAAAGGGCAATTCCTTACAATTTCATACACACAACCAGGCTCATATTCCTGGGATCAGGAAGCTTGTTTTCTGGCTCAGAGGATGCGATTCGAATTTAAGCATTTTAGCACTTGACTAAGTGACAATTTTGTTTATGCATTTGGGGCAGCTGTGTATTGCAGAGGGTTGGACTAGATGATCCTCAGGGTCCCTTCCATCGCTGCGATTCTGCAATTCTGTTTGCTAGCTTATTTCAGCTTCAATAGGCTCCCAGGGGTGGCTTAAAATTACAAAAAACGCAAAGGAAGGAAATCAAAATACAGTGGTGCCTCGCAAGACGAAAAGAATCCGTTCTGTGATTCTCTTCGTCTAGCGGTTTTTTCGCCTTGCGAAGCAAGCCCATTGACGGATTAGCGGATTAGCGCTATTAGCGGCTTTTAGCGGCTTATCTGCTGATCGGATCAGCTGATAAGCGGCTTAGCAGCTTAGAAAAAGGGGGGAGGGGGGGAAAAAACAGGAGAAACTCGCAAGACATTTTCATCTTGCGAAGCAAGCCCATAGGAAATTCGTTTTGCGAAGCACCTCCAAAACGGAAAACTCTTTCGTCTAGCGAGTTTTCTGTCTTGCGAGGCATTCGTCTTGCGGGGCACCACTGTACCAGAACACAAAAGAAATACAGAAGCAGACAGCGGCTTTAAAACAGTGGAATCAAAGTCATACAGTGCCAAAGCTTTGAGGCTGGTGAGGCATCTCACCTGATCCTGGACAATTGTTTGGCCAGACAGCACAGGCTTCATCTCCCCGTCTGCAGATGCCGATGCCAAACTGAAGTTGAAACTCACGACAATGGGACTCAGTTTGTCCTTGAAATCGGCCTCCTCCTGTGGGAGGCAGAGAAGTGGCTCAGAGATTCCCCCTAAGGCTAGCTCATCTTTTCACTTCAATTGTTCAAAGCGCAACAGCTCGGCATTAGATAAAGGTAAGACTCCTCTCCTGGTATGCCCCACAGAGAAACTTACGGTCTTCAAATAAAAACACCTTGAAGGTCCCAGGCCACAGAGAAGTTAGGCTGGCCTCAACTAGAGCCAGGGCTTTTTCGGCTGTGGCTCCGATCTGGTGGAACGCTCTGTCACAAGAGACTAGGGCCCTGCGGGACTTGACAGCTTTCCGCAGGGCCTGCAAGACAGAGCTGTTCCACCAAGCCTTTGGCCAGGGCACAGCCTGACTCCCTCCCTCGGCAATCTTCGCGGAGCTCTGGCCCAATGGTTGCCAGTGGCTTGATTTGAATTAATTTTATAATGAATGATTTTAGAGTGTTGTTTCACAGAACAACAAACAAGAAGAAGAGGAGTTTGGATTTGATATCCCGCTTTATCACTACCCGAAGGAGTCTCAAAGCGGCCAACAATCTCCTTTCCCTTCCTCCCCCACAACAAACACACTGTGAGGTAAGTGGGGCTGAGAGACTTCAGAGAAGTGTGACTAGCCTAAGGTCGCCCAGCAGCTGCATGTGGAGGAGCAGGGAAGCGAACCCAGTTCACCAGATTACGAGTCCACCGCTCTTAACCACTACACTGGCTCTCAGAACAAAGCAGAATGAGGTGAGAACCGTCCAGTATAAATCTACTACTCCTAAGGCTTCCCCCTGTACACTTCCAAAAATATATGAAGTGCCATGCTCTGCCCATGTCTCATACCCGCAGGTAGGCATCAACATCTTGGCAGGTTTTGGGTTTCTCTCTTGACAGTTTCAGCAGGAACGTTTGGCTCGATTGGCTGGTCGGCTGCAGCAAGACCCGTCGCCCGTATTTCTGCTTCATTCGGTCCAGCTGCAGTTCAGCATTCAGGTCTAGCAGAATGGTGGTGGGGAGGGAATTAGCAGAAAGCAAACGCAGCAGGTCATCAAGAGCGAGAAATGGTAACGTTAGGCAGACACACTTGTTATATTGTTTTATGGGTCTGTGAAACGCCATTTTTATATTTAAACCATCATATCTAATTTAGCATCTGCTCTTAAATTTTTGTTGATTTCGTCCATGTATTGTTGATAAAGGTGTCTCATGTACACCTTTCAGATCCTTAAAAAAAAAAATTAAGCAGTTTATAAATCCATAAATGGAAAATAAAATAAACAAACACAACCGGTGCTAATTTTGCACCCTTAGCTGGGATAGCAAAATAACACCTTTCCTACTCGCTGGATATCAATGTCAGGAGTTCAGCCTACACTCGAGTAGGACCCTGACAGAGACACATCCCCAACTGACATGTTCCCTCCCTCCTGGTCGATCGTTCGGGAGCTTGATAAGCTTTCTTCAGCCTGACCATCACGGCAAACAATGCCAACCGACACCGGCACACTTAGGGATCCGCAGAGCTTGTGCATCATGTGTAACAGGCCTCAGCAACTCAGCATTTTGGCTAATCTACTTTATTTACATATAAACACACACGGAGCTCTGCAACATGGCTCCCTCTTTCTCTAGCATCTGACAGCAAAGAGAAAAAGAACAAAGGACAATAGCCCCACTTCACGGAACACAGTAACACAAACATCCTGTCTCTGTCACTTCCCACTCCGTGGAGTTAAAACATATACCGCCATGTGATGGACAAAAATCCCATGACTGCAATCATGGATCAGGAATTCTAACAATCAAGAGGTCTGGAGCAAAACACTGTAGGGTTCCCTCCACTTCCTAGCTCACTGCTACTGGTGGCTGCATACTTACCGTAGCCACAGAAGCACGCAGCTGCAGCGATCGAGGAACTGTACTCCTTCATCAGCCAAATTCCTGGACTATGTCCCAACAATAATTTTTACAGACCAGCATGAGTGACTTCCCTCTTAGTGCGATAGTAGACACCTTTACTGCCGATTGTGTGAATGCAGCAGATTTTTATTTTCTCCGGAAATGTCTTGAAGTGGAACGAAAAAACCTGGAAATCCTGCCTGACCACTGCCTCCACCTCTGTAAAACCTATCATTCATAAACAGAGGCAAGCTAGCCTCCGAAACAGAAAGATGGCTATTTTCTGTAAGTTTCGTCCATTCTGCCAATCTCATTCTCCCCAGTACTGCGGCAGCTTGACTACAAGACCTCCACCTCTTCCAACAGTCAAGGCAACACTCACCGACATTCTGAGGAATCCTCTTTGCTGACACTTCGGCACATATCTGGATTGTGAAGCTGCATTGAAGAGAAGGAAGGCAATGAGGACTGTTTCACACATGATGTGGCTGATGAGTGTACAATTGACTGGGAGCCGGCGTCCAACTCTGCCTCCCTGAATGACCCTTGTTTGTTTGCAAACGTGTGCTGGCCACACTTTACACTTTTTTTGATGGGCCCAGAAACAAGTAATTTGTGATTCCCCCCTCTGCTGGTTTAAACAGGTTCCTCTTACACTATATTTCCTCTCCCCACCCATGCCCAGTTATGTTCTGAACTTTTTCTTTTTAGAGAAGATGGTTATTACTAGTTACCCAGTTGGAGAACAGCCTTTACCAAAGGTGTCGTGGGCTTTGAAGACGCTCAAACTCAGGACGCAAGGGAGAAACGTGCTAAGAGGAAGGCACGCTTGGCAAATCCACACCCTGATCAACTCCCGCCCGGAAACCAATGTCCCCACTGTGGAAGGACGTGTGGATCCAGAATTGGCCTCCACAGTCACTTACGGACTCATTGTTAAAACCATGTTAAGGAAGACAATCTTACTCGGCTACGAGTGATCGCCAAAGAAGATGATTTTTAAATGAGGGGTAATTTCAATTATCATTTTGTTAAGGTTCCAAGAAGATCCCCGAAACCAATTTCCAAAAACAAACTACATCCTGCAAACAGGAAAACCAACGGCATACCTTGATTGTTTTTGACATGTCTCGTTGATTTTGAGCACAGAACCTGAATCTCTTAGGCTACAAAGGGATCTAGATTCAATGCCCTTCCCACCCGGCTCACCAGTTGACTTGTACTCCTGCTACCGTACACGATTTCTCCTCTGGGTTCAGCGCACCTGGCAGGACCATCTGGGCTTTGAGAAACATGACCGGCTGAGCTCTGAGAGGGACCAAAAACAAAAACCTAGTGAACAAGGGTAAGCAGGCAGGAAGTTCCAAGAGTGACAGGAGCATTTGCTGATTCCTTAGTCAAACAGCACTGGCAAAGTGTTGGTGACGAATGCACGAGACCTCAGTGCTGCAAAATCTACAACTTCCAAGGAGCTTAGGACACCTTAAAACGTCAAAGCCCAGGCTGCCTTACCCTAACTTGACTTGCATCCTTGTACACAAGAGCCGGTCACCTTGCGGCCTGCTAGATGCTCAGCTTGGTCAAAGAGGTGTTCCTGAGAGATGGTGCCATGTATATAGGGCAGCAAGCGAGAATGAGGTGGCTCATTTAAGGGAGAAGGAAACCTTTGGTCAGCTGAGGAGGTGGATTCAGTACGCAACAACAGGGTTGAGGAACCTGTAGCTCTGTGGTGTGCAGTTAGTGTTGGTGCTGACCTTTAAAGCCTCAGCCCAGTATACCTGAAGGAGCGTCTCCACCTCAATCATTCAGCCTGGACACTGAGGTCCAGCGCCAAGGGCCTTCTGGCAGTTCCCTCGCTGCGAGAAGTGAAGCTACAGGGAACCAGGCAGAGGGCCTTCTCAGTGGTGGTGCCTGCCCTGTGGAACACCCTCCCACCAGATGTCAAGGAAATAAACAACTATCTGACCTTTAGAAGACATTTGAAGGCAGCCCTGTTTAGGGAAGTTTTTAATGTTTGATATTTTATCAATTTATTGTTATTATTAATATTCTGTTGGGAGCCACCCAGAGTGTCTGGGGAAACCCAGCCAGATGGGCGATGTATAAATTATTATTATTATTATTATTATTATTATTATTATTATTAGACTAGGGGGACTAGGCTAGTCCCCTAAATGTTCCCCTGTCACCTCCTTCCCAAAGCCTGGGAAGCTTCTGCCCAACTTATGGAAGGGAGGCGTGATGCTCACACACGCAACGTCATGATGTGGAGCCCCTGCCCTCCAATCGCTGGCGCCCCTGACCCTAAATGTTCCTCTACAAGAAATGTCACTGCTCTAGCCCTCCAGATGTTGGGCTCCATTTCCCAACAGCCTCTGTCAGCATAAGAGTTGCAGTTCAACAGCATCTGATATATGCAACTGAAAATGAGCTAGTGACTGTCACCGACTCCCCTTCTTTCTGCCCACAGGGTAGTTAAATTATGGCCACTTCTGCAGATGTCAAGGCATCATCATCATCATCATCATCATTATTATTATTATTAGAATTAGAATTAGAATTTATATACTGCCCTATACCTGGGGGTCTCAGGGCTGTTCACGGAATAAAACCAAGATATAAAAGCACAAAATACCTAATAAAAATAAAAACAGCAACCCAATATCCCCCTACACACAAAAAAACACATTTTAAAAGGGCATAGGATGTAAATCGGATTAACCAAAGGCCTGGTTAAAAAGGAACTTTTTTGCCTGGTGCCTGAAGGTGTACAGTTTTAGCTTGGTCTTCGAACAGAATGAGTTCCAGAGGTCTGTTCAACTCCCGGAAACCAAGGCGTAGCTTATGATTGGCTGCAGGAGCGTCCTGCAGCCAATCAGAAGCCACAGAAGCTGCGCCGGATGTTCAGCTTCAGAAAATTGAAAACCGAAACACTCACGTCTGGGTTTCAGTCGTTCAGGAGCTGATTTGTTTGGGAGCCAAGACATTTTAAGATCCAATGTACGACTGTATAATGAAGGCGCCAGGAAAACTTCCCTGGGGAGAGCATTCCACAGATGGGGAGCCACTGCATAGAAGGCCCCGTTCTCGTGTTGCCACCCTCTGAACCTCTCATGGAGGGCACACGAAGGAGGGCATGGAGTGAATCCTCAGGGTGATGCAGGCATAAAGATCTTTCTTCTGACAACCATCTTCCCCCACCTCTACCAAACTAGGAGAACGATCGTGGTTCCCTCCTAACCCTTTCAGTGCTGGTTGGCTGAAGAGCTTGAAATGGAAGCACAGGGGTGTTGCTTCAAAAAGCAGGGGCCTAAACTGGGAGGGGTGGGGGAGCATTTATAGGCAACAAGGTCTCCAGGGAAATCTCGTTCCACTGGTCTTGGGGCTCCATCGACCCACCTGTACACAGTCACTTTGCTGGCTCTGAAAGCTCCCACCAGCACATCTGTGAAGGGGAACAAGACAACCAAAAAAAGTTAGCAGTCCACCAATAGCTCAGTTGGTTAGAGCATGGTGCTGATAATGCCAAGGCTGCAGGTTTGATCCTTCTAAGGGTCAGATGCATATTCCAGCACTGCAGGGGTTGGACTAAATGATCCTCAGGGTCCCTATCAACTCTACAATTCCATGATTCTACGATTCAGTGTTGCAGCATCTCACCAAGCTGCCTCGGGTTCCCAGTTCTGCTCACTCCACTGATGCGATTAGGAATTAAGTTCTACAAAACCCAAGCAAATTTTGCACCACCTGCTAATTAAAACAACCCTTGCAAAATCCAGACTTTTTTTATTCAAAAAATAAAACTATTTTCAGCTAATATATGTTATGCTATCCAGATAGGATCACCCAATGAAAGAAGCAAATATAAAAGAGAAGCTTTGTATCATGACAGCGGATTCCATGAACGGCAAGGCAATTAATAAACGTAAATACCGTATTTTTCGCCCTATAGGACGCACTTTCCCCCCTCCAAAAATGAAGGGGAAATGTGCGTGCGTCCTATGGGGCGAATGCAGGATTTCGCTGAAGCCTGGAGAGCGAGAGGGGTCGGTGCGCACCGACCAAAAGGCTATGCCAGATGTCCTGTACTCTTCAAAAGGCTATGCCAGATGTCCTGTACCTAGAAGAAAAAAATGGGGCATATAATTACCGTATTTTTCGCCCTATAGGTGCGCACCGACCCCTCTCGCTCTCCAGGCTTCAGGAAGCTATCCGCAAGCCTTGGGAGCTCGCGGGAGATCCCGCCGGGGTCCCTAGGCTTGCGGATAGCAGCCTGCACCCTGAGCAGCGCGCCCCAGGCTTCAGGCAGATATCCGCAAGCCTGGAGAGCCCCACGGGAGTTCCTGCCGGGCTCCGAAGGCTTGCGGATAGCAGCCTGTTCTGGGGGCTGGGGTCGGGGGAAGCTCGGGCTTCCCCCACCCCAGCCCCGCGCCTGGGGGGGAAAATAATTTTTCTTTATTCCCCCCCCCAAAAAAAACTAGGTGCGCCCTATGGGCCGGTGCTCCCTATAGGGCGAAAAATACGATAATTATATGCCTCATTTTTTTCTTCTAGGTACAGGACATCTGGCATAGCCTTTTGAAGAGTCAAAATTCTTTCACAAGTTAGGGCTTATCCACACTTTCCAGGTACGGTCCTTGGTTTTAAAGCTCAGTGCCCAAGCCCCCCCTTTTTTTCTTGCTCTAAACCTTTTATTGTGAAAAGCTGCTCTTTGAAGCTCAATTGGAGCAAATGGAAATCTGCGGGAAACCCAGATTGACGTTTGCTCCGATCTAAATACTAAAGAGAGGGTTTTCGCAGGGAAAGAGCAAGGCAAAATTCAAGCATGGAAAACCCTTATTTAATACAGGCGGCAACCCATTTGCACAGGGGTCCCGTTCCCAGCCCCCACAAACATAAGTGCCGTGCCCCACCCTCATTCCTCCTGCTTCTGCTTCCGTTGTACGTTACCAGGGTAGCCATTTGCATCAATGTCCACAGCCCCGCGTATGGCAAAGCCAAACCCAGCCGGCCCAGAGAAGGGACTCTCAAGAATCTGGGTTGGCGATGAACTCAAGCCCTCGTGGTGCCCTCGGTAGATGTAAACACGGCCACCTCCATCTTGGCCGGCGAAAGGGGCTCCGATGGCTATGTCTGTGGAAGGAAAGAATGGGTTGGAATGTAAATGTGACAGAACCAAATCGATAAGGTGAAGTCACCCATTTGGTCAGAAAGGATGGCGGGGAAACGGAGGTAAGCAGAGGAAAAGCCCATGACGCAGAAACAGGTCAGGTAGAAAAGGCGTCTGTGTGGCGGGGAAGGCAAAGGTCTCCCACACTCCCAGAAAAGGCAGGATTCAAATACCAGAAGGGGGACCTGAGGCTTAAATTGAGGGTTTTCTGGGTACTCCCACATTTGGCTCTGGGGAGGATGTGAATTCTAACACAGCTCACTGGGTCTCTTTGTCTAACCCCCCTTGAGCATTTTTCCTTGGCTGGAATGCTTCTGAAAACGTTTCTTGCTTGCCTCCATGAGGAATGTGTAAGTGTGAGTAGGAACAAGGTTTGGTATCTACGCCCTTGTTGTTGTTGTTGTTGTTTAGTCGTTTAGTCGTGTCCGACTCTTCGTGACCCCATGGACCAGAGCACGCCAGGCACTTCTGTCCTCCACTGCCTCCCGCAGTTTGATCAAACTCATGCTAGTAGCTTCAAGAACACCATCCAACCATCTCATTCTCTGTCGTCCCCTTCTCCTTGTGCCCTCCATCTTTCCCAACATCAGGGTCTTTTCCAGGGAGTCCTCTCTTCTCATGAGGTGGCCAAAGTATTGGAGCCTCAGCTTCACGATCTGTCCTTCCAGTGAGCACTCAGGGCTGATTTCCTTCAGAATGGAGAGGTTTGATCTTCTTGCAGTCCATGGGACTCTCAAGAGTCTCCTCCAGCACCATAATTCAAAAGCATCAATTCTTCGGCGATCAGCCTTCTTTATGGTCCAGCTCTCACTTCCATACATCACTACTGGGAAAACCATGGCTTTTACTATACGGACCTTTGTTGGCAAGGTGATGTCTCTGCTTTTTAAGATGTTGTCTAGGCTTGCCATCGCCTTTCTCCCAAGGAGCAGGCGTCTTTTAATTTCGTGACTGCTGTCACCATCTGCACTGATCATGGAGCCCAAGAAAGTAAAATCTCTCACTGCCTCCATTTCTTCCCCATCTATTTGCCAGGAGGTGATGGGCCCAGTGGCCATGATCTTCGTTTTTTTGATGTTGAGCTTCAGACCATATTTTGCGCTCTCCTCTTTCACCCTCATTAAAAGGTTCTTTAATTCCTCTTCACTTTCTGCCATCAAGGTTGTGTCATCTGCATATCTGAGGTTGTTGATATTTCTTCCGGCAATCTTAATTCCGGCTTGGGATTCATCCAGCCCAGCCTTTCGCATGATGAATTCCGCATATAAGTTAAATAAGCAGGGAGACAATATACAGCCTTGCCGTACTCCTTTCCCAATTTGGAACCAATCAGTTGTTCCATATCCAGTTCTAACTGTAGCTTCTTGTCCCACATAGAGATTTCGCAGGAGACAGATGAGGTGATCAGGCACTCCCATTTCTTTAAGAACTTGCCATAGTTTGCTGTGGTCAACACAGTCAAAGGCTTTTGCATAGTCAATGAAGCAGAAGTAGATGTCTTTCTGGAACTCTCTAGCTTTCTCCATAATCCAGCGCATGTTTGCAATTTGGTCTTTGGTTCCTCTGCCTCTTCTAAATCCAGCTTGCACTTCTGGGAGTTCTCGGTCCACATACTGCTTGAGCCTTCCTTGTAGAATTTTAAGCATAACCTTGCTAGCATGTGAAATGAGTGAAATTGTGCGGTAGTTGGAGCATTCTTTGGCACTGCCTTTCTTTGGGATTGGAATGTAGACTGATCTTCTCCAATCCTCTGGCCACTGCTGAGTTTTCCAAACTTGCTGGCATATTGAGTGTAGCACCTTAACAGCATCATCTTTTAAAATTTTAAACAGTTCAGCTGGAATACCATCACTTCCACTGGCCTTGTTATTTGCAGTGCTTTCTAAGGCCCATTTGACTTCACTCTCCAGGATGTCTGGCTCAAGGTCAGCAACCACACTACCTGGGGTGTATGAGACATCCATATCTTTCTGGTATAATTCCTCTGTGTATTCTTGCCACCTCTTCTTGATGTCTTCTGCTTCAGTTAGATCTTTACCACTTTTGTCCTTTATTATGGTAATCTTTGTACGAAATGTTCCTTTCATATTTCCGATTTTCTTGAACAGATCTCTGGTTCTTCCCATTCTGTTGCTTTCCTCTATTTCTTTGCATTGCTCATTTAAGAAGGCCTTCTTGTCTCTCCTTGCTGTTCTTTGGAAATCTGCATTCAATTTCCTGTATCTTTCACTATCTCCCTCGCATTTTGCTTGCCTTCTCTCCTCCGCTATTTGTAAGGCCTCGTTGGACAGCCACTTTGCTTTCTTGCATTTCTTTTTCATTGGGATGGTTTTAGTTGCTGCCTCCTGTATAATGTTGCGAGCCTCCATCCATAGTTCTTCAGGCACTCTGTCCAGCAAATCTAAATCCTTAAACCTGTTCCTCACTTCCACTGTGTATTCATAAGGGATTTGGTTTAGATTGTATCTTACCTGTCCAGTGGTTTTTCCTACTTTCTTCAGTTTAAGCTTGAATTTTGCTATAAGGAGCTGATGATCTGAGCCACAGTCAGCTCCAGGTCTTGTTTTTGCTGACTGTATAGAGCTTCTCCATCTTTGGCTGCAGAGAATATAATCAATCTGATTTCGATGTTGCCCATCTGGGGATGTCCATGTGTAGAGTCGTCTCTTGTGTTGTTGGAAAAGCGTGTTTGTGATGACCAGCTTGTTCTCTTGACAGAACTCTATTAGCCTTTGCCCTGCTTCGTTTTGATCTCCAAGGCCAAACTTGCCAGTTGTTCCTTTTATCTCTTGATTCCCTACTTTAGCATTCCAATCCCCTATAATGAGCAGAACATCCTTCTTCGGTGTCACTTCGATAAGGTTTTGTAAGTCTTCATAGAACTGGTCAATTTCAGTTTCTTCAGCACCAGTAGTTGGTGCATAAACTTGGATTACTGTGATGTTAAAAGGTCTGCCTTGGATTCGTATCGAGATCATTCTATCATTTTTGAGACTGCATCCCAGTACAGCTTTCGCCACTCTTTTGTTGACTATGAGGGCCACTCCATTTCTCTTACGGGTTTCTTGCCCACAGTAGTAGATATGGTAGTCATCCGAACTGAATTCACCCATTCCCGTCCATTTTAGCTCACTGATGCCCAGGATGTCAATATTTATTCTTGCCATCTCATTTTTGACCACATCCAACTTACCCAGGTTCATGGTTCTTACATTCCAGGTTCCTATGCAATATTTTTCTTTACAGCATTGGACTTTCCTTTCGCTTCCATGCATATCCACAACTGAGCGTCCTTTCGGCTTTGGCCCAGCCGCTTCATCAGCTCTGGATCTACTTGTACTTGTCCTCCGCTCTTCCCCAGTAGCATGTTGGACACCTTCCGACCTGAGGGGCTCATCTTCCAGTGTCATAACTTTTATATGCCTGTTGTCTTTGTCCATGGAGTTTTCTTGGCAGGGATACTGGAGTGGCTTGCCGATTCCTACTCCAGGTGGATCACGTTTGGTCAAAACTCTCCACTATGACCTGTTCATCTTGGGTGCCCTGCTCGGCGTAGTTCATAGCTTCTCTGAGTTCTTCAAGCCCCTTCGCCACGGCAAGGCAGTGATCCATGAAGGGGATCTACGCCCTTAGTATTTTATTATTATTATTTGTTAAATTTGTACACCACCCTATACCCAACTGGTCTCTGGGCAATTACCATATGTTTCGCTCTATAAGACGCACCAGACCACAAGACGCACCTAGTTTTTGGAGGAGGAAAACAAGAAAAAAAATATTCTGAATTCCAGAAGTCAGAACAGCAAGAGGGATCTGGCTTCTGGGATAGCCACACGAAGCCTCTTCAGGGCAACGGGATGAAGGCTCCCCCAAGAGCCACGCTCCCTTTAAAGCCTCTTGGGGGCTTTTCCCCCGAGGAGGGAGAAGGGACTGATGGGCTGCCCTTCTCCCTCCTTGGGAAAAGCCCCCAAGAGCCGTACACACGCTCCACGCGGCTCTTTAAAGGGAGCGCTGAGCAGAGCCTCCCGCCTGCATTCGCTCCATAAGACGCACACACATTTCCCCTTACTTTTTAGGAGGGGAAAAGTGCGTCTTATAGAGCAAAAAATACGGTGCCACATAAAATCACAATATCAAAACACAAAATGCGTAATACTGTATCTATGAGTAATACATTTCAGCAACTCTTAAGGAGTTTTTTTTTATAAATCACATTCATTTGCATTCTTCACATTATCTCTCTCTGTCTCTCCCTCTCTCCTATTTTGCTATCCTCCTCCCATCTCCTCCCTCAGCTACCGGGGCCTGCTGAGGGCAAACTTCTTCA
The DNA here is from genome assembly GCF_965113315.1 of Podarcis vaucheri. NCBI lineage: Eukaryota > Metazoa > Chordata > Lepidosauria > Squamata > Lacertidae > Podarcis > Podarcis vaucheri. The sequence continues at coordinate 44,737,814 of NC_138751.1, read as the reverse complement.
ACACAAATTTATCATTAACAGAATATAAGTCTGCTGTACAAAGGCAAAATCCACATCCATTGCTCCACCCACTTTCACCTCTGGCCATTGTCCTCTGTTGGCACGTGGCCCCTGGAAGGGATTGTGGCCCTCGGGTTAAAACGAAACACTCTCTGCCCATGCTATGGTGAGGAATGGGTTGTGACTGTAAGTGAAACTCTGACTGTCAACCTTGAGCACTCGATTGTGGGGTGAGGGAATGGAGAATAGGAAATTGGGGGTTAAGAGAGGGAGAAAAAGGGGGGTTGGCCTTCCATCCCATCCTTACCAGTGCATCCATCCTGGTCTACGTCACCCAGGGAAGCAATGGCCATGCCAAAGCGACCGTAGACATCTGTGCCCGTCAGTCTCTGCCAGGGGGTGATGTAAGCAGTGGGGGTCTTCTGCTGCAGGTATAAGTAAACTCTTCCCACTTCATAGAGTTTGCGGTCGGAGTGGCGTTCCATGAAGAGAGGGGCCCCCACCAGGATGTCATCTTTTCTAGTTGAGGGGGGAGAACAGAAAAGTTCCCTTAGAGCTCTGCTCAAGTCAGACTCCAGCGAGAGGTGCTGCTGCTTCTAGGTCCAGGGTGTCTGCATTATCCGATGTAATCCATTCTTTTAACCAACTCAGGCAGGCTGCTTCATAATAGATTTGCAGACCTGCCAGGTTTCTAAGCAGAAGTTGGAGACCATCTGCCATGGATGAACTAGTTGAGATTCCTGCATCACAGGGGGTTGGGCTGGATGACCTTTGGGGGGGGGGGTCCCTCGCAAGTCTGCAGTTCTATGATTTTGGAGTTCACCCAAATACACTCACAGTGCTCAGCGACCCAGGCAGTAGGAACCAACTGAAAGAATTTCTATGATGCTTTTCATTCAAATGAATCCCAAATCGGCTTGCAAACTATATAGCAATAGCATAATAGAACATCACAACTGCAGAAGAACTTTATATGGGCTCTTGGGTACCCCATAAGGGAAAAGGATCAGTTTTTTTACTTATATCAGGGTAAAACCTAAGCGTGTTTCTGCCAAGGCTGCAGGAGCAGCCAACTGGCAAGAGATGGCAGCAGACTCCAAAAATGGGGACCTAGATCTCACGGGGAAAGGAAACAGAGGTAAAGCATTGTCCTTCAATTAACTTTTTTGGGGGAAGTGGGGGTGTGCAAGCTTCTAGATTAAAACAGCACTCTTAATCAGAGGGCTCACTGGGGAGGATGCATGCTTCTGAGTTACTCTAAAATTGTGATCAGCACCAGTTTTACTGTATGACCATTTAAACTGGAGTGAGGGGCGGTTTGGGATAGCCACTCCAGCCCCCCACTCTCGCCTTTGCTTTAGCACATGGTACTTCTAAGGGGCCCAGGTCTGGTCCCATGAGCCGCCAGATGATGTCTGTTCTAAAGCAACCACATCCCAGTTAAGTATAAATGGGTTTAACTGGCACGGAAATGAAAAATGTATGTGTATTCATGAAGTTTTAAAATGGGAAATGGCTAAATTCTACGGCTGACTTTGGGCTAACATTTCCCACAGTAAGTTTCTAAAGGACTCTGAGCTGTAACTAGTTAATGATCACCTGTTGATTGTTTCTCTGTGCTGGGAGTGAACCTTTGATCATCCGATGAAGGTATTGAGTTGTAAATCTCCATTTTGAAGGGTGTTGCCTATTTAGTCTTTCTCAGAACAGGCAGAGAACAAAAGTATGTGATAATGATTCTCCAAAAAGAGTTGCATAGCCTTAGGCAGACTAAGGCAGTCTGGAACTGGGGAAAGAGACACCATTTTGATTTTGGGAGTTACCAGCATCTTTTATTTCTAAGACGCTGAGCCTGTTCCAGAGAGCACAAGACATCGTATGGATACAGTGGTACCTCGGGTTAAGAACTTAACTTGTTCTGGAGGTCCGTTCTTAACCTGAAACTGTTCTTAACCTGAGGTACCACTTTAGCTAATGGGGCCTCCCGTTGCCGCCACCCCATGCAATTTCTGTTCTTATCCTGAAGCAAAGTTCTTAACCCGAGGTACTATTTCTGGGTTAGCGGAGTCTGTAACCTGAAGCATCTGTAACCTGAGGTACCACTGTATTTGGGGTGTATCTTGGGTGCTTATGTCATGTTTTTAAAGAGTTATGCAAGCAAAAGTTTTAATAATATTTTTATGGGCCTTGACGATTATTTCTTCCAAAAGGAATCTGTTCTTATGATTCCAATACCTTCAAACTATGCGCTATTAATATCTGGAACAATAATTAATATCCCTCCCAGTGCACTGGGTTGTAATTTAAGCCTAGTGTTACGGTTCAGATCTGAGTGCAAGGGGATGAGGTCTTCAACCTGAAGCCATATTTATAGCAGGGGGAAGATAGATTAAAACTCTGGCTGCATCTAGACACACGAGAAAGGAAATTCAGGAAAATGTGTTGAAAACCTCATAGCAAGAAATCACATTAGTGAAAAACAGGACTCCACAGCGCCATCTGGTGTCACAGTATTATAACAAATATAAAAAGCTTTTTCTTTACTAATGTTGCTGAGTCCTTGCTTTGACCATCCACAGAGCTGTTCCAAATCCAAATCAACTGCCAACTGCAGTGCTAACTCCTGTGGCCTTACCCATCGCCATTGATATCTGCAACTGCAACTGTGTGCCCAAAATAGGATGCCACCTGCAAGAGGTAAGAGGGTGAAAAACAATGTGCATCTCCCACTTTTATATTACAATAATAATAATAATAATCCTGGCGGCCAGTAATAGTAAAGGCAACAACACAAAATAGCCAATCCATATATCTTAATAAGCAATACTGAAATGAGAGCGTATTAGAATCAAATAAGTGCAGATAAAAGGCAAATAAAAGCAAGAGGCATCCATTTCAACACACAATTCAATTTAAAAATGACAGATTAAATACAGTGGGGGGAAATAACCTCAAGAAGCCTTTATAAATAAAAAGGATGGGTTGCTGGCCAGCAGAAGGTCATCAAGGGCCAGCTGAGCCTCTCTCAGTAGGGAGCTCCCAGGTTTGGGTGCAGCCACTGAGAAGGCCCTGTGTCAGCTTTTATAATACCCCTTTGGCATTGTGTCTGGCTGAGAAAAGCATGCCAGCGAAGAGGCAGGAGGGAAGGGAACCATGTTGCTCAAGGCTCTGTTACCTGCTCACTGGGGAGGGACCGCAGAAGATGGAAGGAACGCTTGAAGGTGAAAATTTGCACCTAGGATGGGGGACAGGGATAAGAGAGTCAGGGAGATTTCAAGGGTTAGTGAATCCCACCATATTTCTCAAGAAGGTGGAGGTAAGAAAGGAACCACCGCCCTACATTGATCACAGTGTGCTTCACAGGGCAGGGTAAGAATAGCACAGATGGAGCCCCAAATCAGGGTGGCATTGGGGCAGTGGCAAGCAAAGCCTACATGGTTGTGTCATAACTCTTCCCTATGACCCCCAGAACCTGCTTTCAATGCAAAGCAATATGCGAAATAATAACGACAGAGTGGCACAGGGCTTATTTTTGGCACATTATTAGCACACACCCTGTCCTCTGAAGCCAGGTGCCACTGCTCTCAGCCCTAGAACATACAGTCATACCTCATGTTACGTTTGCTTCAGGTTGCACGTTTTCAGGTTGCGTCCCGCGGCGACCCGGAAGTACCGGAAAGGGTTAGTTCCGGGTTTCGCCGCTCGTGCATGCACAGACATGCAAAATGACGTCGCACGCATGTGCAGAAGCGGCGAATCGCAACCCGTGCATGCGCAGACACGCAGACGGGGGTTGCGTTCTTTTCAGGTTGCGAACGGGCCTCCGGAACGGATCCTGTTCGCAACCAGAGGTACCACTGTATATTGAAACAACAGTAAAGACTCTCTGAGCATGCAGGGCTCTTTTGTTTCGGATTAGATGGAGGGCACAACACAAAGCATACAGGCCTGACGCCCCTGGAACCTCTTGTGTCTGGAATTCAGCACAGCCTGTGCACTTCTTTCCAGATGCGCGGAAGAAAAAATGTAGATCTCCTGCACAGGACTCACCGCTCCTTTTGTCAGGCTCTTGTTAGGAACGCCCACAACATACTCTGCAAAGAGAAGAGCCATCTCAGAGGTTGTGAATCACCCAGTAGGCTAAGTTCACAACACTCCAGTCATGAGGTTTGTGCTAAAGTGTCCTGAAGACTGAGCGTGGAGACTCGGGAAGAGCTATCTTAGTCTGGAACACTGTGGCCAAGAAGGGATGGCCCTAGCAACATCATAAAATCTTACTGATAACGTTAAAAGGTCCTGTATACCTGAAGGAGCATCTCCACCCCCATCGTTCAGCCCAGACACTGAGATCCAGTGCTGAGGGTCTTCTGGCAGTTCCCTCATTGCGAGAAGTGAGGCTACGGGGAACCAGGCAGAGGGCCTTCTCGGTAGTGGCGCCCGCCCTGTGGAACACCCTCCCATCAGATGTCAAAGAGATAAACAACTACTTGACATTCAGAAGACATCTTAAGGCAGCCCTGTTCAGGGAAGTTTTTAATATTTAACGCTGTACTGTTTTTAACACTTGATTGGGAGCCGCCCAGAGTGGCTGGGGAAACTCAGCCAGATGGGCGGGGTATAAATAATAAATTATTATTATTATTATTATTATTATTATTATTATTATTATTATTATTATTATTATTATAGATAAAAGGCCCCTGCCCCACACTGTAGGCAAGGAACAGCAGCAGCTCGTTCTTCTGTTGCTCCATACAGCAGCCTGGCAAAATACGTTAACTGTATAATTCCCATTTTACATATGGGAAAGCTGGGGCTGGGAGACACTGATAGGACTAAAGTCACAAAGTCAGCCCATGACTAAGGCTTGAGGACACCCCATAAGGCACTCCCCCAGACAAATAGTTATGGGTTTAACCCTCACATACCTACAATTCCCAGTGCCCTTAGCAAACTACAGTTCCCAGGATTATGTTTGGGAAGTGTTGTGTACTGAAGTTCTCACCCTGGGCCAGCAGAGGGATACTGTAGATAGTTATGCAAATAAGGGATCGAAAGTGACGTTCAGTGATTGGGTAGTTTTAGAAAATTGTTACAGTTACGTTGTACTGGAGCTCTATATAAGCAAGCTGACTGAACCCTTCAGTTCAGTTCTGTCCTGGCCTGTGAATAAACAAGAGCTGTTTGAAGAATCGCTGTGTCGTCTGATATGTTCACCCACAACTTAACAGGAGGGAGGGTATGGAACTGTGCTTTAAATGTGTTTTAAATGTATACTGTCTGCAGTATGCAGCTGCAATTCAAATGCCTAGCAATAAGAGCCAGTCGTTTATGTTGAGCAAAGTTAAGCTTAACCAAGCTGCAAAGCCAGGGGTACCTACTGTACCCCTGTTGACCCTAGAGCTGAGCCAAAATTTCTGAAAAGAGTTAAAGGGGGGGGGCAGTTCTGCTGACTGCCCTCCAATTATTTCCCCTATTATGTAAATGGAAGCTCTCAGGTTTTCCCCACAATACCCTAAACAATGCTAGCATGTTGAGCAGGGGTCCTCAAACTTTTTCAGCAGGGTCCTGGTCCACTGTGCCTCAGACCTTGTGGGGGGCCGGACTATATTTTTTTGGGGGGAGGGGATGAAGGAGGGACAACGAGTGGTGTGCAAAAGGGCTCCAGAGAGGGACTGCTTTAAATGGCAGACGCTTGAGAGGGGCGCTCAGCCAACTGCGGCTCCTGTGTCTTGCGAGCGGCAGGGGCTGGTGGCGGCGAAGGTACGATGAGTGGCACGTGAAAGGGCTCTGGAGAGGGGCTGGCACCAACAAAGCCCTGCCCCCTTCCTCCTCTAGGCAGGGCAGGGAGAGGCCAGGAGGAGGGAGGGAGGAGGTGCCGCTGTGTGAGGAAGAGGGAGGGAGGGAGAGGGGAAGAACGCATGTGCTGGCGATCCACGTGTTGGCAATTCCCGGACAGTCCAGGGGCCGGATTTAGAAGGCAATTGGGCCTGATCTGGCCCGCAGACCTTAGCTTGCCAACCCATGATGTTGAGGATGCCAACATACAATTGCCACTTTCAGAAGCTAGGGTGGCTGGAGAGAATTAGGAGGGGGAAAGGAAGTAGCCTTGCCACTGCTAATAGTGATCCCCCACCTCCAGGGAACTACTCCCCCTGAGAATATTTGACATAATAGCTTCCTTTCCCTCCCCAATTTTGCCATTCATTCAAATGATGGAGAATTTCAGGAGATGACTTTTCCTCAGCTCCAGACCCCACCGTACTCCACCCCGAAAAACCACCCCTGGCAAAGACTCATTCCCTTACCTGGCGACTCAGGGTCCTCATTAAACTCCCCAAAAGCCACTGAATACCCTGTGTGGATGGAAGGATGAGAAGATTTAGTCATCTGGCAAAATCTCCAAAGCTAAGAAGGACTCGCTGTGCTCCTACCCATGAGCAGCAGAAGTAGGACCAAGTATGAAAATATGTATTAATATAGTATGTGTTAATATATGCAAGTCTGCTTAGTTTGCATGACTGACATACCGTATTTTTCGTCCCATAGGACACTCCGTCCCATAGGACGCACCTAGTTTTTTTGGGGGGAAATAAAGGAAAAAATATTTCCCTTTATTTCCCCCCCAAAAGCAGGTCGGGGAAACCGAACCAGGTTGAGGAACAGCGGGATGGCGGCGCTGCACCTCCCTGCTGTCCCCCAAGCTTGTGGGGCTGGCCCATGTCTGCCCCGCGCGAGGGGCGCTCTGCATCAGGGCGCCCCTCGCGCTGGGCAGCAGGCTGCTATCCGCAGCGTGGGGAGCCTTGCCGGGAACTCCTGCAAGGCTCCCCACGCTGCGGATGTCTGCCCAGTGCGAGGGGTGCTCTGCTTCAGGGCGCCCCTCGCGCTGGGCGGCAGGCTGCTATCCGCAGCCTAGACATCCCTGCGGGACCTCCCGCAGGGCTGCCTAGGCTGCGGATGTGTTCCCGAAGCCTGGAGAGCGAGAGGGGTCGGTGCGCACCGACCCCTCTCGCTCTCCAAGCTTCAGCAAAAGCCTGCGTTCGCCCCATAGGACGCACCCAGATTTCCCCTTCATTTTTGGAGGGGGAAAAGTGCGTCCTATAGGGCGAAAAATACGGAAGTTTAGATTTCTTTCCCCCCCTTGGATAGAAAGTTCATCTTTTCTAGGGCACACTGGAAGCCCTGCCTTAGAGGCTCATCTGTAGACAATTCCTTCCACAAGGGCTAGTTCTGGACCAAAGGGCTTCCATGTGTGCAGTATTCATAACTTCAATAACAGTAGCATCAAAAGGGGGAAGGTACAGGCATTCTCCCCCTTGCTGAGGCCTTAGAACAGTCTTTGTCAACTTTGAGATAAAGTCCAAAGAAAGAGATGGGCAGGAGATGTATGGGGCAGGGGAAGAGGGAGGTCCCTCTGGGTCTCACCCACTTTTGGTGTGCAGCCCACAAAAGATTTCTCCCCAAGGGGATGTGGCTTTGGGGGGTAAAAGGCTTCCTTGCATTCTTTCCTCAGTCTATTCCCAAACTCCTTTTAACTCCTCTTATAAGCTCTGCCTCTCCCTCAGCTCCTCCAGCGTTTGCAGATGAAAATGCATGTCCCCTTACCTCGATATTCATCAAAGTATATGGCGGTGAAAGCTGTGAGTTTCAGCTCATTCAGTGACCACAGAAGGGTATGTTTGGGAGGAGCACTTGCTAGGACCGTAGACAAATTGGATGAATAGATCAGCCCTGGAAGAGGAGCAAGGCAGAGGCATCAGTCCCTCGGCAAAGCTGGGACCACCTACGTGAGGCAGCAGAGGCAGCAGGACGGACAATTTGTGCTCTTGTTCCCACAGGGTAAAGGTAAAGGGACCCCTGACCATTAGGTCCAGTCGTGGCTGAATCTGGGGTTGCGGCGCTCATCTTGCTTTATTGGCTGAGGGAGCTGGCGTGCAGCTTCCGGGTCATGTGGCCAGCATGACTAAGCCGCTTCTGGCGAACCAGAGCAGCGCACGGAAATGCCGTTTACCTTCCCGCCGGAGCGGTACCTATTAATCTACTTGCACTTTGACATGCTTTCGAACTGCTAGGTTGGCAGGAACAGGGACCGAGCAACAGGAGCTCACCCTATCACAGGGATTCGAATCGCCAGCCTTCTGATCGGCAAGTCCTAGGCTCTGTGGTTTAACCCACTGCGCCACCCACTTTCTATAAACCAACATTATCTTCAATCCTCAAACCCAAATGTCATTAGTTCATTTTCTTTTTCATGCAAAACATCTATGAGAGGTTTCCTATCTTCAGTAAATGCTAGCAATGACTTCTCTCTGATTAAGCAGGTCAGTTTCGCCATCTCGGCTAAGTCCACTAATTTTAACAACCATTCCTCCATAGTTGGTAACGAAGAGTCCTTCCATCCTTGTGCATATAAAAGTCTCGCCGCCATAATCACATATTTAACAAAGCTCCTTAGTCCTTTCCTAATTGTATGGATCTGTCCTTCCTCCACTGTCAGAGGCAGCATGCTTCTGAATACCAGTTTCTGGAAACGGCAGGAGGGGAGAGTGTTGTTGCACCAGGTCCCACTTAGGGTTTCCCTTGGGGACCCCTGGTTGACCTCTGAAAACACAGGACGCCAGACTAGATGGGCCACTTGCCCTACCCAGCAGGCACTTCTTATTGGAGAGTGTGAGAAATCCATATTTAGCCTTTGCTTGCTAGTCTGCATTCCCTACTATTCAGCAGGGTGCGGCAGACCCTGTTCAATTGACCGCTGTCCTTTTTAGCACCTGGTTTGTGGGAACAAATGAGGGGACGGGGGTGGCGCTGTGGGTTAAACCACAGAGCCTAGGACTTGCTGATCAGAAGGTCGGCGGTTCGAAACCCCCCGACGGGATGAGCTCATCAAAGTGCAAGTAGATAAATAGGTACCGCTCCGGCGGGAAGGTAAATGGTGTTTCTGTGCGCTGCTCTGGTTTCCCAGAAGCGGCTTAGTCATGCTGGCCACATGACCCGGAAGCTGTACGCCGGCTCCCTCGGCCAATAAAGCGAGATGAGCGCCGCAACCCCAGAGTCAGTCACAACTGGTCAGGGGTCCCTTTACCTTTACCTATGTTGGATTGACTGTGTTGAATAACATCCATATGTAGCAAACAGATGAAGAATTAGAAGTTTTGTATTTCCTTCCTTCCTTCCTTCCTTCCTTCCTTCCTTCCTTCCTTCCTTCCTCCCTCTCTCTTCTCTTCTCCCCTTTATCCCTTCTCTATTGCTCTATCCCCTTTCTTTGCTTTCTTTTTGCTTTCTTTTTATTTAAACGTTTTGATAAAAGTATAACAGATGATAATCTTTCTATCCCTTTCCACAAACTCTAAGAAAATTTATTTAAAAAGAGAAAGAACATATCCATTAGGGATTCGTAGCTACTGATGGCCTTAACTGGCCTCCCCATATTCCTGGAGCTCTCGGCCTACAGCAGTGGCAGGGAGCCTGTGGCACTACAGATGCTTCTGGATTCGAACTCCCATCAACATGGCCAAGGGTCAGGGAAGATGGGAGGTGTAGTCCAACAACATCTGGAGAGTCCTTTGTCTGCTGCGGGGAAGGGAAGGGAATGAAAGCACTTACCTCCAAAGTAATATCCACCAGGAGCCCCAAGTAAAAGTCTCCCAGACTGTGGGGAGAAGAGAGGAGGTCAGAGTCACAAAACAACAGCCACACAAGACTAGAAGAAACCCTGTGAACAGCTGCCCACCACCCATGAGACCCAGAGGGTGGCACGCCAGCTCCACACACACTTCTACAAAACCAGAGAAGCAAACATCTGCCTCTATACGCCATGCAGAAAAAAAGTTTTTTGCTTTGCTCTGCACACCCAAGGACAACTTCTGTGTGACACCGAAGCTTGCGGCCAGCATTTTGGCAGCTGACTGATTTACACAAAAAGGCACAGCCTGGATGTGTGTTGAACAAACCACCTATTTGCAACTCAGAAGACATCAGCAATTACCCGCTAACCTAAAACAATAGGCACAGCCTCTTTACAGCTGGGTTCCCCCCCACTAAGCTATGTTGGCAATTCCAGTGATGACTAAGGCCCTGTTCACACCATACATTTAAAGCACTATGGTACCACTTTAAAGTGAGAGCTGGACCATAAAGAAGGCTGATCGCCAAAGAATGGATGCTTTTGAATTATGGTGCTGGAGGAGACTCTTGAGAGTCCCATGGACTGCAAGAAGATTAAACCTCTCCATTCTGAAGGAAATCAGCCCTGAGTGCTCACTGGAAGGACAGATCCTGAAGCTGAGGATCCAATACTTTGGCCACCTCATGAGAAGAGAAGACTCCCTGGAAAAGACCCTGATGTTGGGAAAGATGGAGGGCACAAGGAGAAGGGGATGAGAGAGGACAAGATGGTTGGACAGTGTTCTTGAAGCTACCAGCATGAGTTTGACCAAACTGTGGGAGGAAGTGGAAGACAGGAGTGCCTGGCGTGCTCTGGTCCATGGGGTCACAAAGAGTCGGACATGACTAAACGACTAAACAACAACAACCACTTTTAAGAGTCATGGTTTCCCCCAAATAATTCTGGGACTTGGTATTTGTTAAGGGTGCTGGGAGTTTTTGGGAGACCCCTATTCCCTTCACAGAGCTCCAGTTCTTTGTGAAGAGGGATTGGTTGTTAAATCACTCTGGAAATTGTGTCTCAGGTGTGGGGAGCCATGCTTCTTGGGGCCATGCCCCTCTCCCTCCCAAAACTCACCTCAGAGATGGCAGAGCTGAATCCAACCTCACAGTAGCGGTGGTCGTTTGCTGATTGAAGGCAAAGAAACAGAAAAGCCATGTAAATCAATTGGGCGACAGTGTGGGGAAGACCCCTCACATCAGGGATGGGGAGCCTGTGGCCCTCTGGACTTCAACTCCCATCAGCCCCTGCAAGCATTTCAAGAGGTCAAGGATGATGGGAATTGTAGTCCATCGGCCTTTGGAGCCCCACAACTCCCCTTTGTGCACATACCAGGACACCATACCCAAACGCCGTTCCTCCTTCAACTTCAGGCTGGGCTGCCTAAACATGGTCTTCTTACCACATTTATTTTCTTATCACTGGTATTGGTTATGCACATATATATTTAACTTACCAAAGCATTAATTGTAATCAGAAAACCTAAGTTAAATATACATTCACATCACCAATTACTTATCAACGTTTCATATAAAATTTCGTATTATTAATTTAGTATAAATAATCTGGCCAGCCTTTTCCAAAACACCCCCCCCCCATTTGATAAAAATTGACATGTTAAGTTGGGCCTATACGCTTTATTATTAAAATTTGCACAAATGATTTGTAAAACAGTTTTTAACGGCTTATATTCCTACTGCCCCTGAGGACAAATTGTGCTGGTTGTAGGTAGGTATCCCTAACGGAATAGCCTCCACTTGACATTGCAAGGCTCTGGTTTTTCAGAAGGACCCAAACAACTTTCTTCTAGAATGGGGAGGGATTGTTGTGACCATTTTGGCTTGAGTGAAGCCACACATGCTGTTTGTTTGCAATTGAGCGTGTAGGAGCATGGGGCAAACCACTCGACAGCCATTTACACGAGGCCAGACATGGAATCTGAGCAGACTAGAGCGGTCTGAAAAGCAAAACAAGGGTGCCATTCATTCAAAGGCAAAGTTTCTGGGCAAAAATTCTGCACACCCTCTCCTTAAGGCCTGGAGCTTCGGCTATTGCACATTCCCTGCCACCTGCATATTGCACTCACCATATCTTGTCAACTTGTAAACTGAGTCCATTTGGATATTGCGGCATGGCGAGAATTCAACAAAGCGCTGCAGGCCACTTGTGGCTAAGAAACAGCTGCCCGTGGGGGTCTTTGTGGCCTCCTCTTGGCCAGAAATGGCATTCCAGTGCTGGAGAGGGGCGCAAGCCTGGTAGGGTGAAAAACTGGGGTGAGCAGGATGTTGAATCAATGACACTCACACCCCTCCAGGAGGGACAACCTCGTAATTGCAGAGGATGGGTGGCTGTTCACCCTACTTATATTTATATTTAAAAGGCTATCAAAGGACTCTCTGACTTTTGAAGGTGTCCTCTGAAGGGCTGCTGTTTAAGGCTGAATTGTTTTTTTAAAAAAATAAATTTTTTATTAGAGTTTCCATAATTTTTATAACAACAAAAACAAAACAATACAATAAACACAACGAACAAAAAACAAGTACAATTTCAAAATCTTATTTTCTTATAATTTACTTCCCCGACTTCCTCATACTTCCCCTTTTTGTATTCCAATTTCTAATCAATTATTCAGCAAATCCTTCCCTTATTTTAACTTGGATTTAATCTTACTTATTCTCCTTAGCTTATCCATTACCGCTAGTAACTGCTTATTTTCTAATCCAACATCATTTTAACACTCATTAATTTTGCAATACTTCTTTAAATAGTCCTTAAATTTTTTTCCAATCTTCTTCCGCTGTTTCTCTTCCCTGGTTTCAGATTCTGCTCGTCATTTCTGCCAAACCCATAAGGCTGAAAAATATTAAGGAGGGAGAGCAGGGGCCTTTAAGCTGCCCACCAACACTTAACATCTGGGCAGCAGACTGAACAAAGCAGACAGGTTTTTCTGGTCACAAGTCTTCCTCACTGTAGTGAGATGTATTGCGTCTGTTGAAATTATTGTTAGCAGAGTCGCTTAAATAATGCGTCCAGAGAGAAAAAGTCTTGTTAACACTATACTAAGGAAAACTGAATTAAAGAATGGTGCATAATTTGAGGAGAAAGGAACAGACGATTTGGCTTTCTTAGGTCAGCCCAAATTGCCTCAGAACTAACCAGCCAATCAGAGCATGTGCTCCCTCAGTGAAGATCATGCCACTCTGCCTGGTTGCTAAGCAACCCCTCCTCCCACCCTTTGGCTAGTTGACTAACTCTTAATCTAATTAGCCAGTTTTAACCCTTAGTTTATTAATAGGAAGAGCCCTGCTGTTACTCTTCCAACAATTATAAGCTGATTCCAGGCGACCCGTTTATTGAGTATTCGTCCCGATTTGCCTGCACAAAGTTTGTGGGGATTCTGTACAACATCTGAAATTTATTGAGCGTTCCTTCTGGTTTGTTTGCAGCGAGGCTCGATTTAATTCCACCCCTTTCTGCTTCTGAAGCTTCTCTGAGACGGTCTGTTTATTGTACCCACCACGATGGTGTCTTTCCAGGTGCTCACAGAGGCTCCGAACCATTGTTTAGTCTTGAAGGTTTTCACAACCACACTGTGTAGCTGCTCAACCTCATCACCTGGCCAGCAGCAGCATAGGAGAAGGAAGAGAGGAGTCAGATTTGAAGGCAGAAGCTACTGACCCACCATATCACACCCCCCCTCAGCCACATGCCATCCATGAGTAGTCAGTCTGACTGCAGGTTTGTACATGCAGGCAAGATGCCATTAGCTCTTTCCTAACATCTCATCAGATGCCCACCTCCAAGTAGCTCCGATTTCTCCCAGGCCCACCTCAAGTTCATGACTCAGCCGGGATCTGACGCTGGTCTGTGACCGTATTAATAAAATTCATTCATTCATTCATTCAGCCGGGATCTCATCCTTGGCCCCCAATTTTCTCACCCCCAAATCTCACATGGCTCCCCACCACAAGCATCATTTTCCATCTCCTTGTGGGATAATTAATAATAATAATAATAATAATAATAATAATAATAATAATAATAATTTTTATTTATACCCCGCCCTCCCCAGCCAAGGCTGGGCTCAGGGTGGCTAACTAGCAATAATAAAAACAAGTTGAATTAATACAACTTAAAAACAAGATTAAAATACAACATTAGAATACTGAAACATTAAAATATTAAAATGCAGCCTCATCACAGGAGGAGAAAGAAAAAAGGAAAAAGTGGGGAAGGGAATCAAATTGGCTCCAAGCCAAAGGCCAGGCGGAACAACTCTGTCTTACAGGCCCTGCGGAAAGAAATCAGATCCTGCAGGGCCCTGGTCTCATGAGGCAGAGCGTTCCACCAGGCCGGAGCCAGTGTTGAAAAGGCCCTGGCTCCGGTTGAAGCTAATCTAACTTCCTTAGGGCCTGGGACCACTAGGGTGTTGTTATTTGACGCTTGAGGTTCTCCGTGGGGCATACTGGGAGAGGTGGTCGCGTAGGTACGAGGGCCCTAGGCCGTGAAGGTTTGTAGGGGATGGATCTTGCAGGGCAAGTTCAGAGTGGTGGCAGTAGCCACACATGTGTAAAACAGGCATGCATGATGCACTGTCACTGGGGTTGCTCGCTGATCTCACGAAAGCTGCGTGAACCATCCCTGTACATGACAACATTGCCTTTATCTGTGATCACAACTCCTACCTGCCTCAGTTTAAACTGAGGTTGCAGTTGCAGATGTTAGCCACACCCACACATACAGTGATTCCATGAAGAGTTTCCTCCTCATATTGGGACTGGCTCACACATGCGCATGCCCTACAAGTGCTACTGATGCTGGCAGTGAGACCAGTGCTTGGAATGTTCAGTTGAACATCACTGAAATGCAAGACATCTCTGAAAATGGTTGCCAGGTGAATTAAGTTCATTTGGGGTAATGACTCCTAGTCCATATTTATCTTCATTCCTGTTCGGCCACCCCCATACATAAAAGGGGGCCTGGACTCTTAGCTTTCACGTAAAAAAGTAAATCATTCAGAAATCTATTAAGAAAGTTGGATAGCCAAAGCATGGAGGCAACATTCTAAGGCTTATTAGGCACATACAGAGGCACTGCTCTTGTTAAGGATGCTTAGGCAGGAAATTTAAGGACTATTTGAATAAATATTGTAATATACAAAATTAGAAATTACTTGAAAGAAACAAATAGGCCTAGGATTAAACTAAGTTATAATTAAATAAATGGGATTTAGAATATTAAGAAATGTGAACAAGATGGACTATAATTGGAAATTGCTTTAGTTCAATAATGATATTGGAAAGTTGTTACTTTCAACTACAAGGAAACTCAGAAGGGAGGGACTAGAGGAAGTCAACCAAGATGTTTAAAAGGTTGGATTTGTAAAGAATTAAGTTTGTTGTTATTTTTTATCTGTTTATTGTTCCTTTTTTTTTGTTCATTGATGTATTTTTCTTTTTTCTGTTTTTGTATGTTATTCTGCTTTGTGGTTTTTGTTATTATCCAATAAATTTAAATAAATTACAAAATAAATTTTTGTTATTATCCAATAATTATTTTTTTTTAAAAAAAAGGATGCTTAGGCATTTAACACTGCTGCTAAGTAATCAGAAGGAAGGAATGTGAGGCATTTCCTGCATCTACCCAGTCCCTGCTGAACAGATTAGTTCTTTTTTTTGACAGGAGCAGCTTGCAACAAGAAATACAGGTAAAGAAACAAAGTGAATGATGCCTCGCACCATTGTGGATGGCACAAATTAAACAAGGTAACCTTTTCTACTATGGATACACAATTATGGGCAAATCTTCACCTGTTGACATTTTGAGTGAGACTGCCCTTTCCTGCTTGTATAGACCCTCTAATGACCCCAAAATCATGGGGGATCACTCACCTTTGGTATCAAACGGAATGGGGGTGCAGGCACTGCCACCGGGCGCCCAGGGACACAGATAGACAGCACCCGCCTCCGTCACACCAGTCTGTGAGCTGTTGGCCTGTGGGGCCCCAACCACCACATTCATGCTAGGGTGGGAAAAAAGGTCAGTCTGGGACTGGTAGGATACAAGGCAGGGAGCCAGCAGCAGGTGGAGCCAGTGACAGGCAGAGCTAACTATAGGTACACCTCATCCCTGCTTCCAGTTTCCTATCTCTGGCCCTCGTCACCTTCCCTACTAGGGACAGAATCACAAATGTTTGTGCACAGCGGCCTCATGTGGCAAACCACCAGTTGGAAGAATCTCCCTGCTAGGAATGTTTTATAAGCCTCTGCAGTAGCCAGGGCTGCTCAGGGTCTTGCACTAGTCCTTTGCTTGGGCACGTACACTTACGGAACCACAAATCTAGCTCCAACCCGCCAATTTTTCTAAGTAACTGGATGTGTGAATTTCTGATTGAAAAATAACCAGGTTCAACCTCCTGAATCTGAACTTACATCTCACTTAGGAAAGGCTTTTATTTTGCAAGGAAATAGCTTGTTGCCATCAACATGCACCAGATCTGCTGTATTTAAAAAGCCACACATACCAGCAGCCGTTATTAACATTCTGTGGCAGAGATGAAGAACCTATGGCTCTTCAGTTGTTCTGGGACTACAACTCCCATCATCCCTGATCAATGGTCATGCCAGCTTGCAAATTATGATTGAACAAATGCTGTTCCTATTGCCTCATCTTGGGCAAACTGCTAAATCACACCCCCCCCACCCAATTACTGAATTTTAAGAATGACCAGCCCTTCCCTTTTCACCCTTTCCATGCTGCTCCTGATGCATCTGAAGACGGGATATCTCTGGCTGCCAGATGTTAATATTAGGATGAGTATTGTGCTGCATCCGGGAATAGTGAATTTATTGCGCCCTCTCCCCCCGTCCAGCAGTGACACAGCCTTGGCACTCTTGAACTAGTACAACCCCTGCCCCAGGCCTTTGTTTAGACTCCTGCTGTAGAGCTCTGTAAAGGGACCCCTGACCATTAGGTCCAGTTGTGGCCGACGTACAGCTTCCAGGTCATGTGGCCAGCATGACTAAGCCGCTTCTGGCGAACCAGAGAAGCACACGGAAACACCGTTTACCTTCCCGGCGGAGTGGTACCTATTTATCTACTTGCACTTTGATGTGCTTTCGAACTGCTAGGTTGGCAGGAGCAGGGACCGAGCAACGGGAGCTCACCCCGTTGCGGGGATTTGAATGGCCGACCTTCTGATTGGCAAGCCCTAGGCTCTGTGGTTTAACCCACAGTGCCACCTATGTCCCTGTAGAGCTCTGTAGACCTTGTCTAATATACCATTTAAGTATGAACATCTGCATAGTGCCTGCACCCAGTCAAGGTTCAATGGATAATAGCCTCATGCACTGCTGTCGTGCATCTTGCCAGCCAAATAGGCTGTTGGCCTTTCCCAAGACATCTGTTGTCATCTTCCAAGTCCCCGTTGTCCACCTCCTGAGGTCCTGTTAGTGCACCATTCCCTCCCGCCATGCCCAGTGCTGTCCTACCTGCCTTTACTGTCCCGGTAGAAATCCAAGGCAAACCCAAAATAGCTTCCGTTGGGCCCAGAGTACACTGTTGGTGAACTTGCATCCAAGTTCAGGGTCCATACTGAGGAACAGAGGAGCAAGAACCCCACCAGACAGCGCAAGAGGGGGGCAAGCAGACCCATGGAATGACCTCCTTCTGCCATCACCAGCATCTCCCTCCTCTTCCCACTACAAATGCTGAGTGTTTTCCCATTAATGCTGTCTCTTCTGTGCTCATAATAGTGACCACGGACATGACACATTTCCTCAAGCTTTTCCTCCCCTGCTGAAGCCTCTTCAGCTGAAGATGATAACATTTATCAGAAGTCTCTCAGGAATTTCCCAACAGGAACTCCCTGGGTGTGTGGAGCGATGACTATTTGGAACAGTGATGTTTGGCAGGATCAACCATTGACAAGACGGCTCTGGGGAACCACCACTGCCATTTCCAGGCTAGTGTGCACAAGTATGAGCTGTGGTCTTCCATACACGACTCCCAACCCCACCTGTCCTTGGGGCATAGAGATCAGAAACACGGGAGACGAGACAGACCCTCAGGAAGTGCTCTGAAAGCTCCTGTTCCTAGTCTGGAATGCTTTGAGATTAGCTACAGTCACACAGTGGTAAGGGCAAACATTTTTACTGGATCCTGCAGGGTTCTTAAAGTGCATTTATGAGTCAGAGCCGTTTTCAAGCACCAGGGCTCAATGCGTTGCAACATATGATTAGAAACGTATGTGGAGCTTTGAGAGTTGGGTTCCGGGAAAGTGTTTTCAAAGAGTGGGTGCAATCCAGAAACTTGCAAGATACCAGTTCAGAATGTACAGCAAACCCTCCAACTACCATTAAACATCCTGAAATGATTTACCGTATTTTTCGCTCTATAAGATGCACCAGACCATAAGACGCACCTGGTTTTTGGAGGAGGAAAACAAGAAAAAAATATTCTGAATCTCAGAAGCCAGAACAAGAGGGATCGCTGTGCAGCGAAAGCAGCAATCCCTCTTACTGTTCTGGCTTCGGGGATAGCTGCGCAGCCTGCATTCGCTCCGTAAGACGCACACACATTTCCCCTTGCTTTTTAGGAGGGGAAAAGTGAGTCTTGTAGAGCAAAAAATACGGTAAGTTTACAGGGCAGGAAGGCTACAAAGACCCAGCTGCAAAGCTTTTTTCCCACTGGATGCACGGGAGCAGGGGTCAGCAACCTTTTTCAGCCATGGGCCGGTCCACCATCCCTCAGACCATGTGGTGGGCTGGACTATATTTGGGGCGGGGAGGAATGAACGAATTCCTATGCCCCAGAGATGCATTTTAAATAAAAGGACACATTCTATTCATGTAAAAACATGCTGATTCCTGGACCGTCTGTGGGCTGGCTTGAGAAGGTGATTGAGCCGCATCCAGCCCATGCGCCTTAGGTTGCCTACCCCTGCACTGGAGCATTCAGGACATCCCATTTTCTATCCCACTCGCATGCAGGAATGTTTTATCAGCCAAGCACAGCCTCCCTGACCGCAGGGGGAACCAGCACAGGCCTTATCAGGAAACATAAGCAAAAGAAACCGCATGGTGGTTGTTTAGAGGGAAAAGTGAGAATGGGTGACATGGCCACAGGGGTGAGTTCACCCTTTGAACCAATTTCTTAATTCGTCAGCGAAACTAGGCTCCATTTGCAATGTTCTCCAATGCACACACTTCCTGGCTTTGCTTCCTGCACTGTGCTACCATCTATGGCGGCACACAGCTCCTGTTTCTCCTATACAGTGGTACCTCGCAAGATGAATGCCTCGCAAGACAAAAAACTCGCTAGACGAAAGGGTTTTTTGTTTTTTGAGCTGCTTCGCAAAACGATTTTCCCTATGGGCTTGCTTCGCAAGACGGAAACGTCTTGCAAGTTTGTTTCCTTTTTCTTAACACCGTTAATACATTTGCGACTTGACTTCGAGGAGCAACTCATGGAACGCGGTGTGGTAGCCTTTTTTGAGGTTTTTAAAGACTTTGGTGATTTTTGAAGCTTTTCCAAAACTTTCCCGACACCGTGCTTCGCAAGACGGAAAAAATCGCAAGACGACAAAACTCGTGGAACGAATTGATTTCGTCTTGCGAGGCACCACTGTACATCAAATTCAGTTGAGGCAATGGAAGTGCTGAACCATTATCCATAAGGCCAGTGAATTAAAGCTCGATCCAGACAATGTAGAAGTGCTACGTGTGGTTCTTTTATTCCCAGTGGTGTCTACCTGCTACAGATGGAGTAATCAGATTTGCAGCCCAGGCAGGAGCACTCAATGATTCTGCTTTGCCGTAGAAGGCTCAGGTGGCTTCCATGGAATGGACTGCCTTCTACTAGCTGGCAGGCAATTTCAAGCCCTTCTAGGAAGACAGCTTTGCTGCAGTTATCCACTCCTCAAACCTGGGCAGAGCATGTAGTTAGTTCGGGGTAACTTGCTAGTTTGTGAATTTGGACTTGTTGCTGGTGGAATCTCTCACTTGTCCTTAAGCAGCTGCCACGGCTCCTTACCAGTTTCCAGGCTGAATTCAAAGTGCAGCTGATGTCCTTCATGCTTGGGATTTGAACAAGTTTGGAAAGTGCTTGGAAAACTGCCTGATTCTTGTCTCTGCTTCCCTGCCCTGAGCTCAACTTCACAGGCTCTTCTCAAACTGCTACTCCGATGAAGCAGCAGGCGGCACTCAAGGAAGAGGGCCTTCTTCGTGGTGGCACTCCCATCTGTGGAACACTCCCCAGGGAAGCTTGCCTGATGCCTGCTACACAATGTCCTTCTGATGGCAAGCAAAAGGCCTCATTTCCCTAAGTTTAAAAAGAATAAATCCTGAAATATAAATTGATGCATACCGCATTATTTTGTATTTTATTAAATATTTTTGATATATGTATTTTTAATTCTTATATTGAAGGGCAAGTGTGTAAGTGTATTTAATAAAACATTTGAGCTGGTGAGCAAGAGGGACCATGAGGACAGGAAGATCTTGCCCCACTGCTGGGACATGATTAATCTTGAATACCAATGTGCAAATCAGGATGATGTTCTCTGCGACTTAACTCTTTTCCTGCTTCCGAGACTACCTCAGCTAACACACACAGGGCTACCCCAATGTTACTGAATATGTCCTGCAAGCATTCAGTGAGGATCAGGAGACGAGGGTTCCAGAATCTCAGAAATGTGGATTTGGGCTGCATCAATTCAATGAGCTAATTGCTCGCTAGAACATGGTCCAATCTTGGGAGTGGCAAATTGAGGGAAGATGGATCATAGCAACAAGGGAATCTTAAAACGGTTGAAGACAGATAGGGATGTCCCCCCCCCCCCCCGCAAAAGAAACACGATACAGTGGTACCTTAGTTTACGAACTTAATCTGTTCCGGAAGTCCGTTCTTAAACCAAAGCGTTCTTAAACCAAGGTGTGCTTTCCCATAGCAGTGGGGGACTCAATTTACAAATGGAACACACTCAACAGGAAGCAGAACATGTTCTGTTTCCAAGGCAAAGTTCACAAACCAAACTTCCAGGTTTGCAGTGTTCTTAATCCAAGTTGTTCATAAACTAAGCTGTTCTTAAACCAAGGCATGAAGCTAGGAGGACCAAAGAGAATAAAGGGGATGGGAAGATCAGTAGGTGCTCTGTGCAAACAGCGAATAAATGCGGGGCCATAAATAGGGGTGACGGCAGTGGGAAGAGTCACAACATGAGGACTAACAAATTGACTCTGACCCTTTGGGAAACAAGTACACACACGCTTTCCCCCAAATTACTAGTTTATTAGAAAGTTTATTTTCCTCATTTTTACAGCATGTATATATATTTATATATATACTTTTTATGTGACAAAAGTTAAATATAGCCTGCCGATACTGAAGTAATAGTGCGTTCTCTTTTGTGGTAAGCACTCTTGTGGAAGTCCAGTCTCTTCCTCCCTGCTGGGGCGCTGCGCCTCCTGTCTGAACCTCAAGGGAATGAAGCACTGAGAAATTAATACTGTTACTTCTTGAATTATCTACAGCCACTACCAAGAACCAAGTCCCTTTGTCACAGCAGCAGTTTCCAGTGCTTGTCTCGTTGTAGCCAAGGGTAAGGAAGCTTAAAAGCAGTCCATAGTCTTGCCATTTCAGGGCAGCAGCCAGCAGTGGTTATTTCTGAATTTCTGAAAATGGAGGCCGCACCTCAGGATATACAAGCAAGTAGCGCGCCCTTTGGGTCTGGACATGTGTCCCAAAACAGCCGCTGCTTTGCAGGATCTCGGCCTCCTTTTGCACTCAGCAAAAGAACCTTGAGATTCCGGGAGCCCCCGCTTCCTAGTTCACTTTGGGGCTGCAACCTGGGGAGCGGCAACTGGGTGATGACTTTTCAAGGGGCAGCTGTGAGGAAAGGGCATCCCATAAAAGAAAACCCGGGGGGGGGGGAGGGATTCGGAACGAAAACACACCACTCAAAACCTCTCCAAAACATAAAAAGGCACATATTTGAAAACAAGGAGCCTTAACACACGCACACGCACCCATCCACACCTAGAAGCTATGTTGTTGCTGCAATGACTCAAAACAAGTGGTTGAATCCCAGGGAAAATAGCTGGGCTCTCAAGTGTTGTTATGTGGTGGGTCCCATCTATTCCTGCGACCAGAAAGCGACTGTTTGCTTTGCCAAACAAACGGACTGTTTCTCTCAAACTTAAGGGGCCTGGCTACCGACTGAAGCACACAGCGAATGACACCTCAGCTGCCTCACAAACCTGCCTTTTCACAGAAATTACCAGAGATGTCATTACACAGGATGGACTTTGATAGCTATGGAACAAAGGAGTCCAGATCGCTGCTCCTTTGTTTATTTCCAAACCCTGTGACATTTTCTCCTATAAAATGAAAGTCCTTTTTTATGGTACATTTTTTAAAAAATGAGCTCAATTAAAATATACATGCTTGAAATCATTTTGTGCCCTAGCCATAACTAGAAGCATTGAACCTTTGACAAGAATTTCCTTTCCAACTACGTTAAAATGTATAGATAACTAAAGCCACCTGAACGAGTACCACTCAAAGAACGGGCTGTAAAAAATGTTATTGCGGTATACTATCAATATGGAACATTTGTCAGAGGAGCTACAAAAAGCAGCATTGACATGTACAGAGTTCAGTGCAATTTCTTAAATTCTTTTTTTTTCTTCTTCTGGAAAAAAAAAATCATAAGTTAATAAGGAACCATCAATATTACAGAGGAAAAGAGTACAAGTTACAGAGTCATGTTCAGGATGTTCACAGGACTCCAGTACAACATATTGCTTCAAGGACTGATCAAGGAATTGCTCTCTACTCTCTCAGCAGCGCCGTAAAGGGTGTGTAGAAAGGAGAGCACTGCCAAGCTGGTCTGGGGGTGGAAACTGGTCACTGAAAAGCAACTTCCCAGTTTGTGGTGCTCAGTGGGGGCTCCCGAATAGGAGCTGGAGAGAGGGGAGAGGGCAACAGCGGAGATGGATCAAGTGCTGAGTATTTCTTGGTTCTGTTGCTCGGCTTAAGCTTTAAGGTGGATTCAAATCACTAACTTTCACGCTTTATACTTGATATCGATGCCCAAATAAGATAGATGTGCATACCCACTTTAAGCCTTCAGAGTGGGTAGTAAATGATTTATAATACGTGAACTGGAAATTAAAAAGGGCTGCATTTGCTAAAGGACTGCACATCCCTGAAGAAGCCACCTCCCTGGGAGCACGAGCCCTTGAATATCCTTACAAGCAAAACCCCCAGCAGCACAGCTCTCCCATCTTTCACAGGCCTGTTCACTCGAGCCTCCCTGCCTCTGCCCAATCCTCCCCCTTCTTGGGCTGTTCTCAGGTCCAGAGACAGCCACCGCCTTCCCGAGAACGAGAGACTGATGCACACGCAAGAGACAGACAGACATGCCCCCTGTCCTCTCTTTCCCCTAACCCTCCCCTCCCCGATAGAGGCTGCCTCTCTCGTTCTTTCATGTGCCGTGGCTGGGAGGGTGCTGCAAATCCTGTCCTGAGAAAATGGGGTGCAGGAGAGGGTGGAGGTGCAACGCCGTGGCAGCCGCTGTCGCTGGCCGGGGCGCCAGGAGGGTCGGGTAGAGCGCGGCGTGGTGGACGGGGTGGAAAGTGAAAGGACCCGGGTGGATGGCAGAAGCGGGGATGATATGGATGGGGTGGCTGGCCAGGAAGGTGGCGGGGTGCCCAGGGATGATGGAGTGGGTCAAGTGGGACAAGGAGATGGGGGTCAAGTGGGGCTGAGGGATATGGTGCACTTGAGCAAGAGGTTGGGGGTGAGGGTGGGGGTGGATGCCAATGGCTGCGGCCGCAGCGGCAGCATGGTGCTGCAGAATGGCGTGCTGCACGGTGGTGATGGAGGTGGCTGCGGCTGCGGCCGGCTGCTGGATGTGGATGGGCTGCAAGGCAGGAGCCGTGGCTGGAGCCAGGGCGGCCGAGGCTGGGAATGCCTTGACCTGCTTGGCCAGGAGCTGCTGCTGGATGTGCTGCTGGGCGGCCTGCTGGAGCTTGCTGTACTTCTCCATCTCCTCCGGGGTGAAGGTGATGGGCTGGCTTTCCAGTGGCGCCAGGGAAGAGTCTTCGCTGCCTTCCGGCTCCCCGCTGATGCTCGGCTCCGCGCTGTGTGGGACATAGCTGGGGAAGGGCTCCACTTCGGGGGCCAGCGGCACCATCCTGCCTTCGAGGGAGACGGGCTGGGCGCTGCCGTCCAGAGGCTCGCCGGCTTCGCTTTCCGCGGGGGCAGGGAACGGATGCGGCACGGGCAGGTCGCCGGGTCCAAAGTGTTCCGGGAGGGCTGGCGGCTCCAGGGGCATGGAAGCCATCTCCACGCCCGCTTCTTCTGGCTTCTGATCTCCCAGAAGGCTCTCCTGGGTCTCCATCACCAGGGTTTCGTCCACTGTGGGTTGGCTTGCTGCAGCTGCCTCCCCGCCATCGTGGGGGGTTTCGTCGAGCTCGGACAGCTCCAGCTCCTCCCCGGTCCCCAGTCCTAACCCAGACTCCTCACACTGCTTGGCGTTTGGCTTCCGGACTGTGGGCAGCTTCCCGATCAAGGGAAGGACTGGCTTGTTGCCTAGGGAGGGAGGGAGCTTAGGGCCAAAGTAGCCTTGCGGGGGATCTTTCAGCTTGATCCCAACCTTGTGAGGCCCTGAGGGGGAGTCCTCACTGCCGCTGGGCTTCTTCTCTACCTTCCTGGACTGAACTTTTTCCAGGAGGAGCTTAGCCGTGGCGGAGTTCTTCTCCTCAGAGCTGCAGTTGCTCCCCAGGCTGGAGTTGCCGCTGTTTTGGGAGAGGCTGGTGGTGGTCCCTGTCGCTTCATCGCCTCTCGCTTCCTCCTTCCTCGCGGGCCCTTCCCCTGGTCTGCCTCTGAAGTAGTGGGGGGACTGGGAGCGGTAGATCTTTGAGCGGATAAAGTCTCGCCGTGCGGATCTCCTCTCCCCAGGGCTTTCGTGGCCACGGGACCCCTTCCTGGAGAGAGACCGCTGGGACAGGCTCCTGGCACTCCGGCTGCGCTCCCGGCTGTAGCTCCTGCTCCGTTTCCAGCTGTGCCCGGTCCGGCTGCGGCTCCGCCGCTTGCCCCGGCTGTGGCTACAGCTGCTGCTGCGCGTCCTTCCCCGGCTTCTCGTCCTCGACCTCCCCCTGGTGTGGGTTCGGCTGCGGCTCCGGGATCTGCTCCTGCTCAGGCTGTAGTCGTCTTCCGAAGAAGAGTATTTGTGCCGTTTCGACCTGCGCTTGGAACTGGCGTAGTCAGAATCGTCCTCCGAGTCATGGGAGCGCTTGGTGCGGCTCCGGGAGCGGTCGCTGTAGTCACTGTAGCTGTCTTCTGAGTAGCTGCGCCGCCGGCTGTACCGGCTGTTGTCCGAGGAGGCATACGAACTCGTTGAGTAGGACCTCTGGGATGACCTTCGGGAGGAATGCCGATGCCCTGACCGGGAGCGGCTTCGGGAACAGTTGCTGCCAGAGTCGTAATCGTCGCTGTATTGCGAAGCAGACTTCTGCCGGAAGTGCTTGTGGCAGGAGTCCTCGTCGCTCTCGTAGCCCCCGCTGCTCTGCCGGCCTCTGTGGCCCGAGTGGGCGGAGGTGGACGCCCGCCTCTTGGTGGTGGATGACGCCTGCTGCGGGTCCCCTTTGGGTTTTTTGCCACTGTGATCTTGGGAAGAGGTGCCGCCGTCCTCTTTCTTGCTGGCGCTTTCTTCGGTGGAAAGAGACTTCCGCTGAGAGTCTTGAGAACACCACTTTCTTTTCTTGACGTGGCCAGTTTCGTCGGCCCCTTGCGTCCGCTCCAGCTCCGTGGCAAAGGACGGCTTGCTCTTTTTGTGTTTGTGTTTCTTCCGCTTCTTGGATTTCTCTTCTGCCAGGTCCCCATCCCTGCTTTTGTCTTCTGCCTCGCCTTTGCGCCTGCGTTTGTGTTTCGTGGACTTCTTGTGCTTCTTCTTCTTCTTGTGCTTGTGGGATTTCCCCACTTTGTCCTTGCGGCCAACAAGGCTGCCTTTGCTGCTGTCTTCTGGCCCCTCGCCCTTGCCAGCCGACACAGGATTGGACTCCTGCTTGCTGCAGACAGACAGGGACTTGCTCTCCGGCACTGCTGTGGAGGTGCCCGCAGGAGCGCCCACCTCTTTGCTCTTGCTCATGCTGCCCTCTTCAGCAGATGGTGCTTTCTCCTTGGGAAGGCTGCTTGCAGCTTTCTGTTTCTCCGCCCCTTTAGCTTTAATGTCTTTGTTGCGGGACAGCTTAAAGTCAAAATACAAGGGATTGCAGCTGTACGACACAGAGGGCTCTGCTTTGGTGAAGATCAGCAGTTCTGAAGGCCACTGGAGGGTGGTGCTCTCGTCTTTACTAAGCACTGGGAAGAAAGGTCCTGTCAAATGCTTAGGCCCGTCTGTGCCTTCTTTACTGGTTGACGCAAGCTGAGGAAGCTCTTTGGCGACCTCGGACTCCGCAGAACCGCTTCCCTTAAGTGGCTTGCCTTCCTGCCCGCCTGCCTCTTCTGGAGGGTCTTTAACTTCAGTTTTGCTGCCTTTGCTGGAAGGACTCGGTTCCTTCTGGTGGGTGGCACACTCTACTGCCGTCACCTTCTCACCATTCTTTGCTGCTTTGGGTTTTGGGGAGTTGCTCCGCTTCCTTTCGTGAGCCATTTTCTTGCTCATGGCTTCTGCTTCGACTTGCTCCGTGGCCTTCATAAACAGCAGGAACTGGAAGTTCGGCTTCACCTTGCAGTGAGCAGGCGGGATGTAGTGGTAATACTCTGGCTCTAGTGCCATCGGGCCGTCGTCTCGCTTCATCTTTTTCAGCTTCGACAGGGTGGTGTTTAGACCTTCCTTCTCATGCGCTTGCTCCTCTTCATCGCCTTTGCTGTCAGGGCTGTTTGTCCCCTCGACCTCCCCAAATTTCCCCAAGGCTCCAGGATCGGGCTGGGCTTTCTCATCCGCTTTGACTTCGTCATCGGGAGAACTGGACTCATCAACGTGGTCTTTGAAGACGGAGGCAATTGACTCTAGTTTCACTGGGGCTTTTTTGGCAAATGAGAAAGACACGCCTATCTTCAGAGGGTTAACCCCTGAGCTGATGGCTTGCGGTACCTGGACAGGCACCTGCCCAAGCCCGATGTTGCTACTAGTTTGCCCAGTGGCACAAACAAGACCCTTGTCTGTGGTCATACTGGCAACTGGCCCAGGAGCTGGTGAAAAAGAGCAGCAACTGCTGGGAGCTACTGAATCGACGTCATCCTCTCCTCCTTCCTCATCTACTGCCACAGTAGTAGTTCTAAACATCGGCCCGCTTCCTGGAGCACTGGGGGATTGAAATGGGACAGGGGTAAAGGGGAGGGAGAAACAATAGTTAGATACTGCTTAACATTAACACCTTCACCTTTACCTCTTACCCATGCCTATTCAACCTCTCACTAATTTCCTGGAATTGCTTTGAAAGCTAACGGTATGTCCAGGAACAAAGTTTTAATCTACACTTCCACTGTATTGTATGTGGAATAATTCATGTGCTCCAACCAGCACACCCTTGACAGAATTCAATTATTTGTGATTTTTTTTTTTAAAAAGGTGCCTTAAAATTCAAGCCTTCCTGGTTATATAGAAGAATCAAGACAAAGCATCGCAAGGTTCTGATGCACACAAGTAAGGGCTGCCTCATCCATTTCAGGCCTGAAGCTTTTCCCAACTCAGATCCTGTTCATTAGAGCAGTTAGTTCAATTAAATCTGTCTCCCTCCACTCACATGACACATACACTGCCCTTCCAAAATCTGTTACTGGTGTAGACGGGGAATGAGGAATTGAATTTGCAGACTGGCCACTGATGAGCTAAGCATTCCTCATTTGGGGGGGGGGGAGAATAAATTATGTTTTACAAAAATCTGAAGAACAACTTCTTGCTATCCAGTCCATTTAAAACAGCCTGAATAAAAGGGGAAGTCAACTGTATGTTTAACTTAACTAACTTGCTGGCACAAGGAGCCCATTCACTTACCATTCAGGTTGCTTCCTCTGCTCAGCCAACTCGTGGAGACGACGGAGGGCTTTCTCCTGCTTCCTCTCATCTTTCCGGGATCTCGAGGAAACATTGCGAGCAAACTCCCTTTGCTTGAGATCCTTCAACCTCTGTAGCAAAGCAAGAGAAAAGGAAAATAGAAGGGAATAAGATGGAACGGTGAACCTTTTCAAGTTTTGCTAAAGAGTTTCCCAGCTGGCCATCCTTAACCCATTCCGCATCATTTGACCAGGGGTGGGTATCCAGCAGCTCTCCTAATCTTGTTGGAATTCAACTCACAGCAGCCCCAGCCAGCATGGCCATTGGGGATGATGGGAGCCGTAATCCAGCAGCATCTGGAGAGCCATAGGTTTCCCACCTGTGCACTAGACAATTTAGAGGCGCTCCCTGAACTCACTGATATAGAGCACATCCTTTCCATGTAGAAGGTCCCAGATGCAGTCCCTGGCATCTCCAGATAAGAGGGCTTGGAAAGATCTCTGCCCAAGACCCTGAACACTCTAAGTAGACAATACTGAGCTAGATAGTTCGGTGGCCTGACTTAATAGCAGACCATATAGTCACAGGGTGGGCTCACTAAAAGTCTCCAAAGAGTAGCCATTTTAGAGTGTAAGCAAGAAGCATTGAAGCACTTCCGAGAGAGGATTAAGAGAGGAAAAAGATACTATATTTGGGTATACAAGAGCGGTAGGGAGGAACAGTTCTATCTCCCTATACAATCCAGGATGCTTAGAATTGCAGGTTCCTTTTCAGAGGAAAACTGGCGGAAAAGGCTTAAGAGTTGAATTTGTTAACCAACCTGGCTGCGAAATCCCAGTGACTGAGCAAAGACTGGGAGCGGGGTGCTCTTGCTACAGCAAGCATTGAAACCCATCTGATTGTGTCTGGTGACACAGCAATTGTTTAAATACTGCAATTGTTTTTAGGCTTAGCATATCTCAAATTGTGCTCTTTGCAGCCACAGCTACCCGCCCCCTCCCACACGCATCCATCCACAGCAGAAAGCAGGAAGAAATTAACACAAAGTTTTGCCCCAGCAACTAAATGCATCAGGTGAAGAATACGCCCTTAGAAAGAATCGGCTTATATGGACTTGTCCCCAGCCACAATATGGAAGCTGCGGCTTTGGCACAGAACTCTCGAGTTTTTGCCCCTAGCCCAGAGCAGACTTGAGTCTAGCATTACTCTGCTGAAAATGGACACCACTTTGAATGAGATGAGATGATGTAGGGAGGGGAAGTGATGGGTTCTCCAAAACTAGTAAGACATCATTGAATGGGGTTATGGTTTCACTGAACTGAGAGTGGAAGAAGAGGAGTGGAATGCATAGCTACGTTCTCAGACATGCACACAGAAAGACAGAGCTACAGACACTAGTAGGAAAAAAAACTCACTCTTATGATCTGGCCTCCATAATATGCTTTCATTATATCAGTTGACAATATCATATCATGAGTGGGGGGGGGGGAGGTAAAAAAAAATACATGAGAGCAGAAGAGAGAGAGAAAGAAAAAAAGGGCAACCATTACTAACATCAATGCTCAGAATATCTGCAAGCTTATTCTATTGGATATGGAACTGGTTCACAGCTAAGAAGGCACAGAGGAACACGACTCTCATCAAGTAGGATAATACTAATAGCTTTGCCAGGACAAATAAGCTGGGGTGGGTCACTACATAGTCAAACACTGGTTCTACGAGGCTGCCTTGAGCGGAGAAGAGGAGAGAAAACACAAAACAAGTAAGTATCCCTGGAATGTGAAAGGAGCAGCATTTATAGCTGGGACATGGAATCTGGGGCCCTTCAGATGTTGCTATTAATGGTATTTATGTTAGAGCACAATTCCTATAGTTGCTGGCCATGCGGGCTGGGACTGATGGAGCTTGGTAGTCCAACAACATCTGACAGGCCATAGGTTCCCCAGCCCTGATTTAAAGGAAAGGTGAAGCTGGAGGAGAAGCCTTGAGAGAACCAAATGGCTTTCAAGTACCGTACATCTATGAAAGTCTGAAATTTCATAAACCGGATCCCTCCATAAAGAACCATTTCCAAGGTTCTTTGGAAGCATTCATTGAACCAGTTTCATTTTGGAATGAATCCTGCATGAAACACTGGTCTCCTTCAACCCCTTGCATGAACCACTCTTGTAATGTTCAGTTGAAAATGTTCAACATAAGGGTGGTATATAAATAGCATATGCAAAAACCTCTAAATGAGTGAGTATGCAAAAGACCTCTAGATTTACCTTCCCCTGTTGCAGCCACAGGATCCACAGATGGGTCAAATCCTGTTCATGCCCATCTTAAGAATACACACAGCTGGGAAAACCAAGTCTTCACAAGAATGAACAAAAGCACCAGCAGCGTGGGAAGACAGCACCAAAATTCACAGATTCCCCCAGCAGCGGGAAGGCTCTTGCAGCAAGCCCCGTGTGCATGATAGAGCTCTGCTATTAAAGAAAATTATAGCCCACTTTAATGATGGCCCGTAAGGATGCCTCTTGCTTAGCACTTTGACAAGTGTGGGGAACAAAGAGTGCGACAAGTTAGGCTCATCTGTAGCGGTTTGGCATGAGCTGCGATATGATTATAGTGCTGCATTTATTAGGCTGGATGACAGGAAAGGCGGGGTTTTTGTTTATTTTGTTTTTGCAGAGACTTGCTTTGTGTTTCGAATTTGCACCGTAAGTACCTTAAGAGACAAATTTACATCCCTTGGCACAGTGCACTTTTAATACATGCAAGAGGGTAGTAGAGTTAGCAGGGGCATGCACATTCTCAGTGAACGCCTTGCAATTTGCACCAAGAAAGCCGATTTTAGAAACCTGCATTTATTATGTCCTGCTAGTCAGTGAAAAGGGCAGGTACTCGGCCATGGAGGTTCTGCCACCTGATCCCCTGAATTCTGGCTCAGACACCATTGCTTCTGATGCCAAGGCACCCTGCAGCAGAAACATCTATATTCTTAAATTTTTACATCTGCACTCCACTTTAATCTGGAATTATGCATTTTACTTGCGTTCATTGACACAGGTAAAGAATTGCCGCCAGCCATTAAATGTGAGGGAAGTCACCCATGGTGGTTAAAAGCTGTTGCACTTTACAATAATCCACAAATGGAAGAGCCATGTGGGCTCTAGCCTGCCCAGTTAGAGGGGCAGGAGGCATGCACATCCACTAATCTGGCATGTTTCTTTGGTCTTCACCGCTAGTTTTATTTCCCTTGCTGCCCTCGGCCAATAAAGCAAGATGAGCGCTGCAACCCCAGAGTCGGCCACGACTGGACCTAATGGTCAGGCGTCCCTTTACCTTTAAAACAAATTGCAGAAAGCAAAACCAACAATAGGCATGCAATATAAGTACACTTGGAGGCTGGTTGAGTAAGGCATCCAGGTCTTTTTGCTTCAGCTGAATATAAATTGCACTGGCACATCGACAGAGAGAGCTTGTGTTCCCCTTTGCTCTGGCAAGTTCCCTCTACCACCCCAGCTTCCGGTGAAGCATGCAAAGGTAGGGGTGGGCGTCTTCCCTCCCCTTCACAAAATGTCCTGTTCAGGAGGCCTCTAAAGTGTTTTAGCAGCAAATGCACAGGAATAGCTGAGTCCCAGTAGAGGGAGTAGAGGACTGCAGGGAGATTTGCCTGCCAATTCAGTCTGCACCTAAGGGCTTTTCTGAGACTTGCCAGATAAGCAAAACAAGCAGACCTAGGGCAAGAGGATTCCTTTCAAGCAGGCCTAATGGCCTGTTTAGCTTGTTAAATTGTTTGTTCAAGGATCAGATCAGAAAATGGAGCTATCATCATCCCCTGGCTCCAGGGAATCTCATGAAGCCGGGAATAACAAATTACAAAAATCATACTTGGCTCTCAATTTTTAAAAAGCTCACTCAATTCCCACAGAAGCCGACCTTCTAGAAAGAAGGGGCAGAGAAAGTAGAAATATGTGTGAGGCATGATTCTCCCAACCTTCAGGGAGTTGGGTGTTGCTGATGTGTAGTGATTCTCTCCCTGCCCCCCAATCCACCACTAAGCTTTCTCTTTCTTAGCATTTTGATGGAATTTAAAAATGGAGTTTTCAGCATCCACTTTATAAGTGATTTGTAATGTTTTCTACTATCTTCTTTTTAATGCTTTTGTGTTTCACTCTTTAGTCTTGTTATTTATTGCTATATTCATGGTTTTCTTTTACAGTGGATGCTCAGGTTGTGAATGTGATCCGTGCGGGATGCACATCCGCAACCCACTGCCTCCGCAACCCGCAGCGGCGCACCTGCGCGGGTTGCGATCTGGTGCATCTGCGCATGCACGACTGCTGAAACCCAGAAGTAACCCGTTCCGGTACTTCTGGGTTTCGGTGGTCTGCAACTAAAAAAAAAAGGCAACCTGAAGGGTCTATACCCCGAGGTATGACTGTATAAGCTACCGGGGGGGGGGGGATTAAGTGTGGTAATTACTGTATAAACAATTTTCTGCCTGAAACTAAGAGAAAGGACTGCTTTTGCAAACTCCCAAGAGCAGTGAATGCGCTCTCTCTCTCTCTCTCTCTCTCTCTCACACACACACACACAGCTTAAAAATATGGTGCTCCAAGGCTACTCAGGACAAAGCTTTGCAGATGTAACCATAGCTGCTAATTTGGATGTCTAGGCTGCGGCAGCATGCAAGCTTGCTGAAGAGGAAGCTCCACTGAACTCAGGAGGACATGCTGTTGAGTTAAAGAAGCATAGATTCAGGCAGTAAATGGGCAGACAGAGATTTGCTAGTAAGCAAAGGGGCCTGCTGGACCCATTAGACAAAGACACAAGTGACATGCAAAGCATACTGTGCTGCCTTTACTTCCCCTGCAGAGCAAGCCAGAGGCTTAGCAGTGAATGCTCTCTGCAGCCAAGACGGGAGTTTGCTTTTCATCCCCATCCCAGATTTTTGTGAACTGGGCAGACACATCTCCCCACCCCCACCCCATTTGCTGAAGTAGAGAAAGAGCCACTCACATGCCATTTATGGCTCCTGCTTGCCTCAGCCCAGGCAGATGCCAAACTGAGCTCCTCAAAGCCATACATATCCAACTGGTCGTTGTGAGAGCTTTTTAGAGAAACTTAACAACCATGTCAGCTGCTGTGTGCTCTTAAAACCATAATGTATTTTCTGGAGTTTTAATTAAACTAAAAGACCATGTGCTTTATAGGAAACCAAACAAATGAAAAAGTATTTTTAACTTCTGCTTGGTAAAAACTGTAAAATGGCTTTGTTTGCACACAAAAGGAAAGTCATTTACTTGGGTACTTGGACTACTAGTCTACGTACACTTACTGGAGAATAAACCCTACTGAGCTCAGTGCTACTAAATTTCAAATAAACCTGGATTTATTATGCATCTCAATACAACTCACAAACCATTTAAGGTGTAATCCTATTTCTGCCGAAGGAAAACCCACTAAAATTATGGTAAGATTGGGCTTTGGAGCTAACCTCTGGACAATGATTATCCAGGAAGTTTAGCCACAATTTGCAGAAACCTGATTTCATATGTTTAGTGCAGAAGATAACACCCAAATTAATAAGACATGCTCTCATTCTGATCAAACTGGTATCTGCTTTGAAAATGTTGAGTTCTGCCAGAGTTGGCTGGCAGAAAACAGTAGGATGACTGCTGGACCCAAGCTGAAATTGTGAAACCCTGATGGTAGCTAGCTCATTATTAACCACAAGTGAGTTATCTGAAGTCATCTGAAGAAGTATGCATGCACTCAGAAGCTTTTACCAAAAACAAACTTAGTTGGTCTCTAAGGTGCTACCAGACTTTTAAAAAAATTTTAAAAAATATATTTCCACAAGTCAGTTGTGCGTCTCGAGTGAAATATAGGGCGCTCCTACACATTAGGAAGCAGAGTCCTTAAATAGTTGTCTCATTTATACCCAAACTTCCTCCAAGGTATGCAAGTTCCCTCATCTGCTCTTCACAACAGTCCACTAATATAAGACATGCAAACTAGGGAGTTTCATTGCTAAGTAGGCATTATAAACTTCGTTCTACACATTATCTAGCAGCATCAACAGTCTGGCTCCCACTAAGCACTGTACATCACATGCTGGGTAAGCCAAAGGGGGGGGGACCACCTCATCCCTCTTGGCACATTTGGCTAAAGATCACGCCCTGCCCCACCCTGCTCGCCCTCAATACTGGCACAAAGGAACTACAGATAATCTTTAGCTTCTCAACAGTGACCAAAGCAGCCTTGGCATTTCTTCACAGAATCTTCCCAATTGTTTGATCCAGCAATGTTGTTGACATTCCCTGCCTCGTGCAGTGGCCTCAGCATATTTGAAGGCTGACATGATGCATGCTGAGACGCATTTCTTCCTCCTTCTTACTCGAGGGAGTTCCATGGTTTGGCTCTGTATGTGGGAGTGCCTGGCGGAGCATGCCTAAGTCACATGAATGCACACACTTGTTGTGATGTGAGCACAGAATCGGAAAGCCTGCGGATGAAGGGGCTCTTTCAGAGGTCGGCTGGCTTCCATTTCCTTCCTCTGGCAGTGCTGCTCTTTGTGGGCAATGCATTGCGTGGGCACTTAAGCAATTTCTGAATCAATTGCTGTAAGAAGTGACCCCGAACAACACCAAAGGTGACACCGGGTAGCATTTTATGTCTAGGGAAGAGCTATCAAAGCAACAGAGGAGCAAAACCACAAACACAAAATGTGTTGGAGGTGTCAAGAGTTCTGCTCAAAAGCAAGCCTGTATGCGCAGCCATATGATGCGGGGGACAACTTCCACTTGCAAAAATATTTCTGCTCATTATAGCATGCTAGCAAGGACGATCTGGCCCACAAAATCTAATGGAGCATCGGAAAGAAGTGGAATGCAGTTTCTAATCTTCTCAGACTGCTCTGCTTTCAAGTTTAGGGTGTTATTTGAGGACTAGAGAGGAAAATGTGGGGAAGCTACATTCCCATCTTTGCTCTCTTACTGAGCCTTGTTTCAAATGGAAATGAGAATCAGAGCCTGCAGACACTTGACAAGAAATTCTCCTACAATAAAAGCTAAAGGTAAAGGGACCCCTGACCATTAGGTCCAGTCATGACCGACTCTGGGGTTGCGGTGCTCATCTCGCTTTACTGGCCGAGGGAGCCGGTGTACAGCTTCCGGGTCATGTGGCCAGCATGACTAAGCCGCTTCTGGCGAACCAGAGCAGCGCACGGAAACGCTGTTTACCTTCCCGCCGGAGTGGTACCTATTTGCACTTTGACGTGCTTTCAAACTGCTAGGTTGGCAGGAGCAGGGACCGAGCAACAGGAGCTCACCCCATCGTGGGGATTCGAACCCCCGACCTTCTGATCAGCAAGTCCTAGGCTCTGTGGTTTAACCCACAGTGCCACCCGTGTCCCTTAAAAAGCTAAAGGTAGCTACTGTATTATGTATTATGAAACCTGACCCCCATGCTAACACACAAAACTTTGATGACTGAGCAAATATATGTGCTTTATTTTTTTATAATAAACTTCATTTGATTAATAAACAAACCTGTTTCAGCAGGTTTAAAGCAGCATAAGGTTTCAGAGCCAGCTACGAGGTCTGCAATTCACCTATTGCTGGTCTGACACAATACACAAGGCTCAGTCTCAATGTAGAGTGATCCTGCCAAGAAAGGTGCTGAGGACTAAACTGATGAAAAGTTATTTGTTTTGTTCTCCGCTGCTGAAATGTGTGTCTGTTGATGCTTAGGCAGAGATCATCTAAAAGGTTGAGATCGGTGCTTGAATCATAGAGCAGAAAAGGCCTGGATTTTGTAGCATGTTTTAAGAAGACTACAGTGGAGCCACAATTTGGTTAAAATTGCAGGGAGTACGAGGTGGGACCTTTGCATTAAATTAAGGGCCTCTATACCTTCTTTTCCTCACTGTTCCCATTTGAACACTGATTTGGAGTGACACTGAGCCCTTGGTTCGTGACTGATTTAGTTTCCCTAATATGAATCAGTCACCCAAATGTACTGAGGGAGAAATTAGAAACCTTTACGGCACCAACGGAGCAGCAATAATTGTCATGCAATTTGTAAAAACCCTTGGCACCAAGAAAATATCAAAGGGCAACATTCAGTAGCGATAGCAGTGAGGTCTGATGGTGAACTGAAGGAACTAGCAGCAAAGTGGGTGGACTGAGATATGAAAGCAAGCAAACTACATGGTGTTGTGGAGAAGGAGGAGGGTTCTGGCATGGGAGGCTACCCAAAACTTACAGGAATGAATGAAGGTGTTGACAGTCCAGAACTGGTACCAAGCCAGCATCCCATTTTGGTACTGTAGAGTCCTCTTATCAATATGGTTTAAAAATGGGTGAATGAAAGATTCTTTGAGCAGGATTGCTCCTATTTCCTTCCCCCACACCCCACTCCCACGAGCAAGCTCTGGACACTGACCTGAATGAGTAAAATGAAGCAGTTTCTTTTCCCGGTGGTAACATGCAGTGTTTTCCCATTATAGGGGTGCAACACAGAAAGAGGAACCCCAGTCGCTACTCAACTTTCTGCTCAACTTCAGATCATTCTTACAGTCCCAGCACCCAGGACTCTCCTAAAACTGTCCTATGCTCCTCCAAAAGGAAGGATCCAAACCTACAGCTTGAGTTAATTTTAAATAACAGCAATTCAGTGGCCAATAAGTAGGTGCAAAGTGTAGTTCTTTTTATGCCCCATTATTCTGAGAGGCCACAGGAAAAAATGCACCACAATCTGGCTCCCAGCCTGTCGCCATGAGAACAGCAAACTGGGACCAGGTGGTTCCAACACACAATCCTCATCACTAGAGGGTCCTGTCTTTAACCACCTTTTACCACAGTCATTCCTTTCTTTATACTTCAAATAAAGAAAATTCCAAGGTCTCCTTGGGCAGCTTGTACTAGTGCTGAACAGCTCAAATAGCTGAAGATGCCATTCCTGAAGTTTAATTCCTTCCTGAAGAGTAACAACCATGTCTTCTCTACCTGGTCATGACTTTTCGGGGGGGGGGGGTGTGACAGTGACACGGATAACGATGCCACATTTAGGGGAAGGAACACTATCAGTGAAGGAGCAATGAAGTAGGGTGGTGTGGGTTCAAGAGACATGGGAAGAATAGTGGGGTGGGAATGGAGAAGAAAGCTGAGGGTGAGAATTCAACTGAGCTGGCAGGAATGCAGTTAGAGGAAAAGGACTGCAAGTAAATTGACAATTTTTCGTAAGCCCTTATCTAATAAAAATTATTCTAAAGAAAGAATCTCAAGAGCCACAGGGGACTAGGGAAGGAAAAGCAGCTAAGGGAAGTAGAAGGAGGAAATACATCAAGAGGGAAGCTTTCCAACATGTTATAAGCTTCCCCAATCAAGGCATAATAATGTAGATTCCTTTCCTTTTTTCTTTTTTTAAGTGTTGTTGTGAAGGCCACATAGGACCAACATCTAAATTGCCTGTGCCTGATTTATTTCAAACACAAGGTCAGCTTAACTCACTAATAACCCAAGTCATTTCTTCATGTTCCAAGAGGGGATTTGCTCAGGTGCTCGACTTGGCTTCCTTGACAGATTCATCAACAATGAATCCCAAAGTTAAGCGTGTGTATATAAGTGACCATGCATTCCTTCCATAGGCGAAGGTGAAGCTAAGAGGTTGTTGGCTGACATCCACCGCTGAAGTGGACTACTTGCAGGGTCATGAAAAAAAGGTTCTGCTGCAGCAGATCTCCAACTGAACGCTGGTGAAATGCTGCAGTTCAAATTAAATCTTGGCACAGATCATGGCGGGGGGAGAGGGGGAGGATGCACGTGGCTGGAGGAAGAGATGAAAAATGTAAGCCATGAGCAACTTAGAGATGGAGTGAAATAACAAATCCTCTCACTGACCTGAATTTACCTTTTGACCCAGCATGCTTTCGAACCGATCTTCAGCTCAGCTAACTAAAGGACTAGTGAAGCTGCTTCTCTCTATTTCAGGGGTGGGGACTGGATCAGGCAGGAGGGCCAAATCAGTAGCTTCCACCTTCCTCACAGTCCATGTCTGACTAGTGGGTTGAGTCACCCACTTGCCTATCAACTGACATCACTATTATATTAGGTGACTTCAATTCACAAGGGCCTTCAGAAACACATTTCAAAGCATGATCTTGAGCCAATGATTTGAAAGGGGCTTTGAAAGGCACCACTGATTAGCCCCTTTTGGCTGAGCCAGGTATTTCCCTGCTCCACACCTGACGTTTTATATGACATCAGGTGAATGACAGGTACAGTCTGGCAGTCCTCATTAAGCCTGTGGACTTATTATTATTATTATTATTATTTATTTATTTTATTTATATCCCGCCCTCCCCAGCCAAAGCCGGGCTCAGGGCGGCTAACAACAATCAAATAATCAGTCAAATAATCACACAATCTAAAAATATTTCATTATAAAAATTAATTAAATCAAATTGATGGCAACCAATTAAGCAAAATTCTGTGCAGGTTGCCAGAGGAGGGAGTCAGGCTGCGCCCTGACCAAAGGCCTGGCGGAACAACTCTGTCTTGCAGGCCCTGCGGAAAGATGTCAGGTCCCGCAGGGCCCTAGTCTCTTGTGACAGAGCATTCCACCAGTTTGGAGCTGCAGCCGAGAAGGCCCTGGCTCTAGTTGAGGCCAGCCTAACCTCTCTGAGGCCTGGGACCTTGAGGATGTTATTATTTGCAGACCGTAGGTTTCTCTGTGGGGCATACCAGGAGAGGCGGTCCCGTAGGTACGAGGGTCCTAGGCCGTATAGGGCTTTAAAGGTTAAAACCAGCACCTTAAACCTGATCCTGTACTCCACCGGGAGCCAGTGCAGCTGATATAGTACCGGATGAATGTGCTCTCGCAGCGAAGACCCCATAAGGAGTCTCGCCGTGGCATTCTGCACCCGCTGGAGTTTCTGAGTCAGTCTCAAGGGCAGCCCCACGTAGAGCGAGTTACAATAATCCAGTCTGGAGGTGACCGTCGCATGGATCACAGTGGCTAGGTCAGGACGAGAGAGATAAGGGGCCAACTGCTTAGCTTGGCGGAGATGGAAAAATGCCGCCTTTGTTATAGCTGTAATCTGCACCTCCATAGGGAGGGAGGTATCGAAGATTACACCCAAACTCTTAACGGACGGTGCTGGCACTAATTGCACCCCCGCAAGAGATGGGAGTTGCCCCCTCGATCCCATATCGTCCCGCCCCAGCCAGAGGACCTCTGTCTTCGAAGGATTTAACTTCAACCGGCTCCCACGTAACCATCCAGCCACAGCTTCCAGACATCTGGTCAGTGTATCTGGGGCCGAGTCAGGATGGCCATCCATCAACAGATAGAGTTGGGTGTCATCAGCATACTGATGGCAACCCAGCCCAAAACTCCGGACAAGCTGGGCGAGGGGGCGCATAAAGATGTTAAAAAGCATCGGGGAGAGAATTGCACCCTGAGGCACTCCACACACCAAGGAGTGGCGTGATGACAATTCCCCCCCAAGCGCCACCCTCTGTCCCCGACCAGAGAGAAACGAGAGCAGCCATTGAAGGACTGTGCCCTGGATCCCCATGTCAGCAAGGCGGTGGTCCAGGAGTTCATGATCGACCATGTCAAAGGCTGCTGACAGATCTAGAAGAATCAGCAGCCCTGACCCGCCTCGATCCAGCTGCCTGCGGAGATCATCTGTTAGGGCGACCAGAGCCGTCTCGGTCCCATGACCAGCGCGGAAGCCGGACTGGAATGGGTCCAGAGCAGATGTTTCATCCAGAAACTTACCAAGCTGTTCAGCAACCGCTCTCTCAATCACCTTACCCAGGAATGGAAGATTCGAGACCGGGCGGTAATTGGATAGATCTGAGGGATCTAATGATGTTTTCTTTAAGAGCGGACGCACCACCGCCTCCTTCAGTTCCCCTGGGAATATCCCGGTGCCAAGGGACAAATTGATGATATCCCCCAGGGGGGCCCGCACCTCGTCTGGACACGCTCTAATCAGCCATGACGGGCACGGGTCAAGAGGGCAGGTGGTGGGCTTTCCAGCTTGGAGGAATCTGTCCACATCGGCTGGAGATATCCGGTCAAAGTGGTCCAATACTGGACCCGAGGAAAGTCGAGGGGCCTCCAGTTCCTTTATTGTATCCAAATTGGGGTTAACTTGAGGTTTCTCATCCCTGCTCTATTTTAAGAAAGGTGTGAAGCAAAAATGCCTTGAAGCACAAATGCTTTCCTTCTTGAACTGTGAAAAAAAGCAAAAGGTAGACACTGAGTTTCCTGATTTCCAGACACAATCTCCCTAATGAACAGCCCCTAGTTGGAACACTTTCTGGTGCTCTAAAGATTAGGCTTGTATTAGCATACATAACCACCATGATCTCATTTTTTTAATGGTTATGCTCTGTACTCCTAAGCTTCAAGAATTCTGATACAACTCAAAGTGCGCTTTCAGCAGTTAGCATATTTGCTGGCAAAATAGGTTTACAATCTCATTTCCTGTTTTCCTTTCATTGTGACATCTGTATAATTTTGCCCCAAATGACATGAGGGGCTTCTCTCTCACTCCACAAGAGAAGGGTGATGCTGCCACCAGGACCAATATGGGGTGATTAAGCAGGACTGTGTCATACTCTCACTTTACAAGGTTTCCTACCGATACACACACAGTACTCGCTGGCTCCAACCTTACTGGCAATCTTAGCCGTTTCCTCCAATGCTTGTCTATTCCCAAGAACTATTGATTATGTGTTTTTTTTTAAATCTGAATTTTCAAACCTGAAGCACCTATTTTATGAATATTATCCCCCTCCTTTATTGAAATTCAAAGCAGCTAACAAAAGTTAAAGCCTGCGCAAAATCAATATTGAATTAAAAGCTGTAACACTTCAAAACCACAGAAAACAACAAAACAATAAAAGCAACGAGGTCAGATTGATTGAAGTATCACCCCACTCCCCAAGCCTCAGTTTTGGGACCTGATTACATTGACATAAGTAGGGGTTGCCAACCTTTTTGGGCCCATGTGCGAGAGTGTTGTGAGCACCACCCTGCCACCTCTCCATCCCTTTCCCTGTGCTAGACAAAACAGAAAGAGCAAAGGTACATGCATGTGGGTCTCTCTACTATTCCAAGGTGTCCGGGTAAGTATGAGATCTAACAGAATTAAAAACAGATCTACTTGAGTATGTCTGATTTTACACAGCGTCCCCTTAAAACCCACTAAATTAAAGCTTCCAGTAGCAAACTGCACCGTAGCAAACTGCACAGTAAAAAGAACTGAATGTATGATTTTCACAGTTTAGTCAATGGAGGCAGGTATGACCTGCAATTTGATGATTGTTGGGGGAAGAGGAAACATGAAGAAAACACGCAATTCTAAGAAGACCCATTTTTCTGAATCTGACACAGGCATGTGTGAATCCCTGCACATGCCTTCTCTCGCACAAATTTATGCTACCCCCTCCATCCACCCCCCTTGGCACCACATCTTATCTTTCCTTGCACCTGTTTTCTTCCTCCTTTCCCTTCTAACATCTCTGTTGCTCTGCTCTCTGCTGCTCAAATGCCAAACTGAACTTTGAAAAACACAAGGAGTTGAAAGGGGAAATAGGAAAGACTCTCAGAGGCCTCATGGGCACCAGGTCAAGCTCTCAAGGGTGTCAGTGATCTCATTGGCCTCATGTTGATAATCCTAGCCTTAGAACATGGATGCTTCTGAGCATGCCCAGAATTCAGATCACTCCACAAAGTGAGATCACAGTCTTCCACAGTCTCACATTTAGGTTTACACAGGTCAGAGGAGCTTCAAAGGTAACTTGAGCCCCTTCACCTGCTTTTTACATTTTATATCTACTGCAAAAATCAGGCAAACGTGATTTAAAAGACCTGGCCAGTAAATGAGGATCATTCTGCCCGTTACAGTTTGCCAAAAATATCAAAATGGCACGAATGATCTAATGATCTTTCTTTCTATTGTGTAATGTTGTCCATTCTACATTATCAAAAGCTTCCAACTGTTTACTTCCTACATTAGATGTGAAAGCCTTCGAGCCTGACATATTTACACAAAATCTATAACTATATCAATTTCCATAACTCTAAATCCTGCCCCCCCCCCACACTTTAAGCTATAACCTACTACCAAAGTCCAAAACAGCTGTCTTAATTTCCTTCCAAGCCAGGACAAAAAATTAACACTTGATGCTAGGATTAAGTTCACTTGCAATCATTCACTAAACCATGGGGCATCAAGGCAGACTGTGGGGAAGATGACGGCAAAGCAGACAACAGAAAATAAAGTCACTGTATGGATAAAACTACTGCCTCTCCCCACAGGAAGATGATCAAATCACATAAGACAATAGGCTGCCCATTTACCTGTTTGTGAGCATGGTCATAGGAATTGATGTGGTTGTCAAACTCTTGATGCTTCTGATACTGCTTATCACAGAGCTCACAGTAAAAATTTGCTCGAAGGTCCTCAAGGGCCTTGGCAATCGCCTTTTCTTTGTCCACATAATCCTGTAACAGCAGACAGAATCTATTACACTTTGTTTAACTAGCGCAGCAACAACAAAATGGTCAGGAAAGGTCTAGAAAGCATTAAAAAGGCCTACTGGCAACAGTCTATTTAGCCGCTACTTTTCAACTCACTGCTTAGGCTATACCAGGGGCCGGCAACCTTTAAGACAAAAAGAGCCACTTTGACCCGTTTCCGAAGGGAAAAAACTGGGAGCCGCAAAACCATTGCAACATTTAAAACAAATATATCTGACAGTGGGCGGGAAGGTGGCGTCGGGACGGTGCGTGACTAATGCATGCACCGCCCCCATGCGTTGTCACAGCCAGTACAGCGCCCGCCACAGTGGGGA
The DNA here is from genome assembly GCF_965113315.1 of Podarcis vaucheri. NCBI lineage: Eukaryota > Metazoa > Chordata > Lepidosauria > Squamata > Lacertidae > Podarcis > Podarcis vaucheri. The sequence continues at coordinate 44,695,273 of NC_138751.1, read as the reverse complement.
GTGTCAGGGCGCACAATGCGCCTCCTCCCCTCGCTAGTATCCGCCCCGGGGCCGCGGCAAAGGTGTAAAAGAGCCACATGCGGCTACGGAGCCGCGGGTTGCTGACCCCTGGGCTATACAGTAGTACTTCTGGTTACGTAACCCTCTGGATGCGTAAACTTTGGGATGCGAAAGCAGCAAACCCAGAAGTATTTTACAGGGTTTTGCTGCGTGTGCATGCACAGAAGCGGTCCTCAGGTTGCGGAAACCTCTGGATCCGACCGGACCTCCGGAATGGATCCCGTCCGCAACCGGAGGTACCACTGTACTGGTTTTTTAAGCCGCTAGTTGCCATAGGAATGCAGAATCCAAGAGGCCTCTACCACTGGCCAGGCAAAAAGGGTCCCTGAGGCTACACCTCTTGCTACCAGGAAAGATCATCATGGCAAGGGGGAGACCAACCTGGCCCCATTTATCGGCCAGAGAAGGAGCAGCTGCAGGGAGTTTGTTCCCTTCCCAAGTACAGGAAAATGTGTCAGTTACCTGCGACTGAAGAACTGAAGGGAAGCACAGGCTCTGGCCTCTGCCATCAGCCATGTGATCTAGGGCCACTAGAAGGCTTCCCAGAAGGAATTGGCTATTAAGTTTAATAGTTGAAACTGGGTGGACCTGAAACGCATTCTGCTAGTACAGTGCCTTTGCAAGAATTCCAGCAACCAGTCAATGGTCCACTGATGGATCTTGTCCCTTGACTGGTTTATAAAGTTCATGACTTGTGCATATGTGATCAAGTGAGTCCGCACAAAGACGTTTTATCCACAGCACAGGGAATTCATTTGGGTACCTTGTACTTCTGTCTCAGTTCTTCGGTGTCTTCCTTCTCCACTTCCAAGACCCGCCTCCGTTCTGTGGCGTCTTCGGCATAATCAAGCTAATCAACAAAAGCAGAGAGAGATCAGTCAGCCATGCATGCACACTGAGCATTACCCAACCAGAGAAAACGTCACATGTAGCAAACATGCAACTGATTCCTCTCCAATGTGAGTCTGCTCGTCCCCACAGTGAGAACAAAATACAAAACAATTAGCTAATTATTTCCATGCTGGCGAACCCCCAGTAGGGACACCAGATGCTAAGTAATAGATTTTTGTTTCAAGGAAATTAGTTTTATTTATTTGATTAAGCAAGATTTATACACCATTTAAGAAAAAAAATCTCTAAGCATGAAGGTGCACAAAAAACTAGGAGCCCGACATTAAGGTTTCAATAGGATCAAAAAGAAAAAAGAAAAAGAAGAGGGCAGTTCCCCCCACAATACTGCCAAGCTTAATCCCTAAAAAAGAAAGCAACATTCAAAATTTATGCCAACCCAGTCAAAGAAATGACTGCATTGTTTTATTCAGAGCCTATTCTGTCTACTCTGGCTGACAGAGACTCTCCGAGGTCTCAAGCAGAAATTTTTCCTAGTCCTGGAGAGCCTTTTAACTGGAGGTGCCAAGAAGAGATCCTGGAAACCTCAGCACACAAAGCTAGAGTCCCTTCCTGACTATACTGACTCTGAACTTTTGGAAATCCCAAATTTAATTATTATAACTGATAGCTACTGACAATAGCAGCATGAAACCACTATCCATCTGTCTGGTCCCTTTTAAAGCCTTCTAAATGAACAGGATTCACCACATCTAGCAGAAACTGACACCACGTACTTCTGAATTTCCATGAATCTGCCGGCAATTCCAATGGATGGCCCCGGCTCATGTTTTGAGAAGACAACTGTAGCAATTGTAAGGCACTGCGCTAGAGACTGTATGATTTTTAATTATAGTTTTACACACATAGAATCATAGAGTTGGAAGAGACCACAAGGGCCATCAAGTCCAGCCCCCTGCCAAGCAGAAAACACCATCAGAGCACTCCTGACATATGGTTGTCAAGCCTTTGCTTAAAGACCTCCAAAGAAGGAGACTCCACCACACTCCTTGGCAGCAAATTCCACTGTCGAACAGCTCTTACATGTCATGGACTACCAGAGTGAAGCTTGCGGACCACAGTTTGGGAACTTCTGGTAGGATGTTTGGCATCAGCTACAAAGCAGAGAAGTCACCACTACTTCTCCAGTGTGCTCAGCAATCAAAATATGCTGCATTCTTCCGACATTGATTATAGTTCATCAGTTCATTAGGTTACTTAAATTTGGCGCGTTTTGTTCACATCATCAACAGCATTAACTGAGTAACCTTTCCCACGGCACAAGTGTGGGGCAATTTTGTACTTTTTAGGGGATAAGCAAACTTTTGTGCACAAGAATAGTAACAGACCCATTTAATATGTTTGTTAAATGTTCAATTATTATTTTAATCAGCTGATTGAAGGCTAATATACAACTTTCTTTCCAGGAAAAGAAAAGTGGAGGAGGAGGAGTCTGTGTTCTCAATGTCGTCATTCAAGATATTCAAAATCTTCAAAAAGCACCCCCTCCCCCAAGGAGCTCCATATGTACAGAGGCACTGCATTTTTATTATTGTATAAAGCATCTCTATAGCCCTCCTTGCCGACAAAGGTCAGTTTAGTTAAAGCTATGGTTTTCCCAGTAGTGATGTATGGAAGTGAGAGTTGGACTATAAGAAGGCTGATTGCCGAAAAATTGATGCTTTTGAATTATGGTGCTGGAGGAGACTCTTGAGAGTCCCATGGACTGCAAGAAGATCAAACCTATCCATTCTCAGGGAAATCAGCCCTGAGTGCTCACTGGAAGGACAGATCCTGAAGCTGAGGCTCCAATGCTTTGGTCACCTCATGAGAAGAGAAGACTCCCTGGAAAAGACCCTGATGTTGGGAAAGATTGAGGGCACAAGGAGAAGGGGACGACAGAGGACGAGATGGTTGGACAGTGTTCTTGAAGCTACCAGCATGAGTTTGACCAAACTGCAGGAGGCAGTGGAAGACAGGAGTGCCTGGCGTGCTCTGGTCCACGGGGTCACGAAGAGTCGGACACGACTAAACAACCAAACAACAACAACACATACTGTACACTGAATGGTAGATCACTTACCTCCATTTCCATCCGTCCCATGCCCATGACATCATATTTGACGACAATCGGGATGGGATCTGTCCTTCCTGCAAGAGAAGAAAACCGGTTAGGGGTGTGTTGGGTAGGGTGGGGAGAATGATCAGCCTCTGGTGAGTCGCTTTGTACACATTGGGTTTGGGTTGGTTAGAGATCTTGCCTTGGAGTGCAGAGACCAGAAAGCTACAGAGAACCAAACACAAGCCATTCTCACAGCTTACAATCACAAGCCCACATATTTCGGGCACCAGACCTGTTCTGCTTTTAGCCCTTGCTGCCGGCAGCTCTCAGCCCAGATATTCTAGCAACTTTACAGTGAGATCAAACACCTTCACACTGGAAGATAAAATAATTCTGGGCATGGAGGAAGAACACAAAAGAGAGATTCGGGTGATGAAACAGAATACTAGGTATTCCTGAATGATCTTGGCTGAAGATCAGAAATGTTCTAGTTAATAAAAACGCACTAATGCCCAGCAAGTCTAGCTTTACAAACAAAACACTGAATAGGAAGGTAGAATTCTTCCCTCTGCAATGTTAAGCTTTAAGACTTTCAACCAAAAAATGGGCCTCCTGGATTCTGAGTGGATTCTGCCACTCTGGGTGTCCTATTCTTTACTTGTAAGCTGTGAAAAGGACTAGTTGCGAAGAAAACTGACTTTGAAACTAATCAAACTATGCTGAAGATTCCGTACGTATTTTTAATTCACTCATAACCAGCCAAACAAAGCAAAATGGGGCAGACGAGCACTTTGACTATCACAGCCTTTGGGGGGGTGTTTATTTTTACATCACAACATGCGCTGTGAGTTGTGATGTAAGGCCACTGGAAAAAAGGAGTTACTTACCTTATCCGGTGCATACCTTGAGTGAAAAAACAGAACGTTTACTTCCCTTATTATCTGTCTTGGGGGGATCGGTGTCAATAATATACTCTCTTTGTTATACACACAAATACACATATTATTATACCCTTGGGCCAAAAGATGTCCAAGCTTGAGTTGTGCCAAAATAAGGAGACCAGATTGTCAAAATCAATCCACATGGCACAAGAGGTATTGCTTTAGAGAACCCATGTCTCAAAAAGTTGGCTATCAACACCTTTTGACTTTTTAGAGCTAGTGTAGTCCAGCTGACAGAGGGCTGCACTTAAGAGACCTGGGTTCACATCTCACCTCTGTCAAAGGACTCGGGTGGCCTTGCCTCTGCTCCTTATCTCTGCAGTATGAATTGTGGCCTTCCTCACAAGATCATTGTGAGGGGTATTTTTATTGAAGAGTTCTTTGCACTTGAAGTGCCATCAAAGCAAAGACAAACCAATTCCAGACTCTCCCAGACATAAATTTAACTTGGGAATGAAAATCAGCATGGTTCCAAACCAAACAAGTGTCTTACACAGAAGAACCATTTTCAACATATTTATAATTTGGAATGTGGGGCTGAAAGATTCAAATCTAGAAAAACTGGTCTCTCCAATAGCATTTTCCACCAATGTAGCTTTTATATAGGTATATGCACATTTTCAGTAAAAAGGGGGGTGGGGAGGGGATTTTATGCCCAATGGTATAAGAAGCAGTGACTGCAATTTTGAGCAAAAGGACCAAATTCATGATAGCTTATTAAAAACTATACACATTTCCCTACCCCCAAAAATGTTTGTTTTCTTTTCTTCAAGAGTTGTGATAGTTGTATCCAAGTTTGTGATTGTGACAGGCTCCTTCATAATATGAAGAATGTATCAGTACTTTTGCTTTCTAAGGCAGTCAAAGTTTTTAGTTTTTCAATTAGCTAGAAAATTGCCGTAGCAACTGCTAACAACACCCACCACATGTTGGGAGAAGAGAGGCGGGAAATCAAGTTTGGACAATATTAGAAATTTGATATTTGAAGTGATTCTCCACAAATTTTTGGCAGCTCTAACACAAACATCCCTTCTGAGCATTAACCCCTCAATGAACAAGGATCAGACACGAAAGAGTGCATGAAGAAATGGAAAGGAAAAAAAGGGAAATGAAAAGACCAAGCAGAAAAGATGAAGGCTACAACAGAGAAAAGTAAGCCTAACATATTTGGTGCTCTGATGACAAAAAAAGAAGTAAATTCAGTCTGAAAATTAAAAATTACCACTAAGTTTACCATCACCACAACAAGTCCCGGATCATTATGCTGTAAAAAAGAAACACCATTTGTTAGGCAGGAAACTGTCAGGGACAGAAAACAGGCCTATGGGGCAGGGGGGATGTGTAGGGGGAAGGAATGAACGTGGCGCCTAAGACTTCCTGCCCGCCCGCCCGCCCCACCCTTCTTGAAACTGGGAACAAGCTGCAACTCTGGTTTACAAAGTTTTTTTTTTGGTTTGTTTTTTTTTTGTAAATTGACGACGAGAACATGTCCCCTGATGTTGTTCGACTACAACTCCCATCATCCCTGAGCACTGGTCCTGCTGGCTAGGGATGATGGGAGCTGTAGTCCACAATCATCTGGGCATCAAAGGTTGAGAAAGGCTTGTCTAGATCCCCCAAGAGCTTTAGGGTGAAGGTATGAAACATGAAGCCTCTTAATCTATGGGATGGCGCCATTTAGTATCTAGACTGGTGCTGGAAGAAGAGGGGCCTGGCTTCGTGCCCCCCTGCATGAAGTCTCATAGAATGGGGGGCAGACTATTACTTCACAAAAGGAAAAACTAGTATGTCAGTGAAAATATTATATATTTCAACTTATTTCCCCTGACATATTAGTTTTCTATGGTGAGGGCATGTTGGGGGGGGTGTTATGAAGCATTCAATCACATGTTTCCACCTGGATGACATTTGCCACTTAAGGGGCAAGTTAAATGAGAGGTGGAAGATCTAATTTTCCAAATTGTTAAGTTGTTCAGCCAGGGGAGTGTGGGACACTTCATAAGAATGATGAACGATGGACGGGGAGGGGAGTTAAATTTCCCCGCCACCCACACCAATATCACAATTGATTGTATGCATTTCCCAGCAGGACCAGCAGGCCAGAGGTGGCTGATTTATACTGGGAAAACAATGCATGAGAGAAGAAATTAAACTGATCCAATTCTCTAGTTAGCCGCTATGGCAACTTGAGAATCTGGATAGACTCGGAACATGTGTCACAAAACAAGAACGCAGCTAGCTGTAGCAGTTTCCTTGTAAGAACGTTTGACAACTTCCACCATGGCCCCTGCTCCATACCCCAATGTAAAGTCATCCTTTCCTTTCCAGAATTCTAATATAAGGGCAAAGGCCGTCAACTCTACACACCTGTCACTAAATGTATTAATTACACTGCCAAACTGAAGCACAATTTATTCAATTACATTAAAATTTATGTGCTGTTTTGGGGGCAAAAAAAAAAAAGTCCCCCAAGAGCTGCTTACATCATTATTATTTTAAGTTATTTTAAGACAAGAAACTGAATGAAATAAGCTGCAAAAAATAAATAGAAATAAATTACAGAAGAGACATCAAGCATCTGCAACAAAAAGCCAGATAATAAGGGAGTATGTCCTTCAATGCACCCTGGACCCAAACCATTTATGGCTTTGAAGGTGATAACCAGCACTTTAAAAATGGGGCTCAGAAATAAACCAGGAACCAGTATAGATCAAAGAGTGCTAAAATATCATGCTCTGAATGGGAGGCCTCATCAGCAGCTTAGGAGCAACATTCTCCATCAGCTGCCAGTTCTGAGACAAACTGCAGTTGTCTAAGCTGAACATGAGCAAATGTGTGAGAGTGGCTGTATCTGCCTTCTCCAGGAAAAGGCCAATGATGATACACTGTCTTAAGCTATGCGGAAGCACTTCTGACTATTGCCAAATGGAGCCAAGGAGAAAAGCCGGGCTCAGAAGCACTTTCAAACTGCAAACCTGAGCCCTTCGAAAGGAGTGCTTCCCCTCCAAAAACAGGTCAAACACACAATCTTTCTCGCTGACCAAGATAACTTTGTCTTGTTTGGGTTTTCAGGTTGTTAGACTACACTCTGCTCCCAGGCACCAGTTTAGGATTTCAACTGCCTTCATAGAAGATCCCAGTATTTGAGTTACATGTCATCCACATACAAACAACCCCACCCTCTAATTCTCTGGACAATCCCCCTCCCCGTTGTTTCATTCCAATGACAAACAGGATGGAAGACGGGGAACATGACAACCCAAAGGCCAAGGACCACCTTCTGAAACCTGCACTCCAAGAAGGACCAGAAACAGCACAAATTACTGCCCTCCCCAGGACCTGACTGGCCAGGTACCGTATTTTTCGCTCTATAACACGCACCCGACCATAACACGCACGTAGTTTTTAGAGGAGGAAAATCCATAGGCATGCCACCCGTAGGCATTCCCTCCATAACACGCACAGACATTTCCCCTTACTTTTTAGGAGGAAAAAAGTGAGTGTTATGGTGCAAAAAAGACGGTAATCCTGAAAAATACCATGGCTGATGGCCTGAAAGGTCCAAGAGAACATAGGTGTGCTCCCTAGTCCAGCACAGGCTGTCCACCAATGCAGTCTCAGTCTCTGGGCCCAGAAACCAGAATGAGATGTCTCGACGTGATCTGTATCATCCAATAACTTTTATCTGCCTTTGCCCACAGTTGAATGGTTTGTTTCCCCCTGGTTCCAGAATCACCTTTCGGAAAAAGCAGAATCTATACTTCTTGGTATAGTGAGGCAAAGTATTTCCAGGGCTGCAGTGTTAAGAAACAGAGTGATGCTTCATGTCCTAAGGATAGCTGAGTTGGTTGGAGTTTCGATACCTGTATGGTACCGAAACACTAAGGTTGCAGTTTCGATACCTGTATGGTACAGCTGCATACAGTGGTGCCTCGCAAGACGAAAAGAATCCGTTCTGTGATTCTCTTCGTCTAGCGGTTTTTTCGTCTTGCGAAGCAAGCCCATTGACGGATTAGCGGATTAGCGGCTTTTAGCGGCTTATCTGCTGATCGGATCAGCTGATAAGCGGCTTAGCGGCTTAGAAAAAGGGGGGAGGGGAAAAAAACAGCAGGAACTCGCAAGACATTGTCGTCTTGCGAAGCAAGCCCATAGGAGATTCGTTTTGCGAAGCTCCTCCAAAACGGAAAACCCTTTCGTCTAGCGGGTTTTCCGTCTTGCGAGGCATTCGTCTTGCGGGGCACCACTGTATTCGGGTTGGACTGGGTGATCCTCAGAATCCAATTCAACTTCTATGAAAGGGAGCACCTGACTCTAACAGGTACCACTTGGAAGGAGATTCGTATTGCTTCATTAGGAGGGATGCTGCAGACTGATCCCATCACTAACAGCAAGCTCTCCAATAGAGCACGTTAATTGATTGATTCAGGCAAAGCAATTACTAGTTAAAAGCTGTTAACAACTTCTTCCATTTATGTGTGAAAGAGACCATTTCAGTCTTATTTGTAAGAAGAATAAGTTGTTCTTAAAAACGCTTAACTTCTAAGATGTGAGCAATGCTTGGCGAGATCTCACTTAGCAAAATGGAAGGGGGGAGGAAAGCAGATGGTGTGTTCATGCCTTCGCTGGGGAGACATTTTTCCAAGGAGCTCAGAGCTGCATATAATGAAATACCCAGGCTGTCTTCCTTTCCCCTCAAGGTGCTGGCCAGACAATAAGTTGCCTTTAGGCTAGAGATGTTAAATTTCAGATGAGCCAGAAGGTCAAAACGCTCACTTAATAAATATGTCCAGAGGCAACACACATATTTTTGCATCACCAATAGCAGAGAGCGTGTTTAGAAATATCCCAGCCCTCATCATTCAAGCAATATTTCCACGTACTGCCTGCCAAAATCCTTTCAACAGCACTAGCACCAATCTTCCCTTGTCAACTCCCCCTTTATCGTCTAAGCCCCTTCCCCATTTGCCATTGCTTAAGCCTCAAAATCCCTTCAAGTATCTTGCCAACAAATTTCCACGTCATCCAAGCTCTATAAATAAAATTCATTTGAATAAGTATGTGTCACTTTGGGGGCCTTAAAAAGGGTCCCCAAAGAGGCTGAAATAAAAATACATTAAATTTTATTTTCTACTAACTAAATAGGCTACATTGCATTCCTCTCCCTCCCTCTCTTCCTTATTTCTCTTCTGGGGTGGAGGAAAATCAAAGACTATAGAAGATTCTGCCTCTCTTTAGTCAAGTTGTTTGGAAGTTCTGACATAGCAGAGCTTGGGAGAAGGGAAGGGGCTTACGGATTCTTACGGCAAGAAGGGAAACTACTAGCCTGCAGAAGAAGTTGCTCCTGTCCAAATACCAACCCCTTTTAAAATGAAAACCAAGATACAGTGGTGCCTCGCAAGACGAAAATAATCCGTTCCGCGAGTCTCTGCGTCTAGCGGTTTTTTCGTCTTGCGAAGCAACCCTATTAGTGGATTAGCGCTATTAGCAGTTTAGCGGCTATTAAAGGCTTAGCGGCTTAGAAAAGGGGGGGAGCGAAAAACATCGCAAGACGTTTTTGTCTTGCGAAGCAAGCCCATAGGGAAATTCGTCTTGCGAAGCGCATCGAAAAACGGAAAACCCTTTCGTCTAGCGGGTTTTTCGTCTTGCGAGGCATTCGTCTTGCGGGGCACCACTGTAGCTTTTTAAACAATGTACATGGTATCTTTACGGCTCGATATTCTACAGCTTAAATACTCCACATACACCCCATGCCATCTGCAGACCCGTGACAGAAACACATGCTTAACCTTTTTTTTTTTTTTTAAAGGAGGAACTCCAAGTTGCATTCCTCATACAGCACCTGCCTTAAGCTTTGCAAATATCTGAAAGATAATCTAGCAAGACATGTGGAGGTGGAGAAAGAAAGCAGGCTGTGTGAAGCCTCTGGGCCAGTCCCAGCAGGTGTCCGTTCTCTGAGTTCTCACATTTCCTTGGGATTTAAAGAAACAGAAGTGCTTTTTGAACATTAAAACTTTGCATTAGAAAAAAGAGTAGGGCTATTATTTACTTATTCATTCAACTTATACACTGCCCTATACCTGGAGGTCTCAGGGCGGTTCACAACAAGACCACAACCTATAAAATCAAACCAAAAGCAATAGCCCCCCCAAAAAAGCCGCATTCTAAAAGGGTGTTGGATGTCAATAAGATCAACCAAAGGCCTATGTTTTCAGTTGCTGTGCAGTAAGGACCAATGCACTGTATGCTGCGTAGCAAAGCCCTGAGTTGCAGAAATCCCTCTCTCTCTTTGTTCCAGGCAAGACCAGTGATATCATGCAAACACCTAAGGTCCAGGGACACTGTGATTTGCCCAGCACTGGCCTGAGCACCAAGTGTAGGAATCTAAGGCACTGATACTGCAGGATAAAGTGGTACCTCAGGTTAAGTACTTAATTTGTTCCGGAGGTCCGTACTTAACCTGAAACTGTTCTTAACCTGAAGCACCACTTTAGCTAATGGGGCCTCCTGCTGCCGCCGTGCCACCGGAGCGCACAATTTCCGTTCTCATCCTGAAGCAAAGTTCTTAACCTGAAGCACGATTTCTGGGTTAGCAGAGTCTGTAACCTGAAGCGTATGTAACCTGAAGCGTATGTAACCCGAGGTACCACTGTACTATAATTCTTAGGCAATAAAGAGCTGGGAATGGATGTCTGAGCCTGACAAAAGCCCCTTCCTGCTGCAGGTTGTTGGAGGGGGGTGGGGGCTAATATAGAAAATACATGCATATAACCAGATATGCATCTTGGCTTACAAATAATAAAAAAGCATTTTTGCTAGCAGCATTGAGTGTTGGAAGGAGCTCTGAAATGAGATAGCCAGTGGGGGTGGGGTGGGATTTGCAATTAAAAAAAATATATGGTGTGTGTATTGTACTGGATCCAACATGTGTGTGCAGCTGCACACCTTCTTTCTCCTGACTCTTGCAGCAGCACACTTTCTTCCCTAAGTTTCTCTGTTTTCCTCCGCACAGTCTCCCAGACTTCTTTCCTTTCCTTTCTATCCTCTTGGCTTCTCCACTTTCTGTTCAAGAGCTCTGAGATTTACACAGAGCTGTAAAAGGAGCAGAAAGGAGTAGTTTGTTTGGTTTCCTGCTTCAGCTGTTAGGTACTTTTCAGGGAGAAGGGCAGTGCTTTCCCCCCCTAAAAAAATGTTTAGGTGGTACTCTCATTTTGACGCAAGAAAATCACGATTTTATAGTTCAAATCGGGGGAAATAAATACAGTATATGGACAAAAGTACAAAGATTCAGAAAATGTTTAGGGGGTATGCATATCCATGCGTACGCCCCCCCCCAAAAAAAGGAGCACTGGAGAAGGGTAACGTTTGTGATCTCATGATTAATGGGAGGGAGATCTCAGAGGCTTAATGGCCCAAGTTTAGTGTTACAAGGATGAGCCAATGTATGCTCCAAGCTCACATGCTCTGCCCTACCTCTCTTGCTCTGGCTCTGTCATGGCCATGAGAAAGGGAGGGAAGCATGTGCTAATAGTATTGATTAATCACAGTTTAGCATTATGTGCAGGGACGTGGGTGGCGCTGTGGTCTAAACCACTGAGCCTAGGGCTTGCCGATCAGAAGGTCGGCAATTTGAATCCCCGTGACGGGATGAGCTCCCATTGTTCAGTCCCAGCTCCTGCCCACCTAGCAGTTCGAAAGCACACCAGTGCAAATAGATAAATAGGTACCACTCCGGCGGGAAGGCAAACGGCGTTTCCATGCACTGCTCTGGTTTCGGTGTTCCGTTGTGCCAGAAGCGGCTTAGTCATACTGGTCACATGACCCAGAAAAACTGTCTGCGGACAAATGTCGGCTCCCTCGGCCAGCAAAGTGAGATGAGCGCCGCAAACCCAGAGTCATCCGCGACTGGACTTAACGGTCAGGGTCCCTTTACCTTTTTTAGCATTATGTGCAAACCCAAACTATGTTGTTGTTTAGTCGTTTAGTCGTGTCCGACTCTTCGTGACTTCTGTTTCTTTAAATCCCAAGGAAATGTGAGAACTCAGAGAAAGGACACCTGCTGGGACTGGCCCAGAGGCTTCACACAGCCTGCTTTCTTTCTCCACCTCCACATGTCTTGCTAGATGGTCCTTCAACAGCAACTAAGCTGGATGTTCAGCCATGAGCATGCACAGAAAGATATGTGCAGACAGACCGTTTCAGAACTGCTTCAGTGACGTATGGGCCTATCGCAGATTTAAAATACTTTATTTAAAAAACAAACAAGCCATATGAGCAAAAGAGCCTCTTATGGGAATATTTGGGAACCGGTTATCCAGAGTCTGTGAATATGTGCATCCTGCTGAACTGATTCTAAAGCATGCCCCGTTAGCGTCTGCCAACTTTTTACGGAACCAAGGAAACTTGCGCCAACTGCTAGAACCCTAGTTATAAAGTTGCACTAAATCTACCCAAAAGTCACATTCCGCATTTCTACAATGCTTTTAGTTGCAGGGATAGCTATCCTGGTTTCCTTCAACTTCTATCAGCCCCGGATAGCATGGCCAATGGTCAGTGACAATAGGAGATCTAGTCCAGCAATATCAGGATGGCACCCATGCTTTGAATAGAGAGTTGTAGAAATAACTATAATAACTAATATTATTAATTAAATTTCTGTACCGCTCTTCATCCAAGGATCACAGGGTGGTTTACAATATGGAAACACAAAAATACATAACATACTAACACACACAAAATACACCCTCGCACTTCAAAAGCTCATAAATTGTTTAATTAGCCAAAGGCCTGGGAGAAGGTATTTTTACTTGGTGCCTAAAATTATGGAACAAAGGCGCCGAGTGAATTAGGGCTAAGTCACACCCACACTGCCGAGTCAGAGTTATGGAAGATTACAGATGGCAGTTGGGTGAGCTTATGGTCAAGGTGATTCAGGGAATCCTCAGCTCATACCCTTTAGCTATCATACTACACCAGCTCCATCTTGCCTTAGCTGAACCCACGGCTTGTAGACCTATCTTCAACAAAAGGGCGTTAACAGTGTCCTCTTGGGGTTCTTTCAAACTTCTGAAAAGGGTGACTTTCCTTGCAGTGTAGCAAAGTCTTTTCAAGGGAGAGGTTAGATCTCCAGCGGTTGTAACTAGATAATAATAATAATAATAATAATAATAATAATATACCCCACCCATCTGGCTGAGTTTCCCCAGCCACTCTGGGCGGCTCGCAATCAAGTTTTAAAAACAATATAGCATTAAATATTAAAAACTTCCCTAAACAGGGCTGTCTTCAGATGTCTTTTAAAAATAAGATAGCTGCTTATTTCCTTGACATCTGATGGGAGGGCGTTTCACAGGGCGGGTGCCACTACCGACAAGTCCCTCTCTCTGGTTCCCTGTAACCTCACTTCTCGCAATGAGGGAACTGCCAGAAGGCCCTTGGTGCTGGATCTCAGGAAAAAAAGCAAGACATTGTCCTTGGATGCTTCACATATACAGTGGTACCTCTGGTTATGAACTTAATTTGTTCCGGAGGTCCATCCTTAACCTGAAACCGTTCTTAACCTGAGGTACCACTTTAGCTAATGGGGCCTCCCGCTGTCGCCGCGCCACCGGCACACGGTTTCTGTTCTCATCCTGAGATAAAGTTCTTAACCCGAGGTACTACTTCTGGGTTAGCGGAGTCTGTAACCCGAGGTGTTTGTAACCCAAGGTACCACTGTACTTTCCAGGTTATATAGCTCAGCCCGAATATGGCCTGTCATCTCTTTTCCCATGCACACAGACACAAAAGTGTATGGGCAAAAGTGTAATTTTTCAAAAACATTGCCCCCATGTTAACAATGGCCCATACCAATGCAGACACAGCTTTTCCAGAAGCAGCAGAGAATCAATATTCATAAGGACAATGGGGAAGTCGCAAAAGGCCAGATAAAAACAGGGATTGGGGTGGCCAAGGTTCCTCAACCCTGAACAATTATGATGAAAGCTGTAATTTGACCTCCAGTGTGGCAATCTCTGCCTTCTCTTGCTGGCAATAAAATGCTACAAGTACTTGGTCATACTGGAATCCTCATTTATGCAGCTAGCTTCATTTTTAGTTTGTTTCTTTCTGCTTTGTTCTCCTGTTGAATATATTCATGTGATCTTTTGCTTTCATTGTCTATTCCTGCCACCTTCCTTTCCTGTACCAGTACAACTATTATTGCATGCATTGGTTTCACTATGAATAATTTACCTCCTCCTTGCTGTCTTCCAACATCTGGTCCCAGATATGAAAGCATATGCCAGTCACGCTCCTTTCTGCACAACTGGTTTTATAAGCCAAGAGGTACAACAAAATATCAGGCTGACTTATAGCAGGCTCCTCACAAGTAGCTCTCTGCTCTTCAGGAATGGAATACTTCTCCTTTTTCACAAAGGATTTTCACCTTGAGGTGTATACATCTCAAACAATACCTGGCCAAAAACATCTAGATTTCTTTCTGTATTTAAAATATGGCAGCATATACATTGTTCTTGGCTGTGCCACATTCATCTTGACAGGAAGGAAAGTTCCATCTATATTATTGAAATATAATAATATAATATAATATAATATAATATAATATAATATAATATAATATAATATAATATAATATAATATAATATAATATAATATAATATAATAATATAATATAATATAATATAATATAATATAATATAATATAATATAATATAATATAATATAATATAATATAATATAATATAATATATAATAATTTTCAACTTGTCAGTTGCCTAACACTGTAACCTCTAGGTGACGTTCAATAAAAAGTTAACACAAGTAAATGTAATATTGATTATACGGTAGGTGATTATAATACAACTAATAATCAGTAAACACAAATGAAAGCCAACTGTCCATTTATAGGGAACAAGATAATAACATATATTGAAACAGATTGATTATTATTGTTATTGTTATTAGCCTGGGAGAAAATAAAGATCTTCACCAGGTGTCAGAATGGCATTAATGCAGGAGCCAGATGAGTTGGGAATGCATTCTACAAAGCAGTGGGTCACCACTGAAAACCCTCTCACTGCCACCCTTTGCACCTCAGAAGGAGGAGGGCTTCTGTACATGCTCTTAAGACCTGGGTAGTACCTAGTGCAAAGAAGTGTTACATCAGGTAACAGGGCCCTAAGCTGTGTAAGCTTTAGTTTATAACAGGGAGGCCCAAATTTTCACATCAAGTGGGCCGCAAGAGTACTTTAATACAGAACTCACGGGCCACACACTGCCTTGTCGACTGGGGGCGAGGAGTGAAGCCAAAATTTGAAGACCCTCCAGCCCCCACACTGGCTTCCCAAAGCCGGCTAAACAAGGTGTTGGACTTTGGGAAGGAGGCATGAAGATCTGAAAGAATCCTTGACCCTCCCACCTCCTTCCAGAAGCTGGGAAAGCACCAAGTAGGCTTTGGGAAGGAGGTAGGAGGACTCTGGGTCCCTGTCAGAGCCCTCATGCCTCCTTCCCAAAGCCCAAC
This sequence comes from Podarcis vaucheri, assembly GCF_965113315.1. Lineage (NCBI taxonomy): Eukaryota > Metazoa > Chordata > Lepidosauria > Squamata > Lacertidae > Podarcis > Podarcis vaucheri. The sequence continues at coordinate 44,679,804 of NC_138751.1, read as the reverse complement.
ACTACACTTTCCTCGGCCCAGTATACCTGAAGGAGCGTCTCCACCCCCATCGTTCTGCCCGGACGCTGAGGTCCAGCGCCGAGGGCCTTCTGGCGGTTCACTCATTGCGAGAAGCAAAGCTACAGGGAACCAGGCAGAGGGCCTTCTCGGTAGTGGCGCCCGCCCTGTGGAATGCCCTCCCATCAGATGTCAAAGAGATAAACAACTATCTGACATCTTAAGTCAGCCCTGTTCAGGGAAGTTTTTAATGTGTGACATCTTAGTGTATTTTTGGTTTTTGTGGAAGCCGCCCAGAGTGGCTGGGGAAACCCAGCCAGATGGGCGGGGTACAAATAATAAATTATTATTATTATTATTATTATTATTATTATTATTATTATTATTATTATGGAAGGTAGTGTGAGGGCTCAGGGAGAATGTCAAATGTTCCTGAAGACTGCCCAAAAAAGATATTGAGGGCCACACATTGGACCACCCTGGTTTAGAGGTTAAAACCAGCACTCAGACTGGCCTGGAAACAAATTGGAAGCCATCACAAGCAGGCAAGGATTGGCATAATATGGTCAGAATGCCCTGTCCCTGTTAATAACTTCATCACTACATCATGCTGTAACTGAAGTTTCTAAACTGTGTTCAAAAGCAGCTCCACACACAACACCACATTGCACGAATTCCAGGCAGACGTTTACTAGACCACAGACCACAAAAGCCAGGCTATCTACATCAAGATAGGCTAGTCACCCAGATATGTCTTAAAGCTCGTAAAAGACACATAGCACCAAGGCCATTTGTAGCTTCTGTGATATAATGGACCCAGGAGAGCCCCCAAGCTATGGACCAGGTCCTTTAGCAGAAGTGCAACCGTCTCCAGAACAGGTTGGATACCTCTCATACATGAGTTAATTGGTAATAAACTATATCACTGATGGTTGGAAGGTAGCAGAGAGCAGGTTTGGGCTGATCTTGTCTGGCCTGTCTGTAGCACTTTCAAAAGGCAGACCAACCAGGTTATCTAAGTGGACATTCATGCTGTAGGCACAAGTCAAGCATAGACAAGGGACATTTTAGGGAAATAACGAAAGCCACAATAGTAGGATGGGAAGAAGCAGAGACTGGGTAGCAGCTCAGAGACAATGATTTCAGAAGAGACCTCATTTGTACCTCCCAACCAACCAGCTGAAAATAAGGGTTAATTTATCTGTCCCTTCTAAAGAAACCAAATGCCTTCCTTGTGGAAAGACTCTGAAGGGGTCATGTGATCCCCAAGCAAACCTAGGTCAGTAGCCCAGAGGACGACCCTAAGCAGGGTCTGTGTACAGTGGTACCTCAGGTTAAGAACTTAGTTCGTTCCGGAGGTCCGTTCTTAACCTGAAACTGTTCTTAACCTGAGGTACCACTTTAGCTAATAGGGCCTCCCACTGCCGCCGTGCAATTTCTGTTCTCATCCTGAAGCAAAGTTCTTAACCCGAGGTACTATTTCTGGATTAGCGGAGTCTGTAACCTGAAGCGTCTGTAACCCGAGGTACCATTGTACAGCCTTTTGCAAAGGCCTGCTCTTTAGGAATGCAACTTCAGCCACCCATAGCACATTCTCAACCACAAGCAACACTTCTGGTTGAGCCATGCCCTTATAGAGTTCAAATAATCAACACTTTCCGCTTTGGGGGTGGGAATCAGCTGCCTATTAAACTTGTAGAAAATCAAGATACTATGCTCTCTGGATAACCATTTTGCTACATCTTCACTAGCAAGGACAAAGTGTTGCTAAGCAGCTGAAGTGGCTCCATTCTGCTTTTCAGAAAAGGTTGAATCACTGTTCTTGTATAGAACACTGTAACACAAGAGGACAAAGAAGCCACTCTGAAATATGCTTGGAGGGAAAATGTACCCATCCTCTTACAATGCCTACCCAAGCTGCCCACCATCATTGGAAACGGTGGAGTGATCTGGGGAAAGTGGTCTGGAAACAATGCTTGCTTAGCATTGTTTCACCCACTCTAATGCAACTCAATAACTTTTTAAGCACAGTATTGTACTTGCCATTACACTGTTACAGGAGCAGAACTGAGTATTTTAGCTTAACACTGACCAAAATCAGTGGCTGCAGTTGAATATAATGATCACAGTTTATTATCTAAACCCAGAAAAAGCATTTACTGAAACAAGCCAATTTTAAGCCATGGTTTATTAAATTGGTTTGTTTCAGTCACAGCTTGCCCAGGTTCAGATAAAACACTAAACCATGGTTAACTGCAGCAAAAGCTTGTTCTCTCCTCCATGTGGCTATGCCTATGGCTTGTTCACATAACAATAAAACAAACTTTGTTATTATCAGATGCAGCCATTAACTGGGATAGGATGAAGAACAAACATTTTCTCAAGAGGCAGTTCAACAGTGGTCCTTTTCCTCACCAGACCATGCGTGAAAACACTGAAGAAATCCCTCTTGACCTAACTCATTGAGCTTTTTAAAATGACCCATGTTTAAAAGTCCATCCTATAAACATTGTTGCTGTTAAAATTTATATCCTGCATTTCAGCATCTAGGTCTCAAAGCAGCTTACGACGATAAAAATATGCAAAATTTAGAAGAAATTAAACCCCATAAATTTAAACAAAGAACATCAGAAAATTGTACAACATCAGAGAAGCGTTCATGATGCAAAGGCTTCCTGAAATACTGTAAAGTGATTTTAACCAGTCACCTGAAATTCAGCAGGGACAGTGCTTGAGTTCTGGTGGGAGTTCCAGAGTTGGGCCCACAACACTGAAGTCATAACCTCGTTGATATGAGTTGCACTTCTGGTCCATGGATGACCACCAAGCTCCATCAGATGATCTCAGTGATCAATTTGGGATACACAAGGAAAGGCATTCTGGGCTTAAGTTATTCAGGGCTCTGTACACTAGCAGAAAAACCTTGAACCTGGCCTGGTTGCAGATGGGAAGCCAGTGCAAGTCTTTTAACACCAGTGTCATGTGTTGGCAGTAGCCTGTTCCCAGCACCGGTCTAGCCACAACATTCTGCACTAGCCGAAGCTCCCAGATCAGACTCCAGGCCATCCCCACATAGAGTGCACCACGCTAATCCAGAAATGGCTACTATGGCTATTTCCTGAAGCAAGGGAGCCAAAATTAAGATTGCATTACATATAACCAAACATGAAAAGAGAAAAGGGGACTTTCCATTTAAAGGAAGGAAAATGCATCTGGAGTACCACCTTAAGAAAAACACACAGGAATATGAAGCATTCTTTCTGTTGGTACACTCAGCAGACAACAGCAGCTTAGTTCTCCAGGCTACCATCACCATTTCAAATGCACACACTCAGGCTGCTAAAAAGGAATGTAGGGTAACACCATGATGTGTACTACACCTGCTTTAGATATGAGGGGTGTACAGATGATACCAGAAACCCAAGCATTCCCAAGCACGTCTGCAAAACATAAAGCATTTCACCACCATTAATGGTAGAAAGGCTTCCTGTCTCTAACTAGTGGGAGCCTTCAGATCAATAATTACTGAGTATCACTGGCAATTTACCTCCAGTTTATTGTACGAGTTTGTATACTTGACTAGTAGAAGCTGAATCCAGCAATCATTTTGAGCTTTCCAGAAGCAACTGGTAAAGAAGTAAGCATGGACAGCCTTGGAGTTTAGAGTTTGGTCTAGTCAAAATGCACTTTTCAACTGGGGACATTTCCCATTCAATGCAGAGGGATATGGGATAGTAATTCATTGTCTGCTCAACATGGAGCAGAGAGGAACATTAATTTAATCTTCACTCAAGTGACAACCTACACATAGGGAACAGGAGGAGTATTTAATTGCTAAAATGAAGGTGGAAGGAGAAGACTGGTATTTGAATAGGAAGTGCAGATTCACCCCAAATTGAAGTGCTTGGGTATCTCTCCCTCTGCTCCTGATTGATAGGTGATTTTGTTTCAGCCTCAGCACTCAGAAAATATACAGAATCTTAACAAGAACAGAGGTGTGTGAGAATTAAATTTTAATTTGGGAGAGAGAGAAATGGAGATATCATGGATGTCCTTTGCTGCCAATGTTACATTTTTACCTCCTAGCTCTCCGCACAGGACTGAATACATTTAAATTCCTCTGGCATCAGTATCAAATGCCTTGATATTCTGACAACCAGATGTGTAGATAGGAGTATCAAAGTCAGTGGAGTGCATCTAAGTAGAGTTTATACTGTGTTAGCAGAGAATTGGTAGCTGCTGCGAAATCCCAATGAGAGTTGCAAGACTGCCATACCCATGGCAACCTCTGAATAGTCATCCATCTCAGCTCTCTGCCTTTAACTAGGAGATTGTGTAAAGCCAGCAAACATGCACAGGTTTTTTGGGGGGTGGGGGGCGGGTATTCAAGCTACCCTGAACTGCAGGCTGCCTCTCTTGTTCATTTCAAAACCCAAACCATGCACTGGATTTCAAGAACTACACCAACATTTCTAATGTGGGGCTTTGGTGGCAAAGGTACCGCCCATGCCAATCCTGCAAGTGTGCTCTGGAATGTGCAGAGTGTTCCCTGGACACACTTATTCAGCACAATCCCACACTCTCAAATACCTGCACTCAGGAAAGCCTAGCTATACGGGTGAGCTGGAAGGAGGAAGTTGACAAGAGACAGTCCAGCTGCATCTATGACAGTACTTCTCTGCCAATCACTCTAGGTGAGGACAGTGGGGGCCGCAATAATTACGATTAAACCAGTTTGATTCCCCTCACCCTCTGTATTTACATCAGACACCAGTGTGGCGATGTTTTGTTTTACAAACGGAATTTAGAAAAGCTATTTGATTCTTCAGTCAGAGCTGTCTCTCTCTAGGCATCTTGATAAAATGGCTCTGCTGTATACATTGTACCGTAGGAAGCTGACACAGAATGTAATTATTTCAAGAGCGTGTCTATAGATTAATCAAACCAGTATTTCAAACCAATATTAACAATCATTCCACTCAACTAGCTCCCATTTGCTAGGGGTTGTGGTGCTGCAGCTACCCTGCAGTCCAAAGATGCTGCAGTGTGCTGTTTACTGACCATTATAAAGCCTCTCAACACACAGGCCTTTGAGATAAGACTGGGCTGAACAGGCCGACTGAATGAACAAGCAGGCAGCAAGAGTATTCTTCTCATACAAGTGGCCATTCAAAAAACACACAAGGAGATTGTTCAAAGCCTTGCAGGAAATGGCAGAAAGTTCCCAGAATGCACCGGTGGAGGAAAAAAATGTCTGCGGGCAGCAGCCCCCTTCCCCTCACCTCTTGAATGGCCAGGACACTATTCCTTGGCCCTACAACAACTGGAATTTATGGGAGTGCTCTTCACTCTTTCAACATTCCACAAGAGGCTGGGTGTGGTGATAAGAGGACTAAGTTCAATTGATCCTCATTATGCCAGAATTTTAAATATGCCTTCTAGGCACAGCTCCAGTGCAGGAGCTCAGAATATTCTTTTCATGACAAAGGGAGCTGCAGTTCACACCTCCAATGATGTATAAATAGTGGAAGTTAATAGAATAGCTTTGAACTGGAGCTTTCAATAGCAGGGGGAAAGGCACAAAACTGAAATCTGAAAGAAAAAAAAATCATTTGTTTTATGATGTAGAGGTAAAGGTAAAGGGACCCCTGACCATTAGGTCCAGTCGCGGATGACTCTGGGGTTGCAGCGCTCATCTCGCTTTATTGGCTGAGGGAGCTGGTGTACAGCTTCCGGGTCATGTGGCCAGCATGACTAAGCCGCTTCTGGTGAACCAGAGCAGTGCACGGAAACGCCGTTTACCTTCCTGCCGGAGCGGTACCTATTTATCTACTTGCACTTCGTGCTTTCGAACTGCTAGATTGGCAGGAGCAGGGACCAAGCAATGGAAGCTCACCCTGTTGCAGGGATTCGAACTGCCGACCTTCTAATCGGCAAGCCCTAGACTCTGTGGTTTAACCCACAGCGCCACCCTTGATGATGTAGAGAGCATGGTGCAAACCAGCAGTTCTCACACTGTGGGGTGCCTGGCATGACACATGTTTATATGTGTGTGTTTGTGCATGTGCATGCACAGAAGGAGATCCTACACAAAAAAATACCAGAGGGACATCTCTCCTAGCTTAGCATTTATAAACATGGAAGGCGCAGAGGGACTGAACACGTGACAGCTTTTGACCACAACAGTCGTCTGCCTCTTCCCTTCTTCCCTGGAGGTTTCAGAATGAAATCTGGAATACCCTATTTTGGTTCTCTTGCAATACCAACACAGGATTATTATTGTTATTATTTATTAAATTTGTATACCACCCTCCACCCAAAGATCACAGGGCGGATCACAACAGAAAAATAAGAATAAAAAATATGTAACGAAACAAACAACAAACCAATAACGCTCCTCCTAAAGACACATTTAAAAAGGCACATAATGTTAGTTAATCAGCCAAAGATCTGTTTCACCTGGCACATAAAAATATGCAATGAAGGCGCCAGGCAAGATTCCACAAATGGGGAGCCCCACAGAAAAGGCCTCAGATGATGGTTGCAGGGTCTAGGTAGGTTCAAATGGAGAGAGGCGGCCCTTGAGGTATTTTGCAGTCCTGAGCTGTTCAGGGCTTTATAGGTCAAAACCAGACCAGCACTTTGAAATGGACCCAGAAACTATTTGGCAGCCTGTGCTGTTGGTCCAGGATCAACGTAATAACGCGCAAACCATCTTACTCTGGTGAGCAACCTGGCTGCTGAATTCTGCACCAGCTAAAGTTTCTGATCCATCTTCAGAGGCAGCCCTACGCATGTGTTGCGGTAATCTAATTAGAGGTTACTGAAGCATAGACAACCACTATCTCTGTCCAGGTGGGCACAGCTGGGCCACCGGCCAATGCTGCGGGAAGGTGCTCTGCACCACTGAGGCCACTTGAGCCTCAAGCAACAACAAAGGATCCAGGCGTACCCCCGAGCGATGTCCCCGCTCCTTCAGAGGGAGTGTAACCCCATCAAGAGCAGGCAACCTCCCATCCAGTCCACGCACGTCACAGCTGGTTGCAGTACAGTTAGCGTGTATGTGAAGATTCTGCACTTTAGCATGCAGCAGTCCAGAAAGAGGCCATGCTGAAAATGTTTGATGGGAAAATAGCTTAAATCAGGGGTCCCCAGTCTTTCTGGGCCTGGGGGCACATGAGGACATCATGTCACCATACAAATACCCATTTCACAAAAGAAAAACTGGTCATGCTTAGAACAGGGGTCAGCAAACTTTTTCTATAGGGGGCCAGTCCACTGTCCCTTAGACCTTGTGGGGGGCCGGACTATATATTGGGGGGGGGGGAATGAACGAATTCCTATGCCCCACAAATAACCCAGAGATGCATTTTAAATAAAAGGACACATTCTACTCATGTAAAAACACGCTGATACCTGGACCGTCCGCGGGCCAGATTGAGAAGGCAACTGGGCCGGATTTGGCCCCCGGCCTTATTTTACCTACCCATGGCTTAGAATCTGCTCCCATCCCCGCACCCCCCGCAAAGAAACCAAGCAGAATATCTATACCAAAAAAAAAACACCCAACTAAAACAAAAGACAAAAAGAAACCACAGCCAACATCCCTGCCAACTGTTGTGAAAAAGACTGGGAGAGACACAAGAGCTTGCCGGGCAGCAGGGAGTGGGGGTCTGATGGTGCCCTGGGAACCATATTGAGGAACACAAGGTTAAATCAAGCTGTAGCTCTGCAGATGAAAGTCAAACATATTTTGAAACTGGAGCCAGTCTCCCCAGAACTCAAGAAAATTAGCACGTACATCCCTCTCAAATCATATTATGTCCTTCACACCCCATTTAACATCTTGCACAATTTAAACTTTACTTGTAAACTGGACTACAAGAAGAACTGCGCCCCCCCCCCCGTTTTTATCTGAATAGGGGTCCTTTCGTGGTGTGTGTCATCAAATGAATATTGAAAGTTCTCACGGCTTGGCTTGCAGAAAACAGTATAAAGTACAGCACTGAATACTTTGTTTGGACTGTTCATGTACTCGACCTGGAGTATCAGCTTGCATAGAAGGATCAATTAAATGAATACAAGTGTATTCCTGCATTACCCTCTGTGGTACATTCCACATAGTGATTCCTCGTAAAATGAACAAACAAACACACATACACACACGCTAGCCAGGCAGTGAGCATCAGGATTTTGATGGCAATACTCCCATCATGCAACTTTCCAAAAGAGAACTCCTAACAGTGAACTAAACCAAATAACCAGTATGACAATGCAGTAATTCTTAGGTTCCAACAGCTGCCTGAATTCTGCTTCCAGGAAGAAAACAAAACTTGTCTCTTTATTCCTCTGGCTGCCTACATCACACTCTGCAAATGACTCACTGAGTCTCCAATTTGGAATTGAAAAGTTGGTTACCCAACACAGCACCCCAGAGCTCAAATGCGGTAAAACTCTCATATCAGTTATTCTCTCATATGAATTTTTTTAAAGTTCAAATTAAAAGGTTACAACAGGAAAAGGAAGGAATTAGAAACTGTCAAACACTAGTCAAATCAAGACATTTAACCTCTCAACAAGCAACCCGACTAAATTAAAGCGAACGTCTTTTACATCCTCTTTGTCTCAAGTTTCAAATCACATTGTTCTGGGACACACACACACATACCATCTCAGCAAAAGAACCATTTTCTGGCTAGTTGAGACAGTTCATATCTTCTTCTTTCTTTGTTTTTTGGTTGTGCCTTCATCTGCAAACCAAAATCATGGTGGTACTATGGTCAGCTATCAAGAGGACAGCGTACAAATTTCTCTAAGTTGACTCCAACTGTACTGTCTTCCTTGCTTTCAGTCTGCGTTAAATAAAAACTACATTTCACAGAACAAACCCAAAACTAGACCTGTGAGTATTAAGAGAAACTGAGTGCAATATGAGAAACATAAAACTCAATGGGTACAATCAGAGGGCTGAGGGAAGGGGAGGAATCTAGAAATGTAAGCAGAAGTAAAATGAGCATTTTAAACAAATCAGATTTCTTACTTACCCTGGAGAGATTTCCCCAAGCCTTGGCCCAGCTTCCAGCCATGCTTCTGGAGCAAGCGGTGTCCAATATTATCCTGACAGACAGAACAGAGAAACAAACCAAAAATATTCCAATAATATATTCTTCTCTTCCACAGAAACACATTATGAACAAGACATTTTTCTACATATATGCATGCAAAAGAAATAAAATAAAAACTACTTACGAGCAATATATGCCCAGTAAAAGGGAAAAGATATTTACATAATAAAAAATAATTAACAAAAACAAAACAAAAAACAAAAAACACCTGCTGGCAAGATTTTTCCACAGGAACAGGGTTTCAGGGAGGGTCATCACACTTTCTGATGGTGTGCTGGGCAACTTTTGTGCATAACAAGGGGAGGGGAAGCAATGGGGGAGAAAATAAAAAAATGACATTTAAAAAGCATAAAATCAAGCTACTTTATACAATCATATCCATCACCTAGAGAGCACCACTTGATTTGTGCAAAGAAAAACTAACGGATGTGCTTAGTCTGCTTTTTTTTAAACTTGTTTGTGTGTCAGACTTTAAAGAGACCAAGTTAAGTTGTTAAGTGTCAGACTTGCCCCCACCACTAGAAACCAAAACACAATCAGAGCAAAATCCAGGCTAGACTTGATTGGGTTTTCTTTAAAAATAAAAATAAATCAATTATAATATATATATTATATAACAAGAGATATATAATATACATATATGTGTATATAGATATATATATTAGCATGCAGCCAATTGTTAAACTGAAAATATACAGTGAGGTTAGTAAAAAAAATACAAAACAAATTGAAAATATTAACCGATTAAAAGGAATTTAAAATATAAAATAAAATGAGCTCAAGCACAAACTGGGTGATGCATTTCACATGTAAGCTAACAGAAGTACTAAGATGTTAGAATGGAACAGGCCTAGCAACAGGTTAAAACAGCAAGGAACCATTAGTGCATGTAGGGAGAAAACACAACAAGCATAATGTCTCATCTTTTGAAAAGAAAATCAAAATGGTCAAAAATTAATGTAGGCGGAGGGGAAAGTACTGCAGCAATTCAGTGTCAGCTATTTGCACAACGGTTAAAGAAAATAAAAAGGTTTTCTCCTACGGTTAAGTGCTGCATTTATAACAAGGAAACCCCTGGGGCTCAGGCATATCTAAGGAGTTTGCTTGGATACCTGGGGGATTACTTTAGAAGCAAAGTTGAGAGGAAGCTGCATTCATCATTTGTCCAGAGCTATTCCTTGGCAACTAGGAAACAGTGGAAGAATTAAAATCCCACAAATCCCACATAATCTAGGGCAGGGCTGGGAACTCTCTCGCCATTGGGCCAATCCTGGCTGACCAGGTTGTTCAATATGGCCTGCGAAGCCATTTCCCTCAAGCCACGCCCACCTGCTGCTATCAGCAGGCAGCAGGACTGAATCCACACTCAGCTGATGAGCAGGAATTATAGCTCTTTGCAGAAGTGCTGTTTGAAACAGTTCACAATTCTCCTTTTAAGCAAGCAGGAAGGGTAGGTGGTAACGTCTCGCCCACAGCAAAGCAGCAGCACAAGCTGTTTCAAACAGCACTTTTACAAAGCGCTTTAACAAAGTTGTCACAATTAAAGGCAGGCTTAAGGTAAGGTTGCCAGATTCCCCCCCCCCATGAATCCGGGGACACTTTTCAACTTTAATGGATTTTGTATGGGGACTGATTTGTCAATCCGGGGACTGTCCGGGAAACGGGGATGTCTGGTAACCTTAGCTTGAGGAAGGCTCACATTTCAGCCTTCAGAGTTCAGAATGAGAGCACAGGGACGTCTTGAAGCCTCTGTCAAGTCTCCTCACACTCCCCTTTCAGGCGCTTACAGGAAGGAGAGTGGGGAGACTTGAGGGGAGAACACTTTCATTTCACGCTCCTCTTTAAAACTCCTAATCGAGTGTTTAAATGGGTGGGAGGAGGCTTGCAGAACTGCACAAGGGATTTTTTTTTACAGGTGGGCAATGCTGTCTCCATGTCCATCACATGTCATCATAATGACATCACAGGACTGACAGGTAGACAGTGTTGCCCATCTGTCAAATATGGTCACTGAGAATGATCCTGATGAGGATCTGATCCATGAAGCCACCCCTGATCTAGGATAAACATAATTAAGGTGGAGCTAGATGTTCCTAGGGAAACACAAGATTCCCAATCCTATGCAATGTCAATATGAGGGAGAGGGGCTTGAAGGGAGCAATTTGTGGGTGTTTAACCCTTCCAAGGCAAGACTCCTTTGCTAGTCCCTCCCACAAATGTATTTTATTTTAATTACCAAGTTTTCCCCAGCTAGGCTCCAAAACTAGAAGCAAACCCAGCTAAGAGAAAAATGGCTATATGAAGGAAGAGAGGGCACAGACCAAGCATCCTTCTTCACCATTACCATCATCTCCTGACACAGATTTGGGAATATCCACATGTTGAGGTAACATTTAGCTCCACCTTCAAAGTTTCAGCTCAAACTTAGGCACTGAAATTTGCCTCTTTTTCCAGAAGAAACTTTCCAGATAACCTGCTTCATTCATTATGGAGCTGAGCCAATTGTTCAAATTCAGCGCTTCAGGGCTTACAAAATTCTTACAGAAAAAATAGGGCACATCGATGAAGTGATTTTCAGAGCACTTTAGAAAATGGCTCCTTTGTAGTCACCAAAAGTGTCTTGTGGGACTTTACTGTTTCACTGAAATTCTTAAAACAGATTTGAGCACAATGGCGCAAACCTTTTCTGAAAAGATGAGAAGCCCTCCTTTGTTTCATATAACGAAGCTACTGCCAAATTCTGGCAGAGGCAAAAACAAAAAGGGAAATAAGTATTAACAAAACCCCACCAAAATTTTATTGTCTTATCTTTTACAATCCTCAAGCCATTTAAATTTACGCATAAGCCATGAAAACCCCTGGAATTTGGGCCATAACCAAGAGCAGGCAGAATGATGGGGCAGTGGCACTCAACTGACCTCCTGACAACTGAGTTGCTGCTTAGAGGGATGGGTGAAGCAGTGAGGAGGTCAGCACAGTAGAAAAAGTTGGAGTGGAACCATTCTGGCCTGGTGTATTTGCATGATCCAACCTCCCTGCTTCTCTCCTTCCCAGTAAGCTGCAGCAACTCAGGAAGTCAGCTGAATGGTGCTGCCCCACCACAATGTCCATGGGTGGCCATAGCTCAATGATCGAACACATGATTTGCATATACAAGATCCCAGGGGTCTCAGACAGTAGGGCTGAGAAAGAGTTCTCTGCCTGAATCTTTGGCGAGTACATGCCAGTTAAGAGTAAGGTAAAGGTAAAGGGACCCCTGACCATTAGGTCCAGTCGTGACCGACTCTGGGGTTGCGGCGCTCATCTCGCTTTATTGGCCGAGGGAGCCGGCGTACAGCTTCCGGGTCATGTGGCCAGCATGACTAAGCCGCTCCTGGAGAACCAGAGCAGCGCACGGAAACGCCGTTTACCTTCCCGCCGGAGCGGTACCTATTTATCTACTTGCACTTTGACGTGCTTTCGAACTGCTAGGTTGGCAGGAGCTGGGACCGAGCAACGGGAGCTCACCCCGTCATGGGGATTCGAACCACCGACCTTCTGATCAGCATGTCCTAGGCTCTGTGGTTTAACCCACAGCGCCACCCGCGTCCCATACAGTTAAGAGTAGATGATACTTAATTAGCTGGACCAATGATATGATCCAGCACAAGGCAGCTTCATACGTGAGTGTAGGGGGTATGTTCATGCGTATTTTAAGTGGCAATCCTATGCACACCTGAGTAAGAGTCCCACTAAACTGCATGGGGCTTACTTTTGCATAGACGTGTACAGAACTCCGTTGTCAGTGTGGTGATAGTTAATGGGCACTTGGTTTTGTTCAATAACAGTGGGACCTGCAGCATATCCTCAGTCCCTAACAGGAGCGCTCCTGTTCAGGGTTCCAGCCAGCCACACCTTTCCTGGATACACTATTAGGAGCCAGAGAAAACAAATTAAAACCCCTCTTTCCCTGGTTTTCCATTTGTTTTTCAACTGGCACTCATTTTTTGGTCAACTGAGCATGCTCAGTCCTAATTGGGCCTTACATGGCTGGGGGTTAGCTCATTTGGAGTATGTTTTAGATATTTTTGTGTGTTCCTGAAAACTTGTGATTCCTTCTATATACCCATACCACTCTGCTTGGCTCTATTTCTGTCAACAAATTGTTCAGGGTGGGGTGGAATATGTAGCTGTGATAATAATTTTTTTAAAAAACCTTTTCCGTGGCTTTTAATATGGAAAAATGCAGCAAAGATGGGGAAGGTTATTCAATAAAAAATGTCAACATCAGGCTGGCAAGAAGTTCTGACAGAAAAACAGCTGTGCTCGTACTCCCACTCCTGCAAAAGGAAACAGCTACCGCCCAGATGAGACATTGTGCTCCATGTGTTGTGTTATGAATGCACTAAAAAGAAACAGACAAATGAAGCTGTTATGCTATTTCCAAAAGCGGTGCAGGTGGAGTGAAAGCATTTCCATACGAACCTGGCTTTAAAAACTGGGCTGTCAAAAGAACAGTTAAATGTAACACAAAGTAAGAAACTGTCCAACCAACTAATGGTAATTTGTTTTTGTTTTTAATTCGTTTGCTTTGTTTTCAATTCACTGCTTGCAAGTAATGTACTTATTAAAGAAGAATGAAAGCATAAAATAAATACAAGACCAGCTGGGAGTTTTAAGAGCGCTGTGACTGACACAGTGAAGGGCGGGAGGAGAAACAAACGTTAAGAGGGGGACATGGGGAAGGAGGGAAAAAAACCTGAGGAGGGTTATACACATTAGCACCACACTTACCAAGCCACTCAAGAGGGTGAGCACCTTTCAATATATGGAAAGGTAAAGCTTCGAGCCTGTCATCATCCCCATGCTCAACATGTAGTCCTCTTCTCTTCCAAATAATGTCAAATGCTCAACGTATGAGGCACCAAAGCAGCAAAAGTGTGGCTAGCTGCTTTCTCAGCCGTCACCTTCCCCATTTTTTCTCCTTCAATGCCACTGCCAATGGGAGTGGTTTGAAGGCAACTTCTTCTTAAGATTTATGGAGAGGCTTCTGCCATGTGTGAGGTCAACCAACAGGAAAGGTTGGGTAGCCTTCCAGAAGCCCATTATAGCAGAATGATCACCCTGGTTTGTTCAAGGAGTAAATCAGGGGCTAACCAATGAGCAGCAATGAAATATCAAACTGGACCAGCCAGTGATTTTGAGATGATCCACAAGCATTCGGGTGTCATACTCCTCCTCATTGGATATAATGATCATTCAGGAATGGTAACAACAGAGGCATAACCCTTTCCTCGGAAAAGGCTGTATGTATAGCTGCTTAATGAGGCTGTGATGAGTGGTGTGTCCATGAGTAGTTTGACATTTAAGGAAAGAAAGAAGAGAAGGTGAATAGAGCCCATGTCAAATTTGTCCCCAAAAGGCCCCTGTCCCACCCGACGAAGACTGACAGGTATCGCTATCTCTTGAGTGGCTCCATAAGGGATGCTGACTGTGTATCAAAGAACCCATAAGCAGGAAGACTAGGTGCTACAAAGGGTGATCCCATGCAAAACAGGAGATAACGGGAAAGAAAAGAAAAAGATCCCCCAAAACAAAAACCTAGAGCTTACTGCATATGACACAATGAAGGCAAGAGAGAATAGTCCAAGAGTAGTGCTACACCATTCAGCTTCTCTAGAAAGCACAGTATTTATAGTGCTCAGCAACGTACAGGCTGCTGCTAAATGTCAAATTGGCAGCCGTGTCAAGTTACATACTTTGGAACCAGGGGAGTCCACAGATCAGTAGAGATATGCAATGTGACAAAACCCAAGTCTCATCAGAGTGTGCTTGGAATAAGTTGACTTTGGCCAGCATCAACTCGCCTGCAGCTCTCAATGGCCCTAAGACACAGATTAATAATATGCACAGTGGCATCTTTGTTGGTGAGGGTAGAGAGGAAGGGGATAGAACTAGAAAGAAAGCAGGCCTTAAGGCGGCCTTGCTTCCCATCCAAAATGGTGAGAAGCTGTTTTCCTTTTGTGACACATCAATGGGACAGAAAAGGTATGGTTTGTCTAATTATTCTGGGCCTCTTACTGCCTTCCTCCCCCATGTATGTATTGCTGTGATCGAATAAACACTAAGTGCACAGAAAATTGGAACTGTAGCCAAGAAAAGTATTTGGACAAGTCTTGACAATTCTAACAAGTTTTCTCCACTGTGTTGTTTTCTACATGACCACCTTTGGGCTGCAACTCCTATGGCACATCAGCAGGACAGCAGGTAAGCCAGGACAGGCTACACCTACCGGACTTAACAGGAGATTTTTAACTTTAAGGACAGGGATGGAAGGAAGGTTGGAGGCAGTCCCCTGCTTTCTGCAAGAAAGTGGGAGATGATAGGGACTGCTGTAGTAGTTCTTTCTAGATCTGAGGACACCATTGTTGTGCAGGCAAATTCAGCCTCCTCTCTTGAGTGGTTATCTTCAAAAGGAACCCTATGGATGTCTGTAAACTACTCCCAGGAAAACCATAGATGTCATGAGAGACGTTGTGTGGGGTTGTACTCCAGCTCCAACTACAGGAGGAAACCTCAAGAAAAGTAGCCAGACCAGATAAGCCAGAATAGTATGTAGTACTGTCTCACTCTTAAGAAATCTCCATGTCACACTTCCTTGACTCTGTTGCAGCAGATCACCATCTTGCTCCCATCTTCCAACCTGACAAGAACTGGCTCCAACACTCTTCCACCCACCTCAACTATCTCTGATTCATGATGAACATGTTCTAATGTTTCAATACCTGGTCCTTCAAAGCAATTTAAGTGTGCAATTAATTTTTCTGTTTTTGTCTAATTAATCGTCGCCATCAAACTTCTGAGGTTACGACACCTGATACCGTACCAACAGAAGATGGAAATGACATGCCCAAAGATATTTAGAGATGAGTCAAGGTCCCATGGGGGGGTGGCGCTGTGGGTTAAAGCCTCAGCACCTAGGACTTGCCGATCGAAAGGTCGGCGGTTCGAATCCCCGCGGTGGGGTGCGCTCCCGTCGCTCGGTCCCAGCGCCAGCCAACCTAGCAGTTCGAAAGCACCCTCGGGTGCAAGTAGATAAATAGGGACCGCTTACTAGCGGGAAGGTAAACGGCGTTTCCGTGTGCTGCGCTGGCTTGCCAGATGCAGCTTGTCACGCTGGCCATGTGACCCGGAAGTGTCTGTGGACAGCGCTGGCTCCCGGCCTATAGAGTGAGATGAGCGCACAACCCTAGAGTCTGGCAAGACTGGCCTGTACGGGCAGGGGTACCTTTACCTTTACCAAGGTCCCATGAACCCCCAAAACTCTAATGAGACTGCCCCCAAAGAGGGATTCATTACACATGGCAATAACTGTTAAAGAAAAGACCTGAACTAGTTTATTCTTTGGCCTGCTGGCTATATGATGGAGGCTATAGCAGTGTTGAAGTGTGTGGGGCTGAAACACTAGCCTGCGATAGAGCAGCTGGGGAGAAAAGTATCCCCAGTGAGGGAGAATGTTGACATTTTCTATTCTGGCCACCAGTTGCTGAAGAATTATGTAAACAGCATCATGTTCTTTACCAATGCAAAGATCTGTAGACTCCCAAACTAAGTTTATTCCAGTCACTATCAAGTTCCATGTTGTAGCAATACAGGTAAGAATCTCCTCAATAGATAATGCTGCAGAGTCACATGTGAATTCAGCTGTGTTCCCAAGCAAAGCCATTCCCCAGAGTTTTCCAGGAGTATCCCTTGGGCTTTATATAGCTTCCAGAACCAAGAGATCTCAACAGCTCTTTAAATCCACTTATGTTTTAGAAGGCTTTACTTACTACCGTTAAGCCCTTATGGTAAATCCACTTTACGTTTCCAGCTGAAAAGTGGGCTTTATTTGCTGCTGGAAAGAAAAAAAATCAGTTTTCAACATTGAATGGTAAAAGGAAATGTTCTGTGTTATATTGCTTCCCAAGGGTGAGCAGAAATGCTTTAAGCACTGTGTTTTTAAATGTTAGCAACAATGACTGCTATCAGAGCACATTCCGGCACTAAGCCTTTCAAAGTGTTTCACTTTTCCTGATATACACTCAGAGCTGTTCTAGTCATGCTGGAAAATAAACTTCCCAAAACACGGTCCGTAGCTGTTGAGAGTCCATTGGAGAAACATCTTCCCTAATCATGTACTTTGAGAGACTAAAACTTTCCGCTTCGTTGATCTAACCAGTATATTTTTTTAAAAAAACAACAACAACCTGAATAAAGCCTGAGCGTTCAACAATCTAAGCCAGTGGTTCCCAAAATGGGAATCTCTCTTGCATCACTCTCTAGAGAGCAGAGAGATTATCCAGGGGGTCGCTAAGAGTCAAGAGGGCAGCTGAAGGCGCTGGAGGTATAAATGAAAAGCTGGTATCACTAGATCAAGTTGATGAATTAATTAAATAAAACAGCTTTGGGGGGGCGGCGTTTGAATAAATATGTAATTGCTACTGTTTTGAATTTTACTGAGTTATTATCTTCCTTAGCGGGTCACGGAAACCACTATTCTGAATAAGGCTTTTTATGGGGTAGGGGGCACTGGGGGTGAGTTTATGAAACCAAGGGGGCAGTGGCCCACAATTGTTTGGGAACTATTGATCTAGGCTCTCTGGAAATTTTAAAGCTATTTCAGTTATTTGAGTTACAGATAGGTAGCTGTGTTGGTCTGCCATAGTCAAAATAAAAAAATTCCTTCCAGTAGCACCTTAAAGACCAACTAAGTTAGTTCTTGGTATGAGCTTTCGTGTGCATGCACACGAAAGCTCATACCAAGAACTAACTTAGTTGGTCTTTAAGGTGCTACTGGAAGGAATTTTTTTATTTTAGTTATTTGAATAAGTCTGTGAGTGGACAATACATTAAAAAAAAACCTGCATATCTTATTGCCTCCTTTTGCAATTAGGGTTGCCACTCATGCTCACATATTGCCAACTATTTAATGAAACTAAGAATGCCACTGCGTAGGTGGCAGCTTACTATTTTCTTTCTTTATGGAAACATTTGCCCGAAAGGGCTAGCTGTCCCCCTATTAGGGCAAACCTAACAGCACAGCAAGTCTTCTCCAATTGGCCACCTGCTATAACTGCTGTTGGCACCTCCAAGTCAGAACAAGAACACAAGCAGTCATAAGTGACAAAGGTTGCTACCTAGGACTGCCCACGACTCCATTTTGTTGGAAGTACCAAGAAGTATCACCTCCATGTGACTTGTCTGTCTGCTTTGCCACACTCTTGTGAGGGATAAGATTCGCATATACAAAAACAGTTACTGCTGAAAGAGCTGAAGACACATTAGACTGCTGCAATGGCACATCAGCTTATGGAGATGGAGAGTTCGGGAAAACTAAAATCTTTCTTGCTGTTCTAATAAAGTTAATGCATTTGAGGTACTTATTTGACAATATAAAGCCAGATGATGGACTAAATCTTTTCTCTCCAGTCAAACATTCAGTTCTATTTGAAATACAAGTTTGCCTTAAGACACCTCCCGCACTTGTGGGGGTTCCACCTGGTGGACATGGGAATTCTTTAAGATTCCATGGTGGCCCCGGCCCCGCTTTCCCAGCCAAACCGAGTCCACATCATGTTATGACACTGGACAAAAAGCTTTGCTCCAAGAGATAGGTGATGCAACACCTAAAATGGAAATCTGGGTATTTAAACTGGGCAAAGAAAATAATAAGTTTGGATAGGAATTAAAACACCAGCATGATAATAACAAGTGGAGGTGGGCTGTGACTTCCATGACCTGGATCTAAACTGCTCTTCATCAGGTAACTTGCTTAAACTATTTATTGAGGTTTTCTCCTGTAAATCTGATTTAAGTTTAATTAAAGATAACAAACTGAACCCAGGCTGAGTGAGCGGCACTTAGTTCCCTCTGAAATCAATAGGCCTTTAAGTCAACCCACAACTAGCATGCCCCGTTGATTTCTAAGAGCTACCTGTGTTCAACTAAACTAACATGGTTCTAACCGGGGGGGGGGGGGAGAGAATTACAGATTGTTGCACAAAAATCATCAAGGTGAAAGCATTTTGCACCTTGAAAGGACTACATGCTGATTTTAAACTCTCCACTAACATGGGCGGGAGGGTGTTCAACTCAGAACATTTTTTTAAAAAAACAACAACTTTGGGGCATGTTGCTTAGAAAAATAAGACACTGGTTCATTCTGTAGATCTGTGGTCCAGAAGCAAACATTGAGGCACTGGAGATTTTTCCACAGCTGCTGTACACATTGCAATGCAATCAATGAGACAGGTCTCTGGTGATAACAGGAAAGCCCCAGTTTCTTAGCTATGAAAGGGGATGGGGTTTCATGGGCTCACAGCCCCTTTCTGGCATAGGCAGAGAAGGGAACCCTGTGAGCATGAATGACTATGGAACACAGCGTCATTTGTCTCATTACGAACATCGCCAGCATGGCACGCAATACTGTTCCATGACATTTGCAAAGAGGGAAGCTGGCTTCGCATTTCAATTGGGGTGTGCATGTACACACAAACAACACTGAATAATTCAAGAGAATCAAATGCAACTGCATCACCACTATCCTTCCCACCCCCCTCTGCAGCATTATTTCATGTGTCATCAGTGACCGCCATGCCTAATTCTAGCATCATGCCAGCACAATAAGACAGTAGATACTGAATGCAGTGTTCACTGGACCAGAAGAACAGAAATAAGAAATGGGGGAGGGGGGAGAGGAGAAAGGAGGAGAGGAAACCCTAGAAAAGAAATTAAAAATGCAGACCGTGCAAATACAAACCAGGTCATGGCTGCTTAGCTAATTTGGGCCAACTGCTGTGGAAGAAAAAACGTCGAACACCCCAAGTTGTGTAAATTTCTGTGAACATCTCAACACGCACACAAATACTCACACACAAACACCAATCTACTACACAGGAAAGCAAATATATGTATATTGCTTCGTTCCTAACACTATTTTTTTATAAGGTTTTTAGTGCTCCTAAATTGGACTCCAGAGAGCCTACAGCCAGTAGTCTCTGTATACAAAGCATTAACAGGGCTGGATTAACTTCACAGGTGAGGTTCCTACTGATCAAGGTGAAAGCCGCGTGGGCTGATCTGCAAAGAGCAACACCGTGTAGAAAGAGAGCAAAATAAGAACATGTAGGAAAGGGCAAGGAGCAAGTGCTGTGTTCTGACAAGGGCCGACTGCAAGCACTAGAATGCTGATGGGGGTCAATTTGCCTTGTCACTCTTGACATTATTACCATACAAAGGTCAATATGCCCTTATTCCACACCTGCAGAGAACAGTTTTTAGACAAACTGCCTTTGCAACTTTGGAGGACACAAAAGAAGAGTAACATCCTGAGGATTCATAGGTTCCAAGGCTCTTAATGAAGATTCCAGGACCCAATGATCTTACACATGGGGTCGTAGGAATTGTTCAACCAATATGTTTCCCTTGTTTGTGTTTGGCACAGGAAACCTACTCAACTCATGCACAGCTTCTTGATGTGGGATTGGTTTAACATTACTCAAGTTACAGAGAGGGCTTGCTCACCTTCTGAACTGCTACTTTAGGGGTGGCCAGCAGGTGCACAACAGTCTCAACTACCATGCTTGCTTACACTACAGCTCATCCCACAGGGTAAAACTGCAAGGGTGATTATGAATTGAGGTGGGGGAGAGAGGTGGAGCCTTGTCGTGCTCTGCACTGCCTTAGAGACTGCTCAAAAGAAGAGATCAGAAGGCAAAAGGCATCTCAGGCTCCTCAAAGAGTAAACACCAAGGAAGGAAGTGGCATAAAATTCAGAGGATGGAGCAGGACAGAAAGTTGTAAAGGGGTCAGACATAATTCTTTTAATCCAGCCCTGAAAATGCTGGGGAGTTGTTTTGTTTTCATTTCCACAGCCTTATCCATAATACTTTATATGTATCATCACATCTTTTTTTTAAACTGCAACTACAATGACATTACAGCCCAACACAAATATTAAATAATGAAGCTCAAAGGGGCATTTAGGCAGCTGAACTACAGCTATTCCATGGTGCGGGGGGAGAACACACAAATGTGGTATGATTAAGAGAGTTCAAAAACCTGACATGTTTAAAAGGAAAAGCAAGCCAAGTGGCTCTTCTCTTTCCTGTCTGTAGTCTCTCGCCAGGAAATCCAGGTAGAAGGAGATTTGCACCAATATTTTTATTAATGCCATAGGCAGTTTTAAAAAGTACCCTATGCAACCTATTTTTACTAAATTCTTCTTAATGCTGCCCTCTTTGCTCTACAGTTTTCTTCCTTGCGCCAAAGAAAATGTGAACTAAGGAAGAGCAAAATATATTTTACTCCTCAATATCCACTCGGGCCATAAAAGAGGTGTTTTAGCACAACATTGTTTAGCACAATCAGCTGCTATAAATTATTTCAATTTGAGGTGAGATAGCTTTTTCTTCTCATTTCAGATTAGATTGATTAGTGACTTGCCTCATTTTTAACGTTAACATAAGACATGCAAATATACTAGAACACATCCCTGAGTTCCTTAATCTAAATGTAAGATCTGAACTTGGCTAGTGGAGCTGCACTTGCTCGGGGCTTGAGAATGAAAACTGATTTCTTACCGATTCTATAGGCTTGTCTAAGGACGCCTGTTCAATCTCCAAGTGGCCTTCTTCATACTGATCAAAGTGATTACCCTGCAAGAGAAGAACAAAATGTTGTTTTCACCATAAAGCACAAACAGTTCTGCATGGTTTGGTGCTAGAAGTTTATAATCAATTGAGGCCCAGACATACAGAACCTCCTTCATTAGCTGATCATGCTGTATTTCTGTATTTGCTCTATGTTACATATATTCTGCGGGATGTGGGTGGCGCTGTGGTCTAAACCAGTGTCTAGGGCTTGCCGATTAGAAGGTCGGCAGTTCGAATCCTTGTGACAGGGTGAGCTCCCGTTGTTCGGTCCCTGCTCCTGCCAACCCAGGAGTTCGAAAGCACGTCAAAGTGCAAGTAGATAAATAGGTACCACTCCAGCAGGAAGGTAAACGGCGTTTACGTACATTGCTCTGGTTCGCCAGAAGTGGCTTAGTCATGCTGCCCACATGACCCGGAAGCTGTACGCCGGCTCCCTCGGCCAATAAAGAGAGATGAGCACCGCAACCCCAGAGTCCTTCACGACTGGACCTAATGGTCAGGGGTCCCTTTACCTTTTACGTATATTCCATATAGGGTATATATATCCTATATGGAATCAATGGAGATGGACAAGGAAGGGATCATGGGCATCATTTTCAGTGGGGATGGGGGGTGATGACTTGATGGTAGAGCACCCAGACATTTTCAGAATTGTTCTAGATCCTCAGAAAAAGCACAGGCATGGCTTCTAAACTAATTTGCCTTCATACTGACATAATGAAGAGCCTGCAACATTTCAAACCATTTCAACTGCAGCTTTTGTTGGATATTAAATGTCCTGAGATCACCTGACATTTCAATATTAGCTGCTCAACAGCAAAACAGACAGCTCAGTATCAGCTGAAGATGTACCATATGTTCAGAATAGTAAGGCTGTATTATGCTTTTAGGCAATTTTTCTCCCAGAAAATAGGCAAACTGAGCATTTTTAATGGGCAAGCTTCTTTTTTGTTCAAGCCCCAAGATGAAGAGAGGTTGAAAAAAACAAAAACCCCAAAGCTTGCATTATCTCTTTGAATACCATGCTTCATGCACTTTTTAAAAAAAGTAGAGTTATTTCATCATCTGTGAACTTACAGCTCCAAGTTAAGAACAGAACCTTGCACCTTTTCTTTTTTTAAAAAAGGAACAAGGTTCCTAGTGTTTTAGATACACAGAAAAAGCTTTGGGGAAATGTGTGCACCATGACCATGGCAATCTCAAAAACTGGAGGAGGTTAGGGTGGAAAACAATACAGTCATACCTCAGGTTACAGCTGCTTCAGGTTGTGTTTTTTTGGGTTACTGACCGCCAAAACCCAGAAGTACCGGAACGGGTTACTTCCGGGTTTCCGTAATTGCGCATGCGCAGAAGCACCGAATTGTAACCCACGTGTGCACAGATGCCGGTTGCGAACGCTGCAGGTTGCGAACATGCATCCCACACAGATCACGTTTGCAACCCGACCGTCCACTGTATTGAGCAAGCCTGCTGGTATTTTCTGTGCGGCAGGGGGACACCATTTTCAGCAGTTTCCTATCAATAACTGAGTCCCTGTGATCCTTTCAGCCTTAAACTGCTGGTGGTTCTTTAAGATTAGAGGTCAAAGGTTGCTCCTTAGGCAACCACCACCATGCAACTCTCTTTAACACTGGCCTGTTTTCTTCCTCACAAAGGTGCTATCAGTGTTGTTCTATGGAAACACAGAATAATGCTACAGGCACTTTTGCCCATCCCATCTCCCTCCCTTCTTTTGAGCATGCATGGGAGAGAAGAGTAGTTGAAACCCAAGCCAAGTGAAAAGAGGTCTAAATACCCCTTGAACCTTTATTTTACCAGACTTGTTTATTTGACATTGCAGCAGGTGGGTAGGCAGAGTAGAGTAGAAAAAATATAGCACAGTAGCTTCTATGAGGTTTTGCCCCACGCACGTTATCACGGTTGACAAATCTGTAATATATAATCTTTAACATTAATCTAAATTTGAGGGTGGAGTCAAGCATCCGAGTTTCTATTCAGGTAACACGTAAGACCATCTTCTGTCTCCACTAGTTCCCAAAAACTTACACAAGAGAACCAGCAGCCTATTACATGAATCTTAATGACTGTACCCAGAAAAGTAAGCAAAACCCTCATGATGCAGAAGGGATTGGAGGTGTTTGCAGAAAAGTTTGATTATTCAAGAGCATTCATATTACAGTCTGGTAACTGTGGATAAATGCTGCTCCCATGCAATTCTGGATCTTAGAACTAGGATTTGAGGGAAATTTAGGGCAAAATAACAGCACACACACACACACAAAAAAACCAGAACATTGTGGCAGAATCCAGGACCAGGAAGAAGAGTCGGTGGAAGAAGATTGGAAGAAATTTAAAGATTACTTGTAAAATTAATGAATGTTAGAATGATGTTGGATTGAAATTAAGTGGTTTCTAGCTGTAATGCTAAGAGAATATGAAACAAAGGTCTATAAATGGGTAAAAGCTTAATGGTAAGGATTTGCTGAACTAATAAATTTAAGTGGAATACAAAAAAGGGAGGTATGAGGAGGTCCGGGGAAATAAGCTTAAGGAAAATAAGAAACAGAAAATTAATGTGTTTTTAACTGTTTTTATTTTGCATTTTTCTTTTTCTTTTTCCATTTTCATTGTAACGTATGAAAAAATCTTAATAAATATCTTATTTTTTAAAAACAAAAAACAGAACGTTGCACCACAGCTCTAAAAAGGCTTTCACTGGTAACCAAGCACCCTGTGAGATTATCTTTGTCCACAAAGGGTCAAGCTAAATGGCTCAGTTGGCCTGTTTATCACGTTTAACTGCCAAAATCCCAGACAACAAAGGCAAGAATCAGCCTACGTGACAGGCCCCTCGAAGTTATTTCCAAAATAAATGAAGCACAACATGCTTTTTGCTTTGTGGTGTAAATGCATTCTGCAAATTTAAGCAATGCAGCTGCAGGTTCAGCTCCAAAAGTAACAAGACCAGACCAACCCTCTAGCCATAAACATCTGGCTATTAAATCTACTCTGCTGCCAACCTATCAAGCACGCAAAAACGCTGAAATTTACAAAGGGAATCATTCCTGCTTTTGACTGCTTTATACCAGAAAGGACAGGCACTTAAAATGTACAATACTTGACCACAACAAGCCTGCTCATTAGTACACAAAGTCTGTGTATGCACAGAAAAACAAAGGGACAAGAGACCTGGAAAATGGAAATGGACAGCTACCTAGAGAACTGGCACAAATGCCTTTACTAGCACCCTTCTCCTTCCTAGAAGCAGGCCTCATGCCAGTTAGGTACTTTCAGCTCCTTTCTGACACAAAGCATTAGCAGAGGCTGGGGAGAAGCAGCAAACAGCAGTAGCATCACCCCTCTGCTTCTGTTCAAGGTTTCCACCTCCCTTCCAAGCCTAGAGCTGTGATTTTATTAACAGGAAGACAGGCAGAACATAAAAAATGTAATGCATATCTTGAAGGAAAAGCCCCAGAAAGGGACTTTCAAATTCTTACAGACACCAGACTCAAACTTTCAAAAGTCTAAACAACATAGACACCTGGGATCATGCCAATCCTGCTTCTCGCAGCATGCCATGCAATAAAATTGCAGGCATCTCTTTCCTCCATTTCTGTTTCTATAGTTAAATGTGAGAAACCAGATGTGAGTACCATTTTGCTCTGCTCATATGTTGGTCCCTGGACTAGAGTATGCAGGCTAATAGGGACCAGAGAGTCTTAAACTGCATTGCACTGATCTTCTAATCCAGGGGCCAGCAAACTTTTTCAACAGGGAGCCAGTCCACTGTCCCTAAGACCTTGTGGGAGGCCAGACTATATTTTTTGGGGTGGGGGGGGGGATGAACAAATTCCTATGCCCCACAAATAACCCAGAGATGCATTTTAAATAAAAGGACACATTCTACTCATGTAAAAACACGCTGATTCCCAGACCATCCGTGGGTCGGATTTAGAAGGCGACTGGGCCAGATTTGGCCCCCGGGCCTCAGTTTACCTACCCATGTTCTAATCTTAGGGATCAGAAAACTGATTGAAGAAAGCTCTACAATGAAGGCCAATGGATTCGCTCTGTGTGGGCATCCTGCTTCTCATGTAGCTTATGAAGAATAATCAGAGCCAACCAAGCTAAGATGCTGCTGGGACGTGGAAAAGGTCCTCTAAATAATGTCTCTCTACGTAACAAAGCTCAACTCCTTTTCCATTTATCTTCTAAAGTCGCAATGTGAAGGGCACATGACTTAAGAACACCCATCTCTAATCATGTACCTCTAATAATGTAAGGAGAAAGAAGTGCAGAATAGGTCTTTCTTCCTTATCCTCCAGGTTATTTAACCTTAGAGCAGGCATAGGCAAACTCGGCCCTCCAGATGTTTTGGGACTACAGCTCCCATCATCCCTGACCACTGGTCCTGTTAGCTAGGGATGATGGGAGTTGTAGTCCCAAAACATCTGGAGGGCCAAGTTTGCCTATGCCTGCCTTAGAGTGCCAGCCTTAGAGTGCCAGCTACTTTAAAACCAGCACAGCACTATAGAAGGTCCTGCCTGGTCCCAAAGATCCATGAAACTTAATTCTGTGGGTCCAAAGAGGCTCCACATATGTTCTTCTTGAACAGAAGCTACTCAAACAACCCCTGAAACTTCTGCATGGGTTTCTGATATGGTGTGAGGGTCAATTATTCAAAGAAATCTAGTTGGAAGCTCCACCATGCTAAAGCAAGCACTTGCCTGGGCTTGAGCTGCTTTGAGTGCTGACAGCACATGCCCAACTAACCCCCCACCCCACCAGAGAACTGGTCTGTGAAATGGATGTTAGTCAGCCATTCTAAATGCCACTGGCAGCCTCCCTACTTTCAGACTGTAATTACATTTCTAGGGTACTTCAACATTTGAAGATGCTCACTTCAATTCAACAAAAACAACTCAGTGAATAGGTTGGGAGCCAAATGCAAACTTAAAATGCCCATTTTCATGTATATTTATTTAGGAGAAGCTAATAATTTACCTTTCAAATGCATTGACTGTTTAAATTAGAAAATGATCCAGAATGTTTTCAAAGGAAGAGATTCTCTCAAGGGCAGAATTCAGCATTATAATTAAGCTGTTGCAAAAGCCAGGAGATTTTCTTTTGTCTGCTGGAACAGGGAAGCATGCTCAGCTGTTCCACCAGGGTCTTGATTCCCCCCCCCCCCTGGAGTAAGGCAAAAGCAGGAGAGATGTCCACTGCACAAAGGAACATCCCTTATTTGAAGAAATTGTTCCTTCATTCATTACATTACAGTTTCCACAGAACTGAACTACATTATGCATGTTAGCACTGTACATCTACAATACAGACTCTTGCATAGAAAGATCTCTAAGGCAAAATCAAATAGTTGCTATCAAACTATGAGAATCAAGCTATTAATTCCCCCCAAAGCTCCAGTTCTACATGAAAATCCTCAAGGAGCTGGAAAAAAATGAAACCCTGGAAGATTCATGAACTCAACAGTGTTTTGATTCTATTCAGAAAACTTCATTATATTCTAACATGGGAGTACTTGTAAATGATAGAGGAGAAATGTAATACTGATTTAATTAGATACATCAAGTTTTCTACATCGTATATCATATACAGTGACCATTCCCTCTCCTTTGGGGGGGGGTGTCTAAATTCTTTAAGGCACCCTCTCTCTTTCCTATCTATCACATCAATCTATTAAGTGAGACATCACAGAAGTTGTTTCCTACAGAAACCGTCTTGTACCCCTTAGAAGCAGAAAGCTTTACGCTTGAAGCAAACAGCAAGTTCAAATGAGCTATGACTAGACAATGCACCCCCAGAGCTAACTCACATTTGAAATTTCACAGCGATTGCTGTGAGGAACATAGTATAAAAAGGAGATACGTGTCTCCAACAAGCAGTGGAAAGCTGCCGGAGACTCATGGCCAACTGTGGCAGCCAAGTACACACATGCCTTGTGTTCCTGGGTATTTGGGAATGCCTATCTCCCCTCCACATTTACCATGGCATACACCACTCAAACAGTGGCGTACAAAGCACAAATTGCTACAGGAGAAGAGAGCCTTGTCTGCAGTGGGAGCAACATGAACTTAGCATACTTGCAAAGACCACATGCCTGTTTGTGGCTTAAGACAAGGTACAGCTGCTTTTACAGAACATGCTTATTAATAGTGTTACGCAGGCTAATCTTCTGGGAGGAGCTTGGCAATGGGGTGGGGGTGGGGACTTAATTCTCCAGCTTCGCTGCATCCTCGTTGAACCACCCAGCAGAAGTTTTAGAGCAGTGAGAGGACTTCTTAAACCACAGAGAGGTCGTCTGGAAACTTGGCAGTGCCAAGTTCTGTAAACCACCTTGAGGGCAAAGACTTTGACATCCAGTCCAAACACAAAGCCACAGCTTCTAGTGGAGGTGTTAAGGAACCGTTTGTTCAGAATTCCTAGGATGTTTCAGCTAGCATGGCCTGATGGTGCAGCATGCATGTCTGCAGGGGTTAGGCCAAGGGTCCCCAACCTGCGGCCCATGGGCCAGAAGCAACCCACAGAGGCCGTTTAACCGGCCCACAACCCGCCCCAAACTGAGCCACCCGCTCGGTGAGTCCCCGCGCACTGCACTAAACCAGCACAGGGTGGTGCGGGGACTGTCTTCCACGGCTCCAGAAATCGCTTCTGCGCATGCCCAGACACCAGAAATCGCTTCTGCGCAGGCACAATTTTCAGCGTCTGGGCATGGGCAGAAGCAATTTCCGGTGCTGCAAACATGCGCAGATGCGATTTCTGGCATCGCGCTGCGCCGGTCCAGCCCATGGAGGATCTCCATGGGAGTAATCCAGCCCATGCCCAGTAAGCCTTGCCGACTGCTGCGTTAGGCCAACCACATGCCCTCTCAATCCATCTTTGCTACCAAGATCTAGCAGAGAGGTACTGATTGAGTTGTTCTAGGGTACAGGGTCATCAGCATGACACCAGCAGATACAGAGGGACCCACAGGAGCCTTCTCCGACTTCCCCATACCTCCCCTTTCTGCATTCCAATTCCCCAATAAACCGAACTTTAACTCTAGATCATCTTGTCTACAACATCCCTTTTCCACATCAAAGCATCCTGTATGTAAGCATAGCTGAAGGAAGCCAAGTGTATCTGATATATATCTGTGCAAACATCTCTTGAAAGCCTCCACCAAAATATTGCACTGCTTTCTTGGGCAGCTTTTGGAACAACAGCAACACACTGTTAACATGTTCAGTTTATCATCCACTAAGCCTCAAAGCTGTTCCTGAAAGAGCAAGAAAGCTGCTGAACCATCTTGCTTAGAGCCTTTCAACAGGAGTTATGCTTATCAAGGGCATTTTTAGGCAAGTCTTATTTCATATCACAGGAAAGGGACCATGATACATGATCCACTGGGTCTCAACAACCTGTCTCTTGACAAGTTATACTTCTAAAACCTAGTCTAGACCAGAATTTCCCAAACTTTTCCTGATCGTAGCTCCCTCCCAACCTTGTTTCCTTCTTGTGCCCCCCTATGGGTGTAGCCGGGGGGGTCAGGGGGGCAGCTGCCCCCCAAAAAATAAGTAGAAATCAGAGGTTCTGTCCACCACCAAAAAAACCTACCCGCCAAAAAAACCAACAATCCTGGCTACACCATATTTCAAAAAGTGATTTTAAGCTTTTTTTAGCTGTTTTCGCTGCTTTTTCTATCGCATTCCCATACATCCAGGTTTTCCCTGACCAGGCCAGTAAATCCCACACATGGTATAACTGTTAATCAACTATACTACTTCAGACTGTGGGTGGAAGATTGCCTGTGATCAATATGCAAAAATACCTTTGTTTGGCCACTGACATCTGATACTCTGACTCTTGCATGCTTGCCCCAGTATTGGAGCCTGCTGCATCTCTCCTATCTCTCCTGTCATTTACACTTACCTATTATTTTCCTGACAGAACAGCCAAACAATATTTGGACACTTCACAGAGTAGACAAACCAGTGATTAAGTAGAATGAAACGAAAGTCAGAAGAGAATCATCACATTAAAATTATATCTTTTTTATTTTAAAACGTCGGTTCTATTATGTGCCTACTGACAATAAAATAAATTGGTTTAAGTGATATCTGTATGTAATATAAATATATTTAACTTTATACTCTGTGTTAAAAATATTTTCTAATACATTTGTGCATACTGCATTCAGGCATCGGTTAAACCAAATTCTTAAAATCTCACTTTTACAGCAAAGGTGAGAGATGTGAGAGAATGTACAAAAGGCAAGAAAACATGGCTTTTTAAGTCTCAATTTTATAAATGGCAGTAGATCATGTATCATATTTCTTATGGTACAAATTTAGTACAAATACATTACAATTTAGACTTGTCTAACACCTCTTGGACATTAACTTTCCGTGTCATAAAAGGACACTGTTCTGCTCTGCAGCTACTAGCCATTGCTTCCAGAGTGTTCTGGACACTTATGTCTTCAAGCAAGTGATCTTGCTTTGTGACACTGCATGAGCAGATAGATTTCTCTTTGGTGTGCTTCATTTTACAAACACTCCCCCCTAAGCAAATATGAGGCATGCAGGCTGCACAATCAAAGGCAGTGACATATGGTCCTGGGAAGTGGAAAGGCTCTGTTTAGTCGCAGGGATGTTTTTTTAAAATTAAAAAAAATCTTACAAAATTATCCTACTGTTCCTCAACGGAGCCCAAGGCAGTGAGCATGATTCTCCTGTGTCCTTGGCAAATGACAAGGAAAGTACCACAACACCAGTGTTAGAAACTGGGACAGGAATGCTAGGAGCCATGTGGCTCCTGGGACCTAGGGTGTGGGTGCCAAAACGAAATGGCTAATAATTTCAGATGCCTTCCCTATAAACAACGAAGTGAAACTCTCTTTGATATATTCTTCTCCCTGGTGGTGCTCAACTGAAGACAGTGTGTACATCCACTAAAGGAGCAACAAGATTCTGTTCAACCTGGCACGTCTCTACGCCAAGACAAAAGTGTAGTGGGCCGTTATCCAAGAGATGATGTTTGCAGATGACGCAGCCTTGACAGCACACTGAGGAAGCTCTACAGCAGGGGTAGGCAACCTAAGGCTGCCCACAGGGGTCGTTTAACCGGCCCATGAGCCGCCCCAAACCGAGCTGCCTGCGCAGGGACTCACTTCCGCGATGCCAGAAATCGTGACTGCGCATGCGCAGACACCGAAAAACATGTTTGCACAGACACAAGCGCCGTAAATCACGGGCGCACATGCTCATGCGCACACACAATCCGGCCCACGGAGGGATCTCCACTGGAGTGAACCAGCCCAGGTGAGGTAAACCTTGCCAACCACTGCTCTACAGAGACTCAACTGTTTTGCCCAAGCCTGCATGGAGTCTGGTCTTACCATCAGCCTGGGTTGCCATCACTCCACACATCAGCAATGGTGACCACATGCTTGAGGTGGTAGCCATTTTTATCTACCTGGGCTCCACCATAACCAGCAACCTCTCCAATAATGCTGAGCTGGCCAAGCATATGTGAAAGGCAGCTATGGCAACAGCTCACCTCTCCAAAAGGGTATGGGAGAATATGATACCAGTGACGAACACCAAAATGAAGGTCTACCAGGCTTGCGTGTTGAGCACGCTGCTTTATGGAAGTGACCCACTGGCAACTAACAATTGTCAGGCGCGACACCTCAACGCCTTCCACATGCGCTGCATCAGGAAGGTTTTTGGCATCCCATGGCAGGACAGAGTTTCAAACATATGTGTGCTCTCCCAAGCCCACATTCCCAGCATGAATGCGTTCCTGTCTCAGCGACATCTATGCTGGCTTAGTCATGTCCACAGAATGGAAGATGGAAGGATCCTCAAGGACATGCTCTGTTGGGAGCTGGCTTCAGGCAGCAGTCCTGTTGGCAGACCAACTCTGCATTAGAAAGATAT
Organism: Podarcis vaucheri; assembly: GCF_965113315.1. Lineage (NCBI taxonomy): Eukaryota > Metazoa > Chordata > Lepidosauria > Squamata > Lacertidae > Podarcis > Podarcis vaucheri. The sequence continues at coordinate 44,648,067 of NC_138751.1, read as the reverse complement.
CTGCAAACATGACATGAAGGCTGGCAACATGAACACCACCTTGTGGGAATCCTTTGCAGACGACCACAGTGCCTGGTGACAGCCAGGTTGTGTATCCACAGAGGCCAGAGGAATGACCACTAGGAGGAGCACAGAAAGAAGAAACGCCATGGTACACCTTCATCGGCACAACCGGACACCTTCATCTGCCCCAGCTGCAACAAAACATGTCTCTCCCATATCAGTCTCTACAGACACAGCAGTTGCTGTACCTCTCCGGCAGTTTGACTTTACCCTTGAAGGTGCATTCTTCCACTGTCTCCTGAGACAGATGGATGCCAACCAACTATTGGTAGGTAGTTTATTAGTCTATGGAGGCATGTACTTTAGAGCATTATATGGCATAATTTGCCACATCAACTTGTCTGCACAGCAAGATCTTCCTCAGAGGCTCTTCTCTGGGTGCACTTACAATCCAAAATAAGGTAGGCAGCAATAGAGAGATGTGGTTACCCCTTTGTGAAATTTTCACTCCAGGGAGGCTCACTGTTCATATATCCACTGGTGTACATGGTTCTCCCTCCCATTTAATTCTCAGAAAAATCCTATGACAGGTAATCCAGCACCTTTTTTGGTCTGGAGGGATTAGAACCCAAGTCTAGTCTGAAACTCAAGCCAACATATTAGCTCCTTTAGAAATGTATTTTTAAAGTGTCTTTCAGGTATACTAGTACCATTTTATCTTCCTAGGCTTTTAACCTTTGATTTGCGCTTTTATTTCTGTTGTGACTGTTCTTAGTACACTGGAACCTCTACTCATGTACGGAATCTGTTCCAGAGGTCCGTTTGTGAGTCGATCCGGGTTGCTGGGAGAAGCGCCATTCTGCGCATGCACATTTGGCGGCAGCGCTGTTCTGCGCATGTGCAGATAGCAGCAGCCACTTCTGCACATATGCAGTTGGCAGAAGCCACTTCTGCGCATGCGCGAATCACAGCAAACCCAGTATTTACTTCCAGGTTTGCTGTGGTCGCGAGTCGGATTGTTCACGAGTAGGGGTGGTGGTACGTCAATGTTCTACTGTACTGCCTCTTTTACTGTTGCCATTTTTTAAAAATTAATTACCACTACTTTATTGCATTTTATGAATTGTTGTAAACCACCCTAGAAATTTTTGAAAGGTGTTATGTGTTAAATTAGAAAACTCTTATATCCTCTTCAGCCATTAAGTTCTCTAGGAATAAATTCTATTGTTTCACCATTCCTTTTCCCCAAAAAACCACTGTGAAAAGCACCTAGAAATCTTTTTAGAAGCAGCCTGCTACACAGTGGTGACTAAACTCAGATTTTCACCTGAACCCCACCCTCTCCTGCCACTGTCAGCAGCCTTTCCTCCATTCTCAACCACTGTGGCTTCTGCCTACCTTCCTTTCCCACATCTAAGAAGCCAAAGCCAAAAACTTCCCTCCTTTTCAGAATCTCCACAGCCTGCTCTTTGCACTCTGAATCCCTAGTCAACAGACCATCACCTCCTGTTTAGTCTCTTCTTCCATGGGCATCTTGCCTTCTAGCTGTACTGTACCTCCCTATTTTATTCTTGAGGTTCATCTTTAGCCTCTGTGCTGCTCACTTGGGTTTCTGATTTTGCTCTACAGCAGCTTCAATTCTTCATGAAGCTTTCCTGGCATTATCCACTCCCTTCAGCCTGTGCAAATCCAGCTTGTGTTGGCTCCCTTTGTTTCCTTCTCCCACGCCCACCTCTGTGTCTTTCTACTATCATACACAGTGCCTATACACAATGCTGACACAGTTCCTCTTCCTTTGCAAAGCCTTTCTTAAGCCACCCTCACCTCACTTCACTCTCCTAGCCCATCCTCACTGCTCAATAATCAAAGCCTGTCTCTGCCTCTCTTCCCTGCAAACGTTATTGCCTTGCCTATTAGACGGAGCTGAAAGCCCTTCAGTGGGAACTGGTTGTTTTTAAATTCTATACAGCCCTTAAAACATGGCTTCACAAATGCATGGAAGAGGGGGTGGACAGCAAGAAAAGAGCTGGAACAAATGAGACAGTCATAACATAGCAGAAGAAACATGGGAGCTACAGCAGGAGGTATCACTGATGGAGAGGCAATCTGCTTGCTCCGCACCTGTCCCCTTCAGTCAGTTTCTTTGTCTTTGCATACAATAAAGGTGGAGTGGGGAATGATTGCCCTACATTTCAAATCTGCACTACAGCAGCATTATGTGAGCTTCAAAGAGTTTTGCAGCTTGACCTACTCAAAATGAGGCTTGGGTACCCTTAAAGATGGGGTTATAGAGGAAAAATCTTATCCAAGAAAGCAGCAAGATTCTCCTACAATCCTAAATCTGTCAAGATTTACCGTGGCTTATATATGTGTGTGTGTGTGTGTGTGTGTGTGTGTGTGTGTGTGTCCCTCCCATTGTCTAACAGCGGTAGCCTCAGGAATACAATCTTCATTCCGTTACGTTATCTGGGAGGAAACAAATAATGAGCAATCAGGTTTCGGTTTAAGGCTGCAGCAGGAGGCAGCTTTCCTTTCTGCTGTTATTACACATTCTGTCTCTACAGTTTGATCAATGAAATAAGGCAGAATGAGGCCTGACACTGCAGTAAGAGGAATCCCTTGCAAGTCATTTGTGCATGAAACCTGCAAGCACAGAGAAAACTGCACAACCCAAGAGCTCAGTTTTGGGATGCCGCTCCCAATGCACAGCCTGAATGTAAAAGTGCAAACTGTTTTGATGTTTATAGTCAAAGGTATAGGACAACTGCTGCCCTCCCCCAAAGCATAGGGGGATCTGGAACCAAGCAAGAGAGGAAGCATCATAGTCTAGGCAGGAAAAGCTCAGTAAGTCCAACTGAGCCACATACAGACAGAATCTGGATGGCAGGGGAAGTCAGCTTGCTGCTGAAGGTTCGATCCAGTTATTAGTGGAGATGAGATGCTGAAGGCTTGTCCGTATGAGAGCTTATGTTGAATCAATAACCCCGGAACTGTTTTTGGCTTCATCTTTCTTTAAACAATTCAGAGATCATCCCAAGGCTTCTGCAAGTTCAGAGCAAGGAGATTAACTGAAAAAATCTTACTCTGCTTACTAAAGTGAACAGCTGTGGGGCTAGTACCTTTTGTAGGTGGAGCTCAGTGCTTCTTAGAGAAGCTACGGATCCTGAAAGAAAGCTAGCAAGGGTGTGTGTTTGAAGCACCCTGGAATTTCTGGTTGCTTAGGCAAGAATTGTTCTGAAGACAGCAGGCCCTGGATCGGTAAACAGGCCCTGAGTATACAAAGGATAGCAAGTGTGTACTTATGAACTACAATGAAAAATGGCCCTGAGCTGAAGGTGAAAAAAGGACTTAGAATCATAGAATCTTAAGAGTTGGAAGGGACCCCAAGGGTCATCTAGTCCAACCCCCTGGAATGCAGGAACCTCAGCTAAAGCATCCATGACAGATGGCCATCCAACCGCTGTTTAAAAACTTCCAAGGAAGGAGGGTCCACCACTTCTCGTGGGAGTCTGTTCCACTGCTGAACAGGTCTTACTGTCAGAAAGTTTTTCCAAAGGTTTAGTCGGAATCTCCTTTCTTGCAACTTGAAGGCATTGGTTCAAGTCCCACCCTCCAGAGCAGGAAAAAACAAGCATGCTCCCCCCTCCATGTGACAGCCCTTAAGATATTTGAAGATGGCTATCATATCTGCTCTCAGTCTCCTCTCTTCCAGGCTAAACATTCCCAACTCCTTCAAGCGCTCCCCGTAAGGCTTAGTTTCCAGACCCTTGATGATCATCTTGGTTGCCCTCCTCTGCACACCTTCCAGTTTGTCAACATCCTTCTTAAATTGTGGTGCCCAGAACTGGACACAGGATTCTGTGTGGTCTGACTAAGGCAGAATACAGTGGTACTATTACTTCCCTTGATCTGGACACTATACTTCTGTTGATGAAGCCTAGAATAGCATTAGCTTTTTTTGCTGCTGCATCACACTGTTGACTCATGTTAAGCTTGTGGTCCATCAAGACCCCTAGATCCTTTTCACATGTACTGCTAGTAAGCCAGGTGTCCCCATCCTATATTTGTGCATCTGGTTCTTCCTGCCTAAGTGCAGAGCGGGCCTCAAGTTGCTGCACCTTCTCTTCCAGCATGACAACCAGCTTACACTAGCTACAAGTGTACTGTTGCTTGTTCTCTGGCAGAATGACAAACATGCCACAGGTGTTACAGGTCACTGCAACAGCTCCCTTGCCCTCCATGTCTCTGGTCCTTTGCACACCAAGAGACAGAACTCTGGGCCTTCCCCTTAAACGTCCTTGCAAATGCCCCTGTATGTGAGCTCTGGTTGCAAGATCCCAGGATCTGCACTGAGCTAAGCTTGACTGCTGCTGGTTGCTAACTCCTCCCTCAGCCTGGCTTCCTCTGAGCTGTAACTCCTCCCCCCCCCTCAGATCCTGTGTTCCCACATAGCAATCAGCCACACATACCCTCAGGCTCCAAAAGACACAAGCTCATTTTTAAATATACCTTCCTGAAGAAACCAGAGGCCTTTCTCCTGGGCATGGTCGGCCAAATGGTGCCAAAGAAGGATAGAACTTTTTTTTTTATGTATGCAACAACAGCAGCAAGAATACTTATTGCGAAGTATTGGAAGACACAAGATTTACCCACCCGGGAAGAATGGCAGATGAAGTTGATCGACTATATGGAACTGGCGGAAATGACTGGCAGAATCCGAGACCAGGGAGAAGAGTCGGTGGAAGAAGATTGGCAAAAGTTTAAAGACTATTTACAGAAATACTGTAAAATTAATGAATGTTAGAAAAATGTTGGAATGAAGTTAAATGGCTTTAGTAGAAATGTTATAAGGAACTAAGTATAAATAAATTAATAGAGTATTAAAGGAAAAAAATAAGGTTAGAATGTGTCAAGATAATTATAGGATAGAAAACAGAGGAAGAGGGAAAGGAATTGCTGAAACAATTAACAGAAGTGGAATACAAAAAGGGAGGTGTGAATAGGTCATTGAAATAAGTGAATGAAAGATAAAATATTGAAATTGTTTGATGTGTTTTAAACGGTTTTTGTTTTGTTAGTTTAATGTGTTAGTGTTATGTAGTGTCTTTGTATTGTGTTGTCTTTTTGTGTGTGTGTGTGTTTAAATTGTTGGAAAAGTAATAAATATTATTTTTTAAAAAAAAACCAAAAGACACAAGCTCACTCTCTTCAGTCTCCTCCAGCAATCCTTGTCCCTGTTTGCCAGGTCCCAGGATCTGCACTGAGCTGAGTTTTACTTGTGTGGAGGCAAGTTTGAGAATCCTTGAAAGAGGTAGGATGGATACAGCTTTTTTAACACAGAGATGAATTTAACTCTTTTAATCAGCTGGTGTTATCCAGAACCACTCTTAAGCATTCACACAGGAGTGCCCAAACCGGTTCTTTAACAGATAGTCAATGGGGTCACATTCATCTCCTCTAGAGTTTGGTTCTCTTACAGAAGAAAAGAGAATGCAAGGCAAGGACCAACTTCCTTTGTGGGTAAAGCTTCCCTGTTGAAGGCAACTCACATTTGCCTGGTCACCTGCAGGATGTTTGCTAGCCTGCTTTTGACTCACTGACCCAGTTTATGTTGTGATTATATAGTTTCTGAAATCAAGGTTACATGATCTGTGGCCAGCATATTTCCAAACTTGGAGACTCTTGAGAGTCCTATGGACTGCAAGAAGATCAAACCCATCCATTCTGAAGGAAATCAGCCCTGAGTGCTCACTGGAAGGACAGATCCTGAAACTGAGGCTCCAATATTTATGGCCACCTCATGAGAAGAGAAGACTCCTTGGAAAAGACCCTGATGTTGGGAAAGATGGAGGGTACAAGGAGAAGGGGAAGACAGAGGACAAGATGGTTGGACAGTGTTCTCAAAGCTACCAGCATGAGTTTGACCAAACTGCGGGAGGCAGTGGAAGACAGGAGTGCCTGGCGTGCTCTGGTCCATGGGGTCACAAAGAGTCGGACACGACTAAACAACAACAAATTTCCAAACTTGCTGGCCTAAAGGGATTTTTCACCCGCGATTTGCTGATGATACAAATGAAATACCCCATTCCCTTTTAGGCACTAATCATCAACTTGGTACATGAGGGCAGGTGGGCTAGTAAGTTTTGTTGCCTTCTTTTGTAAAGGTCACAAACATGTGTTTAAGAAGAGAAAGACTAGAAGAAGTTAATTTTTAGGTGGTAAACATTTTCAGACTAGGCAACAGACTTTGCAACAGATTACAACGCTGTAACCCAGAAAGCTATTCAGAATTGATGGTAATGCCTCGCAGACTCTGCAGAAACATCTGGCATGCATGACAAAAACAGACAAATTAAACACATTATTTCCACGCTATCTATGTAGTTGCAGGGTGAATTTAAGGTAGGAATATAATGGGAGGAAGGCAGACTTTCTTCTACAAGGTCCTAATACAAGCTGTTGCAATATTCTAGCAATATTCCTGGAATCTCACTGTGATTAATATTTTGCTTTACAGTTATTATATAGTGCCATCGATATAGTAGATGCTTTAAACAATAAAATAAGCAAAAGCAGTAGACCCCTCAAACAAGGAGCTTACCTCCTCAATTTTAACGTTGACGGACACAATATAAGGAAAAGCAAAATGATAAAGATGGGGGTAACAAGGCAGGAATATTAATACATTTTGTTACATATACAATGCATGAAGAATTTGCAGGAGAAAAACACAGAACCAAGTAAGTTTCTGGTGATTATCCAGACACAGGAAAAAGTAAAGTAGAAAGGACAGGTAGTAGGAGACCTTTTGTGTAGCTTAGGGTGGAAAAATGAAGGTCAAGAACAGAACTATGAAGAGACACAGGCAGGCTATAGAAAAGTTTAAGCTTCCTATAAAGGCATACAAGTAACTTTAAATAGTTCGAATCATTACAATTTTTCTCCATGCATTAGCGTACCTTACAAACATATATTGCAAAACCTTATCAGAAACATAATTCACCATAATAAATGCAATGCTTAGAAGACCCAACACATATGACTGAAACAAGATCCTAAATCTTTGATTTCAAATACACTATACAGTACTCAGGATAAAGAAAGAGGCGTCGAAAAACTGACAATATTTATTAAATTTGATCATATACTGTATACCACATCCCAAATTCCAAACAACCAATTTGTCACTGAGGGTAGATTCTCTCCCCACCTGTTTACTTATAGTGAATAATCGTTCTAGTAACCACTAGAAGAAATTAACAGGAAACAGGGAGGGAGGGAATAGTAGTAGTATTACTGAAAGTTGCTTAACAGATAAAACCATATTACAATAGGTCACTGGCAGTTCATATATAAAGATGATTCGGCAAATGCTTTGTGCACCTTAGACTATACAGTATCATTTTGGTGATGAGCCAACTTCAGTGGCTCCCTGTCCATTTGAGGCCGAATGCACAGTGCTGTTGTTGACCTTTAAAGCCTTTTACGACTTGAGACCAGAGTACCTGAAAGATTAATGTGTGGAGACTAGCCATGTCAGCTCTGTTCTGCCTCCATAGCCAGAGGCAGTAATGCTTCTGAATACCCGTGGCTGGAAGTCACAGGAAGGGAGTGTTCTTGTGCTGCTTACCAGTTTCCTACAGGCATTTAGTTGGCCTGATCCAGCAGGCTGTTCCTATGTACCAACCTAGGCCATAAAATCATCTTTTGAAGACCTTTTTAGGGTGCCCTGCCAAGAGATGAGGTATGACAGGGGGATACTGGGGAAAGGACCTTCTCAGTGGTGGCACCTCAGCTACAGAATGCCTTCATCAGGGAGGCTTGTCTGGCACTTATCATTGCTTATCTATATCTTTCTCTATATTTTTAATGATATAGTGGTATTATAAATTAATTAAATAAACTAAATATGTTATTTAGTGCCAAGAAGATACCTTTTTATTTTTATAAGCCTTTTAATCTGCTCTAGTCAGTTTTATCTTTGCAACTTTTGGGGGGCTGCTTTTAACTGTTATTGGTCTACCTTACAGTTTTGGTTTTTTGGTTTTTATTCTTGTTGTAATCCACCCTGCAAATTTAGTTATAAGGGAGCCATGTATATGCCTTAAGTATATTACATTCCTTTGTCGGCAAGGTGACAACTAAACAACAAAAATATTACATTCCTAACATTAACGACTGAGGATCATCATGAATTTAAAAACTTATATAACATTATTGTTTGTTTGTTTGTTTTACAAGAGAGTCTTAGCTCAGTCATCCTCTGATGCCTCTTCCGTTATTATCACCACAACTTGTGTCGCTGTACCATCTCTCCATTAAGCATGAATTTGCACACACAGAGCTTCTGCTTAAAGATTTCGTGAGAACTGGCTAACTAAAGATAATTAAATGCTTTAACACACCCACTCAAATCCTTGCCACATTAAGTACAATGGGATCTTCTATTAGAATAAGCGACACATCTTTTGCTACGTTTATACAGCTTGATAAATATAAATGGTCTTTCTTTTGCTTTCTCAAAACAAAAACACAATGCTGTGGTTCTCTTTTGAGAAAACACAGAGAACCCATCTAAGGGAACCAGTTAAAAAGCAGGCATGACTGGAAAGTAAAAAGGTAAAGGTAAAGGGACCCCTGACCGTTAGGTCCAGTCGCGGACGACTCTGGGGTTACGGTGGTCATCTTGCTTTATTGTCCGAGGGAGCCAGCGTACAGCTTCCAGGTCATGTGACCAGCATGACTAAGCCGCTTCTGGCGAGCCAGAGCAACACACGGAAACGCCGTTTACCTTCCCACCGGAGCGGTACCTATTTATCTACTTGCACTTTGACATGCTTTCGAACTGCTCGGTTGGCAGGAGCAGGGAGCTCACCCCATCGCGGGATTCAAACCGCCGACCTTCCGATCGGCAAGTCCTAGGCTCTGTGGTTTAGACCACAGTGTCACCCGCGTCCCTATGACTGGAAGTAACCTGGGGTAAATAAGCTCCAACTAGAATTACGAGGCCATTAAAGCCTCATGAAGTAGAGCAATTCAAGAGAGAATTTTTTTTGGAGGGGACTTCCAAGACAATTTGACCATTACATCATACCACAGAAGTGGCAAAATAGCTACCTAAAAGATTAATATGCGGATGCAGTATACTCCAGTCCAGTATACAGCCCCTTAAGTATACTACTTCCATCACTATACTATATTTCAAAGAGAGCAATCCCTCAGACTACTGGATCTACAAGACCAGAGTCAAATTTCTAATCAGCAGTTAATTATGTGGACCCTGTCAAGTCACGCTCCTTCTGTTACTTTCCAAATTAAGTGCTTTATAAGTTCCTCTGTTTGCCTCTAGCAAGAACTAACCCTATACCTTGATGGTGTTTTCAAAAGTTAACTGTTTAATTGAAACTACTTCTTTAAAAAGCTTACCAGCATCCTACAATCCTGTGCAGCATCTCCCCTACGGAGGACAGATAAGAGGGGTGGGGATGGGGGGTTAAAGAAATAACCATTCAACTTGAGGATAAACATGGCTTCTTCAGATCTAAAACAAGTTCAGACGCTCCTACTGCTGCAGAAAGGACTTCAAAAATGACTTCTGCATAGGCAGACCTTGCACGCCAGCCCCCATCAGACATCTTATTTCACAATTATCTGTGCTAAACTGTATTTTCCATGCACTGTCCCAGTTACCTTGAATATCCCTAAATCCCTCTTAATCGGGTTGCTGGAATGACTGCTATTTTCATATAGCACTAAAAAAGGAGCTGAAATCTAACAAAGCAAAACAAAAAACACACACACACAAACCAACAATATTGTGCATCAGTCAGAATCTATCCGCTGACCCAAATTTTCTGTTAACCAGGATATGCAGCTGTAATGCAGTACTTCTGAGGCTGCAAAAGGGTTTGTTTTCATCCAGATAACAGAAAGCCACCACCCCAATATTTATGCATTATTCAATGCTTTTCCACAGTGCTAGTATGCTATAGCAAAGATGCCCAAACTTAGCAAATGCCAACTATTTTTAAGAGGCAGAAATCTGAACGGTGCAAATGGACAACGTAAGTTTGCATATGAACGTTTATTTCCAAAGGAACAGATTGTGTTTACTTCAAGCTTTTGCAGCCTATCAAGAAGTAATTTGCAAGGAAGGCTTCTGTCAAGACACCTGTCTAATATTATGCAACATGCATAATTATGATTTTCCTATCAAATTAGGCCATCACCATGAGACTCAGTGACCATAACCATCTGGAACACCCATCTAAAGATCAGCCACTACTACTAAAGCATACCAAACACAGTATCCTCAGTAAGTCCAGTAACTGACAATCTAAGCTACCCCTCTGTCTCCACACTTTCCCCTTTGGGGCTGGCAGGAGAGCGACAAAAATCGCAAGGAGAATCCTGAAGTTCCCATAGAACTTCACTCTCTCCAATTTCAGTGGATACAACTGGAAATTATACCTCAAAATTGCCTGTTCAATTATCGTCTAGCCAGAAAAAAATAAACAACAGCCAAAATAAAAAGAGGTGCACGCAATCCTTCATCCAGATACCTGCAGGGCAGGGGTGGTATTGAACAGAGCTCTGACAGCTGGGGCTTGCTTCCCCATCCTCATTGTTCCTCTGTGTCAAGAAAGCAAGAGTCAGGTTAAAAAAAAAAGGAGAGTTGTCCTCTTAATGTAAAGAGATACGACCTCCCCCACACTTGACCGGTCAATATGGCCAGGGCCTTATTTTTCTATCATGTGTCGCACAATCTCAACGTTTCATTTTCTGTACTACCATTCTACCTCCTCAAAATAAAAAAGGAGACCCTTAGACAAGACACCCAAAGCACCCACCAAAGACAAAAAACAGATGTTCATATTTACATGAAACTTGTGTGTGAGCAGAAAGGTAACAAAACTCCCATAGTTGAGCTAGGGGCACCACGCACACACAAACACACCATATCCCTATCTACAGGAGGGAGTTACACAATAAAGAGCAGTAACTGCCTGAAGACTCTCATTATTCTAGACAACCTTTTTTTTTTGTCCTCGGAGAGTGACAAGGAGGGGAAGGACGGGAGCATCGTAAACTCGGTAATCCTAGGGCTGGGGGGCGGGGAACAAAATAGGTACTTTCAAATTAACCTCCGATATTAAAAGTCGGGGAAAGGCGGCGGAGTAAGACGTGGCTGATCCTCCCTCGAAGCCCCCCCCCCAAAGACCTGTTTTCTTCCCCGGATCTCCTATGGCAACGGATAGGAACGGCAAAACAGGGAGTCGCCTCGCCTTCCTTGCTGCTGCTGGTGGAGGAGCAACACAAGGGAGCGCATCCCTCGCCATCCCACCCAAATCCTTGAAGGAGCCCCAGATTGGAGGAAAACCAGTCTGGGGAGAGGGGGGGGGGACACCAGGCAGCCCCACCGCACCTGGCTGGGAGAATGGCGGGCGGGGGGGCAGGAGCCAAAGGGGCAGGATTCGCACACATATCTCAACATCCAAACAAGTTTTTTTGGGGGGGGCAGATGAAGGACCCCCTATTAGGGCGAGGCCTCAGCAAACCTAAGCTGGGGGAGGGGGTAATAAGGGGGAAATTGGGGGGGGGGGCTTCGCCACTTCCCGAGGAGTCAAGGAAGAAGAGGGATTCAAAGAGGCCAAGAGCCGGCTTCCCCTCTCTCTCTCTCTCTCTCGCCGCCGCCGGACATCGGTTACCTGGAAGTCCCTGTCCTCGTTGAAGCGGGAGAACCTGTCCGCCATTTTGCCTCGGTTCGCCTCTACCTTAGTCAGGAGACTGCGACGAAGGAAACGGGGGCCGTACGCCGCTCGACGTGCGCGCGCCCGCCCGCCCGACGGCGGGTCTCGTTTCGCTTTGTGCGCGCGCGCGCGCGCAGAGAGAGAAAGAGCAAGAGACGCCTCAGAGAGTAAAAGGCTTAGCGGTGGCTCTCGACTTCCGGGTTCTCTTCGGCCGCCTATGGAGGCAAGCCGGGGTTTGAGCGGAGGGGTGGAAGTGGCTGCAAAGGAGCTTCTTCTCGTTCTAACTCGGGTCTCGTTCCGAGTAAGGGAATATAATTTAATTTAATTTTTTTTAAGCGCAACAGGCAACAAGTCAACAATGCGCCAGTTGTGTTTTTTTTTTGCACGCGGCTGGATGCCGCGTTTGGACTGCGAGAAGGAGGATTTAAATAGATTGGCCTTTGCTGCAACCTCGGGGGTGTTTTGTGATTTCCGGCCGAAAGAGCTTCAGCCCCACATGGCTGACCTACAACAGAAGCGGTGGTCTGCCTTGCAGGGCTGTGGTAACCCCCGCAGTCTGCAGCACTATAACGTCAGCAGAAAAATAGAGCAGTTTCCTGGGGCTGGCAGGGTGTTTATATCTTTTTTAAAATTTACAATTTAGAATACTCATTTTAGCATCCTTAAAATATCAATGACTTCCCTTCTCTTTCCATGGTTCATTCCATGGTGTGTATCTGAAGAAGTGTGCATGCACACGAAAGCTCATACCAAGAACTAACTTAGTTGGTCTTTAAGGTGCTACTGGAAGGAATTTTTTTATTTTGACTATGGCAGACCAACACGGCTACCTATCTGTAACTGGAACCATGGTTCATTCTGCATATCATAAATCCCTGCATATTTTACATAAACGAAACCATTCAGTATTCCATTATTACATCCATCAAAACGCATTTACACTGTTGGGTTTATCTTAATGCTGCCAACGTTTTCAAGTGTACACAATTTCCCCCCATGTATTCAATAAACATTTTCCAGTCTTCTGTAAACATATGTTGTTCTCTTATTCTATATGTTAAATCTGCAAGCTGCGCATATTCCATCAGCTTAAATTGCCATTCTTTTTTTAGCTGGGACCTCATGCGTCCATTGCAGGGTGTGTGTTTTTTAATATTTAAAATTCCATAAAATTGCTTTTTATCTTGAGCTGGAAAGGAAACTCATGTCCAGTTATGCTGCCTTTTGTCAGGGGAGTGGGGATGGATGGATGCAATCACCCAGTCGTAGTAGCTATGCTTAAATCCTGGGTTTTATCATTCGTTTAATTCATAATTGAGTATGGCTCGGGTCCAAGCTATCTGAAAGGCTCTGTTCCCTTCATACGAACCTGACCTGTTTTGAGAATTTTGGGGGGAGGCCCTTCTCTCGCTCCTGCCATCGTCACAGGGACACTTGGTGGGGACGCAAGAGAGGGCCTTCTTGGTGGTGGCTGCTCCCAGACAACTTGGGAACTCCTTCCCTAGAGAACTTAGACTGGTTCCCTCTGAAGCCTTATTTACCTAGGGATCCATTAGCCACGCCATCCCCTGGACCTCGGAGGGAACAAAAGTACCAGGAAAGCAAAAATCTTCTTTGGAGAAAAGAGTTTATTGAAAATCTGTGCACAGAGACAAGGTCTGTACTCAGAGACAACCAGCTGGATAGTTCCTGAAAATACACTGGCTGTAAAGCAAGTCACTTCAGCACACTTTCTTATACCCGCAGACTTCCCCAATCGGCTAGCAAATATTGCTTGCTAAACACAAAATATTGCCTGCTAGACATTCCTGTCTTTCTGCTAAGCCAAGCACTCCCTTCCACCTCCTTGTACACGTGTCTTCTTTTGCTAGCTAAGCTTTCCCTTCGTATCTCTTCCTATTCTTGCATTACTAAGCAGAAGTAAAACAGCTTGCTAGTGGGTTTTAGTTACCAGGAAATGGACTTTTGCCCTGCCAGCCAAATTTAGCACAGTCACTGGCGGCGTGCTAACTGTCTGGCCAAAATTTGCAGAAGTTGCAGAAGTAAGATTTCTTAGGTACAGAATACAAAGCACAGAAAATATTGAGAGAAACCTTTCCCATCTTCCTTTACCTCCTTGTTGTTCTTCTGCCAGTGGGTGAAGACCTTGTTCCACCAGGCTTTTGGAAACTCACTGTTTTAATGAAAGAGCCGGCACCGTGCTGTCTTTATTGTAACTTTCTGTATGTCTTAATTCCATTATGGTTTATAATTATTATTATTATTATTATTTATTATTTATACCCCGACCACTCTGGGCAGCTTCCAACAGAACACCAAAATAAAATAACCTATTAAACATTAAAAGCTTCCCTAAACAGGGCTGCCTTCAGATGTCCTCTAAAAGTCTGGTAGTTGTTTTTCTCTTTGACATGTGATGGGAGGGCGTTCCACAGGGCGGGTGCCACTACCGAGAAGGCCCTTTGCCTGGTACCCTGCAACTTGGCTTCTCACAGTGAGGGAACCGCTAGAAGGCCCTCGGCACTGGACCTCAGTGTCCGGGCAGAATGATGGAGGTGGTTTATATATGTTTTTAATAATTACCCCTCCCCTTATATTTCTAAGGTGTTCTTATTTTATCTGAACGCCACCTTAAGTCCCTGTCAGGGAAAATATAATATATATAGATCATTGATCTGATTTCTTTTTCTTTTAAAAGACTTCAAAATACCCCTGGAGGTTCTTTTGTTGTTGTTGTTTTTAAAAAAATCTCTAATATACTCCTCTATGAATCAAACCCAACACCACAGACTTCAGAAATCTAATCGGGCCTGAGAATCACGACAGCCAGGGCTGTGTGTGTGGCTTTTCGCCCAGCTCCTAATTCCCAGTTTTCCCGCTAGTTGCTCGCAACACATTATACCATGGGTAGGCAAACTAAGGCCCGGCGGCTGGATCCGGCCCAATCACCTTCTAAATCCGGTCTGCGGACGGTCCAGGAATCAGTGTGTTTTTACATGAGTAGAATGTGTCCTTTTATTTAAAATGCATCTCTGGGTTATTTGTGGGGCATAGGAATTTGTTCATATTTTTTTTCCAAAATATAGTCCAGCCCCCCACAAAGTCTGAGGGACAGTGCACCGGCCCCCTGCTGAAAAAGTTTGCTGACCCCTGCGATTAAACAGTTGGCTTCTCCTTCTCCATTGGGAATATATGTTTTTTAAATAGAAAAGGGCGTCTCTGTTCTCCATTGTCCCTGTCACACCGCCATGCTTCATAAACATTTTCTGCCTCTGGTTGAGTTCCTTCAGAACGCCTCAGTGTGTTCAGGTAACCAATGCCTGAGGTAACCCTCTTAACATGTCACCTGGCTTCTCCCAAGGATTGTGTACACGCCCCACCATCACCCATGTAGCCATTACAAACATTTGGATGGCTCCCCTTCTCTCTCTCTTTTTTTTAAAATAATATTTATTGGAATTTTACAGACAATAAAAGGTTACAAAATTTAAACATAGAAAATAGAAACAAAGAATAACCATAATAAAAAAAGGGAAAAAAGGATACAAAAATACCAAAGACAAAACATATAAAAAGTGAAAAACAGTTAAAAAAAGAAAAATCAGAATTTCATGTCTTATAATTCATTTACTTGTTTCCTGACTTCCTCGCACCTCCCCTTTTGTATTCCCGTTTAAAATTCCTTTCAGCAAATCCTTACCCTCTATCATTTATCTTTACTCAATATCTTAACCTATTATAACTATGTATTTTCAACCATTGTCAATCCATATTTGCATATTCTTAATAATCTTTTTGCCAATACCGCTTATTTTCCATTCCAACATCATTTTAACATTCATTAATTTTACAGTATTTCTGCAAGTAGTCTTTAAATTTCTTCCAATCCTCTTCCACCGACTCTTCTCCCTGGTCACGGATTCTGCCAGTCATTTCTGCCAATTCCATGTAGTCCATGGATGGCTCCCCTTCTCTCTGCACTGCTCTTTCGAAGAAGGAGCCATAGGTCTCAGACGACAGTGCGTTTGACTGGGGAATTTTATCACCGTCTCCTCTGAAGTTCGTCCTGGGTCCAGCCCACCCATGAGGCCAGGTGAGGCAACTGCCTCAGGTAGCAGGATCCACAGAACCAGCACATCCCAATGTTATTCCTGCCCAAATTCCTGGCGAGAGAGACACCATTTTGGGGTTCTCCTCAGGCGCCAAAATGTATTGGGCTGGCCCTGGTAAGTCCTATAGCAGTGATGGTGAACCTTTTAGAGACCGAACACCCAAACTGCAACTCAAAACCCACTTATTTATCGCAAAGTGCTAACACGGCAATTTAACTCATATATCTCATTTTTTCTGTGCGTTTCATGTTTCTTCTTTATGACTGTTGTTGTAATAAATAATCCTTCATAAAAGTTACTGCATTACATTCTTCATTAAATTATCTTTCCCTTGATATATAATTTTATGGTTATAACTCAGTGCTTTTTTTTTCTTAAAAAATGTTTAGGGGTACTCTCATTTTGACTCAAGAAAATCACCACCGGGGGGAAATAAATACAGTTCAAATCGGGGGAATTTCTTCTCCCGTTAAATTCACAAAATGTTTAGGGGTATGCGTCCCCCTGCGTCCCCACAGGGAAAAAAGCACTGGTATTACTCCAAAACAAAGTGGTGTTATGAGCCATCAAACCTCGGAAATATCAGAGGGTTCCACCATTTTGGCCACTAGTGTACACTGGAGGGCTGCACTAAGAGCCACCCTCTCCCAATTTTTAATATGAGATAATAATCACTGGTTGTGTGTGCACATACAAATAAATAAATATAAATAAATAAACCCAGCCAGATGGGTGGGGCATAAATAATATATTATTATTACAGTGGTACCTCTGGATGCAAACAGGATCCGTTCCGTAGCCCCATTCGCATCCCAAAGCGAACGCAACCAGCGTCCGCGAGTCGCGAGTCGCCGCTTCCACGCATGTGCGTGATGTCATTTTGACCGTCTGCGCATGCACAAGCGGTGAAACCCGGAAGTAATATGCTCCGTTGCAGCAGCTGCGCGCAACCTGAAAATACTCATCCCGAAGCTACTTCAACCTGAGGTATGACTGTATTATTATTATTATTATTATTATTATTAGCCGTTTTTTCAGCTGCCATTTGATCGCAGCCTCCACGGAATGAATTTCTCTGTTGGCTTCCGCGGGAAAGCCTGGGAAACATGTAAACCCAGCAGCCCCTTCTTAGGTTGCCATCTTTATATGCTTACTGACCTGGGAGTTAAGCCCTGCTGAACTCAGGGTGGCTTACTCTCGAGTAAGAAAAACAGACTGGCTGGAGGCCCTGGCGCATCTGAGTGCCCTCTCTGGCACGTGTGCCATAGGTTCGCCACCACTGTCCTATTTGATTCAGTGGGGCTTATTTCCAGCTAAGCAGGGCTAGGACTGCAGGCTGCACCCCCCCCCCCAAACATAGCAGGGCTTGTGGGTAGAATGAAACATTTTCTATCCTGTCTTAAAATATTATTACATGTCCCTCGGTTCTCTGAGTGTGAGAATGACAGGGGCGCAGTTGTACGCATGAGACCATACCTCATGTTACGTTTGCTTCAGGTTGAGCGTTTTCAGGTTGCGTCCCGCAGCGACCTGGAAGTACCGGAAATGGTTACTTCCAGGTTTTGCCGCATACGCAGACGCGCAAAATGACGTCATGCGCAGAAGCTGCAAATCGAGACTCGCAGACGCGGATTGCGTTCTGCTCATGTTGCGAACGGACCTCTGGAACAGATCCCATTTGCAGCCACAGGTACCACTGTATAGTTTTATTAGGTTAGAGTGAGTTATTTAATTTCTATACTGCTTAATATATTAGAAATGTCTCTAAGCAGTGTACAAAGAACTGAAACAACCAACAACTTAAAATACCCAGCTACATATACTTTTTTAAAAAATATCCAGTTACATATACAGTGGTACCACAGGTTACATACGCTTCAGGTTACATATATTTCAGGTTACAGACTCCGCTAACCCAGAAACAGTGCTTCAGGTTAAGAATTTTGCTTCAGGATGAGAACAGAAATCGTGCTCTGGCGGTGTGGTGGCAGCAGGAGGCCCCATTAGCTAAAGTGAGGCATCTGATCAAGACCTGCATTTTAAAATGAGCTTAAAAAATATATTTGCAAATGTTTTGTATCTCTCATGCCAGGCAGAAAGCAGCTGGCTGGGTGCTTTGGCAGATGTTTATCTCCCTAAACAGGGCCCCTCTGATCTATAGCAGTGCTTCAGGGTTGTAAAAGGAAATTACAGGCTGGGAGCAAAAGGTCACACTGACCATACAAATTACAGAATACAATCAAGCTGCAAAAACACTAATTAAGAGTTGGCAAATAGTGAAATTTATTGTTTAACAGATAATATACCATGTTCCTCCCATTAGACTTGAGCCATATTTTCATAAGGTTAAAGGGCAAGTTGCTTTTAGAAACAGCAGCTGGCTTGAAAGGAGGGTGTAGATCTAAGGGGTTGCTTTCGAAACTGTTTTTATTAAAGTTCCTTTTTACTTTGAAAAGGCCTTTCCTTCTAAAAAATCGATCTATGTTATGTATGAAATATATTGGCTTAAATGTAATTATGCAAAGGATTTAGAAAGTAAGAAATGTTAGATTCTTATGTTAGATTCTTATTTCATTGATGGTGTGTGAGAAGGTGAACCCAAGATCTCTGTTTAAGATAAAAATTAAAACCATTAGCCAACTGTTCTGGAGTGAATAGGGCAATAGGGCAAAGATGATCTGATAATTAAAGTGCCTGGTCGAGGCAAATGTAAGATATATGGCTACTTGTCTGCCATTTATGGATAGAAGGAAATATAGCTCTTTGTCTCCCATAAAAGGTAATAGGAAATGGGTGTATCTTTTATGATTGGTTCTAGCAAACAGCCAATAGGAATTTCAACCAGGCTGATTGGACAGAGGCAGCCAAAGGAGGAGCAAGGGGGCTGGGCTGAGGGAATATAAGTGATGGCCATCAGGGCTGGAGTGGGCAGAGCTTTGGTAACCATATACCACTGTGTCTCTCATTTATTTGTCTGACAAATAAATTATTATTTTAATTTCTCTATTGCTGCGTTGAATATTTCATTCCAGCTAAGCGTTAACCACAAGCAGGGTGCTACAAAAGTGGTGCTTCAGGTTAAGAACAGTTTCAGGTTAAGAACAGACCTCCGGAATGAATTAAGTACTTAACCCGAGGTACCACTGTAGACACGTTACCTTAATGCAAAGTGCCTAATATATATTAATAAATAATATCAATTCATTTTCTTTCTGACACATCCTCCCTCTCAGCCTCCAGGTTCTCACCCAGGGTCCAAACAAACTCTCGGCTCACCCACAAAAGTCTCACAATGAGAATAGTTTTTGGTCTCGGCAGACATCACCCTAATCTTTAGACTTGCTTTTTATGAGCAGGGCCAAGATGGATGCTACTTCCTTTAGGCTGCTCATAGCTGTGTCCCATTCAGCTGCGCTCTGCACACCCATTTCCAAGTACAGCTGGTTTGTTGAGTTTCCCTGGGGGTCCAAAGGATGGGGAAAGAGCCCCCCATGACTCACAGCTCTTTCTTCACCCTCTGTCCTCTCTTCCTCCTCTGGCTGCTTATTTCACTTATATTCTGAAGGTTCACACAGCTTAGACACAACGTGTGTAGAAGTCAATAACAACAACATCATAAGCAACACTGTGGAAGCATCTGCCATGGTTCCTCATTGTTCAGTATTGACTTTGAAGAAAAAGAACTTTGGTTATCTAGACTGTATGGGCTTTGCTTTTATAAACTGTACTGTATTGTGCTATGAAAAAATATAATACAGTATCTTGCATCTCTGCTGGGGTTATGGATGTGGATACACTGAAGACCAGGTGGAGCTGAGGATTAAAACCTTCCTTGAATGTGTTTTGCAAGCCAGTACCCAGAGGCTATATCTGCCAGTGACTTGCCTTTTGAGAGTTAGATCAAGGGGGACAAAGGAAGTACAGGAGAAGGGTGTCAGAGAACAGAGGATGGGTAGAAGTCTGTAGCCTATGGCAATGTGGAGAGAGAGGAAGAGAGTGTGCAGGGTTTAATTTTTCCTTTGATTTGATTTCCTGTTGGTGGGTTCAGGTGGTTTTTCTATCTATTCTATAACATAAAACTCTTTCCCTAAAAACTCTTTATTCTATCAATTTAGAAAACTCTTCTCTCTCTCTCTCTCTCTCTCTCTGTGTGTGTGTGTGTGTGTGTGTGTATGTGTGTGTGTGTTGCTTTAAAAATGTTTAGGGGTACTCTAATTTTGATTCAAGAAAATCACCAATTTATAGTTCAAACTGGGAAAAATCAATACAGTAAATGGACAAAAGTACAAAGATTCACAAAATGTTTAGGGGTATCCTTACTCCTGCATCCCCCCAGAAAAATACACACACACACATACACACCACCCATCTGTTGACTGGGTTGCCTCAGCCACTCTGGGTGGCTTCCAACATAATATATAGAAACACAACAGCAGCAGCAGAACAGCCACAACTCAAAACATCCCAGTACAGGGCTGCCTTCATATGTCTACAGAAGATTGTAGAATTATTTATGTCCTTGACATCTGGCAGGAGAGCGTTCCACAGTGCACGCACGACTATGGGAATCCAAGGTAGATCTTTTAGAACCCTTTTCCTAAAGGTAAAGGTAAAGGTACCCCTGCCCGAACGGGCCAGTCTTGACAGACTCTGGGGTTTGTGCGCCCATCTCACATCTATAGGCCGGGGGCCAGCGCTGTCCGGAGACACTTCCGGGTCACGTGGCCAGCGTGACAACGCTGCTCTGGCGAGCCAGAGCCGCACACGGAACGCCGTTTACCTTCCCGCTGGTAAGCGGTACCTATTTATCTACTTGCACCCGGGGGTGCTTTCGAACTGCTAGGTTGGCAGGCGCTGGGACCGAGCAGCGGGAGCGCACCCCGCCGCGGGGATTCGAACCACCGACCTTTTGATCGGCAAGCCCTAGGCGCTGAGGCTTTTACCCACAGCGCCACCCGCGTCCCACCCTTTTCCTAGAAACTCCTTAATTCTATCAATTTAGCAAACTTTTATCTATGTTCCACTAAAACCTTGCGGCCTCCATGTATATACCACCCATGTTTTAAGCCACATTCTACACTAAGGTAAAGGTAAAGGGACCCCTGACCATTAGGTCCAGTCGTGACCGACTCTGGGGTTGTGGCGCTCATCTCGCTTTATTGGCCGAGGGAGCCGGCGTACAGCTTCCAGGTCATGTGGCCAGCATGACTAAGCTGCTTCTGGCGAAACAGAGCAGCTCACGGAAACGCCATTTACCTTCCCGCCGGAGCGGTACCTATTTATCTACTTGCACTTTGACGTGCTTTCGAACTGCTACACTAGTTTAGTCCAAATAAGGCAGAGGTAATGTCAGGAAGCACAGCAGACTAGCGGCTGATGGGAGAAATATCCGTTCTTGACAGAGTCATGCCCCTTCCCTTGGGGATCAGGACCACCGCACTGCAGGGGCCAGGAGGGCTCACATTGCTCCTGGATGCCCAGGTAGCGGCTGTGGTCTGGGATGGGTTTTCTCAACTTCAGTTTGCATGGCAACTGCTCCTGCTGCAGGAAGACAGGGATCAGCTACTGTCATTCATGCTTTGGTGACTTCTGGATTAGATTACTTTAATGAGCTTTATGTGCAGCTGCCCTTGAAGATGTTCTGGAAACTTCAGCTGGTTCAGAATATGGTTGCTCAGCTGCTGACAAGCCTAAGCTGTCACAAATGTATAATGCCTGTTCTAAACTTCCAGCTCAATTTAAGGTGTTGATTTTGAACTTTTAAAGTCCTAAACCAGGGGTGAGAAGTCTTTTTCGGGCCAAGAACTGCATTACCCTAGTGAAGAGCTGTGGGGGTCTGTATTCCAGGTAGACGCGGGTGGTGCTGTGGGTTAAACCTGCTCCTGCCAACCTAGCAGTTCGAAAGCACATCAAAGTGCAAGTAGATAAATAGGTACCACTCCGGTGGGAAGGTAGACGGCGTTTCCGTGTGCTGCTCTGGTTCGCTAGAAGCGGCTTAGTCATGCTGGCCACATGACCAGGAAGCTGTACACCAGCTCCCTCAACCAATAAAGCGAGATGAGCGCCGCAACCCCAGAGTCGTCCGCGACTTGACCTAATTGTCAGGGGTCCCTTTACCTTTACCTTTACATTCCAGTAGTCATAGAATTGTAGAGTTGGAAGGGACCCAAAAATCTTTTAGTCCAACCCCTGCCAAGGCCAGACCCTAAAGTGGACAGGGCCTGCCCCAGTCCCAATCACAACTTTAACTTACCATATACACTTGCACACAACCACACATGCACAGAGGCATACAGCCTTAGAAACAAGGTCATATGCTCAATTATTAGTAACGCCACTCAAATTTCGCCTTCCGTTTTCTCTCTAGACTTTTTTGTGTACAAAGTATGGAGCAACAGCAGCTCAAAACCTATTATCTATCCTGACTGTGCAAAAAAATGAAACAAACTGAGTGATCCCAGCAGGAGAAAGCAAATAAGGTAAATGCACAACTGAACAAGCCCTGCCTTAAAGGTAAAGGGTAAAGGGACCCCTGACCATTAGGTCCAGTCGTGACCAACTCTGGGGTTGCGGCGCTCATCTCGCTTTATTGGCTGAGGGAGCTGGCGTGCAGCTTCCGGGTCATGTGGCCAGCATGACTAAGCCGCTACTGGCAAACCAGAGCAGCGCACAGAAACACCGTTTACCTTCCCGCCGGAGCGGTACCTATTTATCTACTTGCACTTTGACGTGCTTTCGAACTGCTAGGTTGGCAGGAGCAGGGACCGAGCAACGGGAGCTCACCCAGTCACGGGGATTCGATCCACTGACCTTCTGATCAGCAAGTCCTAGGCTCTGTGGTTTAACCCACAGCGCCACCCGCATCCCCAAGCCCTGCCTTACATCTATTTAAAACCTCGCTTCAAAATGGAATTGCCTCCTGAAGATAGCATGAATGCAGTTGTGAAATGCATGGACTGCTTTTTGTAGATTTGCAAGTGACACAAGTCTGCAGGGGCAGTTTCCGAGCACAATTCAGAGTGTTGGTGCTGACCTTTAAAGCTCTAAAGGGCCTCAGTCTAGTATACCTGAAGGAGCGTCTCCACCTCCATCATTCTGCCCGGACACTGAGGTCCAGTGCCGAGGGTCTTCTGGCGGTTCCCTCGCTGCGAGAAGCCAAGTTACAGGGAACCAGGCACAGGGCCTTCTCAGTAGTGGCACCCACCCTGTGGAATGCCCTCCCATCAGATGTCAAAGAGAAAAACAACTACAAGACTTTTAGAAGACATCTGAAGGCAGCCCTGTTTAGGGAAGCTTTTAATGTTTAATAGACTATTGTATTTTAATATTCTGTTGGAAGCCGCCTAGAGTGGCTGGGGAAACCCAGCCAGATGGGCGGAGTACAAATAAATTGTTGTTGTTGTTGTTGTTGTTGTTGTTGTTGTTGTTGTTGTTGTTGTCTTTGTGTAGAGCAGAGATGCAGAACCGTGGCACTCCATATATTCTTGGCCTGCCACTTCTATCAGTCCTAGCCAGAATGGCCGACGCTCAGGGGTGGTGGGATTTGTAGTCCAACAGCATACAGAAGAAGTTGAAATTGCACATTAGAGTCGTTCCCCTCTCAGCTGCTTCTTGCTGAACAGTTGAATGCTGAAAGGAGACCCAGAGGGCATGATGAAATCTGTCTATTGTCATGTCCACCCACCACAAGTCATAGGTTCTCCCATGCCTGCCCCAGATTATCTGAGGGAACACCTTCTCTGACATATACCTCTCCATTCTTTGAGGTCTAGTACTGAGACTTTGGGTGGATGCCTTCCTAAACAGAGGTTAGATTATCCTCAACAGTTAATGAAAAAGCACCCAATTTTTTGTCAAATCAAGCATATGTAAGCATAATTATATTCTTACATATTGCAGCCACAGTACCTCTCTGTCCTCTTTTCATATTTTTTAAGATAATGAGTTGGATCCAGACTATCTTAACTAGTACAGTGGGACACATTATTCACCACTAGCTTATCACAGTGATTTCAGTGAGTCCTAATTGAGACTAACTGAGGCTATGTACGGTACACATTACTGGCTTAAAATGCAGAGTGGTTGTTAGTTGCGCCTCAAACTAAGAGATGCCAGGGATCAAAACTGGGGCCTCCACCACCGTCGCTCTACCACTGAGCTACATTTACACTGAGCCTCTTGGGCTTGCCGATCAGAAGGTTGGCGGTTCAAATCCGCTCAACGGTGGTGAGCTCCCGTTGCTCTGTCCCAGCTCCTGCCAGCCTAGCAGTTCAAAAGCACACCAGTGCGAGTAGATAAATAGGTACCGCTCTGGTGGGAAGGTAAACAGTGTTTCTGTGCACTCTGACACTCGTCACGGTGTCCTGTTGCGTCAGAAATGGTTTAGCCATGTTGGCCACATGACCCGGAAAGCTGTCTATGGACAAACGCTGGCTCCCTCGGCCTGAAAGCGAGATGAGCACTGCAACCCCATAGTTGCCTTTGACTGGATTTAACCATCCAGGGATCCTTTATCTTACCTTACACCTTACCTTACACACTGTCCACACCAGATAGGGGCCAGGGGTGTCATCACCTGATGTGCATCATCTCCTGCCTGGTTTCCCCACACCTGAACCCCCCCCAAAAAAAATCCTTTGTTAATGAAGCTGTCTTACGTTTTCAAACTGGGTGGGTTTGAGAGAAAACACATCAGTATTTATTGAGGAAATACAGGATACATATGGATTGTAGCTGACGTCATGTGTATAAGGCTTCAAACAGCAGCGGTGGGAACGCACTGGAGCCAGAGTAAATGGGAATATGTACACAGCCTTAGTCTGGATCCAGTTCAAAACTTTCATGAATGTGGGTTCTTGTATATTATGTGGTGAAACTCAACACATTGGAGCAACATGCCTGCTTTAAGAGTAAATTTGTGTGGGTGACTCTTCCACCTGCTGGCCTTGTACGGAACATATTTTCTTTATGCACAGCAGAGGACTCTCCATAATCAGCCACACGAAGACAAAATCTGGAGGGCTTAATCTATAGCATTGCTTTGGCGCCCCCTGCAGCAGTGTGGCAGCTGGGGTCACGCCACCCTATAACCCAGGCTTCCTCAACCTCGGCCCTCCAGATGTTTTTGGCCTACAACTCTCATGATCCCTAGCTAGCAGGGCCAGTGGTCAGGGATACTGGGAATTGTAGTCCCAAAACATCTGGAGGACCGAGGTTCAGGAAGCCTGCTATAACCACTTCTGATAAATGTATGGTTAGTTCTTTGTTGTGTAAATGTAGGTTACTGTTGTCAAAAATATATAGGAGCGCCAACTGGGATGTAGGAACAGTGCGATAGTGTAAGATTTTATCTCCCTAAATAACAGAGACCAAAATGGTTGCACTTGGTCACCTCCCCACCAAAGGCAATAACAGGACCATTTCCGGACAACCTCTCCAACATCTAGGGGATGTAAATGGGTCTATCCTTATAGAGGTCTAATAGACACCCTATTTCAAGCCAACCATTTCCAAATACTTGATTCCATCAAATGGGTACACTACCACCTCCCACTGGACGCGGGTGGCGCTGTGGGTTAAACCACGGAGCCTAGGACTTGCTGATCAGAAGGTCGGGGGTTCGAATCCCTGCAACGGGGTGAGCTCCCGTTGCTCGGTCCCTGCTCCTGCCAACCTAGCAGTTCCAAAGCATGTCAAAGTGCAAGTAGATAAATAGGTACCTCTCCGGCGGGAAGGTAGACGGCGTTTCCGTGCGCTGCTCTGGTTTGCCAGAAGCGGCTCAGTCATGCTGGCCACATGACCTGGAAGCTGTACGCCAGCTCCCTCGGCCAATAAAGCAAGATGAGCGCTACAACCCCAGAGTCGGTCATGACTGGACCTAATGGTCAGGGTCCCTTTACCTTTACCCCTGTATCCACTAGGATTTCTTTTGGGAATTTGTATTTTTTTAATTTGTGACATGACAGATGACGAGAGCCTCTATCTAAAGAATGACAGCTGGTTTTAAGAACAGGAGCAATTTAGAAATAGGAGCCTCTGAAAAATCCGGTGAATAAGACAAAAGCCACACCTGGGAGAGCCCCACAAAGTCTGCTCACTTGCCCTGATTGAGGATGGATTTTTCATAATCACAGACACCCACTTAAGCGATCCTAAAACTTGAACTTTGCATGGAATAGCTCGGTTGGTTTAGATCAGGCATAGGCAAACTCGGCCCTCCAGATGTTTTGAGACTACAACTCCCCTCATCCCTGACCACTGGTCCTGTTAGCGAGGGATGATGGGAGTTGTAGTCTCAAAACATCTGGAGGGCCGAGTTTGCCTATGCCTGGTTTAGAATAGTGGGGCTGATAACGCCAAGGTTGCAGGCTCAATCCCCATTTGTGACAGCTGCATGTTCCTGCAATGTAGGGGGTTTGTGTTAAGTTGTGGGTGAACATATCAGATGACACAGCGATTCTTCAAACAGCTCTTGTTTATTCACAGGCCAGAACAGAACTGAACCAGCCACCCTGCTTATATAGAGCTCCACTACAATGCAACAGTAGCAACTTTCTGTAACTATCCAATCACTGAACGTCACTTTCAATCCCTTTTTTGCATATGTGGACCTGAGTGAAAACTATCTACAGTATCCCCCTGCTGGCCCAGGGTGAGAACTTCAGTACATAACAGTTCGACTGGATGATCCTCAACTCTATGATTCTATGAATTTCTATGAATTATGGACAAGAGTTAGACTCCACCTCTTGAATCTTCCTTTGCTCTGCTTTGCAGATTCGGTTGTGTTCTCTACCAGACAGCAATGAAGAAGCATGTTTGTATGCCTGCAGTAAGAAGTAAGAGTTTCTTTATTCTTCAGTTATTATGACGAGTAGAACAGGACTGGGTGCTTGTTGCTGAAGGCTGAAATATAGAAGTGACCTGAACTTTTTTTTCCTTTTAACCCTGTTACCCTTAACTCTTTTAAAGCACTCAAAAGCATAACGGACATTTCCCCCCTTCTTTTTCTTTAGTATCTGATGGCAAAGGAGGGAAACAGCCCTAGAGGAGTAGAATCTCTGCTGTGAGCACTACAGTCCTGTTCAGGGAAGTTTTTAATGGTTGATGTTCTACTGTATCTCTAATATTTTGTTGGGAGCTGCCCAGAGTGGCTGGGGCACCTCATGAGAAGAGAGACACCCTGGAAAAGACCCTGATGTTGGGAAAGATGGATGGCACAAGGAGAAGGGGACGACAGAGGACGAGATGGTTGGACAGTGTTCTCGAAGCTACCAGCATGAGTTTGACCAAACTGCGGGAGGCAGTGGAAGACAGGAGTGCCTGGTGTGCTCTGGTCCATGGGGTCAAGAAGAGTCGGACACAACTAAACGACTAAACAACAGCCCTAAGCATGCCTGAGTTCTAGTTTGCATTGCAATCTGCTTCAAGCTTCCTTCTCCTGCCTTTTCACCCTTTGGCATTAACCACCAGAGGGCTGTGTTCACCCATCTTGGAAAAAATGCATAAACCGACTCTTGATAGCCCACTGCCAATTTCAAACTGTATGAGGGCACACTGGTGTGCTCAAGAGAGCGGCCTGAACAAATCTCCCTCTCTTTGGAGAGTTTGCAGAGGCAAAGTTTGCTGGCTGGTTCAGTGCACAGATTCTAAGGATCAGTAAAAACAGCAAAGAAGGAGACAGACAGATGTGACTCATCGGGCACAATTCGGTGAGAAACCTCCCTGCTGAAATGAGCAGAGAGTTAGGTCATCTAATTTTAACCTTTTTTGTGCTGTGCAATCTCCTGGATTTTGGAATTATTTCTTTCCTTTTTTTTTGTTATTGAATCTAATTTTTGCTATTTATTAAGAGTGTTACAGTTGTGGGTTTTTAAAGCATTGTAGTCCATCTGTAAGTAATGGACCAGTATTCTATGCCTTTTGGAGCTGCACAAGAATTAAAATTACAAAAATGTGGCAATAGGGAAAGCTTATTGATGTATGACTGTGTTAATGGCACAGAGCTGCTTATTATTATTATTATTATTATTATTATTATTATTATTATTAGGCAACTCTAAGCTCCTTGTCCTAAGCCAGGATATCCTATCTCAAAGCATCTCCAAAAGATGTTTACATAACCATCAATGGATCCCATAAATCAACTTGCAGACTTGAAGCAGAGCTCCCCCTCCTCCCCCCTTTTCCTTACACGGTATTACTCATTTGCTGTGGCGGATTCGTTTCAGATGTTTTAATACTGCTGGGAAAGCGAGACCCTTCCTCTGCTGTTACTGTCACTGCTAATGAAATTGTCATGTGGAAGATGGTTGCAAAGGGATGGGGAGGTGACAAGGGTTGGAGATAACCACCCCCCATGGTTCTCAAGACACCATTGTCAGTGACACAATTACCCCACCTTCTGTGATACTTTATTTTCAAAGTCACTGTTAGAGAATCTCAGCAGAGTACAGCAGCCTCCCCCCCCCCATCTCTCCTTAATGTGCTAATTAGCACCTGGTAATGATTGCCTCTGGGACACGGGTGGCGCTGTGGTCTAAACCACAGAGCCTACGGCTTGCCGATCAGAAGGTTGGCAGTTCGAATCCCCACAACGGGGTGAGCTCCCGTTGCTCAGTCCCTGCTCCTGCCCACGTAGCAGTTTGAAAGCACGTCAAAGTGCAAGTAGATAAATAGGTACCGTTTCCATGTGCTACTCTGGTTTGTCAGATGCGGCTTAGTCATGCAGGCCACATGACCCAGAAGGTGTACGCCGGCTCCCTCAGCCAGTAAAGTGAGATGAGCGCCGCAACCCCAGAGTCGTCCCTGACTGGACCTAACGGTCAGCGGTCCCTTTACCTTTTAATGATTGCCTCTAAACTTGAGAAGATCCATTTTTAGTTAACCCTGACTAATAGCTGTTCCTGGACTTGTCTTTTTGCAGATTTCAGAAGATCCATTTTTTAGTTTGTTGTTGTTGTTTAGTCGTTTAGTTGTGTCCGACTCTTCATGACCCCATGGACCAGAGCACACCAGGCACTCCTGTCTTCCACTGCCTCCTGCAGTTTGGTCAAACTCATGTTGGTAGCTTCAAGGACACTGTCCAGCCATCTCGTCCTCTGCCGTCCCCTTCTCCTTGGGCCCTCCATCTTTCCCAACATCAGGGTCTTTTCCAGGGAGTCTTCTCTTCTCATGAGGTGACCAAAGTATTAGAGCTTCAGCTTCAGGATCTGTCCTTCCAGTGAGCACTCAGGGCTGATTTCCTTAAGAATGGAGAGGTTTGATCTTCTTGCAGTCCATGGGACTCTCAAGAGTCTCCTCCAGCACCAGAATTCAAAGCATCAATTCTTTGGTGATCAGCCTTCTTTGTAGTCCAGCTGTCACTTCCACACATCACTACTGGGAAAACCACAGCATTAACTATACGGACCTTTGTTGGCAAGGTGATGTCTCTGCTTTTTAAGATGCTGTCTAGGTTTGTCATCACTTTTCTCCCAAGAAGCAGGCGTCTTTTAATTTCGTGGCTGCTGTCACCATCTGCAGTGATCATGGAGCCCAAGAAAGTAAAATCCTAACTAATAGCTGTTCCTGGATTTGCTGTTCTTGGACTGCAGTCAAAGGACACTTAATTTGCATCAGAAAAGATTATGCCCCACCAACCTCATTCTGCTCTCAGCCAATCCCCAGCTACCTGCCTGCTTCCTTCCTTCCTTCCTTCCTTCCTTCCTTCCTTCCTTCCTTCCTTCCTTCCTTCCTTCTTTTCTTGGATGTTGGCTTCCTCCTCCTTAAGTCTCAGTGCTGCCTTGTGGAACTCAGCAGAGAATAGGATGGAGTCAAAACATCATGGATGCTTTAGCTGAGATTCCTGCATTGCAGGGGGTTGGAATACATGACCCGGGGGGGGGGCACCTTCCAGCTCTACAATTCTATGATTCCGTGAAAAGTAGAATTGAGTTGGCTCTGCCTGCCATTGGCTCTGGCGCCACCTACTGTTTAGCTCCTTGCCTTCCACCCAAAGGGCACCAGCCACCTTGCCTTCCACCCAAAGGGCACCAGCCACCCGCACATTCAGCCTCTAGTGTGCTTGCCTTGTGTTTTGCTGTCATTCTTTTTTACCTCTCCTGCCCTTGGCCCCAACGGTGGGGCAGCTGTTGACAACAACGGCAATTGTTTTAATTTTTACGGTGTAAAGTTGTCAACGAAGGTGCAGAGGACAGAAGATACAACGGATGTCTGCTCCTCCCTGAGCCGCCTACATTCTGCCCACTCCACCACAGTTTTGGTTGCTTTGATATGATAATGATAATGATAATTGTCAGGGTTGCTTCCAGATCCTAGCTCACAGAGGATCACGCCAGCCAGCGATCATTAAATAAAAGTCTTTATTGAGTTACAGTCTCCATTCTCAAGCTGCTGCGCGCAACTCTACGTCTTATGCTTAGATCGGCGAAGCTCCGTCTGAGTCTCCGCCCCTTGTGCACCAACTTAATATCCTAGCCCTGCTCCACCTTTTCCGCCTGACAGTTCTCCTCTGGGTCCCTCTGCCCCCCGGGGTCTCTTCCTTCCGGGATTCTTCTGACGCTGACCCCCCGGACCCTTCTGTCTCCTTGCGCCGGGCTTTAGGACCTGGCTCCCTTTCCGGGCTGCCTACTGCGCCACCTTCCTGTGCATTTGAACTTGGCGCGCGCGCCCAACCTTCCACTTTCCGTCTAACCGTCTCTTCGCTCCCCGATGGAGGTGTGGCCACTCCTGACTCATGCCCTCCCTCCTGTTGTGAGCTGCCAGCGCTTGATCCCTGGCGCCCTTCCTCATCCCTGCTCTCTGGCGGTGACGCTGGTCCCGATTTCCAACTGCTCCCCTCTGAGTCCCCTCTGGCTCTATCTTCCTGGGGTGTCCCCCTAGTCTCCCCCCTTGCCCTGGCCACTGGTGCTCCTTTTTGTGAATCTTCTGATTCACTGGACAGACTCGGAGATCTCGGGTCGTCGTCATCACTCATCTTTTCTTCTGCCTCCTCCCCCTCGCTCTCTGTTTCCTCCCTTTCCCTCGCCTCTGCTCCTGAACCCCTGACATCCATCCCCCCCTCGAAGCCCCCTCTTCCCCCCTCCCCGCCTTCCGGTGCTGGAGCTGGGTGCTGCCGTGTTAAGGGAACGAATGTCGGGTACAGTTCGCTTCCCGTGGCGGGCCTCCATCTGAAGTCTTCCGGTTCTTCCTCCCTGCTCTCGTTGACGACGGTCACCTCTGCTTCCATCTCTGTGCCGCCGTGCTCGAAACCCTGGTCGTCCCCGAAAACGTCCATGTCCGTCTCTCCCTCGCTTCCTTCTGGAGGCGTTGCTCGTCCTGGACCCTCCAGCCACTTCCTGCGCCACTGCTCCTCTGGTCGATCATCCCACCAATACGAGGGTTCTGAAGTAGATCCCGAGGGCGACCCCTCCGGGGAACTGGCGTCTCGTGTCGGTTCCTCATCCGAGTCGAACCCCCGGAACGTGCTGGCTGAAAGCGTGGGCGTGAAAAGCCAGTCGTCGAAAAAGTCCGCTGGCATTGGCCTATGCGGGAAGAGGGCATGAAACTCTTCCTTGAGCAGAGGTTCATCTAAAGCGTAGCCCGGCACCCAGCTGTTGGCACTGGCCGGGGTGCCCTCCTTAGCGAGAAGGTATTCTACCCCCTCTTCCCCCCATCTGGAGTCCAAAATCTCCGTGACTTCGTTGATGCGCACCTCCTGTGCCACTCCCCGTTGCCCGGTTCCCTCTCGGAGCGGACTCGGCGCCGTTCCTGGTTCCTGAAATCTGTGAGGTGCCTTGTAGGGAGTGAGCACCGATCTGTGGAACACCGGATGCATCCTGGAACCCTCCGGAAGCGCCAGCCTGAAAGCCACCGGGTTGACCTGCTCTTCGACTTGGTAGGGCCCCAGTTGCTTATGCCCTAGTTTCTTCTTGGCCAACGACCTGGCCAGCACTGCGTGGGCTGCTAACCAGACCCAGTCTCCCACATGGATCTCTTCGCCAACCCTTCTGTGTTTGTCTGCCTGCACCTTGTATGCGTGTTTGGCCAGCTCCAGGTGCCGCCGTAGCTGATCGTGGACCTCCTGCAACTCCGACGCGAACGCATCTGCTGTCTGCGGCTCCCCCTCCACCATTCTTTCCAGTCCCGGGAAGGTTCTGGGGTGCCTCCCATTGTTGGCGAAGAACGGCGTGACCCCCGTGGACACGTGCTTCGTGTTGTTGTAGGCGAACTCGGCGAGCGGCAGGTAATCCACCCACGTCGCAGGCTGTTGATTCGCATAGCATCTCAGGTACTGCTGCATGATGGCATTGACCCGCTCCGCTTGCCCGTTGGTCTGCGGGTGTCTCGCCGACGCCAGGTTGATCTTGACGTTTAGGAAGCCCATCAGCTTCTGCCAGAAATTCGAGATGAACTGCCGCCCGCGGTCGGACAGAATAGACCGTGGCAGACCGTGAACCTTGAACACGTGGTCTATGAACAGTTTGGCGGTTTGTTC
Organism: Podarcis vaucheri; assembly: GCF_965113315.1. NCBI lineage: Eukaryota > Metazoa > Chordata > Lepidosauria > Squamata > Lacertidae > Podarcis > Podarcis vaucheri. The sequence goes on along the minus strand of NC_138751.1, from coordinate 44,615,725 downwards.
CGCCGTGGCCACCTTTGCACACGGGACGAAATGTGCCATCTTGGAGAACAAGTCCACCACCACCAGCACAGCCGTCTTGCCCCTCGAGCTGGGAAGATCCGTGACGAAATCCAGGGCGACTCTCTCCCATGGTTCGACCGGAGTTTGCAGCGGTTCCAACAGTCCGGCCGGCGGTCTGTGCACTGGTTTGGCCCTCTGGCAGGTGTCGCACCTCGCCACGTAGTCCGCGACCTCCCCTCTCATTCCGGGCCACCAGAAATCCCTGGCGACTAATTCCACCGTCTTCTCCTTGCCAAAGTGCCCGGCAGTGGGCGCGTCGTGCAGCTGATGCAGTACCTTGGCGCGAAGTTCGTCTCCCGGCACGTAGATGGCCCCTTTACGGATGAGCAATCCATCTCTCAGCTGGAACCCATCGGTCGCCGCCGTGCCCCTTTGCATCTCTGCCATCTTAGCTTGCGCGAAGGAGTCATTCTGCAACGCTCGTCGCACCGCCTCCAGGTCCACTGTCGCCGCAGCGCACGCCCACACTGTTGGTGCGAAGATGTGCATGGCGGCCGCTGGCGTGGCGTCCTCCAGATACTGTGGCTTACGGGAGAGCGCGTCCGCCATGATGTTGGTGTCCCCCGGGACATACTCTATTCGGAAGTCGAAGTTCGCAAAGAACTCAGCCCAACGTATCTGCCTCTGGTTCAGGAACTGTGCCGTGCGCCAGTGCTCCAGATTCTTGTGGTCCGTGCATACCTGCACCGTGTGCTTGGCGCCGATCAGGAAGTGCCTCCACGCTTTGAATGCTGCATGAATGGCCAGCAACTCCCTGTCCCAGATGGTGTAGTTCTGTTCGGACTTGCTGAGCTTCCTGGAGTAAAACGCTCCCGGCCTCCAAACCCCCTGCGGGTCCTTCTGCAGCAGGACGGCTACGACGGCCCTGTCTGAGGCGTCTGTTTCAACCCTCATCGGCCTGCTGGGGTTGACATGAAGCAGCTGTTCTTCCGACGCGAAGAGACGCTTGAGTGCCTGAAAGGACTGCTCCGCCTGCGCTGTCCAGATGAACTTCCTTTTCTTGGAGCTGAGCGTGTCCGTGATGGCCGCTGTCTGCATAGCAAAGCCTTTGATAAACTTGCGATAGAAGTTCGCGAAGCCGACAAACCGTTGGACCTCCTTCCGGTTGCGTGGGCTTTTCCAATCCAACACCGCTCGGACCTTGGTGCTGTCCATGGCGAGCCCCTTGTCAGACAACTTGTAGCCCAGGAAATCCACCTCCGTTACGTCGAATTGGCACTTCTCAAGCTTGGCGTACAGCCTATGTTGCTGCAGCCTGCTCAGCACTTCCCTGACGTGTCTGTCATGCTCCTGCTGCGATTCCGAAAAGATCAGGATGTCATCCAAGAAACAGACGCACGTCTTGTAGAGGAGCCCCGCCAACACCTGATGCATGAAAGCTTGAAAAACGTGGGAGCCATTTTGTAATCCAAAAGGCATAACTCTATATTCGTAGGTGCCCAGGGGCGTGAACATGGCTGTCTTCCACTCATCTCCTTCCCGCATGCGAATGAGGTTGTACGCCCCTCGCAGGTCCAACTTGGTGAACACGCTGCCCTTGCGTACTTTTGCGAGGAGGTCGTCGATTCGGGGCATGGGGAAGTCCGATGGCTTGGTCACACTGTTCAAAATGCGGTAGTCCACCACGAGTCTTTTTTGGGGCGTGTCTCGCTTCTTAACAAAGAATACCGGACTGCCCCCCGCTGCCCTGGACTCTCGGATGAAACCGCGCTCCAAATTATGATCTATGAACTCTTCGAGTTCCTGCAGTTCGTCCTCAGACATGGAATACAGCTTCCCTTTGGGCAGCGCCGCCCCCGGCAGCAGGTCAATCTTGCAGTCATATGGTCTGTGGGGGGGTAGCCTGTCTGCCTCCTTCTCGCAGAAAACCTCCAAAAATTCTGCGTACTTGTGGGGAATCGCTTGCAGCGTGCCTAGCAGCAGCTGTGACTCCTCTTGCTCCCCTTCCCGCCGGGGCATGATGCAGTGTTCAGCACAAAAGGAAGAGCCGAAGGTCAGCTGCCTCTGGTACCAAGCCAGCGTCGGGCTGTGCTTGTCCAGCCAACTCATGCCCAATACAATAGGCGTGTCCGACAGTTGAGTGACGTTGAAGCTGATGATTTCCTTGTGATTTCCAAGCCGCAGCACCATAGGTGGCGTCTGCTTCACCACTTGCCCCCCTAGCAGCTCCCTGCCATCCACCGTGACAACCTGCAGGGGCAGCGTGGCAGGCAGCAACTGTATAGCGTGCCGGTCGACAAAGTCCTGCCCTATGAAGTCTGCATTGCTTCCCGAGTCGACGGTGATTGGCACGTCCATGGTGATTCCATTGGGTAGCTGGAGCGATGCGGTGAGCCTCACTACTGGCTTGGGCGGGAGGGGGTCCATGGGTGGTAAATTCCCTGGGGACTGCTTCACTGACACGTCTGGCTGGGCCCCAGTGCCTCTTCCTCCAGCCAGACATCGTCGTTTCCCTGCTGCGGTTCTCCTTGCTGCGTTGCTGCAGTCACCATTGCCGAAGCTGCAGTGTGCTTGTGGAGCCTCCGGGGACACTCTTTCGCCATATGCCCTGGATCCTCGCAGATATAACACTTCCTGTTCCCTCTAGGAGGCTTCGCTTTCACTGCTGCCGGTGCTAGGGCTCTGGCTGCTGACTGAGCCCTTGCACTCCCAACCTCCATCGGTTCCACCCCTCCCCCTGTTGGAGGCGTGGATTGCGCACGCGCTGCTTCTCTGGGAAGGAAGGAGGAGCCCCTGGCTGGTTCGCGCCCGCTGCGCCCTTCTTCCCTGCTCCACGGACGTTCTTCCAGCCGCACCCCCACCGCCAGCGCCCTCTGAACGATCTCCTGCGTGGTCCGGGGTCTCTCCCCCCTCGCAATCTCATCTTTAACCGAGCTGTGCAAGCCCTCCCAAAAAAGGTCTCTGACAGGAGCCGAATCTCTGTCCCATTCCAGGGCACTGACCAAAGCGAAAAAGCGGGCATGGTACTGCCTTACGCTGGCTCTCCCTTGCCTTAGTCCATGCACCTCCTTCCGGGCAAGATCCACGTCAATGCTTGATAAAAAACACCCATCCATCGCTTTAATAAAGGCGTCCGCATTTTGGAGCGCAGGATCCTTATCTCTCCACAAATTGTGCAGCCATGCTTTTGCGTCTCCATGCAAATGGGACATGATGAACCCCACTTTCTCTTGTTCATCTCTAAAGTCTTTGTGCAGTAGTTGCAGTGCACACATTACGTCTGCTCTAAAGTTGGGGTACTGTTGCAAATTCCCATCGAAGTGAGACACCAGACCGCCTGTGCGTCTCCCCAACCCAATCCCCTCTGATTTGGGTGTCTGTTGCCCTTGCTTCGTAAGCACGTCCAACCTGACCTGGAGATCCCTGTAGGCGGCAGCTGCGTCCTCCTCTCTCTTCCTGGATGCCAGCGCCTCGGCATTCAGTCGTGACACTGCTTCTCTCAGTTCCGCTATTTGCTGTTCGGCCGTTATAGCGTCTGCCGTTCGTGAGTTCTCTAGTAGGCACCCGCTTTCTCTCCTCTCCGCGAGGCCGTGGATGCCCACAATTTGATGAGACGGAGCTTACTGTCAGGGTTGCTTCCAGATCCTAGCTCACAGAGGATCACGCCAGCCAGCGATCATTAAATAAAAGTCTTTATTGAGTTACAGTCTCCATTCTCAAGCTGCTGCGCGCAACTCTACGTCTTATGCTTAGATCGGCGAAGCTCCGTCTGAGTCTCTGCCCCTTGTGCACCAACTTAATATCCTAGCCCTGCTCCACCTTTTCCGCCTGACAGTTCTCCTCTGGGTCCCTCTGCCCCCCGGGGTCTCTTCCTTCCGGGATTCTTCTGACGCTGACCCCCCGGACCCTTCTGTCTCCTTGCGCCGGGCTTTAGGACCTGGCTCCCTTTCTGGGCTGCCTACTGCGCCACCTTCCTGTGCATTTGAACTTGGCGCGCGCGCCCAACCTTCCACTTTCCGTCTAACCGTCTCTTCGCTCCCCGATGGAGGTGTGGCCACTCCTGGCTCGTGCCCTCCCTCCTGTTGTGAGCTGCCAGCGCTTGATCCCTGGCGCCCTTCCTCATCCCTGCTCTCTGGCGGTGACGCTGGTCCCGATTTCCAACTGCTCCCCTCTGAGTCCCCTCTGGCTCTATCTTCCTGGGGTGTCCCCCTAGTCTCCCCCCTTGCCCTGGCCACTGGTGCTCCTTTTTGTGAATCTTCTGATTCACTGGACAGACTCGGAGATCTCGGGTCGTCGTCATCACTCATCTTTTCTTCTGCCTCCTCCCCCTCGCTCTCTGTTTCCTCCCTTTCCCTCGCCTCTGCTCCTGAACCCCTGACAATAATGATAATGATAACGTGGTGGTGGTGGTGGTGATGATGATGATAATAATAATAATAATAATAATAATAATAATAATAATAATAATAATAAATTTATATGCCATCCATATCCATCTGATGACTGGATTGCCCCAGCCCCTCTGGGTGGCTTCCAACAATTTATAAAACCACAGTAAAACATCGAACATTATAAGCTGCCCGTATACAAGGCTGCCTGAAGATGTCTTCTAAAAGTCCAGCCTAGGAGTGACAGTAGTGGCTGCTCCTTGCAGTGAGCAAGCAGTGCAAAGCAGCCAGCTGTGTTCTGCTTCTTTGGAGGCAGTGTGTGTGGGGGGGTCCCATCTACCCAAGAAGCAAGGGGTCAAATTCCTCACCCACCCAGAGCACAGGTAGATGGTGGCAGCTGCTGCCCTGAGCAGGTAGACCGTTCTGGGATGTTGGCACCCGTCCAGAGACAGCAAGCACCCTAACTATTTTCTCAGGGCTAGATCTGCCTACATTTTAATCTACTTTAAAGCAGGCTATATGGGGGTTGGGGTTCTTATTTTATCAAAGCAAGCAGTACTGGCAGCAATCATCCCCATCACACATGTAAAGCATGTGGCGCACTCCCAAAGAATCATGGGAACTGTAGCATGTTAAGGGTGCTGGGAACTGTAGCGCAGTGAGGGACAAATTCCCAGGATCCTTTGGGGGAAGCTATGTGCTTTAAATGTGTGTTTTGGCGTGGTATGGGCGTGATCTAGATTGCTTTTCGAAGCTGCTGTTTGCCCAAAGGGACGACACAAGAGTTGTTGAGCTTCTTTGGGCCATAGTTCTCTAAATATACGTTGTTTTTGAGCTATATTTAAAGAAAATTTGCCAAAATATAGACTACGACATGAGTTGCCATACGTCTGGATTTCCCTGGATATTTCAGCAATTTCCCCCCAGACACTGTTTCCGACTGCCATATTTCGGCTATGTCCAGGAAATTCCAGACATTTGGCAGCCCTAGTTTAATGCCCCCCCCAAGATGCTCCTATTAAATTCAAACACTTTCCTGTTTTGAGGTCAAAATTTAAAGAAGAGATCCAAACATGGGTTTCTTACCTCATCTGTGTGCTCCTAAACTTCAGTAACCACCCTTTCTGCAATAACTGGCCAACTTGACAGGGCTGCTGTCATAGCAGTCTCAAGATCATATAAGTTAAATGCTTTGAATGCTTTAAATTGCTCTAAAAACGATGGTGATTGCTGCAATATTATTATGAGAGTGAACTTTCTGGAACTGGGTGGCACTGGGATCTAGCATGAATATACACTATATGTAAACTGCAAGGAACCCCTTTCTTTGGCTGAAGAACAATTTATCAGGCAATTCAGCTCTGTCACCTGTGGTGGCTTGGCTCAAGATTGCAGACTTTTATCACACCGCATGTGTTAATTAGCTGACCATTTGGGGGATGTTTGTGTTATCACCAACACTGCCTTGTTAATTGGTTGCTGTAATTATTATTCCGCCTTTAGGTAATTGACAGAGTCTCTTCTTTTTTACATTTAATTTCCCTTTGACCTCATCCCCCTACCCTAACACCCCACAACTGTGTATATTATGGTCTATCCTGGCCTGAGATCTTGGGGAATGTCTCTGCTGGTGATACGCACTGCACAGAAGTACTACTAACTGTGCATTCAGTGTATGGGGCCCAATCCTTTGGCATTCCCTCCCCAGTAAGCTTAGATCGTCACCCTCCTTGCTGAACTTCAGGCAGGAGTAAGAATTTTTTTGTTATAGCAGGCATTTTTAGGTCGTGTTTGTATTATCGTCCCCCTCTTCTGTAGATTGTTTTTATGCACACCACTTAGAATAATTAATCAGCACCTAAATATCTTGAATAAAAACAAATATTGTATATGCTTGCCAATTTAGTGTTACATTTCATGCATCTGATGACGGGATCTGTGGTCCACTGAAGCCAACACCATAATCAATTGTCGTCCCACTGCCACAAGACACTTTGGGAGGGAAGGAGTTCAGCTAGGTTTTGCCATAATGGATTAGGTGCCAGGTAATTAAGAAGGGAACATAGGTACACAGGAAGTTGATTTATGTATACCAAGATCACTGAGCCACCTAGTTCAGTATTGTCTATCCTGGTATGCAGCCGTTCGCCAGGATTTCAGACAGGGGTTTCCACGCCAGCCTGATTTGGAGGCTCCTGACGGGACAGCTCAGTCAGTAGAGCATGAGACACCGATTCTCAGGGTAGTGGGTTCAAGCCCCGCATTGGGGGAAGAAAACAAAAGATTCTTGCATCGCAGGGGGTTGAACGATCCTTGGGATCCCTTCCAACTCTACGATTCTATGAACCTGGGGTCTCCTGCCTGCGAAACAGATGCTCTACCCCTGGGCTCCTGCCCTTTCCCCCCTCAATCCTGCCAGGCAATTCTTGTCTGGTTTGTTTGGCTCTTTTTCTCCTAATTGCCCGTTTATTTTACAAGCTGCCTGGAGCTTTAGAAAAGCGACATAAAAAGGCTTCGCGCAAGCCAGCGCGTTTCCCAGGTTTTTTTTTTTATTTATCATTTACTCTCAGCTCCGATAAAACACACCAATCTTTGCAGTTAAAGAGGGATCCCCAGGATTCGCCCGAGCAAGGATCCCGTCCCTGGCCACAACATGGAGAAACATGCTCTCGTTTCCTTCTTTTCCTCCCCAAAATCGAGAGCCCGCCACCAACGGCCTGGGCCTCGAGCTTTTCCCTGCGAACAAAGGAGGGGCGAGAGAAGGGGGGCGTCCCGCCCGGAGGGCTCCAATCCGGGCAGGCAGGCAGGGAGTGAGGGCCGGGGACGACTTCCACGTCCCCTCGCGAAGAGCTTCCCTTCGGATGTGGCGCGCCGCGGGGCGCGCTTGCTAGCCGTGCGCCAGGGGCCGCTGCGCCGGGTGGCTGCAGGCTGCGAAGCGCAGGTCCAGCGGCGCAAAGCCCCTTCCTCCTTCTCGGCTGCCTTGGCGGGGCTCTCCCCTCCTTCCTTCCCTCTCTCCTCCTGCCTCTCCCCGAAGGGCCCCTCCTAATCCCTCGCTCGCCGCAGCGGGAGGCCTTAAGCTGCCTATTCAGGCCCTTTCCTCGGCGCGCTCTGGCTCTCGGCGCTTTCAATGGCTCTCCCTGGCAGGAGACGTGTTGGACAAGTGGAGGGATCCGTCCCCCGCCAGCAAGGTCAAGGTGCGCTTAAAGGCAGCTCCTTCCCTCGGCGGGGCGGCGGGCGCCGGTGGGCCAGGTTGGAGGGCTGCGCCGGGGAACAATGCCGCCGCTTGTTCCCACCGCCAGAAGCCTCCCTTCTCTCTCTCTCTCCCCATCGGCCCCCTAGGATGGATCCAGACCCGCCAGGCTTTCTGGAACCCAGAGGGGGGGGGGCCATAGGAGCCAAATCCTACGGGCCAGGGTCCCTCTGGCACCCCCAATAAAATATTTGAACCCCCCCAAAAGTCGATGGGCCATTCAAATGGTGTGCGTCAGGGGTGCCAACTTGAAGAAAATATCGGGGGGCAGGCAAGCCCTGCCCCACGTAATCACATGACGGGGTGCACCCACGCTACTTGAATGGCAATGCCTCTCAACTTTTTTGGGGGAGGGTCCAGACCCCTCAAATACAGTGGACGCTCGGGTTGCAAACGTGATCCATGCGGGATGCACGTTCGCAACCTGCATCTGCGCATGTGTGGGTTGCGATTCGGCGCTTCTGCGCATGCGCGACCGCTTAAACCCGGAAGTAACCCTTTCCGGTACTTCTGGGTTTTGGTGGTCCGCAACCCGAAAAAATGCAACCTGAAGCGGCTGTAACCCGAGGTATGATATGACTGTATTTTACTGGGCGGGCAAAGGGACCTTGGCCCCAGGAGTTGGCTCCTATGGTGTGCGTGCATTGCATCTTGTGGTCTTCCCCCCCCCCCCCAGCCGGCACCCTTGCTCTTGCCTCCAAACCACGACTTCGCAGGCTTGCTAGGGCAATAATCAGCAGCCCTTTCCAGCCAGGTCTCTTTGGTTTTAAGGGCTAGCTGCTAGCAGGGGCAGTGAGGCGATGAGGGAGAGAGAGCCAGGGGTTGGCGTCCTGCCGCTGAGAAAAGCACAGGAGCCTTGGCAGGAAGAAAAGTGGCAACATTTGTTGGCCAGCGCCAGGCTATTTTGTGCCTTTGTTGTTGTTTAATCGTTTAGCCATGTCCGACTCTTTGTGACCCCCTGGACCAGAGCACGCCAGGCACTTCTGTCTTCCACTGCCTCCCGCAGTTTGGTCAAACTCATGCTGGTAGCTTCAAGAACACTCTCCAACCATCTCGTCCTCTGTCGTCCCCTTCTCCTTGTGCCCTCCCATGGGCAAGGCTAACTAGTTCCACACACCCACACAACATTGCTAACAATTAGAGTGTATGAGTTTCTTCAGAACTGGTAACATTATTCAAAATATAAAATGAAAGTAAATTATAACCAGAAATTTATAAGACATCAAAAAACAAATCTGCATAAAACTGCCCTTCAAAGGTCAGTACTGCGCCTCTCTGAGGTCTGTGCCTAGTTGGCCTAATGATGGCACCGACCCTGCTAGTTGGTAAAGAAGGGTATATTGCAGAGGTCAGCAGCCGAAGGCCCTTGGGCCGCTTCTGGCCCATGAGCTTCCTGGAACTGGCCCACGGCCACTCTGTGGATCGGTGTGGGGAGTCAGTGCTTTTTTTCATGGCACCATTTTTTTTCTCGCCGCAGGAACCGACATCCGGGTCAGAAGAGCACTGGAAATAGTGTGCACGCACAGGCGCTCCTCCGACCAAGAAGAACGCCGGAAATAGCTTGAGCGCACACAAGGGCGCGCATGCTCCGGCCCACCGGAGCCGCAGCGGCTTGAGGACAGGAAAGGGCACGACTGGGCAGCTCTGTAGGTTTTTAAGCCCTCCATTTTTAAAACAGAAAACAGCTGGTTTATTTCATCCTACTCAGATTGCTACAACTTGTTTTGATTTAGGAGACTTCTGCATTGTGCCACAAAAGAAATACAAGTGCGTGCATTGTTATCATCTTGTGACAAGTCACCTGGGTTCTGGACCCTCTGCTACACGCCATCAAGATCAAAGGTTGTATTACCTGAACCAGACAAGAACTGCCTGAAAAATGAGGCCTCTTGGATGGATTTGCCATGCTACCAAGTTGTTTCTGCTTTAAAGCAGTAAGGCTGCCTCTCCCCACCCCTATATTCCTGGCTGCTACAGGGGGTAGCCCTCCTGTTGGTTTGCATTTTGGGGGCGTGTGGCAACCCCATCATGGAACACTGGTCCCCCCCCTTGGTGGTTTGCTAGGGGGGTGAAATATTCTGCACATTTCAAGCAGGATTCGAGCTCGGTGTAGCCTCCCAAGTGGGACCAGGCATTTCATGAGGCTGCCCGCAGGAAAGGCCTCATCTCCTCCCTCTCTGGCGCGCATGCCTGCCGATGCCTAGCAAAGCAAAGCATGTAATGTGAAGCCGTGTGCTCTTCCGTTTCCTTGCACCACCCTGTCGCAGCGTGACGGCATTGCGCTCTGCATGTTTTACTAGGCGTGCTGAGGAGGATGAGATCCAGGGCCCATTGCTTTCAGTGGCCATCGTGTTCTCCCTTTCTGGCCCAAAGCAATTCTTCCCACAGATCCTGTATCTTGTGTCAAGCTGATGGGCTCTTGGGTTTCGACAGCAGAGGCGTACCTAGACTCTCTTGCACTCTAAGCAAAGAGCAGGAGTGCCAACTTAAATAAAATATGGGGGGGAGGAAGGTAAGCCCCACCCTACATAATCACGTGATATGGTGCAGGCACAACATTTGAATAACAATGCTTATCAACTTTGGGGGTGGTCCCCTTAAATATTTTATGGGGGAAAGCCGCCTCAGCCCCTAGGAGTTGGCTTCTGTGGCAAGGAGCTGTTCCTGCACACACACCCATCCCTTGTACCCTGGGCAAGGAGATGTTTTGGTGCCCCCCAATACTTTGCAAGGGACGCGGGTGGCGCTGTGGGTTAAACCACAGAGCCAGGACTTGTCAATCAGAAGGTCGGCGGTTTGAATCCTTGTGACGGGGTGAGCTCCCGTTGCTCGGTCCCTGGTCCTGCCAACCTAGCAGTTCAAAAGCACATCAAAGTGCAAGTAGATAAATAGGTACCGCTCCGGCGGGAAGGTAAACGGCGTTTCCATGCGCTGCTCTGGTTCACCAGAAGCGGCTTAGTCATGCTGGCCACGTGACCCGGAAGCTCCCTTGGCCAATAAAGCGAGATGAGAACCGCAACCCCAGAGTCGGCCACGACTGGACCTAATGGTCAGGGGTCCCTTTACCTTTAATCCTTTGCAACGGCCCATGCCTACAACCAAATTCCTCCGCCGAGGCTGTGCGTCTCATCTGGCCAACCAGAGGAGCGGACCAGGGAGTGTGCAGACAAAGAGACGGGCTTCTAGCCACAGTGGAGAGGCACAATTTTTGCACATGCAACCCAGCCTGCGCCCTTGGAGGGAGCCAAGCGGACCGATGCTTAGATATGCCCCTGTTTTAACAATAATACTTTATGTAAGCTAGTCAAATGTCCACAGCACTTCCCACGAGCCGTATAAAGTTAGACCACTACTGTATTGTTACCCCACGCTTCCCAATAACAGTGGCCGACATTGGAGTCTCCAATTTCAGTGGCACCCTGCGTGCCACAAAGAAATCAGCGCCCCTCTCGCCTCTCAGCCCCCATTTGAAATAAAAGTTGCGGCGCCCCTGAGACTCCACACCCAGAGTGAGCGGATCGGTCGCGCTCCCCTAAAACTGCCTCTGCCCATGCTACAGATTTGGGTGGGTGGGCTGAGGTTGAGGAACTGTAACTATTGCCATCTCCACTTGCTCCTGCTTCGCTCGCTGGTTCACAGAATCTCTTCCCCTCGCAGGGGACATCAGAGCAGAATACCCTCCACAAGTCAGAAAAGCAGCAGCAGGCAAGATCACTGCTCCTCTGTAAATTGAACAGGAACTCCCTTTTCCTTGCAGCAGGCCAGTGGGGTGGGGTGTAGAGCATAGGTAGGCAAACTAAGGCCCGGGGGCCAGATCCAGCCCATTTGCCTTCTAAATCCGGCCCGCGGACAGTCCAGAAATCAGCATGTTTTTACATGAGTAGAATGTGTCCTTTTATTGAAAACGCATCTCTGGGTTATTTGTGGGGCATGAATTTGTTCATATTTCCCCCCCAAAATATAGTCCGGCCCCCCCCCACAAGGTCTGAGGGACAGTGGACCGGCCCCCTGTTGAAAAAGTTTGCTGACCCCTGGCTTAGACTAAGACCTGGCAAACCACGGTTCAGATCCCCACACTTAACCATGAAACTCCCTGGGTGACCTTGAGCCAGTCATTACCTGTCAACTGAGTCTACCTCACAGGGCTATCGTGGTGAGAAGGGGGAGAACCACATATACCACCTTGAGCTCACTGGAGAAAAAGGTGGGATAGGAATGCAATGCAATAAGAAAGAACCAGTTGCGGGTTTTGCCAAAGCATAGAGCTCTAGAAAAATTGTGCTACCATTGATTTCATTTTGCTTCTTTATGTGCCTCGCCCCATATATACAGTATGCCCACTCAACTGTGTTGATCCGTGGAACTGGCACTGTTAACAAGTGCTGCATGATTCTCATCCCGCAGTCGTAATAAATCAATATTTTTAATGTGGCGGCATCTGCACTTTGGAACTCCATACCTATTGACAATTGCTGTACTCTTTTCAATGCTTGCTTAAAACATTTTTGCGCAGGCAAGCCATACTGATGATCTCTTTCTACTGTTTTCTTTTCTTTATTGCTTTCAGCCGTTTTTCCCCAAACTGATCGTTTTCATATGTTCTGGAATCCACACAGAGGTTTTTACATACTATTGGAAAGGTTGTGTCCATTTTTGTGAGGTAAACAAATAAATGCCCCCGTTTACTTGTGAAAGGGAGCCGAACGAGAAGTAGAGCAAAGTTTGTGTTTGCGAGACCCTCGTATTGTGGGGCGAGGGGAGTCATAGCAACGGGAACATGCGAGTGGAAAAGGATGTATTATTTTTTAGTTTCCTCCCCTTTGCTCGCTCAAGACGTCCAAACTTAATACTGAGGTTGTGAGCCCTTTGGGGAGAGAGATGGATATGGATGAAATTGTGAGCCTGCACCCCTGGGATAGGGCGGGGTGCAAACATTGTCATGGCTGCTGGCCATAGCATTCCTCTGTGAAGGGCCTTGCTTGTTAATGACTACCAGGAAGACTGGTAGATGTTTAGGAAGTAGTTTGGAGATCTCTTTCTTGAGCATTCTGAATAGGAGAGCTATCGGCTTGAAAGGTGACTCACCCCCTTCCCCCAGCTAAGAAGGGAAGGGGGGGTGTAATTTGCGTGTGAGCGTATGTGTGTGTTGAGAGAGAGAGAGAGAGAGAAGGAACAAAAAGAAACGGCTTGGAACAGAAACAGAGAGCCCAGAGCCAGCAGAGAGTTTGCTGAATACTGGAAAGCGGGGGCGGAGGAGGAATTTGTTCCGTCTGTTTTTCGCAGCTCAAGATCCAGTTCAACAGTCCCAAACCTTGCTTGCGGATCAGAATGCAGCTTGTGACTGGGCGTTGCACTAATCCAGATTCTGCAACGGCGTGTCGGGGGGGAAAGTGTGCCTATTCTGCGGTTGAAATGCAAAATTTTACGGGAAAGAAGCTTGGAAAAGGATGTATTTGGGGGAAAGGTGTACAATAACGTGTAAAATTTAAATGCAAACTTTTTGTCTATTCTTTAAAAAACACACACATGCAAAACAGAAATGGAACAGACCTGTGATTGAGTGCCAGCAAAAAAATGAAAGTGGATGGATTTAGGCTGGATCTAGACACGGCAAAGAAGCAATTCAGTTAAAGGCAGTGTTGCAAACTCATACAGAGAAATCTGGTAAGGAAAGACGGGACTCCACAACGCCATCTGGTGTCACCGTGTTATATTGCATATAAGGTAAAGGGACTCCTGACCATTAGCCAACTGGGGTTGCGGCGCTCATCTCGCTTTATTGGCTGAGGGTGCCAGCGTACAGCTTCCGGGTCATGTGGGCAGCATGACTAAGCCTCTTCTGGCGAACCAGAGCAGCGCACGGAAACACCATTTACCTTCCCACCGGAGTGGTACCTATTTATCTACTTGCATTTTGTGCTTTCGAACCGCTAGATGGGCAGGAGCAGGGACTGAGCAACGGGAGCTCACCCCGTCATGGGGATTTGAACCACCGACCTTCTGATTGGCAAGTCCTAGGCTCTGCGGTTTAACCCACAGCGCCACCCACGTCCCATTATATCGCATATACAACACATATAAAACACACTTTCTTTACCAATCTAGCTGAGTCCCGGGGTCTGATCTATCCATCCCTACTGGAAACATCTGCATGTTCAGGGGGCCTTTTTCCAAAGTCTGGGTAAGAGGTAGCGAAACTAATGCACAATCGGAGCGTGTTGTATGCTGCTTGCCTCCGCTTATGGTCTACTTGTAAATATACCAAATATTACAAACTAATAACTGACTGATGCTCTCTCTTCCAGAGGAAGCCAAACCTGGCTAGCAGTGCCCCTTGGAATTTTTCACCTGTTGGGGAGGTGTGGAGCACAAAACAGTACTCAGTGCCGGCCCACTCATGAGACAAGGTGAGATGACTGCCTCAAGTTGCAGGATCCACAGGGGCAGCAGGTCCCAGTGTAGATCTTTATTCTCCCCCACCTTGTTCCTGATATAGATCTTCACTCACCCGTTCTTCCTGGCAGAGGGGGTGTGTGCCATTTTTTTGGTTCGCCTCAGGTGCCAAAATGTATTGAGTTGGCTCTGACAATACTGTATAATATAGGTTTCCAACCTTTTTGAGTCCATGGCTCCCTTGACCAACTACATTATTTCTGCGGCACCCTGACCATCATTCAAGGCACCCCAGGGTGCCACAGCACACTGGTTAAAAACCACTGTTGTCTAAGTAAATAGCGGCTTGTCTAGTGAGCTTATTCCTGAAGTAAGAACCGGACGGGGGACTTCTTTCTTCCTCGGAACCACTAGACTGGACCTTGGGTCCTGGCCCCTCACTTGCCTGTCCCTGGCTTCTGTGGATCTGGAGCTGGTGACCAGTTTCCCAACTGGACCAGCCGTAGCTGCCACATGAGCAGCGGAGACAGGTATATGACGTATGGGTGACAACGGTGCTGTGTGGCTCTGGCGATAGGGACACCATGGTTTGGTTCACAGGCCCCCAGTGCCTCATGAGAGGCAGAAGCCTCGAGACAGAAATTGAGAACATGTGGTCCTCCAGGTCTTGCTTAACTCCCAAGCCCATTGGCCATGCTGGTCAGAACTGATGGGTGCTAGGAGTTTGACAACATCTGAAAACAGCTTCAGCACCCCTGCTGTATAGGATGGAAGGAAAGGGCAGAGGCAAAGCTCACCCTGCGACTGCAGGCACATTTAAAGCATATGGCTTCCTCCAAAGAATCATGGGAGAAGCATAGTTTATCCCTCACTAGGGCCAGGCAATGTCATCGCGACCAGCAAATCATTGCGACAAAGCGGTACATCACGGTGTTGAAAAGTAGAGAGAGGAACGAGCTGCATTGGCTGCAGCCCCCCAAGGTGCCAGGGTTAAACCTCATTGTGCTCCCTTGGTGCACAGCTTGTTCCACTGGGCACCAGCGGTGAAGGGAGTCCATCCGCTGCCAGCACCTGTCGTGTGAAGGGAGTCAGGCACGGCACAGGCAAGCCCTACCTGTGATATGCTGCCAGGTGATGGCACCGTTGCACTCTGGCTCCCAAACCACTCCTGGGCGATGGTAACGTTTCGCCAGTTACCCTCAAGTCAGAGATAAATGCTGGCGAAGCAACCCTTAGTTCAGCTTTCTGTATGCGTGACCACACCATTGTGATCACTTGCTACTGCACCAGCCCCGACTTCCAAGCCACCAGCCAGCTGCCCTGCAAGGGAAAAGCTGCTACCTCGTTCTTGGTGCATGAGAAGGGGGTGGCGGCCTTTCCTATATGCGTTGCTCCCCCTGCCCATCATTGCCAGGCTGGCGATGCCAAGTATGTAATGGCAACACAGCCTCTCCTATTCATTTCCATAGCAATGATACTCTTCCCTCCCTCCTCTTGCCGGCAGGACTCAGCTAGCCAGGCCTTTTGTGGCTGGTTTTAATTAAAAGGCTCTTAAGTGTGAGACAAAGGCAAAGCTGAAGGGGTCTGTGCAGGGGGGAAACAGGGAGGGGGGCTCCCCTATTCTCTATTCTTCCAGCCTGGTATGCAACCACTAACCCTAACCCCCACCCCAAACCGTCCGGCATCAACACCACCCACCTAGGGCAGGACAGTTGGGAGCAGTCTTGCACCTAGCTGTTGCGGTGCAACTGGCGGAGAGGGGAGGGAAAGAGAAGGGAAGGTAGAAAGAATTATGCTTTGATACACATCCTCCCATATGAACCCAGCCCAAATTTCCGCGTGAACTGAATAGCCCTTCCCTACCACTTCACTGGGTGAGGAAAGTCTTTTAAGATTTTCTACAGCGAGAATCGCAGGTAGATCTACAAGATACGTTTAAATGAACATTTAAAGCATGTGTGATTCCCCCCAAAGAATCATGGGAACTGTAGTTTCCCCCTAACAGAGCTGCGATTTCTAGCACCTGACCAAACTATATACCCCAGGATTCTTGCTGGGGGGGGGCAAATGCTTATGTGCTATAAAAGTGCATTGGCTATGATTTAGTGTGGCTCTGCAGGGATGCTGCAGTTGCAAATAATTATGCATGTCAATATTCCCCTTCTCTGCACAGCGCCAAGTTACACACTGGGTCAAAAATCCCCCCCACCTTTTTTTTTTTTTTTAAAGAGGGCTCCAACAGGCTTACCTTCTTCCCCAATAGCAATGCCCTCCAACCTCCAAAAATAGTTTTTGTCCAGCGTATGATCATAGCTGTCAACCTTCCCTTTTTTTTGCGGGAAATTCCCTTATTCCAGCGCCGTTTCCTGCTGCTATCCCGGATTGTTAGATATCCCGTAGACTGTCCCCAGGACAGGGGAGGCTGCTGATCCCTTATTTTCAAATCTGAAAGTTGACAGCTATGTGTATGATCTGGTAAAAAGTTACAACCTGTTCAACACGACACTTGTAATATCTTTATCTGGTTCTCCTGTTGCATTCAGTGGGACTTAGAAAGGGCCTGGCCTTGGTGAAACTCTGCTTTAAATTTTATACACACAAAAACAATCTCTGTTGCCTATCTACATTTTTGCAGCGCACAGCTAGCTTTCCCCACTCTAAAGGGATATGCAGAATGAAGAGCAGCAGCCTCCTCTGCGTCCCCATCCCCAGCTATATCTTCTCATCTATTGCTATGTAAAACCCGGGCAGGAGGGGGAGGGATTTATGGAAGTATCGTGCAAAGGCTGAAATATGACTGGGGTGTGCTTTGAAGGTTGATGAACTGAGCAAAGAAACCTTTACGCCCAGTATTTAGCTTGGGGAATAGGTTGTGTCAACAGAGGGGCGAGGGGTGGTGGTGGGAGGAATTGACATGGTACACTTGGAAGGGGCTGGCGACTCTGGCTTGATGGATGGGGAGCTCCAGCAACGCAACACCTCCCATGTCTTGATAAGCAAGGGTGTGAACCTTGGTGGGGGCAGGGAAGGGAGGCCACTGCAGCTGGCCTGGCTTTCTTTCTCAGATAAGACACAGATTCCTTGAGATGCAACTTCCTGCTCTGCCATAAAGCTTAGTTTAACCTGGCGCCTCTTCTGCTTTCAGTGCCAAGGTATAATATATATAATATATATATATGGTGGTGCTGCGGGTTAAACCACAGAGCCTAGGGCTTGCCGATCAGAAGGTCGGTGATTCGAATCCCCGCGACGGGGTGAGCTCCCATTGCTCGGTCCCTGCTCCTGCTAAACTAGCAGTTCAAAAGCACATCAAAGTGCAAGTAGATAAATAGGTACCGCTCCGGCGGGAAGGTAAACAGCGTTTCAGTGCGCTGCTCTGGTTTGCCAGAAGCGGCTTGTCATGCTGGCCACATGACCCGGAAGCTGTAAGCCGGCTCCCTCGGCCAGTAAAGCAAGATGAGCGCCACAAACCCAGAGTCGGCCACGACTGGACCTAATGGTCAGGGGTCCCTTTACCTTTACATATGCAAAACAATAATAAAAAACAGAGTGTGTTAAAGCATGTGCAGAGTGTTGTTTCCCTGCCCACTCCCGCGTCCAATGGGACTTTGTGCCAGGTCAGTGTGCATGGGATTGCTCTGTGTTCCTATGAACATATCCTCTAGATTCAGTCTGGAAACTAACTCATTTGGCAGAAGACTCAAGCTGCAGGGCTTGATTACAGCAAGAACTGCTCAGTGTCAGGTCCCTGGATGTGTTTTAGGAAGCAGGGTCAGGCCCAGGAATTTCCCATTCTTGTCGTGTTATTATCCCTCCAATAGAACTTCAAGGCAATACTGTGCACTGAACAGATAATTGAAAATGACAGTTCCCGCTGGACGATTCGCAATCTAAAACATGCAACGTGCGGGGGAAAGAAGTTAAAGCAGCAAATTCTCAAGTGCAGGCACAAAGCTCGGTGAAAGTGGGAACCACACTGGTAAGTACTGGTAGAAGTATACTTGTGAATTATATATCTTCAAGTGGAGTCTGCAACAAAATGTTGCAGTGTGGACTAGTGTTCCTGTTCCGGATGCCAGCCAGCTAGCCATACCATCTTCCAGGGCACCCCATTCCATTGCCCCCCTTCCAATTTCTCCATTCCTTCCCCGTCCCTCAATTCTTAGTTGTCATTCTGTGGCCGCTAAGCGTGCTCAGTCTTCCTTCAACTGTCTTGGAGCTTCCTCTTCCCTTAGATTCTCCCCACCCACCCACTTAAAAAAATTGCTGTACAGTGGTACCTTGGGTTAAGTACTTAATTCATTCCGGAGGTCTGTAGTTAACCTGAAACTGTTCTTAACCCGAAGCACCACTTTAGCTAATGGGGCCTCCTGCTGCCGCCACGCCGCCGGAGCACGATTTCTGTTCTCATCCTGAAGCAAAGTTCTTAACCTGAAGCACTATTTCTGGGTTAGCGGAGTCTGTAACCTGAAGCGTATGTAACCTGAAGTGTATGTAACCCAAGGTACCACTGTGCTTCTGCGATCCTTTGCATTTCTCCATGGCTATCTGACGACTTCCCTCTGTTTAGAGAAGCTCTCTTTAAAAAACGAGAAAAGGAAAACATCATAGAATCATAGAATTGTAGAGCTGGAATCAACCCTGAGGATCATCTATCTAGTCCAACCCCCTGCAATGCAGGGATATGCAGCTGTCCCATAAAGAGATTGAAATTGCAACCTTGGATTATCAGCACCATACTCTAACCAACTGAGCTATTCATGATATACATGAGTGCTTCTGAACCCACTTTTGCTGCCGAGTACCTAAACCACTGAGCCTAGGGCTTGCTGATCGGAAGGTCGTTTGGTCCCAGCTCCTGCCAACCTAACAGTTCGAAAGCACATCAAAGTGCAAGTAGATAAATAGGTACCACTCCGGCGGGAAGGTAAACGGCATTTCCGTGCGCTGCTCTGATTTCGCCAGAAGCGGCTTAGTCATGCTGGCCACATGACCTGGAAAAACTGTCTGCAGACAAACGAGGGTAAAGCGAGATGAGTGCCGCAACCCCAGAGTCGTTTGTGACTGGACTTAACTATCAGGGGTCCTTTACCTTTACCTATTTACCTAGAAGCAGAGCAGCCCGCTCTCATACTTTCAGGAGGAGACTGGAATCCTACCGCTGCCTCTTTCAAGCTAGATACAAGAGTTATGCAATACCCCGTAATGCAAGAGGCAGAGAGGGGAGTAGAAAAGAACGTAAGGCGGCAGGTTGGTGTTGCTGCCCCAGGGTGGGGAATATACAGCTAATTAGTTTCCGTGCTGCAAATCTCTTACATGGGATAAAATTTGTCACAGCGTCCCGGAAGATCCCTCACCCTATAAATAGCTTGTCCCCTTCGGCATTTTTCTCATCACATGCAAGCTTGAGACGGGTGGAGGTGAATGGAAGCACCCAGGAGAGGGTCCAAGACCAGCTCAGCCGTCTCCAAGCCCACCTGCAGTCTCTTTTTGCCTCCCCCCTTGCAATATCGCTTTCCCATGGGAAGCAGGGAATAGTTTCTGTTTGGTACCCTTTGCCAAAACCGACGGCAGGCTCCTCGACTTGGGTTCCCTGCGACTTGGCCATATAGATCAGAGAGAAAATGAATCCTGTAGCAAAGCACACAGGCACACTACAGAGTCATGCGGGAAAGGATATTTATCTGGTCTTGGACCTCTCATTGCTGACCCACATCCGGGTTGCTAGGTACAGCCAATACAAATTCCCCAACAAATGCAACCCTTCATTTGCAGTAGCTATCATGTGACCACACTTCCTTGCAGACGGACGTACGAACGTGAGGCAAACCTGCTAGATTCGGTCCAGAGTCTAGTTCTCAATGTGGCCAACAAGGTACCTGCAGGAAACCTGAAACAGTGGCAGACCTTGGGTCTCAAATTTCAGTGGTGCCAAAATTCAGTGCCCCCTGCTTCTTGCGCTCCATTCTACACCATAGGTGCAGTGTCCCTTGCAGCACCCCAAAGCTCCGCACCCAGTGTGCCCCAAACCACGTGCTCTCCCCTAAATCTGCCTCTGCCCAGACAAGAGCACTCTCCACCATCTTGCCTTGGTAATGGATTGGATGAGAATCAGTAAAGTGAAGCACAATCTGCATAAGACTGAGGCCCCCTTAGAGGGTGGTTTCCAAGATCAGATGGATGGGAGGTTGCCTCTGGAGGAGCGGGTACACACTTTGGGAGGTACTTCTGAATCAATTGCTGTCGCTTGAGGCTAAGGTGGCCTTGGTGGTGCAGAGTGCCTTCCATCAGAATGAATGAATGAATGAATGAATGAATTTTATTAATACGGTCACAGACCAGCGTCAACACACACAATATCACAGATCATAAAAAATCTCAGAAATACAAAGGACAATATGTATATAACAAAGATTTAAATATAAAAATTACAATTAATTATTAGCGTGCTCCCTGTAGTTAACATTTAGGGGTTTGGTCATTATGAGATACCACTTGCTTCCTGCGATTGATTGCAGACACACAGAATTTGGCTACATTTAATGTAGTCTTGGGATTCTTGTCCTCTAGCAGTAGTTTTAAACTATGGTGTTCCGATTCTTTCCTGGACTTTTGCAAAACAGGTGTAATAAAAGTCAAACGTATATCCTCATAAAGACGGCAACGTAATAGTACGTGAAGGGCAGTTTCAACTTCCAACGAGCCACAAGGGCAGACCTGTGCTGTATATGGTTTACCCTCAAATCTGCCCTGGAGTAAGGCAGAAGGGAGAACGTTGAATCTGGCGAGGGTAAAAGACCGTCTGTAACCTTCCATCAGATTCAGCTGGTGGCCCAGCTGTACCCTTAACTTCTGCTGTATATGATCTGGTAACCTCTAGGTTAGATCACTGCAAAGTGTTATATGTGAGGCTGCCTCTGAAGACGGTTCGGAAACTTCAGCTGGTACAGAATTCAACAACCAATAGGTTTTGAGCATATAACGTAAATCTTAGCCCGACTGCACTCGCTGCCAATTAGTTTCCAGGTCCAATTCAACAACTTGGTTTTGACCTATGAAGTCTTAAACAGCTCAGGACTGCAGTACATCAGGTACCGTCTCTCCCCATATGAACCTACCCAGACTCTGCAACCATCATCTGAAGCCCTTCTTCGTCTGCTTCCTCCGCAAGAATCGGCCTTTTCTGTGGTGGTTCCCTTTTGTGGAATGCTCTCCCCATGGAGGCTTGCCTGGCGAATTCACGCAACAGGGTGAGCTCCCATTGCTCTGCCCCAGCTACTGCCAACCTAGCAGTTTGAAAGCATCCCAACGCAAGTTGATAAATAGGTACCGCTGCGGCAGGAAGGAAAACAGCATTTCCGTGCACTCTGGCACTTGTCACGGTGTCCTGTTGTGCCAGAAGCGGTTTAGACATGCTGGCTAAATGACCTGGAAAGCTGTCTGCGGACAAACACCAGCTCCCTCGGCCTGAAAGCAAGATGAGCACCGCAACCCCATAGTCGCCTTTGACTGGACTTAATTGTCCTTTACCTTTACCTTACCCTAAATAATAATAATAATAATAATAATAATAATAATAATAATAATAATAATAATAATGTAAAGGTAAAAGTAAAGTGCTCCAGGACTTTAAGTCCAGTCAAACGTCTGGTGCAACGGGACACTGTGACGGAAACCAGAGCGCACAGAAATGCTGTTTACCTCCCCGCTGCAGCGGTACCTATTTATCTACTTGCACTGGCGTGCTTTCAGATTGCTAAGTTGGCAGAAGCTGGGACAGAGCAACGGGAGCTCACCCAGTCGCGGGGATTCGAACCACTGACCTTCTGATTGGCATGCCCAAGAGGCTCAGTGGTTTAGACTACAGTGCCACCTATTTTCATTGGAGAAATGTTGGAGGGTGTAGAGTTTTGTTCCCTCCTCTTTTAAGTAGTAGCAGCAAATTGGCCAAGATGGCGGACTCCTTGAATTTGCTTCAGATGGAGGGGCAGACTCTTCTCCCCTTCCTCTTCTTGCAAAGTGGCTGTCCCTCTTCTACAGAAGCGGCTGCTGCATCACTGCCAGTGCCACCCCTCCTGCTCCTTGGATGGGTGAGGATTCCAGCCAGATCTAGCCTGACAAGCACAGCTGCGGGATCTGTAGCCCGGCTACTATCTCCTTGGCTTTCCGTTGTGCAGCCCCCTATGCTGGGTCATATGAGGGCCCTCAGCTGTTCTCGCTGAGTGGAGACAGCAACTGGGGTGGGGTGCGGGGAGGCCGGGATGCAAACATTTCATTAACCGAGCGCATGGCATTTAATCTCCCTGAATGAGTCACGGTCTCGGGAGCCAAAGCTGGAGCCAGTTTTGCCCCTTGCTCCTCCCCTCCAAGAGTGACGCTGCATCAAGGGTTCTCAAATGATGTCAGCCAACCTCTGCAGGAAGCACCGGGTCAGCCTCCCACTCCCACTGGTGCAAGTACAACGCAGCCAAAACAACAGTGTCAAAAATGCATTCATTTAGCAATCTAGTCCCTGTTTACGTTTTATACTCCTGCTCCTTGGCATCTCTGACTCTTTCTGTTCCCCAAGCGCTCCAGTCTCCTTTCTTCCCTGCATCCTTGCAGAGCACCCTACTGACTGCTAAAATCTGGCATGATCTGTTCTTTTTAAGGCAAATAATTCTCTGCAGAGACCATCTTCCCATCATTCCATGGTGGACTCTTGCCCCTCAGCAGTTAGACTGTTTGTGAACATTCTGTGACTTACAGATGTGTCTTGGGAAAAGATGGATTCAGCTCTTTGCTGCTGCTGCTGCTGCTGCTGCTGCTTTAACTTCCTCTGTCCCCCAAGTACCCAAAGCTATCATCCGTTTCTTTCCTGTCAATTGCATATAGGTCCTATGTAAGGTTTCCTCCTCGTTCCGACTTCTCTTTTCTGTAGCTTCTTCCCTAGCTCCTTCAGCTTTCCCTAGCTCCTTCCCTTCCTCTTCAGCTTTATGGCTCCTTTGCCCCTCGTTCCCTCTACTTCCTGCTTTTCACCCCACTACCTGACACCCCACTACTTCCTTAGCCCCCTCAAAACAACAGCTATTGCTATTTATGGTAAAAATGTGTGCCTGCGACGGCTTTTGATGAACTTCAAACAGCAGCATCGTGTGCTTGCAACACCATGAGGCGGATTACATTTCTGGCACACCTCTACAAAATGATGCACAAATAATGTAACCCCATGCAGACACTGACTAAGATTCTATAGAGAGGACTGGAAAGAGGAGGTGTGACTCCGGATGCGAGCCCATGAAATAGAAGCAAGGTGTGAATCATCTTCTTTTCCGACACCCAGCATAAAATGCTGAAACTAATTTGCAGCGAATATGACTATTTGCCTAGCGTATAGAGGGTTTCAAAGAACTGAAGTGAATAGGAAATAGCTTACATCATGAGTGAGCTGGAGGCATACCCATGCTCAACATTTATGAATAGCACAAATATGTTTTCCCAACATAGCATATGACTGACCTGGAAAACTCAAAGCCACGTGATTTGCAGACAGCAATGTCTATAAAACTGCTTTAAGGAAACTATAACCAATAAAAGATATGTCATCAGATGTATTGGAGAGGGCATCCTGCTCAGTCTTTTGCAAGAGCTCGGTTCAACTGCAATTCATTTAAATGCACATTCTGCAAGAGCTGGGCTGCTCCCAGCAAAAGCCCAGGTTTCTGGAAATCAGTGAGTTAAGACACACTTTGCAATGAGGTTCCTCCACTGGAAGCATAAAACTTACTGCTGTTCCTTAGAATATAGTAAGAGATGTGCCTGCATGTCTTTAAAACCCTGAGAAGCAGGAGCTGAATCAATGCATCTGGCAAATCCAGCCTAAGACGACTTCCTGGTTCTGCACTATGGACATGCAACATGAATGAGGAGCAGGGAATGATATCTAACGAGAAATCTGCTAGGATGATGGCCTTTTTCTCTTAGCCGAGAGTTCCAGCCCAACAACACAGATGCAAAGATGCATGCCTTATAATTTCCAGATCAGGAAAAGTCGTTTTGTGCATGTTCAGAGGCTCGCCATCTGACTAGCTTTTTCAGGGAAGTACAATCCAAGCCTGATACTGAAAACAGGTCTGAGGTTGAGTCCCGTGGCTCAAATTCCATACTGCTTAGAGGCACTCCTCCTTCCATTATCACCACACACGTTCCAGAGGTCACATACTTGTGCTGAGCCCTGGTTAGTCCTCACTGAGTATTCTGGGGTGGGTTGAAGGGCTGGAACAATGAGACAGTTTTAGGCAACAGGCAACTTGATTCCCCGCTAAAGGAAAGGTAGCATCTATGGTTGACGCCCATTGCTCTGGCAGCAGACTTTCTGAGTTTTCAACAACTTGCATGAGAGGTAGAAGTTCAACCAGTTAAGGATTTACTGACTTGGTGCTGAAGGCGACCCAGGGATGTAAACTCCTTGTCCTGCTGAATTTCTGCCTGTCTTTCAGCTGTCTTTTAGGCGAAGGAACTTAAAACCAAACCAAAAAACCAGGCCTCTTGCATTGCAGCAGGGAATTGGCACAAAGCGTTTCCCTCACAGTTCTTGCTGGTGGCGTCTGCTAGCAAGTACCGTTTAGATGTACATGCATAAGATCCAGTTAATGCCTTCTGCTTCTGGTCCTCTGATTTTGGGGGTAGGGGGTGATCTCTCGCTCTCATTCTGCTGCCAAGTGTTAGGTTAGGAAAAGCCGATTGACTAGCTGGTGGGCAAAAGGGTCATAAATCAAATTTTGTCTTGAAGGGTCAAGTTATTCCCCTCCGCCCCAGCCCCAGGTCTTTGATTCCAGGAGCCCCTCTCTCCACCCCCCACCCCACCCCACAGCTACGAACAGCGCGATGGTTTCAATTACGCCCTGAAAGGCAGAGAGGGGGCCTCTTTTCAAGGCAGGCTGGCCTTCTCCTACTCTCAACAAAAGCTTAAGTTACAGGAAAAGGAGAGAGAGAGGGAAAGAAGTTAGAAAAGAAAAAAACAAGCCAGGGTAGAGAAGGGGGAAGGAGGGAAAGAAAGAAAAAAGCAAGCAGGGGGGTTGGGTCAGGGAGAAAATCCCAAAAGAAAAAGAAGAAGAAAGAACAATGGAGAGAAAACTTAGAGGGAGGGGGGAGAAGCAGGATAGAAAAGGCCCTGGTGTTGGGTGCAAATTTCGGACTAGGAGAGAGAAACAGGCCCATTCTTTCCTGAGGACTTTCCGCTGGAGTTTTTATTCAGGACACGTCAAAACTACAGGACAATTTGATGTTATTTATGACCGAGACTCGGGGTGCAGACAAGACCGGCCCTGTCTCGAAATAAGCATGGTGGTAGAATTAAATCCATCTACAGGCAACTTTTACAAATCACCCAGTTCCCCCAAGCAGCCTGTTTCTGCTCCCCCCTCCCCTCAAAATCAAAATTTGGCAGGAAGGCAGCCCAAATTCTTTGCAGCGGAACAGTGTGTGAAAATTCATAATGCACATTGAGTATATTTGCTTATTTTGCACAATGTATTTAATTTGCTTCTGCTCAACACAGGGAAGGCAAAGAGCTCTGGCTGCCCCTTGGAAATCATTCCTTTGCGGTCTTGCCAGTGAGATTCACCCGTCTTGTACACACACACTGTATACCTCTGCAGCCTTAGAAGCTGCAGAGATGTTTCGTTTTGCTTTTAAAATGAACGCAGAAATTCTTAAGAAGTAGAATTCTGTTGCCAGCACTGATTTCTGCACTTGCATTGGGTGGTTTTGAAATGGTGGAATATGTACAGTTCTAGGTCAGGGTTACCAACCCTTGAAAATACAATGTTCTGGCACGTTGGCAGGGCCCGAGGACACAGCGCAGCAGGTCACTAGGTAAACCCCAATCATAGAATCAAGGGTGGAAAGGATAGCAAACACTCTGTTCATCTTTCTAAGGTGTGCAGTTATAGCAGGGACCTCAGGTATTTGTATGGTACTGCTTGGTGATATCAGACTACTATAGCGCAAACCAACACAATCCATGCTACAACTCTTGTCTCAAGAGAAATGAAAGCACATATACCTCGGGTTACAGACACTTTGGGTTACAGACGCTTTGGGTTACAAACTCCGCTAACCAGGAAGTGGTTGCTTCAGGTTAAGAACTTTGCCCCAGGATAAGAACAGAAATCGTGCACCAGCGGCGCAACAGCAGCAGGAGGCCCCATTAGCAAAAGCACGCCTCAGGTTAAGAACCGTTTCAGGTTAAGAACGGACCTCTGGAACGAATTAAGTTCTTAACCCGAGGTACCATTGTTGTGAACTCACGTGCATTATTCTCGCACACCTGCCCAACAGTTGAGAATAAGGCGATGCATGCATAGGCATGCGGAAGTTGAATAGGCACACGGGGTAGGAGGAGCCAGGCATGCAGGTTGAGAGCCAATGAAGTAGCCACACTGGCCTCTATGCAAATGTGGTGAAGCCAGTGCAAAGAAGCCTGACGACAACCTAGTGCAAAAATAATATAGAGGGATATGGAAAAAGAATTCAGCACCCAGAAAACATGTATCCCTTTCATAGATGGGATAGAGGGCTTATCCCCTTACCATTCCGCTGCTCTTTCCAGGCATGGTCCATGCTTTAAAGCTCCATGTCTGCCTGCCCCCCCCTTTCTTTTTGCTCCTGAGCTTTCTCCACCCCCCACCCCCCACAATTTAGCATCCAAGTAGAGCAACTATCAATCAGCAGAAAACCTGAGCTGTTGCTCCGGTTGGGTGCTAAAGAGTAGCTTTTCATGGGGAAAGTTCTGGGGCAACTCCCCCCCCCCCTACTTTCAGACACAGAGCTTTTAAGCGCAGACCTGTACCTGGGAAGAATGGCGCAAAAGGTAAGTGTGGATAAGCTGAAAAACAACTTGCCCAGGGAGGCTGAAAAACAGCTTGCCCAAACAAGCAAGCGACCCCAACCAACAACCCGGAAAAACCCACTGAGGTGGGCACACAAAGAGAGGCAGACACACAGAGAACAAAAGGAGGGCACAGTTTCTAAGAAAACGTGGAAGAGAATAGCTTGCCCATACATTTTGCCTCCTATCTCAGGTTCTACCAATGCTAGAAGCTTAAGTCACATTCACACCATACATTTAAAACACTGTGGTACCACTTTCCCTGTCACAGAGGTACAGTTCCCATAATGCTTTGACAAATTACCCCTCTTCACTGAGGATTGTAGATCTGTGAGAGGGACAGGGGTGAAGTAGCTCAGAAAGGGTGACTGGGCCAAAGTCACTCAGAGCACATCATGGCAGTGTGGTGTGTTGGTCAGAGTGTTGGACTAGGGTTCGAATCCCCACTCAGCCACATAGCTCACTGGGTGACTTCAGGCTAGTCACTTCCTCCCAACCTAACCTACGGTACCTCACAGGGCTGTTCAGAGGTTAAAATGGGGTACCACCTTGAGCTCCTTGGAGGAAAGGTGGCATCTTGACGTAATATTAAACTAAATGACTGAGTGGGGGGATTTGAATCTTGGTCTCTCAGAGCCTGGTGCAACAGTCACTGTTACATCAAACCTCCTCAGGAATGCAAACAAGGCAGGAAGAGAGGATTTGGGGAAATGACTCTGACCACAATGCTCAGGGATGCTGTTCCTCTAAGACAGTGGTGTCCAAACTTTTTTCAAAGAGGGCCAGATTTGATGAAGTGAAGGGCCAACCAAAGCGCCAGATTAAACCAGCCAGCAGGCAGGATTAGGCCCCCAAAGTGGAGGCCTAACAAGAACTGCAATGCACACTGTATGGACTGCACATTCAATTCTGGATTAATACTTAAGTATTAACACAACTTGAATTGTTTGAATTATTTACGAGTTTACTATTTTAAAACATTAATTTTTTTTATTCATTCAGTAAAACCACTCTTTGGAAGAAAAGAGCAAGCTACAAAAGGGATGATCAAATAAAGGCATGTACAACTTCCCGCAGTTCCAGCACACAAGATGTAGTCCTGGAGGAATGTTCTATAGTGACACCGTCCTATCCAGTACCAAGAGCAGTGTATCTTACTACAATGTACAGTGGTGCCTCGCAAGACGAAAAGAATCCGTTCTGTGATTCTCTTCGTCTAGCGGTTTTTTCGTCTTGCGAAGCAAGCCCATTGAAGGATTAGCGGATTAGCACTATTAGCACTATTAGTGGCTTTTAGCGGCTTATCTGCTGATCGGATCAGCTGATAAGTGGCTTAGCGGCTTAGAAAAAGGGGGGAAGGGGGGAAAAACCAGCAGGAACTCGCAAGACATTGTCGTCTTGCGAAGCAAGCCCATAGGAAATTCGTTTTGCGAAGCACCTCCAAAACGGAAAACTCTTTCGTCTAGCGAGTTTTCCGTCTTGCGAGACATTCGTCTTGCGGGGCACCACTGTATTCCAGGCCCCAGACAACATGGAGCGTGTGTTCTTGGATACAGGCATCTCTGTGTGAATGCTGAGAGATGAGAAAGCACAACTTGGGGGTTAGAGACATGGGTCTGCAGAAAGTCCCCATCTAGCCATCATTCAAAGAATCTTGTACTTTTAAAGAGTCAGGAAAAACAAAACCTGCATATATTCTGTGACGGAAGCTCTTTCACATAATGTGAACTAGTCGCCAGATGTAATCTGGCATAAATGCTGGAAGGTAAGACTTTGCACCTTGTTGAACTGGGGACAGCTTTGGTTGTAGATACAAGCTAAAAGCAAAAGGGAAGCCCCATGCTGCCAGGGAAGTTTGGGGAAGGGTCATAGCTCAGGAGTAGAGCATCTGTATGAAATCCTGCAGGGCTACTGCTAATATTGAGCTAGAGTGCTAGATGGAGCAAACGTGGCTCAGCCTAAGGCAGCTTCCTATGCTCCTAAAGTGGGCAATAATGGACATGTGCAAAATACTACTGGCATGTCAACCCAGGAAAATAATAAGTCATGAACATGCCTTACTGAGCTTAAAATGTAGTATTTCGGAAGATCCAAAGAATCATGCAAGCTATGCTTACCAGTGATGGTTTCATACAAGAGTAGCAAAGCATCTTCCAACAGTCCAATAGATGAAGACAAATCATATGCCTTCAAATGTGGCATCAGAAAAGACCCTGGCCTGCCTTCATTGGGGGGGGGGGATTCCAAATAGCTTGAAACAAAGCAGGCAATCGGATCTGAGGGAGCCAGGAGAATTTTGGCCCCGGGTCAATTGCTCCAGGGACGAAAGCCCAGCTCTGAGCTGCCTATCTGAGAAAACTTGGAAAGTATGTCTGAGGGAGGGAAGGAAGATAGCAGAAAGGGGAAGGGATTCCTTTTTATGCTTTTAAAAAAGGGTCAAGTTGCGGGGAGAAAAATGGCCCCAGATAAAAGGCCCTGGGTCAGGCATGAGAGAGCTAAGAGGGGTTTTGAAATATGACAGAGGAAGAATTACAACGGCCAGGAGATAAGATGCTGAGGGTAAGCGGAGATGGCAGGAGGGGGAGGAGGAGGGAAGAGAGGAGGTTAAGTTGGCAGCGGAGAAGGGGAGAGAGATAAGGGAAGAAAGGGTTAGGGTCAGTTGTTCAGAAAGAAAGGCCACCTCGTGTCAGGAAGGCAGATGGCTTGGTCCTGTTACACATACCACATTCCCCAAAAGCGCAAGGTGGGGGTGGGGAGAAAAGATTCCTTGCAGCAAGAAGGGGAGGGAAAAACAGTATTTTTTGGGTGGTGGCAGTCAAACACACACACACACACACGAGAAAGGTAGCCTCCCCACAAGGCAGTGATGGCCACCATCTTGGGTGGCTTTAAAAGAGGATTAGACAAATTCGTGGAGGTTAAGGCTATCCGTGGGTGCTAGCCAGGACGGCTGTGTTCTCCCTCCACTGTCAGAGGCAGTACCGTGGTACCTCAGGTTACAGACGCTTCAGGTTACATACGCTTCAGGTTGCACACTCCACTAACCCAGAAATAGTGCTTCAGGTTAAGAACTTTGCTTCAGGATGAGAACAGCAATCGTGCTCCGGCGGCGCAGCAGCAGCAGGAGGCCCCATTAGCTAAAGTGGTGTTTCAGGTTAAGAACAGTTTCAAGTTAAGAACGGACCTCCGGAACGAATTAAGCTCCGTATTTTTCGCTCTATAAGACACACCAGACCACAAGACGCACCTAGTTTTTGGAGAAGGAAAACAAGAAAAAAAATATTCAGAAGCCAGAACAGCAAGAGGGATCGCTGCGCAGTGAAAGCAGCGATCCCTCTTGCTGTTCTGGCTTCTGGGATAGCTGCGCAGCCTGCATTTGCTCCATAAGACGCACACACATTTCCCCTCACTTTTTAGGAGGGAAAAAGTGAGTCTTATAGAGCAAAAAATACGGTACTTAACCTGAGGTACCACTGTATTTTATAATGCCAGTCACCGGAAATTGCTGGTGAGTGAATTGAACTGTTGTACCCATGTTCTGCTTGCCTGCTTCCCGTTGGCCCCTGTGAGAACAGGGTCTGGACCAGATGGGCCCCTGGCCTGATCCAGCAGGACTCCTCTTATGTGCGATGTACAGATTGAGTCAGGTAGTAGATGACTAGGCCATCGATTGTCCTGTCGGAATGTAGGGCACAGAGGATGTGACCCTCTTTAATTCTCCTTGACCTCTTGGTGGCTTTCAGTAGGATGAGCTATGGTATCCTTAGGGACCAGCTTCACTGCAATGACTGTGGGATGGGTTTTAATGGGTAGGAGAGGATACCTTAATTGCAATTTATCACTCCCTGTACCCATGTGTGAGAGCTGAACAGTTTTTAAAATCCCATCCTTTGTCAGCAAAATTAAAAGCCTCAGAATCAGGCTGCAAAACTCTGTTTTGAGCAAGTCCAGTTAACAAAGTACTCTTGGCTTCCCCCTTCTTACCCAGCCTAATAAAGAATCAGGGAACAACTTGGGAAGTAAGTTTAAAAAATATAATCTACTTATAATAGTACACTGGTTCGCAGTAATGGCAGCAGTAAAAACTATGCAGGCAAAATACCTCTATTTACAGTATAACCAGCTTCAGGCATGCATACCCTCCAACATTTCTCTGATGAAAATAGGGACGTCCCATTCCATAATGATAATTTTACTATTTGTACCCCACATATCTTACTGGATTGCCCCAGCCACTCTGGGCAGCTTCCAACATAAATAAAAACATAACAAAACATTTAACATTTAAAAAAAAACTTCCCTATACAGGATTGCCTTCAGATAGCTCAGGGGTCGGAAAACTCCATACCATCCAACATTTCTCCAATGAAACTTGGGACATCCTAAGGAAAAGTGGGGCATTCTGGGATCAAATAAGAAACCGGGACGGCTTCTCTAAATCAGGGACGTCCCTGGAAAATAGGGACACTTGGGAGGGTGTGGGCAAGTTGGATCAAGTGGAGGCATGTTTGAATCCAACGCTGGTCAAAGGGAGAGAGAGAGAGACGAACAGGAAGTACTATATGCTCCTTTCTCTCTAGAAGAGGCAGGGGAAATGACATCACACAGAGCCCTCTCTACCAATTGTATTTCTATTGACTGAGTATCTGCCTATCAGCAGTACAGCTCTATGGACTTAGCCCCTTCTCATTGTCTTGCCCACCTCCAGTCCTGTGGATGCAGCAATGGCCCTGCTGTTCCATGAGGGGGGGGTGTACGGCACCCTAAATTCAAGTTATTTGCAGTGAAATCCTAACCACAGATGCTCAGAAATTACTTTTGAATTCCCGGGTAAGTGGACTGCAGCTTGACTCTGGTTCCAAACCAGTGTCTTAAGTTTATCTTAAGGAACAATTTAAGGAGATTATGTAGTTAATGACTAGCCAGCCTTGCTTGATGATTCCATCTTTCTGTAATGTGAAAATAAACAAAGTTAAAGCACGTCAGTAGAATAAAATAAGACTTCCACACCTTTTCAGTGTCACTTCATCCCAACGTATACAAGAACATGTAAATTTGATGCAGGATTTAAAATAAGTATCAAACAGTTGTTTTAATAAATGGTGTTTTCTCCCAGTCCAGCATTCCTTTCCTACCAGAACTGACATAGAAATAAAATTTGCACCCACCCAGCACATCCCATAAGTATGGGAGGATCCCAACATACAATTATAATCAATTAAAATGTAATGAACTTTGCTTTAAGATCTGCTTGTGAATGGCCCCTACATGTTGCATAATTAAGACCTCCTCTGCCAATCCTCAATTTCTCCCTCTCCCAAACAAACACTCACAACAACATGTTAAAGAATGTTCTTGCTTTGAGGTGCCATTAAAGAAAAGGGGACCATAATGCATTTCTTTGTTCGTAAAAAGGGGCAATTATAAACAAGGAGCAACCTAGCTATTAAAGGGGTCCCTTTAAGAGGTCTCCCAGCTCACAGAAAGATGGAGGCTTTCAGCTTAGGTGGGGGAGGGAGGAGAGACACTTTCAAGAGGATCTTTATCTCTTTGGGTGGGGGAAATCTCTGTATAATTATTACTGGACCAGCCGATCTCTTTAAAATACATTTGGGAGCTGCACAGAATCCTTCTGTAGACTTTTGCATTCCCCCAAGAGGGAGCAGAGGACTCTGCTGGGTAACCATCGGTCTGGCTGTGCAGTGCTTGTGAGTGCTCTCAGCATATTTGGAATGGGGTGTGGGTGTGTCTCCCTTTGCTGCTGCTCTCACTGTTGCATCTGACGCTGTGTACACATTAGCAGCTTAGAAGGCAGCTAGGTCATTATTCTTCTCAATTCCAATCGAAGCTGGTTTGGGGGGGTGGGGGGACACATCAAAGCGCAGTAAAAGAAACTATGGATGGCGGCTACCGTCGTACGTACATTGCTTCCCCAAACCAGCAGTGGAAACACACTGGGTGCAGAGTAAATGGGAATGCAAACACAGCCTTAAGTCTTTCCCTTCGCTTTCCTCGCTGCCTGTTTTTGGCCCACCAGTACTGCAAACATATACCGGTACACTGTGATTTACGGTTGTGTGTGTGTGTGTGTGTGTGTGTGAGAGAGAGAGAGAGAGAGAGAGAGAGAGAACAGAAGGATTCCTTTGCTGGAAAAGACCAAAGCGCCATCTCAGCCAATATATGCTATCTTTCATTTATTTATTACACATCTATCTCCCCCTTTCATCTAAGGCGCTCAAGGTGGTTTACATAGTTCTTCTCTTTCCTCATTTTATGTTCACAAAAAGAGGGCTCAGGTAGGCTAGGCTGAGAGACTGTGACTGCTCCAGGCCAGGGTCACCCTGTGAGCTTCATGGCTGGGTGGGGACTTAGACTCTGATCTTCTGGGTCCCAGTCCAACATCACACTAGCTCTTTCCTTGTTACATCTATTAAGGAATGACTGCCGCTTGATGGCAGGGCACAGGTTCAACCCACACCTGCTACAAAAAGAGCTGGGGAAGACCCCCTTCTGGAATTCTGGAGAGCTGATGCTAATCAGTGTAGATAAGACTAAGTTAGATGGATGAAGGTATACGACAGACTCTTATGTTCCTATCTGATCTGATAATCAAAGGTATACTGCCTTGGACCATAGAAATTCTGTTCAGAGTGATCATGACTTAACAGCTGTTGATCCTCCTCTCCATCGTGGGTTCCACTTGGCTTTCGCGGTCCCTCTGTCAAGATGTCTAATCTGTGTTTAAAAAGCTATTCCCAGCATCCTGGAGAAGCAAATTCCATGAATTAATTAGGCGTTGTACTTCCTCTCCTCCTGAGGAGTCAGCATAGACAAAACTGATAAATGTTTCTAATACTGTTTCTTAGACTGTTGTTAATCCTCCCTGGGACTTCATGGCGAAAAGCAGTTAAGAAATCTAGATGATGATGATGATGATGAAGCCACCAGCAGGTATACCATTTCCTGTCACAGTGTGGCAAGGATGGGAGAACTTATACTTAATTGGTTCAGATGGTGTCATCTTAAGCCATCATTTGTTATATAGCTGTATCAGTAGATTACGGTATGTCAGTTCTCTATGTGCTTTGGAGACCAGAGATGTAACTCGCTTGCTCATCCCCATACATCTTGGGTCCTCTGAAACTTCTCATTACCAATGCCCCTGCTGGCAGGCCTGTGATGGGAATGGAGTCGGACAACGGGGACTTCTCGTCTAGTGGCTGATGAACCCCAGGGTGCTGATGGAGTAGGTCAAGGTGCGGATTACTGTGGCCAATGCGCAGGAGCTGCTGCAGAGGATGATGGGAAAATGTTTCCTGAAGTGTATTCGAAAACCTCAACAACTCAGAGCAGAAATGTGTTCTGATGTGCATGGACCGCTGCATGGATGCCTGGAACACCGTCTCATGGGCCTACAACTCCCGGATGCAGAGGTGCTTTTGGGGTGGACATACTGCTGCATTTGCAATTAGTGCATGTACCATAGCTTCCTGCCGAAATCCTGTAACTTCACACAACAGATCTTCCGGGGTGGGGTGTTGTTGTTTGGTGCCACATCGCACAAGGATGCCCCTCCAGATGGCAATAAGGCTGTAACATTGCGGAAGCACCACAGAACAGCTCATAAAGGGAAACGTGTGAACCGTCCATTATATATCCAGCATGAATGCACTATTATTGTGTCATTAATATGTTGCGGAATGCACTCTCAAAAAAACAACACCAGTCTGGAGGGGCTTTCAGTATTTTGTGGGAGGGATTCAGTGGCACACCAGAACTGTAGGCATGCGCATTTAAAATGAATTCAAAGCATTCTGGCCCTAGCGCAGCAAATCCACTTGTAAAAAACGTAAGGACTTTTTGCAGTTTGACAGGTGAAGGGGAAATGCAATGAAAAGTGTGGGATGAACTAATGGCTATGCGGAAGATGCTGGAACACCCTGGAAGCATTTGTTGAGGGCCAGATATAATCTAACTTCCATGTAAGCTTTGTACAAGCAAATAGGTCATCTGGAGGGGCCCTACATTTTCCCTTGTGGGTCCATATTAAGCCAAAGTACTTGACTATAATCTAACTTATTTCCATCAAAGCTAAATTGGTTTGCATCTAAGTCCTTTAGCTTAGCTATGAATTGGGCTGCTGTCCAGCTATTCTGCAAATGTAATATTTGGAATTCATGGGGTGCTTCCAGTGTGTCACTATTTTGGGGTGGGATTCAATTGCATACAGGAAAATTCAGACCGCACATTTAAACTGAATGAGAGGTCCTGTGCAACAGACTCTTCCCAAAAAGATCTGGGATTTTCTGCAGTAAGGGAAGTGATGGTAAAATGTACTGGAATTGTGGGATAATGCTTGGTTAGACATGACATCCTCTAACCTCCCCTGCAAACAGATCCATAATGAATCGCCGTTAAATAGCTAATATTATCCAATCCCCCTGCAAACAAATAAGGATGAATGGTTCCTGTGTTGTAGGGGGTTGGACTAGATGACCCTTGAGGTCCCTTCCAACTCTGCAATTCTACGATTCTATGAATGGTCAATAAACAGATTGTCTGGAAGCTCCTGTAGATTCAGAGCCCTTCCAATGCCAGAAAATTCAGCTCTCTGCCTTAAATGCAGGCTCACCCACCAAACTACAGACCAGATCAGTCTTTCATGCATCAGGAGTGGAGAGCAATTGCCCATCAGAATGGGGACTGCAGAGTAAATGCCATCAGATGATCTGAGCAAGTGAATCGGTCCACACACTTATAGAGGAAAATCATAACTTCCAAAAGTCCCAGGTTTTTGGGGAGAAAGGGAGGAAGTCTTTTGGTCCCCTGAACTAGGGTAAACAGGAGCCAAATACAGCCACTAGATCTTTTCAATATTTTTTTTTTGGGGGGGGAGGCTGCAACATGGCACCTTCCACCATCTAGAATGACAGGTGGCATTCCACATGCTGATGCTCCAGCTTCCATCGGCCAGTGTGACAAATGATCAGGGTTGATGGGAGCTGTCCTCAAGCAACATCTGGAGGACCCGGGGGTCCCCATTACTGCTCTAGATTTTGCTCTGAGCCCAAGAAGGGAAGGCAACCTCACCTCCCTCCCAAGACTGAGTACAATCAGACATTGTGTTGGGAGAATATTCCTTTCCAACAAGGTCATGCATCAGGTCTAAACTGAAGGGCTCACTCCCACACCTTGTTCCCAACTTAGTGATATATAGAGCAACAATGTATAAGCAAATACAGTGGTACCTCGGGTTAAGAACTTAATTCGTTCTGGAGGTCCGTTCTTAACCTGAAACTGTTCTTAACCCGAGGTACTATTTCTGGGTTAGCGGAGTCTGTAACCTGAAGCGTCTGTAACCTGAGGTACCACTGTAATACAGACAAGGCTGCCTCTGAGCACCAGCAAAGAGCATTAATTGCCTCCAACTTCCCAAACACCAGGCACAACTTCTGGGTGAAATGGGCTGGCTTGAGGTGGTCTCAACCATTTTTTAAAAAAAGTTAATAATGAAATACAGTACCCAGGAAGCAGGGACTTTCATGAACTTTTTTCCCATCTCTTGTGTGGAAGTGTGTGGAACTGGAGGCAGGGAGATTGGCGAGAAAGAAGAGGCAACAGGATGTGGGGATAAACATGCAACTCACTCCGGCAGTTTTCTGTGTGTTTTGACTGGAAATTGTTTGCAGAGAAGGGAGAGGCGGCGCTCTGCACTTTGCCTATTAAGAATCGGAAAGTGGGGGGGGGGGGCGAGTAGTTGTGCTGCCCGCACAACCAAGATAATCTGCTTGCTAATAATTATAATTGTGGCGGGAGGTGAATAATCATAATCGAAGGTAAATTATTTCTCCTTAAAAGCAGCCACAGGCTCGTGACTGAGCAGGCGCGGGGGGAGGCGGAGAGAGGAGAAAGAGGTTTTTGGCATCTGATTCGTGATCTCGTTAATTTTTTCCCCCTTCCGTGATTGACCAATCCTGGGAAGGGAGGGAGGGGGGAGGAGGGCTGGTCCCTGATTTTGAATCTGATTGGGCGAGAGGAAATTTTGGGAAGGGGCTTAGGCAGCCAAGGTCTCTTTGATGGCGCTGGGAAGGGGGAAAAGGAAGAGAGGGGGCCGGACTGGAATTGATTAAGTTGGGAGGAGAAAGAGGAGAAGGCTGGGCGAAGCGCAGCTCAGCCCGGGGGCCCTCCTTTGAAACGGACTAATTGGGGAGCGAAGACACAAAGGGACGCGAAAGGCGCTCGGAGAGACGCACAGCAAGGAAGTTTCCCGCTGGGTGAGTGGATCTCCCAGGCGGATCCCCCCTCTTCACCACCCCCCCCCCGCAGAAAACCAACTCGGAAACTTTTGCCAGGACCCGTGTCCCCCGAGGGAGTGACAGATCCCAGCTCGTCCTGGGGAGGAGACGAGGCGATCGGGTGTCGGTGAGAACCGAGGGGGGGAGAGAGCCACCATGCGCCTTGCCGACGCGTCCTTGGCTCGCTGCCTGGCGCCGCCGCCGCCGCTGTTGCTTCTGCTGCTGCTGGGCTCCTGCCGGGCCCAGTTCCATGGGGAGAAGGGCATTTCGATCCCCGACCACGGCTTCTGCCAGCCGATCTCCATCCCTCTGTGCACCGACATTGCCTACAACCAGACGATCATGCCCAACTTGCTGGGGCACACGAGCCAAGAGGACGCTGGTTTGGAGGTGCACCAGTTCTACCCGCTGGTGAAAGTGCAGTGCTCGCCGGAGCTCAAGTTCTTCCTGTGCTCCATGTACGCGCCCGTGTGCACCGTCCTGGAGCAGGCCATCCCGCCGTGCCGCTCCATCTGCGAGCGGGCGCGCCAGGGCTGCGAGGCGCTCATGAACAAGTTCGGCTTCCAGTGGCCCGAGCGGCTGCGCTGCGAGAACTTCCCCCGCCACGGCGCGGAGCAGATCTGCGTGGGGCAAAACCACTCGGAGGAAGGCGGCTCGCCCGCGCTGCTCACCAGCGCCACCCCCATCGCCGGTCAAGGCACGGTGGGCCACCCCCGCTACGCCACCCTGGAGCACCCCTTCCACTGCCCCCGCGTGCTCAAGGTGCCCAGCTACCTCAACTACAAGTTCCTGGGCGAGAAGGACTGTGCTGCGCCCTGCGAGCCGGCCAAGCCCGACGGGCACATGTTCTTCAACCAGGAGGAGATCCGCTTTGCCCGCATCTGGATCCTCATCTGGTCGGTGCTGTGCTGCGCCTCCACCTTCTTCACCGTCACCACCTACCTGGTGGACATGCAGCGCTTCCGCTACCCGGAGAGGCCCATCATCTTCCTCTCGGGGTGCTACACCATGGTGTCCGTGGCGTACATCGCCGGCTTCGTGCTGGAGGAGCGGGTGGTGTGCAACGAGCGCTTCCAGGACGACGGCTACCGCACGGTGGTGCAGGGCACCAAGAAGGAAGGCTGCACCATCCTCTTCATGATGCTCTACTTCTTCAGCATGGCCAGCTCCATCTGGTGGGTCATCCTCTCCCTCACCTGGTTCCTGGCGGCCGGCATGAAGTGGGGCCACGAGGCCATCGAGGCCAACTCTCAGTACTTCCACTTGGCCGCCTGGGCCGTGCCGGCCGTCAAGACCATCACCATCCTGGCCATGGGGCAGATTGACGGGGACCTGCTCAGCGGCGTGTGCTTCGTGGGCCTCAACAACATCGACCCCCTGCGCGGCTTCGTGCTGGCGCCGCTCTTCGTCTACCTCTTCATCGGCACCTCCTTCCTGCTGGCGGGCTTCGTCTCCCTCTTCCGCATCCGGACCATCATGAAGCACGGAGGCACCAAGACGGAGAAGCTGGAGCGCCTGATGGTGCGCATCGGCGTCTTCAGCGTGCTCTACACCGTCCCAGCCACCATCGTCATCGCCTGCTACTTCTACGAGCAGGCCTTCCGCGAGCACTGGGAGCGCAGCTGGATCAGCCAGAACTGCAAGAGCTTGGCCATCCCCTGCCCGCTCCAGTACACCCCGCGGATGAACCCCGACTTCACCGTCTACATGATCAAATATCTCATGACGCTCATCGTGGGCATCACCTCGGGGTTCTGGATCTGGTCAGGGAAAACCCTGCACTCCTGGAGGAAATTCTATACCAGGCTAACTAACAGCAAGCACGGGGAGACGACCGTTTGAAAAGGGGGGTATCGAGAGGTGGGGGAAGGAGAGACAGACTTGGTTTGCCGGCCCCAAACTTTGAAACAATTGTGGGGGGAAAACAGGGGGGCCCACCCCGGATGTGCTCTATGGGGGGGGTATGGGTTGTTGTTTTTTTGCAGGGAGGGGGAGCCTCTCTCTGGAATTTGGGAAGTCCTGTTGCACAGAGCCGAGACCTTCCTTTTGACAATCTCGAGAGAAAACACGGAGGCACGGGAGGAAAAGAACAAGGGAGAGAGACCGAAGTATTTAAAACTGTCTCCTTTTAATTAAAACTTTTTTTTTTTTGCTTTAGGTTTTTATTAACTATTAAAGGGTGTCTTTTGTAATTAAAATTGTAAATAGCATTTGTAAATTTAATTATATATTTCTATTTAAAAAAAAGAGCGAGAGATAATGCCAGCAAGGACCCAGAAACATAGGGAGAGGGTCAAAGAAAGGAAATGGTCACCCATATTCTTCTCCCCCCCCCTTCTTTGGGTACTATATATATTTTCCCCTTTGCCTTTGCCATACCATCATCACCCCTCCCTCTCCATGGAGCCACGAGGACTGCCTGCTGTTTGGGTTGGCCCCTTAATAGGACATTCTCGCTTAAACTTTTCTGAAGAGACAGGCTTGGAATTGCTCCCCCACCCCCTGCAAAAACACATCGCCCACCAACTCCCCTTTGGAGACTACAGCTTTTTTGGTACGGTTCCAGGAAGACTTCTCCCATCTCTCTCATTTTTTCCTCTCCGCTTCTGAAGGTTTGCAAGTAACTTTCTGCATCTATGAAAACACAGTGCCGGTGGGGGTGGGATGTGAGTCCTTTGCTGAAAATTGGGCCCTGGCTGTGCGGATCTCCTTATGGTGATTTCTGCTAAAGAAAGAAATCTGCTGCAAGAAAAGGGTTCCCCTCTCCCTCCTGCCTTAAGCTGCAGAGTTCTTTTTTATGTTGCATTTGTACATTTCTATTTCCCTCCCCCTCCCTTTAGATGTTTTGTACAAAAGGTGTCTTTTTAAAAACTACATTTCCTGTATTAAACAGACTTGTTCTTTGCAAATTCAGTTTTGAGTTTTTTTCAGAAACAGCAGCAGCTTCAAAAGCAATCTGTTGGCGAGATGTCCCTCAGTCAAATTCTATAAAGCAGTTAAATGCTGCAATGCATACTTCACAGACCAGCACACAATGCCTGCTTGCCAAAGGGATGGATCTGTTTTTTTCTTAAAGAAAGAACCTTTTTAGAAAGGGACACTGGAAAGTGCTTGATGACATTTTATAAAGTTTTCAAGGAGAATCCCTCAATATAGATAGATAGATAGATAGATAGACAAGGCATTTATTTAACTTTTGAGAACTGGTACCTTACGTTACCAGAAATTTGGCAGAGAGAGAAATTTATATTTTGACTCAATTTTTTGTCTTTTTTTTTTGGTGGGGGTATGCTATTACTCCTTCCCCACCTCCCTTGCCAGCTCTCAAAAAAAGTCAAAAATATTTGGACAGGTTCTTAAGTGACTTTATGAGGAAGTATCAGGTTTGTGTTTTTTGTTCAGTAAAAGAGTGGTGTGTCTGGTGGAAATGTTGTAGCATTCACGGCATTAACTAATTTGTTTGGAAGTAAGTTCTGCTGATTTTTTTGATAGAATGGATTTCCAAAAATGTTTGTGAGACCACAGCCCAAAGCTTCCACTGAAATCTATGTGCGTTGATGCACGTGTTAGAATTCGTAATCAAACAGCACTTTCTAGAAAAAAAGGATGACCATGTGTAGATAATCATATGTGACAATTGCCTACACATGCATTTTGCTGAATGTTATGTAACCTCTTGAAAGATTTAATTGCCACCTCATTGTTCTCTTTCCCGCTCCAAGTAAATCTATTAGGGGTTCCGGTGCCCTTTGTCATAACAGTGAAAACATACATATAACAGCAGCCCAATCTTTTGAGCTTTTTGCTCAGAAATAAGTCCCACTAAGTTCAGTGGTTCTTGCACCGAAGTAAACTGCAGCCTAAATTTCAGTTCTCTCAAGCGGAAAATTAATTCCTGTATTTTAAAAACAGTTAACGTCTTTTTTAAAAGCTTCTAATGAATTACTTAAATATTTGTCTTTGCCTCCCGCCAATCATTATCCCTCTTTTAAATTTCTAAATGGAATTCTGTTGATTTGGCAATAATCAAAATTCAGTCCTAGCTACACACATATACACAAAAGGTCGTTTTTTGTATTTAAAGTAAGCTCCTAAAAAGGCTTTATAGAAGTCACTCTGATCCTAACCAGAAATCAGCTAGAAAATTCCACCCATGCTTGTGAGATGATAACACCTCTGTAATATATCTCTTTAAAGCAGAAGCAGTACGCTAAAGGGTAAAACTTGGAAGTGGGGAGGAGAATCCCACTGTCACTAGCACATATATACAAAAAGGGGGGGGGGCATGAAATAAAACTTTCCACCTTCAATTCAGTTTAATTTCTCAGTGGCAGGAGGGAGCACATCATCCCCACCCAAATCATTTTCCAGCTTTTTGTGGTAGAATTGTGACTCTGAAAGAGTTGTTGTTGCTGTTTCCTTGTGTCACTTAGTTGCTTTTTAAAAGGTAACGGATAGAAATAAATAGTTTTGCATTTTCTTTTGCACCAAAATGTTCCTGGAGGAAGCAACTTACTGGTCCTGCGGATTATGGGACTGGTGTGTATACCAAAAAAGATGGGGGGGGGGAGAGAGAGAGAGAGAGAGTGAGTTGTAAAGCATTGCAGCAAGGAATGGGGTGGGAAAGAAAGAGAGAGAAAGAGTGCACAACTTTGCATTCCACATTTTAAGCCTCCTTAACAGAACGAGGGTGGAAAAGAGAGCCTCCAGAACGCACCCACCCACCCCCAGACACACGCATCCTCTTCCATCAGAGAAGCGAGTGTGGTTTAAAGCCAAAAGTCAGAGGGCCACTAAAGCAAACCAGATGGACGTTTGGAAGGCTGCAAACATGTGTCCAGTATCAAAGCAATCCAGCTAGATAGAGGAGGAGCAAATTCCATCTGGTCTAATTTAAAAAAAGAAGTTGAATGGGATTTTCCTCTTGGTGTTTGAATGCGGCCTGCCAGGGAGCATGCCAGCCCCGCTACCACCCCCTTGTCGCCACTTAAGAGTGGCTCTTTTGCTACTCCCACTGGATTTTTTTTTTCAACGACAACTGGTGATTTGGGAAGTTAAAAAAAAGGAGAGAGAGAAAGAGAAATGGAGTTCTTTCTACTGACTCTGAAATTTACAAGAGGGGGAAAATGGACTTGGAGCTTTCGGCGACAAATGGCCTTTTAAACTTTCTCTTTTCTTGAACAGAAGAAGTGTGTGAACTTTCTCTCTCTGCCACACACCCCCTTGCTGCCACTTTATTTATGTGACCCAGTTTTGGAATTCCTCCTTCCTTTCCAGGTGACTTCAGTGACACAAGAGCACAGCTCTCGAGTCGGCCACAGTGTCACCACCAACTGCTACCCCATGGGATTGATCCCTTAGTTCTGCTGCCAGGGCCTCTTTTCTGTTTTGTTTTTGTTTTGTTTGGTAAGAATCGCATTTGCCGAAAGTTTTTCTGCATGGCTCATATTCCAGCATTCTTTCCCCCCCCCCCCCCGCTCCAACTCTCAGACCTGTCTTATGAATCTTGCAAAAGCACCGACAGATGGATCTCATTAGTTTCCTCTTTTTTGGCAAAGGTACCTCAGCCGCTTGCCCCACACAAGAAGGGACTACACCCAAACTTTTTGCGCCCCGCTTTCTGAGCTCTGTGGACAGAACGACGTGCAACGTGGACCCGAGGCAGGGAGTGGAGAGCGGCTTTCCTCTGCCAAGGAATGCCGAGGACAGGAGTTTAACTCTCTCCCCCTCTCCCCATTTTGTTCTTAATTTAATCCTTCTGGTTTTGTAAGCCTAGAAAAACAAGACCATCTAATGTCAAGACAGTTTATATCAGGCGGGTGCCTCTGTGTGTATGTGTGTGTGTTTTAACAAAAGGCCTGAAAACTTTTCTTTTCTCCCCCGCTTTCCACCCACCTCTTCCCCTCTTCCCCTGGCCTCTTGCTAAGTGCATACATAACTTGGAGCTCAGCAGAAACCCTCTCCCAACCTCTCCTTGCTCACCCTAACCATTTTTTGCTTGCAATTCCAATTTGGGGGTGCTGAATCTGTTGGAAATAAAAGTTTGCTACCCTACACTCAGAAAGGGCATAGCCTTTGCCAGATTCCCCACCTTGCTTTAAAAACCCATTTCACATTCTCTCTCTGTCTCTCTCTCTCTGTGGAATGATCACTCCCTCCCATGCCCCCAAAAGGAGTTGCACAGGACATTTGTGTGTTCCCACTTAAAGTTGACACACGGGCTTTGAAATGGAGATTTGTCCCTCAGCAGAGCAGCAGCCTGCTTAACACATTAAGAATCCCAGCTGCCAGGGGGAAGGGAGAAAAGGGGAGAGGTTTGATCTGCACTGGGTGGATTCCTCTCTTCTCTCTTCCTCCACCCCCCCCCCAAATGTAAGACAAGAGTGTGGGGCTGTTTGTGCAATAAACTGCTACAGACCTGGAGCTATTTGGAAGAGGGGGGGGCGGTGGAATATGAAATTCCTTTGCAGCAGACGGGAAGGCTGTCCAGTCGTGCAGACAAAAAAGCCCTTCTTTAAATGACTCACAGTTGCAAAGAGTCAACCAGAGCTGTTTAACGAAAGAACACGAAGGAGGGGTTGGCGAGCAACTGGATTCCCAGCCAGGCTTCTGTTCCAACTCCCATCAAGATGGCCTTTCTGGTTATTGGAGCAGTTGTCGTGCCTTAAATGTGCCTCCATATCCTCTGCAATGCCTTTATCCTGCAAAGCCTTCTCTGCATGCAGACCCTTATGAGGCTCTTTATAGGGTACTGTGCAGTTTTGCCAAAAAAACTCTGGCAGGGAACTAACAGAGGGAGGCTGGAGAGACAAATCCCATTTCCCAAAAATCCTAGTACTGTCCAGAATGTGACTCACTGCAACTAACAGCAAGCCGCACTAAATTTCTCCTATAGAGTCGTGATCCAGGGGTGAAGCCCTTTGATCAGTCTTCAGTGCTGGGGTTCCACCATGGAATGTATCTTAATCCCTCAAACGCCCAAACCCTTTATACAGCCAATCGATCGCTGCCAGTGAGGGCCTCCTGCAGATACCAGCTTATCAGGAGGTCCTTTAAGGTTGTGGTCTATTAGGTGCCTACTTAAAAACTTTCCTCTTTGAACAACAAGCCTTTTAAACCAATATATTTCCCCGTCTGCAAGTACATTGGAATCGTTCTTGAAAATGTTCTTTAATGCATTCTCATTGTTTTATTGCTTGATGTTTGCCATCCTGGCCAGCTTTGGAAGGAAGGGTGCAATATACATTTAACAAATAAGTAATATGGGATGAAGACAGGCATAACATAAAAAGGTAACTCAAGAGAATGTCGCTGTACCTGGGTTTCAATGGAAATCACCAATATGCATAGCAGTGAATTGGCTCAGTGTCAGATTTGGCCCTTTCCCCTATGCTTCAGTTGGCATGTCCATACTTTAATTTTTTTAAAAAAAAAATCACATGAATATTCATGTGTGTAGGCTTGTGTGAGCATTCATTGCCTTAATTATGCAATG
Organism: Podarcis vaucheri; assembly: GCF_965113315.1. Lineage (NCBI taxonomy): Eukaryota > Metazoa > Chordata > Lepidosauria > Squamata > Lacertidae > Podarcis > Podarcis vaucheri. Next base: position 44,571,033 of record NC_138751.1, on the reverse strand, counting down.
ACAACAAAGAAACTTATTTTTACATGTGCGAAACTGCTTGAGGGAGTTGGGTAGGGGGTGGTTTCCTGGTGGCATCACAGCAGGGGGCAGGGCAGAGGGCAGGACAGAAACAGCCTCATGCAAGCAGCTGGTTTCAGTTTCAAACCTGTTCAGAGCTTGGCCCTGGAGAGGAACAGATGTGTTTCGATTGAAGGCTGAATGTTACTTCCTTGTCACCCAAAGAAGAGCACCTTCTCACTCACAACACTGAGTAACCATAACCAGTCTCCAAATCTAGGATTGCAAAGGAGGGATAGGAAGATCTCAGGCTTGCAGAATCTACTTGGGTTTTTTTACTAGAATGCCAAGATCCACCAAGTTGGGTGCAAAAGACATAGAATTGAATAATTCTCTGTCCGAGGGTTTATTCTGAGTACCTAATTGAAACCGAGCTCATAGTTCTTTCACACAAAAATCTGCTATTTTCTGTGCACATCCAAACTTCCCTGATTACTTTTTTCCAATCTATCCCTCCCTGCCCTACTCTCTTCATTTAAGCAGTATAATTACAATTACAATTAATTACAATTACAATACAATACTACAATAATTATAATACTTCATTTAAGCAGTATAATTACTAGTAAGGCAAGGTAAAGGTAAAGGACCCCTGGACAGTTAAGTCCAGTCAAAAGTGACTGGGGTGTGGAGCTCATCTCGCTTCAGGCTGAGGGAGCCGGTATTTGTCCACAGACAGCTTTCCGGGTCATGTGGCCAGCAGGACTAAACCGCTTCTGGCGCAACGGGACACCATGACAGAAGCCAGAGCGCACAGAAACGCCGCTTAGCTTCTCGCCGCCACGGTACCTATCTGTACTGGTGTGCTTTTGAACTGCTAGGCTGCTAGAAGCTGGGACAGCGTGACGGGAGCTCACCACCATCACATCCCTATAATTATTAGTAGATCTTGGTCTACCTTCTACCACCACCACCCAGGTCCCCACCAACCCAAGCTTAAAGGAAGATATAAGCATCCATGCTTCTTCTATAGAAACTGACTTCTGGTGTAGTTTTCTTCAGCACTTACAAGCTCCTTTGATCCCCAAAGCCCCATCCCTTCAAAAAGTTAAGACAAGAAAGCTACATGGGGCATTTTAATGCCTGCGTTTGTTTGGGAAAGGTGTGTTGACAAATTAACGTGGGCAATTCCTGTCCTATCCTCAAGTTACATTTACAGGTTCAAATTGGATGATTCCTAAAAGCCTTTGCTGGGAGTGGCTGGAATTAACATGGGTCCAGCAATAACCCTGCACTAGTAAAATAATGGTTCTAGATTACTATAATGTGTTGTTCATGGGGCTACTGTCACGCCTCGTTTGGAAGATGCAGACAGTGCAGCATGCAGCTGCTTACTGGGGCCCTCAGTTTTGCACATAACTACACAGATGTTGGAAGATCTGCACTAACTGCCTTTTAGGTTCTGAGCCGGATTTAATTTTTTGTGGTTCATGTTTTAAACCCTAAACTACTTAAGATATTTATTCTTATATTAAGTGGTATATAATTTTTAGAAATGAATTAATATCTGCCAAAACAAGGAGGAAAACTGGGAAGATTGAGAGGGAATATTGGGAGGGAGGGAAGGAAGGAAGGAAGGAAGGAAGGAAGGAAGGAAGGAAGGAAGGAAGCCTAGTCAGAATTCTGGACTCACAGGCTGGTCCTACCTGGTATGTAATGATTTATTGATTATAAGATTAATGACCATGGCTTTCTAATCCATATGTATTGCTCAAGACATCTCACAATAGTTCAAATCACAATAATAAAATACAGCAACAATTATAACGGAGCTGGCCTGGGGTTGGCAGATGAAACATGTCTTTCAGTAAAAGTATTTTAATCTGACAAATGAAAAGCCTGCTAAAATGAAAATATATTCACAACTGATGGAAGGCAACCAGAAAGGAGGCCAACTCTGGTGCCAACACTGAGAAAGCCCTAGCCCTCGCCCCAACCAAACTTGTGCTGACCATGGATGAGACACAGTGAAGGGCTCCACTACTTGATCTTCATGAATAGGCAATGATAATGTTTACATCTGCCACAGGGAACCTCAGACGACTGGACTCTACCCTCACAGCCACAATGGAGGCCTGGATTCTAACCCTTCAGCCAATCACAGCACACGAACAACATGATATGAGACATAGCCAAGGAACAACATTACCATTTTGATCTATTTTCTTGCTTATGAACTTCGGAACACAACAGGTGGTAACTTGGCAGGGAGTTCACCGCTGAGAGGGCACACTGCACAAAAGTCCCAAGGTTCACAATCAAATCATTGCCAACCCTTGTCTTCTCAGCAACCTTTCAGGTACTCCACCTCAGGACTTTGGATGCCCAACAGGCATCACAACTCTGCAGCTACAACTGGAGCTGCAAGGCTGTTGGAAAGAAAGGGAGGGGAGACCACACTTCAAAGCTCCCATCCCTTTCCCCAACACCTCCAAATCTTCCAAAAAAAGGGGTGGGAGTCCCCAGATCCCAAAACACCCAGGCCCACAGAGTGTCTCCCATTCCCTACAGGGAAATGACATGTACTGTTTTATCCACCCTCCATTACTCCACTCATGGTAGCAGTAACCCCCTTAAGGAGAGGACACAGATAAATATGTACCATACAAAACAGGGGTTGCTGTTGACTTGAGTGGATCACAGGCAATATTGTGTCGGGAAAATAACCAGCAGATACTGGCAATTTTCCTGAATGCGGATGGGACAGCACAACCTGATGGGATGAAGGAAGCTGAAAGGCATCCTGGGGGCAGGACAGGCCACCCCCTTTAACTCAAGTTCATGGGCCACAAATATGCTCCTTTTTGCCTTCTGAAGTTATTGTTACCACATTAACCCCTCAAAAGGGACTCTTGGCTTTGCAAAGGTCACATTCAGGTCTCTCCAGGAGTGCATCTCCTGTTTCATCTACCCTTTGACTTTCCCACTGAGCTACCCTCTGAGCTTGCTTTTGTAGCTACCGTTCTTCTTATGCAAGTAGTGGCTTTCTCGCAGCCTCCACCCCCACTCTCCTGCAAAATGCTGGCCCCAAAACACACAAAGGCGGCAATACACATGTTTTGTGGGCAGTACTGTGGAGTTTGTCTGCATAGAGGCATTGTTCTTACTACAGGGCTCCAAGGACGCCTCCAAGTTCTTCAAATAGCCCTTCAACTACTATGACATGGAGACTTCTGCAGGAGATGGCGCAGTAGTTTCATTTTGGCTTCCTCCTTGGGTGTTGTGTGGAGGGTATTGTGTGCATTGGATTAAGAGTGATGGCATGGCATGGTGGCTGCCTGGCATAGCAAGAGCCGAAGATCACCCAGTACTTTCCATTGGAATGTTTTACATCTAAGCTGCAGGTTTTTGTCAACTTGTACATTGTAATCCTACCTAGATCACTGCCAAAGGTAAAGGTACCCCTGACCGTTAGGTCCAGTCGCGGACTACTCTGGGGTTGCGTGCTCATTTTGCTCTATAGGCCGAGGGAGCTAGCATTTGTCCGCGGACAGCTTCCGGGTCATGTGGCCACCATGACTATGCTGCTTCTGGCGAACCAGAGCAGCGCACGGAAATGCTGTTTACCTTCCCACCGGAGTGGTACCTATTTATTTACTTGCACTCTGACATGCTTTTGAACTGCTAGGTGGGCAGGAGCTGGGACCAAGCAATGGGAGCTCACCCCGTCACGAGGATTCGAACCTCCAACCTTCTGATCGGCAAGCCCTAGGCTCTTTGGTTTAGACAGCACCACTCATGTCCCTACAGCGCCACTCACATCCTTACTGTTACTGTTATCCTCTTATAAAGCTTAGCTTGATCACCTCAACCTCATCTCTTGTACAGGATTGTATTTTAAGCCAGCAATGGACCACTTGCGAATTATATCATATTCCTGGGATTTATATGCAGAGCAACTGAGCTTTTACAAGCAGCTCTGATAGTAGCACTTGTAAACATAGTTCTGCAGAGGTCTTGCAAAGTGTTCTGGGTTGCTCTAAAGGTCGTTTTTTTCTGCAGTCCATTTCATTAATCTCACTCCTAGCCATATTGCTCAGGACAACACAATTAAATGTCAAAGACTCATCAGCAAAGATGAACAGTCCTACACCAAGAACCATTCCAGAAATATCACATAAGATGGAGGCTATGAGTAATCTTTCAGCAGTGTTAGAAATCGTGGCAGTTCAATACTGAAATGTTTGGTCTTTGTTCCCTGTGTCCCCAGTCCCTTGTGACATTTTGTATGGTCTGCAAATCACAAAAGACAGAAATTTTGTATTTTTAAAAAGCTGGGATCGTGAATCCAGAAAACAGGAGATCAACCATAATTGTGTACCCACAGGCTAGAAAAAAAGACAGGAGAACTGCCTTTGCTTCGAGGGGGAGATAGAAGAGGGACCTCTCTCTCCTCTGCTTTGCCATTCAATCTTTCTAAATCACTTGGGTTTTGTCAGATTCAGCTTCACTGAAATTTGCTAAGCAATGTTATAACAAACCGACTTCGCAAATGCTGAGTTTAGCTGAACAAAGTGAAACATTTTGCCAGGTAGCTTCTCTGCAAGTACACAGGCACCTCCCCAGTTGTGCATGATCAGCACATGTGTGAGCGCTTACATGTGTGCCATTTTCGGCACCAAAATGGGGTTGGGGCAGAACAGGGACAGAAAGAGATGGAACCAACTTGTGCAGGAACCCACGTGTAAGTGGGGGATCCTCCTGGATAAAAATATGCTTTAGGAAATCCAGGGGCAAAACTAGGCTTTATTTCACTTGGGTCAAAGACCCAGTTTGGCACGCCCCTCCCATGCGCATTTACGTACACAAAGACACACACAGAGGCTGGGAGCCTCAATGGTGCCCCTCTGGGGGCTTTACCTGGGGAAAACAACCTGCCTAGCCCATAGCTACAGCACATATGTAACGCTGTATTGTTTTTAACACTGATTGGGAGCCGCCCAGAGTGGCTGGGGAAACTCAGCCAGATGGGCGGGGTATAAATAATAAATTATTATTATTATTATTATTATTATTATTATTATTATTACTTGTAAGGCACCATTTCTGGTAAACTCTGCTAGGCCTGAGATGCTGAATCATTCAAATTAGTCTCAAAAGCTAACCAGGAGACATACACATGTATGAATAAAGACCCTAAGTTACAATTTATCCTTAAAGCATTACAATGACCAATATCTTAATGACTTTCCTTTAGCATAGAAATACAAGTGGAATGATTGCAGATAGAGAGTTTGGTCTGGCAGCATCAAACTTCCCCACATCCCCCTGCCATGGATGACCCCCTTAGGAAACTGAGGGCTCTCTTAAACCTTTGGGGGATTTTCCTGAAGTCAAAGCCACAAGGAACTACCTCAGAAGATAGAATCATAGAATGGAAGGCACCCTGAGGATCATCTGACCCAACCCTCTGACTGAATCAGCGCAGAATCAGCGCAGAACTGGAATAATATGATATATCCTGTTGGTTCCAGGCACGAGTCTAACTGCCACATTCTAGACAGGGAGGCTAATCTGTGCCCCCCCCCCCAATGTTGTTCAACTACAAGCTTCCAGCACTCCTGACAGTTGGTCATACTGGCTCAGGCTGTTGGGAGTTGTAGCTCAGCAACACCTGGAAGGCCGCAAATTAACCATCCCTATTCAGCAGAAGTTTCTATACTGTCTTCATGCCCCAGTGTAGAGTGAATTACAGTAATCTATCAGAAGGTTGGCAGTTCGAATCCCCGCAACGGAGTGAGCTCCCGTTGCTCGGTCCCTGCTCCTGCCAACCTAGCAGTTTGAAAGTACTTCAAAGTGCAAGTAGATAAATAGGTACCGCTCTGGCGGGAAGGTAAACGCCATTTCCGTGGGCTGCTCTGGTTCGCCAGAAGTGACTTAGTCATGCTGGCCACATGACCCGGAAGCTGTATGCCTGCTCCCTCGGCCAATAAAGCGAGATGAGTGCCATAACCCCAGAGTTGGCCACGACTGGACCTAATGGTCAGGGGTCCCTTTACCTTTATGGGACGATGGGAGTTAGTATTATTTATTACATTTATATGCCACCTTTTGTCCCAGGAGCTCAAGGTGGCAAACATGATGTTCCCTATGTTATTCTCACCATCAAAGGAAGGGGTTAGGTTTGAGTTAGTTCACCCAGGGATTTTTATGGCTGAATGGGGACAGAAGTTGCTCCTGGCCACCACTGCCACCTGCACATCCATAATCAAGGATGGAGTACCCCTAAACTGTGAGGCTGTTTCTTCAAGGGAAGGGCAGACCCATTCAGAACAGGTTGAGTATCTTCCCCAGTTCCTCTGAACCACCAAAACAACAGCTGCTTTCCTCACATCCAAGTTACGTTTCACTTAGTTCAACCTCTTCCATTTCAAAATGGCCTCCAGGCACCGGTTCATAATTCCACTGTCTCATTCCACCCCATGCCAGATTAGATCATGCAAGAGCTCTAGTGTTGGGTGCAACTCCTATGTTGATGGCAACACAGCCCAGATCTCCATATGACCTCAACTGGAAGTTTCATGTAGATTTCAACAAGTGATGGGGACAGGATGGAGTCTTCTGGAGATGTATGTGTCAGAGGCCATGGGCAAGAGCAGAGTCCCCCAGCACCACCTTCAGAGATTTGCACTTTAGGAAGGATTGTAGCCACTACAAACTGGTAGCCCCCCAAAACTCAAGCCTGCCAGGCGGCCCAGAAGGATACCACAACATCAAAAGCTGTAAGAAGTCCAAAACAAGCAGCAGAGGTGCACACCTTCCCATCTATCTCCTGGTGCAAGTAATTTTTATTTGTGGTATATAAGTATTTGTATACTGCCATTCATTTAAAAAAATCAAAGTGATTTACAACAATCATACAATAAAAACTGTGTATAAATGTAAAAACAGAAATCAGCTAACTTCTACAGGAATGCATTTTCTTAATTGCCTGCATAAGCTTGGCGGAACAGAAGAGTTTTCAGCAGGCATTTAAAGATTGAAACTGAAGGCACCGACTGAATCTCTATTGGCAGAGCATTCCACAGGACTGAACCGATGACACTAAAGGCTCAGTTTCCTGTTGCTGTCAGATGAGCCTTGCTAACTCGGTAGACAACCAACAACGATTGTGAAGATTATCTCAGTGACTGAGTCGAAATATAAGGGTTAGGTGATCCCTATGGTGCCCTGGACCTAAGGGCTTTAGAAATACTTGAATCTTGATTGGTAGTAGTTGGGCAGCCAGTGTGGTTATTTTAACATTGGTGTCATATGTGCAGATTTGTACCCCCATCAACAATCTGGCCCCCACATTTTGTACCAGATGGAGCTTCTGAATCAGGCTCAAGGGCAGCCCCTCAGAGCACATTGCAGTAATCCAGCCTTGAGGTTACAAATGCATGGACTGCAGTGGTCAGGCTTTGCCTGTCTAGGAATGGCTGTAGCTGACCAAACCAAACCACAGAGGACACTTGGGCCTCTATGACAGAGATGCGTCCAAGAGTAGTCCCAAGCTATGTATCTGCTCCTTCAGAGGGAGTATGACAGGTAACTTTCCCATCTTCCAGAAATGGGAACCACTGACCCAAAGAGCCTCCACCTCCCAGATTCCAAGCACAGTTTATTGGTGCTTATCCAGTCATCTACCAGGGTGACCTGTTAGGCCGTACTGTTGGCAGCCCCTAGCCACACACCAAGCCCTGAGTTGAGGTGAAGTCCTACATGCTTACCTAGAAAGGCCTTGATCCAGCAGTGGCAGGGAGGCACACCATGGGTGTAGGGCTTTGATGTGTGGCTTTAATTTTTTCCTCAGAGGGGCATGTCAAAAAAGAGGGCAAGCAGCCAGGCACAAATGCCTGCCTGCCTCTTCTTTGCCAGACGGAGGCAAGGTGGCTTTGCTTTGATGTGAACTAATTACCCCTGCTCTGTTGTTTCAGCTGGCTCAGTTTGGCTCAGTTCTGGGAGAAGTCAATTAAAGGGCCCAGCCTAACTGCCACCCACCCCCTTGCACCATGTCACCCATCCCCCCCCCCGGCCACCTCCATCGCCCAACTCAACATGTTCCCAAGGCCTGCCAAGCAGCCGGAAAGGTCCCATTCGTTCCATGTTTGGCCATTCTGGCACAAGCCAGGTGCTGGAAAAGAAGAGGGGCAAGATGAGGGGAAATCCCGCTGGTTTGGAGTTCAGCTGACTGGATGTTTCTGCTAATGTATGCTAATTGCAACCTTGGCGGAGGGCGTGCAGGGGGTGTTTGTAATTTTCAAGGGAGTATGTGTGTGTGTGTATATATGTATAAGCAATCAAGGTATTCAGCTGAATGCTGCAGCCCCAAAAGTGCAGTAGAGCAGAAAGCACTGGACAATGCAAACATCACCAAGGTTTGAAAATCTACCCTTTAGAACCCTTCCAGTCCCTCTGGCCGTGGGAAGAAGTGGGCTGCGGATTATCTGTTTCTCTTGAAGAAAAGTGCCTGGGAAGCATTTAGGAAGGAGAGAGGTTGCTAGCATCTCCAGTATACCGCTACAATCCAAAGTAGGAGAGAGACAGGTCTTGGCTCTTATAACTCTACCTCCTCCACTCACATTCATCCTGGCTCTTCAGAGTTCCCCTGCTAGCCGCAGTGCTCCAGGCACACCATAAATCAGGCCTGAGGCCTGCCCTGGATGCATCACACCAATAATAGCACTGCTGTTCAATGCAATTTCTGAAAGAGGGAGATTGTGAAGCCTATGTTGAAACTGGGGATAGGACAGAAGAGCACAGAGAAAGCGACACCCTCACCTGCCATATTTTCCCCCTGCCTTCCATTGAACCAGGGGTGTGGAATCCCCTTCTGCCCAAGGACACCCAAGACTGCCTGTCAGTGGTCTGTGGAGCCAGAGGGGAACATGGGTGGGACTAGAGGGAAAAGTGGGTGCAGCAGTGGATATGGCTCTTTCCTTTGTATAGTAGGCTACATTCCTGCCACAGAAAAAGCCAGATGCTTCTATACAAACACACACACCACACTTCTTCCTCCAGGCAAGCAACAGGCATCATTATGCTTCAAGGATGCACTGCAACCCAGCAAAGACTCTTGAGGATGTTCTGTGAGAGAGCTAATGAAGGAGCCAGTGAGTGGTGTGCCCTGAGGGAAAGGGGCATGGCTTGGGGATAGAAAATGCCTGTGAAGAGTGCAGAAAGGACTGGAAGAAGCCACATTTGGCTCCTGCACCTGAGCTTTCTATGCCCTGCATGAAACCTTCCTGTCCAAGTGAAAACCTGAGGCTCAGCTTCAGTCCCTATTTATAATATAGGGATAGTCATCATGTTAACTCACTTCCTTGTGAGACGTCTTCAGGAGAAGAAAAGGCTTCAGAAGTAAACCGTACACAAGTAGACTCCTTAAGATGATTCAATGGGGCCTTGTACGCCTCCTTTCGGCAACTCCTGCAGCCAAGCTGGTGCCAAATGTATTGCTCTGCTTTCCTTTGGACCCCATCAGGGAAGCCCAGAGACGGATCTGGTCGCCAGGAAAGCCCAGGACCTCCTTACACACTGCCCAGGCTTGCACCCCAGTGGAGGTCACTTCAGTACTGCTAATGTGGCAAAAACAACACGGGAGGCAGCATTCGCTAGTTATGAGTCTCTGCCGCCACAGCAAGCACTGTGATTCTCCAGCAGCTTGACTTCACCCCCAGAGGTGCAATCCATTGTCTCTAAAGACAGAGGGATGCCAACAATAATCATCATGACCAATCTTAAATGGTTGTTGGAAGGATTGACAACAAAATAACGTATGTGTGTGGATTGTTTTGAACACCCAAAAACACTATAGAAATACTGTTAATGTTATACAAATGCAACAGTGCAAATGTGTTGTGGGCCATGATGTTGAGTTCATCTGCATGGAGGCATTGTTCTTGCAGGCTAATATCTTTCTCTGGGGATCTTTATCTGAGTTGTCCAAACAGCCCTCTAACTGCTTTGCCAGTTTCATTTTGGCTGCCTCCTTGGGTGTTGAGTGTGAGTATGTGTGTGCACGCGTGCGCAATGGGGAAGAGTGATGTCATGGCATGGTGACTGCCTGGCATAGCAAGAGCAGGAGATCACCCAATATTTTCCATTGCCATGCTTTAAACAGCAAAGTAGTTCATAATGGTATGATTCAAGGCTGACGAATAGATTTAAATCCTTATAATTCTGACACACATTTCTTTTCCAGTGGCTACAAATGGGTTAACTAGGAGCAAATTAAAGAAATGTTGGGGAAATTGAGCTGTCACTCTGGTGTCTGGTCTTGGAAGCAGAAATTGCAGGGTTATAGATATGAGAGCTCTGGAGCAATTCAGATTTAGAAAAGTTAACTACAGAGGGGTCCTTCAAAGCTTGCAGAGCAAATGACCTTGCAACATGCTTAGCTTTTTATGAGCTGTTAATTGCCAATAGCATTATTTAGAACATCTTAATGAAGATGGTTCTGACCATAAACAAACAGGTAATTGGGACAGAGGAGACAAGGCAGGAGCGACGGGAACAAATTGGTTCAAAACTGCTACCTCCAATTTCAACTAGATAGCTTGACAGGTCTGGATGTGGGCAGATGCATTTATCTGTAATCCTGCATACCTGTGAGTAAAATAAATGCAAGTGAATGAGCCCACAAGCATAGCTAAGAACCAACCTTGTAAACTATTAGAAAGTTGAACTAGGGATCTGGGTTCAAGCCTCACCATACGTAAAACGGGAAAAGCACCATCACCCTGAATCAACGGGGGCACCATACGTAAAACGGGGAAAGCACCATCACCCTGAATCAACGGGGAGCACCCAAAGGGTGCTCATCAATGATTCCTCTTCATCCTGGAGAAGAGTGACTAGTGGGGTGCCACAGGGTTCTGTCTTGGGCCCGGTCTTATTCAACATCTTTATCAATGACTTGGATGATGGACTCAAGGGCATCCTGATCAAATTTGCAGATGACACCAAACTGGGGGGTGGGGTGGCTAACACCCCAGAGGACAGGATCACACTTCAAAACGACCTTGACAGATTAGAGAACTAGGCCAAAACAAACAAGATGAACTTTAACAAGGAGAAATGTAAAGTATTGCACTTGGGCAAAAAAAAAGAGACGCACAAATACAAGATGGGGGACACCTGGCTTGAGAGCAGTACATGTGAAAAGGATCTAGGAGTCTTGGTTGACCACAAACTTGACATGAGCCAACAGTGTGACGCGGCAGCTAAAAAAGCCAATGCAATTCTGGGCTGCATCAATAGGAGTATAGCATCTAGATCAAGGGAAGTAATAGTGCCACTGTATTCTGCTCTGGTCAGACCTCACCTGGAGTACTGTGTCCAGTTCCGGGCACCACAATTCAAGGAGGACACTGACAAACTGGAACGTGTCCAGAGGAGGGCAACCAAAATGGTCAAAGGCCTGGAAACGATGCCTTATGAGGAACGGCTAAGGGAGCTGGGCATGTTTAGCCTGGAGAAGAGGAGGTTAAGGGGTGATATGATAGCCATGTTCAAATATATAAAAGGATGTCATATAGAGGAGGGAGAAAGGTTGTTTTCTGCTGCTCCAGAAGAAGCGGACACGGAGCAATGGATCCAAACTACAAGAAAGAAGATTCCACCTAAACATTAGGAAGAACTTCCTGACAGTAAGAGCTGTTTGACAGTGGAATTTGCTGCCAAGGAGTGTGGTGGAGTCTCCTACTTTGGAGGTCTTTAAGCAGAGGCTTGACAACCATATGTCAGGAGTGCTCTGATGTTGTTTCCTGCTTGGCAGGGGGTTGGACTCGATGGCCCTTGTGGTCTATTCCAACTCTATGATTCTATGATTCTATTCTATGATTTCAAGACAACCTGTTTACTGAACATTTATCCTGATTAATTTGCATTGAGATTAGATGATGTTGCCAGCTTAATGAGCATTCGTTCTTCCTTGTTTGCGGGGAAGTTAGATGCTGTTGTATCCAAAGCAAGTGTTATCTCACATTTCCCAGTGCACTTTTCCAAAACACCTTCCTTATTGCCCAAAGTCCAAGCTTTCGGGGAAATAAGTTTGTTGCACAAGACCTCCCACCCAACTATAACTTTGTAACCAGAATTAGCCAGTGTGCATTTGAAATTTACCAAAAAAGAGCACATGGAAGCACCCAAATGTTGTGGAGAGAATGTGCACACACAAAGGTTGCAACTGGTAAATGGAAAGGCGTCTATAAACAAAGCAATACTTTAGTAACCACCTCTCTCAGACACCCTTGACTTTATCTTCCAGGTAACGATTCTGAGCAGCAAAGGCCCCCACATAGCCATTCTTGATGTCTGCCCCACAGCTGTGGAGCCTCCTTCCCCTGGAAGCTTCAATACAGCTATTATTTGGGCTGGCTTTTAACATCAGGATGAGCGGGTGTTGAACAATTTCAATCTATTTTCATACAGTGCATTTTGAATCAGATAGGATTTAAGTGGGGCTCCCCCCTGCACCCTTGAGACTAGGAAGGGAGTAACAAAAAGACATCCTGCTGCTCTACAGAGTGTGAAGACACTCTGATTGTCAGCAGAGATACATAGAGAAATCTGGCGTCTCCAAGGAAAAGGTCATGACCGATAACAAAAGGGCAAGAGGCCGGTTCTGCCCCACAGCCAGAGATCCTATTTCCAGGGATGGGGGAACTTGAAACAAGCCTGTTTGCTGCCCTCCCATCACCTAGGAATAATCAGGACAGGGGGCGGCTGTGTCAACAAATTATCAACCCCAGGACTAGGGAGGGTAATAAAGAATGAAACAGGCTGGACAGCAGAGAGGTACAATCTGCAGTCTGCGGTCCCCCACAAAGCCTGAAATAACTTGTCTGCTCAGCCTCAGATGATGGGAGGTTTAGTTATCTGACTAAAGCACACACAAAGAATGGCATAGACCAGGACTCATCTGAAGGGAAGATTCCCTACCGGAGCCTGGTTTCAAATACCAGAGATTTCCAGCCCCAGACTACATTTGAGGGGGATATCGATGTCCACCTGCAATATGGCCTAGAGTCTAATGAGATGGGCTTACATCTGGGGCTTAGAGTGTTTGGGCTCATCCACACCTGGGGCTGGGAGTGTTTGGGCTTATCCACACTTACCTTTTGCTCTGCTCTTCCCAGGCTCAGGCCCACAATTTAAAGTTCAGTATTCAAGCATTTTGTTTTTCTGTTTTTGCCCTGGAGCTTTCACTGCAAAAACCTGCTCTTTAGTGCTCAGTCAGAGCAAACATCGATTCAGATTTTCCATGGACTGCTGCTTGCTCTGGGTGGGCTTTAAAGAGCAGGTTTTCACAGAAAAAGCTCTGGAGAAAAAGAAAAGGGTACGCAGACATGGAGCTTTAAGGAGTGGACTATATCTGGAAAAAGCAGAGGAAAGGTAAGTGTAGATAAGCCCTTTATTTCAGTTGCTGGGCTGTATACTCATTTCCATTTACTCTGCATCTAGGGCACTCCCACCACCGGTCTCGGAAGTGGTATACCCATCATGTTAGACAATTCATTTTTTAAAAAAAATAATATTTATTACTTTTCCAACAATTTAAACACAACAAAAAAAGACAATACAATACAATACAAAGAGACTACATAACACTAACACATTAAACTAACAAAACAAAACAAAAACCGTTTAAAACACATCAAACAATTTCAATATCTTATCTTTCATTCACTTGTTTCAACGACCTCCTCACACCTCCCTTTTTGTATTCCACTTCTGTTAATTGTTTCAGCAATTCCTTTCCATCTTGCTCTGTTTTCTATCCTATAATTATCTTGACACATTCTAACCTTATTTTTTCCTTTAATACTCTATTAATCTATTTATACTTCGTTCCTTATAACATTTCTACTAAAGCCATATAACTTCATTCCAACATTTTTCTAACATTCATTAATTTTACAGTATTTCTGTAAATAGTCTTTAAACTTTTTCCAGTCTTCTTCCACTGACTCTTCTCCCTGGTCTCGGATTCTGCCAGTCATTTCCGCCAGTTCCATATAGTCCATCAACTTCATCTGCCATTCTTCCCGGGTGGGTAAATCTTGTGTCTTCCAATACTTCACAATAAGTATTCTTGCTGCTGTTGTTGCATACATAAAAAAAGTTCTATCCTTCTTTGGCACCATTTGGCCGACCATGCCCAGGAGAAAGGCCTCTGCTTTCTTCAGGAAAGTATATTTAAATATCTTTTTCATTTCGTTATGAATCATCTCCCTGAATGTCTTAATCCTTGGGCATGTCCACCAAAGGTAAAAGAAGGTACCTTCAGTCTCATTACATTTCCAACATTTATTGTCAGGCAAATGGTAAATTTTTGCAAGCTTGACGGGCGTCATGTACCACCTATAAATCATTTTCATTAAATTTTCTCTTAAGACATTACATGCCGTAAATTTCATACCTGTGGTCCATAACTGTTCCCAGTCAGCCATCATTATGTTATGTCCAACATCTTGTGCCCATTTAATCATAGCTGATTTCACCATTTCATCCTGAGTGTTCCATTTCAACAGCAAGTTATTCTTGACAAATTCTTGATTTTTGGATCTAGCAATTCTGTTTCCAATTTTGATTTTTCCCCCTGGAAACCAACTTTTTTGTCCAAATTGTATGCCTCCATTATTTGGTAATAATGGAGCCAATCTCGCACTTTGTTTTTCAATTTTTCAAAGCTCTGCAATTTTATTCTGTCTCCGTCTTGTTCCAGAATTTCCCAATATTTCGGCCATTTAGCCTCCATATTGAGTTTTTTCTGTGCCTTTGCTTCCATTGGTGACAATTCATACCTACTCTGTCATTGCTTAGGAAAAACTGCATTTTGAGGCACCCCCCCCAAAAAAAACCCCCAGCTTCAATCCAAATGAAGAAAAAGATAAACCTGGCTGCATTTTAAGTTGGTGGTGCACTTTAGGAAGGCTGCCTCAAGGATGCTCTAATCCCAATCCTGCAATGATGCAGCAAACCCACAGCTAGAGCATTCAATATGCCCATAGACAGTGGCTCATGCTGTCAGAAGGTTCTCCCTAACATTTTAATCTATAGCCCCTTTTCTTGAATTTTGAACCCCTTGGACCAGATCCTACCCTCTGAAGCATCAGAAAACAAATGTGCTCCATCATCTATGTGAAATCCCTTCAGATATTTGAGAAACGATATCACAGTACCTCTAAGGCAGTTCTAATGCATTCATTTTGAACTAAAGGACAGTACGCCAGCAAAGGGATATGACAGGGAGACCGTGTGGACTGCATACACACCAGACCTTTAAAGCACAGTCAAAGCGAGTTCTGGGCCCTGTAGTTTACCCCTCACAGAGTTACAGTTCTCAGCAATCCTTAACAAGTGACAGTACCCAGAATTATTTGAAGGAAAGAATGCACTTCAAACGTGCTATAAGGTGTTATGATGATATACTTTATGGCATGCAGCCCATAAATCAGATGATAGGGTACATAGCATGGGGGTGACACAACTGAACAGATACACAAACAACCTCCTCGGGTGTAGAGAACCAAAGCACAGTTGTTCCAGCCTGCATAAGTTGGTAATGACCTGAGTAAATTGTGCTGTAGCTATTTCCTTCTCTATGGATCATCTTGACTCTTAAGGAATAAATTATCATGACAGCTTTATATCCGTTCCCCCCCCCCGCAGCCCCCCCCCCACAGCCCATGCAGCCCTCTATGAGCAATCAGTTTAGACTTCTGGCAAGAATAATCTGTTCTGCACCTGACAGGCTTCTTGGGAGTGAGGGCCCAAACCATCCCCCTTGGCATAGGGCAGGCGAGGGGAAATTTGGCTGAACTACAACTTCCATCAGCTCTAGCAAGCATGGCCAATGGGCAGAGATGATGGCAGTTGGTAGTTCAACAACATCTGGAGGGCCAAAGGTTCCCCACACCTGGGATAGGGTCTTCATGCTTGAGGTCAGGTGGTTGGCAGGACTATATATTGCACATATATTTAGCTGCCTGAAGGAATAGACAAGATGGTTCCCCTACCCACTATCAATTCCACATGCAGAAACCAACTGGCCTGGCAGCTGAATATTACTTCAATGATATTGATGGGAAAGCATCCTCCACTACACCTGAGAGCATTAAGGTAAAAGGTAAAGGACCCCTGGACGGTTAAGTCCAATCAAAGGCGACTATGGGATTGAGGCACTCATCTCGCGTTCAGACCAAGGGAGCCAGCATTTGTCTGCAGACAGCTTTCCGGGTCATGTGGCCAGCATGACTAAACCACTTCTGGCACAACGGAACACCATGACGGAAACCAGAGTACATGGAAATGCCATTTTCTTTCCCGTCGCAGCAGTACCTATTTATCTACTTGCACTGGCATGGTTTTGAACGGCTAGGTTGGCAGGAGCTGGGAATGAGCAACAGGAGCTCACTCTGTTGCGGGGATTTGAACTGCCAACCTTCTGACTGGCAAGCCCAAGAGGCTCAGTGGTTTAGACCACAGTGCCACCCGCTTAGGGGATGCAAGGCACCCGTATGGCACACAGAAGGGAACAGGGCAGGATGGTGGTGACTGCCACAGCTGTCTTACCGCCAGCCATCATCTTCTGCCTGAAGTAGCCACCTCAATCTGTCTAATGGTAGAGCTGGTCCTGGTGGCTGGACAAGGTGACCTGTTGGTTTCTTTTCCAATATAACATTTCACAAATTTCCTTTTCTCTCTTTCTAGGCTTCACTCCTACCCCAGCATCCCTTTCTTTCCTCCAGCTACCCTCCCTCTCCCTTAATTACTTTCCCCCACTTTCCACTGTACCCCCTTAGTGCCAAGCCAGCTATGACAAGAACAACAGCAAGGGAGAGGGAAGGAGGGAAAAGGCCTATAGAACAAAGCCCTTGTGAGAGGGGGGCGATTTCCTCTCTTCAAACAACTCCAGATGCTGAGACACACACTGAGCCAACAGCTGAGGCTTGAAATGGATGGAAGTGTGTGCGTTGTGGGGGGGGCAGTTGGAGAGAGGGGGAGGGATGCATGCGTAAAAATAAAAGAATAATGAGAGCAGGAAAAGGAAATAAATGCAACAACAAACTAAACGAAATGAGAGTGGGGGAAAGTTTAGCAAGGGGGTAAAAAACAAAGCTATCAAGCAAAGGGAACCAGAAAAACAAAAGAAGCAGATCAAGAAAAGAGAATGAGAGAGCAAGGCAGCAAAAGGGGGGGGGGCTGCCGAGGGGGGGAACATAAGCAGCAATTAGGCAAGGGAGAGAGAGAGAGAAATGTGGTTCTATGTATAGAAAGGAGTGATTGATGAGTGCCCAGCATTGGAATATGTGTCTACATTCCACAACATTTTCCTGAGGCTAGGAGAAGCCCGGAGGGAAGAAGGGAGGAGGCTGTGGTGTAGCTCTCTGAGAAACATTTACAGTATGAGCGAAGTCTGGACTGCAAGATGAACTGCAAGCAGGCACACATAGCTTGCACACCATACCCAACTGCAAAACCACATGGCACAGAGCAGAGCACACCATGGAAACACCTAAAGCTCCCAGGGACACATGTGAGCCACAGAGCACAAAAAGTTGCGTGGATGTGACAAGAATCCTGCTGAACCTCAAACTTCTTTGTTATTCTTACTGCATTTTTCGTGTTAAATTGCAAGCCAGTCTGGCCTGAAGCGGGTGGTGTATAAACGCAAGCTCACTAATGAAAGCTAAAGCGACTCTACAGAAAGCCCAAATTCTCTGTGCCGACAAGCCAAATTCTGCATTTGTTAGCAACCGAGCCAAGAAAACCAAAACTGGTTACCTAAACATTTGTCTTAGGTTGTGTACACACCATACATTTGAAGCACATGACTTCTCCTAAAGAATCCTGGGAACTGTGGTTTCTTACGAGTGCTCTATCTTTGTGAGGGATAAAGTTCCCAGGATTCTTTGGAAGAAGTCACATGCTTTAAATGTGCTTTAATTGTATGATGTATATGCAGATTTAGAATCATTATTCAAAGATAGGATAGGCAACCCTGCACATTTTAGATGGCGCTGTTATAGTGTAGCTTACATCTCTGTACTTAGGTTTCTATGCTCACCCAGCAGCAACATCAAAAGTAAAAAAGGTAAAGGATCACTGGGTGGTTAAGTCCAGTCAAAGGTGACTATGGGGTTGCGGCGCTCATCTTGCTTTTAGGCTGAGGGAGCCGGTGTTCGTCTGCAGACAGCTTTCCAGGTCATGTGGCCAGCAGAACTAAAACGCACGGAAACGCCGTTTGCCTTCCCGTCACAGCAGTACCTATTTATCTACTTGCACTGGCATGCTTTTGAACTGCTAGGTTGGCAGGAGCTGGGACAACAGTAGTGGCAGCAGGGAGAAAGAGGAAAGTAAGAGCAGCACACACACACACACGCACGCACACACACACACACACACACACACAGAGCTTCGGAGCTCCATGGAAATAGGCACCACTGCTGCTGAAACAGAACTGACATTATGGGGATGTAGAGTATGTGCAAAGAAGAGCAGCAAAAATTTGGACTCCATCACCAAAACTTTGATAACATTCACGTTAGCTGAATGTTATCAAAGTTATCAATGGATGCCCAATGCCCAGGAAATGACTGTTCTGGGAGGGGAGAACCATTCCGGAGAAAGGGACATGACTTTCTTTCTCCACCTCCCCTTTCCTCGGCTGGGGATGAGGTCATCAAGCTGTCTGCATACAGAAACAAAGACTCTGGAGAAAGGCAGAGAACTTCCATATATATACTCAGCCAAACGCAAATATTAAAAAACCTTATTCCAAAGAAAACTGGACTCAGGTTAAGTGCTTCACCCCTGAAACTTGACCCCTTGGAGAATTGAGGAGAGTCCAACTAAACTACTGAGTGTGTTTTGCTTGTTACATCCTGTGGTCTCCACCATGCAAGACGATCTGTGTCAGGCGGCCACCTTCATCCCACCCAAAATGTTTTCTGCTTGGGGGTTCAGCAGGTAATGTGAGCATCTACCCCTTGCCTCTTCACCCTCCTTACCTCTTTGCTTCCCTCTCCTCCTCCACCCCAGCTAGCTTCCACACATTTCTCGGCACTCAGTAAGAATCTATTTGAAAGCTGCTCAAGTCCCTGGACGAATTCCAGAAGAGACATGGAGATTTGCTGGCTGTGAGTAGCTCTGAAAGGAAGGTGGGGGGTGGGTGGGAGAAGGGGAGCAGCAAGGTAAATGAAGCCAAACCTCATGGCTGAGGTAGTTTATAGGCCAGACTCCCCTTTCTACCATCTATCGAAGGATGGAGAGGAGGGGCTGTGGCTCAGTGGAAGAGCACAAGCTTTGCATGCAAAAACCTCCCAGGTTCAATTCCTCCAGGTAGGCTGGGAAACAGTCCAGTCTGGAAACCTGGAGAGCTGCTAGGGCTGGCCTAAGGCACTTTGCTGCTTGAGGTAAAGGACAAGATGGCATATACTCTCATTTCCATATACAGAAGCCAGTCAGACTGGCAAATGAATGTTACATGGAAACTAGCAACAGGACAGCATCATCCACTGCATCTGAGGCCAGCAGGCTAGTTTAGGGGGTACAGGGCAAATTGCGCATGCTATACACAGCCCTGTCCTCCATCATTTCGTAACCACTTCCGACCCCTGCTATCTGCCACCTAAAGCAGCTGTCTCGCTCTGCCTAGAGATGGCGCTGAGAGCCTTGCCAGGATAGATCAGGGGTAGGGAATATTTTCACTCTGGAGGACTGGACCTTGAAGTTCCCTACCCTCGGTGGGCCATTTCGACAGGGATGCCCACCTGTCAATCATACCACGGTGTCAGGTGACCATTTCCCCCCATTTTGCAGCACAGCTTGAATTTAAAGTGTCCTACAAAGGAAGATCCTGGCCAATACAGGTAGGACCAAGCAGCTGGCAGCAGATGCAAACCCTATTGGGTCTGGTTCCACATGGGAGTTCCCAATCAGAAAGTCTGGAAGCAGCTGATCCTAGCAGGGCCTGAAGTAACTGCAGATTGGTTGAAAGTCACATTTTCAGCAGGGATCAGCTCCACTCAGGAGCTTGGATTAGAAGACCTGGGCTTGGATTTGGTGTCATACAGGCGGTGACCATTTTGTGTGCGTTCAATTGACACACGACCCCCCAACACACAGGTCCTTTTGGACCCAGAAAAGGGCAGAATGTGGGTGGGATGGGGCATAATGGGGGCAGGGTGGAGTGTAACAGGGTGGAGAAAGCTTGAACGGAACCCCCGTGCAAAATGGTTGCCACCTGTATTTAAAAGTCACTGGATATAAGCCTTGCTTGCCAAGAAACAACTGGAAGTGCATTTCAATGCTCCTTATTGTTTCTTCGCATCAACAATCTTACCTGCTTCACACTTGATGCCATGTATGCTATGTGTAGGGCAGGTGGATGTGACTTGGTGGAAGGACCCTCGTGGGCCAAAGTAGGACTACCAATTTGATTAGGCCAGCAGGCTGGAGGTTGCCCACCATGGAGACAGACAAAACAGAGATAGTTGGACCAATAGATGGACATGGTAGAAGGCAGCTTAGTGCCTCCGCTCCTATGAAGTATGGCAACTCCAGTGACAAGAAAAGACTGGGAATCTTCCAGAGGGGTTAAATGAGGGAAGGGCTATGGGGCAAAAGCAGTGCTTAATTCCAAAAATTTGAGAAGCCAGGGCTCCAGCAGGGCTAAGCATTACACACCCAAATTCCAGTTGTATATGAGGAAAGGGAGGAGTCCTTAGCTTTGCAGTGAGGAGGGAGAGAGAGACTCTGTACTATATAAACACTTTTCTTTATTTCAACATCACAGATAGCAAGACTGAACACCGTGACTGAAGAAAGCTGCAGGTGAAACTTTCTCTCCATCAGGATGAGTGGGGAATGGGAAAGAAACCACTCTGCCCATGCTCAGAGGCACTCATTTTACATTTCTCACAGGGCTGAGCTTTGGTACTGAAAACAGGTTCAAATTGGGCCCTATCCCAACACCACCATGACACAGACCTCAAAAGCAGAGGTTAGCGGGAACTCCCTTGTGAGTCAGGTGGCCTGAATGGGGCTGTTGCATTGCCAGCCACAGAGGCATTTTTTTCACACTTGCAACATAAAGTGAAAATTGTTGGAGATCTTTCTTTTCTTTTTGCAAAGCACACCCTGAGATGGAGCCTGGAGACTGCAAAATGGAATTTGCTGCCTGAAGCAGCTTATTTATGTTGTTTCATGGGAAGGCTGAGCCAGTGGGACTGAGATGTTGCAGGACCACTGCCTGTCTTAGGGAGATAAACCAGGCCCAGTTAAAACACGTGCACTGCTTTAAAAAAACCAACCAGTAAGTAGCAGCTGCTGTGGAGGCAGTCAGGTTTGTGATTGCAGCGCATGGTGGTAGAGAAGGATTCTGTCATTTTCCTGCCCCAGTCCCAGTAAAAAAATCACCTTACTGATGCTGCTATTTACATTGTGAAGCGAAGACGCTCCCATTGGCATCAGTGACAACTACGGCCAGAGAGACGCAAACCAGGGCTTTGCCCCATTTATGCTGTGGAATCACTGGCTAGGTTACCTGTTTGCCTCAGTTTCCCTTTCACTAAAGGGTGACCTGGCTATTCAGGGCTGTGCTGAGGATAACTGCAACCGAGTGTTCTTATTTTTTTGCAGAGCTGTTGCACATGTTAAAAAAGCAGAAAAAGAAATGAGTATTCGCAGCTCGGGGTGCTCCTTAATATCACACATTACCCTGATGCACCTTAACTTTAACTATCAGTGCTTTCATTCTATTCTTCCCCCACTTTATTGCGGTTGCTTACTGACCAATTTATGGCATCTGTCTCCCTCCACCCAGTCTTGGAATCACAGAGCTCCTGACTGCAGTGCCAAGCGTACCATTAGACGAAGCAGTAGCAGACGCTACTCCTGCCCTCATCTCTACAGTGCCACCGGCTGGAAGAGGTCAGAAACGAAGCAGCACGGGTGACGTTGCTCCGTGTCCCATTTGGTCATATAAGACCTGGCAGTGAAAACTTTCCCGCCTCCTGTTTGTAACATTTTTAGGAGTCAGAAAGAGACTTTGCTCCCTTTTCCAAACCCTCCCCAAAGACTTTAGGGAGCAGCCAGAGGCCCAATCAGCTCACAGACAGTGGTTTGGCAAGCGTGAGGCCCAGGTCCACTTTCCCAGCATGCACTTCTTCCTCCCATGGGTTCTCACCTTAAGCAAAACAATGCCCTAATGGAAAGCGAACCTCTCCAGGCTTACAGACTTGGTGGAGGGAAGTTCCGGAGCAGCTGTCACCGAATTTGGGGGAGGGGGAGGGTGGAATTTGCCTTGGTTTGGGAGGGAGGAGGCTCCCGGAGACAGGGCCGGCTATGAATTCTGGGAATGTTTATGCAGCTGCAGTCTATTAAGGAGGAGGGATCCTTTCCTTTTATTAATCCCAGCCTTACAGCTCAAAAGGAGCCTCCTAAAGGCAGGCGTGTGTGCGCTCGCTCACTCACTCACGTGTGCAAATAGGTGCACAGTGACTTCAAGGATATCTCTGGGGAACACATTGCGCTTGCTAATACTTCCAGGTAGCCAATGCATCATTTCTGGAGCGAGGGGCGTCAGGGCTTTGTCCTCTTAATTCAATATGTGCCCTGGATGGACTACTTGTGGTAATGTGTTAGGGAGGGAAAGCACTTTGCACATGCTCAGAGCCATTATTTTTTTACATATCAAGGTGTGCATTTTTAAAAAGCATTAAGGTACCTGGGGTTAAAAAGGACGCGGGTAGTGCTGTGGGTTAAACCACAGAGCCTAGGACTTGCCGATCAGAAGGTTGGCGGTTTCAGATCCCCGCGACGGGGTGAGCTCCTGTTGCTCGGTCCCTGCTCCTGCCAATCTAGCAGTTCGAAAGCACGTCAAAGTGCAAGTAGATAAATAGGTACCACTCCGGCAGAAAGATAAACGGCGTTTCCGTGCGCTGCTCTGGTTTGCCAGAAGCGGCTTAGTCATGCTGGCCACATGACCCGGAAGCTGTATGCCAGCTCCCTCGGCCAGTAAAGCAAGATGAGCGCCACAACCCCAGAGTCAGCCACGACTGGACCTAATGGTCAGGGGTCCCTTTACCTTTACCTACCTGGGGTTAAACTCAATTTAAGCCATAAGCCCAAAGCTGGTTTTCCTAGAACCAGCCGTCCAGACTTAGAGTAAGATGAAAAGGCTGAAAACCTCGTTTCAGACAACCACCACTGTGCTTTCCCCTGAAAATGTAAGAATGAGAAACATCCGCACCTTCTGACACGTTAACAGGATGTGTTTCAGCTCCAAAGCCAACACAGAGTCCTGTTCTCACAGCTCAGGCCATCCACACACGACAGAGTCAGCCGAGATGTGCCCCAGACATGCCTACAGTCAAAGTCCAAGCAGCAGGTTGCAGGGACCCTCCCTGCCTTGCCTGCTGCCGGGGCATGCCCTTCACAGATGCCTCAGCAGGGTCTAAGTCTTGCACACTGCTGCTTTTACATCCCTCTGACTTCCCACGTGGAGCTCAACTGCTGTACAAACACAATCCCTCTCTCTCTGTAATCCTTCAGCCCTCTTTGGGCGTAGAGGTCCTTTAAAGGCATGCTGTGTCAGGAATAGGGCTGTTGGTGTTCCACAGTCATAGAGTGTCGGTGTGGCACACAGAATTCAGCAAGCAGAGAATCTCAGAGCCAGGCTAAATGGGACTCAGGAGTTCCATGATACTGATCTTCTGCACTCATTTAAAAAATGGACAGCAGCCCTGTCTGTGTGTGTGCATGTGCACATGTGGGTCTGAGATTCATATCAGAACTGTGGCACTGGGGAAGAAGGGATTTAACTCTTTCCCTCCATGCTATTTTCCAGATGAAAACTATAGAGTACTTCTCACTTGCTGGATGATCACCTTGTTGTGGTGCGTGGGCTTGCATGTTCCTATAATCCTTGTGAGTGAAGCTGTTGGAAATTTGGTCTTGTAGATACAGTAATACATTTACTTTCGTAGATTTTCACGGGTACAGGAATGCAGGTTTTGGTGTCTTCGGGTGTCTTCCCGTGTAAGAGTCGGGGTGTCTGTGCGACGTTTCGACGAGGTCTCACTCGTCATCTTCAGGCTGGTGCTTTCGGCTTCTTGTTACTGGAACAGAGCAGAATCTGGTGTTTGAGTTCCTATAAATACTGTTGAGGGGTGTGGTGTATAGCCTCCAACGTTCTGGGCAGAGAGGAAGTTCCTAGATTAGTGTGCCTCTTCTTCTTTTGTTCCTTAATTACTTGAGGGATATCTTGAGTGATTTCATGAGTGATATTCTGAGTACCACTGGGTGGGTCATTAAGTGTAGATTAGTTGCTAAAGCTTTTGTGTCTTGACCTCTTGAGCTTGTGAAGAGTTTTTCTGAGAAGATGGCTGTGCTGCATTTAGTTGTGCTCTGGCTTGGCTTCGTGTATAGGGGCGAGCTGTGGTTTTGTGCCTTGTGCCAGCCAGATCTGTGTAGGGATACATTTACAATACATTTACAATATATAATACAATATTTTAGTGTATTTTTTGTCTCTGTGGAAGCCGCCCAGAGTGGCTGGGGAAACCCAGCCAGATGGGCGGGGTACAAATAATAAATAATAATAATAATTATTATTATTACTTGGCCAAAGTGAGTTCAATCCACTGTACTGACTTGATAAAAGGGATTATTCTACGAAAGACTCAAAGATGCTTCCTGATTAAGCACCAGTCCCCAACAGAGCACTGGTGATTTGTGTGGTCTTTTGTATCCACTAAAAGCGGCATCACACCAAAATTTCACAATAGGAGTTATCTGCATCACATGAAGCCACCTCTTTTATAAAAAGACCAGCACACAAATATAAAGCCAGGGAGAATAATATATAAAAATCGTGCTATGGAGATAGATTGCATTTGCCTGTCAGGCAGTTCTGCAGTAGTGTAGTAGAATGTCTCTGTGTTTTGTGCCAATAGGATGGGACACCTATTGAAACCAATAGGATGTGTACCTCTTCTTTAACTGACTCTAAAACAGGGATTGGTTGCCCCATTTGTCTGAAATCCCACCCCAAGGCAGCCATTTGAGGATAACATTTCAGCTAAGCAACACACATGAAAGGGTGGCACCATGGATCTTCTTCAACTATAAAGGTTTGTGAATCAAATGAAACCATCTATATATATTTCTCACTAATTTTGGCCTCAAAGTTACACATGTCCTCTTAATTACACCTTTAAGGTCTGAACCTTGAGAAGTCTAGCTGGCACATCTGCTTGATTGCTTTTGGGGGCTGCCCTCTTTGGAATAACCAAGGATTTGTCCTGTGAGTCTTGGTGAAGTTCTTCATGGATCACTATGGTTTGAGGCAGTGGTTTTCATCCAGCGCACTGTGGCACGCTGAGGTGCCTTGAATTATGGTCAGGGTGCCAAAGTAACACTGGCCTCTGTCCTTCCTTCCTTCCCTTTTCTGATGGCCCTCTCACGTCTCTGCCTCCCAAAGGCTTGCTCAGCTATTTGTTGCAGTAGCCCTGGCTACAAGTTCCCCAGGCGAATGGTGCCTCTGGGGCTGGCCAGGGGGTGCTGGTTGCCAGGAGCTGAGGTGGCCTCCAAGTAAGTAAGTAAGCAAGCGAGGGAGCCCAGCCAGCCAATCTGCCAGCCCTTGCTGTTGAGAATGTATGGACAAGTCCCAGGCCCCTGTGGGGCAGTGTGAAGAGGCACCTCTCTTTGGGGCGGGGGGGGGGCAGCTCAGAGACCAGGGGCAGCAGCAGCAACTGCCCAGAGGACTCCCAAAGAGAGGGGAGAGGAGAGGAGGCCGAGGAAACGCTCTACAAGAGTGATCAAAAAAGGATGAGAGGCTGCCAGCTCTGCAGGCAAGGGGTGACATAACCAGCCCCTGAGCCCCACAGGGGCAGAAAGAATGTAGTTGGTCAAGGACTCAAAAAGGTTGACAACCTCTTGTTGGAGGTCTGAGTTTCCAGGTGGAGATGGCCACAGCTAGGAAAGAGGATTGTAGAGCAGCCTATATCAGAGGAAGCTACCAGACCAGCTAACTCCATAAACTGGTGTGTATGCAAGATGGAAAGTTGAGAGAAACTGCATGTACCCTGTCTTTATTTTTCAAGTAAGATACCAAAGTCTAGATAACTGAAGATAAGGATTATGTTTACGGAAACCTGCCATCGCAGATGGTTACACTGATTAGACGACCCTTAGGGCAACTTTGAACCATTGTGGTGCAGCTGTTAACTGGCTAATGTGCTTCACTCAAGCTGTGGTTTCATCTCAGAAGCCTATCAACTATACTTCACTATCCTTTGGTTAATAAAGGCCCTCTATAAACCTAACATGCAATTATTCTATCAGTGTAATGACCTAGACTAGGCAGGCCATTTCACCATTAAACACCAACCCAATACACCTTGTTCAAATTCTGGCTTTCCCATTTTAATAAGTGCCCTGTGGATAGAGACACTGCGCCATAAAGTGCAAAGAGGCACGCCCACCCTGCTACACTTGGTTGTATAAATTCCTCCTTCGCAGTAAACATGATTGAATAAACTCCACAGAGAAAGCTTGTTTTGCACGAAAAGTCCCTCAATGCTTTGCAGGGGAGAAGGGAAGGCAATTGATAACAGCAGGTGAAGAGTGAAAACTTCAACTGTGCAACACAGGTGAGAGAATTAATACGGGAGCCAACAATGGAAACTCGAAGTGGTGGCTTGTATCACTTTCAGCAGTGGTATTTGCTCAAAAATGGGCAAACTGGGAAAAGGAAATGCATAACAGGACCACATGTATTATAAAGCATCTCTGGTTTCTGGGTAAAAAAGTATTTTATTTATATATGAAGCAAATAGTTTCAAGTTTTCTTGCACACACAATTTTTCTTGAGACACAGAGCCCTCTCCATTCCAATTATAACATTTCCTAACTTTCATGATTACAAACATTGATTCCTCACTGTATTCTTCTAAGACTGTAATCCATGCACACTTACATGAGAATAAACTCAACTGAACTCAATTAAGGCTCACCCACACTTCAGCAGATGCCCAAGTGATTTTCAGCTTGTCCCATGCCTACAAAACATGAGTCTGAGCAGTTTTCTGTTTGCTCTGCTGGCTTCCCCAGGAAAGCCTGCTATTTAGCGCTGAATTATTAGAGCAAATGTCAATCCATGAATTGATGTTTGCTCCAGCTGAGTGGTAAAGATCACACTTTCCCAGGGGAAAGTGGTGGGACAATACTAGAATAGAATAGAATAGAATAGAATAGAATAGAATAGAATAGAATAGAATCACAGAGTTGGAAGGGACCCTGATGATCATCTAGTCCTGCTTCCTGCAATGGAATATGCAGCTGTCCCTTAAGGTGATTGAACCTACAACCTTGGCATTATCAGCACAACGCTCTAACCAACTGAGCTACAGATGAGCCCTGAGACCCAATCACTCTGGAGTAAGCATTCATTGGGTCAGGCTTGATAAAGACAGTTTGGTCTTCAGTCATCTGTAATGCAAACAGCAGTACCAATAATTGACTGAACAATCTTACAGATAGTGGTTACCATTTCAGAATGCTGCCCTGCTCTTCTAAGCTTTAAGAGGCTAGCCTGAGCTAGAGTTCCCATCAAAGAAAAGGGCAGAAGCTGTAATAAATACTAATAATAATTCCAAAAGATATAACATCATTTCCTGTACAATTTTTTCCTTGCTCCTCCCTTTTCTCTGGATGTTTCCAGGAAAGTTAGACTAAGAAAACATTTTCATACTAACATTGCAAACTGCTAACCTGAACCATGAGAAATAGAGGCTGCATTCAGAATTCCAGAAATCTAGCAGAATCTAAGTTTAGAGCTCACTTCCATGTTAACTGCTTCCAGATAAAATCCATTTGCATCCCTGTAAAACCAAAAAATGGTGGGACAAAATTTGGGAAAGTATTCCAGCTCTTCATATGGATGGATCTTGGGGGAACAGAAGTGCACGTGCACATAAAGGAGGGGTGGCAACATGTCTGATGACGTCTGCTGTTGTGTCACAACACACCCACTGGTGTGAAGGAAATTCAGTGTGAAATGGGGGTATATCAATAAAAAATCCACATGCAACAGGCAATGGAGAATAAAAGGAACTTTAGAAACTGGGACAGAAGCACTAGCATTATAACCAAGAAAACGAACACAATAATTGCTATGTCTAAATACAACCTGCACACACTTAAAATAAAAGTTATAAACAAACTCTGCCCACTTGTTTTCAGTCTGGAATCTCTACTAGCTCCAATCAGCAAAGATAAGATTAGTGGTACCTACCCTAAATGCTTCTTCAGAGTGGCTTGTCCAGCTTCCTGCTTGTCCACATCTTCAGAATTTGCATTAATGATCCAAACAGCAGTAAACTTTAAATGCCTGCCTGAGCCACATCCTTCTGAGTTCACTCAGTCCTGTCAAGAGAGGAGGAGAGACATGAGTTGCGAGGGGCAGTTTCCATGACATCCATGGTGAATGCGTTTGTGGATTGCTGTTCAGGAAGGGCGATTTGGAGGAGCACAGATTGCATGGCCCCTAAGCCCTTTTCAGAGGTTCAAAGAATATGCAAGAGCATAATTGCACAAAGTATGTAGTGAACATGAGGACACGCACACCAGCTAGGACCACAGCATTCCCAGCCACTGTTGGGCTAAGTGTATTTAAAAAACCTCTCCAAGATCGCAGGGTAACACAGGGTTCTCAGACCAGGGCAGGGGCTTGGAAGCATGTTCAGCCGGTTGTGCATACAAATGCCATCCAGACCTTTCCACTCAACATGGGAAGATCTGGTATGGAGCAGTGAGGATTAAGATATCACAGGCATTGGTCCCCTTGCACATGCACCCCCAACCTTCTACACATTTTATGCCCTTACGCATTCTTTGAACACCTGAACGGGGCTCTAGTTTTGAGCACTTCACTTCTGAATCAAACTGGCTGGCAGCAGCACAGATTGGTGGATAAATATAACTTGGGAGGAAGAGACCTTCAGGATGTCCTCCTTGAATTCTTGCTAGCCTGGTCAAAATGGCTTAGATCTCCTAAGGCTACAGAAAGTACTTCTGCTTCGTTTTTTAAATAGCAGCTAAGGCTGCTTGGGTGAGCAAGCAGAAGCAATGCAGTTGTGGATCACAAAGAGCCTGCCACGCACTCAACAACTGTCCCTCACTTTTATGGCATCCTGGGAAGAATTATTTACTTCTTGCTTTCTTATTGTAAAGATTAATAGTAGCCTGGTGTGTGTAGGGAAATCAGAGTGGCAATGCAGGACAGAAAGAGAGGTGTTAACCTCCCCTCTTGCAACTCTACTGCCAGTTACAGCTGAAACTCCACCACCTAAAACTGCTCTTTGCCGCATATGGGAAAACAAATAGGTATCTATATGATGCGTTTATGATTTCCCCTGCAGGACAAATACTTTGAACGTACATATGTATTTAATTTATTGGTAGCTTTCTACAAAGTAACTTGCACAAATAAAATTCCAATACACAATACAAAATGATTTTTAAAAAATCAAATATAAAACCAGCAGGGTGATCAGACCTTAAAAAGTACCTCCCTTCATCTGCTTCTCTCCACCCTCTCCCTGCCCCCAATGTAGCCTTGAACACCAAAGAGTAACTCAGGAAGAGACAATCAACTGCTACAGAGATTCTTGGTGCAATGGGTCAGCATGTCTGGCTGTTAACCAGGTTGGTGGTTCGAGTCCACCCAGCGATGGCTGTGGGCAGGATTCCTGCATTGCAGGGGTTGGACTAGATAACCCTCGGGGTCCCTTCCAACTCTACAGTTCTATGATTCTTAACATACAAATGCCCAGGAGGAGAGACATGTCTTTGTCTGATGCCAAAGTTGGTAGTATCTGCACAGCATTTTCAAGGGCATTTTTTAAATCAGAAATATGGTAACGGTGGAAAGTGGTAAGCCCTCTCTCTACAGTGTCATGTTCACAATCCAAATCCTTCACTGGATATGACTACTAAAAGGTTTTTTTAAGTACTGTGGAAGATATTGGTCACACATCTCCCAAGTCTTGTCTTGTTATAGCATAAGGCTCTGTTCAGACAACACATTTTCAGAGATGTGAAGCGTCATGGCATACAGAAGATGTTATTTTGTCTGTTGCACAACTGTCACCAGCAATTTCTTTTCCTGGGCCTTGATAGGAACTTACTAAATCTTGAAATACAATTCACAGGACTGCTCCACAGCAGTCTTGCAATCTCTACAGCAGCTTGAGGGAGATAATTTATAGTAGGACAATGGTATGGGCAGAAAGGGTTAAATACCTCCAGCTGTCCTAGCCAAATTAGCACCCCCAACTCTCTTTGACAGTATGTCATAAAAAACAAAAAGAAAAAAATGGCATCAATAGAAATGAAAGAACAAATCGTAGATATATGAATTATCTGAAAACATCAACAGTACCTTTGAAAGAACCTCGACACAGAGAAGAATTTTAAAAAGTACTTCTGAGCCCGAGCAGAACACTCTGCAATGTTAGCAAGAACAAGAGAAAATGATGTTGGAAACAGCTGGGAAAAAGGAGGGGAAACAGTAGCTCAGACTTGGCAGAGGTAAGTTTGAGACAATGGGCACTCATCCAAGGAGAGATAGCAGAGACTGGGGCCAAGTGATGAAGGGTAAAGATCGGGTAAAGAATGTGGAGTTGTAGGTCCTTGGCATAAAGGTGGTATTGAAGACCAAATGAATGGATAATGGAACCAAGAGGGAGATTATGAAGAGGGAAAAAGAAGAGGAGTGATCCCTGGGGAACTTCTACAGAAAGAAGAAAAAGGGGGAAAGTAGGACCATTCAAATGCACTTTAAAAAACCAAAAACATAACCATTAAGAAATACATGACAAAATGGTACTCTGAAAAGCCGAGAGAAGCGAATGGTGAGATGTATCAATGAAGGCTCGAGTGAGATTCAAAATAAATAGTACAGATAAAAGATCCTTAGCTCTTGCTGTGAAACAGTCATTCATAGTATATATCCTTATGGTCACTTGCACAATACTCATTTGAGGTAGACCACTCTAACTCCTATTTTCAGCTATGTGGAGCAGAGTCACCGTATGAGTCTGACTTGCTCAAGGCCACCAAGAGATGAAATCTGAACTCAGGTACCAAGGATAAGTCCAGCTCTTCCATCTGATCAACTGCACTAGCTTCATAGTAGTAGCCAGGAGCTGCAGTTGCTTCTTTGCCCTCAGTCCATCAATGTCAGGATGTAAAGTGACAGAGGGCAGAAAAGGTGCCTCTGTTGCTTAGGGTCTTGGCAATAATTAGAGAGGGGCTGGGGAAAAGCACTTCCTCTCCAGTTATCTCCCATGATGGCCGAAGAATGAAAGGCTGAGGATGGCCCCGGGGAAGACTCACCTTGAACACACAAATATTACAAAGCACTTGGCATCCATTCCAAAGGTGCTCAACCTTCAGAGACAGATAGACAGCCAAAACACCCATCTTAGGCCAAACTACATTAAGTGAAACAGCAGATGTTGGAACACAGTACGTGGGAGAGCGGGGGTTAAACCTTTTATCCCACACCACAGTCCTGATAACTGTGTCTACCTCTCAAGCTGTTGTTTGATGTGTGAAGAAAGTTAACTTCAGGAATCCTGATGAGAGCTCTGTTTTAAGGGAGACGATTCTGTGTGGTCCACAAAGCTGACTTCTCCCAGGTAAAACAGGGTTGTTTCAGTGAGTGGAATGGCAGGTGTCACTGATGTACAGAACATCCAAAAGAGAACTGATGGTCATAGAGCTAAATACCCCTCCAACAGACATTCAAGTAAGAATCTCTAATGAAAAATGGAACGTGCTGGGGGGGGGGAGACTTTTAAAACTGTTTCAGCCTAATTAAGAGAATCCTTTGAAACTCTTACATAGGTGGCCTCTTCCCCCTTGTGAATTCTCCCCACATGATACCAGGAGCAACATCAACCTGTTGAAGGGGATGTGGGGAGACTGGATTTTACACATGTATGTGGTGGCTTTGCAAATTTGTTTACCCATTTTGGGTTTTGTTATTTAAAGAATTGAGTTTAACATACAAAACGGATCTACAACCTTCCCCTCAACTTGCTTTATTTGGAATAAATGACATGCCTGCTCCACCTATTGCTCACAAAGAACTTTAAACGTTCCTCCTTGTGGCAACACATATGGAAATAGCCATGGGATGGCGTACTGCCTTGGACTTGAAAATTGAAGCATGGACAATAGCCCTGGCTGAAAAGCTGATGTGTAAGATTCGTGAGACCAAAGGGAATTCTAAACCACATTTTCTATAATGTGTGATAACAGTTTTGGATTATATGTATCAATATAATAATAATAATAATAATAAATTTTATTTATATCCCGCCCTCCCCAGCTGAGCCAGGCTCAGGGCGGCTAACAACAATCAAATAAACAATCAAATAATCATACATTCTAAAAATATTTCATTATAAAAATTAGTTAAAATCAAATTGATGGCAACCGATTAAGCAAAATTCTGTGCAGGTTGCCAGAGGAGGGAGTCAGGCTGCGCCCTGACCAAAGGCCTGGCGGAACAACTCTGTCTTGCAGGCCCTGCGGAAAGATGTCAGGTCCCGCAGGGCCCTAGTCTCTTGTGACAGAGCATTCCACCAGGTTGGAACCGCAGCCGAGAAGGCTCTGGCTCTAGTTGAGGCCAGCCTAACCTCTCTGAGGCCTGGGACCTTGAGGATGTTATTATTTGCAGACCGTAGGTTTCTCTGTGGGGCATACCAGGAGAGGCGGTCCCGTAGGTACGAGGGTCCTAGGCCGTATAGGGCTTTAAAGGTTAAAACCAGCACCTTAAACCTGATCCTGTACTCCACCGGGAGCCAGTGCAGCTGGTATAGTACCGGATGAATGTGATCTCGCAGCGAAGACCCCATAAGGAGTCTCGCCGCGGCATTCTGCACCCGCTGGAGTTTCTGGGTCAGTCTCAAGGGCAGCCCCACGTAGAGCGAGTTACAATAATCCAGTCTGGAGGTGACCGTCGCATGGATCACAGTGGCTAGGTCAGGGCGAGAGAGGTAAGGGGCCAACTGCTTAGCTTGGCGGAGATGGAAAAATGCCGCCTTTGTTATAGCTGTAATCTGCGCCTCCATAGAGAGGGAGGTATCGAAGATTACACCCAAACTCTTAACGGACGGTGCTGGCACTAATTGTACCCCCGCAAGAGATGGGAGTTGCCCCCTCGATCCCATATCGTCCCATATGATTGTGTTTATAATGCCCTGAGAGCTCGTGTTACTATGTGGAAATATTTTTTGGACGGAACTTTAAGAATTTGATTTGATGTTTTTAAGCAACATGGTTGATGTGTTGTGAGTTATGTTGTTTTATTGTGATGTGAAAAAATAAAATAAAAATGTTTTCCCCCCAAAAATCTATACCCCTCCATCATGCACTGATCTGCTGCCTGCACCATTACCTATGAAGGTAATGATGAGCACAAAAGAGACCAAACTACACATATACATAGCTGTCAGCGTTTCCCTTTTTTAAGGGAAATTCCCTTATTCTGAATAGGATTCCTTGCAAGAAAAGGGAAAAGTTGACAGCTATGCACATATACAATCTAAGGTGCAACACTGGCACAGAAATTTGTTCTAATTTCTTTCAAAATGGAAACTCAAACTATCAGCATATGTAGCATTTACATATTTGTACATATAAATATGCTTCTCCGTGCATCTGTTGTTTCTTTTTGAAACATTTATACAGTGCACTTTCCATGTTTGTTTGTTTTTATACCACTCTTCGGTTATATTCCGAGGATAGTTTACAAAGAGAATAAAACAATTAAAATGTATATACAAAACAACATAAAATAAAACAAATAAAAGCCACAAAATCATAAATGAAACATACCACAGGACTAAGACTGCATCTAAAAAGCTTGGGGAAAATAAAAAGGACTTTGCCTAATGCTGAAAGGGAAAAATCATGAGAAGTGCTCTACACACAAACTGCGTTCAGGCATTTGTCAGAACACTCAAGGTCTTAAAGCAAGGGGAGGGGTGTACCTGTGTCTCGTGCTGACATCTTTGCATTGAACTGGCAGGATGAAGGGGAGGAGAAAGAGAATCCTGACACGAGGGGTGTAGCAGGGAATGGGACACACCGGGGCAAACGGGGGGGGGGGGTGGAGAAGGAAGTACTCACAGGATGACAGAGGATGGCAAGGGGTTGGAGGTCAAGGTACAGGAACCAGAGCAGCAGAACCCATCACAAGAGGAGCCTGTCTCCACAAATGCAGTGGGCTCTGAGGTGTAGGGAGCAATGGGAAAGGCACTCTAGGAGGCTGAGGCATACAAGGGTGCAGAGCCCAAGCTCCCTAGCTGGCTAGGTGGGGCTCGCTGGCTCCAGGTGTGATTCCTCAGCTGGAGAAGGCTTGGGATAGTGAGGGTCACATGCCTCATCAAGCCCAGATGCTGCAACCAGCATGCCAAGTACAAAAGGGAAGCAGAACTGAGGTGCTATGGATGCTCTACTGCCCATGTTGATAGACCTCTATGGGACTGTGATTTGGGTTTCATGCGGGACTGTATTCTGACTGCTGGACTTCAGACTTGGCTAGACGCTGGATGTGTTTCCTGGACTGGGCTTGTATGGCTTGACCCCTGGACTTGGACTTGACACACTAACTTGCTGCCAGGTAGGCCAGGGGTTCAGGACCATTTTGAGCTGGTTTTTAAGAGGCTTCTGTTGAACATGCGTAGAAACTTTCCAATGGCATATTTCAGGTTCTTTGGGGGGTGGGGGTGGGATATGGGTTAGGGTGAGAATTAGCTACATCATTAACTATGCAGATCTTCAAAACGCTTAACATGATTTGGGATGCTTCTAAATTGCAACCACCTCTGGGATGGCTCACTACAGCTGTTTAACAACCGATTAGGCCACTACTATACATAAAAGTCTGCCATGAGCGGGATTGGGCAGCCCACTGAAACTCCAGGAGCAATTTAGGGGAAATGATTATAACAATTTGTCTGGCATTTGTCCAAGGCATCCTCAAAGCCAACGAAAATGCCAGGGGGTGGTTAATGAATGCAAATGATTAGGACCTTGGCTCTGTGCCTTACCCTAATGATGTTCAGTTTAACAAATCATTGGATGCAGTTCTTGGTGCCATCAATAATAAATTGAGTTTTTTCTTTTCTTTTCTTTTCTCCATCACCCCTGCTCACCCCTCATATCTTGCCTTATTGTCATTTAGATCATCTTTTTCGTCTCCATTTGCTTCTGTGCAATCCGCAGCGCCATAAACTAAGATAAACAACATAGAAATTTTTAAAATGACAACAGCATGTGACCCTGAACACAGGGTAGGTCATTCATAAATTCTGATTGAAAATCAGGAGAAGCTTATTGAATAATTAAAGCTGCATAATTCTGAAACAGTCTTTTTGCAACAGCCTTCCCCAGCACTCCAGATGCTGGAATCTGGCTCTGATCATCCCCAGCCAGCGGAGCCAATGGACAGGGATGGTGCAGGCTGTAGTGCTGGGGGCATCAGGTTGGGGAAGGCTGATCAGGCAGATTTGTGGAAGCAAAGCATCTGACTGGATTCATGACAAAGCCCTCCATGTTGGCTGGGGCTGATGGCAGTCTAAAAACACCTGGAAG
The DNA here is from genome assembly GCF_965113315.1 of Podarcis vaucheri. Classification (NCBI taxonomy): domain Eukaryota; kingdom Metazoa; phylum Chordata; class Lepidosauria; order Squamata; family Lacertidae; genus Podarcis; species Podarcis vaucheri. The sequence goes on along the minus strand of NC_138751.1, from coordinate 44,535,309 downwards.
GCCACAGATTCCCCACCTGCATTCAGAGACGTACCTAGGCTCCCTTGTGCCCTTGGCAAGGAGCTGTATTGGCGCCACCTCTCCCTTGCGCAATGGTCAACACCAGTGACCAGATTCCTCTGCCGAGGCACCCAGAAGAACCTGTGCACCTTGCCCAGCTACTCAGAGCAGTGGAGGAGTGGCCCAGGCAGCGTGCAGACAGGTGGGTGGGCTTCTAGCCATTCCAGGCCAGAGTGGAGAGGTGCCATTTTTTGCTCCCCACTTGGGCTTGCGCGCTTGGTGGGCCAACCTGGCCAACCCCTAGGTACGTCCCTGCATGAATTAAGCAATCATGGCACCGATAGAACTAGCCTTCATGTCCTAGTTAATAATAATAATAATTTATTATTTATACCCCACCCATCTGGCTGGGTTTCCCCAGCCACTCTGGACGGCTTCCAACAAAATATTAAAATACAATAGTGCGTCAAACATTAAAAGCTTCCCTAAACAGGGCTGCCTTCAGATGTCTTCTAAAAGTCTGGTAGTTGTTGTTCTCTTTGACATCTGGTGGGAGGGCATTCCACAGGGTGGGTGCCACTACCGAGAAGATCCTCTGCCTGGTTCCCTGTAACTTGGCTTCTCGCAGCGAGGGAACTGCCAGAAGGCCCTTGGCACTGGACCTCAGTATACGGGCGGAACGATGGGGGTGGAGACACTTCTTCAGGTATACTGGACTGAGGCCGTTTAGGGCTTTAAAGGTCAGCATCAACACTTTGAATTGTGCCTGGAAACGTACTGGGAGCCAATGTTGGTCTTTCAAGACCGGTGTTATGTGGTCTCGGCAGCCGCTCCCAGTCACCAGTCTAGCAGCCACATTCTGGATTAGTTGTAGTTTCTGTGTCACCTTCAAAGGTAGCCCCACATGGAGCACATTGCAGTAGTCCAAGCGAGAGATAACTAGAGCATGCACCACTCTGGAGAGACAGTCTGCAGGCAGGTAGGGTCTCGGCCTGCGTACCACATGGAGCTGGTAAACAGCTGCCCTGGACACAGAACTGACCTGCGCCTCCATGGACAGCTGCGAGTCCAAAATGACTCCCAGGCTGAGCATCTGGTCCTTCAGGGGCACAGTTACCCCATTCAGGACCATGGAGTCCTCCGCACCTGCCTGCCTCCTGTCCCCCCAAAACAGTACTTCTGTCTTGTCAGGATTCAACCTCAATCTGTTAGCCGCCATCCATTCTCCAATCGCCTCCAGACACTCACGCAGGACCTTCACTGCCTTCACTGGTTCTGATTTGAAAGAGAGGTAGAGCTGGGTATCATCCGCATGCTGATGAACAACCAGCCCAAACCCCCTGATGATCTCTCCCAGAGGCTGCATGTAGATGTTAAAAAGCATGCGGGAGAGGACAGAACCCTGAGGCACCCTACAAGTGCAAGCCTAGGGATCCGAACACTTATCCCCCCCCACCACTTTCTGAACACGGCCCAGGAGGAAGGAGATTCAACTCATTTGTCTGTGCTTCACCTTGCCTGCCTCCTCCCTCCCAGTATTCCAAGCCTTTTTGACAGAAAGCTTTTTCAACCAAATATGCCAGTTGCTGGCCCAGCCGTGCTTGCCATACATTAATCAAGCCAGCTCTGTTTTCTTTCTTGATAACAAGGCCATCCCCTCTCCCCTTTGCCTTCCTGGCTCAAGGATTTCTCAGGAACTGGGCTGTCAGAAGAAGCCCTTTCAAAGGCACACCAGAAGGTTTCTCTTTCATCTGCCTGTCTCCAGGGCCCTGCCCTTACTCCCTGGTGCACAGAATGAACTGAAAGACTTTCTATCTTCCCCAGGCACCTCTTCATAACTTCCTCTTTCTCATTCCCACCTTCCTTTTCCCATAGTAATGCACAGGCTTCAGGGAGTACGTGAGCCGGACACAAAAGGAAATAACTTCCCCAACGCAATAAAATAAAATCAGATGCAAAATTGTGTATGCGTTTATGTGCATTTTTCTGGGCAGGGAGGTCACCAGCTTTCATAATATTCTCAAAGCCTGACCCAAAGAAAGGACCACTGCTTTAAATTCTCTATGAACCCACACTTTGGGAACTTTCCACCCACGCTAGTTCTGCTCAGCACTAGGCTAGACTGCCAGAAGTTTAGCAAGCATATTTAGGCAGGGGCAAAACTAGGTTTTATTTCACCCGGGTCAAAGACCCAGCTTGCCCCCCCCCATGCACATTTGCATACACATACATACACAGGCTGGCAGCTTCAATGGCCTGGGGGCAAGAAACCCAGCTAGCCCCCTTGTAGCTATAGAACTGGTTGGGAGCAAAGGCAAATTTGCAAATAAACCAACAAGAATCAGTAGCCCATAAAAAAAATTTCTGACCCATAGCTCCCACACGCTTATAATCTAAAAGACCTTTCATGAAACCTTGGTCCTATCCTATTTGTGGATAGAAAATTGGAGGGATTGTTTCACCAAATTTCTCCACAGGGAGTAGAACAGGGGTCAGCAACCTTTTTCAGACGTGGGCCAGTCCACCGTCCCTCAGACCATGTGGTGGGCCAGACTGGGGGGGGGGATGAACGAATTCCTATGCCCCACAAATAACCCAGAGATGCATTTTGAATAAAAGCACACATTCTACTCATGAAAAAACACCAGGCAGACCCCACAAATAACCCAGAGATGCATTTTAAATAAAAGGACACATTCTACTCATGTAAAAACACACTGATTCCTGGACCGTCCATGGGCCGGATAGAGAAGGCGATTGGGCCGCATCCGGCCCCCAGGCCTTAGGTTGCCTACCCCTGGAGTAGAATGTCTCCAACAATACTTGGGGGTGGGATTCACCATTAGCAGCAGTAGCACAGCTTCCTCCCTCCCCCAACTTTTTTGTTGTGTGTGTGCATGCACACAGACAGACATGTGTGCTGTCACTGCAAGTGGTAGTAGGAGCAGTAACTGTGCTGGAAGCCTTGCCACCATATTCCATCCTCCACACTGTCCCAGACTTGGTGTCATTCCAAGGTATCAGAAGGTAGGGTGGGGAAGAGAAAGGAAAAAATGTGAGAAAACTATGCAAACTTGCCTTTTTCTAGGAAGGCGGGTGAAACAAAGAAAAACGTATCCTGAGGAATTTCAGTTCAGAAATGTTGAACTCAACAGGGTTTATTTTCCAGTAGGCATGCATACATGGCCTGCTTCAGAATTGGTCTTTGGTGCCAAGGTTCATTCTTGCTACATGTAAATAATAAAGACTGGACTGCCTTTCAGCCAGAGTAAGGCCTATCACTTGCCACAATCTGCCCCCCAATGGCTTCATTCTCACCAAGGCAGTAAACCCGTGTCAGGGCTTTAGAAAAAGAGCCTGTTTATTTTCCTGTAGGTAGGGTAGAAGCCTTAATTGCTGGTTTCCTTGCATTATTTTATTTTCATTGTTAACGTTAAGTAGCACTATTCTACTGGAAGACATTAACAAACAAAAAATGAGAAGAAATCAGTAATTAATGCCTCCTTGCCACTGCAGGAACGGAACTCGGTTTTCGAAAGTCTCAGCTGCCGAACATTTTGGAAGCCGAATGCCGAAAACCCGGAAGTGAATGCTTCCATTTTTGAATGCGCCTCAGAAGCTGAACGGCTTCCGAGGCATGTTTATAAATTTTCCCCATTGAACTTGCTGACAGCCCTTTGATCTTTGGTTTCCGAACGTTTTGGAAGTCAAATGGACTTCCGGAACGGATTACATTCAAAAATGGAGGTTCCACTGTACTTGGACAATTTAAAGAGGCTATTCAAGGAAGAATTCATCACTACTTCCCTTCGCCATCAATAGGCAGCAATAAACTAGTCACTATCAGAAAAGGGGAAACATTTAATTAAAGGCACAGGAGCCCTGGAAGTCAAAATAGTGTGTTGCTAGCTCACAAAGGGACACGGGTGGCGCTGTGGGTTAAACCACAGAGCCTAGGACTTGCCGATCAGAAGGGCGGCGGTTCAAATCCCCACGACGGGGTGAGCTCCTGTTGCTCGGTCCCTGCTCCTGCCAACCTAGCAGTTCAAAAGCACGTCAAAGTGCAAGTAGATAAATAGGTACTGCTCCGGCGGGAAGGTAAACGGTGTTTCCGTGCGCTGCTCTGGTTCGCCAGAAGCAGCTTAGTCATGCTGGCCACATGACTCAGAAGCTGTACGCCGGCTCCCTCGGCCAATAAAGCGAGATGAGCGCCACAACCCCAGAGTCGGTCACGACTGGACCTAATGGTCAGGAGTCTCTTTACCTTTACCTAGCTCCCAATGGAGCTGCAGTTGCTCTCATTGGGTAGAGGGAATCATTTTAAAAACGGTGAAGGAAACATAGTAAACACTGGGTTGTAACAATCTTAACAATTTTGCTTTCCAGATTCTCCATAAAAATGGGAAAAAGGATGGCAATTGCAGAAAAAAGGGCTAGTGTCAAAGTAACTTGCATTTCCAAGCGCATATAAGTTTCACCTATTGAGCTGCATGAAAAGTGCCACCACTGCTGAATTCCAACCACAATCAACCTCAAGAAAGCATTCTCAACTAACTAACTTTCACAGATCAGGAAAAATTTAAGAGAATTGTAATGTGGTTAATGGAAGGAAGCTATAGAAAGCAAGTAGTTTTCCTGCAGTTATGTATTCAGCCACAGGTGCAAGAATGTTATTTCCCCCAAAATGGAAGAAGAGGTTCTGACGGCAGAAGAGTGGATACAGAAGTTAATGGACTATGCAGAAATGACAAAACTTACCAGGAGAATTAGAAATCAAGATTTAAAAAAAATAAGAAAATAATGGAAATGGTTTATTGAGTATTTACAAACAAACTGTAAACAGATTAAGATATTGGCAGGATTAATGTAAAAACCTGCAGTTTCAATATATATCGGATATATATGGGAATAGATATAAAAGAATATGTTGAGATAATTTGGTGTATGCAGGAAGATGAAAAAAGAACCACAGAAAGAGGGGGAAGGGAGTCGGAGTTTGAAATGTTAAAATTATGATTGAATAATTGTTGTAATAGATATAACTGAAAATTGAAAAAATAAAATAAAATAAAATAAAAGTTTTACTGCAGAAAATCAAACTTTGCCCTATAAAGGAGCACAAATTTTAATTAATAAAGCAAGTGGAAAACATTTTAGAGGTGCCTCTTGCTAAAAACATGGGTCGGGCAGGAGATCCAGGGCCCACTGCAAAAACCTGGGGTGCAGGCACCCTGGTCCATCCCATAGCAACACCCCTGGATTTTGGGAGTGATCATATAGGTTAGAAAGGCTCACTTGGCAGGGGAGAAGCTTTGGGAAGGGCTGATGTTCAGCCAGGGCTCGGGCCTGGAAGTCGTTTTCAAGACCAGTGCTCCGTTCTGAAATACACCAGGCAATTAGGAAGGAGAGACCCTCTGGGAATGTTTAACATTAACTTCTTGACCACTGAGCAAACACAACTTGCTCTCGTACACGCATCTGGGATGTGAAGGGGAAAGGCTTCCAGGCCAGGAAGTGCAACTCCCAGGACAGGCTTCGGCCCAGGTACTGATGATGCTAGAAGTGAAGCAATAGGCACTAGACACATCTGTTCACTGTGGTGGGTCTCCATGGCTGATCCCCAAGTTCTCTCCCGCAAGCCAGGAACCCCAGTCCTAAAAAGCCCAACCCTTTAACCAGATGCAGCCCTGCAAACTTGAGGCACTGTGAGGTCGGCAGCCGAGGAAAACCCATATGTGAACTTTTGTCCGATCCTTGCTCCTAGTTATTCCTGGCTGTCCCGCCCATCCCTGTCTCAGCAGCACTGTGAGTCAGACGGGATGGAACAGCTTGCCCTCCCATGGGATGCCTGATGCCTGCCAAGGGTAGGGAGAATGTGGCGTTTTACAAGCTGCTTGCTCCAAGACTACAAAGAGGGTGCATTCCTGCATATGCTCTTATCACTTGAAGCACTGTTACTGAGGAGGAAGACTTAAGCAAAACCAAAGAAGGGAAGCCTGAGAAATGCACAGAAGAAATAGCCATAGTTACCCAATGGAACAAACCAAAGGCCTGTTTACATGATTAGAAGTCCTGGGATAGCCACTTTTGAACTCTGGGAATATATTTACATGCTCTAGGAGCGAGGATGAAATAGCTTGGAAGAGTGTCAGTGATGACCCTTAGGATCCCCTCTTTCATTCCAGGGTAAGTGACCATGAGAACAAGAGGAGTGTGGTTGTCTCTGGTGGGGAGCCTTGACAATCCCCCAGAGAAATACTGTGACCTGTGATTGAATGACTCTGTAAGATAAGACAGGGCAGGAGTGTGGCCTAGCTACTCACAAATTTATTTCTGACATTTGTATTATCTCTTTCCTCCAATGAGCTTAGGTCAGTGTTTCCTGCAGGTCTCCCTTTCGGCAGCTGAGCAGATTCAGACCTGCTTGGCTTTATTTTATGTGTTTGTTTATTAAATTTGTAAATTTGTATTTATTCGTAGATCTCAGGGTGGTATAACCCCCCCACACACACAATATAACAAACACAAAATACACAAGAGAAATAAGAGGAACAAACAAATCAATAATACCCCCCTCCCGCAACACATTTAATAGTGTACCAGGTGTTAATCAGCCAAAGGCCTGGTTGAAGAGGAATGTTTTTGCCCAGCGCCTAAAGGTGTATAAATGAAGGTGCCAGCCGAGCCTCCCTGGGGAAAGCATTCCAAAATCGGGGAGGCACTGCTTTCTAATCCTAGATGGCATGGGACATGCACTCCATACGTAGTAGCTAGAACCACTTTCTTCTTGGGTATTACACATTCCTGGCCCAAACTTGGCACTGAAAACAGGCTCCAAAGTTAAGCTACAGCTCAACTTAAGCCAAAGCTCTGTGCATGCTTAGGGACCATTTGTTATGACTACTGCTGCTTTACACAACCATGATGAGTGTAGGGCAGGAGTGAGGAGCCTCAGGCTCAGGGGCCAAATGTGGCCCTCAAGGCCTCCCTGTCTGGCCCTTGGGAATTTCCCCAGACCACGCTTCCTCTCCCCAGCCTCTCTTAAGTATTTTTGATGGGCTAGAATGTGCCCTTAAACTATGATAACGCCTCCGACCTGCCCAGATGAAGCAATGCATGTATGCGGGTGTGCATAGGAACCGCTGACTCGGTTGTGAGGCCTACTAAATAAAGTAAAGGATCGCATCTGTCTCCCACCCCTTCTGCTTCTCACCCTACCCTCCACTGGCATGTGCTCAAGATTGCCCATGAGACATTGCAGGCTGAAACAGCTTCCCTCCCCTCTGGTGCAGAGGGGCAAGCTAACAGTCTGCTCGCCACAAGTTGCCTAGAGAAAACTGCCATCCTGTGTGTCATCGGTTTTTCTAAGTTGCAGCCTTATAATCAGTGGCCCTGTGCTTCCACCTCCAGCCACGCATGTGGATGGTGTCCGTCTGCAGCCGAACACCTTTCTGATCACTCCATCTACCCATCCTTCCGACACTTTGGCAGACTTCTGAGATCAAGCCAGAAGAAGAAGAAGAAGAAAAAGAAGCAAGCCAATGTGAAGCTGAGAGGGGTGTAGGTCAGGAGTGGGGAAGTGGGGGAGGCGGAGGCATAACGTGGCCTGGACACAGAAGTCTTTGTGGAGATTTCCAAGCATTCCGTTTGAAAACACTTCATATATCAAGTGCAAGTCCCTTCTCTTGGTACAGGCAAAACGAATCAAAGGGGGCCATGGGCCAGCTGAATGGGGGTGGCGGGGGAGGAGCAAGGGTTATTGGCTCCCTCCCACCCTCCTCCTTCACTTCCACCTACCCACCTCCTCCTGCCTGTCACAGAACACCCTTTGTTGTAACTTGCTACACGCTTGCCATGAAAAAAGGTGGCGAAGGCGGCAATCTTTACGCATTGTTCCACCAAAGTCAACAAGATGCGTGCAGGCATATTATAGCTTCATCCTGAGGAGTAGAGGGGTTCATTTGCCATCAAAGCCTTTGCAAGGGCCACAGCTCTCAAACACTCAATCCGGTCCGGCAAAGGGGGAACGATTTGTTATCAGGACCTCTTTGGTTGTTTGCTAAATGTTGGTGCTAAGCACGGTTCTTAGGAAAAAGTTGGACCTCTGATTGCACCTTCTTAGTAACATCAGAGATAACCTTTGTGGCAAAGGGAGAAAGAGAAACTCAGGTTTTGTGTCAGACTGGTTTTGCAAATAAGTGCAAATTAATGTATCAGTCCAATTAGAGATGGAAGAACTGATAGTTGCAGATTTTCTCAGTTTCTTCTCTTTCCAGCCTTAAATTCAGTTCTCCACATTTCTGCCTTGATTTGTGAATTTTTTTAAAAAAGACGTCATCATGAAAATTCATCGGCGTTTTAGCGCAAATTTCTCCTTATAGACTTTTGTATGCTATTTTGCCTCATGTACACGGTTCCCCCCAAGCAATTTCCCCTAATATAATGCAGAAAAAGAGAAGTGAGCAAAATAACATATGGCAACCCTGCTGGAACAGGCCAGTGGCCTGCCTAGTCCAGCACCCTGTTCTCACAGTGGCCTCCCAGATGGCTATGGGAAAACCACAAACAGGATCAGAGCACAAGAGCTGAACCCCATTCAGGACCAGGACCAGAGCTGAACCCCATTCAGCCTTCCTGGGGTTTCCAACAACTAGTATTCAGAAGCATTACTGCCTCTGACCTAGCTGCATTCAAAGTCTGTAATGTGTACACTGCATACCGAAGCTATGCTCCGATGAGTCCTCCTGCAACACTTGAAGGAGCATGGAGAAGTATACCATGTTCTAAGAGGGCACTATTATAGCCAGCTGTATCTATCTGGGAAGACAAAAGAAGCTATTTGAAATCCTAGAATCACCTGTAATGTCTGTCACTGGATCCTGCCACTGATGCTTTTGTTTTTTAAAATCTTCTGGGGTGGTTTGTCCACCTTTGGTCCCCACCCTGCCCTCAGCTTTCACCTGATTTTAAGGCTGCCACTTAGCAGAAAGGTAGTATTATACATGGCATCAACCAACATAGTTATGTGTGTGCTGAATAAGGTGAATGCAAAAGTGGTGGGTGGAGGGGGAAAGCTAAACTCTTCCCTCACAACCCACCAGCTTTGCTCTTTTCCCCCATCACCTAAACTCTGAAGCCAGAAATAACCTAGACTAGGAAGAAAGAAGGCCGTGGGATGAGGATGGCGATAGGTATAAGAGATGGGCAAGTGGAGGGCTAAAGGCTCATCCAGACTTCCTTTTTGTGTAGTGTTTTTTGGCACAGGTATGCATTCTGAAGCTTCGTGTCCGAGTGTTTTTCTTTTTGCTCCAGTGCTTTCCCCAAGAAAACCCGCTTTTTACTGCTGAAAAGAAAATTCCACAGAAAACCTGAATTGTCGTTTGTTCTGATTCAGCACGAAGAGCAGATTTTCCTAGGGAAAACGGGGTGGGGGTGGGGAATGTGAACTGGGAAAGCGCAGACCTCTGCCTAGAAAGCACAGGGCAAAAGATATGTGTGGATGAGCCCCCAGTTAATGTTTCCACCTGATACGTCTCCCCTGAAATACAAAGAGCCCCACTAGATCAGGCCACAGGCCCACCTAATCCAGCATCCTGTTGTCAGTGGCCACCCAGATGCCTATAAGAAGCCTGCAAGGACATGTCTGTTAACCCCACTCTCCTCACTTGCGAGTTCCAGCAACTAGTATTCAGAGGCCTTCATCCGCATGCCCAAATTAAGCAAACATAAGGTTGGGAAATCAGCCCTGAGTGCTCACTGGAAGGATAGATTGTGAAGCTGAGGCTCCAAGAGAAGACTCCCTGGAAAAGACCCTGATGCTGGGAAAGATGGAGGGCACAAGGAGAAGGGGACGACAGAGGACGAGATGGTTGGATAGTGTTCTCGAAGCTACCAGCATGAGTTTGACCTAACTGCGGGAGGCAGTGGAAGACAGGAGTGCCTGGCATGCTCTGGTCCATGGGGTCACGAAGAGTCGGACACGACTAAACGACTAAACAGCAGCAACAACAACAACGTTGGGAACCTGTAACCCAGGCATTGCTATGCACAAACCTGGCACAATTTCTAAACAACAACCAAGCAAAGACTAAGCATGCCCCCAACCCAATGTAAAAAACAGCCTACTCAACCATTACAGGAAAAGAAAAAACAAATGTAGTTTGGACAGGAGACTGCATGCAGAGCTTGTGCTGTACCAAGTACAGCCATGCATGGGGCCCACAATAAAAGCTGATGTTATGAAAGAAAATGTACTGGAATTGCATTAGTGTGGGCACAGCTTTACAAGAATTGACGTTAGCTAGCTTGGGGCCAGGCCAGACATTATTTGCAATGCTTGAGCCTTGACATACACGAACCAAGCCTGATAGGGTCCAGTAAGGAAATGTTTCCCAGTGAAACAGGTCAGATGAAGGTATGTGGTTTTTTTGGTTCAAAATACTAAAATGGCCACAATAGCAGGAGTCGGAATCAGAGTGTCCAGTATTCTGTTAAGAGTAGAGTCCAAGGCAGAATCTAAGCCCAAAAAGCTGCTCAAAATTGAGTGGCCATTTACACACACCCCTCCCTGCCAAAAAAGAAAACACATCACCAAAAAAAGAAAAAGAGGAAATAGGTTTGTATAAAATGCATAATTACTATAATTTAAATAGGAATGCAATATATCTAACCATGGAGAGAAAGAATCTGACCAGGTGGTCTGTGGGACTGCTCAGGCTGCTGTGCAAGGACTCAGTATTTATGGTCAACCTGAAGGTCCCTCCTTTCCCTTCTCATGGTTCTTTATCCTTAAAGTGGACCTGGATTGGAAAGTTGAGGCCTGCCCTCTGTAAAGTAAGGCATGTGAGCTCTCTAGTTTAAAGGAAGATGGTGCCTCAAGAGGATACACTCTTAAGTGCATAGGGCAGGCAAGTTGAAAGTCTGTTTGGGGGGCTTAATCTGGCCCGCTGGTCAGTTCAATCCGGCCCCTGTGACAGTTTATTTCCTGGGGTAAAATCCTTAAAAAACCTCAACAACTTCAACCCTAAAAAAACCTCCACAACAACTCCAATCCTAAAAAAACAACTTTTGGGTAAAATCATAAAAAAGCTCAACAACTTCAATCCTAAAAAAAGGTTTTCAGCCTTGAATGAAAGAATTTATTAATACGGTCACAGACCAGCATCGGTTTACAGCCTTGGTCGGCCCTTTGGTTGGCTCTTCATCAAATCTGGCCCCCTTTGAGAAAAGTTTGGACACCTCTGGCATAGGGAAAAGTTCAGATAATGAAGGAAGAGCAAGACAATGGTCTGGAGAAAGAGACCATGTGTCTGTACCAACCAATCAAAGGTAAGTTTGAACCTCTTTAACAAGATGCAAGTTCTCATAGGCAGTGTGCAGGGGGGCAATGGAGGAAGCTATATTGTACAGTAGTCTCATGCTCTCCTCTGTAGATGCAGCTGGTCCGAACCCACTTATGGAAGTGGGGGGGGGTGTCACTGTGGATAACTTACTAAGGCAGCTCATGTTGCTGCAGTGACCACAAAATCCAGCAGAACTTTAAAATTTTACGTTAGAAAAAGGCTCTGAAATAGGAATAGACGATAACAAATCCCCTTGAAAAGCAATGTGGAATCTGTACTGAATCCTCCCTTTTGTCCATGGTGTAGGGGGAGGGAGGGAGGGAGGGAATCTTATAAACTCCAGTGAAGTCCACTGCACACACACCACATATCAAATGGTATTCCCCTCACAGACACACCTCCTCCCTTCTCAGCCTAGGTAATTGGAGACAGAGCGTTGGCCTCTGGGCTGAGTGGAGGATCCTTTGTTCCCCTTTCTGGGGCCTTGTTTTTCTGCCTCTTGTGAGGCTAATCCAGTGAGAGACAGACACATAGACACATGGAGCCTTGCTCCAGAGCTTACTGGCTAAACGTATAGTCAACACTGAAAAATTACCTAACAATGAGCTGGAGTGGGCAAGCACATTAAAGCTTTTGCACTCGGGCATTTTAAGCTCAGGCCACTGGAAGCCAAGACTGAACAAAAAGAAATGGAAACCCAACTGTAGCTTTGGCTCATTTATTGTGCATTCACTCTGAAATTTCCTGCCAATCAGACTTCTCATGTATAATGTGATCTGTAGATCCCACTTGGCCAAGCCCTGCAAGATCCCCATTTTTCTGCACAGAGTGGGTCCTCGTGGGTTTTCATTCACAGAATGCAGAGCAGTGGAGCTGCTTTCAGTACACCGCACCCTGGTGCATATGGACTTAACAGGTGCTCCAGTCCTTAAGCACAGGGAGCGTCTGCAAGGATATGGCTCACATGAGATTCTTGTATTTTCAGCTTTCATTTGAAAGAAAAATAATAATGGGAAAACAACTAGCTAATATATTGGAAGAGAATAAGGAAAAGTGTGCAGAGAGTATTGTACCCTAATGGACAGTAGGAAGCAAACCGGCTCCCACCATACAGTGTTATGATAAATGACTGCGAAAGTAATGGGATAGCTGACAAGCATTAGAGATTTGTGTGAATAATACAATTATTATTTTTTGTATCATTTTATTAGGTTATTACTTTTTCTGGTTGTTCTCTTTCATTTTCTACAACCCCAGAATCTCAGTGTACTATCTCTCACCATACATTTTTGAGTACTGCAGTTACTGTATTCACACAGCATCTCTGCCCCATTCATGGAGGAATTGCTAAATATGGGGCACCCAGGCCTAGGGATTGGGGTGTTACCCTAAAAGCTGAGCACAATCTAGAAAAAATGTGTGTGTGGTTCCAAGTGCCCATGAGGGCTTTCGTCTTGCATTTCTTAAACTGCACCACTGTGTTCTATGTGTTACTTTTCAAGAGCAGTTTTTATAAGACATGGTGAGGTCTGATATTCCAAAAGAAAAAGGCAGAATTTGCTGAAGCATCTTAAGCTGTTCCCTGTTTTGTGGACAACACACACTGACACAAGGATACATACACCACATTCCAAGAGCATATACTGCTTGTGTCAGAGTTAAATGATTGTTTGAAATGCTAAACATCATATCAGCTGGCTGAAAACTGTGTATGTGAAGGGGATTTGGATTGTGGGTATGTGCAACCTCCCTTCCGCTACTTTCAAATCTTGCAAGATGAACCACAGACTGTCTGAGACACGCATGCCAAAAAAGCAAATATATTTTCTTTGGCATCAAAGTGATGAGTGAGAAGGGAAGCCATTTGTGATCAGATCAAAAATGCTTGTTTAGAGCTGGGGAAATATGGCTTGAAAGTCTGGGGGCTGCACCAGTGTGATGTAAGGATTTGAGACCCAACCAATCTCACTAAAACGTCAGATTTTACGCTGGAAAGAGATGCAAAGAGCAACATAACATAATATAAAATAAAAGTAAAATCTCAGGAGATGAAGGGAGTGGAAAAATGCTAGGAACACATTCAGTGGAGTTTAGCCAGATCATCCCAAGGTACAAGGAGGTGAACTGCAAAAAGAAGAAAAATGGGAGGAGCCAGGCAGGCTGTAGGCTCTAGGGTCTGAGGCCAACCAGTCTGTGTGTGTGTGTGTGTGTGTGTGTGTGTGTGTGTGTACGTATTAGGGAGTGGGAGTGTTGAAAGCATCAGATATGGCAAAGAAAGTTAATTCAATGGCTGAGTTTTTCTGACTCTACCACATTCGTATTGTTATAGCTGAGGCACTTCAGTCAGCGAATATTAAAAACTAATAAACGGTGGTATTTAGATAATGTTTGAGATATGAAGGGAAAATACAAGCTGCAGATGTGTGTCAGACAAGGAATTCGTGGGCTAGCTTATGCAAACCAGCCTGGCCAAGTACAGAGCCACTGAAAAACAATGGGGAACTGAGCCAGTGAGGACCACTGGCAATGAAAAAAACTGTCCTTCCCACCCTCATCCCAAGCAGTGGACAGAGATGGGAGAATTGGCAGGTTGCCAAGGTGAGGCAGGGGCATGATGTCACAGGAAGATCTGTCCTTTTTGAAATATAATGGTTTGTTGGGAAGGAATGGGGCAGAATTCTATGGGCTGCTACGGAGGCGATAAGCAGGAAGAAAGAGGTGGTGTGTAGAATGGCTCTGAATGCAGTGACAGGTGGCAGGAAAGGACAAGCTATTCCTAAGAATGCTATAAACTACATTTCCTTCATGTACACTCAGATTGTACATATATGTTAACAAACGATATTTTTAAAGACACTGCTGACTCCGCTGCGCCTTATTTCTCCCCAGGATCACAATACCTCAAGGACAGTCTCTCCCCAAATGAACTAACCCAGACCATGGGACCCAAGGTCCTTCTTTGTGTGCCCCCTCCAAAAGAGGTCTGGAGTGTGGCAACACAAGAACAGGTCTTTTCTTCAGTGGCTCCCCAGGGGATGCTGTCCCCAGGGAGGCTCGCCTGGTGCCTTCATTACATATCTTTAGGCACCAGGCAAAAACGTTTCTCTATAACCAGGTCTTTGGCTAATTAAACATTCCATGGTTGTTTTTTTTAATGTCTTTGTGGGAGAAGGGTCATTGGTTTGTTTTTGTTATATATTTTGTGTTCTCATTTTGGAACTTTATGTTGTGAACCCCCCTGTGATCTTCGGATGATGGGCAGTATAATCAATCAGTCAATCAATCAATCAATCAATCAATAACAACCTGTTACCATGTCCATGGGGGGAGAGGGCAAACGGCTAAGAATACATGCAGCTGGGTGGTTAAGAATGCATGTGGGCAGGTGAAATTAATGCAGAGCAACCTATAAAGGTATTAAATACAGGTATTATTCATATGTGCAAATCCATTTAATTGTATGAAATAATTATAAAGTGCATTATACAATATGTACTCAGTTATTCCAGTGCTTTTGCCAAAACATGAGAAGCCAGGAGCAGGTTGACTTCTTACTGAGGAATCAGGTAGAAGACAGACTGTACTATCTTCCTTGTATATCCACAAGCTCCAATGAAAGCTAAACATTCAGAAAAGGAGCCTAGAATGATAAGTTAGTGAAGCATGCAGGCTAACATACTTACCTCAGATTGGCTTTTAAAGAAAAGTCTCTTTTTGGTTACTTGTCATCCCCAAAGGTAACAAAGGCTGTGCGCACAGCAACCCACTTGTAGCACAAGTGTAAATTTTTCTCCATCTGGAATCATTCATGTTCATCCTCAACATGCTGCTTTATCAATCTAAAATGATTCTAGATCCTGCCATCCAGGAGTGGGTGTGGTTACTTGATACACATTTGAAACTCCTTCCCTTGATGAAGCTATCCACACCTTTTCCTCCCTACAAATATCCCAGAAGAACAAAGAAGGAGGTGGTGATTGCTGTTTTGGTATATGCACACCCACAATGCCATTACACAAATGTGGATACACACACCCCTCTGCCAGGACTGCTTACATCTATTTTCAAATAGATGCACTACAGGGTAATGCAGACTTAATCTGCAATGAGCTTTTATTTTCTGAATGAAACTAGTTTCCCAAGAAGTGCTTTTCAGCAGCAAAAACATGCAGTAGATCTAGATTGTGTGTGGACTACATAGAAAAAACAAGTACTTCATTTCCATTGATTTGATTCTAGAATAATATGTGTGTCCTAAGCCCCCCCCCCAAAGCCCACTAAGTACTGAGCATGCTCAGTAGCCACAGAATGTTTAATGTCACTCAAAAGAAAAAGAAAATGGAAAAATGGGAGTGAGGAGTGAAAAGGCCTGCTTGGACACCTTGTTTCTTATAGTATCCTGAGAGGGCATGGTTGGCTAGCAGGCAGAAACCTGAGAAAAACACTTCTGCTGTAAAGTGAGGATACACAGCAACATTTTATGGTAGGTCTCACTTAATTTCAAAGTACACCCCACAGGAAATTAGATGGCCCAACCTCTCCTGATAGGGGCTGAGTAGGAGAACGCTGAAACCTTCTATGGGGGTTCACAGCATACAAACCCTCCCTCCTCCCCACACAGAACCTGCTATAATGATGACCATTTTTGCTAGTGAAATAATTGCAGATTATGTCCTTTTTTCTTTTCTTTTTTACCCCATGGCAACTTATTGAGTTGATTGAAATCATATGCTTAGAGCCATGCAATTGTAATTATTCCCAACTTGCCCTGGTAGGATTTAGATATAAGTAAATCTAGGATCCTGACCCCAATGCTTAAATCCCTTGTCTTTGTTCTTGCCCCAATATTGGCAGATGAAATGAGTGCCTGTTCTAATCAAGGTTGTTGTTGTTTTTGTTTTAAAAAAACCTTCCTTTCGCCCACCCATGACTCATACTCTGATTCTAGATACATTTGCTCAGCAGTAGGTCCTGCTTAACACAATGAAACTTATTGGGGGGGGGGGAGTGTGCAAACGACTTCTTTGTTAATCTTCTTTTCCTAAGGCTAAGCATACCTCTTTCCATTCCAGCTTTCCTTGCTTTTCTTTACAGTTGTTTTCTCAGTTCTTCCTAATGCCAATGTCCCTCTGGGACTGCAAACTTGGTTCCAATTCTGAGGCCTAGAGAATAAGAGAACAGGTGAATTGTCTGTCTGTTACTGATTGAACCAAAGTCTGTATGTATAGGGTACAGCACAAGTATTTCAGTTCTACAGATAAGCATTTCTTGAAAATGTGCAGCTCTCTTGTGCCAGAAAAATGTATCTCGGATACTTTTGTACCTGCATGTAAGGGGGAAGAGAAATTTCCAGAGAGGAGCTCCAAGTGTTGTGTAAAGAAAAGGGAAAAGCTCCCATTAGTGATAGACAATGATCATGCTATTGCCATTTACGCCTTAAGAGTCTTTCAGACTAGACTGCTGCAATGAGATTTATGGAGGGTTGCTTTTGAAGTCGGTCTGGGAAATGCAGATAGTATAAAACATCAGCACCCATCTGCTGACAGGTATGGTTAAGCTAGGTAATAACCTATAACACCTGTTCTGAAAACTTTGTAATGGTTACAGGTTGTATCTGGGTCCACTTAAATATTATCATCTATCAGGAACATCGTCTCTTCTGCAGTGTCTCCCGGAACTGTGATAGTGTGATAACATGCTTCCCTGAAAAACCCACTGGTGTTCTTCCTTAGCCTCTCCAAACTTTTGGAAGTTGGGTGTTTTCTTATTGTTGTTTTTGTAAGTGATTTTAGTTAGTGTTTTATTTCATTTTGTTTTATTTTTATACTTTGGATTTTTGGCAACCACCCTGAGCTCTGTTCTTCTTAAAATCTAGAAATACTGGTAATAAACAGAAGGAAAAAACCTGGACAGCACATTCTGCCACTCTGTCTTTGGAACATGACTAAGGACTATCAGTTTGCATAATCTGCCTAAAACTCTGAAGCAGGGTGGGAAGCCTGTTATTTTGCAGTTGGGAAGTCTACAATACTTTTGGATTTAACTGGTAAAACTTGGTTGTGGACTAACTGAGCCAGGTTGTCTCAAACTAGCAACACCATTTCTGGCAATTTGTACATATTTTATAGGGTAGGCAGTGTTATTTTCACATCCATTTACAAAATATTTTTGTGAGGAAGTGGGGAAGAGTAAGAGGATTTGGGGGCAGCCAAGTTGAGTATGAATGTGTGTGTAAGTACATCTAATTCTGCATTGATTAGGCCTTAAATCTGGGTTTGAGAACTTCAATGCTCTATACTGTGGCAAAACCAGAAAAACTGGGAAAACCTAGCCAACTCCCAACTGAGGCTCACAGAAAATTCCTATACTGATGATTTAAAAAAGGATTGGACACAAATCTAGAATCAAGCACTAAAATTTGCCTTTGCTTCTAGCACCATCTGCTGTCTGTTCTGATTCCCAGCCTGTACAGTATATACTTCACATATTTTTAACTGTTTCCCCCATGTTTCAAGAGACTATTAATTGAAACATATGCATAACAATAGTTAAAATCAGTTTTAACAAATGACAAATGACTAACGGAGGTTAGTCAGGATGCTATGCAAGTTTACGACACTATCTAAGTGGTGATCCTATCACAGTTATATGTCTAAGTGGTAACAGGATCACTCATGAGTCCCCTTGCACAAGTAAATGCAAAATATGTGTTGGTAAACTCTAGGAAACTTGATTATGGTGCACTTTATGTAGGATTGCCATTCAGGGTTCCCCCCCCCAAAAAAAAATCCAGTTTGTACAGAATGCACCAGTTAGGCTACTAACTGGGACTAGTTACACTGAACATACCTTGCCAGTTCTTAAAAAGCTACACTGGTTGCTGCTCTGTTTCTGGACACAATTCTACTCTTTGCTGGTAAAGGTAAAGGGACCCCTGACCATTAGGTCCAGACATGGCCGACTCTGGGGTTGTGGCGCTCATCTCGCTTTACTGGCCGAGGGAGCAGGCGTACAGCTTCCGGGTCATGTGGCCAGCATGACTAAGCCGCTTCTGGCGAACCAGAGCAGCCCACGGAAACGCCGTTTACCTTCCCGCCGGAGCGGTACCTATTTATCTACTTGCGCTTTGATGTGCTTTTGAACTGCTAGGTTGGCAGGAGCTGGGACCAACCGACGGGAGCTCACCCTGTTGCGGGGATTCGAACCGCCGACCTTCTGATCGGTACTTGCCTATAAAGCCCTAAGTGGCTTGAGATCTGGGTTCCTAAAAGGACTACAATATAACGTCTAATTTCAGGGCTGGGTGGGGGAGGACACCAGAGACAGCAAGGAAGACATCTGCAGGCACATGTGCCCCTGTGGGTATCATGCTGGACAGAAATTCAGATACAATTGCATATACCGTCTTTTTCGCTCTATAAGACGCACCAGATCACAAGACACACCTAGTTTTTGGAGGAGGAAAACAAGAAAAATAATATTCTGAATCTCAGAAGCCAGAACAGCAAGAGGGATCGCTGTGCAGCGAAAGCAGCAATCCCTCTTGCTGTTCTGGCTTCTGAGATAGCTATGCACCCTGCATTCGCTCCATAAGATGCACACACATTTCCCCTTACTTTTTAGGAGAGAAAAATTGAGTCTTATAGAACAAAAAATACGGTACTTCAGAACAGCACATAGGGCTCCATCCATGCTACAGGATAGAGATACTGGTGCCTTAGAAAGAGTCGATACTGTACATATCTGTGCCAAATCCCACTTGGGCCCTGAAGGGGTTAATATATACAGTGGCACCTTGGGTTACATACGCTTCAGGTTACATACCCTTCAGGTTACAGACTCCGCTAACCCAGAAATAGTGCTTCAGGTTAAGAACTTTGCTTCAGGATAAAAACAGAAATCGGGCTCTGGCGGCATGGCGGCAGCAGGAGGCCCCATAGGCTAAAGTGGTTCTTCAGGTTAAGAACGGACCTCCAGAATGAATTAAGTACTTAACCCAAAGTACCACTGTACTCCACCATCACAAGCAACATTTCCATTAGACAACAGTCAACCAGCTACAAATCCACCTAACAGTTACCTCATCCAGCCCTTATTTTACCAGCTTCTCTGCAAGAATATCATGGGGGAATTACTAAACTCAAGATACACTATGTCCACAGCATTCCCCTAATCCACTAAGCCTGTAACTCTATCAAAAAAAGAAATGAGATTTGTCTTGCATGACTTGTTTTTGAGCAACCCATGCTGGGTCTTAGTAACCACAGCATCCTTTTCTAAGTGCTCACACACAGACATAATGTTTTATTATCTGCAATGGATGATGGTATCATGGGGCCTGGCAGTGACAAACCAGGAACAAGACCTTGGGTCACAGTAGCTAGCTTGAAGATGTTGACCCAGTATATGGCAGCTGTGGAAAAGGCAAATTCTGTGCTAGGGGTTATTAGGAAAAGAATTGAAAGTAAAACTGCCATGTTATATAAATCTGTATCACAACTGCATTTGAAATACTGTGTATGATTCTCAACACCTCACCTCAAACAGGATATTGGAGGGTTGGAAAAGTATAGAAATGGGCAACCAAAATGATGGAGAAACTTCCCTATGAGAAAAGGTTGTGGCATTTGGGATTTTTTCAGTTCAGAGAAAAAGCAAGTAAGAGGTGACACGAATGAAGTTTATGTGTGGAAGGTGTTAGTTTTTTTGCCTTCTTTCATAACATTAGGCCCTTGCAAAACTGAATGTCAGGGCAGATATAATAAAGTACTAGCACTTCTTCACACAGTGCATAAACTACGGAACTCACTCCCACATGAGGACAGTGAGGGAGGATTAGGAGGATAAAGCTATCTATTAGTGGTTACTGGCCATAACAACTGTATTCTACGTCCAAGGTCTGAGGCAGTATCCTTCCGAATACTGGAAACCACGGTAGGGGAGAGTGCTCATGCGTTCAGGTCCCACTTGCGGGGTCCCCATGGGCATCTGGTTGTGAAAACAGGACGATGGACTAGTTGGGCTACTAACCTGACCCAGCAAGCCTCTCTTAGGCTTTTATGTGACTCGTCTCTGGCCCTGTGGAGACCCCTAAAATGGTCAAGGTGCAGTGGGACTTTCCCCATAGCAAATCCTGCACACAGTGTATATGCAACATCTTTCCTTTTCACATTTATTTTTATTTTTTGGGGGGGTGGGGAGGAGAATATAGGGCTGAATCTTAGTAGCCCAAGCGAAATCTTTCGCTTGCCCGCAGGCACAAACACTGCACCACAGCCCTGCTCCTGCCTCAGTCCTTCTCACAGTTCCCCTTCCCCATGCTATGCATTCACCATCTGTGGGTTTACCTCAGGTGTTTTTTGTTTGTTTTTTTGTTCAGTTCTTTAGAGTGACTGGGGAAACTCAGCCAGATGGGAGGGGTATAAATAATAAATTATTATTATTATTATTATTATTATTATTATTATTATTATTATTATTATTATTATTATTATTATTATATTTAAAATTCCGTTTTTAAATCTACCCGCTTCTCTCTCTCAATCCCACCACATATTTCCTCAAGCTGCTTCCCCCTCACACTCCTAGCCCCCTCTATTTTTTTCGAGCGGGAAAAGGCTTGAAGCTTCCACTCCAACCGCCTTTTTGCTTATCACCGGGTGAACAAACCACTTTCCCGGCTTCTCATTGGGCAGGCGGCGACGCGTCCAATCGCGCGCCAGGTGTCCCTCGGTCCGCTGAATGGGGTAGGCGGAAAGGGGCAAAAAACAATGGAGAGGTTGCGATTGGACGCGCGGGCTGCCCAATGCGCAAAGAAGCCGGCGCCGATCTGGGGGTTTGGAGGAGGAGGAGGAGGAGGAGGAGGTGGTGGTGGTGTGCCCTATATGAACATGGGATTGGCCCACCTCTACGGAGACGGACGTCGGCAACCGCCAGTTAACGCGAGCAGGGGGAGGGGAGGCGTGCTGGAATCACACTTTTGCCTCGGGCTCGCCCTCTATTGGTGGCCCTGAGCTCCATACCCTCGTGGTTAAATGTCTTGAGACCTGAGGGAGGAGGAGGCGGGCCTACGGGGGAGGAGAAAAGGGAGCGGAGGGAGGAAAGTCGGCGCCTTATTGGCCGCCCGGCTTCGGGTGCCGGCCAATCGCGCGGTGGAGGGAGAACCTCGGCGGGCCCCTTCTCTGCCACCCGGCCCTCCCCTCCCCTCCCCCCTCCCTGTCAGGCTTGGTAACGGCTGCCTTGGCTGTTCTCGCAGCGCCGTCAGAGCCAGTCTGGGCTGCAGGGTGAAGGGAGCTACCACGCCCCCCTGCGCGGTCATGGCGGGGGCAGCGCGACGCCCCTCTTTGGCCCCTGGTTTCCCTTGAAGAGGGGGCGGGTGTGTGTGGAGTGAGAGGCGCCCTTAAACCTGTGTAGGGAAGGGGATGGAGGTGAGGGGGTGGCCGAGCGGAGGGAGAGCAAGCGGCGGGGGTTGCTCTCTCTAGGGCGGGTAGGTTGAGGGGTGCGGGTCGCTGAGGGGGCAGAAGGGCCCAAGGGAGCCGCTGAGGGGGCGAGGAGTTGAGGCGCGGGGGGCGCTGTCGAAAGAGTGAGGGGTCTTGAAACGGGCGGGGGCTGCGTCTGGTGGGCTCCCCCTCCCCAGAGAGTGGGAAAGCAGCTCTTCCGAGTTAGGTTTGAATAGGAAGGTGGAGGGGGTGGTGGAAAGGGGTCGTCGGAAGGGGAGGAGAAACGGGTGTCGGGCTGAGGAAGCAAGGCGGGAGTGCGGAGGAATTTGGGGAAGCGGACGACTCGACAAGTTCGGCGTGGCCCTGGGATACCAGAACCGGGACACCCGGTTGTGTGGAACCAACTGTTGGCCAAGCCGTGTGTTTTTTTTTATTTTGTTTTCACATCACACTTTCCCCCCTCATCTGCCTGCTATTTCTCAGTTGTTCCTCGGCAGAGAAATGATTGCCTTCAGAACAGCGACACCTGTTTGGCTCTCAGTCGGCTTAGTTCCCGAAAAGCAGAATTTGAGAGAGTCAAAGGCACCTGTGAAGTTTCTCCCCTTGGCATATATATATATATATATATATATATATGATTGCAGATCAGGCCTCGTTGATACTTTGGAGAAATGGGGAGGGGTGTGTATGTAATAGACTGGTTCTCTCAAACTCAGCATAATAATGCAGTGTGTAGGCAATCCGAAGGGGGGGGGTGTTGGTATCTGTAAAACAAACAATTTAGATGTAGGTTAATTTGTCTTTCCACTTTTTTTGTCTCAGCCCAAAGTAGCATTCAGAGGCACCAGCCGCTATTTGAATAGTGCAGAGTCCAGTGGAAGACTGACGGATGTGTTCAATAACGTTATCATGACAGGTTGCAGCTCCTTCTATGATTGCTACAAATTGCAGGTTCAGTCAGTTTTTTATCAACTTGAGATAATTTTCTTTTAGAAATACATTAGAGAGTTTTCATAATAAAGCATTATGTAGCATTACACTATTAGCATGGTTCGATTTGATTTTACTGGCCTGATAATAAACACTGTATTTGAAATGCATTAGAGCTGCTTCTCATGTGATTTCTGTACTTGAGTAATAACGGTACTATAAATTAAAGTAAGTATCATGTTGGGGCGGGGGGGGAGGGGCACGCTCTTTATATGTTACTCTAGTTCTGTGGTATCCAAACTCCCATCCTCCAGGGCAACTTGAAAATTCCTCAGATTCTTGGCAGGCTACAATTATTTTTATGCCTGTTGTAGAAATTGCAGTACATTGTACTTGATTCTGTAGAATTTTTAATTTTTACCTTTATTGCTCCTTTTAGTTCTTATGTATTGTATTTGATTCATTGTATTATAATTTAAAGTTCGTCAGATTCAAATTGTAGTCCAGTAAAATACAATATAAGAAATAAAAGAAGAAATAAAAATACAATTAAAAATCAGTATGGAGTGACTATATCATCTTCCACCTTCAGCCACAAATTCAGACACGCTGCAGACCACCTGAATGCAGCTTGCAGACAACAGTTTGGGAACCCCTGCTGTACTCATAATGCTCATTTCCTTATCTGTGTCGTACGATGATATCCAGGAGGGCAGCGGTCTATAGTCAGTCTCCTGTCATATCCAGAAGAACTTGGAAGGAATGGGACTACATGAAATACTTACCCTTCTAATGTGTTACATTTCAACACTCACTTCTAAGTACATGATAACTCATTATAGTTGAACTTAAGTTAAACATATTTAAAAACTTGGGTGAAAAAGCATATGCCCATGTTTGAATGGCAGTTAACTCTATTATTGTCAAGTTCTCCAAGGAGTTCCAGAGTGGTGTGTATGGGCTTTCAAGCTGTTCTGAAAGGTAAAGAGTTCCTTTTTTCCCCAAACACTGCTTGGGCGTCTAGTAGAAGTATCCAATGTTTTCAGTGAATAGTGGACTTGCTTTCTTTTAAATTATCTTCACACCCCCAATTGCTGTATTAGTGTGGTGCCATGTCCTCTAGTTTGATGAGCTGATGTGCTGATGCAGCCCTGTAGATTGATGATCCAGGTTCAGAGGTAGTGTTTGACTGAATACCTGTTTCTGGGACAACAGTGTGGCAGGGCTGTTTCTTTCTTGCTCTGTTAACTAGATGGTCATTTAGTTTGAGCTAATTTGAGCTAGTAGGGTACCTCTTACTTTCTTGTAGAGCTACATCAACTGCCCTAGTAAGCTACCTATTGTATGGAGTGCTAGACAAATACAAATTGTGATATAGAGAGGAAGGTTCATACTTCTCCATACCATGAATGGCTAGCAGTGTACAAACACAAAAAGGACTTTCTCTGGCAGTACCTCATCTCTGAAACCCTTCTGAGGAAGACCAGGCATACTTTTTGCAAGCTATGTTCAGGAAGAATTTGAGTAATTTTTTATTTCTTAAGATCATTGGAAGGGGATAGGTATATATAGGCACTGTGGTTTCTATAACTAATCCTTAATTATTGAAAATTGTCTCAATGGATTTTATGTTGTTAGCTGCCTTCAGTACTCTTCAGGAAGAATAGATGGGGAATAAATTTAATTAATAAATAGCCCCATCTTTCAGTGAGAGAGTAGTACACAATATCTTAACTCCCTTCTGACTGCAACTGCAAATAAAATAATATATCCTTTAAAAATAAAATTTCTGAATAGCTAACTATCTTCCATTTGCTTCTCAGCTAAGCATCCAGTTCTGATAGATAATTTACAGGCATCCTAACTTTTAATGGGATTTAAAAGAAAGGTTTAGCAAATTCAGTTTAACACTTGCATATTAAAAGTTACTACTTATCAGATTGTCCATAATGAATTCGTGCAACCATAGTTGCTTCAAACATTTTCGTATTCTCACTTAGCCATGAATTGTCTAGCTCAGGTGGGCAGAAGGTAGATTACTATCTTCTGAAAGATCTTGGAGTAATCTGCTCCAAGTATAGTAGTTTGGCAAGTATATCTGATTCTCACTTGTTTAACAAATAAAGAAAGCTTGTGTGAGGGAAATGAGGGATTTTTAATGGAAAAGTAATGTAAACTTAGTTCTGATAGAAAAAAAAAGATTTAAAAGCCTGAAGTAAAACCTGCTTTAGGTCTTATACAAGTCTTGTCTCTTTAGCTCCTTAGCAGTTGGTATTGGTTGTTAGACTTGATGCTAGAATATAGAACTAGAAAATATTTCAAATTCATTTTTCCAAACATTAAAGAGAATTGTAAAATATTTTGTTCATTAAAAGTACTGTATAAATGATAATATATGTGAATGAACAGCCATGGAAACTGAACAAGCAATCATTTCACCAATTAAAATTCAATGCATAAGGCATAACTCCGTTTTCATTTTCAGGTATCACAGTGCACTTATAAGCTTATATTTCCCATGGAGACAGAAAGTGTTGTATACCACATAGGCTTAGGCATGCAGCATTACACACATTACTCTATTGCTGGATGTTTTCCCTGGACATCACACTTTCGTGCATCCAGTATACAATATTGGATTAGGATTACTTCATTGGGGTCATATGATGAACACATCGCTTTGACATACTTTACTCATTTACACAAGTAAAACTGATTGCACACTGGATTATTTAGTAATAAATGAAATCCAAATAGAATTCCCCATAGTACAAAGTGTTGTATAATAAAATTTAGCCCAACAAGTATAAATTATCTTCCACTATGCAAAATCCTGCTGAATTGTGTTAAGTTTCAACAACAAATTCCCTTTAACTGGGAGAAGTAATAACTTACTCCTACCTCAGAGATTAATTTGGAAACAAATTTTATTTAGTGTTGTTTACTGGTTTTCTTAGAAACTAAAAAACAGAAGTATGTTAAATTAGGGAACATTATCTCTGGAACTGCGGGGGGAAATACTCTCAAGGGTTTTAAAGCAAAATGTAGCTATATTTGTGGTTGCTATTATATACCTTTGCTGTAGCCTATTTCAGATCAGTAAAAGTCCCCGCCCCCCTACCCGTCAAAGTGGCTGAGTAATCTCTCTTTAGTGTGTTGTGATGTGGCTCCTTTGCAGTAGTTGTGGGGACGACTAGTACTGTCTGGAATCAATTAGCTGAACTTGATGGCCTTTGGTCCTTTCCAACCAATTTATTCTCAATTTAGGAAATTAATTATGAAATTAATGCATTAAAATTAATATTTTTAATATTAATTTTCTCTTCTTGAATTTAAAATACAGAGTGAAGAGAATGTAGACTTACGGCAGACTTACAGTACTTCAATTTCTACAGCTTCTGAATGTTCAAACCACGCTGATTCATCTCTTTTCTATGTCCCATGGTCTACATATGCAGATGATATTAAACAACCCCCTAGTTCTCAGATTAGTGTAAAGAACAGGTACATAATTTAACTGTTATATGACTAGGAAGAGAAAATTGTATGGTAAATAGTTTGCTTATTTTCATTGCATTAATTGCTAGTTTCTACAGGACTGAAGGGTACAAATTGACAATACATGTCCAAAAAACATGATGTGTTTTTTGGAGAGAATTTGTGAATGGTGGGTTTTTATTTTTCGTGTTCAGAATCCATCTTGACTCTATAGTTGGTGTCAGAATTGAGTTCTTTTCAGGTCAGGCTAGCAACTCAGAAGTTTTTTTGCTTTTTGATGTAGAATGCAGCTATGCTCACTTTCTTTAATTTATATTGCTTTGATTTGTTCCATATATTGTAAAGGTGTTCGTCAGGCATCAGCCACTTCATTCTGTTCTTACCACCTATTTATAGCATATGAGAATGAGCAACCCCTCTGAAGCTTTCCTGATTGGGTCTGGGTGGGTGTGGAAATCCTGAGCCAAACTTAGAACTCAGAAAGGTGTTATTATACCCTCTTCTATACCCCAACCACACTCCCCCTGCCCAAGTCATTGGCAGGAGCAGCAGAGGGAGTTGGAAAGAAATACTTCTTTCCTTTTCTCACCCCCCTCAGTCTAATAGAAAATGGATTTGTGGCTGTAGTTATTTCAAGAGCTCCTGCAGATGCATGAACTGTAAGAACTGCATCTTCCATAGTTCACTGCACCCCATCACACTTGGTATAATCTACTGCACCACATCAGTGAAGGCAAAAGAAGAGGGGAGCAAGCGAGCGAGGGAAGAGAAAATTTATTTGTGCTTCTGTTGTTTTTCCACTAATGGGGGAAGGAAGAATGTGGGAAGGAAGGGTAATGTTCACAGTGCGTAGCAGGGATGGCTTTAGGGTGTGGAGAGGAGTGGCAGATTTTTATTTGAGTGGGAGAGGAAGTTTGGAGTATGTAAAATAGGAACCTTTGGCCCTCTAGATATTGCTGAACTACAACTTCTAGCAAGCATGGCCAAAGGCAGTGAATGATTGGAGTTAGAGAGCTGAAGTTTCTCCACACTTGCTATAAAACATACCTTTCCTTTTGAGGTGGGTTTTCCAGTGCCCTGAAATATTCTTCTGAGCCTGGCTTGGGAGAAATTTGCCAGCACCACTAGAACTGGGTTAGTGTACGGCATATGTCAAAGGATAGAGGTGTGATTTAGATGATCTTGAGATCCCGGTATAGCCCATTGAATCTATGGATCCTTTATTTGGAAACTTTCCCAGTGTTTCATTCTTCCATGGAAATTTTCTATTTCATATATTTATTAGCAACAATGAATGGGAGCCAAATGCAAATACAGCATTGTGCAAATACAATATTAGGCAAAGTTGGTAATTTCACATTTCTAGCTTTGTTTATTAAAGTAAAATAAACATGGCCAGTAAGATCAGTCTAGGGCATAAGAAAATTGATACAAATTACCTGAGTTCAAAATCTTGTGTTAAACCACACCACTGTTTATCAGTTGATTTACTTACAACATAGT
Source organism: Podarcis vaucheri (assembly GCF_965113315.1). Classification (NCBI taxonomy): domain Eukaryota; kingdom Metazoa; phylum Chordata; class Lepidosauria; order Squamata; family Lacertidae; genus Podarcis; species Podarcis vaucheri. The sequence continues at coordinate 44,507,597 of NC_138751.1, read as the reverse complement.
AACATCATTTTTCTTCCTGCTGCCTCAACTTGGAGTGGGGAAGCTGGTTCACCAGGCTTTTACTTTTAGCTCACCATGCTCTTTTTGGCAAGCCATGCCTACCTGCTCCATACATGACATCAGGTGTAAGGCAGGTAAGGGCAGGGCTTCAAAGGAACACTTGGGAGCTTAAAATGAGTTGCCAATTGTTCCTTTGCTACAGCAAGACATGCTTTTACTGCCCATTAGCTGATGGGTGGCAGAGGCAGCCTTGCTCCAAGAGGGTTAAGCAGTTCTAAACCGCTGAAAAGCACAGGTGGGTGGGACCTCCAGTTTATCAGCAGTTTCAATGGAAACCATTTCTCCATCCCTATACTGCTTCTTTGACTTCTGACAACCAGAGGTTCAAGGAGCAGTGTGGGACTGTTTGAAAGCTCCTTTGCAAGCAGCCCCACTCTGCTGTTTGAACCTCCTGTTTTGAGAGGTTCATGTAGCAGCATGGAGCTATTTACAGACTTTCAAACAGTCATGTACTGTGCTTTGAAGTCAAAGCTCATTGTCACCTGATATCACGATGATGGGTGAGTGACAGGTTGGTGGACCTGCTCACTTGTCAGATTTGGCCCAGCAGGGGTAGGGAGATAAGGATCTGACCTGCCAACCAGAAAAAGTTTCCCACACCTGTCCTTGGGGTTTGCCTGCAGCAGGGATGAACACATTGTATGTGGTTCAAGTCTGCATGCAGTCAAATATGCGCAGACTGCATGTGAGGCGGACAAGTTAAATTATTGAATCATTTGTATATTCCACTCATCGACAGGTTTAACATGCTGTCATTCATAATAGTCTGCGGGAATTCTGAACCGCAGGCTCTCATAATATGTCTGGGTGTACAATGTACTATAAATAATCTGAACAAAAAAAGAACTTGTTGGGCTTCAAGTCAACATGATGGTTGTGACGTGGGTCTTTGACAGCTTGGGAAGCAGCACAGTCAAGAGGTTAAAGGGATTTTGATTTTCTTCCCCCTTTTGTAGATGGTGAAATGTCTCAGTGGTCTACACTCAGCCTTTACATTCCATGCTAGCTCTCAAACAATCTGTTAATGTGTGAGATCTTTGTGGAACACAGGCAGTTCTAAAAGCTGCAGTTCCAGGATATTGTTGATTTTTTTGGTGTCAAATGTTATAGCTAGAAATAATAGAAATGTAAATATGAATATAGGCAGACATTCTTAGCAAATACTTAACCTACTTTTCTCACCCCACTTAGGATTCAAACAGAAAGAAATGACTATGGCAGTGAAACAGACTTATATGGACTTGTGTCTAACATCTTGGAAGAACAAGATAAATCTCAGCCATATTTTGCTGACGGGTTGGTAATATATTCAACATAGGATAGTAATTTCCTACACATCTACTCACTTTTTCCAACTGCTCTTGTTCCACTGACAATATCCTGCATCTGCCATCAGTTGAAGCTTGTAATTTCTGCTGCCATTATCAAGAAGGCAGTAATGCATATTAACCTGAATCTTACATTTTTTATTAGTGTATTTGTGGTTTTGGCAAGTACTTTAAACAGCTTATTACACATCATTCATATATAAAGATGTGCATTAAATAAGTGGTATGCCAACTACATGCAGACCTCAAGTATCAGTTTTGAAACCCACCCCCCAAAAAAGTTTAGTGTTATCCAGCTTGATACATGTCTCTGGCTTTCACAGTCTTCATTTGTAATTATACCAATAGCTCTGACAACACACTGGCCATGGGACATACCAAAAGTAAAAACAAAGATTAGTATAATAGGTTAAAATCTATGTAAGGAATTGCGCAACTGTTTATGTTTCATTCTTGTAGGGCGTGCGCCTCCAACTTAAAATCAGTATGGCCTGTGAGCACAACCCGATTTACAGACCACCCTGACCTGCTGTCGGAAACAAAGAGGCCAATAGATGGAGCCATCCCTCAACAGACTTTTTATGGTGGAGAAACTTTGCCCGTGTCTGACAAACAGTATATGCATGCTGGTCCTGTAGCATTGCAACAGAAAGTGGATGACCTTTACCATGGGCTCACTAACATCGACATTGATGAGCAATGGCTGTACCCTTCCAGGAATGATCATGTCAGCTGTTATAATATTCAGAACAATGAGAATGCAAAGACACCACAGTTTCAAGACTATTCATATGTGAAAACATGTTTTGCCCCACAAACCAGTCTTTTAGAAGCAATAAAAGAATCAGGAGCAGATACTTATGCTTATGGAAGGGATAAGGTAGGTCCTAAAGGACATGATGCACAGGTGCACCAAAAGAGAGCTGAGATGCTTCTTTCACAATTTAGTAGATATGGTGAAAGTGCAGATTATTGTAGATACCTGGATTATTCTCATCCAAATAAAACAAAGCATAATAAAAATGCAAATTATAGTGTTCAAGAGAGTAAAAAATTACCAAGTGGAACACCCGAGTTACCAGCTTTAGATACTGATAATTATAGCAAACTTTTTCAGAATAAACCAGCTGTCCAGAAGAAAATGGAAGATGTCTCTTCAGAACAGCAGAATTTTACATTTCAAAAGACTACCGGACTCATGTCAGAAAAGCAGTTTGTGAATGAAAATTCATTTACCCCTGACTTTGGTTTAAAATCAGATTTTGCCCTCAAATCTCACACAGCTGTTTCGGGGAGTGGTGATTTTGCAAATGCTACAGAAAATTCAGAATATTTCAAATCACTGAATATCTTATCAACAAACCCAGTAACTTCTTCATCAGGCACAAATCTAAGGCCAACATGGATCAACATACAGACTAAAAACAGTTCCTCCATCCCTATTCGGAATCAAAGCACCTTGATAAAGTTGAATAATCATTTAACTGCTGGTTCAAAAGGTTCCAATCATTCTTATGATTTTTCTCAGTTGCCATCAAGCAATGCAACTTTAAGCAATAATTTGTTGCTCCAGAAATATTGCCAAGAAAACCCCACAGTATTTTCCGGTTTTGATTTCAATGATAGCAACGCTGGAGACAGAGTTCAGTCTGCCGGTCATACAGAAGGACTGGGTAAGGTAGCAGAAGAAAGTCTTTTTGAGTCCATGATTGACAAAAAAGTCAAACCAAATGGTTATTGTGATAACTATACGCAGCAATATGGGATCATTGAAAATGTGAACAAGCACAATTTTCAAGTTAAATCACAGAATGGACATTATGATGCTGAGGACGGACAAAAACATCTAGATGGACTGTCACAGAATACTTACCAAGATTTACTGGAGTCTCAAGGTCACTTCAGTAGTCACAGGCAAGGAAGTGGAGACAATATTGTCAGTAACCGTGTGAACCGCACTCAGGCTTCTTGCTTTTCAAACAATTTCATGATGGGTGACTTGAGGCACAGTCCAAGTGTTCCACAGCTTAATTCAAACAGATTTCCTTTGAAATCTACCCATCCTTTTGGGCATTCTGTCATTCCCCTGATGGATTCTTATGATTTGTTCTCCTATGATGATTTAAGCCACTTGTACCCTTATTTTAATGATATGATGTACGGAGACAATTCTTTCACAGGCTTCATGCCAACATTTGGATTTCAAAGACCAATGAAAACTAGGAGTGGGTCAGCCAGTGAACTTCATATTAGGTTGGAAGAATGTTATGAACAATGGAGAGCTTTGGAGAAAGAACGGAAAAAGGTAAGAAGAAACATGCATATCAAAAGGGAGTACAAAACGGGGAGTAGATACAGCAGTGAACAGAATCTTTGAAATTACTTAATAAGTATATTGAGTAGTTTCAAATATTCTGTTCACTACTGTATCTAAGAAACAGAAGGATTAGGCTAAGCTTATAGGAACAGCTTTCTTATCAATGCCTAGGACCAGGGACATGGAACAGGTTTGGGCTGCTCAGTCTTCAGTCCTGATCAATTGGAAATTGCTGGCACAGTTGTTTAAACCAGTACTACTTTAGAGAAGGGACGTGGGTGGCGCTGTGGGTAAAACCTCAGTTCCTAGGACTTGCTGATCGCATGGTCGGCGGTTTGAATCCCCGCGGCGGGGTGAGCTCCCGTCTTTCGTTCCCAGCTCCTGCCCACCTAGCAGTTCGAAAGCACCCCTAAGTGCAAGTAGATAAATAGGTACCGCTTTATAGCGGGAAGGTAAACGGCGTTTCCGTGTGCTGCGCTGGTGCTGGCTTGCCAGAGCAGCTTCGTCACGCTGGCCACGTGACCCGGAAGTGTCTCCGGACAGCGCTGGCCCCCGGCCTCTTAAGTGAGATGGGCGCACAACCCTAGAGTCAGACACGACTGGCCCGTACGAGCAGGGGTACCTTTACCTTTACCTTTACTTTAGAGAGGTCAAGGTCTTGTTTAACTGTTCGGTAATCTGATCCTGGTTAAAACAGCCTCAAGCTTGTCAGAAAACATAAATGTAGTGCGGGTCCAAGAACTGATAGCTTTGATTGCTGCAAAACCGTTTTGTGGACCACTTGAATGGAATTTGCAGGCAAGAGGCAATTTAGTTTCTAGCCTCTAAAGCCCAATAATAATAATAATAAATACTTCTGACAGTTTTCCTAACATTCCACAATTCTATTCTAGCAGCCTCCTTTGAGCACATATTCCTGCATTTTTTTTGCAACATAGTAGCATTTTAGAATGTCACTTGTGCTTGCTGGAGCTAAATCCTTTACTTAGCTGTATGATGCAGCTTTGATTGCCAGTTAAAAGACCTACTGTATTGGCCTCACCAGAATATAAACTGCTCCCTTAAAATTCTGCAGGCACTCACATCACACCCGTTCTGTTTTACCGTATATCTGTTTCAGCAGTGATATCGTAAAAACCAATTTTTGTAAGGTCGCAAATTTAAGCCACACGTTAACTTTTCACAGTCGGAATTTGTAAAAAAAGAAGCTTATACTCAGGCCAATATGGTATATACATAATGAATATTCTAAATTGTTGTGATACGTTTTTAGTTCTAACACTGTTCCAATATAATTGGTGTTTGGAAGTTAATGAACATTAAAATATGCCCGTTTTACTTTTTGAAGGCTCTGAATGTAATTTATGGTCTGTTAAAATTAGTAGGAAAACCTTCACACTGACCAATGTAGATCTAAATTGTACCCTTTCTACAGAATGCTGCATAATTCTTATTCTCTGCAGGGAGCATGGCAACATTTAGTTAGTTATTTTGCAATACTTTGGGTAACAATATTTATGTTTTGTTTTCAGTTTGCTACCTCAGCTGCAGGTTTGTTTTATTTCTTGAGATCTTGAATTATTCTAGTCCAGCTCAACACCCTTTGTCAAATTAGAAATAGGTTGCTGAGTTTTGCAAATATGTGCTATAGGTTACTACAATATTTTTTATTTTCAGGAGTTTGGGTTTGGCTTCACAACTGAGATGCCACTAATGGCTGTGTTTCAAGTAGATACCCTCATCATTTGTATCCCAAAAGAAGAATAAATCAAGTTTCCTATAATATACTCCCCATAATTTACCATCTTTAATATGACAGATTAATTGTATCTTTTCCAGACTGAATCAGCTCTTGCCAAGAATTACCCTGGGAAGAAAGTGTCTAGTACTAACAACACTCCAATTCCAAGACTGACATCAAATCCATCCAGAGTTGATCGCTTAATTGTGGATCAGTTACGAGAACAAGCCAGAGTGAGTTATTTGATGTCAAAATACCAAATTTTGACTAGTTTGGACCTTCACGCCCAAGACCTTATCAGCCTCTTCTGCTCCCCAAACTGGCATAAGTATGCCTCTAATTCTGTCTCTCCTGAACATTGGAATTGTGATGTTAGATGTTCCAAACACAAAACATATATGGTTGTTGGAGGGTATCCGCATACGGGTTGTTCCTCCCAATTGTTCCAGTTGGGAGGACAATGCAAGATAGCTTTGTGTACTCCATTCTGTGTGAGGCAGAGCCAGTCCTAATTCCAGTTCTATCTGTCTACAATTTACAAAACCTTGGCAGAGGCAACAGATTAAAAAAAGGAGACATTTTGTCTGCTTCTTGGCTTCAGACCCCTACTAGACTGGTCTTCACAGCGTAGGAAACCCCAGCAGTGCCTTCCCTGATCCTCGAGCCCTTTGGGAAGCAGAAAGGTTAGAAAGGCAACACACTCCAAAGTCGGACCATTTCATCCATTCCTGAAAATTGGAACAAATCACACAAAATGAAATGAAAACACAGGGCCAAACTACATGTGTGCAAATGGAAGCTCAATGGCTTCTTCTTTGCTTTGCTCCAAAAGCTGCTTGAGAAATGGCGAGGAGGCACTTAAACCTGTCTCCATCTCAAATTACCTCTCTAAGTGAAATATGACAACCTTAATGGGGCTGAAGTTCCAGGCAAGTTGGGAGAAGTGATGTAGTAGATCAGAGGGCATCAGAGATGTCCTGTTTCAGTCTTGTAAAGCAAGGATTGGATTAGTACCCAGTGCACATGAACTCACATCTTACAGCAGGCTGCACACAAGAATACCTGCACATTCAACTGTAGAAAAGGTGTTTGGTTGTAGGGAGTGGGAATTGGAAAAAAGGGAGAAAAGTTCAAAAAGTTGGGGAAATGATTATGTAGTTTGGTTCATAGTCTTCTGACCTACTTTGGATTACTTGATTAGCAACGCAGCGCTTATCTTCTGAAAAGTCATTTCATAGGGAAATCTGGTCATTTTTCACCATGCATTTCTTTTGAGGTCCTGATCCAAAATGGGTTATCAAAACTTTTCCTTTGCTTTCCTGGCCAAACCTCCTGGCACTGTCCTTTCTGAAGCTGTCAGTGTAGTTCTTAATCTGTTTTCTGTAGGTTCCCACAGCCAACCTGGTAAACCTCCTATAGCCTAGTCTCCTTTCCTTGCCCCCAATCAAATCCATATGTTCCTTCGTTGAGTTAAACCAGATATATTTCTTTGCCTTAGAACTGCATGGCTTTGCTGGCATGAAAATGTGGTTCTCTCATGTAAAAAACCCCAATAATTTAACAGAATTCATTGGGAGCTGGGATTTTTTCCTTCCTTGGCGAATTTAGTTTTGATTGATATATACATACAGGCAACTCAAAAGTTCAACAAAGGGCAAGGATGTAACAATTCAGAAGTGTGCCTTGAATTTATGCTATTTGAATTTTAGTGCTTGCTGTACTTTGGGGAAGAACTTGGTTGTGCCTTGCTGGATTCAAGAGGGTAATTAGCAGTGAAGGCTGATACATTAGAGCACGCCCATCAGTCTTGATTTCTCCAGGCCCACCTGCCTTCTCATTTACAACCAGTTCCAGAGGGTGGCTGTGGCTATCTGCTTCCCCCTTAGCTTCAGTTTTCCCTTAGTTGGTGCCACCTCCATTTGGTGTTGCGCCCCTTTTAAAGCAGAGGTTGTATGGCCATCTGTCAGGGGTGCTTAGTTGCAATTCCTGCTGCATTGCAGGGGGTTGGACTAGATGACCTTTGGTAACACCTTCCAACTCTACATTTCTATGATTCCCACCCTACAAGTCCCAGTGACCATCTACCACCACTGGTGATAAAGTTTGTAGCTTAAGAAACATGGTTTTATATTTATGCATTGTGCCTTGATAAACTGACAATTAAAAAAAAAATCAGTAAAGCAATGCATTATAATTTCCTAGAACTAACCTTTAACTAAACCACTGGTGTACAGCTGAATTAAACTTCAGTATTACATTATGGCTTTGGTTCTAAATACCCATAAGAATTGTCTAAGACTACAGTATGTTGTTAAAGTGAATTAGGAATCAGCCTTTTCAGTGCCAGGATAGCATTACTTAGGAACCCTATATAGGTTTATGTTAAGATTATTTTGAAATCAACAGGGTTCAAAACTTTAGCTTCTCATTTGCATCAGATGACCTTGAAATGCTTAGATTAAAAACCCCATCTTGCTATATGACTTGGGGATCTGCTCTTTGAGAAACACAAGACCAAAAGCTAGTTACATGGTTCTGATTTAAATGAGATGTTTGTAGCTGTGGATTTATAGACAGACATCAACAGACCTCATAAGAACTGCTTTATAGGAAGGAAGAGAACTATGAAAGAATTTAAATTCCTGTTCTTTAATATTTGCAGGTTGTGACTCTGCTGGGAAAAATGGAACGCCTGCGAAGTTCTCCTCTTCATGCTAACATCTCTACTGCTCTTGACAAGCACCTGGAAGCAATTCACATTGTGCAGTCCCGTAGAAAGGATGAAATTGTCAATGCTTCACATCGGCAAAGACAAGGAGCTCCCAGATGTCAAGATGATAGAGGTGCACTTTTCTTTTAATATTTGTTCTCCCAGTTTCTCTGCCTGGAGCCGTTTTAGGGCTTTTGTCCCAAATAAGAGAGGCATGTTTAATATTTGTTTGAAAGTTACACACCTAGCAAAGAGTAAGCACATTGTGTACTAAATAACAATTTCCAAAGTAGTATTAGATTCAGTAGGATTTCACCAAGGCTGCTTTGGAGTACAGTGGTACCTCGGGTTAAGTACTTAATTCATTCCGGAGGTCCGTACTTAACCTGAAACTGTTCTTAACCTGAAGCACCACTTTAGCTAATGGGGCCTCCTGCTGCTGCCACGCCGCCGGAGCACAATTTCTGTTCTCATCCTGAAGCAAAGTTCTTAACATGAAACATTATTTCTGAGTTAGCGGAGTCTGTAACCTGAAGCGTATGTAACCCGAGGTACCACTGTAAATGATTTGAGCACTACAATCCAAGAATTGCTGTGCAAGCAAGTTCTTTTGACTATGGTGTATTGACTGCTAAATCAGCTTACTGCCATATACTGCAAGTCTCCCCTGGCACTTTTGGGTTTTCATTACAGTGCTAAACATTGGTACAAGGTTCAGAGTTGAGATGCCAGATTACTTGATGCAATGAATCCAGAATGTCTTCTGGAATTAAGGAGTGGTATTCCATCATGTACGTTGGTTCTTCTTTTGTGCTGTTCTTTTTTACCCAGGGGCCAGCAACCTTTTTCAGCCATGGGCCGGTCCACCGTCCCTCAGACCATGTGGTGGGCTGGAATATATTTTGAGGGGGTTAAATGAAGGAATTCCTATGCCCCACAAATAACCCAGAGATGCATTTTAAATAAAAGCACATATTCTACTCATGTAAAAACATGCTGATTCCCAGACCGTCTGCAGGCCAGATTGAGAAGGCAATTGGGCCACATCCGGCCCATAGGCCTTAGGCTGCCTACCCGTTTTTACCCACCATCTGAAACAGTGGTAATGGGAACACTGTGATTTATGTTAGTGGAATGCAGAAAAAAACACCCCACCACTCTTTCTTAAGGAGAATTAGGAGACCCAAGCTCCTTTAAGGAGCAAGAACTTGTACTCACAGATGTCTTCTGCACTCACTACTTACAAGGGACTTCATGGAGAATTTAGTCTCTAGGCCCTGCCAATAGTAGGATTTTCCAGCCTTTCATCATCCCTAAGAGTTGTTTATCCTTTATAAGACAACTAGAAGAAGAAGAAGAAGAGTTTGGATTTGATATCCCGCCTTTCACTCCCCTTCAGGAGTCTCAAAGCGGCTAACATTCTCCTTTCCCTTCCTCCCCCACAACAAACACTCTGTGAGGTGAGTGGGGCTGAGAGACTTCACAGAAGTGTGACTGGCCCAAGGTCACCCAGCAGCTGCATGTGGAGGAGCGGAGACACGAACCCGGTTTCCACTACACCACGCTGGCTCCAATAACTATCAGTTATTGTTTACATGACTTGTAGGGAAAGCTGCTTCATTCATATTATGCTTGACTGATTAGCTCAGAAATCTTTATCTCCTTGAATATCTCTTGCAAATGGATTATTGAAATAATGGGAGGTATGCAAAAACACAAATGTGAGTTTACCTGCTTAGCTGTTCCTTTTTGCTTCACTGAGTCTTTGAAGAAGTTCCTTGTGGATTGTGTTCTTTAGGGGGAGAATGTGTATTTGGCATTCATAATTTGCATACCTTGCATTTCTACCACTGTTCAAACTGACAGGAATTATTCTTGTACAACAGCCAGTGAAAGCAGCAAAACATTAATGCAGTTTTCTGTGCTAAAGTACACAATTTTGAACACTTCAGAAGAGTAGCAACATCAAATATTGTTTCCCCCCCATCTCAGATGTTTTTGCTCTTGCGCTGGCCATTAAAGAGATGTGCACAGCAACACGCAAAGCTCGCACTACGCTGTGGTGTGCTCTTCAGATGACCTTGCCAAAAACAACCCCGACAACTGGAACAGCGGAGGTGGAAAAAGCCTTACATGAGCTAGTCCTACCTGAAGATAAGACCTATGAACAGATGAATAGTGGCAACCCTGCGATCCAGAGGGGAGAAACAAAAAAACATTGAGGAAAAAATAGAGATAATAGATATGGATGTATTATAGCACTGTACTAAATATTGTAAATGAACTTTTAAAGCTTTCCTTCCAAATTAAAAGTAAAGAGATACGTGAACTGAAGTTTGCTTATCCTAAACCCAGCAGCTACCTGCTGAGTAGCTGTTAACGCAAGCCAAGAAGCCTTTGATGTTATCAGAATCAATATATTGACTGGGCAGATCTAACGTTATGTTAAATAAATCAGAAAGTTTTAAACTGCCAAAGTAGAACTTAAATCCATTCTACAGTGCAGGCATATGCAATGATCATTCTGCCTGTGTGATACAGTTCTTTTAGATTTCGTTAGTAATTCTGTTTTCAAATAATGAATTTGAATTACTGTCACATGTTACTGTGTGCAGTCTAGTAACAGATAAGTTTTGATTGTGATAGAAAAAGAATTGTTCTCTTTAGACAATGAGTACCTGGAAACAGGAAGGAAACAAAGCTAAACATACCCAGTATGAATGTTAAATGAAAATATTTAAAAATACTTATTTATGAATTTGAAATCTTAAGAATCTAAAAGAAATTGACCAGATTTTCTTAAATTAGTGATATTATATAAAGCCATTATCTAACCATGCATGTTAGGGAACATTAAAAAAAAACTTGCAAAAATCATTTGTACCTATTTTAAATAATATCAATATTATCTGTTAAAAGTATTTAAATGTGATCAAAATTACATTTATATAATTGAGCCTTTAGCAGTTGCACTGCAGCTGAAATAATGAATATTTTAACACCCTTGGTTTACTATTTTTAAAGAGGGTATCAAGAAGTTTTGAAGTGCACTTTCTTTGACGTTAACTCTTTAGCCAGTTCGGTTTGAGATTGTTTGGTGTATATTTTGTTTTCTTAGTTTGCTTCTGCATACTTTAGCACTGTTGAATGCTTGTTTTTTTTTTCTTAATATATGATCTTTTTATTGTATGTGAGTAATTTATTCAATTAGCATGTTATTATGTGGCTCAGGAGATCTTGGGTTTTAACAATCTAGCATGAAGATAAATACATAATGTCTGGATAAAATTTACTTCTCTACCCTTGGTTAGGTACACAGATATTTTAAACATCTGTGTTCTTCCAACTTTTAGAAATCCCGGTATGCTAAAAAGTGTAATCAAACTACAAATTGCCTTTAGATGATGTAAGGGACTGATTGAGATTGCAGGAGAAACTGTGGGGGACCATTTTGATCATTGATACGACTTTCCATGCTGCCCACATAAACTTCATAAGGCAGCAGACTCATACCACCATACCATAGTAGCCACAAAGATGGGTTGAGTTTTGACATTGATACGTTACATGTTATGAAAATAAATATTGTACTATCTTTACTCTCGCCTAATAAACTGGCTTTTTGTTGAAAAGAATGCTACAATTTCTACGTTTGTGTTCCTGTCTTTGGAAGTAATTCAGGCTCTTGCTATCGAGTTTTATGTCAAGCCTGAGGCCTCCATAGCAGATCATGTCCCTCTCGGTTTTATCATTATTTCCAAGACTGACCGTGAGTCACCACAATTATAGAACGCCTTCCCTTTTAAACAGCTTGACAAAAGTCCGATCTGAGCAACTTTTAGAAACCATGCAAGCCATTTCTTGTGAATATGTAGGTGCTGAGGTTAAGCAGGCATTCTGGAAGACTGGTGGCTGCAACTGTCGATCTGCACCTAAATTATAGACAGCTGCATACTAGAACACAAGGCAATACTTTCCACTTCATTTTTTGAAGTAAAATTTATAAGCTTCCAGAAGTCTGAAAGTCACATTAGAAAGAACTTCAAATCCGTAAGGCAGAATGCCCTCTGTAAATACCACCCATGAGATGCCTGGGCAGGCTTTTATGGGCTACACCTACAAAGACATGTGAATGCCATCTATTAGTTGTCAGATATTACCATATTTTTTGCTCTATAAGACTCACTTTTTCCCTCCTAAAAAGTAAGGGGAAATGTGTGTGCGTCTTATGGAGCGAATGCAGGCTGTGCAGCTATCCCAGAAGCCAGAACAGCAAGAGGGATTGCTGCTTTCACTGCGCAGCGATCCCTCTTGCTGTTCTGGCTTCTGAGATTCAGAATATTATTTTTCTTGTTTTCCTCTTCCAAAAACTAGGTGCGTCTTGTGGTCTGGTGCGTCTTATAGAGCGAAAAATACGGTAAGTGCCTTCTCTACTGTATATGGGAGGCGGGTGGCGCTGTGGGTTAAACCACAGAGCCTAGGACTTGCCAATCAGAAGGTCGGGATTCGAATCCCCGCGACGGGGTGAACTTCTGTTTCTCGGTCCCTGCTCCTGCCAACCTAGCAGTTCGAAAGCACGTCAAAGTGCAAGTAGATAAATAGGTACTGCTCCGGTGGGAAGGTAAACGGCATTTCCGTGCGCTGACTGGTTCACCAGAAGCGGCTTAGTCATGCTGGCCACATGACCCAGAAGCTGTACGCCAGCTCCCTCGGCCAATAAAGTGAGATGAGCGCCACAACCCCAGAGTCGGTCATGACTGGATCTAATGGTCAGGGGTCTTTACCTTTTACTACTGTATATATGGCCCACCTTTAGTTATTGATACAATAATGTGGAACACCCTAGAATCCACCTGAGATGAGTCTTCCATTTTTCCTTCCAACTCCTTGGTCAAACTTAATCCATCTACCGAAAGCAGTTTCGTTCCCTTGGCAACAAACAGCTTTCTAGCAGCTTTCTATAAATGAAATCATCCTTGGTCGCGCAAACACATACCAAAGATGGAGGGAGGTCTATGATGGTCCTGTTTTCAGAGGGCTCAATAGGTGCCTCATGAACAAGACATAATGTCCTTGGTGCCTCATACCTCAAGGACAACCTTCTCCTTGTATGAACTGACCCAGACACTATGGTCATCACGTGAGGCCCTTCTTTGTGTGCCTCCTTCATGGGAGGTCTAGAGGGCGGCAACAACCTTTTCTGTGGTGGTTCCATTTGTAGAATGCTCTCCCTAGGAAGGCTCGCCTGGTGCCTTCATTACATTACATTACATTAGGTGCCAGGTGAAAACATTCCTTTTCTCCCAGGACTTTGGCTAATAAAACAATATGTTCTTTTAAATGGGGGGAGGGTAGTGGTTAATTTTTGTTCTTGGTTTTATTATGAATTTTCTCATTTTGTATTTTCATGTTGTGAACCGCCCTGTGATCTTTGGGCAGTATATAAATTTAATTAATTAATTATAAGACAGAATGTGACCTTGGCAAACCAAGATTATGAGGTTCTTTTACTACTAGGCGATTTGCTCCATTTCCCTGGTCCCAGCCAGGCTCTCTCTTTTTCGTTCCCACCCAGGGCTACATTGTGCCAGGGTTTAGCTCAGGAACCTGTTTTCTCAAGTCAGATGGCAGAAGTTCCTCCTTTTCCTTCACCGAAAATCCCAGGTCCCTTTTTTTCCAGCAGCTTCAGAATTCTTCCACAGAGCTCTCAAAGAAAAAAAGGCTAGCCTGATAAAAAGTCTGAATGAGGCAGATTTTTCCTCTTTAAGATGGAAAGGGAAGCAGCACCACTAAGATCCTCCAGTTTAAACTTAGTCATATACCCTTCACGCGGACTCATTCTCCTGCTTGTTCTGCCATTGTCCTTCGGGTACCGGCATCTGGACTAGAACTGTGCAATATCTTGATATACTGTCCAAAACCATTTTGAGTCTGTATCATGTTAACGGTTTCATTGTTTTTGACCTGGCAATATATTGTGAATCATGGTGTGTCTGCACACTATGCAGAAATCACCATGTGGGAGAAACAGTGAAGCCAGCCAATGCCTCTATGTAGCTCCATCCTTATTTCAGACATTGTGATATATCACAATGTTGAAAACCAAATATTGCCCAGCCCTAATCTGGACACTCTGGCCCTTAGCTTCACTATCTTCCAAGAGTAAGGTAAAGGTAAAGGACCCCTGGATGGTTAAGCCAAGTCAAAGGTGACTATGGGGTGCAGCGCTCATCTTGCTTTCAGGCCAAGCGCGCCGGCGTTTGTCCGTAGACAGTTTTCCGGGTCTTGTGGCTAGCATGACTAAACTGCTTTTGGCACAACGAAACACCGTGATGGATCCACACAGCTCTCCCTTTCACTGGGAATTTTAACCCTGGCAAACTATCCTTTCTTACATACTCTGGGCTGTGAGCAATCTGTTACAAACAGCTTTGGTCCCTATGTCCCTCTATTCCAGCTCAGCTTTACTGCAGTATATGACAAAAAGCTAAGGATTCAAACATGTCAAGCGCTAATAAAATTCACAGAACTTTACTTAGATGGCAATAATACAACCTTGTTGAAGTTTACAGAGATTTACTAGCCCAGCCCCAAATGAGAAGAAAAAGAAACAAAAATTAGGTGACACTTGGCTGCAGAAGATTATGGGTGCTGTACTAGGCTCTTAATTCAACTTCATAAAGGGTGTTGCCTCTCCCTGGCATACATACGTAGGAAACTGGGTTTCATTCACAGTTCCACCAACCAAAAGCAACCTTTGGCTAGAGTGAATATATAAAGGGGTTTCCAAATACTTCCCTCAACCATACAGTTTCCCCATATGTAGTTAATAAAAATAGAAAGTGACGAGGGGAGGGGGGAGGCAGCCACCACACAGTTCTTTGGTTACAGATGTTGGCCACGACCACTGAGCCCAACAGACTGGACAACAAAAATGTGTGTGTAGTTTTCTTTCAGTGCTTCAGAGGACTCCCTTCACCCCTCCCCACAGTCCTTGCCTAGGACAGATTTGCAGCTTTGAAAGCCAACACACACCAAAGTGTTTGAAAGGATTCTTTCCTATGAGCACTCCATCTGTATGCATGCTGTGCCATATAACAGAGGGAAGGGGAGGGAAGAAAAGAGGAGTCCAGCTGTAGTTCCATGCTACCGCTTCCTCTCGCCTTTCTGTGTTCTCTTCTTCTCTTTCTCCTTACGTTCTTGCTTAGCCAACTTGTCCTTCTCCCGCTGGAGTTTGTCTTGCTCCTTCTTCCGATGCGACTCGTCCCGCAGGTGCTCTCTTTCCAGCTTCCGGGCATTCATAACGGCTTCCAGGTTTGTGTTTCTGAACAGAGCTGACAAGGAGGGAGTTGAGGAGAACAAGGAACTCGACACAGAGTGAATTATGAGCATCATTCTTCCTGCGACTGGCACATCAAAACAACTGACCAAAGTTGGTTCATGGAAAGATTTAGAGTAGGGGTCAGCAAACTTTTTCTGCAGGGGGCCAGCCCACTGTCACTACGACCTTGTGGGGGGCTGGACTATATTTTTTTGGGGGGTAAATCCCCCCACGACTCTCCCCTCTCTTCTCCACAGCACCGGACGAGCCCCGGTGGATGCTTACCTGTGCCATGCGAGCGGCAGGGACTGGCGGCACAGAGGGACGATGAGCAGCATGAAACGGCTGGCTCCAGAGGGGCTGCTCTGCTTTAAATAGCGCTCAGCCAACCGCAGCACCTGTGCCTTGCGAATGGCGGCGGCAGGACAATAAGCGGCGCAAAAGGGCTTGCTCCAGAGAGGGGCTGCTTAAAATGGTGCTCAGCCAACCGTGGCTCAACAAACCCAGCCCCCTTCCTCCTCTAGGCAGGGCGGGGAGAAGCCAGGAGGAGGGAGCGAGGAGGCGCTGCCGTGGGGGGGGGGGGCGGGAATCGCACAGCCCAAACGATCAGAATCCCCATGCCGATCCACGTGGCGATTCCCGGACCGTCCGCGGGCCGGATCCAGAAGGCAATTGGGCCGAATCCGGCCCCCAGGCCTTAGTTTGCTAACCCATGATTTAGAGTCTGGGATCCCTGCATTCAATTCCCACATTTCCCTCATCTATACCCTTGATTTCCATTGACTTTATCTCAACCAACCTCACTTGTATTGAGAGGTAATACAATGAAAACTATACAGTGGCACCTCTGGTTGCGAAAGGGATCCGTTCCGGAGGCCCATTCACAACATGAAAGGAATGCAACCCACAGGTTGCGATTCACTGCTTCTGCACATTATGTCATTTTGCGCATTTGCGCATGTGTGAGTGGCGAAACCCGGAAGTAACCCTTTCCGGTACTTCCGGGTTGCCGCAGGACGCAACCTGAAAAAATGTTACATGAAGCAAACGTAACAAGAGGTATGACTGTATAGCAACTTGGACATTAGGAAGTGCTATATAAATTACCTGTAATATTTGTCGTATGAGCTACAGTAACCCGGCCAATTTAGCTTACAAGAAACACATGAAACCAAGCTAGACCAGCATCCGACTACTGGCAGATTTTTTCCTATAACAGCAGATATAAAACGACTCCATAACTCACCATCTACAGCTTGCAACCCAATCACCACCCAGTAAGATTGTTTCATCCTTGCCTTCTCAAGATTTCCTTCCAGAGATTCCATACTATATACAATTGCTACCCCCTCAGACCCAGTATTCCCTGCCAATTACTACCCCACTTTTGTTCTCAAATAAGTCAACATTCCCCATCTCACATTACTAATAATATTGTGGCCTCAGAATACCCTATTTGTAAGGATACATTTTTCGGAACTGACGGTCACTGCTGCTGCCCCAGGATCATCTTCGCCATCTGCTTCAGTGTGCCGAGTTAAGGGCATTTGGTCACTAATTAGGATTTGGGTGATAAGGAATGCTGTGGTGGGAGGGATGCTCTGGTGATGACACAGCATGACCACAACCCCCAAAAAAGGACTGTGAAGCCGTATAAGACACTGAAATCTGATTCCCCATTGCCAGAATATTCTGAAGACATTTGAGGAGTATGGCAAGAAGGAGATATCTAACCTCTGCTTCTTCTCAGAAGCTGACAATCAGATTCCTAGCCATCGCAGCTCATAGGCAACAATAAACCTGCCGTTCATGATTGTGTCTAGTCCATTTTGAAAGCCATCTGTACTTGCACTCATCTCAAAGCAATTTTTTCTGTTAGTTTGCCTGACCAGTCCGCACTAGTTGGATATGTGACAATCACAGGCTGCCAATGTAATGGTGCGTACTGCAATGAAATAAAAACCTATTTTCCATCTGATGGACTGCCGTTGTTGAAATCTGTTTTGATTTAAGGCACAGTTTCAGATCTCTTATTAACCTTCATTAACCCATAATACACACACTGACACACAGTGAATCTTCTTACAGTCCAAGGCAGAGAACTTTACTATAAATATGCATGTACAGTGGAACCTTGGCTCTCGAACTTAATCCATTTCGGAAGTCCATTTGACTCCCAAAATGTTCAAAAACCAAGGTGCGGCTTCCGATTGGCACAGGCAACCCGGAAACAATAGCCGACAGCCGCATCAGGTGTTCAGCTCCCAACAAAAGCTCGAAAACCAGAACACTTACTTCCAGGTTTTCGGCATTTGGGAGCCGATTTGTTTGTCAACTAAGCCCTTTGAGAACCAAGGTTCCACTGTATACTGTAATTTCCTGTATACTGTAAACTAAGTTCATGGGGCAGGGCAGGCTATAAACACCTCAAGGGTCTCTCTCCACAGGAACAACACCAGGCAAAAACATTTCTCTTCATACAGACCTCTGGCTGACCGACATCCAATGGTCTTTTAAAATGTGTTGGGGAGGAGGTTTATTGGGTTGTGCATATATATTTATATATATTCTGTGTTTTTACATTGTGATTTTATGTTGTGACCTCCCTGAGACCTGCGGGCATAGGGAAGTACAGTGGTACCTCTGGTTACATACTTAATTCATTCCAGAGGTCCGTTCTTAACCTAAAACTGTTCTTAACCTGAAGCACCACTTTAGCTAATGGGGCCTCCTGCTGCTGCCGCACCGCCAGTGCACGATTTCTGTTCTCATCCTGAAGCAAAGTTCTTAACCTGAAGCACTATTTCTGGCTTAGCGGAGTCTGTAACCTGAGGCGTATGTAAACTGAAGCATATGTAACCTGAGATACCACTGTATACTTACTAACTAACTAACTAACTAACTAACTAACAAATAATAATAATAGAGGGGGAAAGGAACCCATGGACTCCAGCCCCACAGTTAATGGATCAGCCAGCCAGAGAGTAGATTCAACATGATTTGGGAATTTGCAGCACAAAGGATATTCCTCATCATCTGTCACCTCAGCATACTGCGCCAGGAGGGCAGCCTTCTGTAGTGTCTCTTCCTTGGCGACCTCTTTGGGCTTCACCACGATTTGTGCCTGCTTTTCAATTATGTTAGCTATAGCTTGGATCTCATCTGGGAAGGAAAGGGGACAAAGCAAGGGTAAAGAAAGAGAAGTCCATGATCACCCTTCAACAACAACAACATTTATACCCTGCCCAATCTGGCTGGGTTTCCCCAGCCACTCTGGGCGGCTCCCAACAGAATATTAAAAACACAATAAAACATCAAACGTTAAGAACTTCCCGTTCCACAGGGCGGGTGCCACTACCAAGAAGGCCCTCTGCCTGCTTCCCTGTAGCTTCACTTCTCACAGCGTGGGAACCGGCAGAAGGCCCTTGGAGCTGGACCTCAGTGTACGGGCTGAATGATTGGGATAGAGACGCTCCTTCAGGTATACCGGACCGAGGCTGTTTAGGGCTTTAAAGGTCAGCACCAACACTTTGAATTGTGCTTGGAAATGTACATAGGTGAGCTGAGTCCTATTTGAATCTCACCCTTGTGGGCTTATGTTCTGTAGTTACAGCACAGCCAAGATACTGGAGAGGAACAGCTTGTGGACAGTTTTCATGTGCTATTTTGAGCACAAGGCGAATAACGTTTGGAATCAACATCAAAACAGTTTGGTATTTTAAGCAGGCCCCTAAAATAACTTCTCGCCCAACTCATCCCAAATTGCTTGCCCGAAATGCATTTTTCAAATCTTGCATCACTTCCAGAAGATATTCAAGCTCTGATGACACATAGAGGGCAGCATAAAATGCTGCTTTGAGCTGAACACAGAAATCATGAAAGATGAAGGTCAGACCCAAGTCATTTTAAGAACACTAGGCATATTCCTACTACTCTTAAATAATTTGATTTTTAAAAATATGTAAACA
Organism: Podarcis vaucheri; assembly: GCF_965113315.1. NCBI lineage: Eukaryota > Metazoa > Chordata > Lepidosauria > Squamata > Lacertidae > Podarcis > Podarcis vaucheri. Next base: position 44,488,152 of record NC_138751.1, on the reverse strand, counting down.
TTACATCCATATGTATTTATACGCAAGTGTTGTACATACAAGCGTTCATAATATATTAGTGTTTAAATTTGTCATTTTACACACGAGAAATCAAGACCATCTTTGTATTTCCTTAGCTTGTAGATTAAAAGAGGAGCCTATTGATCAGGCAGCACATTACAGTATTTTACAAGATTAAGGAAACATATCACAAGACTGCATATTGCATTACTAGCATTGCTCCTATTATCTGTGTAATAATTCTCCAGTAACGTTAAATGTTTTCCCACCACAAGTGGCTCAAGTCTCCTGCTGCTGCTTTGCAGTACCAACATCTGCTTTCTGTATCATACATCTTTTGTATTTTCGAAGGCAAAAACCAATGTTCTGTTATAGCCAGACCTATGGAAAAATATCAAACTTTTATCAAACAGATAAACCTATTAACTTCTCGATAATTAATAAACCTTTCTGCCATTTATTCACAGAAGGCTGAAAAATCCTTCTTAAGTCTATTGTTTATAATCATGTAGGTCTCAAGTACTCTTGGTTTAGTTGTACTGCTATAGTTTTGAATTTATGTTTTAATATTTTATTTTATATATACACTGTTTTTACTGCAAGCTGCCCAGATACCTGTGTTATGGAGTGGTATATGGGTGCCACCAAAAAATAATAATAATAAATTATAGGAAATGCATGCAATATAGAATAGGGGGTAATTTTTCCTTTAATCTGTAACTGTTCTTCAGATTTATTTTATTTTACTTATTTGTTTTATTTATCCTGTCCTTCCTTGCAAAGGAGCTGAGGCAGACAAACAATAAAGCGTTTTTAAAAATTATTATAAACAATTCCAATAAAGGTGCAGGCTGAGAAAGATCTCGATTTAAAAAGCTTGTTGGATAGAGGAAGGGCTTCAGTAGGTGCTGAAAAGCCAACAGAGACGGTGCTCGTCTAATATTCAAGGGGAGGGAATTCCAAAGGGCAGATGCCACAACACTAAAGGCCCAATTCCTACATTGTGCGGAACAAGATCTCCTGACAAAGACAGTGTGTGCAAGAGATCCTCACCTGCAGAGTGAAAACAATTTTTCTAAAAAGCTTCCGTTATTGTTCCAGGGAACAGATGCCTGACAGATCAAGGGGGAGGGAAATAGGAAACAACAAATAGGGTAAGGGCAGAAATGGGAGAGAAAACTTTAAAGTTTTGATCCAATAAGTTGAAAGCCATGCAGAAAGCATCCAGCAACAACTCCAGTGATGCCAAAAGGAATGTGAAATACCTTCTTTCTTTTCATTACTTCCATCATTTTGGGCCTTTGACCACCTTTCGACTATTTCTCTGCAAACTTCTTGTAGTACATCTTCATCCTGATTAAAAGAAAAGATGCCTGTCAGTGGAAGAAAAAGGCTTGTCCATCACAAAGACACAGGAAGGGACAACTTGGGAGGCTTGGAATGCCAAAGCTGGACCTGCCCCCTGGCCAATTTTTTTTAAGCCCTCATAGCCCTCCCAGAATTTAACCAAGGTGTAGCAAAAAGTTTAGCTTAGTTGTTTTTGTTTTTATTATGTATTTTGTGTTTTTTAATATTGTAATTTTATGTTGTGAACTGCCCTGAGATCTGCAGGTATAGGGTGGTATACAAATTGAATAAATAAATAAGAGAGATTGATACACTTTAAAGCAGGCTTCCTCAACCTCAGCCCTCCAGATGTTTTTGGCCTACAACTCCCATTATCCCTAGCTAGCAGGACCAGTGGTCGGGGATGATGGGAATTGTAGTCTCAAAACATCTGGAGGGCCGAGGTTGAAGAAGCCTGCTTTAAAGCTACTTTGCTCTTTTCTTTTCTTTTTACTTTGTACAACACGTGCCTGTAACATGTTTATATTTGTATGGTATGCTATGCCCGAGTGCAGGTAAAGAGACTAATTCACAGAGCGAAACACTCTTCAGGTCCACAGACTGATGACGTGATAATACAAAATACGAGATCTTTGCTCTCTCTCTCTCTCTCTGAAGCATGAGGGGAGTTACAACTCATGGAGAGAATTATCTGATAAAAGAAAATGGCTGGCATTCACAGTCTACCAACCTGGTCCTATGAGATGAATGAAGTGGGGAACCTTCCAATTACGCAAGGAGCCTCAATGAGTACAGGTCCTCCATGTTTCAGAAGCTCACCCTTCAACCCACAGGGGGCCGAGGAAACACAACAAGAGAGAGGACAGGACTCACCACCACAGTCCCATGAATAAATAGAACACCTGGGGAGGGCTGTTATCTCTTTGGAACCCTTACGACAACTGTCCAAGGTAGATCGGCATTGTCCCCACATTGCAGATACGGGTGGAGGGGGAGCTGGTTGCGGGAGGCTTAAAAAGGATACCAACATACCAACCAAGTTCATGACAAGACGCTAGATCAGGACCAGTGTGTTGAAATTTCTGCATTGCAGGGGGGTTGGACTAGATGACCCTCGGGACCCCTTCAAACTGTACAATGATTATTTGAGCCTTTTTAGCCAATACACCACACAAGACTCATTGCATGGGGCTACCTTTGAAGAAGGGACGTGGGTGGCGCTGTGGTCTAAACCACAGAGCCTAGGCCTTGCCGATCAGAAGGTCGGCGGTTCGAATCCCCGCGATGGAGTGAGCTCCCGTTGCTCGGTCCCTGCTCCTGCCAACCTAGCAACTTCAAAGTGAAGTAGATAAATAGGTACCTCTCCGGTGGGAAGGTAAATGGTGTTTCCGTGCGCTGCTCTGGTTCGCCAGAAGCGGTTTAGTCATGCTGTACGCTGGCTCCCTCGGCCAATAAAGCGAGATGAGCGCCGCAACCCAGAGTCGTCCGTGACTGGACGTAACAGACAGGGATCCCTTTACCTTTACCTTTGAAGGTGACCTGGAAACTACAATTAATCCAGAATGTGGCAGCTAGACTGCTAACTGTGAGTGGCTACCCATACCATTTTACACTGTCCTGTATGTTTCCGAGCACAATTAAGTGATGGTGCTGACCTTTAAAGCCCTAAACGGCCTCAGTCCTGTATACCTGAAGCATCCTCTCCACCTCCATCGTTCAGCCCAGATAGTGAGGTCCAGCTCCAAGGGCCTTCTGGTGGTTCCGTCACTGTGAGAAGTGAAGCTACAGGGAACCGGGCAGTAGTGGCACCCACCCTGTGGAACACCCTCCCATCAGATGTCAATGAGATAAACAACTACCTGACTTTTAGAAGACACCTGAAGGCAGCCCTGTTTAGGGAAGTTTTTTAATGTTTGATGTTTTATCGTGTTTTTAATATTCTGTTGGGAGCCGCCCAGAGTGGCTGGGAAAACCCAGCCAGATGGGCAGGCTATAAATTATTATAATATTGACTGAGATCCCTCACCCCGCAAAAAAACCCCACAGCTCAACTAGTTCTGTCTGGTTCAAGTTGACTTATGCTTTTAATGCTTGATGTTTTATCGTGCTTTTAATATTTTGCTGGGAGTCGCCCAGAGTGCCTGGAGAGGCCCAGTCAGATGAGCGGGGTATAAATAAATTTATTATTATAATAAATTTATTATTATATAGCGGACTCTAGGGTTGCAAATGTGATCCTTGCGGGAGGCATGTTCGCAACCCGCAGCGTTCGCAGCCAGGTTGCGATTCGGTGCTTCTGCACATGAGTGATTTTGTGGGTCTGCACATGCGCGAGCGCCAAAACCCAGAAGGAACCTGTTTCGGTACTTCCCGGTTTGGCGTGGTGCGCAACCCGAAACCGCGCAACCTGAAGCGTCTGTAACTGGAGGTATAACTGTATTATTATTATTATTATTATTTTATATACAGAGACCTTTTGGCGCCTGGGGCAAGACGTGCCACCGACACAGATGGGGTCCAGCCCCCTGGTGGGGTGGGAGGTGCACGTCACCCAAAACAGTTGCTTCTCTGGCATGGCAGCCACATGAAGGCAGAAAGCTAGCTCGGGGGGCTAGACTGCTGCACTTTTCTAGGCACTTTTCGACCACCCCTCACAACTGGCCGCCCGAGGCAGCTGCCCCCATGGCAGGGCCGGGCCTGTGGGGAGGAATCGAACCCACTCCTCGCTACCCAGATCAGCTCCCTCCCTCAGAAGTCACTCACGGGAGAACCTGGCTTCCAGGGGCGAAATAAGCTCCAGAACAGAGAGGCGGCACCCGCGACTGCCCGGGTCGCCTCGGCCCCCTTTCCCCCTCGGTTTCTCCCCTCGCGCTGCAATGCGGTGGGTGTCGCGCTCACCTGCTCCCCCGCCGCCAGCGCCCCCGCCAGCCCTTCCAGCCGCTCGGCGTCGCACTCGGCCTCGCGCAGCACGCCCCGTATGTACCCGCCGTACACGTCCCCGTCGAGACCCAGTGCAGCCAGGCGCCCCTCCAGCCACGGCTCGAACGCGCAGGGCGCCGCCATCTTGGCTCGCCACCAACCCTGGGGAGGAGGAGGAAGCGCGCCTGCGCGAAGGCGGCGGAAGCTGCGCATGGGCAGTACGGGCCAGCTCTCCCTTAACCGCCGCCTCAGGAGGTTTGCAGAAAGGGCTGAGGCGACGCCCGCGAAGAGCCGGTTTCTCTGTCAGGGCGCGCGGGACAAAAACAATGGCAAAAGAAACCAGCCCGTGTCGCTTCTTGCCGAGGGCGGTGAGAGAAAAAGAAGCGCGTTGCTGGGAATTCGCGAGTTCATTCAGACGTGCTCGGAAAACCCGAGAGTTGCCCAAGTTGCTGCCATTCTGCGTGTCAGCGCAATACTCAAGTGCAGACCCTCTTTTCGCTCCATGGGATACTTGCCCCCCAAGGAAGCGCCCCTTTGGTTGGGATTTAGCGAGAAACCCGCCTTGCAAGCCGCCTCGGTGAAATGCTTTGGACAGATCCTGCTGCTTTCAGAGCGATCCTTGCTCGACGGTGCGCTCTCTCCCCTTGGAGGTTTTGAAGTAAGAGTTTTTTAGATGTGATGGATGATCTAGCTGAGATTCCTGCACATGCAAGGGGTTGCAGTAGGTAATCCTCGGGATCCCAACTCCACAATTCTTTGCAGAGGATTTTGCCATTTGGAGCCACAGAGAAAGTCTGCTCCAGCCCTTTGTCCTGACAGCCCTGGAATTCCTCATTTTTCCAAGATAAACATTGCCCTGGAAAGACTTACCTTTCCAGACATAACGCACCTCGCACCGTCCCAGTCACTCACCTGTTAACATGCTCCAGTTGGTCAATGTCCTCCTTAAATTGGGGCATCCAGAACATGGGTGTAGCGGGGGGGGGGCAGCTGCCCCCTAAATCAAGTAAATAAATAAAAATACTTAACTGACTAATTGTGTTGCAGAGAACCCAGTTCTGCCCACCCAACCCAAGCCTGGCCTCCAAAAAATAAATCCTGGCTACGCCCATGATCCTGAACTAGTCAGTGTAGATTATCCTCATGGTTTTCTCAACAGTTTCCACTGTGGAAGGATGTGTGGATCCAGAATTAGCCTCCACAGTCACGGACTCACTGGTAAGACCGTGTTCATGGAAGACAGTCTTACTCGGCTACGAGTGATCGCCAAAGAAGAAGAAGAAGAAGAAGAAGAAGAAGAAGAAGAATGGAACTCATATGTATACACTGTACCTTTAGAGCACATTTGAAGGACACTATTTCCCCAAATAATTATAGACACTATAATTTGTTACAGGTTGCTGGGAATTGTAACTGATGGGTAAATAATGCCCAGGATTTTTGGAGGGAAACGATGTGTTTTGAATGTACATTAAAGGTATAGTGCATTAGCTTCTGGATTCTTTTCACATGATCAGCCACCACCACCCATTTTTTAAAAAAAGACCAGCATTTACTCACCACCAGTCTCCTGGCATCTGACCCATTCTGAAATATCACTTTCAGTAGCTCTGAAATACAGTAAAGGATATCAATACAGTAAAACATCAAGCCAGCAGAGAAGGCAGTTTAAAACTGGCCTCAATAGTCAGGAAACACCTAAGAAGAAAATTAAGTTTTTATGAGGGGAACAGACTGTCAAGGAGGAACAAGTTCTTAAAAATCCCCCATCCAAATTCAAATGGCAGGTCAAATTCAAATAGCTGTTCAATTTTTCTTATATTTACTTTAAAATACTAAAAACATCAGACAGCTACAATGCAAGATTCAAGTAGCACGTCAAATGTATGGTGTTCAGCACAGGCGAGTAAAACCAACCTGTCTTTATAGCAACTGTAGGAGTCTGGCAACTAACCAGCCACCTGCCTCTGCTAGTCAATCGATTCCTGATGCATACCCCTGTTTGAGCCCACCGTATTTCAGATGTGTTTGTTCCACAAAACAGGTGCCATTGGAAGCCCCTTTAACACCCTGTATGTGCTGTAAAATGAAAATGTTCAGAAGTCATTAAATATATATATATACTTGGAAAGATAGTGCTACACAGAATCAATGCTACACACGCACACCCCCAACTTTAAAAATGATTGCTTTGGGGTTTCCAGTATTCATTGCAACTGTAGTCTAGGCTGGAAGGAAAAAACCCTGCTTGCTCTCCTAAATGAACCTGTCATTAATTGACAAACAAAATGCCTAGTAAGCTGTCTTCAACCCTTGTCATGTTGACACCTTTCCATTCATTCTGAATAATTCAGACATCCGGGAGGGTAAGAAAGAAATTGGCCTGCCCAGAGTGATGCTGAATGCAATGTCTGTACTCAGATTACTATGTAGAAAGCAAACACTCCATATCATTTGGTGTAGATGAGTTACCCTAAAGCACCTTAACCCTCAGAGTTCTCCATCTTGCACTTTTGGGTGGCATGATTGATAGAAAACCATCGCTTGCAGCTTTTCCCACCATGGGATTGCAGTGATGATGAGGAAAGGCACCCACACAGCTGTGACAGTTACAGAATCCTGATTCCCCCACCCCCAACCTCAGTAACCTACATCAGGGTTGCCAACCAGCCAAACAAAATTAGCTTGGCCTACTCTTCTGTCCATGATTAATAACTGCTGCACAACATACTTCTCTTAAATGGACAGTCAGACTGGAAGGGATCCTGAGGGTCATCTAGCCCAACCCTCTTCTGGTGCATCATCTTTAAACTGGGCTTCAAGTATGGGTGTAGCCAGGATTTATTGGGGGGGGGAGACCTCAGTTAAATGATATATATATATGAATGACGCGGGTGGCACTGTGGTCTAAACCACAGCTTAGGACTGGCCGATCCGAAGGTCAGCAGTTCAAATCCTGGCGACAGGGGAAGCTCCCGTTGTTCTGTCCCAGCTCCTGCCCACCTAGCAGTTCGAAAGCACGTCAAGTGCAAGTAGATAAATAGGTACCGCTCCGGCGGGAAGGTAAACGGCATTTCCATATGCTGCTCTGGTTCGCCAGAGCTCGCCACATGACCCAGAATCTGTCTGTGGACAAACGCCGGCTCCCTTGGCCTATAGAGCGAGATGAGCGTGCAACCGCAGAGTCGTCTGTGACTGGACCTAATGGTCAGGGGTACCTTTACATATATGTATGTGTATACACACACACACACACACAGTGGTACCTCGGGTTAAGAACTTAATTCGTTCCGGAGGTCCGTTCTTAACCTGAAACTGTTCTTAACCTGAGGTACCACTTTAGCTAATGGGGCCTCCTGTTGCTGATATATATATATATGGGGGCATCTGCCCCTCCTGCCCTCCCTTGGCTACACCCATGGCTTCAAGTGGACAGTCCTTTCAAAAGAGGACTGGTTCATGTAAATCAGGATACATCAGCACCCCACCCTTGTGCCATGTGAGCCCATGGTTTTTTAACAGAGCCCGAAGCAGCTGACCTTCAGCCTCATAACCAATAAATCCATTGAGCTCCCAGTTAGTGGGTGGGAGAGCATAGCTGCAGCATAGGATATGTAGCTTGTTTTATGAAGTAACCATGAATAACAAGGAAATCAGAGGCAGAGAGGTGGTGTTGAGCGAACCTCTCCGTCGCCTTTCACTTGAAACCGCGCTCTTGTTCCGTTTCCCAATGCATAAGGCGATCCGAATTGCATCTGGAGGAGTTTCCTATGTAAGCCTCCCCCTCTCAAGCCCCTCCCTCTCCCCTCAGTTTTGCCCTTCCCGGCCGCCGTAGCTCACAAAGTCTTTAACAACTGTAGCTATTGGCAGGAAATTTAAACTTGGTTCATTGGCAGTTTCGGGAAAACAAGGTCTTACATTCATGGGCGGATGAAAGTTTTGCATGTAAGTAAAAGGTTCGATTTTTAAGGAATGCTGGCTGAGGATCCCATCCCACTGATGGGATCTGCTTAAAGCCTTTTACTCAATTGCATGTTTTTGGTCTCGTGAACGTGTTTGTTCACACATTATTGCTAAATAGCCTTCGCTATGTTAATGGGTCCCGCTGCGATTTTGCATGGTGTTCCCCAGTGAATGCAAGAGTTATGATTCCCCAGTTACTCTGCGTGCTCCTCATTTATTTTCTTAAATGGACAACGTGCCTGCAAGGGCGGGTGCGGTGAGGTGGGGGCTCTGAAACATTCGGGTCATTGTGAAAACAAAGCAGTTTTTGTCATGTGAATTTGGAGGAAAAGAAAGCTGTGAGTTGGCTGAGGCATGCTTGGGGTGCAGTTATTCACTCTTTAAGGGCCTGTTACAGGGTTAGTGCATTTGACTGCTTTAATATGAGGTTTTCTGGTCTGCAGTATAGCAGAACTTTTATCTGTGCTCTTGGGACCTCTTTGTTTTAAATATTCTTGGAGCTTCAGCAAATGTCCTCAGAAAGTGACAACTTCAAGGCTGATAACTTTATTTTCCTTTTATTTTAGCCTTCTGAAATAATTGTTTTTTTTATGCTGAGGATTCTGCTGGCCTAGCCCATCCCAGCTTTCTCTGCTAAAATGGCTGACTGGACGCTTCGGCACTGGCAAAATCTCGGTGAGTGAATGCACCCATGGGGTTATATTCAGCTCTCTTTCTAACTTTTACTCAGAGTAGACCCACTGAAATGAATGGCCATGGCAAACTTGGGTCCCTTAACTTTGGTAAGTCTGTTCTGAATAAAAGCGGAACACAACACACCATCTCTAGATGAGGCAGAGTCCCCTAGCCAGCATAGATAACTGTGGATTTATTTTTATTTAAAATGCGTCTATGCTGCCTTTAAAAGCAAAAGCTCTCTCAAAGTGGCATCCATAAAAGCAGCCTAATGCAATCACAAATAAAAAAGATTGACAAGCCAATACATAATAGAACAGACAGATGAAATTAAAGTCCAATGTAATCAAAATCAACAGCAGCAGGAAAACGCAACAATTTCTTTTATTTCCAAAAATTGTCAAGGCAAGAAACTCGGCAAGAATAGTTGAGTTCTCGGATCTTTCCAAGAGCCCAGTTGATAAAGAGTTCCAGAGCCTTGAGGCTACTCTGGAAAATGTTCTCCCCTTTCTATATGCCAATTTAATTGCACTTGGTGACAAGCAGGACTTCCACCTGTTCGTTTATAAAAATACTGTACTTGCATACAACAATTTATTTAAAAAATTAAGTATGGCATATAACTATATATACAATAGAAACCAAAACCACAGATCACCAACTGACTGTAACAAAAATGATTTTTTAAATTGACTACAAAAACCTAGCAGCATAAAAGTTTCCCCCAAAAAGAGAGTAAAGATTAATACAGAATACACCTGCTGAATCTCTGTTGGGACAGTAATCCACACAATTGGGCTGATAACACTGAGGACATGGTTTTGTGTTGATATCAGACGTTGCGCTCAAAGTGCTCTTGGGCCTTCAAATAACTTGGACCCAAACCATTTTAAGGCTTTAAAAGAGAAAGAAAGGATAAGGAGTTCCTTTCACATTTCATTTTTAATTCATTACCTGCTTTTCCGCCCTGCTGTACTCAAGGCAATTTACAACCCATAGAAGTGATGAAATAATGTACAACATAAATCAGTAACAATTCAGTCCAATGTAAATAAGTCCTCATGAGTAGTGTTTTAAATCAGGTAATGTAAAATTCAATAGATGGTGAAGTAATATCTACTAACAGAATATTGGCAAGTTATGGTTTTGATGTAGAAGAAGGGTGCTTTAGTCCCAGTGAAATCGGTGGGCACAACTGAAGTCCCATTGGTTTCAAAGGGACTAACACTGCAATCCTGTGCATGTTTACTCAGAAGTAAACCTTACAGTGTTCAGTTGGGCTTATACCCGGGTAAGTGTGCATAGCATTGTAGCTTAAAGGATGGCTTAAGGCTGCAATTTGTACATTGTACAAATACCTCAGGTTACAGACGCTCCAGGTTGCATGTTTTCAGGTTGCGCACCATGCCGAACCCGTAAGTACCGGAACGGGTTACTTCCGGGTTTCAGCACATGCGCAGAAGCGCCAAATTACAACCTGCGCGTGCGCAGATGTGGCCCTGCGGGTTGCAAATGTGCCTCCCGCACGGATCATGTTTGCAATCCGAGCGTCCATGTAGTATACACACTTCTGAGCAGACATATGTAAGATTGCCCTGTAATTTTCTCTGGCTTCAACCTAATAATGAAACCAAGTCACTCTGAATGATTACAACAAACCTTTAGTTATAAACAGCAAATATGTAATATATAGAACACCATCGATCTCACAAATGTTTAACATAGGGGCAAGGTCACATCAATTTACAGTGGTACCTCGCAAGACGAATGCCTCGCAAGACGGAAAACCCGCAAGACGAAAGGGTTTTCCGTTTGCGAGTTGCTTCGCAAGACGAATTTCCCTATGGGCTTGCTTCGCAAGAAGAAAGCCCATAGGGAAATCTCCGGGGACCTCTTTTAAATGCTGGCGGTGGGGAGCAAAGCCTCCCCTCCCCTCCGGCCTTCAGAAGAGGTCCAGGAAGGCCGGCGGGGGCCGAAAGGCTTTGCTCCCCACCGCCAGCATTTTAAAAGCAGTCTGGGATAGCAGGGAAGCGCTTCCCGCTATCCCGGACGGCTTTTGAAGGCAGGCGGGGGGGAGCAAAGACTTTTGCCCCCCGCCGGCCTTCAGAAGAGGTCCTGGACCTCTTCTGAAGGCCGGCGGGTGGCAAAAGTCTTTGCTCCCCCCTGCCTGCCTTCCCGGGAGAGCGGAGAAATGCTGTCCCGGACGGCTTTTGAAGGCAGGCGGGGGGGGAGCAAAGACTTTTGCCCCCCGCCCGCCTTCAGAAGAGGTCCAGGACCTCTTCTGAAGGCTGGCGGGGGGGGCGAAAGTCTTTGTCCCCCCTGCCTGCCTTCCCAGAGGCTTTTAAATCGCCCCGGGACAGCGGAGAAGTCCTCCGCTGTCCCGGGGTTTTTTAAAATTCTGGGGGTGGGAAGAAAAGCCCTTGTCCCCCCCCCCAGCCTTCAGAAGAGGTCGGGGGACAGACTGTCCCCGGACCTGGTCTGAAGGCGGTTTCCATAGGAACGCATTGATTGATTTTCAATGCATTCCTATGGGAAACCGTGCATCGCAAGACGAAAAACTCGCAAGAAGAAAAAACTTGCGGAATGAATTAATTTCGTCTTGCGAGGCACCACTGTACAACATTCCATTTATTTATTAATTATTGCATTTATACCCTACCTTTTTTCCAAAGGGTTCAAGGTAGTATACACTGTTCTCTTCCCATTTTATCCTCACAGCAATCGTGTGAAGTAGGTTAGACAGAGAGACAGTATCTAGCTCAAGGTCACCAAGTGAGCTTCACGGCTGAGTGGGGATTTGAACCCAGGTCTCCTGGGGTAACCACTGTGGTGCCTTCCAGAAGTTGTTGACTACAACTCCCATCAGCCCCAGCCAGCATTGCTAATGGTCAGGGGTGATGGGTATCGTAGTGTGCAAGAATTGGAGGGCACCGTGTTGACTATCCCTGCTGCAACCACTACACCACACTAGCCCTTGGTGTGGCAAACAGAAATAGCTGGCAGAGGAAAACAGAGAAGAAAGCAATGTGATTGGACAACATCCCTCATTACTTTCCAGCCAGTCTAGATGGTCGCGCCCAGAAGAGCCAATTGAAAGCGACAAGGAAACGAGAGGAGGCTGCCCGTTCAGCCAGAAGCCGTCCTTTGGTTGGGAAATCTTTCTACCTGGACCTCCCCAGGGGCAAGAATCTGGAGTTTTTGGCAGAGAGTGTGAAGCAACTAGGTGGGGTGAGTACAGTGGGGTTGTTTCTCTTCCTGGTCTCCGTTAGGAAAGCCAATGTTACAGCTCAGTTAGGCATAATTGTAACTAGAACCAATTTGACAGGGAGGACTCCATCTAGAATGCCTCTGAGCATATGCAGAATGAGTGTCCCTCATCCGTGAGTGGACAGAGTTTGCCCATTGCACCAGGAAGTGCAATGTCTCCAGGGAAGCAGGTGTGGCTTCCACACAGGCAGGAGTCCCAACATTTTTCTTTGTACCAGTTCAGCACTGTAGCACAGTTAGATCAGAAATGGGTAGATGGGGCGGTATTCAGTGTATTTCAGTCATCAGTTTAAATGTGCTAGCTTACTATTGGCTCAGTCAAGAGATGTGGATGGTCTTTTCAAAGTTCATTTCTATTGGCCACCCTCTTGCAACTTAACCGCAGGGCAAACTGGGACGTACCGAGTTTTTCCTTGCATTCTGTCATCTTTTCCTTAAGGTGCTGCAGTTTTGGAAGCAGAACAGGAAAGACATGTCCGCAAAATTGTCAACTGTTCCAAATTACCAGTCAGATTAAAAAAATAATAATAATGAACTGGAAGGATTGGTTGGTTGCACTGATTATAGCTTGCTGAGGAAATCCACTTGGCATTATGTGAATATTGCATGATGTGTGTTAACAGACAGGCTTGTTTGTTAGCAGGATTGGCACCACACACGCACCGTAGGCTTCCCCCAAAGAATCCTGGGAATTGTAGTTACTCCTCATGGAGCTACAAATTTCATCACCCTTAACAATCCACCATTTCCAGGATTCTTCTGGGGAAAGTGCTTTGAATGTATGGTGTATGTGTGCAGCTGTCGTGATTCATTCCAAGCAAGAAATGTCCACCATTAATCAGTCAAGATTAATGATCAGCTGTGAAACTGTCTTCCTGTTTGTTTCTGGCTCCAGGTTGTTGAAAGTTTTCTGAGCAAAGAAGTGACTTGCGTTGTCTCCAGTAGCCAAGAGGCCAGGCGGGAGAGGTGGATGGAAAAGCAAAGTAGTTCTGCGTTGAAGGATGCTCAAGCTGGATCCCGGCCTTCTGCAGAGCTCCAAAGGGGTCCCTCGCACAAGCCAATAGACACTGTAAGAGATGCGGCGGGGTGGGTTGGGGGACTAGGAGTTTTATGTATTTTTTCGCAATAGAACTCCCCACCCACCCACCCCCCACCAGTGCTGTCCTCAAATCTGGAGAGCTGGGGGAAAACCCAGAACAAGTTTGTTTGTTATTGTATCTATATCTCATATTTTCTTCAAGGGACTCAGAGTTGGCATACAGACCTCTTCCCCTTTCCCCCTATTATCTTCACAACAACGCTGTATTTTTTGCGCCATAAGACACACCCGACCATAAGACGCACCCAGTTTTTAGAGGAGGAAAACAAGAAAGCAACGCAAAGCCTCTTGAGCAAAGAGGCAGGAGCGCTCCTGCTGCACTCAAGAGGCTTTGCATGGCTATCCCTGAAGCCAGAAGAGCAAGAGGGATCGGTGCGCACTGATCCCTCTTGCTCTCCTGGCATCAGCGATAGCTACGCAGCCTGCATTCGCTCCATAAGATGCACACACATTTCCCCTTACCTTTTAGGAGGGGAAAGGTGCGTCTTATAGAGCGAAAAAGACGGTAGGTTAGGCTGAGTGTGACTGGTCCATGGTCTTCGTGGCTGAGTGGGGATAAGAACCCTGATCTTCAATGTTGAAGTTCAACACTCTAGCAATTAGTCATACCTTGGATCCCGAACGCCCTGGAACTCGGACATTTTGGCTCCCGAACGCGGCAAAGCCGGAAGCCATTGTACTGGTTTGCAAATGTTTGTTTGGAACCTGAACTTCCTGCAGCCAATCCGAAGCCACAATTTGGTTTTCAAATTATTTTGGAAGTCGAACGGACTTCCGGAACGGATTCTGTCCGACTTCCAAGGTATGACTGTACACCACAGTGGTGCACAGGAAGAGAGGGAGGGGAAATCCCATTGCCTGGACAAAAGTCCTTGTGCTGATGGGACAAGTGCATTGAATACTACCCTAAAAATTAGCTTCCTTTTTGTGGCATGCTAGCAGCCCCTGCGCTCAGTATGAGAATTACTAGGCTACTTAAATATCAACCTTGCCATGCAACCTTTTTTCCCCTTTGCTCTGAATTCTTAAAGAAAACCTCTGGGCTTTGAAGCATGTTTTCAATTGACATTTTTAAAAGATGGATTAGTTCATGGGGGGGGGGGACTCAGTGGCGTAGCGTGGGGGGTGCCAGGGGTGCCAGCCGCACCGGGCGCAACATCTGCGGGGGGCGCGAGTCCAGAGGGAAGGGACAAGTTCCTTCCTCCGCCGGGCTCCCCGCCGCCACCGCCAGCTTTGCGCCTTGGCGCGCGCACCCCCCGCCGCCGCCGCTGCGGCTGCGCTCCACTCACTGCTCGCAGGAGGAGCAGCCGCTGCAGCAGCGCTGACCCCGCCACCAATGCCTGGCCGGGCACGGGCAGCCTCCGCACCCTGACGCCATCCCCTTCCCCCCTTTTTTTCCAGAGCTGGGGGAGGGGGAGGTTTTAAAAGGGGGTCTTGCATTGGCGATCCTGCAGCACTTTGGGCCGCACGACGCGAGCGCGCAGCACGGATCAGCCACGACCCCACCCCGTGCATTTCCTGGGGAAAAGTGCTCCGCGTGGGAGGCGCGTTTCCCCTTCATTCCCTCTCGTGCAAATCCTCCTTGGGTTCCCTCCCCCGTCTTTCCTCTCCCTACCTCACAAAAGCCTCACCTCGTCGCCTCCTCGCTGCCTCTCGCCTCCGCAGGAGCATTTCCCTCTGCGGAAGAAGGAGCAGGGCGCTTCTGCAACTTTGGATTGCAACTTCTTGCTTCCCTGGGAAACAGAGCCCGGCCGGGTCAGTTGTCCAGCGGAGGGCCAGTTCCCCCCTCTGCAACCCTTGCGCCCCCCCGCGTACTACTTGCAATGCAACTTCCGCGCTCCATGCGCTTTCATAGAATCTGTCGAGCTGGAAGGGAGCCGAGGGTCATCTAGTCCCACCCGCTGCAATGCAGTAATACGCCGCTGCCCCCCTACAAGGGATCGAACCTGCAACCTTGGCCTTATCAGCGCCGTGCTCTTAAACTGAGCCATCCGGGCTCCCCTTTCCCCCACCTTCTTGCATGCCTGAACCTGTCCGCGTTTTGCATTCTAACACTTGCAAGCTCCATCCTCCAGCAGTTCCCTGACGCCGGCTGCGCTTCCTTTCAGGCCAATACTTGGCAGCCATAAACTCGCACCGTGTCCAATATCCTATAAAAAGCATTAATCGGAATACCTTGCAACATTTCATCAAAGAAAATTGAGACGCCCTATTCCATAATAATAATAATAGTAATAATTTTATTATTTATACCCTTCCCATCTGACTGGGCTGCCCCAGTCACCTTGGATAAAAATATAATAAAACATGAAACATTTAAAAAAACTTCCCTTCAGATGACTTGTGAAGTTGTAGAGTTACTTATCTCCTTGGCTTGGGGGGTGTCAAATAAAAATAAAAATAAATTATTTATACCCTGCCCATCTGGCTGGGCTTCCCCAGCCACTCTGGGCGGCTTCCAAAAAAATATTAATACGTCAAACATTAAAAGCTTCCCTAAACAGGGCTGCCTTTGGATGTCTTCTAAAAGTCTGGTAGTTGTTCTTCTCTTTGACATCTGGTGGGAGGGCGTTCCACAGGGCAGGTGCCACTACTGATAAGGCCCTCTGCCTGCTTCCCTGTAACCTCACTTCTTGCAGGGAGGGAACCGCCAGAAGGCCCTCGGCGCTGGACCTCAGTGTCCGGGCAGAATGATGGGGGTGGAGACGCTCCTTCAGGTCTACTGGGCCGAGGCCGTTTAGGGCTTTAAAGGTCAACACCAACACTTTGAATTGTGCTCAGAAACGTACAGGGAGCCAATGTAGGTCTTTCAATGTAACTTCATACATTATTATTGTTGTTGTTGTTGTTTAGTCATTTAGTCGTGTCTGACTCTTCGTGACCCCATGGACCAGAGCACGCCAGGCACTCCTGTCTTCCACTGCTTCCCGCAGTTTGGTCAGACTCATGTTTGTGGCTTCCCCTCCCCATCCAGCTTGGTTTCCCTAGCCACTCGGAAACCCGAACCCTATGGAAATAGGGATGTCAAGGTTGCAGGTTCAATCCCCGCACGGGACAGCTGCGTGGTCCTGCATCTTTCCTCAGGGCCTGCAAGACAGAGCTGTTCCACCTGGCCTTTGGTTTGGACTCAGTGGGACCCTTATGTCTTCCCTCCCCTTACAGTTTTGATTTGTGGGCTACTTTTAAAATGAGGCTGCTTTTCAAATTGCATTTTAACCTGTATTTTAAATTGGTCCCTCCCCCCATTATGTTTCTATTGTAATTTTACCGGTGTTAGCCGCCCTGAGCCCGGCTCTGGCTGGGGAGGGCGGGGTATAAATAAAATGTATCATCATCATCATCACCACAGGGGGTTGGACTAGATGACCATCGGGTCCTTCCGACTCTACGATTCTATGATTCTATAAAGTCAAGTGTTACCGGAAAAATCCGAGGGCGCGCTCGCACTTGAGTGCTAAAATCCACGGGTTAGGGGGCGCAAATTACTTGCCTTGCCCCGGGTGCTGACAACCCACGCTACGCCACTGGGGGGACTTCACTTGTTCCATGTTTCCCAGTACCTTTTTCTTTTCTTTTTTAAAGCTGAATACCAAGAATGAAGGAAGGGAAGGGGTTCTCTGGCTCTGGTTCTGTTTGAGGCAGGACACTGGTCCCTCTTTGGACCAAATTAGATGTGATGTTAATAGCGTGAATGAAACAAGCGGGCATCTTTTTGTAAACAACCACATATAGGCCTGCAGTGACCCAGAAGTAGAGTTAAGCCCTTTCCCTTCTGCCATGGTACCAGCAAAAATCCCCCCTACTTTTATTTACATCAGGATGGAAGCCCATGTTTATCACCCATCACTGTCGCCAATGGGGAGATTTTTTATTTTTAATTTTTTTGCAGACCTGATGCTATATAGCAAAAACAGCAAAGTGCATGCTATTTCCAATTTACACGATTGTCATGTCTAGCTCAGCCTTTTTATCTCTCTCCACTGCCCAAAAGCAGTTTTACTTAGCAGTGCAGAGGTTCCTGCCCTCCCCCAACTTTATTGTTTAGGCTAAAAAGAAGAAAAATGTGCACGAGCCTCTTTAGTCCTAATAAGCTGCAGAGGTTTTATCAGACAGATAAACATTTTCTTCCAGTGTTTGGGCTAGCTAGGAAGAATGGCTGCAGCTGCTTTTAAAAAAAGCAATTTTTTTATTTTAAAAAATGTGGTCTTCCGTTGCCTTGGATGCAAAACACCCTTCTGGTGTGACAGGGTTTCAAGCATCAAACAGCCACGCCCCATTTTACCATTAAAAAAAATCTCACTTCTACCAAACCAGGTTTTCGAGTGCTTACTGTCACTTACGTCTTTTCTAAGAAGGGGAGATCTGGATGGGCATTCCATTTGCTGACCTTGACATAAGTTTTGTTTTTGTTTTTTCATCCCTGGCCATAGCTGCTCCTGCTCCCCGTATGTATGTATGTATCTGTCCAACCGTCCCTTCCCACTTCTGATTTTAAGAAGTCCATCTGTGGTGCCCCAAAACCCGTTAAACTGAACTAAAAAGGTAAAGGGACCCCTGACCATTAGGTCCAGTCGTGGCCGACTCTGGGGTTGCGGCGCTCATCTCGCTTTATTGGCTGAGGGAGCCGGCATACAGCTTCCGGGTCATGTGACCAGCATGACTAAGCCGCTTCTGGCAAACCAGAGCAGCGGACGGAAACACCGTTTAACTTCCCGCCGGAACGGTACCTATTTATCTACTTGCACTGGTGTGCTTTTGAACTGCTAGGTTGGCAGGAGCTGGGACTGAGCAACAGGAGCTCACCCCGTCGCGGGGATTCAAACCACTGACCTTCTGATCGGCAAGTCCTAGGCTCCGTGGTTTAACCCACAGCGCCACCCACGTCCCACTGTTAAACTGGACTAAGAGCGCACAAATAAGCCTAATGCTAATACCTAATGCTTATAAAGAAGTGATGAATAGAAACAGATAAAGCCCATTGCCAAGACCTGTGAAATCTGATTTCTCCATTTGTTTTAACCTGCTCTTTCCTTTGTCCCAATTCTTTCCCCTCCCCATTCTTACCCACACCCTCCCCAACTCTTTATGCAGAACCTGATCAGTCGTGGGAAAAAGCTCTTGCATAAAGCCATCAGGGGTCAGGTGAGCAACCCTACCAATCACTTTGTTCATCCTTGGGGTGGGGTGATGGGTCACAGTTGTGGATGAAACAGCAGAGTTGAAATGCAACCAATAGGTAACCTAGCTCAAGCCCCTGCTTACATTTAAACTGAACAATAATTCGGTGAGCCGAAGCTCAGCCCAGACAAGACAAAGACGCTGTTAGTTAGTGGGTGGTTCCTCTGACCAGATGAGTGGAGTTCAGCCTGTTCTAAATGAGACTGCACCACCCCGGAAGGATCAGGTTTGTGGCATTGAGGATTCTCTAGGGTCCTCTTCTGTTGCTTTATTCATTTATTTATAAGCATTTTAAAAACTGCTTAATATTTAAAATCTCTTACATAAAACAGTATCATAAAAAAACAGAATTATTTTTTTTTATGAGTCATAGAGAACCTGGGCAAAAATAGGTCTTTTGAAGCAACTTATGGATGATGTAGAGAGGGAAGGATATTCCGAAGGATGGGGGCAGCAGCAGCAGCTAATGCCCAGTTTTAGGTGATGGGTGCAGGGCCTCAAGTAAAATTTTCCCCGATGATCCTAACGATCTTAACAGGTCTGTACAGGGGCAGATGGTCTTTCAGGTAACCTGGCCCCAAGATCATTGGGGTTTTTGTGTGACCTTGAACATGGCTTGGTAGCTAATCAGCCACTGCTGTAGCTCCCTCCTTACAGGTAAAGTTTCTGTGAGTCCATGTACTCTAGTTAGCACCCTTGCTGCAACATTCTGTACCATCTAGTCCAGTCTCAATGCATGCCTCACTATAGTCCAGTTGTGAGGTTGCCAATGCATGAATCACAGTGGCCAAGCTATCTTTGTCCAGGTAAGGGTGTAACTGGCAAACCAACCTAAGTTGGTAATAGGTGCTCCTCACCAGAAAGACTGCCTAGCCTTCCAGCGACAAAAATGGTTCTGGAAGCACCCCCAAAGCACGTACCTGTTCCTCCACAGGGAGTGCAGTCCTGTCCAGAACTGGTAATCTGTTCTGCCTGGGAATCACTTCCTTGCACATTCGCCTCCTTACCAGAATTCAGTCTTAGTTTCCTGGCCCTCATCCAGCGCTCCATTACATCCAGGCACCGGTTCAGAACAGTCACTGCATCTCCTGATTCAGATGTAAAAAAATCTCTAATCTATGTGCAATATAAAAACAATATCCATTAGAACAAAAATACAATAATGTTTTTTTAGGGTGCAGTCCCATGAGTGGAATTTCCCCAGATCTAAGTGGTCTTATAGGACTGCACACAGGGGCAGACAGTCTTTCAGGACACCGTGGCCAATGGTATCAAAAGCCCCTGAGAGATCAAGCAAAAGCAACAGAGTTGTACTCCCTCTGTCTCAAAACTGAGCTTTAACCCTGACTGAGACCGATTAATCTAATAGACATAGGTGGCCTCAGTGGCACAGAGTGTCTTCCCCCAGCTTCGGTTGGTGGTTCAGCTGTACCCATACCTGGGCAGGGATGGCCGGGCTGTGGTGATCTATTTCCCAGTATCCTCTTGATTGGATTACTGCGATGGACATAGGGCTAGCTGGTGTCAATGCAGCCACCAGATTACCCAGGGGACTAACACTAGTATTGGCACAACTGCACTTCCTATCTATAGGCTTTGGGGACCAATTCAAGGTGCTACTTTTAACCTATAAAGATTTATACAGCCCAGAACCACAATACCTGATTGACTGCTTCTCCTGGCAAGATTATACCAATACTTTATGAGGGTCATCTGAGGCCATTTTCCTTGTGCCTCTTCTGAGAGAGGCTTGAAAGATGACAATACAGAGAGAGTCCCCCCCCCCCACCTGTGAAATGCTCTCAAAATGAGACTCACTTGGCACCGACACTGACATCTTTTGGGTGCCAGGTTCAGGCTTTAATTTTCACCCTGGTTTTCAATGAAATTTCACCCAGGTGAGTCAAGGCTAGTGTTGGGTTGGGTTGCTAATAATACCCCCTCCCCCTTGGAAGCAGATGTTTCCTCTCTATCATGTATTTATTAGAGTGTTTAGGTTTTAATTGTGGTTGTTTTTAACGATTCCATACGTTTTCAAATGTGATGGTAAGTTGCCTTGTGTCGGGTGACAGACAAAACAAATAGATACATTAATAATCTAGGTCTCCCCATGCAAGCCAGAGAGCAGACATACTACAGAAATATGGCCACCAAGCAGGTAAGTTTCATGTGCTGCAGGGGAGACAGAAAGCTCTCAGAGTTATTGTCAAAGATAATATAGGTGGTATGCGCTTGTATGCCAGACAAACACCAGTCACTATTAGTGGTAGTCTGTTGCTCCATGAGAAAGCTGGGGGTTGGCCTTCCTGAAACAGCAGAGTACTGGCAAGACAACCTTTGAGTCGGTGAGTTACCTTGGTCCTACACCTGTTTCGTGAAAAGTATTCTCTCTGCCCCACCTGATTTGTTATAGGCGCTCTGATTAGTAATTGCTATATACATTCTCTGTTTTTCTTTCTTTCTTTCAGGATAGCACCTGTGGCAACAGCATCCTTGCCACTTCGCGATCCTTGGGGGTACAGATTATACACATAGATGGTATCCTTTTTCTAATCTGGAGTGGGGTGTCCATTCAGATGGCTTTGCAAAGATAAATCATGTCTTGCAAAAGAAGCACCTAGTCTGACAGTGAAGGAAGAACTCTCCCAAATATTTTACCAGCGTGGCTCCTTGATTCCCACCAGGGCTCCCTACCTAAGAGAGGCAACTTCTGTGAGCTGAGGTTTTGTGGGTTTCTTTTTGCATCTTGAATCAAAGGGTATAGTTTCCCCCCTGTGTATGTGCCCAACCTAGCAGAAATCTTGCTACCGCCCCCACAAAAATAAAAAGTAAAAAATTAACAGTTCCCAGGATTCCCTAAAAGGATCCTGTATGGTTGGAATACACAATTTGTGTGCTTCTTTCTTCCAAGCAACTTGAAAGTTTCTCCCACCCCAAGGTCCTGTTAAATCTTAATATAAAATTTCCTGTCCTGCTATAGAGGGTTAGGGTGGATTGTCTGATGCTGCCTTTGTACCTTTGTAACAGTCTGGAAGGCAAGTTGGGCTAAAGAAGGTGCTTGTCTGAAGGTACCAAGTAAGCTTTGTAATTGAGCAGGGATACAAACCTGGATCTCACAGCTCAGTACTAGACATCATCCTGTATAATAGGTAAATAAGAGAACATGGGGCAGATTCTGGAGTGCATGGAGGGTATAAAATGATGAGAGACAGACCTAGGGATAGATGTGTCTATTTTAGTCTGTGTCCATTTTGCATACATTCAGGCATAAATCCTTTCGATTCTGTTTTTTGCATGAATCAGCAAACCTTTTTTTAATCTTCATGAAAACTTGTATTTATATTTTATCTCGATAGATCTAAACCTAAAAAGGATGCGGGTGGCGCTGTGGGTTAAACCACAGAGCCTTGGCCTTGCTGATCAGAAGGTTGGTGGTTTGAATCCCCGCGATGGGGTGAGCTCCCGTTGCTCGGTCTCTGTTCCTGCCAACCTAGCAGTTTGAAAGCACGTCAAAAGTGCAAGTAGATAAATAGGTACTGCTCCGGCGGGAAGGTAAATGGCGTTTCCATGCACTGCTCTGGTTCGCCAGAAGTGGCTTAGTCATGCTGACTGCATGACCCGGAAGCTGTACGCCGGCTCCCTCGGCCAGTAAAGCGAGATGAGCGCCACAACCCCAGAGTCGGCCACGACTGGACATAATGGTCAGGGGTCCTTTACCTATCTAAACCTATTTTATCCTAAAATATGGGTTGCAACGCCAAAGGATCTGAATTCTGCTTTCAACTTACTTTGAGGTTTAGGGTAGGGATTTTAGCTCTGGCAGAAAGTGTGCTTAGCACACAGAAGATTCCAGGTTCAATCTCTGGTTTCAAGGATCAGGGATCTGGTGATGGGCAAGTTCTCTGTGTTGGACCCCGTAAAGCTACTGCCAGCCAGAGTAAACTACTTGGCTAGGTGGGCCAATATAAGGCATTTTCCTGTGCTACACATAGGCTCTATTTAGATGCAGACCAATATGCTCCAGTTATTAGAGCAACTAGTTAAGAGTGCATGCTTGCTCAGAAAATGATGGATTTCAAAATGGGGAACCTGATGTAAATCAATGATTTAAATTGGTCTTTTTCCCAGAGTGATTTAAATCACCTTGATTTCAATCGATAACACCGCATTATAGAGGCAAACCTCTTTTCTGCATGAAATAGCGCAATGCTTTTTCCTTGCCGGAAGGTGGCAGGCCAGAGCAATGGATGGAAGAGCTTTTCATTGGTATGGGGTGGTTGCCGGGGAGATTTTCCCTCACTCTCTTCTGCATGGGTCTTGATTAGGATTGCTGACAGTCTTACTAGCTCTGACTCCCGTGGCTCAGCAGATTGATCAACAGACATTCTTCTCCACTGAAATGCCTCATTTGCTGAGTTGTATTTTTGTGAGTCAGTCTGCTGCTATATGCACCGGGGTGGGCCTCTTTTCTGTCAATTGGCAACCATAGCCTTAATTGGACCAAAAGACTGATGTAGTTCCAGCCTTTTCCTTACCAGGGAGGCTGGAATGACATAAGCTAGTGCTACCAGGTAATTTATGTGATTCGCTATACAAAAAGCTTTGCTTCTGTACAATGTGTGCATATTATTTTTTTTAATGCACATGTTCTGTCTTGCTCATTCAGTTTCAGAATTGTTAAGCATATTTAGCAGGTGTCCTGCGGGATAAACCTGTTGAGATGTTGCAGAGTTCTTTGTGGCATCAGTACTGCTTCAGCAGCGAGCATATGGAAAAGCTGGGGTGGGAGAAAAGAAGGCTTGTTCCTCAACCTGAGCGCTTGTTGGTTCATGCAAACATTAGACAAACATTACCTTAATTGTGGGGCCCCATCTCTCCTTTATGCCTCATTCTAATCCCTCTGTCAATTAGTTTCTGACACAGCTTACTTAAATTGTTGGCTGATCAACCCTGTTCCTGTGCTTGATCTGCAGAAATCAGTAGGTAAATTTTAAGTTAGCTTTTTCCACGGTGTGAAGATAAGTGTGATCACTTGCTACTGTCTGCTGATCAGGCTGCTGTTCAGGGCACAGCTGCAGCAGCTGCTTAAAAGTTGGTGACCTAACAAGTGCTCAAAGTTGGTTTGATAACTGGGTGTGGCTTCTTTCCCTCCTCCTTCTCTCTTCTCCCCCATCCAAGTGTTGAAACTGTGAGGTTGTGTCCACACTCCCATTTATCCCACATGCAGTACTAGCCCACCACTGGCTTGAGAAGCAGTGTACAAATGATTTTAGCTATAATCAATAGCTCCCTGTTGTTTCTTTTGAAACACAATGTGTTGATGCGTTCTTTCCCAACCCAGATATGATCTGAATTGAGAAACACCTTCCTGAGTTTTAAGCCAGTAATGTATATACTGCCTGAGTTAGGTTGTGCTCCTGTTCCTCTACTCTTATCTTTTTCTAGGGGGTAGAATACAATGTTGTTCTCCTTAATGGCCCTTCCTCCTCAGAAATGCTGTCCTACATACGACTGTTGTCTAAGAAGCACCCTTCCACGGCAAAGGTTGGTAACGTTAAGAGGTACATTTTTGTGCAGCTTTTATGATTTCAGGATCGTAACAGGCCTGGGAAATGCCATGCTTAAAAGGTAAAGGGACCCCTGACCATTAGGTCCAGTCGTGACCGACTCTGGGGTTGCGGCGCTCATCTGGCTTTATTGGCCGAGGGAGCCGGCGTACAGCTTCCGGGTCATGTGGCCAGCAGGACTAAGCCGCTTCTGGCGAACCAGAGCAGCACACGAAAACGCCATTTACCTTCCCGCCAGAGCAGTACCTATTTATCTACTTGCACTTTGATGTGCTTTCGAACTGCTAGGTTGGGAGGAGCAGGGACTGAGCAACAGGAGCTCACCCCGTCGTGGGGATTTGAACCGCCGACCTTCTGATTGGCAAGTCCTAGGCTTTGTGGTTTAACCCACAGCGCCACCCACATCCCTCAGGATCGTAACAGGCCCAGGAAATGCCATGCTTAAGATGTGGTAAATCCTGCCCTACAGCAGGAAGGGCAGGATAAATCATGGCCTTTCTTTCTGTGGCTGATTGACACCATTTGTCTGGAAGGTTAGGTGCCCACACGACTGAAATGATTGTTGCCCTATTGGCTTCCCACAAACGGACTCGGTTTTTGTCACACCCCAGAGCAGGAGAGATTTAGCTAGAAGACTTTTGAGGCTGTTTTCCAGGCATTTGCCAATTCTTAGGAGATCATTTCATATTATGCAAACAGGTTCTCAAAAGCACAATGTAACTGGGGGGTAGAAGACTGAGAATTTGAACCTGGGTTTGGGGAGACTACAGAGGTCCGCCTCTTCCAGGGGTTGTGGTTTCTAGTTCTAGAGCACACCAGCATAACCCACTTTCATATGCTCTGGTGTTACATAAACTGCCATGTGAACAAGCATGTTCCCTGTCCATTGGCACTGGGAGAATGGGTGGGACACCATCTGCTACATGCACTGGCGGTCAGTGCTGCTGGGACCAGCTGCCAGAAACCTTGAAGACCTGCTGCCGTGTGCATTTAGGGTTTTTTTTTGCCTGCCTCTGTCAGCCTTTTTAATGCTTGCTGCACATTCATTGTCCTGACATCTCTTACTGTGTATTTCTCCTGGGTTAGGTGAAGTTGGTTGCTTCTGGGTTCCAGCCTTCGGAAGGTAAGCCTGGAGGTTTCAGTGTTGCTGGAGGCCAGGGGACGCCCTGTGTTGTCACCTGCTGCCTCCCATCGCCTTGCATAAACTCCAAAATTCATATTGCGGTTTGGTGATGTACACTCTGTGCTTAAATGAGACGGGGAGAGAAAGCCAGAGAGGTTTGCTACAAGAAAACGTATATAAATCACTTCATGCAAAATAAAGAGACTTGAGTCAGTTCCAATTCTGAACACTTAGAAAAACAGAACTCTGAATTGGAGGGAGAAAATTTGGCTGCAGACAAGAAACAGGAAGAAAAGTTGCAGATCTGTGAGTAGGAAACAGCATTGTCCAGATCAGTTAAAGTCCCATCACTTCATCTTGCTTTTCCAAACAAGTGTTGCATGTTTCCAAGCCTAGCAATAATAAAGAGCTAGGACCTTACACTGGGTTGTGCTAACTCTGAAGTTTTCAACCTTTTTGAGTCCGCGGCTCCCTTGACCAACCAATTATTTATGTGGCACCCCTGTGGGTCTCAGGAGCCCAGTTATGTCACCTCTTCCCTGCAGAGCTTGGCAGCCTCTCACTCTTTATCGAACACCCTTCCTTGTGGGGCGTTTCCTCAGCCTCCTCTCCCCTCTCCTTGGGAGTCCTCTGGGCAGTCACTGCTGCTGCCCGTGGTCTCTGAGCTGCCTGCCCTGCCCCAGAGAGAGGTGCCTTCTCACACTGCCCCACAGGGACCTGGGACTTGTCTGTCCATTCCCAACAGTAAGGACTGGCTGGCTGGGCTGCCTCACCTGCCTGCTTGCTTACTATGAGGCCACTTCAGCTTCTGGCAACCGGCACCCCCTGACCAGCCCCAGAGGCACCATTTGCCTGCGGAGCTTGTAGCCAGGTCTGCTGTAACAAACAACTGTGCTAGCCTTTGGGAGGCAGAGATGCAAGAGGGCATCAGAGATGGGAGGGAAAGAAAGAGGGACAGAGGCCAGTGTTGCCCACAGCACCCCTGACCATCATTCAAGGCACCCCAGGGTGCCACGGCACACTGGCTGAAAACCACTGTGCTAACTTATTTATTTTTCTTGTGTACATTTTAGCATATGCTTTGTATGCCGTGGTGATGTTGTTGTTGTTATTATCTATCCACCCTTCACTCTTAAGGTCCCAGGATGGGTTACAACAATTAAAACACAATACTAAAAACAATTTACAGTGGTACCTCGCAAGACGAATGCCTCGCAAGACGAAAAACGCGCAAGACGAAAGAGTTCTCCGTTTTTTGAGTCGTTCCGCAAGATGAATTTCCCTATGGGCTTGCTTCGCAAGACGAAACGTTTTGCGAGTTCTTGCGAGTTTGTTTCCTTTTTCTTAAAGCCGCTAATAGCCGCTAAGCCGCTAATAGCTGTGCTTCGCAAGATGAAAAAACCGCAAGACGAAGATACTCGCGGAATGGATTAATTTCGTCTTGCGAGGCACCACTGTAAAACAATTTCCAATCACAAGCATAAAATGAGTCCCAAAAATATACAGCTCACTGTACATTATTTGCTCTCTCTGTTGCCTCTCCCCCCCCCTTCCAGGGAAATCTCCAGTGTTCCTTTGGTATTTAAAATTGCTGATGGGCTTCCTTTGTGCCGGCGACAAGGTCCAGCCACATCTCCTGTTCCCTGGAGATGTGCTATTGTGACTGCCAGTTCTGGACTGTCTCCCACTTGCTAACAATGCAGCGTTGGCATGGTGCTGGCACGGTGCCTGCCCATGAGGCAGGCTGTTGTTTTAATATAATAATCGCCTTGTTGCACAGTGTTTAAGTAACAGTCACCTGCAACAGCTTGC
This sequence comes from Podarcis vaucheri, assembly GCF_965113315.1. Classification (NCBI taxonomy): domain Eukaryota; kingdom Metazoa; phylum Chordata; class Lepidosauria; order Squamata; family Lacertidae; genus Podarcis; species Podarcis vaucheri. Next base: position 44,461,202 of record NC_138751.1, on the reverse strand, counting down.
TCAGCTGTTTCCCCCCAGAGCTGGCTGCTTAACTGCAATCCTCCTCCCCCACCTCCCGACTTCCACAAATCTGTAATGACTTAATGCTTAGCTTTTTAAAGAGAGGTGTCCGGACTACCTAGCTTCCTGTGACCTTTCCACTAATCCAAAGTCTGGGATGGTGGTGGCTGTATCTATCTTTCCTCTGATATTTTAATAACGAGAGCTGCCAACAGTTGCTTTTCTTCTTCTCATGTTTCTTTCTTAGTGGTAAGGCTGAAAGCTCCATTCCTGAAAATTGAAGATGAGAGCAGGTAAGAGTCATGGAGAGTCACGGGACTCTCCCCTGCCTATTAATTTCTCAAAGACTGGAAGCTTGATGTCACCTGGCTCTGTCGAAGCAGTCCATGAGGGAGTTCTGGATCTGACTCACTAGCCTGATCCAGTTCCCCTGCCCTGGCCTCTGATGTAGAAACTCTTCAATCTTTCCCACACAATGCAGGGTACGGATTTCTCTGGTAAACCCATTCAGAGGTCCAGGGGAATAAGGTGGGCAATGATGTCTCCCATCTTGGCATGATTCCCAGCTATCCCTCCTTGAAGGTCCTGTAGGTGGATCTCTGTACATGCTGCCTTCCCAAGGGCCATTCTTGTTCATTTCCCAAGTACTTACTGAGAGGTTTTTCGCTCTGTCTAGGCAACTCAGGCCATTCTTTCAACAATTCAAGAATTTCCCCCAACTGTATTTCCGGCCGCTGAGAAGACATAGCCCATTTCAACCCCCACGAACCTCTTCCAGCTCAAAGTAAGTGTTTGTGGGGGACGGGTGGGTAAGGTAGCTAATGGCGTGGGAGGAAAACTTAGGAAGCTCTGCTAATAAATATACAGTGGTACCTCGGGTTACATACGCTTCAGGTTACTTACACTTCAGGTTACACACTCCGCTAACCCAGAAATAGTGCTTCAGGTTAAGAACTTTGCTTCAGGATAAGAACAGAAATCGGGCTCCGGTGGCGCGGCGGCAGCAGGAGGCCCCATTAGCTAAAGTGGTGCTTCAGGTTAAGAACAGTTTCAGGTTAAGAACGGGCTTCCAGAACGAATTAAGTACTTAACCCGAGGTACCACTGTACAGGACAAATCAAATCTGCCTATGTGGTGGGGAAACCAGGTAAATAAACTGGAATCCTACCCATAGCACCAGCTATTTTTGCCACAGGTGTAGAAAGGGAAGCCACAAAAATATTGTTGGGCAGGCCTGAAGTTCAGAAACCAAAGGTAGTCCTGGATGGGACCCCCAAGTGCTGAGGAGACTATAAAAGTTTTAAATTGTCTCGACAAATCTGAAGGCGGAGGGAACAAAGTAGGATACTGGGTTTGTGCAGCAGGGGAATGGAATGTCCTGAATATGTTTGTTTTGCCCTTTCTGCAGAGCACCTGAAAGCAAACAGTCACCCAATGAACTCTTCCCTCCTTCAGCCTGCTGTATCATGCCCAAACCACAGAAAGGCTACTGTGAATGTTGTGAAGAAGCCTTCGCAGAGTTGCAGATGGTAAGAAAGTCCCTTGCCCCAGACCTAGGCTTCCTCTGAAGGAGAACAAGCCCTATTTATACCAGTGTCTGCCCAGTCCTGGGACAGCTACCTACATTTTGAACTGCATGTACTAAAGCTACACCAGGCTTTGCAGCTTCGGCCTTGGAGGACGTAACCTCTGCTCCATTGTAGTACAAGGTCTAAGCTAGTCAGAGTACTAAAGCCTTTTCCTATACCAATTTATATATGTTCAGCCTAGTGCTGTGCTGAAAATGTTCCCTGCTCTTTTTGTAAACCTATTTGCAGGCCATGGCAGCATTTGGGGGATTTATGCAATTTTTGGAGGAGAATATTAAATTTTCAGTGGCGAAGAGCTTTACCAGAAGAATGACTTTACCCCAAAAGTCCTCGAAACAGCTGGTGGCCACATCTGCCCTTCAATGACTCCTCTGAGTGGCCTTGCATCACATCATAGTGTTGTTCCAGGTGAATTGTACAGTGGTACCTTGGGTTGAGAGCTTAATTCGTTCTAGAGGTCCGTTCTTAACCTGAAACCGTTCTTAACCTGAGGTACCACTTTAGCTAATGGGGCCTCCTGCTGCCACAATTCCGCCACCGTGCAATTTCTGTTCTCATCCTGAAGCAAAGATCTCAACCCAAGGTACTATTTCTGGGTTAGCGGAGTCTGTAACCTGAAGCCGAAATAGAATTCCATTTTTATAAAGGAAATAGAAAGCCTTTGTTGCTGCTGCCGTTTTTCAGGTAAAGCTCTTTGCCACTCCAAAAATTTCACAATTTTCCCCCAGCCCCTGAATATGTATTGCCTTTATACACACACACACGTGACCACTTTGAAGATCTGCAAAAAGTTCCCATTGGAATTTCAGACCCAGCTCTCATTCAGCCAACTGTCTGGCTTTGGAGACATCAGCACCATTAGCCATGTACTAACAGGCTCATCTTTGCAGCATAAGGGATAAATCTGCTTGTGTTTTTAAAGAAGCTGAGCTTTTCAGGAAGATACGTTCTGTGATAGTGTTGCATTCTGTGCTCTTACAGAATCCCAGCATATGCACAGCTCTGAGTACTAATGTCTCCCAGGCCTGGTAGTGCAGATGTCACTCAAGAATAAATGCATTCAGTGCTGAATAGACTGGGAGGAGGGACAAGTCCTCATGACTCTGTTTATCCCTCCTGAGAATTAAAAGTCTGGAAACTTCCTTGGAGACCAGTGGTTTTCTTTTGCTCAGAATGCAAACCCCCCAAATTGGTCCAGTTTGTTAAATATCGGCACAAATATTGGCTGGGCACTGATTTAGTATTACTTCCTCTCCTCTGGCAGTTCTAGTCTCCTTCTCCATCTCCCCACCAAAGCAGCTTTTCTTTTGTGGGTAAGCTCCTGAGGTCATACCAGTCTTCCCAGCTCCTAAACAAGGCAATTCCTCATTTATTTTGTCTGGATGCTTAAATAAAGAGGTTTGCTGGTACAGAATCTTTCATTTCCTTCCCATCTTCAGACCTCTCCCATTGCCTCTGATGCAGCCATTTTGCCTTTTGCAGCACCTTCAAAGTCAACGGCATAAAGAATTTGCGCTGGATCCATCCCACTACACTCTCGTGGACAGCATCCTCTCTCAACTGACCAATGACTTCGTGGTTTCTTCTTCCTCTCCACCACTGAGGTGAAAGTTTAACTCATGGGTTTTGGAGGGGGTGAAGAGTTATAAGTACCCAGCTCTTTTTGAAGGACTGAGGAATCACTGCAGAAATCTGACGAGTATTGTGGCTATATTCAGGGATTCTGATTTGCTGCATGGCTACAGTTGTAGAAACTGACTTGGCAGGAAGTTCGGGATGGACAGAAGGAAGCACTTCTTCATGCAGCATAATCCTGGATTGCCAGTAGTACATGTAAAAGGGATTTACAGGTCTTACTAGAGCACAAGCTTAACATGAATCAACAGTGTGAAGCAGCAACCAAAAATACTAATCAAGGGGAGTACAGTGGTACCTCGGGTTAAGTACTTAATTCGTTCCGGAGGTTTGTTCTTAACCTGAAACTGTTCTTAACCTGAAGCACCATTTTAGCTAATGGGGCCTCCTGCTGCCGCCGCGCCACCGGAGCACAAAATCTGTTCTCATCCTGAAGCAAAGTTCTTAACCTGAAGCACAATTTCTGGGTTAGTGGAGTCTTTAACCTGAAGCGTATGTAACCAGAAGCGTATGTAACCCGAGGTACCACTGTAATAAAAGGTAAAGGTAAAGGTACCCCTGCCCAAACGGGCCAGTCTTGCCAGACTCTGGGGTTTGTGCGCCCATCTCACATTTATTGGCCGGGGGCCAGCGCTGTCCGGAGACACTTCCGGGTCACGTGGCCAGCGTGACAACGCTGCTCTGGCGAGTCAGAGCCGCACACGGAACGCCGTTTACCTTCCCGCTGGTAAGCGGTACCTATTTATCTACTTGCCCCCGGGGGTGCTTTCGAACTGCTAGGTTGGCAGGCGCTGGGACCGAGCAGCGGGAGCGCACCCCGCCGCGGGGATTCGAACCGCCGACCTTTCGATCGGCAAGCCCTAGGCGCTGAGGCTTTAGCCCACAGCGCCACCCGCGTCCCTCACCCGCGTCTTGCTCTATTCTGTCTTGGTTAGACCACACCTGGAGCCTTTTGCAGGATGGTTTAGGAAATTGGGTATGTTAAACCTGGTAAAGAGGAGACAGAAAGGAGATATGATAGCCATCTTCAAATATCTCAAGGGTTGTCACATGGAGGATGGAGCAAGCTTGCTTTTTCTTGCTCTGGATGATAGGACCTGAACAAATGGATTCGTGTTACAAGAAAGGAGAGTCTGACTAAACATCAGGAAGAGCTTTCTGACAGTAAGAGCTGTTCAACAATGGAACAGACTCCCTTGGAAAGTGGAGGGCTCTTAAGCAGAGGTTGGATGGCCATTTGTCATGGATGCTTTAATTGAGATTTCTGTATTGCAGGGGGTTGGACTAAATGACACTTGGGGTCCCTTCCGGTTCTTTAATTCTATTATTCCCTTCATTGCTCATGACAAAAGTTTGTCTAGGTGGCTGAAAAATATAGAAGAATGTCTGTCTTATGGTCATGCTTCTGACTGAAGAACAAAACCCAGGGTGGGGCCATTTTATTTCGTTTCGTCTCTCTAAAGCAGTCCAATGACATTGTTCTTTGTGTAATATGATAAAATTAAAACTTCCAGTAGAAGAACTGAACAGAAGCGGATAATTGGTTTAGGAACACTAAAATAATGAAGGTACGAAAAATATATTCACCTGGGGCCCAAATGTGCTATATTTATATCATTTGCTATCTTTATATTCTCTTCCTCTTAGGGTGCCTCCCAGTGCCTGTAGTGGTGACTATTCTGAATTTCGTTTGGAGGACTATTGCATGTTTGCTGGAGGACAGACTGTCAACCCAGAGGCTTCAGCTCACTTGCTGGAGGACCAAGACTTTCTCCATCTTGCAGAGTTACCCCTAGAGATGCTCCTCACCCCAGTGCCATTTGGCTCCCTGGGGTCAGCATCCGAGCATCACAAAGCGGGCAGGCTGCTTGCCAGCACTCGCTCAGAGGCTGCAGCCTCCGCTGAGGCCGACCACGGTGCCGTCCCCCAAGAGAGGGGGCTCTTAGTTCAGCCTGCTGTGCTGTCTCGGAAACGCAAGCTCTCCGGCAGCCTGCACGGGCAGGCAAGAAAGAAGCGAGCCTTATCCAAGCATCCCTCAGACGACAGGTTGCCAGATGAGGAGTTGCTCCCTGGGAACCAGCAGGCTGGCACGACGGGATGCCCTCCGAACCAGATGGCTTCCAGACCCCTCGGCTTCTCTGCGGTACCATTCAGCAACCTTGGCCCCTCACACTTAACTTGGGACAGTCTGTCTTCTGAGCCTCTTGCTATAGACACCGGCTGCCTCCAAGACGCAGCGCAGCAGCAGGGCCAGGGCAAGGTGGCTGCTCTTTCTCCCTATCAAGGGAAGGACGCATGCATTTCTTGGGACTTTCCCAGCCCTAGTATTGAATCAAGAAGCATGTCTGGCTTCCCCATGGGCAAGCACATAGCCCCCACACTACTGGGCTCTGTGGACCAGCAATGCTTGCCTTTCATGGATATATCTGAACTAGCTTGGTGTGTTACCTCGGCAACTGGGCCTAGGCATGGCCTCTCTGCCCCCTTTCTGCCCACTGACTAGTCTTTCTCCTGAGGCAAAGAGCCCTCCTTCCATGTCAGAATGAGATAGACGGCTTCTGTGTGAGCCGGCAAGGGCCTCCCATCGCCCCTTCAAGAGCTTGACGGATGCTGCACTGCTAGGGACCTGCGTCAGCCTGTGTGAGGCAGCAACTATGAATCCCATCTTTGTTCTGTGCCCCTACAGAAAACAGCCAATCTCAGGCTGCAGGGAGGACTAGGGTTACAGGAACAGCTGTATGGAGATGGAGGGGACTCAACAGCAGTTGGGGCTTGTGTGGAAAACTGGATAAGCTAGGCTTCACTTCCAGAGGCCTGCTTCCTCTGCTCTGCATCCTCCTCCATCTCTGTTTCCTATGCCCTCTCTTTGCTCTGCCTCTTTCCATCTCTGAGCTTCTTTCTCCTCTTGCAGGTGGGCTACCGCCAAGTCTTCCTTTCTCCTCCAGTATCCTACAGAGTCAGGATTCATAACTGCATCCTTACAAGTTCTCTCTGATTTGCGTGCTTCTTAATGTGGCTTTTTTTCTGCTCTGCACCCCCTCTGAACCGAAATAAACAACGGCAAACATTTGATTGCACTTGTTCCGTGTCATTTTCCTTTAAGGTCCTGGTTTCCAAAATTCACTCATTCCTCTATATTCAGCTTTTGAATTCATGGAGAGCATAGCTCCATTGGTAGAGCATAAGACTCTTCAATCTCAGTGTTTGAGCCCCACGTTGGGCAAAAGATTCCTGCATGGCAAGGGGTCAGCTTCTACAATTCCTTGAATCGCCTAACTTTCTGCTTCTCTTTATGAATATCTCGCACCCTTGAATTCCACATTGCTGTTAAATTGTGATTCTACTCTCGCAATGTTAATATATAGGAATTAAGATCTCACGCTTCGAGACCCCACAAAATGGTGACTTCCCAGGATCCCTTGCAAAAAGCCTGTCTTTTGCTCCAATGAGTCAAGGTTTCCCTCAAAGTATCTGCCATCTCCACCTATTGACTCAAAAGAGATTAGTTCGCCTCTCCCTTTATATTATTACTTGAGCGCATCTACATCAGATATGTGGGTGGATCTATATTTGCTTTGGGATCCTCTCAGATCAGAGCACAGACCGTTAAACAGATGCATGATGAAGAAAAGAAACATTCTAAGCCAGTCATTTTTATATACAGAGTTTTTAAAAGTTCTCATTTCCTGACCTCACATAACAACATCTTAAATGTCACAATAGCTATCCTAACTTTTAAATATATACTTTAAGGTTTCCTTTGTCTCATTTCTCTTTGCCCCTCCCCCCACCTCTCTCTCCCTCAGAATCGCAAACTCATTTCCCAACTGCCACACTCCCCCAGTCACTCTCTTCACTCCCCTATTGTCAATCATTTTTCCACTAACATTTCTGTCACAAAACCATCTTGCGGCTCAAAACCAATCAACTACCCAACCCCATGTAACACCTGGCAACTTTTGTGGCGGGCATACTGATACCCAAATGTCAAAAATGCTATAACGCGGCCCAGCTTTTGTAGAGGTCTCCCTCAAATTGTGCTCGCCTCAGAATTGAACGCTCTGCTTTCCCCCCTCCATATCTTACCTCCTGTAATTAGAGATAACTGTTATGCTATGTATGTAGGTTGAACAGAGTAAAAGCCTCATGGGTGGAAATTAATATTTCACCCTGCTCACAGATTTTGACCAAAAAAATACAAGTTTAAATCATTACAGGAGAAATGTATCCTTTCAGCAGGAGTGTCACGGCAGAACGTACAACATGAGCATAAAGCTGAGGTAACATTTGACCCAAATGTGCTTAATGCAGTGGATCCACCGGAGATCCAGCGAACGCTTGTATTCTGTGATGCACAACGAGCTAATCCCTAATTTAGAAAGGAAATCAGGTTTGGGGGAAATGCAGAGCTCAACAATAAATTTCAGACGGTGTTTTGCAGGCCTGCTGCATGCAATATCAAGTTTTCCACATTGGATCTTCCCTTAAAGTTAATCCACATGGATTATTAGACACCCACATGATCTAAGCCTTGGGGATCCAAACAGATGATGAAAGTTGGTGGTATGAAATCAGAGTGAAGTCATTTACTTTGTTTTCACAGCGCCCTGTTGTTGCCTCTTTTTGGAAAGATGTTGAAACTAGAATGAATTTTACTTTTGGATAGCACTTCAGAGAAGTTGGCCTACATATCAGATAAATGGAGACCATGTGAGGGGGTGGTTTAGCAAAGCCGTGCTGAAAACCTAAAAGAGTAATCTTGAGGCACTGGAAATCTAGGATGACACCAAAGATGGAAGGGCTGGATGTATGATCCGCTGCTGCTGGCTGCTCATGAAAAGGTTCTCTGAGAGATGGGGGCTTCAAACAGATTTGGGATGGATTCATAGAACAGTATGCAGATTAGCACTAAGGAGAGAGATGGCACACAAACCAGTATTTCTGAGATACAAACTGAGTTCACCCCCAAAGGTACACTCTATTGTCTCCCGAGACAGATGGATGCCAACCAAAGATTAATAAGAATATTTTAAATTTTCCATTCTAATTTTTGTTTCTTTGGGGAAGTGGAGATGGGTTATGTTTGGGCCAGTGGGGAGACTTGGGTGGGTGTTGGGGGAGTAAGTTTGAAAGGTACTGCATGCTATACGAAAAGTTATCAACAAGCAATTAATAAACACACAATCATGTTGTGGTTTCTCACATGTCATATTGCTGCACACTTGCAGCAAAAAATGGAAGTCTTATAAAAGCCATTCTTAGACAGAACCTTTGCATTTTAAATGCCCTGCACTTTTTAGAAATGGGCCTGCCACAACTTCTAACGTACTGAAACAAACCAGGCACGTGTGGTGACTTGTAGAATAGTAGAGTTGGAAGGGATCCCAAGGGTCATCTAGTCCAACTAGATGTTCCATACGGGAATCAAACCATGGTGCTAATAGTCAGATACTAGTAAACTGGCAAAAGGTGATTGAGGAGTTAGCAGGTTTGGACTCTGGCTGGAAAGATATGATAAGCCATGAGTTCCACTGGGCCAGCCACTATCTGAGCCTAGACTACCTGATGGCGCACTATAAAGTGAGGTGCTTTGCACTCATGTTTACCACCCTGAGCAGGTACAGGGTGCTGTACCTGCTGACATTTATTCTTCTTTGGAAAACGTTTCAGAGCTGCAGCCTGTATTCCCACTCCATTACATCATTAAGGATGGACTATCCCTTAATGGACTATCCCTTTTCCCAGTAGTGATGTATGGAAGTGAGAGCTGGACCATAAAGAAGGCTGATCACCGAAGAATTGATGCTTTTGAATTATGGTGCTGGAGAATTGATGCTTTTGAATTATGGTGCTGGAGAAGACTCTTGAGAGTCCCATAGACTGCAAGAAGATAAAACTGATTCATTCTTATGGAAATCAGCCCTGAGTGCTCACTGGAAGGACAGATCGTGAAGCTGAGGTTCCAATACTTTGGCCACCTTATGAGAAGAGAAGACTCCCTGGAAAAGACTCTGATGTTGGGAAAGATTGAGGGCACAAGGAGAAGGGGACGGCAGAGGGCGAGATGGTTGGACAGTGTTCTTGAAGCTACCAGCATGAGTTTGACCAAACTGCGGGAGGCAGCGGAAGACAGGAGTGCCCGGTGTGCTCTGGTCCATGGGTTCATGAAGAGTCGGACACGACTAAACAACTAAACAACAACAACATCCCTTAATTAATGGAATATGTTAGCCCCCATAGTGCCCAGAATACAGATTACACCAAATGTTCCATCCTACAGTTATAAATTTGTGTCTCTGAGCACGTGCAAATTACCTTTCCCTCTTTACCACAGAGTATCAACAGACTGCCCCTACCCTGTTTGGATTGCACAGGAGAGGGTACGCCTAATAAACCGTAAATCTCACCACTTAAGAAATTTAAGTACTACCATAGGAGGTTGGAGAAGGAACTTTGTATTGTGCATTCAATTTAGCAACATTTGATTTGTGCTATTAATCGAGAGACTGTCTTATCCCTTATACACTCAGTGGATTGTTGTGGGAGAGTTTCTCCTGCAAGTTCTCAGAAGCCTGCTCAGCAATAACTCAGAGCAGGGCTTTCAGTGTGGCTGCCCCTGTTCTGTGGAACAGGATTCCCTGGGAGATACAACAGACCCCCACTATCTGCACTTTCTGGAACCACCTGAATACATTTTTGTTCCAACAGATGTTCCAAGCTGGATAAATGGGTCTTAACCACAAGTGTCTGATTTGCATCATTTTAATTTTAAATGTAATTGCTGTTTTTATGTTGCTAACTGTTTAAAAATATTTTTTAGTGTACATAGCCTTGTGGTGGTTGCTTAGAAGGCAATTAATAAATTGATGATGATAATAATGATTTCAGTTCACTGCCGGACTTCCTGAACCTATTCAGGTGAACGTAGAATTCGATCAGAAGGTAGAACCTAAAGCCATTTAATTTGTCCCCTGATTCCATTCCCATGCTTCAAGACTGGATCTTCTGTCTGCCAACGCATATCTAATCAGCCCACACAACCCTAACCGTGGCATATAACAAAGAGGTGCTGTTGAAAAGCTACCTGGCAGGAGACTTCGCTCCTCAAGCAGGTGAACAGAGGTATATGCTTCAGGAGAACATACGCACACTAGGCTTGCTTACCAATTTGGCTTGGCCCTGCAATTTGTAAGTACATGAGGACCATGCAAGACCACACCTGATTTGACTGACCTGGCATCAGCTACCAAACACTCCCCATTTCTTCTAAATAGGTCATCCTTGCTCCTTAATCCCAGATACGTTGAACGAAGGGGATGAATTCTGGTGAAAACTACAGGTTACCCGGTAATGATGGTAGGCACTCTGCATATACTCAGAGGCATACTTCCTCTCTTCCATGTTCCAGTGCTGAATCTCTCAAATCCATCCTGGGACCTGAATCAACCTGAGCTCCTGGCTTAATCTTCCTGAAAGAAGAAATAATTCCATGATTTTGGAGTGTGTTTATTCCGCCTTGATTTCCACCAGAGTAAACGGGTCTGATTTGCCTGTGTGCATGTGCAGAGAAGGTTAGTGTGCACACCCCCTGCTTCCCCCACCCCCTGCTTTTTGCTGGTTCCTGCTGCCTGTCCATACAGAAAGAGAGTGGGGGGGGGGGAGCGACAAGAGACAGCTCTTCCATGCTAAAAAGGCAGGAGGGAGGGATCTTTGCAGCTCACGTGTCCTTTCTCTCCTTTGCCTCCCCCCTCCCCAACTCTCCCCATCTCTCTCCCTCACATCATGTTAGACTCTTGTATCCATCACTGCAGAGCCAGGATGGAGAAATTTCCGTATCCTTCCTGCCCGTTCCTGGCTCTTCACTGGTTTTGATTTTGCCTCTGCAAAACATTCTCGTCTCTCTTTCCTCTCCGCTCCTCTTCTGACCACCTTCCTCCCCTCAGCAACAATTCCGAGGAGAAAAAGAAGAAAAAGAAGGAAGGAAGGAAGAGGCAAGGACCAGGGAGCATCCCAGACTTTCAATGCAAAGCAAAAGAAGAAAAAGAAAGGGCACTGAGAGCTGTCTTCCTCGCATGCTGTACCAATCGGTGCCAGCCCTGATTCCGATTATGAAGGCATTATGAGCTGCCCGCTACAGAACTGGGTGTTGTTGACAGCCTTCCTCTCTCTGCTGCTTTGTCATTCAGGTGAGGGGAGCCTCTCTTAGCTTTGCCCCCCCCACAACTTTCCCCAGTCCCTTCCTGAATTGCATTGGGGCAGAGGGCATCATATGGGGCGGGGAACCCGGGTACCAGCAGGTTGGAGCTAACAAAGGAGTGGGAGTTACAATGCATGCATCTCTCTGAGCTAACTGGGAGCAGCACCATGTTGCACCACCGCTGCTCCCCTCTCCCAAATAATACAGGGTTGCTCCACACCGCCTTTTTGAATGGAGCCCTTGGTGGGTGGGGGGCAGGTGGGTTGCAATTTGTTGCTTGTAAACATTCCCCGAGTTTGCTGGGCACCCCTTCCCCACAGTCCCATTTCTACACCCACCTCTACCGGTGCTGTGACTGCAGTCTTTTCTGCTGCATAGACACATTTTTCTGCAGTTCCTTCCAGCCCTAAGGTGGAGATGGTTGAGCAACAGCTGGGGTGGACGGCGAAAATATCTTGTCGGTTCTGCCTGGGAATGGCAGGGATGGAAGAGAGAGTTGAGGGAAAGGGGGGCTCCTGATATACACAGCTTGGGCGCACATTTTAGAGGGGATGCGTGGGTTTGGATCAGACTCTGATCACAAATGTATTGCCAAGTGTTGTTGGCCAAAAAGGATGGGACTCTGACCCCCCAAACTGCTTGGGAACAAGCCCAGGCATCTATCTAAATAGGTGTCTATTTATGCCAGGGCTCCCTAAGCATGTGAAGAGTACATTTCTATCAGCACAGAACAACCAGAACAGTCCTGCACAGATCCAGGATTTGGGGACAGGGCATGCCATTCAAGGCATGCGGATTCTAAAAATGCTTGAGCCCCAGCTCCCTTTCATTTTAAGAAACTAATAAAACCACTGATCCAGAGATGCCCTTACAGGGAGTATACCCGGGACAATACTATGCCAGCCTATCCAAGGCAATGTAGATGAATTAAATGCTGAGATGGTTGGAGGAGCTCCATCTAAGCCCTTGTTCCTTTGGTATGTAGGCCTCTCTGCAACATGTTGAATTTATTTTGTATCTTCCATGGCTTGATCTGATGAAAAATTAGCCCCACAACCTGTCCCGGGACAAACCCGAAGTCTGGAAAAGAATGCATCTACGCCTGATTTAGAATAGCTTTCCTTCCCCACCAAGAGACCTCAATCAACCACCATTCCCCTCTGCATCTCTTGAGTTTATAAGTAAATGCTTTCGGATCAGAAAGGGTGACCCGCAGGCTGGCTGCAGCCCCTCTGCCCACTTTAGCTGCCCCTCTCAGAAATGAAGCCCCAGTTCATCAAGTCCTCCCTCCTTTCCTTGATCGCACCATGATGACTGGTTTGCGTTTCTTTTTTCCCCTTTCCTTGGAGTAGGTTTTGTAAAAGCGGATACGCAACCTGGCGATTTGCGGAGGAGGGTCCCGAATGCCGGCTGGCGCAAAAGATGGGGTGTTTCGGAAATCACCCACCCCACCAGGCTAGTAGGACAGAGTTCTGGGGGAGAGGTCCAAAACCATCAGCTGGACACCAGGGTCAGAAAAGAGCCTGGCAGCAGCGGAGGAGCAGGAGGTGGCGGAAAAGGAGAAAGCCCTGTAAGTGAACCCTGCCTCCCCATTTCTCTTTCTCTCTTTTTTGTTAAAGGAAGACATTGTCCTAAGGCTCTTCTTAACATTATAGCAGGTGTGGGTGTGGGTGGGGAGAGCAGGCTCCAAGCTGTTCTGTGAAGCCAGATGGTATGCATACACAATGGTTGGGTGGCAAGGGCTGCTTCCAACTTTTTAATAAGATACTGTTATGCAGTGTTGGTGACGGAACAGAGCCGCCTGGCCTCTTGGGCAGTTGGAGCATTTGTCCAGGAAGTTTGTGAATAGCCACATGTGCTATCTCGGTTGGCATTCCCCATTGCCCTGAGAAGCACTTGCCCATCTGGCTGTAAGGAAGGTGAGAGTGGAGTGTGCTGCTCCTTTCCTAGAAACCAGAACATGCACCCAGGCAAACAACTGCGACATCCTTTCTGCCCTTGCCCCCACCTGTATAGAACAGGATACATATCTAATTCTTCTCAGCTGGCAGCAGCTCTCCAGGATTTCCAACTCTCTGGTGCGATGTAGAGGGAGATCAGGCTGCCCCCCTGGTCTAGATGGAGGGGCAAAATTGGGGCAGATGGTTAGCAGCGCGTTAGCTACTGGAAGGTCCCAAGGAAATGAGGGTTCACATATGTGGTGATCACATGAAAATGACAGAATGGGTATTCAAGGAAGGCAATAAATATTGCAGCCCCAGCAGCCTCCTTCCTTTGAACAGGAAACACTAGCATTTATGGCTGATCTTGATCTTTCCATCTGGTCCCTTGAATTTTGTTTTGGCTAGTTTTACTTACTGTTGCCAAGGATTCCTAAAACAATATTTTTTGGCAATTGTAGGTAAGCTTTGGAAACTGAGTACTACATCAAAGCAGAATGCTTCACAAGTTCTCAACTCCTCTACACAGGATAAATAGGAAAAAGCTGTGAAAGACTGAAATTGTTAGATAAAAGCAGAGCTTCGTGCTCTTTTTTGAACTATTGACTAATATTATATTGGCTATATCTGAGTTGCCAGATAGCTTGGTTCTAAGGGTTGTGTGATAGCTGGGTTCCAAGGTTGTGCAAGTTCATTTTAAGAGCATAATAAAATAAAACTGCAATCAGAAATTGTAAACAGAGTACAGTGGTATCTCGGGTTAAGTACTTAATTCGTTCCGGAGGTCCGTACTTAACCTGAAAGTGTTCTTAACCTGAAACACCACTTTAGCTAACGGGGCCTCCTGCTGCTGCCGCGCCGCCGGAGCACAATTTCTGTTCTCATCCTGAAGCAAAGTTCTTAACCTGAAGCACTATTTCTGGGTTAGCGGAGTCTGTAACCTGAAGCATATGTAACCTGAAGTGTATGTAACCTGAAGCGTATGTAACCCGAGGTACCACTGTAGAACAATATTTGGATATACCATTCAAGTCTTAAAACATGGCAACATGAAATGCTGCAACTGTAAATGTCCTGACTTAGAGCAGAATTAGAAATCTCTGCCCTGGTTTCTATGTCACAGAAAAAAGGGAAGCATGAGGAGTCAGAGAAAATTGATGGGGCTGGGGGGAACACGTATGCAGTAGCTTTCAGGACCCCGAAGCTCACATCTCACTTTTAACTCTAACCTCCCAAATCGGGCCAATTTGGATTTTTCATGTCTTGTGTGTTACTTATTCCACTGTCTCACTGTCTAGACCTGCCTCTTCACACACATCAAAGGCAGATCTAGGGGAGCACGATCAGTTTGGTACCACCAGCAACGACTTCCAAAGGAAGATTTTGGCATTGCACAGGGCACCACTGAAATTTGAGATGCCAAGGTCTGCCACTGTGCCCGCACAAAAACACACACCTTCCCTGTTGGCCTTATAACTTTCTGTGCACATCTTTTCTTTTTCCTCTCTTGTTGGAAGATGCTTGTGGCCCTGCTGGTTTTGGATTTTGGGTGTGTGTGGGGTTTAGGCAAAATCGTGACCTATGTGTTGGTTGCAGTCCCCCAGCTGAAGATCAAGGATGCAGAGGGGTTGGGGTTGGGGAGGCCCAGGGAAAGGCCAAAGTCAATTCTCAGTGTAGCACTGCTGTTCCTCAATAACAGGAAACCTGATTTGGTATGGATCCCATTGTAAGCCATTGGAAAGTTTAAATGTATTAGATATGGTGTGGTGAACCAGTGGCCCTCCAGATAGGACTACAACTCCTATTGTTCCTTCCTACTGGTGTTGGTAGCTGAGGCCGATGGGAGTTGAAGTCCAACAACATCTGGAGTGCCAGAGGTTCCTTGCCCTTCGCCTAGATAACCTTCCCATGTACTCTAGCTTAACAACTCCATATTTCAGTGCTAATTTCATTGACCCCTGGATATGAAACTCTTCACTGTTTGCTTTTCTTCTAGCACTCATTATCTTTTTTGTGTCTGCTGCTCTTTCTTTCTTTCTTTCTTTCTTTCTTTCTTTCTTTCCTAACTTTTGCATGGAGGACTGGGTAGCAGCTGTGATAGAAAATATAACCTTGCAAACCTTGTTGCAAATCACTTTGAAATTACCAGTGGAGGGGGTGGAAGAAGTTTGCAAATAAATAAAGCTGTAATCTTAACCCCTCTTACCTGGAAGGAAGCCCAACTGAATTCAGCAGGAGTTTTTAGAGCAGACATGGTTAGGATTGCAATGTACGTCTCAAAGTACAGAAGTTCCAAGTTCTTAATGCTGTTTGCAGGCAGGCAAACAGCAGGGGAAAGTTGCTGCCTCCATGCCCTGCTTATGAGGTTTCCTTGTTGCATCTAGTTGTCCACCACTGGAAAATGATGGCTGGATCTGATCTAACATGTTGCTATAATCCTGAGCTACACACAATTCACTGCCACAAGACCTATTGATGACAACTAATTTAGACTGCTGCCGGATGACCTATTTATTGAACATTCAACCTGACTTGTTTGCAGGGAGATTAGGTGATGTTGGCCATTTAATGAGCATTCTTTCTTGTTTCCTTTATGGGGAGGTTAGATGACATTGTGCCAAAGCAAAGCAAAAACTTCTACGTTCAGAAGCTAGCTAGTTAGCTAGCTAGCTAGCTGGGGTAGGGGGGCATGCTGGGGGGGGAAGCATGCTGGGGGCTGGCATCATTCCCTACTGAGAGCTTCATCACTGAAATCTTACTGACACCACTTGATTTATCAAAGCAATTCTTGCATTCTTAAGGAAGGAAGAAACTGTTGGTTTGAAACCACAGGACTTGGTGCACACACACACCCCACCATGGTTTTTAGGGGAGCTGTTATGCAAGCAGTACTTTGCTTTGCACCAAATCCTCCCACGAAACACACTTGAGAAATAGCTTGTCTTTCTTGCAAAGAATAGAGACATGTTAATGGGTTTATTTTTAGTATAGGTTGTTAGATATATCAATATTCCAACTAGAACCTAAGGGGGAGGATAGTACATGTTTTGTGTCTCAAAAACCACATTTCTCATACTGGTTATCCTCCAGCCCTGCCCCACTTAAAAACATTTGCAAACCATTCTTTCCCTTCTACGTTTGGGTCTCCTGATCTTTTTTTCACATCTTTTTCACTGGAAACAGTTTTAAAAAAATCTCTTTTTCTCTCAACATATGGAGTTGCCAAGCCACTCGACTACAGAATGAATCCTGGAGTTTGTTTGGCTCAGCCTTCCGCGAACAGTGCAAAGATGCAAGGGAATTAAGAGGAGAGAGCAGTGGAGACTTATAGACAGCCAAACAGAACTGAACGGCTCCTGGCTCCTTTTAACAAGAGGGATTCCCCCCGCCCCACCAGTAGCTCTGCTAGGAAATGACAGCTGGCAGCCTTGGATCTCAACAACCCCCTCCCCCAATGGGGCAGAGGCTGGAGATTCAGAGGGCAGAACATCTGTGGAACTTTCTGGCAGAATTCAGAGCCTTGGCTCCCTTCCCTGTGCAAAGTGGCCTTTTTGCAAAATCTAGTTGTTGTCCAGAGATCTAGGCTTTTGGTAGGAGAGTCATTTCCTCCTACGCCAACAAATGCAAGTTAGCCCCTTGATTTCCATGCCTCTGATAGCTGAGGTCCATTTTTGGAAGTTAAAATTGGAATTACCCTTTACTCTTTCACTCCGAAAGGTCAAGCACTATGCAAAAGGCATAGCCCTTAGAGGATTCCCAACTTCTTTGTTTCTTTGTGTGTCACTGTTCTGGGGATGCTTGAAAGGAGGCAAACTCAGATCAGTGACCCATACAGAGACCCAACAGGCAGTATCCTTCAAAGGCAGGTGATTTTTCCGTATCTCTGCATCAGATCAAAATTATCAGGTCATTCATTTCTTCTGGATTCTGAAGAGCTATGGCAGAATCACCCAACCCAAAGCAGGCTAATTGAAGAAGGCTAGGCCTGGTCAAGGGACGCGGGTGGCGCTGTGGGTTAAATCACAGAGCCTAGGACTTGCCGATCAGAAGGTCAGCGGTTCGAATCCCCGCGACGGGGTGAGCTCCTGTTGCTCGGTCCCTGCTCCTGCCAACCTAGCAGTTCAAAAGCACATCAAAGTGCAAGTAGATAAATAGGTACCGCTCCAGCGGGAAGGTAAACGGCGTTTCCATGCGCTGTTCTGGTTCGCCAGAAATGGCTTAGTCATGCTGGCCACATGACCCGGAAGCTGTACACCGGCTCCCTCGGCCTTTAAAGCGAGATGAGCGCCACAATCCCAGAGTTGGTCACGACTGGACCTAATGGTCAGGGGTCCCTTTACCTTTTTAGGCCTGGTCAATAAATGAGACAGAGATGCAGAAGTCTGTAAGTAGGTGTTTGGGAGTCACACAAATATTTTATTAATATCTCATTGGGAGTACATTTCTTCATGGCACACAGTTTATGGCTTAAGGCCAAACTAGATTGAGATGTGAAAGATCCAGGATTAGATCTCCCAACATTTCTACCTCCGTTTTTTCCTTAAAAGAAGTTTAAACTTCAGGGCCCCTAAAGTAGAGTTTGGGGATCTTCCTGAAGAAGGAGCAATATCTGTCCCAGCCTGGGCATTGTTCAAAAAGGGTGAGATTAATACAGAAATAAAAATGGCATCTAATGCCATCTAGTTGGTATCTTGGGGTACAAAATTTGATGGGCTACACCCATGCCATATATTTAAAGCACACGGCTTTACTCAAAGAATCCTGGGAACTGCAGTTTGTTAAGAGTACTGGGAAGTGAAATGTGTGGTAAACTACAATTCCCAGGGTTCTGTGGGGAAATCCATGTGCCTTAAATGTGCTTTATATGTATGGTGTGAATGTGACCTTGGGAATCCAGGCGCAAGAGACTGCCTCTGCCTTTGAGGAAACATTAGCAAGGCACTATTGAGAATGGGGTATTGTTAGTATAGGCACTGTAAAAGACTTGAGTGAAGCACAGGCTCATGATACAGATTTGGATGAAATTTGCATATATGTCTCCTTCCCTGTTCCATCCAATTACAGAGTGTGCCTCTGGGCAAATTAAGATGGTGGATAACTCAAGTCTTATGATAAAACAACGGCTTCTTAAAAAGATCAAGTTTTAAAAAAGGGGAAGATGCAAGAAATCTGGGGTCTGCCGCAAAAGATTTTGGGTTCTACCTTCCTCTGCTGCCCAACAACACCCTTGATTGTGAAGATTCTCTCCCTAAAACAGACCCTCCAACTGTCTCCCTTTTCCAGGGACAGCCCTGGATTTACAAAAGCCATCCTGGTTTCTGATTTGATCCCGGAATGTGCCACTTTTCCTTAGGACATGCTTAATTTCATTGGAGAAATGTTGGGGGGTATGGCGTTATGAGCCAAGGAGATAAGTAACTATACAACCCTTAGAAGACATCTGAAGGCAGCCCTATATTGGAAAGTTTCTTAATGTTTAATTATGTCTTTATATATGTTGGAAGCTGCCCAGAGTGGCTGGGGCAACCCATTCAGATGGACGAATAATAATAATAATAATAATAATAATAATAATAATAATAATAGGATGTCCCTATTTTCATTGGAGTAATGTTGGGAGGTATGCTAATGTCTCCCACACGCTTTCCACTCAGAAAGTTTCACCTGTAAATGTTTCCAATCTACTCTTCTCCCACCCCCACCTTCAACCCTCTTTAACGGATTCCATTAAACTCTCTGCTGTAGGTGTATGCAAGTGTTAAACTAGATTAAATGGAAGGCATGTAGAATATCTCATCCATAATGAATAAGATAATCACTCAGCCACGATGGAAGCAAAGGTAGAATTGCTTCTGGTGGTGGATTGCTGGCTGGGGCAGGGTGGGTGGGGGAGCCCAAGGTGCTGAGCAAGTGTGATGCACAGCTGACTGCAGCGGGTGGGCGGTTAAAACCGCAGGTTGTCCTTTGTGATTTTCAGTCCCTCCCCACCCTCCTCCAGGTGGTAGCTAACTCCAGAACAAAATCTTTGCATTGCCTAGATAAGTGAGTGGGAAGATTGATCAGGCTGGGCATGGCAGGATTCTGTTCAGATTCCTCACTGTGCATGGTACCATTTTTGTGTCCCAAACACTTTGACAATCCTTTTCCTTGTGACAGCTGCCCTATGGAATTTTTTTGGGAGGGGTGTGGGGGCTGCACAGGCCTCCATCCCACAGAATGTGAAATTGTTAAGTTGTGGGTGAACCTATCAGACGACACAGCGATTTGTCAAACAGCTCTTGTTTATTCACAGGCCAGAACAGAACTGGGCTGAAGGGTTCAGCCAGCCTGCTTATATAGAGCTCCACTAGAACGCAACAGTAATCACTTTCTGTAACTATCCAATCACTGAACGTCACTTTCAATCCCTTATTTGCATATGTGGACCTGAGTGAAAACTATCTACAGTATCCCCCTGCTGGCACAGGGTGAGAACTTCAGTACATAACAGAAATGATAAGGTAAAGGGACCCCTGACCATTAGGTCCAGTCGTGACCGACTCTGGGGTTGCAGCGCTCATCTCGCTTTACTGGCCGAGGGAGCCGGCATACAGCTTCCGGGTCATGTGGCCAGCATGACTAAGCCACTTCTGGCGAACCAGAGCAGCGCAAGGAAACGCCATTTACCTTCCCGCCAGAGTGGTACCTATTTATCTACTTGCACTTTGACGTGCTTTCAAACTGCTAGGTTGGCAGGAGCAGGGACCGAGCAATGGGAGCTCACTCCGTCACAGGGATTCAAACAGCCGACCTTCTGATTGGCAAGCCCTAGGCTCTGTGGTTTAACCCACAGCGCCACCCAGGTCCCAATAGAAATCATAATGAAGTGGAAATGCTTCTGGGCATGTACTGAGATTGCTTCCATTCTAGCTAATTAGTCTGGAATTGCCATGCTTCGCTCACTCACTGTTTACAAAGAATGCATTTGACGTTGTTGCAAAACAACTGCATCCCAGTGTTCATAGGAGCCAACGCCTAGGGGCTGAGGTCCCTTTCCCCCCAATAAAATATTTGAGGTGGCCGAGCTTCCCAAAAGTTGATGGGCATTGTCATTCAAATGGTGTGCATATGCTACATCTTGCGATTGGTTGTGCGAGGCAAGGGTTACCTGCCCCCAACATAGTTTATTCAAGTTGGCACCCCTGCCAATGTTGCTTCTCATCTTTTTCATATCTGATTTTTGTTGAAGTTGTTTGCAGTGAACCAGCAGCCTGTTCAGGAGTGAGAAAGCACTACTGTGGTTTTTCAAGAGACATTGTGTCTTTAATTAAAAGCTTCTGCCTCACATATTCCTGTTCAGCATGGCCGGGGGAATTAGTGATGGACTGTGACTTCATTCGTCAGCTTCTGTTCCCTGTTTTGTGGGGAAGGATTGAAGGGGTGAAGACTGAGAGAGCCAGACGGGAGCCATCTTATCTTGTACCCCTACCAGGCAAAAGGCCATTTTCTATTCTCTAGAAGAGCCAGCTAAGAGCAAACCAGGTCTCTGTTATATTTTGCAAGAACAGCAGTTGCATGCTTGTGGTTAGGGGAATTTTGCATGTACTAAGCTATTTCTGAGAAACGAGCCCCTGACTAACACAATAACAGGATGTTGCCCACCACGAAGACCGCAAGACCCCGGAGATGGGCTCTATTTAGAAACCACAGCCCATTCCCAGAAATGTGTGGGCTAGGGGCTCATTTACTGGAAATAGTGAAGAGGTCAAGCAGCTTATAAGCCAGCAGCGCCATCTAGTGATTAGTGCAAGCTTGAAACCGAACACGGCAGCCACCAATCTGATTGGTAGAGCTATAATGAATATGCAATAGATGGGGAGGGGTAAGGGGCTGAACTATGCTTAGCAAGAAAGGTATATAAGTAGACCACCCCCTTTGAAGGGTGGGCATTTTTTCATTTTACTGAAATGCACCCTTTTGCTTTTGTCTGGCAAAACCAAATAAAAACTTTTTCTTTAAGAAACTTTGCTGCCTGATCTTTACATTCTTGGTCTGAAAACCGATGTCCCTTTCATTTGGTGCCGTGACTCGGATCCTAAGGACCTTAAGTCCTGACCAGGAGGCAGCTCCCTTGCCCTCTGGGCAGGGACGGCAGGGGGCCAACAGACCTCCTGCTTCCAAGGCGCCCACCGAACTGTTTCTTCGGAGGAGGACAGAAGGCGACTTGACCCTCTGCTGTCTGCATCCTGGAGGAGAGCAACGGATTAAAGAACCGAGGTTCCTAGGTCTCAGAATCAGCCGGCAGTGGGTGAGTAGATGACAACGGGTCCCGATAGGGTAACCTCCTTATTTAATAATTAAGGAGAAGGGGGGTCCTGATCACACCCCCAGTGTGTCTGGACAAAGGGGGAAGGAGTGTCCCCCTGGCATCCAATCACACTTAGGTATTAAGAAGAGGTAAAAGAGGGTTGGAATTGCTGGGTGGTTAGTTGGATTGTACAACGTCTGGCGAAAGAGGCACTCTTGTGCACGTATGTTACAGGGTGACTGTATGAATGAATGGGGCCGGGATTTAGTCATCCCTTGGCCGCGCGGAAGTAGGATTGTGCATTTCTCTGTCCGGGCGACCGCGACGAGTCACAATCTGCAGCAAAAGGTGTATGTTTGGAAAGAGTGACACCGTCCGGAAAAAGTCTGAATTGATTCTGTGAGTTTGTGAATTTTTGGTGTGGTGACGTTGTAAAGGGCCATACTAAATATGGGTGGGGGTGCATCGACCGGGAATGTTACTCCCCTTCAATGTATGTTGAACAACTTTAAAAAAGGCTTCAGCGGAGACTACGGTGTCACTATGACACCAGAACGCCTAAGAACTCTGTGTGAATTAGACTGGCCAACGCAAGGAACGGAATGGCCGTCCATCGGCACCTTTGACCGGTCCCTGGTCGCCAGTTTATGGGGAAATATCATCAAGGACCAGGGGGGACATCCTGACCAGATCCCCTATATAGACAGTTGGCTGAGTGTGGTAGATAAAACCCCCCCCTGGTTGAAGAAATGCAGGACTGAATATTGCAAAGTCATGGCCCTCAGGGCTGAAGTTAGGGGCACAAAGTCAGGAAAATGTCCCAAGAAACCCATTTACCAGGGACCCGAGGCTGAAGTCTTAGCCCCACCGCCGTATGTTCCACCGACCGTAGTGGCCCCCTTAGGAGAACAGGGACAAGCCCCTCAAGTCCCCAACGCTCCACCATTGCCGCCGCCCCAATATGTTCCAATAGGCGCTGAAGGGGGAAAACCTGCCCCAGGAGAAGACCAGACAGAACCCAGTGATCAGATCCTAGAAGAAATATATCCCCACCTTAAAACCTTGAGGGAAGAGGCGGCCAAAAAGAGGACCAATACCGTCATGTATCGAGACGCTGTAAAAGCTTATGGCCAGGCCCGATACAAAGCATTGAGCTTGTATAT
Source organism: Podarcis vaucheri (assembly GCF_965113315.1). Taxonomy (NCBI): domain Eukaryota; kingdom Metazoa; phylum Chordata; class Lepidosauria; order Squamata; family Lacertidae; genus Podarcis; species Podarcis vaucheri. The sequence goes on along the minus strand of NC_138751.1, from coordinate 44,438,391 downwards.
GAAACAATGTAAGGCCGCTGCAGAGGCGAAAGCAGCAGTAATGACCCCCCTTCGCGTGGTTTATGATAGCCCGCCTCCGGCGCCTGCAGCAGGAGCAGCCGACGGCGATAACCCGCCGCCACCGCCGCCCCAAAGAACATTTACCCTTCAATATGTTCCTTTTACCACAACTGATTTGTTTAACTGGAAGACCCACACCCCGCCATTCGCTGAAAAACCCCAGGCAATGTTGGACCTACTGTCCTCTATATTTGCAGCCCATGAGCCCACCTGGCCAGATTGCCAGCAATTACTGAATACCCTTTTTACCTCGGAGGAAAGGAGGAGAATCAATACCCAGGCTTTGGAATATTTGAGGGATCAACAGGTGGATGAACAGGAATGGCCAAATCGGTATCCCCTTGCGGACCCACATTGGGATCCAAATAATGCAGACAGCCGTACCACCCTAACCACCTACCGAGAAATTCTCCTACATGGAGTACGTAGGGCAGCTAAAAAACCCACTGACCTGTCCAAAGTTTCGAGTGTCCTGCAACGGCCAGACGAGAGTCCTGGCGACTTCTTGGAACGCCTGATAGACGCTTACCGAACTTGGACTCCCTTCGACCCCGAAACCCCCGCACATGAGTTGATGGTCAATGCCTCCTTCATTGGACAGTGTGCAAAAGACATTAGAGTAAAAATTCAAAAACAACCCGGGTTCCAAGGCATGACCAGGTCCCAACTCATGGCCATCGCCCAGAAGGTCTTTGAGCAGAGGGGGGATGTGGAGAAGAAGGAGAAAAAGCAGTGGATGAAGGAAAAGGCAGCAGTGATAGCCGCGGCAATCGCGCACCGCCCAGGGAACCGGGAGGTCCGCCGCAGTCAGTCAGAGCCCCGCAGCCGAGGGGGAGGAAAAAAATCAAGGCTTAGGAAGAAACCAGTGTGCGATATGCAAACAAGAGGGCCACTGGAAAGCCGAGTGCCCCCAGAACCAGCCAGGAAGGATGGGAGGAGGCCGAGGACGGGAACGCCGGGGCAGGATAGTGGAAGGAAGATACGCCAGAGGACCAGACCGGACAGACCTTGTGGGTCTGGCAGCCATGGGCGACTATGAAGACTAGGATGGACCGGGTTCCTCCCTTGTAGGCACACAGTCAGCCTTCTCAGGTTCCCAATCGGAACCCATGGTCAAAATCAAATTAGGGAACCGACTTATCAATTTTATGATCGATACTGGTGCCCAATACTCAGTCTTGACTACTCCCCTTCAACGTGAAAGCCAGAGAACAGTGAACATAGTGGGGGCCACTGGCAATTATTCAAGAAAACCATTCCTACAACCCTTGGACTGTCAGATCGGGGGGCGTCACCTGACCCATCAATTCTTGTACATACCTGAGTGCCCAGTGCCCTTGTTAGGAAGAGACGTCCTCTCCAAACTACAGGCTCAAATTACCTTCACCCCCAAGGGACCCGAGTTGAAATTGCCCCCACAGGCAAGTGGCATAATGTCAGTTACAGTGCCCAGAGAACATTCATGGCGATTTCTAGCAGCATTGGCCGCCGAGCCCCAGCCAGTCTCTGCGAATGATCATATCCCGAAAAACCTTAAAGCGCCACCTGGCGTCTGGGCTGAAGACAATCCTCCGGGATTAGCCATCAATATACCACCTATCATAGTCAAATTAAAGCCTTTTGCAACGCCAGTATCTGTAAGACAGTATCCCTTGCCACGCCAGGCAGTGGAAGGAATAAAGAAACATTTAGACCGTTTACTTCAGTATGGGTTACTCAAACCGTGCCAATCTGAATGGAACACCCCTCTACTGCCAGTTAAAAAGCCTCACACCAATGACTACCGTCCAGCACAGGACTTAAGGGTCGTCAACCAAGCCACAGAGACCCTACACCCCAACGTGCCAAACCCATATACCTTATTAAGTCTCATCCCACCGGAAGCCACCTTCTTCACCGTTCTAGACCTTAAAGATGCCTTTTTCTGTTGCCGCCTGGCCCCTCAAAGCCAACCCCTTTTCGCCTTCCAGTGGGAGGATCCAGTGACCGGCACAAAAGGGCAACTCACTTGGACGAGACTTCCCCAAGGGTTTAAGAACTCCCCCACTCTTTTTGGCACAGCATTGGCAAAAGACCTGGCGCGGTACAATTCCGTGCCTGGCCACAAGGTGGTGCTCCAGTACGTTGATGACATCATTCTTGCGGCAGTGGACTATGAGACTTGTAGGGAGGGCACCGAAGAATTGCTCCACCTGTTGTGGGAGGCGGGATACAAAGTTTCCCGAAAGAAAGCTCAATTATGTCAGGAAGAAGTGAAGTATTTAGGTTTTAATGTGTCGCACCAGCAGAGGGCACTGCGCCCTGAGAGAAAGGAAGCCATCTGTTGCATGAAGGAACCCACTACCAGAAAACAGTTGAGGGGTTTCCTAGGAGCAGCAGGCTTTTGCAGAATCTGGATCCCAGCCTTCAGTATTTTAGCCAAACCCCTCAATGAAAGTACTAGAGGAGGAGAAAGAGATCCCTTTGAATGGGGACCGGCCCAACAAGAAGCCTTTGAGACTATTAAACGATGCCTCATGGCCGCACCAGCCCTGGGTTTGCCAAATCCCGGGAAAGCATTCCAATTGTATGTGCATGAACAAAACGGCGTAGCCGCTGGGGTCCTGACTCAGAGGCTAGGCAGTTGGAATCGGCCCGTCGCCTACCTCTCCAAACAATTAGACCCCACAGCGAAAGGATGGCCACCCTGTATGCGGGCCGTGGCCGCCACCGCCACCATTGTAGAAGAAGCAGGCAAGTTCACGTTCGGCCAGGAGATGCATGTGAATGTGCCCCACTCCGTTCTTACCCTTATGGAATTCAAGGGGAACTATTGGATGACCAACCCCCGCATGGCCAAGTACCAAGGCCTGCTGTGTGAAAACCCCAGAATACATCTACGAGTTGTCAATACCCTCAATCCAGCTACTCTACTGCCCTTGCCTGACACAGATACTATAGAACACCACGATTGTCTCCAAGTGATGGATGAGGTTTATTCCAGTAGACCGGACCTGAAGGATGAGCCGCTGAAGAATCCAGACGTTGTATACTACACAGATGGTAGTAGTTTCGTCCTGGACGGCGTCCGGAAAGCCGGGTATGCTGTAGTGACCAATGAGGAAGTTGTGGAAGCAGAACCTTTGTCCCCCGGCACCTCTGCCCAAAAGGCCGAATTGATTGGACTAACCAGGGCCCTGCAATTGGCAGCTGGATGTAAGGCTAACATCTACACAGATTCCAAGTACGCCTTCTTAACCCTGCATGCGCATGGAGCCCTCTGGAAGGAGCGGGGCTTGATCGGAGCCCACGGGAAAGCCCTGAAATACGGTCCAGAAGTTGAGACCCTACTGGAAGCGGTATGGGGTCCTGAAAAGATTGCCGTGATGCACTGCAAGGGCCACGGGAGAGGCAGGGACACGGTCACTAGGGGCAACCGGAAAGCAGACAGTGCGGCTCGGGAAGCAGCTTTGAAACCTCCACCAGCACTCCATGCAGCCCTCATCCCAGAATTCACTCCAGACGACGTGGAACCACGCTACACACCTGAGGAAAAGCAGTGGGCACGCCAGGAAGGAGCGACGCTCCAGGAAGGATGGTTCCGTCTACCTGACAACCGTGTGTTTGTGCCCCAACATCTGGCTACCGTGATTGTGAAGAACTACCACGAGTCCACTCATCTAGGGGGTCCAGCTGCCAGGGCGCACCTTGGGAGACTTTTCTATATCACTAACCTTGCTCAATTAGTTGCTGCTATATCCCAGAGGTGTGTCCTGTGCGCCAAGAACACCCCCAGACAAGGCCACCTCCCTCCTCCGGGAGTACAACACGTTGGCTTTACCCCTATGGAAAGCCTGATTGTGGACTTCACTGAACTACCATCCGCAAGGGGCATCAAATACCTGCTTGTGTTTGTCTGCACCCTGACGGGCTGGACAGAGGCCTACCCCACTAGAACAGAAAAAGCTCGGGAGGTGACCAAGAAACTATTGAATGAACTCATACCCCGCTTTGGCCTCCCCAGAAGTATTGGCAGCGACAATGGGCCGGCCTTCATTGATAAGGTTGTGCAAGAAGTATGCAAAGCGCTGCACATTAGATGGAGGCTCCACACAGCGTACCGACCCCAGAGCTCAGGGAAAACCGAACGCATGAATCGCACCTTGAAGACCCATTTGGCCAAGCTGACACAAGAGACAGGACTATGCTGGATAGATGTCCTGCCCCTTGCTTTGTTTCGGGTCCGGAGTGCTCCAACCAAGAGACTGAGACTATCACCCTTTGAACTTTTGTATGGCAGGCCACCCCCTTTCGTCAGAGACCTCCCCGCCAGTTTGGGCCGGGTGGGAGACCATATTACCCAGGAACAAGTGCAATCCTTGTCCCGTGTGTTTGCTTCCCTTTCCAGGTACACCCTCGAGCGCACACCCTGCAGTCTCGCTGAGCCGGTCCACCAGTTCCAGCCAGGGGACTCCGTGTGGTTGAAAGAGTGGAAGCGCGACCCTCTCATCCCGAAGTGGCGAGGCCCGTACACCGTCCTCCTCTCCACTCCTACCGCGGTGAAAGTAGCCGAGGTGACTCCCTGGATCCATCACACACGTCTGAAGAAGTCTGAGGGTGTCTGGACGTGCAAAAGCAACCCTGCTGACCCTCTGAAATTGACTCTCTCCAAGAACCCTTGTGTCTGACGCCACCGGAAGCGCGTCAGGCCACGGGCAACGGTTCCTGCGACGGATCATCACCTTGCGTCTGACGCCACCGGAAGTGCGTTAGGCCACGGGCAACTGTTCCTGCGACTGATCATCACAAAGACTTTCACAGAGACTTTCCCCTTTCTCTATTCTGTGCCTACCGTTTTGTTCTATGTCCTATCGTCCTGACCCCACCGAGCCATACCAATCCTTCTGGCCTGCTGACCTCTGCTACGAGTGGTTCGTCCTACCGGTGGTAAGGGACGGCGTCCTTGTCGGCTATTGGGAGCGGGGGCCTCACAGGGCAGCGGCAGTGAGGCATCCCACTTACCCTCTGTGGCTCCTTGTCCACGACACGTCCCAACGCACGTGGGTATTGCTCCTACGCGAAGTCGAGGAAACGGTCGAACTCTATCGAGTTTTCGCCCGCTCCTGTTTTGGAGGGGAGATATCCCACTGCCTAAGGGGGGGGAGAGCACTGGACCGGGGAGGTGGAGCACAGTACCAACCCCATTTGGCATACCACGCCCAGACCCTGACCCGGGTGTTGAAGGAATATTGGCTCAGGTGTTGAATGGGAGGGAGCTTGACCCCGGGGCGTATTGAGATTGCTGAACAAGTACCCGTAAATCCCGCAGCCCCACCTGTGGTTGTTGTGGTGGCTCGAACCTCCCAAAATCCCAGAGTAAGACCTGAACTAATAGGCTTGGTGACCCCACACCCAATACCTGTGGATGTGGCAGGATATTCTTGTGGCTGCATAAGGGTTGCCACCCCAGGGTTTCAGCCTACCTTCGCCCTGGTTAGAGGCCACGTGGGCGACAACCACCCAATAGGACCAGCAGGCCGGCAGACAGTACTCCTAGCTTCAGAAGAATCCAGACCCTGGTATAGGCCCTGGAACGTTAGGGGTCCTGAACTAGCGGAGCTCCTGGACGTTGCATATCGCCAGGCCCAGGAAGGACGCTACCGCTGGTATCTTGGCAACTAGGTACAGAAATCTCACCGCATGCAGAGACGCCCTTCCCCGTTAGAACCCTATCACGAGGACTGGTCAGCACAGCAGTGTTACAAGTGGTTTGCCCGGCCAGTAACCCGAAGCAGCTTCTTTTTGCAGGAAGGAGCGTTCAGGTGTGGCCACTATACATTTACCCTGCGCCAACACACCGTTCTTCCCTTGTGGCTGGTCTACAGAGCTTCAGAGGCTCAGGAGTGGGCTCTTAGGCCCTTCGGCCTCATCCGGGGAGTGGGCCCCTTTTTCGAAACTTACAGGGTCTACCGCCACCCCCGCAGTTCCCAAGGCCTAGCAGTGTTCCACTTCCGGACAGACACCTTTCCCTGGGAAGAGTGGGAACGCTACGTGTGTGCACGCTGTTCACGCCGTAGCACGGCCAGAAGTTAGAAGCCCCATGCCCTGGCCTTGGTGGGCCACCCTCCTTTTTGCTTGCGGCATTGCCATTTTTGTAGGATTCCTGTGTTGGTGGTACAGTCCCCTGTTCTGCGGTACTGAACAAGATGAGGAATCAGGTCATCCTCTGGCTCCTATGGGTCCTCACCTCGCAAATGGCCACGGGGTGGAAGGACAATACCTTCCTAAACATGACAACGGCGGTAGCCAAGAGCCTCAATAGGTCAGAATGTTGGGTATGCGTGCACGTCCCCATGCATATGGGGCAGGGGATCCCCATAACGGGAGTACCTTTCTCTATGAATGCAACTTCTTTTCTACGTCTGCTGATAGGTCCATGGCTGAACGTGTCCGACATAGGTCCATGGCTTAACGAGTCCTACAGAGTTCCCCGACACCACATTTGGAGCCTTGACAGGGTCATAGAGGGAGGCCCGTGCATCCACAGGAGTATACCACCTGTGGACAGTGCCGTTTGGAAAGCCTACTACAGGAACCATACTCCCCCTGACGATTGGTGGCAGCCAGACATTCCAAGCGAGGTTTTTGTGGGCACTCACTCAGGGTGTACTTACATACATAATGTGACCCGCGCTAAACAGACCTTAGACCACCCCTGGCACTACAATGCCTGGCCCCTTGCCACACCAGGGTGGAGAAAGGGATGGTTTTGGCTTTGCGATCACACAGCTTACAAGACTTTGCCTCGCAATTGGTATGGGACCTGCACCTTAGGAACCTTGGCCCCAGGGCTCACACTCCATGACACCTTCCCGGGAGTGGCACGCCCCCGCTACCGCAGGGCAGACAACCCCCTGGTGGTCAGAAACACCGGCTTTCACTCCTTTATGAGAGCGTTTTTCCCTGGCCTTGGAGTTTATGAGGTAGAACGAGCACTGGTCAATATTTCAGCCTCACTGGAGATCTTTGCGGCCTCCACCGCAGATGCCTTAACCTCCCTGCAGGAAGAGGTAGCACAACTGGCCCTAGTAGCTAACTCCACGGCTGATGCCCTTATGGCCCTTCAGCTGGAAATCAGGCAGATGGCCGCTACCACCTTCCAGAACAGGATTGCTTTGGACTACCTACTGGCCAGCCAGGGAGGGGTTTGTGCCTTTCTGAACTCCTCCTGCTGCGTATACATTAACCGAGACCAACGCGTGTTGACAGATATTTGGCGCATTAGGGAGTTAGCATCCATATACAACCAAAGTAAACGTGTGGAGAATGATGTTGAGCGCATTAAGAAGCAAGCTGACTTGTTCCACAAGATTAGTCAAGATGGTACAGGTCTTCCCAGTATTTGGAATTGGCTTACCTCTTGGCTCCCAGGATGGTCATGGTTAAAGGAGATTTTACTTGTGGTTCTGGTTTTCTTTCTTATTGTAATCGCCTTATCATGCTTTGTACCTTGTCTTATTCAGATTGTACGCCAAATGGTGAGCCGCTCAGTTAATGCAGCAACACGCACACAGGTTCTGGCTCTCTACGATTTTGCATCTATAGGTCCATCAACCGAAGATGAGGAACCTTGACCTGGGTTCTGCATCTTCGGGATGGAAAGGGGGGAATGAAGGGGTGAAGACTGAGAGAGCCAGACGGGAGCCATCTTATCTTGTACCCCTACCAGGCAAAAGGCCATTTTCTATTCTCTAGAAGAGCCAGCTAAGAGCAAACCAGGTCTCTGTTATATTTTGCAAGAACAGCAGTTGCATGCTTGTGGTTAGGGGAATTTTGCATGTACTAAGCTATTTCTGAGAAACGAGCCCCTGACTAACACAATAACAGGATGTTGCCCACCACGAAGACCGCAAGACCCCGGAGATGGGCTCTATTTAGAAACCACAGCCCATTCCCAGAAATGTGTGGGCTAGGGGCTCATTTACTGGAAATAGTGAAGAGGTCAAGCAGCTTATAAGCCAGCAGCGCCATCTAGTGATTAGTGCAAGCTTGAAACCGAACACGGCAGCCACCAATCTGATTGGTAGAGCTATAATGAATATGCAATAGATGGGGAGGGGTAAGGGGCTGAACTATGCTTAGCAAGAAAGGTATATAAGTAGACCACCCCCTTTGAAGGGTGGGCATTTTTTCATTTTACTGAAATGCACCCTTTTGCTTTTGTCTGGCAAAACCAAATAAAAACTTTTTCTTTAAGAAACTTTGCTGCCTGATCTTTACATTCTTGGTCTGAAAACCGATGTCCCTTTCAGGATAATTACTGGTTTCTTTTCATTTTTGCTATGAGAGAAATGAACAGGAGACCAGTAATTAAAGACCCTCTCCTGAGAAAAAAGAAATGGTAATTAATCAGCAACACTGCACGGAACAAGAAGATAGAAAACAGACTGAATTTGCAAAGAGGAAATCGCTAAGTAATGTTGCAGGGGACCTTTGGTGAGCAGGAAAGGGATTCTGGCTATGGGGAAAAGGCATTGCTGGGCAATATAGTGCTATATCAGGTGCTTTGTGGAATCCGCATTTTAATTATGTTCTGTTGATTCTTTCTGTTGATTGAGGAAAAGCCTCAGCTTTGCTAAAGGGCTGTAATGTGGAAGAACTTAAGTGTCTAGAAACCAGCAGCTATGCAACTGAAATTATTGAGCAAGGCTTCTAAATCAATTTAAGTCTGCAATGTCCATCTGAATTCTGATCAGGCAGTATTTTTAATTCCCGTCATGTACAATTACTTTCCAAGATTTACCTGGTAGTCAAACGGTTTTTTTTAAATAAAAAAGTCAGTTTACCAATTAATTGCATTTAATTAATTTGTTATAGTTCATTGTTTTGTGCAGGCTTTTTAATGTTGTTGGTGATGCTTTCGCTTTGTGAGCTACTCAGCAAACTCTTGTTATAGGGTGGCTATATAAATGTAATAAATAAATATCCCCTAGCTTCAAATCTGCAGCTCCCAAGGGCCAAACTAACAGTAACAGGGCAGCCAGATTTCTACTTGGGGAAGAGAGCTTTATAAGAGGTGTACACAATAAAAGTGTTGATTGATAGAACATAAATAAAACCCACCAAACTGTTAAAAATGAATAAAACACAGATGGAATCTGTAAAACAGAAAGCAGAATAATGAATGTCCAATTGCATTTGGTATTTATGTGTCTGCCATATACATGTAGAAAATGTATGTGGGGAAACTAATGTTTTACCCCAAAAGAGACTCACAGGTGAAGAGAGCTATGTTTTCTCCCTTCTCTTCCCCTGCCTGCTTTTGCTGCTCTCTGTCAATTTGGGCACCTTTTGCTCAGCGCCTGTGCCAAAACTGGATTTGGCCGAGGATAATACTTCCTGAACTGACAGCAGGCAGCAAGGTCAGGTCAGGAAGCGTTCAGCTCATGGCTCATTTGAAGCAATAGTTAGACCCCACCTTTTTTGTTTTAAGTGAATATAGTAGACACGGAGCACTTCCAGACTGTCACTATTTTCAGGTGGGATTTGATCACATACTGTGATCCATGTGATATGACAGACACATATCAGTGTCTGTCTGATATGTAACTGGAGGAAGTTACAAAAAGTAAGTGGCGCCATACTGAGGACTCATTTCTGCCATTGTGTAGAATGGACCTCTGGATCCCTTCTGTGCATTGAAAGTATACATGACTAAAGTCTCCAGGCTGGTGTATATACTTTGAATGCATATAGGGACTGTGCAGTCTAGTGAAAATACCTAAGTCACAGGTGGACCTGCCATAACAATCTTGCTTCAGTTTCTTTCTTTCTTTATTTCACAACACTTATATGCTGCCGCTTGATTGTAATAATAAAAAACCCCAAGGCAGTTTCCTTTATGAACGAAGTCCTGGTACAAGTGATCCCCAATCACTTCCGTCTCTCCAATTGTGTTTATTGTCTATTTATTCTTACTCGCTGCTTTCTTCCTTTTTTTAAACCAGTTTGCCATTCCGTAAGCAGAGTTGCCCTCTTATTCCATGCCTGCTTAATTTACGCAGGGAAAGCATTGCACTTGGGGAAAAGCCTTTTGAAAGTCCAAGTACGCGAGAGGATAGCTGCTTAAAGATATTTGCATTCAGGGTTGTTATCTTAAATGACAACAGCTCCTGGCTGACAAGGGAGTTCATGGCATTTCAATCAGATAGCCCAATTCTTACTGCTTTTTCTTGGCCGGTCCACTAGCCACTACTTGCTTGTAGGGAACTCTGTATGCTGCCTTACTCAGCACACCAGATATACAAGTCCTTCTGGGTTGCCATATGTCATCTTTCCCCAGGACGTGTCCTCTTCGTGGGTATGTAAAATGAGAGTCGTAGCAATCCATAGTTAGAAGCAGAAGTCGGCAAATGTGTCCTCTTTTTTGCTCTTTAAAATATGGCGATCCAATTTGCTTGCACACAGCTGATTATCCTAGCATGGGGCAAAGATGAGTCGAAACTATTTGGCCTTGCTAGGGCTCCTTCACCTCTCTTCTACCCCATTTTAGCCCCCCCCCCCCCGAATCTATATAGAATTAAGGTTTGAAGCACATTTATTACAAGATGCTAAAGTGGATGCACAAATCAGTCCACAGCAAGAGTTAAAACACATTCCTTCTATTGGAGTGCTCATTGAAAGTGTCATACCCTTCAGTCATCTTTTTGATTGCAGCTAAATATGTTGATCCCTTGATGTCTCTCCCTGGAAATCTTATTTTTCAGTCCTTGAAATGCTCTTGTAATTTCACCCTGCGTTTTCCTTCCTTTTCTCTCCCCCCCTCCTCCCACCTTAAAGAAAGGAGAGAGCGCACAGCAGAGAAACCAGAACTGGCCCTAATGTTTGAGTCACCTTCACATCCAACCTTAGTCACTCCCTCCTCCTCCCTCTCCCTTCCTTTCCTCCATCGCACAGCCAAAAATTGCATTATCCCAATTTGCTGCAGCAGCATTTGAGCAGGGGTTCCTTTGAGCCAGGGCTCAACCCCAGAAGCTTTTAACCTGCTACATCCAGTCCTTCTGAGAACTTTTTTTGGACTCAACTGTTCAGTACTCACCCTTCCTCCCAACAGCACATAGCTCTGCCCTGTATATGAAGTTATTTCCCCATCTCAATGGATCTTACAAGTCCATCGCTTTTTTCACTTGATGCGATTTGGTCCAGGAAAACACGCAGTAAATTCTGTTGGCAGTACATTCTGGACTGGGGGAAAGGAGGACTTTGCAAAATGCAGCATTGACTGACGGAATTTAGTGCCACAAGATGTGATGAGAACTACCCACTTAGAAAGCTTTAAAAGAGATCAGACAAATTTATAGAGGACAGGTCTGCCAGCAGTTTATTCTCCGTAATAGACAAATGGAACCTGCATGTTCAAAGGTGATATACTTGGGCAGATGGACAAGAGCCAGTGTGGTGTAGTGGTTAAGAGCGGTGGACTCGTAATCTGGTGAACCGGGTTCGCTTCCCTGCTCCTCCACATGCAGCTGCTGGGTGACCTTGGGCTAGTCACAATTCTTGATGTCTCTCAGCCTCACTCACCTCACAGAGTGTTTGTTGTGGGGGAGGAAGGGAAAGGAGAATGTTAGCCGCTTTGAGACTCCTTCGGATAGTGATAAAGCGGGATATTAAATCCAAACTCTTCTACTCTTCTTCTTTTGGTTTGATAAGTGGGAGTTTTTCCAGATAGCTATCTAGAATAGGAAAACCGCTATGTGCATAGTTAATTTCCTTTGAAAGAGAGAGAGAGAGAGAGAGAGAGAGAACATTGCAGCAGCTTAAGCCAAGCCAATATAGAAATCCATTATCAGAGATGTATGGAGGGAGTATGCTTAATCAAAAGATGAGGGAATTGCACTTTGCACATGCCCAGGGGTGTGCATTCATAGAACATGAAGCTGAAAGGGACCATAAGGATCATCTGCTCCAGTGTCTCCCAAACTTTGATCTCCAGCTGTTTTTGGAGTACAGTTCCCATCATCCCTGACCACTGGTCTTGCTAGCTAGGGGTGGTGGGAATTGTATTCCAAAAACCTCTGGAAACCCAAGTTTGGGAAACGCCAATCTAGTCCAACCCCCTGCAATGCAGGAATATGCATCTGTCCCATATGGGGATCAAACCTGCGACCTGGTGTTATCAATACCACACTCTAACCAAATGAGCTATCCAGGCCATTGTATGACCGTATTTTTCGTTCTATAGGACACACTTTCCCCCCTCCAGAAATTAAGGGCCCAGAATTCCAGCATTGGCTATGGGTGCCCATTACTTGAAGGTGAGGGGTTTTACAAAGGAGGGGAGGGTGAATTATCTCATCCTAAGCCCTGATGGTCTCTTCCTGGGACTGAGGGCGGAAGAATACTGTGCATTTCTCTGTTGTTTCTGAACTGAGGTTTTTTGTTTGTTTTAATCACTTCTTCTACTATTGGAAGTGGGAAAGGGCAGGTTTAGATATACTAAACCCTCTGGATGTTGCTGGACTCCAACTCCCATCAGCTCCAGCCAGCACAGCCAGTGGTTGAGGATGATGGGAGCTGTAGTCCGGCAGCTTCTGGAGGACAGCTGCTTGGGAAAGGCTGGTGTAACTGATACACTTAAAATAAATGCCAGGGAAGAACCTGAGAATGTGACCTCACATGGTCTCTCTTTGTTTCCATCAGGTTATACACCTGGCCCAGGTGAGTTTCCTTGTCCATGCCTTTGGCTCAGCCTTCACCTTGGACCTTGAGTTGAACCAGTAAGTATTCTCTGCATCTTTCCTTCAGATTCAGTTGTGGGTGTTCCCTTTTATGTATGAGGGTGTGTGTGGCTGGTGACTGGAAGCAGCCTCCAGGACCATATAACACTGGTCCTGAGAGACCTGCATTGGCTCCCAGTACGTTTCTGAGCACAATTCAAAGTGTTGGTGCTGACCTTTAAAGCCCTAAATGGCTTCGGCCCTGTATACCTGAAGGAGGGTCTCCATCGCTGTCGGTCAGCCCAGACACTGAGGTCCAGCTCTGAGGGCCTTCTGGCGGTTCCCTCATTGCAAGAAGTGAGGTGACAGGGAATCAGGCAGAGGGGCCTTCTTAGTTGTGGCGCTCAACCTATGGTACACCCTTCCATCAGATGTCAAGTAAATAAGTACGGTAACTATACAACTTTTCGAAGACATCTGGATGTGGTCCAGTATAGTGAAGTTTAATGTACTGTTTTATTATGTTTTTGTATATGCTGGAAGCCACCCAGAGTGGCTGGGGCAAATCCAGTCAGATGGGTTTGAAATAATAATAATAATAATAATAATAATGGCTAGTCAGTTCTGTGGCCATGAATATATTTGTTCCAGGCAGATGGTGAGAGGGCTTAAAACCAAAGTCAATTCCTGGAATGTATAGCTTCAGAATAAGGTAAGGGAGAGGGAAAGGTCTTCTACAGGTTTCTTTAAAAGCCCTGATCGAAACATTTTTTTCATTTAAAAAAATGAAGTTCAGGACCCTACAGATATAATTAACTGTTCTGCATCCTTGCCACACACCACACTTGTGATCTGTGGACTAGATTTTGAGAACCCATGAAGAATTCACTGCTAGAAGGTATACTTATTTTATTCATGTAACAAAATTTATATACCATTTGATGGCAATAAAACCTCTGACCTCTTAAGATATGGTGGCCTTTAGATCAGAGATGGCTTTTTAAAAGGATCAGAAAGATTCATAATGGACAAGTCCATCAATTAGCCACACAGCAAAATTGTCCTGTGCTTCCATGTCCACATATGGTCTAGCAGCAGAGGCAAGGGCAGTCTGCAGAAAAATTAGTTCTGTTCACCATGCTCTGCTTTGTGTGCTTCCAGAGGTGTCCACCATCATATGTGAAAACAGAATGCTGGATTAAGTTGATTTAGATCTGAGTATGCAAAGTAATTCTTGGACTATGGTGGTATCTGAGGCTTTGGACATGTATCTCTCAGCATGTGAAAAATGCCTGCTTCTTCCCACTGTGTAACTACAGCTGAACCCCATGCACCTGAGAGTCACTTTACACCTCTGCTTAGAAATTAATCCTTTTACATATCAGTCGAACATAGAGAGTGGAAGCTACAGAAGTGCAGTAGTTGCATCTGAAGTTATCGTGGGAATAGCCCTAAGACTTTAATTGGTTCCTGTGGATGACGTTTCTTTTCTTTCTTTCTTTTACATATATTTTTTATTAAATTTTCTATTTTACAATTTAAAATACTCATTTTACACCCATAAGATATGATTGATTTCCCTTCTTCTCTTTCCATGGTTCATTTTACATATCATAAATCCCTGCATATTTTACAAAAACTATACAATTCAGTTTCTATTATTGCATCCATCAAAACTAGTTTACACTGTTGAATTTATCTTGATGCTGCCAGCATTTTCAGCTGTGCACAATTATTTCCCATATATTCAATAAACGTTTTCCAATCTTCCAGATGACTTGGGACTGAGGATGTGATTTCTGTCTATCTGGACATCTCATTTTATGGTTTTATGGCCCCTTAAAGACTAACAAATTTCTTGTGGCATAAAATGACCTAACCCAATTCATCAGATGTATGAAACAGCTGACATGTATATGGATGGATGGATGGATGGGGACAAGACTAGGGTTTCCCAAACTTGGGTCTCCAGCTGTTTTTGGACTACAACTCCCATCATTCCTAGCTAGCAAGACCAGCAGTCAGGGATTATGGCAATTGTAGTTAAAAAACAACAGGACACCCAAGTTTGGGAAACCCTGGACTAGAGAGAGAAACGTTAATAGTGGAGTCAAATAGCTATGAAATGTGTGTGTGTGACAGTTCAGCAGAAAGCTTCAATGTATACAAGATAAGTGTATACATTGCCTCTTCACAACAACAGTAATTGGTGACAGCGCAACCATCCAAGCTTTGCTATGTTAATTAACACCTGTAGTGGGACAGAAAACCATTGTTTCAATTCAAGCTCTTGGTTTTTTTAAAAACTGGGCCTGGGATAAACAATGTACTAGCTCTGATTGTACAGAATGCCAAGCTTGTCTTTGCACTGGAAGTCTCATGAGCGGGGCTGCCACTTGTCGACGTGTGAGGTGGTGTGCAAGGGAACGGATGTGCGTGTGCTTGTCTTCTTAGCGCATGACTGCCGCCGAGTGTGACAGGATAGGAGCCGCAGTGAATGTGTACCTGTGTGCTGATTGTGTATTCCTCACGCCGTGCCAAGGTATGTGCGGCAAGATGTGTGCGTGGGTGCAGTCGTCCTACTGCTTGTGTATGCATGAGGGAGTTTGTCATGGGAGGCTTGCTTCATGAGAGGGAGAGCCACTGCAAGTTTACACCAGCACTATCCCATTCTTTTTTATGGGGCTGTTTTGGAGTAAACTGGGTGTGGGTTGCATCCCTCGGCTGGTTACGGCATTGAGAAAATGGAAGCGGAGAGACAGAAACGTTCTGTGCAACGCTCTTTCCATGTTGGAGAATCCTGATGTAAGCTGAAGCACAAAGAAGGTATTGTCACAGGCCACCCCAGTCTCTGCCGAGTGATAGCAAGAAATCCCTGGGACCTTGGCACTTAACCAGGGTTTGTGTTCCTTTGGAAAGAGATGAAGCGGAGACTAGTATCTTTAAGAAATATGGTTTATTTTACACACATTTACACCTGAAGCCTTCCATGGAGTGGGTGCAGAACCAGTGTGGTGTAGTGGTTAAGAGCGGTAGACTCGTAATCTGGTGAACCGGGTTCGCTTCCCCGCTCCTCCACATGCAGCTGCTGGGTGACCTTAGGCCAGTCACATTTCTCTGAAGTCTCTCAGCCCCACTCACCTCACAGAGTGATTGTTGTGACTGAGGAAGGGAAAGGAGAATGTTAGCCACTTTGAGACTCCTTTGGGTAGTGATAAAGCGGGATATCAAATCCAAACACCAAGAGTGTCCCTCATTGGTCCTCTCCCTTTGCCCCTCTGTCTGGCAAAAAAACAAGCTCTGATTAAACCCCAGCACCCAAGAATCTAGAGGGGAAAGTCTGGCACCCAGGGATCTGGGGGGATCCCTGCTCTCCCACTAACCCATGACACATGTAAAGGGGGGTGGGAACAGTACCTGATTGCTCAAGCAAAATCTAAACTGCCAGGAAGTTGTATCTTCTGGCCTGGCTTGTTCCTGACTGTATTTTTGCAGGTATTCCTGGAAGTTGTGTATGCAATTAAAGGTGTAGATATGGGCGGTGGAATATAAACCATGTTGGTGCATGTATTTATGAATGCAAAATGCGAATGTGACTGAGAAAATTAAGGTGAGATAGTGCACCTGAGAGCTCGCCCATGTACCGTATTTTCCGCTCTATAACACGCACCTGACCATAACACGCACGTAGTTTTTAGAGGAGGAAAATCCATAGGCATGCCACCCGTAGGCATTTCCTCCATAACACGCACAGACATTTCCCCTTACTTTCTAGGAGGAAAAAAGTGAGTGTTATGGTGCAAAAAATATGGTATTTTGTGACACTAGACGTGTGTCTCTGTGTGTATTATGAGTTTGTCTTAATTTATAGAGCGTAGTTTTGTTTGTTTATTAAATTTGTATGCCGCCCCTCATCCAGAGATTTCAGGGCAGTCCACAGCCTAAAAATACAAAATAAAAGCAAATAATACAGGATAAGAACAAGAACAAAACAAATCCCCACTGTGTAACAGTGCTGGGACTGTGTGCACTGCGGTATGATCTGCACAGTGCTATGAAGAACTTTAGCTTTTCTTCCACAGTACTGTAGTCACCACATATGTATGAGTATATATATTTGTGGGAAGTTTCTTTCACCCTCTTCGGTGAGACAGCAGTGTCTGAATGCTGCGATTAGGTGAGTGCCCTTGAATATTTAATAGGGCATCTGGATTTCTGCCTCTCCCCTGCCATCCTGCAAGTAAATTAAGCTCAAGGCACCAGGTTACCCGTAAGACGAGGTGGCCGATGAGTCTTGGGCTGTAACCAGAGATGGTGTGATTAACGGCATGTGTCTGGTAATTGAGTTTCGCCCCTTGCCAATGCGTGCTTTCATCCAGGAGCCTAGGTGCCCTGAGAATGACAGAGCCTGGTCCCAGAACCTTTTTCTTAGCGCTGGGATTTGCCTTGACGCTGTAGACCTGGCGGGAAGCATATTCTGGCCTCTGCAATTGGCCAGGACATTAAGGGCTGCTGGGGTTGTGCATGTCAGTGTCTGTTTTGATTTGTATTCTTGCAATCTGTTGTAAGCAGCCCAGAATATCATTTGAGCGGAAGGTGGGACTAGGTATAAAGATGAACCTCTTCACCCCGGCCTTTGATAGTTAAGATCTGTGTGGTTTTTGTGAAACTACCTCTGTGATTGATGTATATCCTTTGGCTTGTTTTAGACCGTTTTATTGGGTTTTAATATTACGTAAGTATATGGTTGTAACCTGCCCTGGGCCTTTATGGTGAAGGGCAGGTAAGAAATCTCTTCAATAAAATAAATAAACTAGAAATAATAATTATTTTGTAATAATAGAAGGATTTGTTACTGCCCAAACCAGACATGCCATAGAGGAAATATCAATTGCCAGTAGCTGCATTAATTCAAATCCTTATTCTCCCAAGGAATCTCCTGGCCTAGGCCTTCCAGGGAAAGTCTGCATATTCAAAGGGCTAGGCTGGCAGAAGCCAAGAGGCGCCAGCTGCTGGTGCATTGGAATGAATGGGGTGTCAGTGCCCTTGACACCCAAGGAAGGGATAATGGAAACTTGTTCATATTGGTTTGGGGAGCAGTGGAGCTCATCCCAGAGCCCTGTCCAGGCCATTGAGCTTCCTTATGATGGGCATGCACACAGAAAACTTGCCAGGTAGAGATGACATGCTAGCAGCCACCATGAGCAAAAAAGGTGAATGGGTATGATGGTCACAGTGAGAAACGCCCACGGAAAATGGCCTAGGATTTGGTGTGCCATCTCTACCAGAAAGTCTAGGTAGGTTTATTTATTCCATGTGATTTGGTAAGAAAGGAGTGGGGGGAAACAGGAGGGTGGGAGTGTGATCCCACATATCATAGAAATATAGAATTGGAAGGGACTCTTGAGGATCGTCTAGTAGTCCAGCCCCCTGCAAGGCAGGAATATGCAGCTGTCCCATACGGGAATCGAACCTGCAACCATGGCCTTATCAGCACCATGCTCTAACCAACTGAGCTATATCTGTAATGCTCTTCACGCATCTGCCCTTTCCCCTTCTCTCATCAGCCACCTGCTGTCTTCACATTACGTGGAACGCCATTTCGGGGAAGATGGAAACGGCAGCCACACCACGGTAAGGGGACACAAGCTAAAGAGGCTTTGTTGTGTTTATGTAGATACAATTTTTCAGCGTAAGTCGCTTGTTTGAGTGACAAGCAAGTAATAAGTTTAATAAATGAATGAATATCTGCTCCTCCTTCCCTGAGCGTAAATAATGTGCTTTTTCATTGTCACTGATCACAAAGCACCCCAAGATCTAAGACCAGGCAGCTAGGCTTCTGCATTAGAGGATGGGGCTTCTGGGAAAGTCCGAGCCCCCGTGTTTTTTATTTTAAATTAACCTGGCCAGTCTCTTGCACAGGAATCACAACTCTGCACAGTTTGCAGTTGCCCTAGGGTGGGTCCCTCTCTCCGTCTCTTCCGCCACCCGCTTCCTCCCTCAGACATGAAAGAGCTGCCAGGAGGGAGATTGTGGAGGGGGAGGAAGGCATCTCGGTGTTTGCAGCTGCTAACGCAGTGAGGTGGATTGCAGACGCTGAATGAATGGGAGCTCCAGAAATAGCCCTTCTCGCACAAGCCAGGAATTGGTGCAAACGAGAGCTTCACAAGTGGAGCATCAATAATGCTAAGTGTTTGCTAAGTGGTTGGTCATGCACACTCACAAGCAGTGGGCAGCCAGATCCTTTGAGCCCCCTCCCATTTTACTCCCCTCTCCCTCTTTGCATTGAGCTCTGGCTTCCCCCACCCCCTACTGAGCTAACCTGAACCACACTGCCTTCTATAAATAGACCTGGGGGGGGAGTGGGAGGGGGCTCACTTGCTTGCCTATCAGACTGCAGCAGCAGCCTTGAGCACCAGCCTGTGCAGGGGCACACGTGAACTGGTACATGGCAAGAATCAGGGAAGGGAGGAGAGTGATCGAGGGAGCGAGACAGCAGGCCTCTTCCCCAACGCAGTCCGTGGTGGTGTGTCTCTGAGCTAGTTCATGACCATGGATCCCCTATTGTGTATGCATAACGTGTGAAGGTGCCCATTGTCTGGCAACTGGCAGCAGGGCTGGACCAAGGCATTTTGGCACCTGAGACGAACCACAAATGGTGCCCTCCCTGCCTGCCAGGGAAGAAGGGGTGAGTGAAGATCTACATCAGGAACGGGGGCGGCGGCGGCGGGGGGGGGGCAGAATAAAGATCTGCGTCAGGAATGAGGAGGGAGGGAAGATATACCGTATTTTTCACTCTACAAGACGCACCAGACCACAAGACGCACCTAGTTTTTGGAGGAGGTAAACAAGAAAAAAAATATTCTGGATCTCAGAAGCCAGAACAGCAAGAGGGATCGCTGTGCAGTGAAAGCAGCAATCCCTCTAGCTGTTCTGGCTTCTGGGATAGCTGCGCAGCCTGCGTTCGCTCCATAAGACGCGCACACATTTCCCCTTACTTTTTAGGAGGGGAAAAGTGAGTCGTATAGAGCAAAAAATACGGTACATTGGGAACAAGGTGGGGAATCGTATCAACTGAATTGGCTGAAGTGGGAATCAAAGTCTGTAGCAGTGGGGAAAGGGACCTGCTCTGAATCACACCACTTCTTCCCTAGAGATGGGAGAAGACCAACAGTGCCTCCTGTCTGCAGAGAGCCACCAAGGAGTGCGCTGTAGCTGTTGCTGCCACTGCAGCAGCAGGAGCAGGCAGCAATGCAGTCCTTGGCGGGTAGCTCTTTCGCCCCTGTGGATCCTGCCCCCCAAAGCAGTCACCTCACCTTGCCTCATGGGTGGGCTGGCCGTGACTGCTGGCAGTGTCCCACATTCCCTTGTTCTTAATCGCTGCCTGTATCTATTTGATAACATTGCTCACTACCTTGCCTTTATTTTTGACTTCTCTTTCTCCTTTGAACCTCACGTTCCTTTTATCACCAAGTCACACCGATTCTCCTTGCAGAGCATGGCGTCAACCTACCCTTGCCCTCATTCCCATCCATTCTAGCCCTGGTTTGCATGCTCCTCTGGTCACTTCTCACACGGACGTCCGCAACTGTCTCTCTTTGGGCATATCCACACTTAACTTTCCTCCACACTTTCCTCCAAGTGCAAGTACATAAATAGGTACCGTTCTGGCGGGAAGGTAAACGCAAGATGAACGCCGCAACCCTAGAGTCAGCCACGACTGGACCTAATGGTCAGGGGTACCTTTACCTTTACCTTTACTATCTTACTGGGACAGCCCTGCCAGATGGGCGGGGCATAAATATCACCACCACCACCATCATCATCATCATCAATATTCAACACTAGCTCCTTGTCATGCCCTTTAAAGTGCCCATTGTCCTTCCTGGATCCTATCTTTTGGCCCAACATAGAATCATAGAATCATAGAGTTGGAAGAGACCACAAGGGCCATCGAGTCCAACCCCCTGCCAAGCAGGAAACACCATCAGAGCACTCCTGACATATGGTTGTCAAGCCTCTGCTTAAAGACCTCCAAAGGAGGAGACTCCACCACACTCCTTGGCAGCAAATTCCACTGTCAAACAGCTCTTACTGTCAGGAAGTTCTTCCTAATGTTTAGGTGGAATCTTCTTTCTTGTAGTTTGGATCCATTGCTCCGTGTCCGCTTCTCCGGAGCAGCAGAAAACAACCTTTCTCCCTCCTCTATGTGACATCCTTTTATATATTTGAACATGGCTATCATATCACCCCTTAACCTCCTCTTCTCCAGGCTAAACATGCCCAGCTCCCTTAGCCGTTCCGCATAAGGCATCGTTTCCAGGCCTTGGACCATTTTGGTTGCCCTCCTCTGGACACGTTCCAGAGGAGGACATGCCCCTGGCCACTGCCTCTGCATCCCGAAGAACATTTGCTCTCTTAAACGTAGGCAGTGTACACACCACCATCTTGAAACGCAGCTCGGTGGTTCTTTTTCTCCATTTGGATGGAAGCTGGTTTGCGGGGGAAGATACAGCAAAACTCATTACTGTATTTCGTAAGAAACCACAGGGTAGCTCTGGATGTGTGTACAGCACTTCCCAAACCAACAGTGGGAGCGCCCTGAGTATAAATGGGATGGTGGACCCAGCCAAGTATTTCTTGCCTCCCTTTATGCCTGAAGCTCTGTTCCCAGACTACTTATGTGGTACCGCCAGTCTCTACTAGGGCCGGGGCCTTTTCAGTACTGGCCCCGACTTGGTGGAACGCTCTGTCACAAGAGACTAGGGCCCTGCGGGACTTGACATCTTTCCGCAGGGCCTGCAAGACAGAGATGCTCTGTCTGGCCTTTGGTTTGGACTCTGTCTGACCCTTATGTTTCCCTCCCCTTCTGGTTTTGATCTATGGGCTACTATTAAAATGAGGCTGCATTTTAAATTGTATTTTTAACCTGTATTTTAAATTGGTTCCCCCCCCCCCAATTATGTTTTTATTGTAACTTTACTGGTGTTAGCCACCCTAAGCCCAGCTCTGGCTGGGGAGGGCGGGGTATAAATAAAAATTTATTATTATATTAGTATTATTTCTCTTGCACCCCTTCAAATCCAGCCTCCGAGCCTCTGATAACTCTCTTATCTATTAGTGCCCTATCTATGTGCAAACTGCATTTGTACATAGCCACCCCCAGTTACTCTTGCCTCCCCCCCATTTGCTGCTTCCTTGTCATTTCATGGAATCATAGAATTTTTGTTGTTGTTGTGTGTTTTTGTAATGTTTATCTTTTTTTCTTTTTCTTTTTTATGTGATAAATGTGAAAATCAATAAAAAAAAATTGGGGAAAAACCATTTATTGTACTAGCCAAAGGCCATGACAAAACCATACAAACACTATCAAAGAGAGAAATAGCTATAATAAATCTGTATATCCACATATAGAAACAGAACCTCTGCCTAAACCATCAGAATCATAAAATGCAGGCACACACGTAAATTGGGGGTCTCCACACGTCACACAGTATTTTTCTTTTTAGACCTCTGAGTCTCCCTTGCAATTTTATCCAGATTCTTCTTCTTAATCCTTCTTACCGCCAGCACAAAGAGGGCCACATTATGAGTCACTGGGGCATTAGCATCGCTGAGCACCTTGCCTTGTTGCATTTCATTGCTTTAAGCAATTTTCTCACTGTTTGGCTCATTTCTTCTGCTATTGGAGCAAACTACAGGAAAAAACTGCTTAGAACAGGCAAGTCAAAATGGGGAAGCGGGTTGTTCCTTAGATCCACATGTTCCTTGTTTGTAAAACATAGGATTCCCCCACTCACTCTTTGTATGTGAATGGGACAGGGACTGCTGCCTCATCACATCTAGTTATTGCATGCTCCTCAGGACAGGACCTTCTTGCCTATGCTACTCCTTGAACTTTTATTTCTTTATTTCAAACATGTTTACATAGCTGTCAACCGTCCCTTATTTGGCGGGAAAGTCCCTTATCCCAGTGCCGTGTCCCGCTGCTGTCCCTTATTGATGATGTCCCTTAAATTTCCTGGGTTTCAAAGGAAGCAGCTCCTCTCTCTCCCTCCCTCCCTGCCGGCCAGGGAGGAGGGAGGCTCCAACTGTGTTGCTTGGCTGCGTTGCTCACCCAATAAGAAGTCTAAGAACAACGGGGGGTGGTGGAGCTTGCATGCCTTGTGCTGATCAAATTGGCCGCGTTGCCTGGGGACTTGCCTTTGCTCAGCGCTTCCCAGCAGAGAGGTGACGGTGGTTTTCCTTGCTGCATCCCCTTTGCCGGGTTGCTGCGCTGTGGGAACCACCGCTTGAGGCTTCGTTTGGCTGCTGGCTGGGCTTTCTGCTTTTGGCTCGGACGGGCTCAGAAGTCGAACATACCTGTACTCTGAAAATCCCTTATTTTGGCTGCTGGTCCCTTATTTTCAAATCTGTAAGTTGACAGCTATGTGTTTACCCTGCTCTTAGCCAAAAAGGCTCTCAGAGCAGCTTACAGAGCAGTAAAGAACAAGACAGTCACTCCCTTCTTTGTGTATCAAAATGACATGACACAAAAGGAAAATATAAGGATGGAAGAGGAAGAAAGCAAACCCGGGCACCAATTCTTAAAATTCAGTAGTTCTCATAAATAATGACCATCTGGAAGGCAAATGGGGCCAATGGAAGCCTGGTGGAGATGATCTTTCAGCCAAGTCTGATGGGATGACTAGATAACTGGTGAGGGAAAGTTTCATGTATTTGATGGTGCCATAAAAAGTAAAAATAAGCTTGCAGTTCTTTATAGCAAAAGCTGCATCATTCCAAAGTGTCAGGGGAGGTGTTAGGAAATTGGTATGAGGGGAAGCCCATTTAAACCTGGTACAACAGCTTAACTGCAAAATTCCTAAGCATACTGACTCAGAAATAAGTCTCACTGTGCTCATGGGTTAAAGCACGTATGGAACTGCAGTCTAAAAAGACAAAGCAAGCATCAAACCTGGATATGTGTCCTCATATATATCATTCCAAGAAGAAGAAAAAGAACTAGTAAGGACTATTTCACAAAAACCACTCTTCTCTGTTTTCCTTCTCAGGCACCTACATAATCAGCCGGTTTTATTGGTATTGTTCCAGCTCATATCCTGTTTTAAATACTTGCGAAGAGTTTGGTGGAAATTTTTTTTAAAATAATATTTTATTAGGTTTTATCAATAAGGAGATTCAAAAGAATACAAAAACAGAAAAATACAAAGTTACAAAATACAAAAATACAAACATTAAACACAAAAAAGACAGGAAAAAAGGAGAGAGAAAAAGCACATAAAAAAGAAAACAAAACTCCCTCTTTTTAAATTTCTCTTTAGTTAACTTATTTTCCTGACTTCCTCACGCCTCCCTTTTTTGCATCCCTTTTCTTAAAATTTAGTTCAGCAAATTCATATCCAATTTAACTTATCTATTATCAATCCCATCTTACATTTTACCTTGGTGCTAGAACCCCATCAGTTCATTTCAACGTCATCAGCATTCAAAAATTTTACAATGTTTCTGTAAATAAATTTTAAATTTCCTCCAATCTTCCTCCACGAGCTCTTCTCCCTGATCTCGAATTCTGCCAGTCATTTCTGCCATTTCCATATAGTCTATTAGTTGCATTTGCCATTCTTCCAGGGTGGGTAGATCTTGTGTCTTCCAATGCTTTGCAATGAGAATTCTTGCTGCTGCTGTAGCGTACATAAAGAAAATTCTATCCTTCTTTAACACCGATTGGCCAACTATGCCCAGGAGTTTGGTGGAATTTTGTTCCTCTGGGCTCACTGTTTTTAAGAATTAGGTTAGAGACAAAACCTCACCGCAGTTCAAAAAGCTCACAGAGCTCAGCCCTGAAACCTGCCTTGGATGCCACCGAGAAGCCCTGGAATGTGTGAATAAAAAACTGCAATGCTTCTGAGTGTGTGCAGAGTGCCTTTTACATGCTACCAAGTTACTGCAAGGCACACCTGTGCGTTTTGGGTCAGGGAACAAGAATGCATCTCCTAAGCAGGTTTGAGCCACACCACCTGCCCTTTTGGAAACTAGAATTGTTGTCTATATTCTCTATTGATAAGGGAGGGCCTCTTTGAAAGGGGGTACGGGGTATGGCAGACTTCATCCATGTGCACAAGAGGAACTGCCAAGCCAAACCATTCTGCTGCCACAGCAAATATATTCCTCTTGCCTCTGGATTGACAAGCATGGGCCATATGGTACCCCTTGAGGACTGGATTTGACTCAGAAGCACCCAGTTACTGATTCTGGTGATTAAGGGGCTCTATGTTAAGAGGCAAATTAATCTGATTTACATAAGCTTGAGAAAGAGGTCCTTTCCTTTTATGGTCTGTTTCAGGGAGCCGGAGAGCACTGTTACTATCAAGGCGGTCTCCGTGGGGAAGCAAACTCTTTTGCGGCTCTGTCCACCTGCCATGGCCTCCAGTAAGTAGCAAGCGCTGAAGGAAGGAAGCGAACCAGTGAAGGGGGAATCCATTTCTGTCAAACACGGCCGGTCCTGTCATTGGGTAGAATGAAGCAGCCTCCTCCAGGAGCTGTGTTCGGATGCCATGAAGGGAAAGGGATGCAAAATGTTCCATTTAAGATTGTAATTTTTACTCTTGGAGAGTGATGCTAGTGGGGTTCTCTGCTACATGTGCCAAAATAACTTGGCCAGCCTTGATCTGAAAGAGGGCAAGTTTGCTGTTCCACCTCACACAGCTACATGTCTTGAATTGGCCCTCCCAATAAGCCAAAGCACCTCTGGCACTGTGGTCTAAACCACTGAGCCTCTTGGGCTTGCTGATCAGAAGGTCGACGGTTTGAATCCCCGCAACGGGGTGAGCTCCCATTGCGCTGTCCAACCTAGCTGTTTGAAAGCACTCTAGTGCAAGTAGATAAATAGGTACCACTGTGGCAGGAAGGTAAACGGTGTTTCCGTGCGCTCTGGTTTCCATCACGGTGTGCCGTTGCGCCCGAAGCAGTTTAGTCCTGCTGGCTACATGCCCCAGAAAGCTGTCTGTGGACAAACTCTGGCTCCCTCTGCCTGAAAGCAAGATGAGCGCCGCAACCCCATAGTTGACTGGACTTAATCGTCCAGGGGTCCTTTACCTTTTACCTTTTTACTGTCAAGTTAGAGCTCGCCTTAGGACCTGAGAATATTATTTTCCCGGCAGCCCCCAAGGGTGTGTAATGTATGTGCCTCCGGACATAAAACCCTCCTGCCCCCAAACTGGTGTGATGGGCTTCACTAGGTGCTAGCAGTGAGTACTCTTCCGTGTAATGGCTACGACTGACTGACTAACCTCTCTGTGTTTCTCTGCGCCCCTCCTTCAGCGGCGTTTTCTCCGACGGAAAGGCCACGTACCTTTTGGAGCCTCACAATTCACCTGAGCACCAAGAGGTAAGTCTTGGACCAGGCTGTAATTCCATCACTGCCACAGAGATGCCTCACTTGGGTTTCATGCCCAGAGGTGAAAGGAAGGCCGAGTGAAACAGTGCATGGATTAGCTTGCATTTTATTTATCCCGACTGCCCACCCCCCACTCCCCAAACAACAACCTCAACAACAACAAAAACCCTCTTTAGGCTCTAGGAACTTGTTCTAGGAAGAAGATCTGGATTCAAATTTCCAATCATTTGTCGATCTCGCCGGCTGAACTTTGGACAGTCATTCTCTTTCAACCTAGCTTATCTCTTGGGGTTGTTGTGAGGCTACAGTGGGACAACTCTACGTATGTTTCTGCCTCAAACAGCATTGAAGCAAGGGTGAAATACAAACATAATAGATGTGTTTTATTTTTTGCTTGGTTGGCGTGGCAAAGCAGGCAGAAGGACGCCAGTTTAAAAACCATGAGGGGTAAATTCTTCCTATGGCCAATGTTTCAAAGCACTTGCTTTGATTCCTCTGTTTTTCTTCATGTGCATGTATATTGTTCAGTTTATCATTGACATGCATGTGAATTAGGCTGTATATTTCAAAGCATGGATTTCTCTCTGCCTCCGAGGCAAATTCATAAGGTAGATTTCTTTGCTGAACAGATAATTGAAAAGTCCCCAGCGTTTGGCAGAGGCATGCATGATTAAAAAAAAAATCCACTATAAATTAAAAAAATTCTGCACCCACCTGAAACCTGTCCCCAAAGAAATCAAGTACTTCTATAGCATTACATCTTGATGGTATATCTTTAGGGGTGGGTGCTCAGGCATCTTCTAGACATGAACCCCCCCCCCGCTTTGGGCCTAGTCCCAAACATTTCTTAGCACTAGGAATCTAAAGGAGTTTCCCAGGGTGCCTCCTTTCACTCTTGTTGCCATGACAACAAATGGATGGAGATTCCAATTGCCTCTTTTCATCCCCTTCTTGGAGAGTCCTCAGCCTCCACACACTCACCCCTACAGCATGTGGTACATCAGTGGCACAATATGCCCTTCTACCTCAGTGTGCCCTTTTTGAGGGATTGTTTGGGTAGGCAGAGAAGTTGGGTGGAGCAGAGGTAGGGGCAGAGAAGCCGATAGAATACGAGCGGTTTGTAAGCAAAATCTTGGATTAAAAAAAGCACAGTAATGGTAATATAATACAAACTTGAACTAGGACTCTCTGCCAGGGTCTGGAAATTGATTTTCAGCCCCAGGGCATTTGGGAGTGTGAATCAATAATAAAGGGCATCTGAGCATAAACAGGTTGTTCTTCTCTACTGAATAACTACAAAATCCCTGTGAAGATTGACTCAGCAAGATTTGGGTCATCTGCACAGGGCTTCTGTAGTTATTTGGTCAGGAGGAACCGCTCAGGCTCGGAAGGCCTTTCTCCTTCTCACCAATTCTCAAACTACAAGCTGTACACCCTGGTAAAATCAGTTCCAGGCCCTGGCAATGAGCCCAGTTCAAAGAAATAAGGAAGCAAAAAATTAACTAAAGGGTTGAAATTTTCACCACTGTAAGATTTTGGGACGGTCAATGGAAACGGGCTTTCTTGACAGAAGGTGCAACCTGAGGAAAGCTTGAGCCCAGAAATACCTCATACAGTTTTCATGCAGATGTTTGTTGGTCCAACAATATCCACGTACACAATCAGTCCAGGAATTGGGGTATTGCTGTACAACTTGAGACCAGCTCTCTTGGCTAGTCAAAGAGTGAGAATTCTTGACCCCATTTCTGTAACCCCCTGTTAAAAGGATAGATGCCTGGGTATTAGCAAATGTTATCTTTTGTTGTTGCCTACTGCAGGGTCCACTCCCTCATCTGATCTACAAGACACCTGTACCTCGCACTGCTCAGGGTTGCACGGAACCAGGTAAACTTGACTATCCTCCGAAAGGACTTTGTGTACTTTTGTTCTTTAGGAGTCGGAGCAAATTTCTAAGCTTTGCATGTGAATAATCTTCCAGTCTCCCACGTATTCCCAAGAGGAAGTACATTAACATTACAGTTGTACCTTGGATCTCAAACACAAATCGGCTCCCAAACGATCAAAACCTGGAAGTGAGTATTCCAGTTTTTGAACAATTTTCGGAAGCCAAACATCCAGCGCAGTTTCCGCATCTTCTGATTGGCTGCAGGACGCTTCTGCAGCCAACCAGAAGCCACGCCTTGGTTTTCGAATGGCTCCGGGAGTTCAACAAAATCCCGGAACATATTCTGTTTGAGAACCAAGGTATGACTGTATAAAATGTTTACAATATGGGACATGCACTCAATGTTTCATATTTTGAAATCTGGCATGCTTTTTCCTTTAGGTATTCCTATGTTTAGATTATTATTATTATAAGAAGAAAATATTTCTCAGATTTCAAATCTGTGGAAATCCTAATTTCTGGATTCAAACTTTGAATGTTTTAATGCACATCTATTTATTTTATTCCATTGTTCCCAGTGCTTATTTTAGGTTGGGGTCCTACTTTGTTCATTTCCAAAAAAAAAATAAAAAAAAATATTCAGGTAGTTATAATGGTCTTAATAAATTATAAAACTGATGTTGCTAATTGGCTGGATCTGTTTTCTATTGCTGCAAGAAGAAAGGCACCTCTGAGCATGTGCAGAGTATCCTCTTACTTCTGAGCAGAGATGCTATTTCAGACTCTAACCATATGCGGGGTAGAGGGAGAAGAAATTTGTCAGGGTCCATTTTAAGAACACCCGTGATTATTATTTCCCATTAATAAGTAAAGCTGTGTAATAGCAGCAGCACATGTAGAAATATTGGTTTCAATTGTAATATCTTTTTGACATACAAGCCTCCTGATTTTGTAACTGGACCGGGTATGTGTGATTTTAACACACTGGTAGAATAGTTTCCTTGCTTTTAAGCCACATTTTGGATGGACATTTTGCACCTATTTCCTAACAAGCAGGAATTCACTCCCGCAGTCTCTTCAGCCCTAAAGTACTTCATCTTAATAAGTGCAGACAAAAAAGGTGAACAGGAGTCATTTGCTCCACAGTGAGTAAGCAGTGCAGATAGTACAGAAGAGAAGTACGTTTACTGCTGGAATAAACAACAGTCCTTTTTATTACTATCCTTTTTCCTGGTTTGGAATGTACTTTTGGTAATTCTTAAGATATAATTGCAGGATCTATAACCCACCCTGTAATGATTTGGGGGCATGTCCAGACTGCAGATTTAAACTACTATTGCCTTTGGGAACTATAGGTCTCTTCAGGGGGTTGGGGAGACCATGCATTACTAGCAAATACTTATCAGCACCTCACCATACTCTGAAACTCCTCGGCCTGAGAGGTTGAAGATACATACGCCCCCACTGGTACTCTGGTACCATAGACACCTGCCAAACCTATCAGGTGCCAAACCTATCATGCCAGACTGCAAATGATGCTGCAGGAGATGTCCGGCACCATCAAAGACACTGGCCTTGGCACCCACCCCTGCCCACCTGGGCCTGGCAGCCTTGCATGGTAACCATGCTGTGCGGGAGGGGTCCAAGCCATATGATGGGATCATCTCTGCTTACTGGAAAATGGGGAGTCACATCCCTCTGGGCCAATTATCAGCCACAGTCAGCCACCACTTTTGTACTGGAATCTGCAGATTGAAAGCAATGGACGAGGCATTGCCCTGTGTACATGCATCGCTGGGGTTTGTTGGCACGGCTGTGGTGTGCGTACAGGATCGTGTGGCTGGCAATTGCAGTTGCCATGTGCTTGGGATGCTGGTGGGAGCACGTGTTTACAGAGTCATGCTTGGCTGCGCTTGCTGTGCACATGTGTCGGCGGATTGCCTGGTGGGCAGAGTGTTAGGAGTGGTTCTTGGCAGCAACAGTATGGGCACCATAGGCTTGTGTTGTAGCCTCCACTGGGCTCTGGTGCTTTCCGCTGGCAGAGTTCGGATGCAGCTGGTTTTGCACCGTCAGATTTTGCCCACAGAAAGGCAGAATTCCCATCATTTGGATGGCTCTGTAAGGGTAAAGGACCCCTGACAGTTAAGTCCAGTCGCAGATGACTCTGGGGTTGCGGCGCTCATCTCACTTTACAGGCCGAGGAAGCAGGCGTTTGTCGACAGACAGTTTTTCTGGGTCATGTGGCCAGCAGGACTAAGCCACTTCTGGCACAACAGAACACCGAAATTAGAGCAGCGCATGGAAATGCTGTTTACCTTCCTGCCACAGTGGTACCTATTTATCTACTTGCACTTTTGGGGGGGCGTGCTTTTGAACTGCTAGGTTGGCAGGAGCTGGGACAGACCAACGGGAGCTCACCCCATCGCAGGGATTCGAGCCACCGACCTTCTGGTCGGCAAGCCCAAGAGGCTCAGTGGTTTAGACCACAGCACCACCTGCGTCGCTTCTGTAAGGGTATTCCAAGGAATTCCCTGTCCCCTCCAGAGATCACCAGGATGCAGTGTTGTCATTTTATAGGTGAAAAGCCAAAAACAGAGTCTTGGTGCCATCTCTGGCTTCTTCCAAGCGCAACAACTTCAGTTCTCTTTTTTGTCACTGAATAGAATGCAGTGTTCTGAAATAGGCCTGATCCTCTGAGTTAATTTATAAGTCTGTCAGTTGAAGGACTGGGTGTACTGAATGCCCCAAAAGCTACTGAAACTTAATGCACTGCATGTGAAAAGTTCATTAATGGAGTTGTAAAAATTAGAATAAAAAATGAAGCTAGGTTTATTGGAAGCTTAAGTTACATGTAATGAAATGGTTAGAATTGTGAAGCTCTAAACCAGCTCCTCCTGCTCCCACTATAGTGCCAGTCAGTCTGCCAAGGGCAGAAGGTCTGTCTCGCCAGCCCTCACCTCCCATAATTTCAATTCTTGGGGGGAAAAACATGGCCTGGCAGTGAGCAGCTGCAGCAATCCAGATGGTGGTTCAATAGCCTATAGATGCTCTTACCCTCCGAGTAGTAGGTCAGCCAATCTGGAACCTAAAAACTGCTTCAGGCGCCGAACTTGCAGCGTGCTCTTGAACAGTTGGTAAAGAGACAGCTCCACTTAAAACCATTTCCAGAGGGAAAGCTGTGTTTAGTCGCTTGCAACAGACACACCAGGGAGTCTTCTTGCGCCTTAAAAAACAACCAATTCATTATGGCATAAGCTTGGGGAGGCAAGAGTCCACTTCAACAGATGCCTGAGGTGTCAGCTTCCAGAGGCTTCTTCCTCAGACTGCTCTTTCCTTGAGCAGTTCATGCCAGGATTCTTTAAAGGCAGGTATCAGAAGAATGGTTCTGTACTTGCAATAATCCCATACTGTATGTCCAACGGTATTTGTACTCTGTCTATATTATTTTGCCTGCCCATCTGCCTCTCCTTGTTCTTGCAAATCTAACGGTCAGAGTCCTCAACAAAGTGTGATTCGAGCTTAGGCCCTCCTGGCAGACCCCTCTCTGGAAAACTCAGCCACATTGCAAATAGTCCCAAATCAGATTTCTAAAACAAAGGTTTTTGCCGACTCTTAACCAGTCGCCTTTCCTTCTTCTTAGCTCAACTACCATGCTTCTTTTGTATTTCCTCCCAGTATGCCACGGGAGCCCATGTCAAACTGGATTGCATGATAGCATGGCTTCTGGGTGCCAACTGATCAGATGGTTTCTTCCTTCAAAGGCATGCCCCAGAATTCTTCCGGGGAAGCCATGCCAGTTAAAGTGGTGTCAAAGGGTTGATTCACTTGCTACTTGTGTGTCAGGTGTGTGAAAAGTATGGAGTGGGGAACATACATTTAGCCTAACCCCTGATACTGTGTTGTCATGTTTCAAGAACCACTTGTTGCATGGAGTCATCTGTAAACAGAGCCTAACACAGGGGTCAGCAACCTTTTTCTGCCGTGGGCCAATCCACTGTCCCTCAGACCTTGTGGTGGGCCGGACTATATTTTGAAAAAATAATAATAAACGAATTCCTATGCCCCACAAATAACCCAGAGATGCATTTTAAATAAAAGCACACATTCTACTCATGTAAAAACACGCTGATTCCCGGACCATCTGTGGGCCAGATTGAGAAGGTGATTGGGCCACATCCGGCCCCCCAGGCCTTAGGTTGCCTACCCCTGGCCTAACATGTGCACTCCTGCCTGCGTTTTAGGGGCTCTGCGCTGCTGGGACTGCTGCACATCCGACTATCCTCACTGCATGGAAGCACAACCATTGAGCACTTCAGGCTTTCTTTATAAATAGCAGCATGGAGCACTTGCTGGTTGATAGACGTAATTCTGAAGACTGGGTTAAGAGCAGAGCCCCAGTCCATAGTCCACACACTTACGTCTGATGCTAGGGGTGAAGAACTTCCGAGGCTTTGCATTTCGCCTTTGACAGAGCTGTAGCTACAGGTGGGGTTGGGGGCTAGCCAGGATTTTTGCCTCGGGTGAAGCCTACAGAGGGGGCACCATTGAGGCTCCCAGTGTGTGTGTGTGTGTGTGTATGCAAATATATGTGTGTGGGGGGGGGTACCAAACTGGGTCTTTGACCTAGGTGAAATAACGCCTAGTTTCGCCCCTGCCTTTGAGCTACCCCCACAGGCCACGAACTCATTGCACTTTGGCCTGGCTGGCATGTATCAATGAACTGTGATCATGCCACTTGCTTGCTCAGGAGGCGGTGTGGATACCATGGACCATTAGTATGTGGCTCTTGGAAGATTACCCGGGGGCAAAACGAGGCTTTATTTCACCCGGGTCAAAGACCCAGGTTGGCACCTTCCCCATCTGCATCTGGGTACACACCCACCAACCCACCCACAGGCTGGGAGCCTCAATGGCACCCCACAAGGTAATGTGAATTTTGGGCTGGAAAAGTTTCCTCACCCCTTCCCTGCACACAAATAACTCATGAATGAGTCCTAGGGTCCTGGGTCTAATATTATGCTTTTGATTTTTTGGGGGGCGGGGGGGGGGACGGACTTCCAGGCAGGCTTGAGGCCTAGCAGCCTGCTTCTTAGGAATTAAGCAGCTGTTTCCTTTCTCTCTCTCCAGTCATGCCCCTTTCCTCCCCCTCAAAATCTGATGTGTACCCGCTCTTGCCCCCTACCCAGGGTGTTTATTTGCTGAACTGAACTACTACATTCCATCTGGGCTCCCTAAATTGCGACGCCGGCGGCAGGTAGGTTTACTTCTCAGACAGCCAACTCCGCGGAAGCGCAGGAGGTTTGGGATCAAGGGAATCCATGCACCTTAGAGCTGTGGGCCAATGGGAGGTCTCATGTTTTGCACGCAGAAGGTCCTGGCATTTCCAAGGAGGGCTGGGGAAAAGCCCTGCCTGAAATTCTGGAAATTTGCTGCCACTCAGTGTAGGCAATGTCAGATAGACCAACCGGTTATCTGATTCAGGGTGATAGCTTCCAGTGTTCTTTCCACACAATTTATGGCCAAAAAAATGGAATCTCTGTGGTGGTCTGTCCTCAGTCACACACAGTCCTCTCTACCACCACCACTACCAAAGATAGCCTTGTCTTGCAACACTATCATACTTTCTCCTACCTTGGAAACTGTGTTCCTTTAGGATGGCCATTAACCACTGTCAAAAAAGAGTGAGTGTCGCTTTGGCATAGCTGTCATTGAAAAGCGAGCTGTGGATTGTGCAAAAGCTAAGATGCAGTTGGGACCTACTTTGAGTGATCTAGCAAAATATTATGATGGCATTCCAAAATATACTCTGGAGAGCGTTTCATTTGCACAATGCATTCAGATCTCCTATTATGAGTGTCCGCAGACTATAATTTTTGAGAGAAGGGGTGAGTGGGCATGGGAGGAAGGGTCAGGTTGCATATAAAATCTATGTCTGTTGGTAGGGAGAGCGAGGTAGTTCTAAGAGGCCCAAGTAGTACCTATTTGACCTTGCATTCTTCTCTCCACCCTACTGCATGGCCTGTAAGACAGAGTTGTTCTGCCTGGCCTTTGGCTTGGAATCAGCCTGATCCTCTCCCCATCTTTCCTTTTCCTTCTGTGTTGGAACCCCTATTTGGGGACTTCCCTGGCTTTTTTTCCTGGCCCACATAGGACCAGTCTGGAGAGTTGGCCTTGGTGAAGATTTGACGTTTTGTCCCCCCCAAACAGTTTTTGATCTGGGCTTCCACTGAAATGAGGCTGCATTTTAAGTTGTATTTTAATCCTGTTTTTAAGTTGTATTTTAATCAATTGTTTTTATACCTGATGTTAGCCGCCCTGAGCCCAGTCTTGGCTGGGGAGGGCAGGGTATAAATAAATTTTGTTATTATTATTACCCAGGTTCACCGAAGTCACCGGACTGTCCACAGCGAGACCAAATTCATCGAACTCATCGTAGTTAATGACCACCAGCTGGTGAGTGCTACCAAGAGGTGGGTCCAGGCCTGGGAAAAGAAATTGAGATGGGTGTACTGCGTTGTGATTGGAGACCTCTTAGAATGGGTCATAGGGAAGGCAGCCCTAGAACACAGAAAGAAAAATAAGCCATCTCACCATAGGTACACCTGCCAGCGCTGCTTCTTTGAGCAAGTGGAGAAACAGTGCTTAAGCAGATCTCCTTTCCAGTCTCACTCTGTAACCTGATTACCCATCTCTTTTTTAAAAGACATGGACAGTTTGTCCTTTGTTGAGGTCTTTCTCCTCTACAAAGGCACTTACAATTCATTCCTGCAGGATCAGTGTTGAGCACCATATAACCCAGTGACTTTGCAAGCTAATGAAAATGAGTCAACAGCTAGAGCAAATCAGAGCTTCACACAACACAACAAAAGGTTGCAGCTGGTTTTTCACCTGCGTTTGCCACTGGGTTTGCCACTGGTGTTCCAGACGGACATACTAGCAAGTGAGCTTTTTGTCAGCCTGGACAGCTGCCATCACTGTCAGGAGGGCACCGCCTCTCTGCACCAGCCATTTCTGCTTTTTGTTCACTCTCTTTTTCCAGGGAATCCATATTACGTCATCGCCAGCCCATTGCATTCCAGTGTTTTCAGTATTGTCCTCCCACCTTTTTCAGGCCTGATTTGTATATTAAATGCAATTACACTGCCAACCTGTCTAGTATGAATTGACAAATTTTCCAGTGCCATTGTGCCTTTAATTAGCAGCTTCCTTGTGACAGCTTCTGTGCCTGCTATTGCATCCAGTTCAGTGCAGCAGTAACATCACAGATGAATAGCCTCTTGATCAGTCATTTCCTGTTCCTTCTTGGGGAGTGGTAAACTACTGATTGCCTCTCGTTTAAATGAAGCGTTAGTGGTGGAGGAGGAAAACAGTTCTTTAAAGCATCCTACCCCAGCCAGATCAGGAACTGACTGATTAAGGGCATTAAGATTAAAGGCATTGGTAACACTGTGACTGTGCTGAACAGGAAGAGCAGAGGCTGCAATGTATTGGCTAAAGTATTGGAACTAGGACCTGCTCAGCTATAAATATTTGCATGAAAATGGTCAGGTTCAATCCCTGGTATCTCTAGATGGATCTAGGGGAGACTCCTGTCTGAAACCCTAAATAGCCACTGCAAGTCAATGAACTGAACTAGAAGATCCAAAAGTCTGTGTTGCTATAAGGTGCCGCCTTGTGCTTTAGAGCACATCTGGTGACCAGGACTCATTTCTGATTAAACACCAGGATTTGGCCACTAGGGCAATCATTGCCAAATAATGCAGTGGTTGATTGCAGAAGAGCAATGATTCAGCAGCACTCAAAGGCCCTAGTGTGGAAGTAATCTAGGCCATTGCTTGTGGCTTCTTTTATGCATTGAAGGAAACTGATATCCCCACCCCCAGAAAGCAAGCGTTGAGTAGAAGGAGAAGCCACACATCCACACCTGACCACCCATGGCTGCTCCAGGTTCAGGGACTTCTAGCATGGGGTGATGTCCCTTAAACCCTTTTTCTTATGTTCTGTTTCAGTTTGAGCAGCTCCGTCGCTCCGTACTCCTTACCAGCAACTTTGCGAAGTCTGTGGTGAACCTTGCTGATGTGGTGAGTACAAGGGTACATTGCAACTCTGTCCAAAAAGGACCCATAATGTTCACTTCCCACTCCCCAAAAGATGAGAATTGTCAAGGCAGGAGATACTCTGACCCATGGGAAAGGATTCTATAGGGTCCTGCCAAGCATAGGAGCTACTCCCCATGCCATGATGACCCAAAAGAAAATGAGGATATGAAGTATCAAGGAGGGAATGTGTTTTGCTTTAGCTTTGATTTGGCATTGGGGTTGGTTGTTTGTATAGCCCACAAAGGCTTCTTTATGCCTGGGGAGGATGCCACAGGTATATAATGGCTGAGCCCCATTTCCCTTGAAGCAGGACCTCTGATTTTCTATTTCTGGTGCCCAGATCTATAAGGAGCAGTTGAACACAAGGATTGTGTTGGTTGCCATGGAGACATGGGCATCAGGGGACAAGATCCAGGTAGATGAAGATTCCCTAGAGACACTGAGCGAATTCATGAAGTACCGCCAAGATGCTCTTTCTGAGAACAGTGATGCTGTACATCTCTTCTCGTGAGTTTTGAATGGGAACCTGACTACCTTGAAAGAGGGTTGCCAGCTTTTCACTTGTCCTAGCTACTGTAGCTCTGCTTTTGATGCTAGGCTGATGGTAGGCTGAACGTTATTCATGTGTTCAAAGAACCCACGTGGGCACGAAACCTTGAACATCCCTGTCCCATCCTCCCAGAACAGAAAAGCCCCAAGAGGGAATCTTTAGGTATTAGGATGAATGTGCTTAGAATTCTCTCCAACTCCGATATTCACCCAAATGCACTCATCAAAGAAGGTTGGGGTGGAATTGTTGCGGGTGGTAATGCTTTGCATGTCTCCTCCACAATTTATACCCACATGTGTTCTTTCAATACATGAATAAAGCTATTCACAAGTAACGATGCTGATCTTCATGTAATGAAAAAGTTCACTTGCTGATTTCTGACCATTACACTTTTATACAGGCACAAGTTCAGGTCAGGCTGGTCTGTGGCAGCTTTAAGTGGTAAACCTTCTGATAGCCTGGCAAATGGACTTCGCTGGTACTCTCCAGTGTTGTAGCCACTTCCACCTGCAAGTCACGCTGCGAGTTATATTTCTTTCTAGAGATTTCCCAGATATCATTATTTGAGTTCTTGGCAGGTGAAGCAAAATGATACCTAGCAAGAAGTGAGATTCTAGAGCTCACAAGCTCTGTAATTTAATTAGGATACATTTTGCAAGAGGTTGCTTATGAAATCAAACTAGAGCGGAGCTTTCCCCCCTAGCGTAATAGGCAAAAGAGCAGCTCTTAAATCAGTTAAAATTAGAATATATTGACAGACCATAACGAAACAAAACAGGGACAAACCTTCATTTCAGTCTTTGCAATCTAAAGTATGCCAGTGCAAATGGTATCTCCTTTTTAATGTGCATCTTGATAAAAAGCATGGGCTTATGGGTTCAGACTTTGGATTCTGGGTGCTAAATGTGCTCTGGGGTGGGAACTTTTGATTCAAGGGGAAGAGCAAGGGTGATGGTGGAGGTGTTCATACCTTGACCAGTATGGCTGTCCCCAGCTCTTCCTATATCCAGAGACCACGAGCCGACATATGTGATTGCCTCTTTTCCACTACAGCCCTGAATCCATATCATCATCATCATCACCATTTTTAATTTGTATACTGCCTTTCTATCTTACAATACTCAAGGCGGTTTAGAAGCTGAAGAAACAAAAAATGTACATGTTATAACAATCTAATGCAATACAAAAATGTGATAATAAAACATAACTTTAAAATAGGCAACCTCCATCAAAAAAGTAACATTCAACAATCATTAGAATACTATAAAATAATAATATCAACATATAAAAGTTAAACAGAAATCCACTCAACAGTTACAATAATATCTAAACTATAATCAATAAAACAACGGCAAGCCACAGTACATAAAACAATACAATACACATTGAGAAGCAGAGAGTAAAGCAAAGCAGGTGGAAGGAGGCCTTGCCTGATGGAGTCTCTCCCCTCACAGTTCTTCTCCAGGCAACTGTTCTGGCTTGTAGTATGGGGATGAGGAACCTGTGGCCTCTCCAGATCTCCTTGGATTCTAGCTCCCCCCAGCCTCTGCTAGCATGGCCAATGGTCAGAGACTATGGGAGCTGTAGTCCAACAAGATATGGAGTGCCTCAGGGCAGCCAGCCCTGCTGCAGTAAGTGAGTAAGAGGGAAGCACAGAAGTACTGGGCAAGGCTACCCTTTCCCTCTCCTGTACAGTGAACCCTCCTCTTCTCTTCTCCCTCCAGCGGACACACTTTCAGAAGCAGCCGCAGTGGTACGGCATACGTCGGAGGGATTTGCTCAGTCACTCGAGGTGGAGGTGTCAACGAGGTAAGCGGGGCAGATACTGGACCTGGAATTTATGGGATGTTGAAAGTGGGGAACTAAAGCTGCATGCTCCTCCAATTCTGCCACTCTCAGCTGCCCAAGATATCTCCTAAAACTCCCCTCCAATTCTCTCCTGCTACCTCTGGAATTCCTTGAGCATCTCTATGATGTTACCTCTCTCTCTCGCTTTCAAAGCTTCTGTTTCTGGGAAGCCTTAGCCACAGAGATGAGGAAGCTGTGGCTCTCTAGATGCTCTCTAGTCCCAGTCAGCATGGCCCGTGGTCAGGGCTGGTGGGAGTTAGGAGTCCAGCAGCACCCAGAAGGTCACAGGTTCCCCATCCCCATTCCCCCACTCAGATAAAGACTAGATTTTTGTGCTTGCACTTGTTCACATTTATCTCTCATTTCTTTTTTTGACCTCTCATCTACATTTCGATTGGGGGATCCTTGAGAAAGGGGTGTGTCTTGTTTGTTTACATTAGTCTGTAAAGCACTATTGACTGTTATGAGACTACATAAATAATTAGCATACGAAAGATCACAAGCAGGTGCTGACTATGCCCTGTCCTACCATTGGGTAGAGTGAGACAGCCAATTCTGGGTGTAATGAAATGGCAAGAAATTGCTAACTTATTTAATTTAATTTATTTTTGCTGCCAGGGAAGGAGGAGAGGTGTTTGTGGGATTCTCTGCCTTGAGTACCAGAATAAGCACCTTGGCTGGCCTTGGGTACTGTGCACCTTGGCTTGGTGGAAGTGGGCTGCTCAGCTCTAGCTCAGTGTTTCTCAACCTGTGGGTCCCCAGATGCTGTTGGACTACAACTCCCATCATTCCTAGCCAACATGACCAGTGGTGAGGGATGATAGGAGTTGTAGTCCAACAACATCTGGGGACCCACAGGTTGAGAACCGCTGTTATTGGGCTGGCTCTGGTGCTGATCTTCCCAGAGTTGAATGCCCAAGGGAGGCTAGTGACCTGGGCCACTTGAGCTTTAAACTGGCTACAATAGGGGCAGAGATAAACCTACTCAAAGCAGCGCTCCACAAGGTGAGCCTTGGCTTCCTAACATGATGTCATCTTCTTCCTTCCCAAAGTATGGCAACGTGGGAGCAATGGCTGTAACGTTAGCACAGACCCTGGGGCAAAACGTTGGAATGATGTGGAACAAGCACCGTACCTCTGCAGGTAAGTAGCTGGGTGTCAGACTGAATGGAGAGATAGCCTGACCTGACCGTAAGCAGGAGTCCACAGTGCGCAGTAGACCTCTAAGCATATTTAGACAGAAGTCACCGTATTTTTCGCTCTATAGGACGCACCCGACCATAGGACGCACCTTGTTTTAGAGGGGGAGAACAAGAAAAGAAATTCTCCCCCTCTCTGCTTAGCGCCCCTTCAGCCAATTTGGCCAATGGTTAGCTACTGGAGTAAAGGATCGGTCATCGAGCCTTGTTGGAGATTCTTAGTGCAGGTTATACAGACAGAATTGCTGTTAATGGGATGTATTGTCCTAAGACAGAGGATGGGATAAGTGACATCTGGGGATAACAGTCCTAGGATTCTGATTAGAAGAGGGGTCACCAACCTAAGGCCCTTGGGCTGGAAGCAGCCCATGAAGGCCGTTTTACCATCCCACGGGCTGCCCCCAAACTGGGCTGCCTGCTCCTGCGCTGTGCTAAACCGGCGCAGCGCAGCATGGGGACTCGCTTCCGCGGTGCCAAAAAATGCATCTGCACAGATGCTGACACTGAAAATTGCATCTGCACAGACACAGATGCCGAAAATCACAGGTGCGCTTGCTTGCTTGCTTGATCTGCCCACGGAGGGATCTCCGCAGGACCGATCCAGCCCATGCAAGATAAACCTTGCTGACCCCTGGATTAGAAGGTTCCATTTGAACGAATAGCTAGGGACTTTGGAGACACAAATTATAGGCAGAGAAAAGTCACAGAATATGCCCCTCCCAGTTCCTTAACAAGGCATCTCCTTCTTTTCTTATCACCCCATTTCTCTGCAGGCGACTGTCGCTGTCCCGACTCATGGCTGGGCTGTATTATGGAGGACACTGGGTGAGTGTGGGGAAGAGATGAGGCTCACCAAAGGGCGAAACTGTCGGAGGCGTGCTTCACTTTGCAGTCAGGAACAGCATCCTCATTAATGTGTGCCCATGGCTCTCTTCTCTAACCCACAGATTCTACCTGCCACGGAAGTTCTCACGCTGCAGCATTGATGAGTACAATAAATTCCTGGCTGATGGTGGGGGAAGCTGTCTCTTTAACAAGCCACTGAAGGTAAATCCAAAACACTCATCTGCTCACCTATAGCCTACAGCCAAAGAATCTTCCGAGAGAGTGCCACTCCATTCAGAACCGGCTGCCTTGCCACTTCCCGGACTCGATAACTTGGAACACATAAAACCTCCCATCTTGTCTGGATTCAGCTTCATTTTCTTTGGCCTCAGTCCAGCCCATTAATGCCTCCAGGCACCAGTCCAGCACCTGAACGGCCTCTTCCGATTCAGATGGCATGGAAAGATAGACAGGGACGCGGACTTAGAAAAAATATTGGGGGGGGCCCGGGAAAGCTCATGAATAATAAATAAGCTCATGAATATGCAAATAAAGTGGCTCCGGCCCTAAATAGGGCAAGCCACGCCCCCCCAGCCAGCCGATTGGCTGGCTGGGAGGTGTGGCCAGTCGGGATTCCCCTGTTCTCGCGGGATTTCCGGCAGTGCCTTGGCAGTGGCGGTGGTGCTGCGAAGCAGCGAGGCAGGAGCCCCCGCCATTAGGGCGCACGGCTGGCTGGCTGGCTGGCGAAGGAGCAGGTGGGGAGGAGGCGGGGGGCGGCGGCGGCGCTCTGCTGGAAGGGCGCCCGAGATTATTGGGGGGGCTGAGCCCCCCCAAATTTTTTTTTGAGGGGGCTCGATCCCCCTCAAGCCCCATGGAGTCGGCGCCTATGAAGATAGAGCATATTGATGACACCTCGTTCCAAAACTCCTGATGATATTTCTCAGCGGGTTTGTGAATATGTTAAAAAGCGCCGGGGACAGGAGGCAGCACTGTGGAATTCCTCAGGTTCTGGAATCAGTAGAAAGCAGTATCCCTGGGCTCACACTTCCATGGCATTGGTTTGGTCCAGAAGGTGCTGTGGCCATCAAAAGCCATAGAGAAGTCAAGGGGAATGGACCTGGTTATCAGTCAGAGCGACCAAGGCAGTGTCCATACAACTGACTTGAGATCAGAGTGAAATAGGTCCAGACACTCGGCTTCCTCCAATAATAATAATAAAAATTTATTATTTATACCCCGCCCATCTGGCTGAGTTTCCCCAACCATTCTGGGTGTCCGGGCTGAACGATGGGGGTGGAGACGCTCCTTCAGGTATACAGGACCGAGGCCGTTTAGGGCTTTAAAGGTCAGCACCAACACTTTGAATTGTGCTTGGAAACGTAGTGGGAGCCAATGCAGATCTCTCAGAACCGGTGTTATGTGGTCCCGGCGTCCACTCCCAGTCACCAGCCTAGCTGCCGCATTCTGGATTAATTGCAGTTTCCGGGTCACCTTCAAAGGTAGCCCCACGTAGAGCGCATTGCAGTAGTCCAAGCGTGAGATAACTAGAGCATGCACCACTCTGGCGAGACAGTCCGCAGGCAGGTAGGGGCTCAGCCTGCGTACCAGGTGGAGTTGGTAGACAGCTGCCCTGGACACAGAATTAACCTGTGCCTCCATGGACAACTGTGAGTCCAAAATGTCTCCCAGGCTGCGCACCTGGTCCTTCAGAGGCACAGTTACCCCATTCAGGAACAGGGAATCCCCCACACCCGCCCGACCCCAAAAACAGTACTTCTGTCTTGTCAGGATTCAACTTCAATCTGTTAGCCGCCATCCATCCTCCAACCGCCTCCAGGCACTCACACAAGACCTTCACTGGTTCTGATTTAAAGGCGAGGTAGAGCTGGGTGTCATCTGCATACTGATGAACACCCAGTCCAAACCCCTGATGATCTCTTCCAGCGGCTTCATATAGCATTGTCCAGCCACAATGTTAGGATGTGGCATAGGGTACATTCTATTGGTGTTGCGAGTGTATGATTTGGGGTGACCCCAAAATTATTTGGGGATACATAGCTCAAGTTCTGTTGGCAAAGTTTGGTGTGGAGGCAGCAGAGATGAGATGGACTTGCATAGAAGTGAAGCATTTGAGTCAGATATGGTGCTAGTGCACCTCAAAGACCACAGATTTCTAGTGAAGTCGGGGCCCAGAGCTGCTTATGGGGTGCGCACTTCCACTGTCTTACTCATTTATGCTTATACTGGCAAGTACTCTTGTGGGCCTCACACTCTTTTGACTGTGTCTTGTGCAAAACTGCTACAACCAACTTGAAACACATTGGGCTACGATGGGGGTGGCCAACTTCCAAGAGACTGTGATCTACTCACAGAATTTAAAACTGGCAGTGATCTACCCCCATTTTTTAGGGGTTCAGGTCAAAGTTGTTCAGCTTTTTTTATGGAGGGGAAAAGCCCCATTTTTAGGGGGTTTGGGAGGCATGTTTAGCTTTTGGGGGGGGCACAATGTTTTTACATTAAGGGTCAAAGAGAAACAGTAACTCACCGAAGGATTGCTGGTGGGGGGGGGGGACAGCCTCAGTTTGTAAACTCCGTCTTCCATTCTCCAACAATGGAGGGCGGGGAGAGGGGTTGGGGTTGGAAGGAGGCCAGCAATCGACCGTGATCGACCAAAACCTCGCAGGGATCAACCAGTAGATCGCGATCGACCTGTTGGACATCCCTGAGATAGGGCATCTCTTCAGTAACATTATTTGGGGAAGGGGGGACTAAAGTGGCACAAGTGGAAAGGAGAGACAGCCATGTGCTAGGGGCTAGTTGCTTTCTCTCTCTCACACACACACATTTATCTGATGGTCAGAAGGGCATAAATTGGTCCTTTTTTATTTCTTCTCCTTGCTCCCTTCAAAAATCAATAGAAAGAAACCTGTTAATTCTTTTATAATGTTCAACCCGGCAGCATCACCGTAGACATAACTTCTTATGTTCATGAAATATTTGAAGATTGAATCCTGGCCATCTGCTGATGATACTTTTGGAAGGGCTTTCCTGGGCCGTGTTAAATTTTTAATTTGCAAACTAGATTG
The DNA here is from genome assembly GCF_965113315.1 of Podarcis vaucheri. Classification (NCBI taxonomy): domain Eukaryota; kingdom Metazoa; phylum Chordata; class Lepidosauria; order Squamata; family Lacertidae; genus Podarcis; species Podarcis vaucheri. Next base: position 44,394,742 of record NC_138751.1, on the reverse strand, counting down.
CTCCGTCATTGCAAGCAGCACAGTGTCAATGCAAGAAATCAGTGGTCAGCTAGGCTGCCACTTGGTGCAGCAGTGGAGAAATTTAGTTTATGGAAGGATAACTTAACAAAAAAATGCCGCTTCCATCTCTACTCTAAAAGCAAGCCTCCTCCATTCCCTCAAAATGGGGCCATGAAATGGGGGGGGGGTCAGTTTTGGCCTAGTGCAAAAAGGAAGTGGGGCGTAGAATATCAAGGTATACATGCAAAATGAGAAGATGGCTTGGAGGCCGCTAAAGATTTAATTTCTTTTCTGCCCCCCCCCCCCGTTGTTACAGCTCCTTGATCCTCCTGAATGTGGTAATGGATTTGTAGAGGCAGGAGAAGAATGTGACTGTGGGTCTCTGGCGGTAAGTGTCAAGTGGGGCTGAAACTGCCATGTGGGTGGAGGTGGGGTGACGGGGGAATGGCATTGCTGGACTTGGGGCTCTTATTCAGTCCTGCCTTCTGCATGCTTATGAGCCCCTCATATTATTTCAGAAGGCTGGGGTATTTCAGGAACTTGGTGAAAGACTTGGCATGGGCAGCTGACTGGGGCTCCAAAATATCTGGAGAGCACAGACTTGTGGAAGGTTATCTGCCATAGAGGGGGGACAGTAGATAGTGAGTGGGGACAGAAAGTAGTGGTAAGGTAAAGGTAAAGGGACCCCTGACCATTAGGTCCAGTTGCGGACGACTCTGGGGTTGCAGCGCTCATCTCGCTTTACTGGCCGAGGGAGCCGGCATACAGCTTCTGGGTCATGTGGACAGCATGACTAAGCCGCTTCTGGCAAAGCAGAGCAGCGCACGGAAACAACGTTTACCTTCCCGCCGGAGCGGTACCTATTTATCTACTTGCACTTTGACGTGCTTTCAAACTGCTAGGTTGGCGCACCCGTGTCCCTGAAAGTAGTGGTAGAGGTTAGGAAAACAGACGAGGCAAAGGTGAACACACATAATGTCAGTGTTTATTTTGTGGGCCCCAGACCCTGAGGTTACTGTGCCTTTAAGGGCAAGAAATTGTGCCTGGAAGATACTGCATCACTAAAGCACTGAGGTGGAGACTGGGACACATGGCAAAATTCTCCTTGGAGGAACCTGGCAGTCTCCAGTCTCAACACAAATGGCCCAGTTCAGAATTCAAGGCACCCATTGTTAGACAGGGTTTGTACCAGCTCTGATCCAAAATTCCCAGCGAAGTTAACACCTGGCTATTCTCTCTCTCTCTCTCTCTCTCTGCTTTGCCCCCTTGAAGGAGTGCTCCAAAGGTGGGGGGAACTGCTGCAAGAAATGCACATTGACGCACGATGCTATGTGCAGTGATGGCTTGTGCTGCCGAGGGTGCAAGGTAAGTGGGTGAGATTGGCAGCAGTGGTGAGGCGGGGGGGGGAGGTGTTCCCACGGGCATAAGCTCCACTCGGAGTCTAATTGGCACTAGTTTTAAGCGAGGCACCTTTTTAAGGAACTCTGCAGCAGATGAAAAATCAGCTGTGCCTGTGGGCGTGCTGCAAACTAGGCCAAAGCACAGTGGGCACTGCCCATGTGAGGCATGAATTTTTATTGCACAATTGTCTGTGGTTTTCTACAAAATAAATCCAAGCAGATAAGGCATCATACATCACATGCATATCATACACACATACATCATGCATGTGTACGTATGTGTATGTGACACACTCCCCTTTCCAGGTCGTTAGTCTACTCCACAACTGCTTAGCTTCAGCTTTCTTATAGCAGCTTCTAGACTATTCACAGGGATTGAACCCCAACATGTTGTGTTAAAAAAGTCCAGCTCTAGGTATTACTGTGGGTTCTAGGCATGAGGTGAGTCTTTCTGCAACCACTTGACTCTTTGGGTGCTTCCAGACTGTCACTATTTTTGGCTAGGATTCAGTCACTTCCTGGCAGATTCAGACAGTGGCGTAGCCTGGGGGGGCTGGTCACCCTGAGCGCATTTTCTGAAGGATGCTTGACTAGGTGCCCCTGCAACAGCCTCCCATCAGAGCCTGACTCTGGAGCTGCGGAGGCAGCTTCCTTTTGTGCTGCTCCACTTCCGGCTCAGGGGAAAAACAATGCTGTCCAAAGTTGTAAAGACTACGGAGAGAATAATTGGGTGCACTCTTCCCACCTTGGATCAAATCTATGCTTCCAGGTGCCATAAGAAAGCTGCAGAGATAGTGCAGGATAGTGCACACCCCGGAAATGATCTCTTTCAGCTTCTCCCTTCTGGAAGAAGGTACAGGGTTATAAAGACTAGGACTAGCTGCCTGAGAAACAGTTTCTATCCAAATTCAATTTTAGTTTTAAACGCAGTGTAAGGTAGTGTAACGTGGTGAGCTCCCGTTGCTCAGTCCCTGCTCCTGCCAACCTAGCAGTTCGAAAGCACGTCAAAGTGCAAGTAGATAAATAGGTACCACTCCGGCGGGAAGGTAAACAGCGTTTCCGTGCACTGCTCTGGTTCACCAAAAGCGGCTTAGTCATGCTGGCCACATGACCTGGAAGCTCCCTCGGCCAGTAAAGCGAGATGAGCGCCACAACCCCAGAGTCGGCCACGAATGGACCTAATGGTCAGGGGTCCCTTTAAGGTAGTCTCTATGGGAGTATATTGTATTCAATTATGGGGGTATCAGAGTTTTTAGGGGCTAACCAGGCTGGGATAGTTGGGATAGCAGGCTTGTTGGTTTTTGAATGTCTGATGTAGATTTTTTTTTCAATTTTGTTGTTCTGTATGGGACAATGACAATAAAGATTATTGTATTGTATCGTATTGTACCTCTGACCCGGGGGTGAAGTGGAGAGTCGGTGGCAGAGAGCTGCCGCCCCTCGCCTGGGTTGGGGCACATGCAGCTACACAGCAGCGGAGAGAGGCTTCGGGTGCGTAAGGCACCCAGCCATGCCTCCTCCATCTCCCATGTCAAGCCTGGCCCAAGGGGCAGAGAGAAGTTGCGGGCACACAATGTGCGCAGCCATGGGTCCTCCACCCCCTGGGTCAAGCCTGGCCGGGGAGGTGGGGTGGGAGAGGCTGCGGGTGCACAAGTGAGAATGCAAGGCAAGCTGTAGCCAGCTCTCTCTGTGCCCTGCCCCCCTCAGGGGCGTTCCCTGGCCCCGGGTGGTGTTTGGACATTCTCCACCACTGGATTCAAGTTGATAGTTGATTTGGTGGTCTTGCATGACAAACCCACTTCAAAAACTTTTTGCAATAAGCAAAGTGTCAGGAAAATGCACTGGAATGTGTGGGATAACAATGTCACCTCACCTCCCTGCAATCAGAGCAGAAGGAATTTTCAATAAATAGCCGGTGTTGTTTTATGCAAACAAACCTGGATGAACATTCGGTAAACAGATGTACAAGCAACTGCAGGAAGTTGCCAGTGCTGCTCTCATTATTCTTTTCTATCAAAAGAAGTGAGATCACGAATGCAGCAAGCCATGCTGCTCCAGGGAGAGTGCAGGCAATATTTCTCTTTCTGCATTGAGAATGGTTGGGAAAGGAGTGTTTGAGTAGACTGCGGAGCCATGCTTCCCCTCACCTCCAAGGCCAGTGTTATGTACTGAAGTTCTCACCCTGGGCCAGCAGGGGGATACTGTAGATAGTTATGCAAATGAAGGATCGAAAGTGACGTTCAGTGATTGAGTAGTTTTAGAAAGTTGTTACAGTAACAAGGTACTGGAGCTCTATATAAGCAGGCTGACTGAGCCCTTCAGTTCAGTTCTGTTCTGGCTTCTGAATAAACAAGAGCTGTTTGAAGAATCGCTGTGTCGTCTGATATGTTCACCCGCAACTTAACAGCCAGGACACAGAGCAAGAAATGTGGGAAGATGTTTCTGCCTGTTCCCTTTCCTTACCAGCCAGTATTAAATCTTTTGCTTCTTTCCCATCTCGCACCCTGCAGTATGAGCCGCGGGGTGTAACCTGCCGAGATCCCGTGAATGAGTGTGACATCCCTGAAACCTGCACAGGTGACTCCAGCCAGGTGAGATGGGCAAGTTACCAGGCAAAGATCTGGTCAGGAGGATCAGGAAGATGCACTTCAGGGTTCCAGTCAAACCACCTCCCTTTTGAACACCAGGAGATACCTCCTGCACCTCCAAGATCTGATTCTCTCGGGCTTTCATTTCCAAAATGAGATGCACATGAGCCAAATTCTGGCAGGAAGCTCTCAAGCTAATCTGGATGCCCTATCCTCCAATCCTAGCTATGTGGAGAACTGGTTAATTTAGTGACTCTTGAGCTGTGAAGAATCTTGTCTTGTTCTATATTGAATATTTATGTTTGTCTTTCCCCTCTCTCTGTATTTTTTTCTTTGCTCCATAGTGCCCACCCAATTTGCACAAGCAGGATGGCTATTTTTGTGACAATGAACAGGTAAGGTTGGTATCTCAGCTTCGCACTTGGGTGTGATGTCCCTGGCATTACTGCCAGTGAGGGGCATAGCTGCACCCATAGTCAGTTGCATCCATGTGCCTTTGCCATGCGCAGGCTGGACAAACCCTGGTCAGTTGCAGCACCAGGGAAGGAAAGCAAGGGAATGAATTTATGGTTAAAGCTGTTGCACCCACTGCCAGAGAAATGTGCCTGTGCCTTTTAAGGGTTGCATAGCGGGTGGAAATTCTGCTAGGCACAATTTCTCCTAGCAGTGCACCACTGTGATAGGGGAAAGCCAGCTTTGGTGAAATATTCACTTATAGGCAATTCAGAAAAGTACAAAAGTCATCTCAGTGTAGAGACTGACACAGCCCACAGAAGGAGCTCACTGCTAGCTTCTGTTAGAAATAATAATGTCCCATAGAATGGACAGGGAAATCGTATCTTTGTAGAGTGGCCATATATTGTACGGCTTGAGAGTAGGGAGGAAATCAAGAGTGTGATGAGTCAAGTCCCCTGAGCATGATGCAGCTTGCATCTGATTGTTATATTATCAGACGAAACTGATCAGCAGGACAGACCTTTATTTGTGTCTACTCCCTTCTGCTCTGAAAGCAGCAAGCTTTTCATGCTGGTCAGGCTCCCAGTGTGTTAAGATTTCCTGGGAATGCAGCTTCTTGTCTCCCTACCCATTAATTTATGCTAAAGGAAGTTACATTGGCTCCAAATATGGAGAAAAGGAAATTGCTTGGGGAAATTCTAGTTTATTCATAGCGACCCCAAATTATCCAGACCTCTGCTGTGTAGAATAGCTACTCTATGCAACCTTAGCAATGCAGAGACCTGAGTAGCTGAATCTGCACTCCCAGGCCCCATACATTAGAGCCTTCTATTTGTCCACGGAGGCATATGATCAAGTAAGGATCTTGTGAATCTCTAACAACTCTGACTTTCTCCTGCGCAGGGCCGGTGCTATGGAGGCCGTTGTAAAACCAGGGACCGCCAGTGCAGTGCATTGTGGGATCGTGGTAAGTAGTGCTCTTGGTCACTCAGATGGGTGGGGGATGCTGTAGCGAAGCCTGGTTTCATGTTGCCACTACGTCCCCATAACATCAGTGGGTGATGTATGCTGGCAAGAGGGAGGCACTAATGGCAGTGTTCTCGAAGCTACAAACATGAGTCTGACCAAACTGCGGGAGGCAGTGGAAGACAGGAGTGCCTGGCGTGCTCTGGTCCATGGGGTCACGAAGAGTCGGACATGACTAAACGACTAAACAACAACAATGGCCGTGGAAGATGTGCAGGTAGAACTGCTTTGCTCCTGTTTTCCCAATGATGTGCATTGCTGCTGCTTACCAAGATGGGGAAGCACAGGGCACTGGGAGCTTTGGTGTGGTGTGGGTGCAGCAGTAGGACCCATCCCTTCCTGCCGGTGTGCCTGCATCACACCAAACTCCCCATCTCTGTAAGTGACAGCAATACGCAGCTTTGGGAAGACAGAACAGCCACCCTACCTGCATAACGCCACCAGGTGCTCTTCCTGAAGGCTCTTCCTGTGGCTTTAAAAGGAGCAGGGCAAGGAGGATGTATGGAGCTGTATCACCTCTCATTTTGATACCCACTCTCTTGCCCCACTGCTCTCTTTTGCTGGCGGTGGGGTACAACTAGGGTGAGAGGCATATTGTATGAGTTCTGGCCAGGAGGTTATAGACCTAGCAACCTTAGCTGGAGGTGGTTAATGGCTTGAGTCAATGAGGGACAACATAAGATGATCCTGCGGCCATGCCAAGGGCTGAAAGGCTGATGAGGGTTCAGTACCAGCAAAATCACTGATGAACAGATAGCAGCATCTTCAGCCTTCCCTGTCATTGCCCCCCCCCCCAAGAGATGCTAACATGCAAAATTTAATTGCGAGACAGAGGGAGAGAGAGAGTCTTCAAACTCATCCATCTATAGGCTAGTTTCTCAGTAATACCCAGCCAATCTCTTTCTCTGGCTGGTTCTGATTCCATCTTGTATCCTGATTTTTCCAGTGCCAAGTCAAGAGCAGAGGTCAAGGGCTTTGCAGCATTCCGCAACATTAGTCTAATGAAATAGTCGGGGCTACACCACAGCTAAAGACCAGACATGCTGTTCTTGTTTGGCACGATGTAAGAGGGGCTTAATTTGTAGTTAACAGTCTGGGTTGCTTAAGTTGGATGCTCTCTGAAACTGGCACTGACTTGCAAAAAAAGCTTTGTACCAAGATATCCTTAGAAGGCCTCCAATGGACTTGCAAGCTTGGTATACCGTAGTCCAGCTCCTTGTCCGATCACAGACCTATCCACTAGTAGCCTCACTTAGGTTAACACTTGCAATCCAGATCACAGTTCACAACATGCAGAGGTGACTGAGGAACAAATGCCCCTGAATGACTCAAGCTGCTGATTTAGACCAGTAAGTGCTATATCCTAAGAGGTGTCCAAAATCATTGATGAGAACTTTCAAGGTAGGGATAGATCATTCTGGGTTTGTAACAAAGAGGAACGTCAAAACAAAATAAAAAAACTCCTTCCAGTAGCACCTTAGAGACCAACTAAGTTTGTTATTGGTATGAGCTTTCGTGTGCATGCACACTTATTCAGATACCACACGAAAGCTCATACCAATAACAAACTTAGTTGGTCTCTAAGGTGCTACTGGAAGGAGTTTTTTTATTTTGTTTTGACTACGGCAGACCAACACAGCTACCTACCTGTAACTAGAAAGAGGAACGTGTCATCCACAAATAAGGCGAATAATTCCCTGGGATTCCATACAATCCAAACCCTGGTTTTCCAAATTGTGAAAGTGGAGAAGGGCAGAGCGAAGAAAGCAGCATCTTGACCTCAGTCGCCACAATAGTGGCAGCAAAATATACTGTCATAATCTGGTTAAACTGTGGACTATTCAGTTATGAAGGTTTGCCTCTCCGAGTGTAAAACTAAAACCCCAGATACCCAACCTGCTTTGCATTTGTCCTGCTGTTGTTAGATTGGGATCTTATGATACTAGCAACATTTTTGGACGGGTAATATAAACCCCAAGGCCTCACCAGCTTTGAGTCTGGTAAAAAGTTGTGTTCCATGGAGATCTTCCCAGTGTCACAGTAATAAATGAGTACAGTACTGTACTGCAAACTGCCAGTCATCTGAAGGCACCAGCGCCACCTTCAGACCAATGGTAGAATTACACCCTTCCTTGCAAAATCTTTTTGGAGCAAAACCCCCCAGGGTTTTTGGCTTTCGCTAGAAGTCCTGATGAGCAGCTGTTCAGAAGAGTAGCTCTGCAGAGAATGTAATGCTGGGTCAGGGAAGTATGGAGTCTATGTGTGTTATGTTCTCTGGTGTGTCATACCTCCCTCTTCTTTTCCTCCCTGGGACTCAAGCTTCAGCTGAAAGGTTTTGCTACGAGAAGCTGAATGTTGAAGGCACTGAGCGAGGGAATTGCGGGCGCGAGGGGAACCGCTGGGTGCCCTGCATCAAGCAGTGAGTAATCTCAGATTTCACCCTTTCCCAGAATGCACTGTGTCCCCTTCCTACGATGCGCAGCGCCAGACCACCACACTACTGCAGCCGACAAGTTGGTGCAAAATCCCTTCTTTACGTAGCTTATCTGGTTCTTTCTCCTCCCCCTGCACTCAGAGACGTGTTGTGTGGATACCTCCTCTGCGCCAATGTGACAGGCTCTCCGCGTATGGGCGAACTTCTTGGTGAGATCACCACCATGACTTTCTATCACCAGAAGCGTTACGTTGACTGCAGGTTAGTGGAGCCTCACAATCTAGATCCATCTGCTGTGGGGGGAGGGTTAAACACTTCCTCCCCGGTGTTCTTTTCTCAGCAAATTAGCAAAGTCTGGCTGGCAGAGTCCTGCAGGCACACCACCACAGCTTCCATGTGGATTGCAGGTGTCTCTCACAGTACATCATGAGATGCAGCAACAGGAATTGTGAGAAGAAGTTGCTGGTAGGCTCCTCTCCCTCCCCCATTATCTCCATCGGCATTGTAATTATAGAGCCTTGTCTCTTTCATGTGTGGGAGCAATGAAGTATTCCACCCACACAGTGGAACTATTCTTTTCCTCTCCTAGGGGCGGCCATGTTCAACTTGTGGATGGCACAGATGTGAGCTACGTGGAAGACGGGACGCCCTGTGGACCCAGCATGCTGTGTCTTGACCACAAATGCCTTCCTGTATCCGCCTTTAACTTCAGCACCTGTCCAGGCAGCTGGGGTGGCCAGATCTGCTTTGACCACGGGGTACAACTTGCGAACAAGTGCCTTGCTCTTAGCATATGCTTAGCAGGACGGTCTGCACAGAGGCAAATATAGAGCCATCTGCTCCAGTTTCCTCCAGGGGCCAAGTCTTGGGGACAATGATTTTGAAACTGGAGGGTTGAGAGGGAGCCTTTAGCCTTTTCTGAAGTTGGAAAGTATGGATCAAAATGGATGTCATCATGACCCAGTCCATACGTTTAACAATTACGTTCTATGAGTGTAATATGGTGTGTTACATGATGGCAAAATCGAAAGTGATGGATGCATTTAATTTATTTGAGAATAATCTCATTCAGAAATGGTCTCTCCCCGCCATGGGGGAAAAGGCTAGAAAACAATGCTTTGGCTTCTTTTTTAATGTGGTTGGGGGATTTAAATTTGTTTTCCCCATTTCATCTTGTAACTGTGTCCACGCCACCATAGGGGAAAGCAACTTGCTTCTTCCGAAAGCAGCTCAAGCAGGCATTTTTAGGATACTAACCAAACATCAGAAGAACATCTTCAAGGACCAAAGCATGCAGCTTCTTTGTTGGTTATAGGTCTGCAGCAATGAGGGCCAATGCATCTGCTATCCTGACTGGACAGGAAAGGACTGCAGTGTCTATGACCCCATCCCAGATCCAAAGCCCACAGGGGAGACAGAAAAGTACAAGGGTAAGTTTGCAGGTCGAGATTCTCTTAAAGGTGACCAGAAACTTATCTCATGCACTTGCAAATCAAAATTGCAAATGTGGTGGTCCTTAGACCCTTAGCAGAGACCCTCCTCTGTGTTCTCTCTGAAGATCCCAAAGCCCTTTCTCGAATCTGCTGTTGGCTTCCACATGCCTTGTTTTATTTATCACATTCTAAATTAAGGGAGGAATACAAAAACATCAAACCTTTGGGAGAAACCTGAGTACATATTGAAACTGAAATACTTTATTGTCACTTGCACAACTTGTATACAGTGAGATTACACGTGCACCCCCCACTCAGCTCTCTTAGTCTCAATTCCCCTTGTTTACTGACGCACACCCACCAAACCCGAAAGTCAGTTGCCCTGTTGTTATCTTTTCATTCAGCAGCCTAACAGCCCACGGATAGAAGCTGTTCTTTACCCTGTTGGTGCGACTAGTCATGCTTCTATATCTTCTGCCTGAGGGCAAGAGATCAAGAAAGTGCCGGCCAGGGTATGAATCATCCCTGAGAATTTTCCTCACTCTCCTGAGGCAACGTTCTTCCGCTATTTCATCCAGTGGATTCACGGGACAGCCCATAATACCTTGTGCTGTATTCACCACCCTCTGTAGGCACTTCCTGTCAGATGATGTCAAACTAGCATACCACACCGTGATGCAGTATGAAAGGACACTTTCTATTGTTGACCCGTAGAAGGAGGTCATCACTCTGGTTCTTTTCTCCCACAGCTGTTTTTGGAAGACTGTCCCAGAATCATGCAGCTTCAGTTCTTTGAAAGCCACCTCTTATTTTGCTTGTCAATCTAAACGCTCAGATTAAAGCCAAGCGTTCTTACACCCACCGTTTTCTTTAAGCCTGCATTTCTCTCTTATCAGGTCAGACTGGCTGCCCCCTCTTTCTGATTCAGGCCCTACCTAATCCGGGCTCTGTCAGTCAAGTACCCATATTGTTGGACCTCCCCTTTTCATAGGAACATGGGGAGGAAGCTGCCTTATACTGAATCTGAACATTAGTCCATCTAACTCAGTATTGTCTACATGGATTGGCAGCATATCTCCTGGATTTCAGACTGAGGACTCTCCCAGCTCTACTTGGAGATGCTGGTGATTTAAATGAGGACCTTCTATATGCAAGGCAAATGTTCTGCCATTCACCTATGGTTGTAACCTCACAATACGTACAGTGGTGCCTCGCAAGACGAAAAGAATCCGTTCTGTGATTCTCTTCGTCTAGCGGTTTTTTTGTCTTGCGAAGCAAGCCCATTGACAGATTAGCGGATTAGCGTTATTAGCGGCTTTTAGCGGCTTATCTGCTGATCGGATCAGCTGATAAGCGGCTTAGCAGCTTAGAAAAAGGGGGGGGGAGGGAAAAAAGCCAGCAGGAACTCGCAAGACATTGTCGTCTTGCGAAGCAAGCCCATAGGAAATTCGTTTTGCGAAGCACCTCCAAAACGGAAAACTGTTTCGTCTAGCGAGTTTTCCGTCTTGCGAGGCATTCGTCTTGCGGGGCACCACTGTATATATATATTTTTTGTCCCCTCTTCCTCTGCAGGTCCCAGCGGAACCAACATCATCATTGGCTCCATCGCTGGAGCAATCCTGGTGGCGGCTATCGTCCTGGGCGGCACCGGATGGGGATTTAAGTAAGCAGCGTGGACTTGCGCATGCTGTGCCATTCAAATAGTGCTCCCCTGCACTGTTTTGCCTGGGGGGGGGAGCTCTCTCGCATGTTCTGCTCCAGGTGCCCTTTGCAGTGAGCTCCTTTGGTGCCTGCACTCAGCTCTGGGGAAGGGGGGGGGCGTTGAGCTGAGGCATGTCCCACCCCCCTACCAAGTTCAGCTTTTGCCGTTTTTCTCAGGGTGGATTCATACGACCACGGATTTCCGGTGGCGTTGTTGTGGAAAGGCCACTTGCTAACTCCTTCACTTGGTAGTGTAGGGAAGGTACGGCGCATTCCTGGGGGTGGTCTGGACATTTGCCTGGACTGGAGACAGGGATCGGTCTTACCTGATGGATCGACACCCTGTGGCCAGTTCCTTCTCTGCAGAACCTTCAGTCAGAAAAGGAGGAGCCGGGGATTGATCTGAGAGCCTGGTTAAGATTCCTCCCCTGCCCTTCAGGAGACTCCTCAACCATCCCAGGAAGTAGCTGTCGGTGCAAGGGGAAGGGTGGCAAAGGAAGGTTTGCACATGGGGCTTATTGCCATGCAAAATGGGGTGCCGACTGGTAGTCTGTATCCACCCTCAGACAGATAGGGGTTGGCTGCAGCAGGGAAATGTGACAAGCCTGGGCTGCAGGCTAAGGGAAAGCAGAGAAAGGCACCAAGCCTCGGAGAATATCAGTTGATGGAGGCCTTTTTGACTCCACCTCCAGCCCAGTTGTGGCCGCAACTTTAGAGAGCGTTTCAGGTCTGCTCCTGAGCCCACTTGTCAGACTTACTCTTTAACCCTCAATGCATTTTGCACGGCGCATGTTATGGAGAACGGAAGGCACCCTCTTGTGTAGAGAGCCACACTGGGAGTGGTGGGGATGGGGGCGGACTGATGTGGTGAAGCCCAGCTCCTGATGCATGGGGGCACACCAGAACAAAACGTTCACCATGTATGATGTGTTAAAATTGCTTTCCGGTGTTACTTTGCCACCTGTAAAGGCAGAATATGAATTGGTCTTAGGGAGCTTTCAAATGGAATCGGTTACCGGGCTGGGGTACACTGGTACAATTGCAGCTTTTGATATGCCATTCGCTTTCCCTCCTGAACCATTTCAGGCAGTTTGCCTGTACTTGCAGCAGCTGGAGCAGGATCTGTGTCCTGCCCCCACATGAACATGGGCTTGTAGGAGTTTGGGAGGGCTGTAAGTGCTGTCATCTCCCACCCGAGTTCTTAAAAATCTGTCTTAGGAGTGTATGTACCTGCACACTTTTAACTGCCACCAGCATTGCTCTGAATTGGGGCCTTTGCATCCTCTTTAACCTCTGTCCATTGCCCTCTCACCTAACAAACCGGGCTTTTTCACCCAGTTGACCTGCAGCATATTACTGCGGGGGAAAATTGTGGGTCCAGCACCCTGTGGTTTTGCTTTGGGTAGAAGGGTCACTTGGCGTTAGGTCATCTAGACATGGGCTTAGCTACAGATCACTGTCTGCTTTGGGAGGGTGGGGCTGTTTGGGGGGAAGCAGTTATTCAGCATTGGGGACTGGGGGTTAATGGCAGCATTCAGGAGGTGGGCTGACCGGGGGGGGGGCTGCTGGTGGTGTTGGGGTAAACAAAGAATGTATTGGGGAGTCACACTCTTCCTCTCTGATCCACACCAGGCTCCCTGTTTGATGTTCTGCATGGACTGACACTTGCATGAGTGAAAGAGGAGTGTCTGAAATAACAGTCGCATGACTCAAAATACTGGCTTTAAGGAGATGGTGGCTGGAGGGAGGGGGTGTTGGCATGGAGGTGGGATGGGGGATAATAGAGTCCGGAAACTTGTGGCAGGTGCCATCCTCTACTAAGCAAATTCCGAAGGCACGAGCTGCAGGGACCTCAGAGTTGGCTCCTACAAAGTGAACTGTAACCCACTCAAACCCCCACCTCAAATCTCCCCCACCCACAAAAATAATTGCTGATATTTGTATGTTGTATGCGCCTGCCTGTCTACACTACTGCATTGGAAAGCAAGGCACAACAGACCCAGCCAAACTGCTGTTCTGGACGCTGGGATGAGGGAGAGAGTGGGGAGGAGTGGAATGCCCTCTTGGCCCTCTGGTTTCTAGCTAAAATAGCTGACCACCTTCTCTCCAGGTCTGCAATTTCTTCTCTGGAATTACGAGCATCTTCAAGTCTCTCTCTAACACATTCCTCGGTTATATACTTCTCAAGCATTTTGAATTGTTGTTTTTCAGAGCTTTTCTTTTTTTAGAGGAGAATATGCCATGAGATGATCAAAATGTGCTTTGAGGAAAGGGTTGGTGGTCATATTCGGATTCTTTCCTTACTAGAACTATGGGGTGAAGGTGGTAAGAAAAAGAAAAGGGTGTGCCTCAGCAGAGGGCTGAAGGAAACCATAAAACCTTTGCTGTGTGGGAAATCCCCTCTCCTTAATATAGTGGCAGCTTTGACCACATTTCTTCTGTTCTCCAATTGCTACCTGTTTTTAAGATGCTCCTTTAACTTGCTGCTGAGGGCTAGAAACATGCTTTAAGAAGCTCATACCCAATATTAGAAATTCAGCACAAACATTGACTTTGTACTTGAGGCCCTTGTGTGACTAACGTGTGTGCCGCAGGGGAGATCCCAGCGAATCTGTTCCTCCTTTCTTGGCCTTCCCAAGGCCCTTTTAAAGTTCCGGCAGGAGCTATGTCAGCTAAGAAGAATAGTGGTGGTAGATCTCTGCACAAAAGCTGTCCTGGATGGTAAGGAAGATGTTGCATGCGTGGCTGGGTTTTGCATTACCGACCATGGCATGCGGCACGAAGACTTGAGGCAGTTAGGCCACGGTGTACCCAGCTGAAGTTACCTGCTAACCCCCGTCCCCCTCTCTCTCTTTCCTTCTCTCTCCTCGGCTTGCAAAGGAACATTCGCAGAGGAAGGTATGATCCGGCTCAGCAGGGCATCTAAGCACCACCCCTTGCCGCCACCCCCTTCATCGCTCATCCCCTCCATCCCATCCTCCGCATCGCCTTCATCCCGCACTCCCTGCTTGCAATGATCATGTGGGTGGCTGAACCAGCTCTCTTGCGGAGGCCCCTCTCGACCAAGAAGATCTCATCTGCGCCATCGCTTCTCTCCACGCATCCATCAGTGCCGGCATCAGCAACGCTTTGCTCTCCATTCCTTAGTTGGCTTGCGGGAGGAGGGCCTTTGGGCAATAAGCAAAACGCATCTGGGCTTCTTCTCCCCAAATTGTAAGGCTTCAGCCATCTAACACAACAACAGGGCCTGCTCTCAAATAATGGATGATAATGTTGAGGTGCTTGATGTTAACCTTGGCCCTTAGTCTCTAAGGCCCACGTTTTGACATGTTACCTTTCCTTATCTGATGTGGTAAAGTCCCCATGAGAGGATTTTACCCCCCTTGGTTTCACTGTGAGGAGTTCTCATTTTGAGCGGGCCCTCATGGTGAAAGCAGGTATTTATCATGAACTGTGTTTGTTCTGACATGGGGAAAAGGGCTCTACTTTCAGGAAACCCTGTGTTGACCTCTCCACCTCACCATTACATGTAAACCAACCACTGTATTTTCTGTGCTCCCCCCATTCTGTTAAATGAAAGGATATGCGCCACATTTTAGCACACATACAGGCCCTCGCATATTATACTGAGTATTTGCAGCCCTGAGATGTATTAAACCCGCCCAAGAAACCTACAAGATAAACCATTATTCCTGGAGAAACTGAGGCCAAGAGTGTGCAACTTGACTAAAGCAGTCTGTGAGTAGCAGATATTTAAACCCAGGGGCCCCGAGGCCCAATGCTGTAGCAATGAATGTCACACACACGTTTTCCTGCCTATATAGATACCTGTGTTTGTGCATACACACCTGCCCTGAGTATATCATTACCTGTGGGATATGGGGACCAGGGCCTTTTGCGTGTCCCCTCCCTCAATACATGAAGCATTCGGTTTGACCTGAGGCCCCCATAACATGTAATGCTCCATTAGTAGTATTTCAGTGGTAGTTTCTGACCCAGAGTAGCCCTGGAGGCTGCAAAGGAAACTGCTCAGGTGCTTTCCTGCTCAACATTGCTTCCTGTGCCTCTGGGATGTTTCCACTTGTAAGGGAAATATACCGTATTTTTCGCTCTATAAGACGCACCAGATCACAAGACGCACCTAGCTTTTGGAGGAGGAAAATAAGAAAAAAAATACTCTGAATCTCAGAAGCCAGAACAGCAAGAGGGATCGCTGCGCAGTGAAAGCAGCAGTCCCTCTTGCTGTTCTGGCTTCTGGGATAGCTGCGCAGCCTGCATTTGCTCCATAAGACGTACACACATTTCCCCTTACTTTTTAGGAGGGGAAGTGAGTCTTATAGAGCAAAAAATACGGTATATGGTTATCCTTTCCTTCTGTGTGGCAGAAACAGCCAGGGGAGGGCCATTTTGAATGGGGAAATGGCCAGTTAAGAAGCTCCATTAAGGCAACCCTCAAAACTCCAGTTCTCAAGTGGCTGCTTTTATAGGGATGAGGTTGGGGGAATGAAAAACCATACAACCAAATTTGCACATGCTATACCTTTCAAGCATATTCTTCCCCTGAAAGAAATCTAGGCACTAGTCTGTTAAGAGTTGCTAGAAATTGTAACTCTGTGAGGGGTAAATTATAGTACCTAGAATTCTTAAATGGGGGGAAATGTGCTTCTAGTGTGTTTTAAAGTTATAGTGTGAATACAGCCTGTGTTGAGTACAGCCAGAGTAGAGAGGACCCACTCGAGTAATTCTTTGCTGCCATTTTTTGAAAAAGGAACATCTTAACTCACGGGTGCTGGGTTTACTTGTGTGCAACTGTATGGACACTGGCTGTGAGTTAGCCTAAAGATTCTGTGTATGGCTCGGACTTCTCTGCCTGCCATGTATAGAATGTAAACCTTATATAAATATGGGTCTCGTCAGGACCCACACAGTTAGAAAAGCTTCATCGCAACAAAGTACACCACCTGGTCCAGCCAGGAGGTCTTTCAGCAGATTCATTTGTAAAGTTGTAGTATGCTATAACTTACCATAAGCAACAAACAAGGCCCAGTTCTTGCACACAGAAAGTAACGTAACATGATCATATTGAATTGCAAGAGGGGACTAATGTGGTTCAATGCCCTCCATACAAAAAAAAAGGAAATTTCCCCGCACGTAAAAAAAACAAAAACAAGTTGTTAGAGGAAAGGCTTGGCTTGAACAGTTAACCCTGACATACTAATTTTCCATATGCACTCAAAGGGGTATGGAGAACTGGACCCTAAGTTGCAGGATTCAGGTATTGCAAGGACTGATGGCTAAGTGCTCATTAACATTCCCTACCACTGCAGGTGGCAAATTTGGACCATTGAACATATCACAAAAAGCCGGTGATAGCCAAAGAAGGTCTTCTTTTAAATCAGTATGATTACCTCGCCCATTAACATTCACATAGGAACAAGCTCTCACATCTGGCAACTCAGTGATTTCTCTTTCTGAAAAACCATGAATATCACTTGGAACCTGGTACCACCCTAATGGGGAGAAGAGAATTGTCCCTGCTGTGTGCTATGAGAGACACATCCATGCTTATCTGCTGCTGTCCATCCATTGTGTATTATTTTTGTGAATGTGACCTGGCAATCTCCCTTGGCATTCCTCTCATTTCATGGCTTCACTGTTCTTTGGAAGTTTAAAAGAGCCAGGAGTTTGGGAACTAGGGGTGGAGACTGTCCTCTGTGGGTGGAGACTGAGCTGGAACAGATTCACACAAATATTAGGTTGAACAAGGTAATGATGTGATTAAGTGCTTTTTCATTCAGCATAGTAAGGTAAAGGGACCCCTAACCATTAGGTCCAGTCGTGGCCGACTCTGGGGTTGCGGCACTCATCTCGCTTTATTGGCTGAGGGAGCCGGTGTACAGCTTCCGGGTCATGTGGCCAGCATGACTAAGCCGCTTCTGGCAAACCAGAGCAGCGCACGGAAACGCCGTTTACCTTCCCGCCAGAGTGGTACCTATTTATCTACTTGCACTTTGACGTGCTTTCGAACTGCTAGGTTTGCAGGAGCAGGGACTGAGCAACAGGAGCTCACCCTGTCACGGGGATTCGAACCACTGACCTTCTGATCGGCAAGTCCTGGGCTCTGTGGTTTAACCCACAGTGCCACCCACGTCCCTTTTCAGCATAGTAAAGAGAGAGGTAAAAAACCCACCATGTTATACGTTGTGGCAATGCGGCTCTTGTTTCAACTGCTAGCACCCAGTCATGGAACATGGCAAGTAGTTAAAAAAAGGAATGCACCAATGGCCACATGCAAAGTTCATTCATTTCATGGAATTGTAGAGTTGGAAGAATTAGATGAGTCTATGTCCCCAGCAGTTATCTAGTCCAGCCCCCTGCAATGCAAAAATCTCAGCTAAAGCATCCATGACAGGTGGCCATCCTACCACTAGTTAAAAACCTCCAAGGAAGGAGAGTCCATAACCTCCCGAGGGATACCGTACCACTGCGAAACAGCTCGTGCCGTCAAAGTTCTTCCTGAAGTCTAGTCCGAATCTTCTTTCTCGTGACTTGAAGCCATTGGTTTGAGTCCTACCCTCAAGAGCAGGAGAAAACCAGCTTGTTCCCTCTTCCACAGCCTATATATATTTATTTTCTTACATTTCTGTCCCACCTTTTTTGCATCATGGAGCCAAATGAATATACATGAATATAGCACATGCCCAAAGGCACATGTTGGATTATTAGGGAGGACTTTCAGGAAACTTTGAGCATGCGCATCGGAACCTGTGTGATAATTTGTAGTCATATCACATTGTAAATAAGTTTTATTATTATATGGATATTGAATCGATGCTGCCATCTGCCCTGAGGAGGGTGCTGCCTTTATTATTTGCAGGGCTTAATTGACAGGCAGAAATTCAATAGGCGCAGCCTTTAGCACGAAGCGGTGAAACTGCACCTGCTGAACGAATGTCCCTGTCATGCCTACCATTAAATGCACAGGAGCCCTGCCACGCAGTGGTGCATTTGGAACAGGACTTTAGGGTAGAGGTCCAAGGGCTAACGCTGCAAAAG
Organism: Podarcis vaucheri; assembly: GCF_965113315.1. Classification (NCBI taxonomy): domain Eukaryota; kingdom Metazoa; phylum Chordata; class Lepidosauria; order Squamata; family Lacertidae; genus Podarcis; species Podarcis vaucheri. The sequence goes on along the minus strand of NC_138751.1, from coordinate 44,376,648 downwards.
GCCCCCAAAATACAGTGAAGTGAAGCACACTACCATCTAAAACATGGGTTGGCAAACTAAGGTCCACGGGCCGGATCAGGCCCAATTGCCTTCTAAATCCGACTAGCGGACAGTCTGGGAATCGCTGCGTGGATCACCAGTGCATGGATCACCAGTGCGCACATTCTTTCCCTCCCTCTCCCTCACACGGCGCCTCCTCCCTCCCTCCTCCTGGCTTCCCCCTGCCCTGCCTAGAGGAGGAAGGGGGCTGGGCTTTGTTGGTGCCAGCAGCAGCAGCAGCAGGGCTCAAGCGGCAGCCATTTTAAGCAGCCCCTCTCCAGAGCCCTTTCACATGCCAATCATCATCCCGCCGCCACCAGCCCCTGCCGCTCACAAGACACAGGAGCCGCAGTTGGCTGAGTACCCCTCTTGAGCAGCCACCAGTTAAAGCAGCCCCTCTCCGGAGTCCCTTTGCGCACCGCTCATCATCCCTCGTTCATTTCCCCCCAAAAAATATAGTTCAGCCCCCCACAAGGTCTGAGGGACAATGAACCGGCTCCCTGCTGGAAAAGTTTGAGGACCCCTGATCTAAAGAGCACACACACACACACACACACATCCATATGAACATTAAGCCCAGAGTCTTAAGATTACTGCACCACAGCTGCCAGGAAAGAAAAGTCCACAGTTTCTCCTGATCAGAGCAGGCAAAGGGGAGTTTGTGGAAGGAGACTGTTCTGTGAGATATGCAGGACTTGGGACATCTAGGGCTTTTAAAATATAATAATCCACACGTTGTGTGTAGGGATTGCAAATCAGATTTGTATTTGTCACTTTGGTTACAGTAGGAATGAGTTTTCAGTATATTATTTCCCCAACCACTCCCACAGTGTGTCTCCATGCTTTTGTGCTATAATTGCTGCACAATATCTCTCTCCTAAATTTAACATTTTGAAAATGTCAAAATTCAGGGTACAATCGGAGAATGCTTTCTAATTCCCAAAGGAATGAGCTTTAGCGAGTTGCATAGCTGTGGCTGACAGACACAGAATCAATAAAATATGTGAAAGAAAGGTTAACTACGTTTTTAAAAAATGGTATACCAAATTCAGTTTTATAGGGGTACTTTAAAAGCAGAATATGATTATGGACTTAAAACTAAATTTAAAGTTGACAGGAGTCCCCTGCACAGAAAATTAGCAGGTGACTCTCTGTCTGCCATGAAGATAAATGTTAGGCAAAGTGTCACCCACGTAATTTCTGTGAGTCAAAGGAGTGGAGGTGGTGATCTTGAATTCACTGTTTTGCATCCTGTGTTTCTAAATCCAACAACATACACAACAGAATATTACAAAACAAAAAATTAAAATAATAATTAGGGTGGTGGGTTGTTGTTTTTTTGCAAATTTTAGACATTAAATATTCCCTTGAGAATTTTTATTCTGTTTAAAGCGTACTAGCAGCAATAACCCCTTCTATAGAGTTAGAAAATAGATAATTGCACCTATTAGACTGAAACGGCTTAAGAGTATATGCTTAACAATAAAATCCTATGTTAATTCAGAACTAAGGTATAGATGAATCAGTTTCAATTTCTGTTTATCATTTTCCCAGTCTTAAAAAATCAGTCCAACCCATTTTTGTTTCAGTTAGTGATTTTTTAAATATATATAAAAAAGCTTCCCTCAAAAATTGTCAGAACTTTTGCACGCATTTCTCCTAATAGACACATTTTTTTGAAAGTTATTTCGTCTAATGTAATGCTAAATTAGGAAAAATTGCTTGCAGTTCTTTAAATATATGGATTTGATGCATACGTGCCCCCTAATAGACACATTTTTATACAAATCTTTTTAGTTGGAGAACTGCCTCACAAAACGTTCAAATTTGGTAGCTCTGCTTCTGTTTGCATAGTTTCTGGACCTGTGAATTAGGGATATTTGCATTAAAATGCAGAGTGAACCAGATTTTCATCCCTGAGTCCCTCAAAGTTCAATGGACTTGTTCTGTTAGAAATGTGTTAACTGCAGTTGTAAATTACTAACAGTTTTAGAATTCTGAAATGGATGTCATTCTCTGCCTTGGGCCCATAATGGGAGAAGCGAAGAATTTCTGTTGTGGCAGAAATCTTGTACATGGTACAAGATAACTTGATTTCTTCCTATTTCCATAACACCTGCATTGGAAAAAACAACTTGAATTTGTAAAATGGCAAATGGTGCTCATGGCAACAGCGTTAATTAAAAAAAACCCCAAGACAATCCCTTTGCCAACCCCTGCCCCCTATCATGGCAACATCTAATATTTGCTGGTATCACCAAACCAGCAGAGGGGTCCACTGCCCTGACGCTTCCACTATTTTCACTTTCTCCAGCTGTTTTTGGACTACAACTCCCATCATCCCTAGCTAGCAAGACCAGTGGTCAGGGATGATGGGAATTGTAGTCCGAAAACAGCTGGAGACCCAAGTTTGGGAAACACTGATCTAAAATGTGTGAGAGTTGCCGGAATTTGCACATCCCAGTTAAAGGGGCCAATGAGTGTGCATTGCTTGAAGTCCCCACAATCTTGGCGTCAGCATTGTGGGTTGGGAAGCAGTGAATCATGAAAATGGTGGTTAGGTGAAGCCCTCATTGGTGACCCAATGTCAAAAATAGGCCCCCTTTGTACAGGCTGGGTGAATCCTATTTATCACAAAGGCATTTCAGAGCATTGCCAGACATTCAAACCGACTTTGGGAGTTCTGTTTCTGTGATAATAATAATAATAATAATAATAATAATAATAATAATAATTTATAATTTGTACCCCGCCCATCTGGCTGGGTTTCCCCAGCCACTCTGGGCGGCTTCCACAAAGACCAAAAATACACTAAGATGTCACACATTAAAAACTTCCCTGAACAGGGCTGCCTTCAGATGTCTTCTGAATGTTAGGTAGTTGTTTATCTCTTTGACATCTGATGGGAGGGCGTTCCACAGGGTGGGCGCCACTACCGAGCAGGCCCCTGCCCTGTTCCCTGTAGCTTTGCTTCTCGCAATGAGGGAACCGCCAGAAGGCCCTCGGCACTGGACCTCAGCGTCCGGGCAGAATGATGGGGATGGAGATGCTCCTTCAGGTATACTGGGCCAAGGCCATTTAGGACTTTAAAGGTCAACACCAACACACTGCAAATGTGAATTGTACACGGGTTAGAATGTACATTCAGCTGAAAAATGGCTCCGCTGGCTTTCCGTTACGTATTAATGACATTTATGCAGGCACCCAACTTACACAAGAGTATTCTCTGTGTCAGTGTCTGCAGATCTGCACTGCAACAAGTTGTGGTGTTGTGCTTAAGAAGACCAGCGCCAATAGTCTTGTCCTTCCCATCTCTCCTTCCCATCCCAAAGTATGAAACAGTGGGACCTAGACTTCAGTGTTCAGCAAGCACACCACAAAAAGGAATCTCTCCAAATCAATGCAGCCTCGGGTGCAATTGGGGAACGTTGAATAAAAATAGGGGGGGGGGGGTTGGAAGCATAAAGAAAGAGGACATTTTTGAAAAACCATTTGTACATGTTGCATCTGTTGCATAATGATGCTTACTGCCAGGTTAGGTGCTGAGGAAACTCAGCCAGATAAATAAATAATAATAAATTATTATTATTATCCAGCAGTCATGCTGGAGGTGAGGGGTTTTCCTGGGCTTGGGTCAACCCTTTTCAGCTTCACCCAGGCTGTGGGAAAGTGGAGAGCAGTGAAACAACAATAACAGGACCAATTCTATCCTGTCAAATCCCTTCTTGCCCCTAGCCTTTGCTGGAAACTCCTTCCCTTCTCACTCATGAGGTTACAGCTAGAGGAATGATGCTGGGGAAATGGATCGCAGCTTGTCTGCCTAGTTGGCCAATGGAAGGCAAGCTGCGACACTGTCCTCATCCCATTGATTAAAGAAGGTAGATTTCCACGGGGTGCTGAGTAATTTTTTTCTGTAAAAGGGGTGGTAGAGCAAATAAGTTTGGGAACCTCCGCTCCAGATGCTTCAGTCATGTACCAATGAATGAGAGGGAACACATCTGGCTCTTTTAACCTTGCTGAGGAATCACCGCCATTACTTTAGATTGCATTCCTTTACTTGCCACTAAAATTACCCCCCCCCCTTGCTTCTGTGTTTCAGGTCGGGAGGGGCTTAGCCCCAGCTCATAACCCTGATCTTTGTGCTGCTGCTCTGGGTCTGTATACTCACCATAGGGTGGGGAGGAAGGTAAAAACCCCCTCCTTTCCTCTTCCTGGCCAGCAGATAACCAACATCCCAAGCCACCAAGTCTTCCATTGCCTCCTGGACGGACATGGGCAGGAGAAGCGCCCTCCTTTGGAGGGGCAACGTGCACTGCACTGCCTCGCACTGTGGGAGCAGCTCCCCACGGATGACCCTTGCCGGGGGCACCATGTCACGACTTCTCGCAACCTTTCCTGGGGGAAAGGGCCAGAAAAGGGATGCTACTTCACAGGTCTACAAGTGTGCCTCACTTTGCTAATCCCACCAAGGAATGTACCATGTTGGATCCACCAAAAAGCCACGCAACACGGGGGCACAGCAATGCTCCTCTCCTCAGCTAGTTCTGTGCCTGGAAGACGCACTGCCCCCTTTCCCATGGAGCGGAAATCAAGCATTTGGGGTGTGTGAGGACAGTTGGGGTGTGTTTTCTTCCACACGTTTTCACATGTATGAATGCCACGGTAGTCCTAATATTCTCTGCCCCCCCTTTTTTTTTGGTTCCTGGAGAGGTGCTTCCCACAGCAACACAAAACTGCTCCTGGGTGGACTAGGAGGCTAGATCCCCTTTTGATCTTTTTAATGTCCACAAGCTCACCACCAGAGGTGCCAGGTTGTCCCCAAGATGGCGGGGTGGGGCCTCGCCCGCATGTGATGTTGGAGAGAAATAAGCCTCTACTTTTAATACTATTCCACTCAGCAGAAGGAGCAGGTGGGGTTCCAAAACTCAACAGGGCTGGCTCACCACATTGCCATAAAAAGGGAACCGCCCATTCAGTTTGGAGCCTAAATTTACTTCAGATGTTGTTGGACTACAGTTCATAATCATTGGCCATGCTCGCTGGCACCCATGGGAGCTGAGGTCTAGCAATAGCTGAGGGGGCATAGGGTCCCCAACCCCAGTAGAAAGGAAGTTACTGCAGTTGTAGAGTGTTCGCACTCAAATGCCTCTCTATAAACAGGGAATGATATGTTAAACCCTCCCAGTTGAAAATTACAGCCCTATTAAGAGAATAGTAACTTGTTGAGGCTAATAATCCTCTACAGTTCTCCGCAAAGATCCCTCCCTCCAACAGCAGGCAGAAAAGGCTGCTAACTCCTACAACGGGTTCAGAATAAGCCCTGGCCTTCCCTGAGATGGTGTCTGGGCGTGAGGATGGGCTGCTCCCCCTGCAGTTTTAAATAACTTCCAACAATACTTCCCTGATCTGATTTGGGGATCCATGAAAAAAAACAACTGTGGGAACTCCAAATGTGGATCTCTCAACATTTCATCTAATTTGGCCAGTCTTGGGCAGGAACTATCTGACCTCCTAGCCATATGCAAGACCACCCTCATGCTGGTGTCTCTCAGTAGGGCCTTTTCAGATTTCAGTAGGGGTGAGGAAGAGGTAGGGGTGAGGAAGAGAATAAGAGGGATGAGATTCAGCAGGATCCAGATCCCGACTCTTGAATGCTTTCAAGGCTACATTGCTAAAACCAACAAGCGTCTGTGTAAGAGTAAATACGGGGAAGCCCAACTGGGCCTTCTACCAAATGGGACACCTCTCCTCCTGGCTTGTACAACGGTTGACCCAGTCAGCCATTTTCCTCATCCGAAGAAGCAGGATTACTGAATGGTACTATAAGGGAACTGAATAGTCAGCTGTCTTTGGAGCTGGGGGCTTGGGTGTGGCTATATGGGGCCAATATTCTTGCGGAACGAAGGCCCCCTGTGCCATCTTGCTGCCTGGAAGCTTACAATGGCAAGGCGTTCCTGTCAGACATAATTGATGCACTCCACGCTTACCCCTGTCTCCTTGTACTCCTTCCTTATCCTCCTTCCTTTCCTATTTGAGCACCACAACTTTATGAAATAGGAATGCCGGGCAATGAAACAATAACAGGACCAATTCTATCCTGTCAAATCCCTTCTTGCCCCTAACCTTTGTTGGAAACTCCTTCCCTTCTCACTCGTGAGGTTACAGCTAGAGGAATGATACTGGGATTTGTAGCTTCCTTTGTCCCCACTGAGAGGACTGACTGTTGGCACACTAAAATCCAAAAACAGGTAAGGTGTTCTTCTTACGGGACCAAAGGTGGTCGATCTTAGGAGCAGGCAAGTTTGCGGGTCACAAAGAATGTTTTGTCAGACTGTGTGATTTTGGGGACCTGAGCATTGTTTGGGCATCTCTATCTGTTCTGTTATGAAATGATCTGGGCTCAGGGTTTGAGGGTTGCGCTATTGGTGGGTGAGTGGCTGTGTGTGTGTGTGTGTGTGTGTGTGTGCGTGTGTGTGCGTGAGAGAGAGAGAGAGAGAGAGAGAGAGAGAGAGATTATGAATGTGTGCTTCAATATGAGTGTGTGTGTGTGTGTGTGTGTGTCAGCAAGCTGTAGCATTTGGTGCAATGGGCAACTTGAACCCTCTTTTAACCTTCGCACAGTAGCAAGGATCAAGGCTCCTAAAACTTCAAAGACAGCGCAGTGAGGAAGACGAGGAGCAAAGGTGGCATCGCAAACGAAGAGCACAACCATGGAGGGAGCCCGCTCTGTGCTGCGCTCACCTTGGACCCCTGCCATCTCCCAGCACACTCTCCGGCTCGTGGGCACCTCGGACTGTGATTTCCTTTGCACATGAGTTGTGTGTATATGTATATATATCTATGATCTGCTCTGCCTCCCTCAGGGTGGGCAGCCTTGTCTGTATATCGTGATGTGCCCAAAGATTAACTAAAATGCCACTTCGGAGCATTCATGTAGATACACATTACACGTTCACTGCACACGCTGAATGTTGAAGGCTGGGCAAGGGGTTGGCTTCCAAACCCATCGATGGGACAATTCTGGGTCTTCCGCTCAGGCAGATGCTAACAGCTGGATGCAAGGCCTTCTCCTTTTGTGTACCCCGCTACGCTGCGCACATACCTGCCAATGTTTGCTAAGTCTGAAAGAGTGCAATCTACTCTTGCTCCTGACCTTTAGAAAATCTGGCCAATAATAAAAGCAGGGCCAATATTTTAAGATTTGAATTCCTGCAGAATTCTGTTAATCCTAATGTATACTACGAGGAAAAACACTAAAATGCATCCAACTGCCATATCTTAAGACTGAAAAGTAAAGTCTTTCTTTTTGTTCAACTCTTAGTGTCTCTTTGACTTGCGCCGGATGTGCTGTGAAGTTTAACTTGTTTGTCTAAAGTTCACTTGCGGTGGGAGCGTCATGGGTTTGAACTAGTTATGAGAGTCCTGTTTAAGGTAAAGGTAAAGGGACCCCTGACCATTAGGTCCAGTCATGGCCGACTCTGGGGTTGTGGCGCTCATCTTGCTTTATTGGCTGAGGGAGCCGGCGTACAGCTTCCGGGTCATGACTAAGCCGCTTCTGGCGAACCAGAGCAGCACACGGAAACGCCGTTTACCTTCCCACCAGAGCGGTACCTATTTATCTACTTGACGTGCTTTCGAACTGCTAGGTTGGCAGGAGCAGGGACCGGACAACAGGAGCTCACCCCGTCGCGGGGATTTGAACACTGACCTTCTGATTGGCAAGTCCTAGGCTCTGTGGTTTAACCCACAGTGCCACCTATTTAGCTTAGCCTAATTGGCTTGTCCAAGAGAAGAGCTCTTTTCAAAGAGCATTGATCCAGGAACTCTGGTCCTGCAAACTGTACTGTGTTTGTCTCAACTTGCAGTGGGATATATTAGCTAATTGAACACCCTTATTAATTGTGTAGGTTATCTCTGGCTATCTCCGGGTAAGTGTGCATAGGGCTGGCCCCTGCCCCTTCCAGTAGTTAATTTCTAACGCAGGAATTGCTGGGGCTCAAGCTGGACATCACATCTTTTGACTGAGTACCCTTTCTGTTTAATTCACAAATGTGGGAAGGGTGATTAAAGCTACAGAGCACTGCTCTGTGACTGGTCTTCTGAAATGGCATCTCATGAGTCAGAGCTGAGCCCTGGAATTTATAAACAAAAACCAGGTTCTGGGGTCAGTGTAAACCTTGCACTCTGCTTCTGCTCAGAGATTATCTTCTTAATTTGCCCCACTTATCCCAGAGATGGACATTGGCACTAAAAGCAAGAGCCGCTGCAGAGCCCAAGCTCTCAGTTCCAAAACTGTTATTCTAGTTCATTGATCTGTGGCTGGATTTGCCAGCTACACGAAGGGGACTTTTCCTCGAATTATTTCACCCTCTAGCCCAGGCTTCCTCAACCTCGGCCCTCCAGATGTTTTTGGCCTACAACTCCCTTGATCCCTAGCTGGCAGGACCAGTGGTCAGGGATGATGGGAATTGTAGTCTCAAAAACTCCTGGAGGGCTCGAGGTTGAGGAAGTCTGCTCTAGCCGATAGATAAAATACTCAGGCATTTGAAACGTCTCCCTGAGAGATGCCAGCCTTTCTGAACTGGAATTCCCTCAAGTTGTTCCTGAAATAAAATGACATACAGTGGTACCTCGGGTTACATACACTTCAGATTACATACGCTTCCAGTTACAGACTCCGCTAACCCAGAAATAATACCTCGGGTTAAGAACTTTGCTTCAGGATGAGAACAGAGACCGCGTGGCGGCGGCGCGGCGGCGGCAGCGGGAGGCCCCATTAGCTAAAGTGGTGCTTCAGGTTAAGAACAGTTTCAGGTTAAGAACAGACTTCCGGAACGAATTAAGTACTTAACCTGAGGTAACCTTAGGTACCACTGTACTTAATTCGTTCCGGAGGTCCATTCTTAACCTGAAACTGTTCTTAACCTGAAACACCACTTTAGCTAATGGGGCCTCCTGCTGCCGCTGGAGCACGATTTCTGTTCTTATCCTGAAGCAAAGTTCTTAACCTGAAGCACTATTTCTGGGTTAGCGGAGTCTGTAACCTGAAGCATATGTAACCTGAGGTACCACTGTACTTAATCTGAGGTACCACTGTAATCAGTTATATTTTAAGGAACAACTTGAAGCCCGCATGCCAACTTTTTGAAGGTCCACAACCTGGGTCTTGTCACTCAGATGCAGTGGCAAGTGTCAACAGCAAAGGTGAAGGAGAAAGAAGCATTTAAAACCCCCAATCTCTGTTCACACCTCAGGGCAAGAGGGAAGGACAGGTCTCTTGTCTTGCCAATGACCCTTAATGGCCCTGTGTTGTTTAGTCATTTAGTCGTGTCCGACTCTTCGTGACCCCATGGGCCAGAGCACACCAGGCACTCCTGTCTTCCACTGCCTCCTGCAGTTTGGTCAGACTCATGTTTGTAGCTTCGAGAACACTATCCAACCATCTCGTCCTCTCCCGTCCCCTTTTTCTTGTGCCCTCCATCTTTCCCAACATCAGGGTCTTTTCCAGGGAGTCTTCTCTTCTCATGAGGTGGCCAAAGTATTGGAGCCTCAGTTTCAAGAGCTTAGGTTTTTGCATAGGAATTCCTCTGCAGCTTAATTAAAACATATTTCAGGAACGACTGTCAAGCATAAAAGCATTTGACATCTGTAGACAGTACTGTGCACCAGTTAGACTGCCCACCATATCCAATAAGCCTAGGATTTGCAGTTTGATGAAGAGTCCAAAATGAGATTCTCAGCCTTCCTCTTGGAGCCGGGGGTGCCCAAACTTTTGTCCAAAGAGGGCCAGATTTGATGAAGTGAACATGCATGAGGGCCGACCAACGTCATTGACCTTTTTTCAGGATTGAAGTTGTTGAGCTCTTTTCTACGATTTTACCCCAAAGTTGTTGGGCGCTTTTTAGGATTGAAGTTTTGAAGTTGTTGAGCTTTCTTTACAATTTTAACCCAAAGTTGTTGGGCTTTTTTTTTTTAGGATTGAAGTTGTTGAGCTTTTGGGGGGATTTTACCTCAGGAAAAAAAATAACTAGATTAGGACCCCGAAACAGACTTTGGACATGCCTGTCTTAGCATGAACTTCAAAGTTTATTCTGCAGTGCAGAAAGTAAGTGAAATGGCAAACCCGGGAGAAAGCGGCAGAGGAGACCACAAACAATAAAGCATTTGCAAATAGGTAGCCGTGTTGGTCTGCCATAGTCAAAATTAAAAAATTCCTTCCAGTAGCACCTTAAAGACCAACTAAGTTAGTTCTTGGTATGAGCTTTCGTGTGCATGCACACTTCTTCAGATATCTGAAGAAGTATCTGAAGAAGTGTGCATGCACACAAAATCAGGTATCTGAAGAAGTGTGCATGCACACGAAAGCTCATACCAAGAACTAACTTAGTTGGTCTTTAAGGTGCTACTGGAATATTTTTTTTTTTATTTTGAATAAAGCATTTGGTAAACCTCTGGAGTGCCTGAGGATGGCACTGTGACCCCATGTGCCTCGACTGGGCACTGATATTGGATACAACCTCAGTACAAACCGAAGCGTTGCCTCTGAGAAACAGCCTGTGGAAACAGACTGACTTCAGCTCATCTGAAGGAGCGTCTAGTTAGGACTTTCCAGGAGTCGCACCCCCCTTATATCTTCAAGTATTTTGGTGAATGTGATCACTGGGGATTTGAGTGCACCTGAGAGGTCAAGGTAAGTTGGCCACTAGATCAGGGCTTAAATTTGGTTCTTGGCTGGCGAAGGAATAAAGAGTGCCTCTGAACATGGGGAAAGCAGATCTGCTGCTAGTCTGCTGTGTTTTGGTTTTTTTAGAAAAAGGGCACAATCCCAACAACATTCAGGCTTTTGACTTGATAGGGCTGCCATACGCCTGGGTATTATTGGGATTTCCAAGGCGGAATTGACATGGGGAGGGGGATTTCCGAAATGTGGCACTTTTTCCTGGATCTTAGGAAAGCCAATCAAAAAATCACAGTTTGGGGTTTGTCTAAAATAAGCTCAACAACTTTTGGGATGATCTGGTTTTTAATTTTTGAAATATGGCGACCCTGTGTGAGATTTAGGCATGCCTGTCACTTATTCAAAGAGCCTTATTTAAGCATGATATTTGTCGGCCAAAATCACAAGATATATAACATGGACTTGGGACGTTGTAGGCAGGCACAAATACACTTGGGTTGAGGTACTATTGAAGAACAACATTTATTTAAAAAAGACAATTACCTAAAGTTAGCAGGGGATCCAGAGAATAAGCACTGATTGCTGAGACATGGGAAGAATCCACATTTAATTGTGTCATTTTTCCCCTTTAGCACCAGACCAAAGTTGAATGGGGGACAGTTACTTTTTGTTGTGTAGAATCTTTATTTTAGCTTTGAGACACAGGACCAAGCATGGCAAGGGGGGTTGGGGTCTTATGAAAGGATTCCCCATGTCAGCTTGCTGTTGCTTTAAAAAAATGAAAATTAGTAATGGAGGGGACACACACTTTGAATTTGATTGGGACAGCAGACCCCTTTCTCCCTGAGCCACTTGCTTCATTCTAATTTCTATTTATTGAGAGTAAGTGATAAACGGTGGACTGAAGCAACTCACAAGGGAACATGATCCTAGGTACTTGTTAACTGTAGAGTGGCCAGCCAGGCAATATTTTTACTGCTCTGCCCTGGCAAACTATGTTCTGTCAAGGAACTAGCCTTGGGATCCGAAAAGCCAGTGAAGTCCACATTCTGGGGGAGTTTAGATGATTTCTACAGGTTGAAAGAACACACAGGTGGGAGGGTGTCATAAGGCTTATAATAAACAAAAATATGTCCTTATTCCCTTATGGGGGACACAAGAGCCCTTATAGAGTCCTTTGAGGGTTCTCCATCGGTTGGAGAAAATAACAGAGGCCAACCAGAGAATATTGAGAAGCAAAGCAGCTAGGAAGCCAGATCTTTATTAACTGTTGCAACAGGGTGCTCCCCTCACACGCAGGAAAGGAGGAGGACCCAGAACAAAGGTGTGCCCGCCCTTATATAGACATTTTAAATTGTCCGCCCTGCAGTCCAAGACCACCCCCAGAAACATCATACATACATCACAGAAGGGGTGTAGCTCAAGACCACCCCCCCAGATACATCATACCTACATCACAGAAAGGGCGGTCTACAACAGAAATCTGAGTGCGCTGTTTATCTCCTGTCTGGCAGGTTACCTGTTTAATGGTCACTTGATTGGATTACCTGGGGAGCCTGGCCAGTCTTTCATAATGATAAATACAGTGGTGCCCCGCAAGACAAATGCCTCGCAAGACGGAAAACCCGCTAGACGAAAGGGTTTTCCGTTTTGGAGGTGCTTCGCAAAACGAATTTCCTATGGGCTTGCTTTGCAAGACGACAATGCCTTGCGAGTTCCTGCGGGTTTTTTTCCTTTTCCCCACCTTTTTTTAAGCTGCTAAGCCGCTTATCAGCTGATCCGATCAGCAGATAAGCCGCTAATAGCGCTAATCCGTCAATGGGCTTGCTTCGCAAGACGAAAAAACCGCTAGACGAAGAGAATCACAGAACGGATTGTTTTCCTCTTGCGAGGCACCACTGTACTTAGTTCCTGAGCCAGGTCACAGGCTCACCCTATTCATACACAGACATACCCTTAAGAGAGGATTTGTGAACAAAAAGACAATGGGGAGGCTTTTCCATTTTCCTTTGACCTTGCAGAGAAATATTTGAGGTCAATTTGGGAGGGAACAAAATGGTTTCAGGACTTTTTCTGTGGGGTTTCAGACATGTGGTTTATATATGCAGTTATGAAATATGTGTGTGTGTGTGTGTGTGTGTGTGTTGTTTGTTGTTGTTTAGTCATTTAGTCGTGTCCGACTCTTCGTGACCCCATGGACCAGAGCACGCCAGGCACTCCTGTCTACACACACACACACACACACACATATATATGACCTTAATTTTTTTATTTCAGGCTGCATCATAAAGCTAGCCCCTTTTCTCACTGTTTGTGGGTAGTGGCCTGGGGGGGGGGACACACATGAAATCAGACAAACGTGAAATCGGACAGACTAGTTGGACAAACAGCTCCAAGACAAGGAAGCAGTTTGAACAGTCACGTGAAACACAAAGATTACAATAAATAAAACGGGCCGTATATTTAAAGCCCGGCCAACTCATACTTAAAGCACATGACCGCCCCCCTCCGCCCCCCCAAGAAAAATCCTGGGAGCTGTAGTTTGCTAAGGATGCTGGGGATTGTAGTTCTGTGAGAGGGAACTACAGGTCCCAAGATTCTTTGGGGTGTGTGTGTGTGGCATGTGCTTTAAATGTGCATCAGATGCAGCCACTATTGGATCGTGGCCTGGTCCAGGGTGGGTCGCGACCGGAGCAGTACCAGCATGCAGGTATATAGAAAATGTTTAAGAAAGGGGGTTCCTGGATCTGAAAATATTGAAGATACCTGTTTCAAAGGCATGCTGTGTATCTGCCTAAGGTTTTTCAGCTGGAGATTCCAGGCCTAGATAGGACCTTCCTTCCTGTGGGTTAATATGGCAGGAGGGAGCTAGTTAAATCTGCACTTGCAGCAGCGTGGCCTGGCAAATATCTATTGATGCTTTTCCTAGCTGGTGGCCCTTTACTTAATTGTTTTCTGCTTGTCCACCTCTCCCTTTTTTTTTTTACAGTGGCTTGTTCTTGTCCTTCTTGGCTACTGGCCCAACCATCCATCTTTCTATCTATCCAATTTAATGAGTGCTAGGTAGGACTTCAAAGAGGAAACAAGTCGTTAAATAGTCCACTGTCAGGAAATGGGAAACTAATTAATAGGCCTCTTCAGGAAGGCCATGAACAAGGAGATAAGCAATTAAAGTGCCGATAGCCAGGGGAAAAGGGAGCTTTGCTCAATGGGAATTATTTTGCCTCTGAGTGAACATATATTAGAATCTTGCCCACAGGGATGGGGTTTGTGGGATAAAAAAACATTCCAGATTAAGAAACTTCCCAATACAGGGCTGTCTTCAAATGTATTCTAAAGGTTGCATAGTTACTTATCTCCTTGGCTCAGGGGGGTTGCATAAATCCATACCCTCCAACATTTCTCCGATGAAAATAGGGATGCCCTAAGGAAAAGTGGGTCGCGGGTGGCGCTGTGGGTTAAACCACAGAGCCTAGAACTTGCTGATCAGAAGGCCGGCGGTTTGAATCCCTGCGACGGGGTGAGCTCCCATTGTTCGGTCCCTGCTCCTGCCAACCTAGCAGTTTGAAAGCACGTCAGAGTGCAAGTAGATAAATAGGTACCGCTCTGGCGGGAAGGTAAATGGCGTTTCCGTGTGCTGCTTCGGTTCGCCAGAAGTGGCATAGTCATGCTGGCCACATGACCCGGAAGCTGTACGCCAACTCCCTCGGCCAATAAAGCGAGATGAGTGACGCAACCCCAGAGTCGGCCACGGCTGGCCCCAATGGTCAGGGGTCCCTTTACCTTTAAGGAAAAGTGGGACATTTCGGGATCAAATTTATTGAAAACTGGGACAGCTTCTGTAAATCCGGGGCTGTCCCTGGAAACCAGGGACACTGGAGGGTCTGAGATGGGATTTCTGGAATTGTAATGAGGGATGTAAAATTATATGCATGTCCCGTGGAGCTATGGTTGAAATCCCTCTTCACGCTGCTTGCAGAAGACCAGAATGGACACACCTCTGGGGAATAGCGTAGCCCCTGAGCCCATAAGACAATCTTGACATGTGATAAGAGAGAGAGAGGGAGAAATGGCCTTGGTCCTGTATACCTGAAGGAGCGTCTCCACCCCCATCGTTCAGCCCGGACACTGAGATCCAGCGCCGAGGGCCTTCTGGCGGTTCCCTCATTGCGAGAAGTGAGGTTACAGGGAACCAGGCAGAGGGCCTCCTCGGTAGTGGCACCCGCCCTGTGGAACACGCTCCCTTCAGATGTGAAGGAAATAAGCAGCTATCCTATCTTTAAAAGACATCTGAAGGCAGCCCTGTTCAGGGAAGTTTTTAATATTTAACGCTGTACTGTTTTAAACACTTGATTGGGAGCTGCCCAGAGTGGCTGGGGAAACTCAGCCAGATGGGCGGGGTATAAATAATAAATTGTTATTATTATTAAATTGCAGGGTACATATTATTCTGGGGAAGGGTCAAGTCTGCCGCTCCTCGAGTGCGGAAAATGCAATCTCGGCGTTCCCTTTGTGCGAATCCCCGGGTGGCTGTACCATCGTCCGGCACTAGGAGATGGAGCTGCAGGGTTGCAGGAACCATCTGATACTTGACCAGCTGCCCAGAAGGGCGAGTGCCAAGCCGAGAGAGGACGATGCTACCTGAAGAACCCTCCGGTCCTCAGGTTTCAGCATGACCATTTGAAGGGAACAGCAGCTGTTCTGCCAACAGGCAAGCAGCTCGGCCTGAGAGCTCCCACTCTCGGGGCAAGTCTGAGGGGAGCGGGGGGAAAAGGCCTTTTCTTTGGGATATTGCTCACTCCATTGAACAGTAAGTAGGCGGCGGAAACCCCAAACCCACCCCCAAAGCTGGTGCCTGGCAGAGCTTTTGCGCCTCGTTTCTCTTTCTCGCAAGAAGCGGCTTGACCTCCACCTTCTCTTTTGCGTGGCTGATTATTCCTGCCTGGCTTTTTGACTGACCCATGGAGAGTTATGTGCTATTGCTGCTGCTGCTGCTGCTGCTGCTGCTGTGACACCTTTGGCTAAAGCACCGTTTGACTGTGGCTTCCTTTCCCCCCTTTCCCCTTAAAACCAGATAACCACCAGCTTCCTTCAGCCATGTTAGAAAGTAAAAAAACATGGGTGGGTCAGGGTGGGAGACATTGCTGAGGGGAGTTGTGGGTTGGTGTACACAGGGGCCATAAACAAAGCTGACAGGAGGAATGGTGCGGCCAAGATTTAAGCGGCACCAGCCTGCGAAGAAGCTGCTAATGGCTTGTGAGAGCGGCAGGGCTGTAAGGTGAGATGGGCTGGCTGACACCATCTTCTCCCAGCTCCAGGGGATGACTAGAATCTTGGCTTTCGCACCAGAAATGCGCCCAGCTCTTGCCGTCTTCAACTACCACTCTAAATATAAACCCAGGCCGCACACAGGGCTATTAGCAGTCGCCTTGTGCATGTCTGGACCGGGAAGTCTTTCTCTTTCTCTCTCTCTCTCTCTCCCCCTGCCCCGATCCTTGATAATGTGTGATTTCTTGAGGAATGGGTAGGGAAAGGCGCTTTGCCTATGCTCAGAGGCACTCTTCTCTGTGTCGTTCACTTTGCACATGCTCCAGCGTTGGGTTCCGCCACCAGAAACAGTTCTTGGGACTGTGAAAGTCCTCTTTTGAAAAGAATACATTCTCGGAAGACGGAAATGAGTTTTCTGGCTCATGAAGGAATATCGGTTCGTTCGCCTTTTCGCACCAATATTTCCCGAATTGCTTGGCACACCTGACGTCTCGCTGTTTGCCTGTTTGCTCAGAACGCCTGAAGAGCTTAAAGTAGAATTGGTTAGGCCTGTTTTCCGCCGCCAACCCTCCCCTTTGGCTCATCGATGGAGGAGGGATATGGTTTCTATGTGTCGCCCAAGGGCTTAGACTCGGTGGTGCACCAAGCAAGGACACTGCATTTGAAGCTGAGAAACTGATTCAAGGTCTCTCGTTGGGATCAGTGCAGGGGCGGTAGAGAGAGAAAGGAAGGAGAAAACACGTTTGAACAGTCCTGTAATGCCAGATCTTGAGTTTGTGATGAAAAGGGCTTTTTTTTTTTAATTATTCAAACCAGTGTTTAGCTTGGTCTCAAGGGAGAGGGTGGCCGCACATAGCTAATGCCACCCTTTATTTAGGGATTGTCACAAAGAGCAGTTACTACCGGTACATCACTTGTTTCAGTTATCTAGAGCCATCTCATTTTCATTCATTTCCCCCTGCTAGGGTGAACCATTTCTCTGTGTTTGGGGCTAAGTGGCAGAGATACATTGGAGATGACTCGGGCCTTCCTTTCAGATTTGCGAGTCTCACAAAAATAAAAGAAAGTTAGCTTCTGGGTGTGCGCAATATGTTTCCTACGTCAGGTGAAATCCTTACTTTTGGAAATAAGGGGTGCCAGGGCCGAAGTCGCATCTTTCCACCTTCTTGTCATTCTTATCTCAGGTCGCTAGAGGCTCGTTGAGGTTGTCTATAGGAAGGGCACTCTGTGCGTGGTCAGAGGCACTTGTATTTTTCTTAGCACATTTTAGGGCTGAGCGATGGCACGGGAAATTGGTTCTAAGTCCAGCAAGCCACAGGTCAGATCATGCGCTGCTCCTTATGATGTATATTTAGCGAAAGCAGCTGGAGGTACAATATATGGGCCTATTCACTGTGTGAGCTTATGTAAGGGCATATGTATACCACTTCAGTTGGCATGGCTTTTTTCAAAGATCCATGGGAACTTTAGTGTGATGAAGTGCTAAGGATGTTGTTGTTGTTGTTTTTGTTGTTATTGCTGCTGCTGTTATTATTTAATTTATAGAATCTATAAACTGCTTTTTCGCAGAATCAAAGAGTTTGAAGGGACCCTGAGGGTCATCTAGCCCAACCCCACATGATACAGGAGAGCCAGTGTGGTGTAGTGGTTAAGAGCGGTGGGCTCGTAATCTGGTGAACTGGGTTCGATTCCCCGCTCCTCCACATGCATCTGCTGGGTGACCTTGGGCCAGTCACACTTCTATGAAGTCTCTCAGCCCCACTCACCTCACAGAGTGTTTGTTGTGGGGGAGGAAGGGAAAGGAGAATGTTAGCCGCTTTGAGACTCCTTCGGGTAGTGATAAAGCGGGATATCAAATCCAAACTCTTCGTCTTCTCTTCTTCTCCACTAAATAAATCCATGACAGATGACCATCCAGCCTCTGCTTAAAAACCTCATCAGAGATTTGAAAGCAGTTGCTAACAATAATAGGACAATATAGTGAAACAATTCAGTAGAGCGAAAATGGAAGGTGGTTAACATCAAATTTATAAATTATTAGCAAGATATAATAAAATAAATTTATTAGCAAGAAAACCGTGAATAATAGCCTAAAACCCCAGAGTAAACGAAACAATTCCTCCAAAAGCCTGGGAGAAAGGTGGGATTTGACTAGATGATGCAAGGCCAACATTTCTGTCCACACCTGTAAAGGTAAAGGGATCCCTGACCATTAGGTCCTGTCGCGGACAACTCTGGGGTTGTGGCGCTCATCTCCTTTTATAGGCCGAGGGAGCCGGCATACAGCTTCTGGGTCATGTGGCCAGCATGACTAAGCCGTGTCTGGCGAACCAGAGCAGCGCACGGAAACGCCGTTTACCTTCCCGCTGGAGTGGTACCTAATTATCTACTTGCACTTTGACGTGCTTTCGAGCTGCTAGGTTGGCAGGAGCAGGGACCGAGCAACGGGAGCTCACCCCGTCACGGGGATTCGAACCGCCGACTTTCTGATCGGCAAGTCCTAGGCTCAGTGGTTTAATCCACAGTGCCACCCGCATCCCTTGTCCACACCTGTAGGGGGAGAGAATCCCAGAATCTGGTACTGTATCACCAACCCAACAAGTGATATTTGCTGGTGATGTTGCAGCAAGCCAACTCTTCCCAGTCGATTTCAGAGTCCAGGATGGCTAATATGGGGAGAGGCGCTTCTGATGGGAGCATCTGTTAAGACCAGGCATAGGCAAACTCCGACCCTCCAGATGTTTGGGACTACAGTTCCCATCATCCCTGACCACTGGTCCTGTTAGCTAGGGATGATGGGAATTTTATTCCCAAACATCTGGAAGGCCTATGCCTGTGCTAAGACTCTATTTCTTTAAATAATGCACATACCACTTACTCGAACAAAAGACCTCTAACTGGTTTACAGAACTCTAGCGGCAGTGTTTTCTATTAGTTGTCGTTTCTGGACGGATTTCAGGGCTGGTAGCCCCATGCAGAGAGCATTGCAGTGAATCTGCTAGAGATCTCTAGGCCTCACAGAACTGTGGCTTCCAAGTAGCCATTTCCAGTGGGGTTCCTGTGGCTTCCTAAAGGGCAGTTAATGACCATTAAACCAGTTTAATTTATACATATGTCCAGAGAGCTTGCTTTTACAGTTCAGAAGGTATTGCAGTTTTCGGGCTATAATGTGGGGCCCTTGACAACAGTAATTTCACCATTAATCTGTCCAGAACTTTTCCCCTCACCAGCTCTGTGGCCTATAGTTATCGCAACTGCATGACAGAAAGCAAGAGAAACTTTTTTCCGAATGAAATGTATAGTGTTATGGGGGGGGGGGGTTGGTGGTGGTGGTGGGAGGTTAGGCTGTATGATGCCTGAGTCCATTCTAATTCCTGGATTCAGCAAGTGTTACAATCTAACAGAGGATCCCATTGTTGAGTTAGCCATGGCCCCCAAGTATGGGTCCTTATTATAAGGAAATGGTTCTGTGCCACAAGGGCAAATGAGTGGAGCCCCTTCCTCACCTGGTGGGTAATTAGAAACTAATAATAATAATAATAATAATAATAATAATTTTAGAAATTTTTATCCTGCCCATCTGGTTGGGTTTCCCCAGCCACTCTCGGCAGCTTCCAACAAAATATTAAAAATACAATAAAACATCAAACATCAAAAACTTTCTTAAACAAGGCTGCCTTCAGATGTCTTCTAAAAGTCAGATACAGTGGAACCTTGGGTTGCGAACGTGATCCGTTCGGGAGGCATGTTCGCAACCCGCAGCGGTGCGTCTGTGCACATTCGGGTTGCGATTTGGTGGTTCTGCGCATGCGCGAGCGCCAAAACCCCAAAGTAACCCGTTCCAGTACTTCCGGGTTCGGCACGGTGTGCAACCCGAAAACGTGCAACCTGAAGCGTCTGTAACCCAAGTTATCATTGTAGTGGTTCATTTCCTTGAAATCTGATGGGAGGGCGTTCCACAGGGCGGGCACCACTACCGAGAAGGCCCTCTGCCTGGTTCCCTGTAACCTCACTTCTCGCAGGGAGAGAACCGCCAGAAGGCCCTTGCAGCTGGACCTCAGTGTCCGGGCTGAACAATGGGGGGTGGAGACGTTCCTTCAGGTCTAGTGGGCCGAGGCCATTTTGAGCTTTAAAAGTCAGCACCGATACTTTGAATTGTGCTTGGAAATGTACTGTGTAGGTCTTTCAGGACCGGTGTTGTATGGTCTCGGCAGCCACTCCCAGTCACAGGTCTAGTTGCCGCATTCTGGACTAGTTGTAGTTTCCAGGTCACCTTCAAAGTTAGCCCTATGTAGAGCACATTGCAGTAGTCCAAGCAGGAGATAACTGGAGTTTTATGTGAGCTAGACCAGAGACAGGCTGAAGGGAAAGGGAGAGCCATGCTTGATTTCTGCTGGAATCCTAGACAATGACTCAGGTTGTAGATATGTGTAAATAAACCCCATATCCTAAGACACCAAGGTCTACTACGCTGTCCCACATTCGGAGGAAATAAAACATTTTGTAAGCACCTGGAAGCCCCCGAGTCTTGCACCAGCTGGAGACTGGGGTGGCTGGGAATGATATTTTAGTCAATGTTACAGGTGCAAGAAATGATTTACCCATCTTTGTGTGTGAAAGGTACCTAATTCACCAGTTAATTTTGGAATAGATAATTGAGGGTCAGGGAAGGCTTCCACTGACCACGCAATCTCGAAAACAAGGAAGGGTCCAATATGAATTCAGGTAATATATGAATGGTGCAATCCTATCCATGTCTACTCAGAAGTAATTCCCATTGAGTTCAGAAGGGTAAGTCTAGGACTGCAGCCTCCTACCGTCAAAATTGCATTGGTAAACAAGATTTTCAGAGGGCTTGTGTGCCCTCTGATGCAGATATCTGCTTTCAAAGAAAAGCACTGACGTTACCTCTCTCAGGCTAAGTCTATTACCGGAGTATTATTGACGCCTCTCCCTCTCTCCTCCTTCAAGCCACATTTAAAGCCCCAGTTCTACACAAACCTTATCTGGGTACAAGGCTGACATGATGCATTGTGGTCCCTTTCTCTTTGCTTCTATTTGCAAAAACGTGAGAACAACACAGATTAATTTCTGCATCTCCATCACTGTGTCTCGTTTGCTTTCGGGGGCAGCTTTTTACCGGGTGGGCATTCTTGGGAGGAGACTGTACTGGAGTTTCATGATAATGAAGTTGGATCAGGCCAAAGGTCCATTGAGTCCAATGTTTCTAACATTAGCAAGATATGTTTCTCTGCAAAACAGGGCGAATCCCTGCAGCATTTAGCTGTATACCTGAAGGAGCGTCTCCATCCCCATCATCCAGCCCAGACACTGAGGTCCAGCGCCAAGGGCCTTCTGGAGGTTCCTTCGCTGCGAGAAGTGAGGTGACAGGGAAGCAGGCAGAGGGCCTTCTTGGTAGTGGCACCCGCCCTGTGGAACCGTTAGAGGGTTTTCCCCCCTCTGGTGGCAGATGACAGAAACTATGACATCACGAGACCAATGTAAAACCAAATCAAATAAAGGTTTGATTACAAAACAACAAAGCTTGTAGGTGTTTTTCCCTGCAGGCAAAGTTCAAACTGCAACTTTCCGTCCTTTCATAGTCATGACCAGCTGTACCCAATCTGCCCAAAGCTCACAGAAACAGTTCTTAAAGGTACAAACATCTTTACTGTTTCTTTGCAGAATGAATCCCAACAGGAACGCCCTCCCAGCAGATGTCAAGGAAATAAACAACTATTTTACTTTTAAAAAGACAACTGAAGGCGGCCCTGTTTAGGGAAGCTTTTAATGTCTGATGCTGTATTGTATTTTAATATTCAGTTGGAAGCCACGAAGAGTGGCTGCGGAAACCCAGCCAGATGGGTGGGGTATAAATAACGAATTATTATTATTATTATTAGTAGTAGTAGTAGTAATGTAGCCTTATGAGACTTTGCCCTCGGGTGGGAAAAATATTGCGCCTGGGAAAGGGAAGTGGGAGTCAACAGACACTCAAGGAATAGTTTCGGAGAAAAGGCTTTTATTTCTACCATCCATGAACTGGTAGAAGGAGCAAGTGTGATAAGTCACAAAAAGCATGCACGAGTTCACAGTGATGTGCACAAACATATATACCCCTTTCTAGTTCCCTCCCCCTTTCTCCTCCCTCAGGAGTCCTGCCCCATGTTGAGGTTCCTCTGAGCATGAACAGAAAGCTGTCTTGGGACTATTGTGGACTCTTGGCACCCTTCCCAGGAAAGGGGAATGAGAACGGTTCAACATGTCCAAAGGTGTTGCAACTGAATGAGATAAGATTCGTTTCTCAGGCCTGAGTATTCTTGGCAATGGCAGAGCCTATTCATTAGCCTTTAAAAGTAACATTTTGCCTTTTGCCACAGCATCTTGTGATAGAGCAGAGGAGAGCAGAGAAAAGCTGTTTTGGATTTTTAGAAGACAAAAGGAATTCTGGACAGTTTTGAGGCCTGGGGTGATTTCACAGACAGGATTTGGGTATACTGTCCCTTCAGTAGTAGCATTAGGGGGGACGTCCCAGCAAAAAGCCTCCCATCAGTGCCCATGAGAGCTTTTTCTTACTACTAACAGGAGCACACAGTGAGGCAATACCACAGGGAAGCTTAGGCCTTCCCCTGACCTCCCCACATAACAATTTCCCTCCCTTACCTAACATTATTAAAATACAGTGGTGCCTCGCAAGACGAAAAGAATCCGTTCTGTGATTCTCTTCGTCTAGCGGTTTTTTCGTCTTGCGAAGCAAGCCCATTGACGGATTAGCGGATTAGCGCTTTTAGCGGCTTATCTGCTGATCGGATCAGCTGATAAGCGGCTTAGCGGCTTAGAAAAAGGGGGAAGGGGAAAAAAACCGCAGGAACTCGCAAGACATTGTCGTCTTGCGAAGCAAGCCCATAGGAGATTCGTTTTGCGAAGCACCTCCAAAACGGAAAACTCTTTCGTCTAGCGAGTTTTCCGTCTTGCGAGGCATTCGTCTTGCGGGGCACCACTGTAAAAAAAAACAGTGACATGATTTTTAATCATGTCGGTGACATAATGTACAGTTAATGTCTTTAAAAAGCAGTCTGTGGCCATTTCTGTATTGATGAATTCCATGTTTTCTGAAGATGTACTTAGTTTTTTGCGGGGCTTGGGGCAACTGCCAGTACAGTATGTCAAATCCTGTTTCATTTTGATTGTTGTTTTTATATATCTTTTGTATACTTCTTAAACATTTTAATATTTTTAGATGCCTTGAATTCACAAGGTTTTTGGGTTTGTTTGTTTTTTAAAAAAGGACAAATATACAGTTTTTTTTAAATGAATGAAATAAATATTGAGAGAAGCACAGCCAGCTTTTGAAATCAGCATTTATTCAAATTTTGTTGGTCTCCAGCCAAGTAACGCGTACAAAGATGCATTTATTAAAGTGCCCACAAAAATGCATTATATTAGACAGAACTGCTTTGCAAAAATGTAGGTTTTACACAAAATTAAATGCAAAAAATATTGTGCATTTTAGGAGAAATTCTCACTAAAGTGCTGGTGAGAATTTTCACGAGGACTTTTAAAAAAATTGCAAGCTGATGTGGAAATGTGGAGAACTGGGGAGGAAATGAGAAACTGAGAAGACCCAAAATAAACAGAGTCGCCCATCCCTATTTCTAGTAATGCTCCGTTTGTTTCCCTGACCGTTGATTCAGAAATGGCAAAGCGTTGAGAGGGATGACCTGCCTGCGTGAAGAACGCCCCTTGCTTCAATCTTGGCCGTTCACAAATTTGAAAAGACGTAAGAGTTAGCTTATTTATTGGGCAGTAGCTCAGACCCTGCCACTCAAAGCCACTTCCTCAGAGTGCGTTTACAAGGAAAGTACAAATCCAATTAACAATGCAACAAAAGCAATAAAACGCACAGGACAAAACCGACAGCAACAAAATCTAAAACAGCAGATGGCAGAGCAGCATTAAAAATGGGGGACATAAAATATTAAAATGGCAGAGGAGTTGGAGGCGGCAGGAATGAGCGAGATGGGATCAGTGGTCTGATTCAATGCAAGGCAGCTCCATATATATATATTTTAGCTCTCCTTTTACGCTTTTTAGTTCCTGGTAGGAAGGCTGTCCTGAATTCCAGAGGAGAATTTCTCTTTTAGAAGGTGTGCTCTGTTTCAAGGGCTGTTTGGCCCAAGTTTGGATTTTGGATAAAAGAGAGATATCGGTGGCCTTGAAGTTGTGTACCAGCACAAGGGCAGCAGATTGAGCCAGTACATAGGGCCGGCCTGCCCATTAGGCGGAGTGAAGTAGCTGCCTCGGGCGGTGGAGTCGGATGGAGTGTCCCACCCTGGCCACCACGGGGGTCATCTGGCGGCAGCTGCGGCAGCTTGGGGCCTGATCTTGCGTAACTGTCGCAATATCTCGGCATCTACATAACCCCGGTAAACAAGGCTTTGATGGAGTGGCGGCAGCGCCTTTCCGTTGTGCCTCAGGCGGCGAAACGGGATGGGCCACCCCTGTGCATGGGTCTAGACGTGGCCTGCCCCACGGGGTGCGACTGCAGTGCTGGCTTTCTGACGGTGGGGTCATTGCTGCTTACCCAGAGCTGGGAGTGGGCGGCAGCGGGATGGTCAGTGCGGTGCAGGGACACCAGTGAGCATGGCAGATTAGCTCTGCCAGTATGTCCAGACTTTGCTAATGTCTCTACCACTTCATAAAGGGACGTGGGTGGCACTGTGGGTTAAACCACAGAGCCTATGACTTGCTGATCAGAAGGTCGGCGGTTCGAATCCCCGCGATGGGGTGAGCTCCCGTTTCCCAGATCCAGCTCCTGCCAACCTAGCAGTTCGAAAGCACGTCAAAGTGCAAGTAGATAAATAGGTACCGCTCCAGCGGGAAGGTAAACGGCGTTTCCGCGCACTGCTCTGGTTGGCCAGAAGTGGCTTAGTCATGCTGGCCACATGACCCGGAAGCTGTACACCAGCTCCCTCGGCCAATAAAGTGAGATGAGCGCCGCAACCCCAGAGTCGGCCATGACTGGACCTAATGGTCAGGGGTCCCTTTACCTTTACCTACCACTTCATCATCATCATCATCATCATCATCATCACTTTTAATTTGTATACCGCCTTTCTATCTTACAGTACTGAAGGCGGTTTACAAGCTGAAGAAACAAAAAATGTACAATCTAATGCAATACAAAAATGTGATAAAAAAACTTTAAAATAGGCAACCTGTATCAAAAAAGTAACATTCAACAATCATTAGAAAAGTATTAAATAATAATAACATATAAAAGTTAAACAGAAATCCACTCAACAGTTACAATAAATAATTTCTAAACTATAATCAATAAAACAATGGCAAGCCACAACATAAAATGATACAATACAAATTGAGAAGCAGAGACTAGAGGGTGAGGCAAGGCAGGTGGAAGGAGGCCTTGCCTGATGGAGTCTCTCCCCTCACAGTCACTTTACCCCGGCTCTCACCCTCAGCATAAGCAGTATCTTAGGTCAGGCTTCCTCAACCTCGGCCCTCCAGATGTTTTTGGCCTACAACTCCTATGATCCCCAGCTAGCAGGACCAGTGGTCAGGGATGCTGGGAATTGTAGTCTCAAAACATCTGGACGGCCGAGGTTGAGGAAGCCTGTCTTAGGTCATCTATACCTGTATACCTGAAGGAGCGTCTCCACCCCCATCACTCAGCCTGGACACTGAGGTCCAGCTCCAAAGGCCTTTTGGCAGTTCCCTCACTGCAAGAAGCAAAGTTACAGGGAACCAGGGAGAGGGCCTTCTTGGTAGTGGCACCCGCCCTGTGGAATGCCCTCCCATCAGATGTCAGACATCTGAAGGCAGCCCTGTTTAGGGAAGTTTTTAATGACTGATGTTTTAATGTATTTTTAATCTCTTGTTGGAAGCCGCCCAGAGTGGGGAATGGGGAAGCTCAGCCAGATGGGGGGTGGTAGTAATAAATTATTATTATTATTATTATTATTATTATTATTATTATTATTATTATTATTATATTATTATTATTATTTATTTATTTATTTATTTATTTATTTATTTATTTATTTTATCTGGCCATTGTTTTCCTCACAACTGTGACATTTGTTGTATTTCCAGTGAAATTAAAGTCATTACTAAAGTCACACATATATATTACCATGTGGAAAAGGGGCGGGGGGCAGTGTGTAAGTGGCCACGCTCTTTCTAGCCCTGCTTGTTTAAAAACAGCATCCTGCAATCTGGATACTCTAGTTGTTTTGGAATGCAATTCCCGTGAGTCCCAACACCCTAGGATTATTTGAACTGTGGTCAAAAACTCTCCAGGGCAGCAGGTTGGGGGAAGGCTGATTCAAAACATTTCTATTGCAGTGTCAAGGCTTCAGAAAAGCTATTCCTCCCCCTGTGGGACTGTGACGAATGCCAGAGCGCATGGAAACTCTGTTTACCTTCCCGCTGCAGCGGTACCTATTTATCTACTTGCACTGGCATGCTTTCGAACTGCTACCTAGGCAGGAGCTGGGACAGAGCAACGGGAGCTCACCCCGTCACGGGGATTTGAACTGCCGACCTTCTGATCAGCAAGCCCAAGAGGCTCAGTGGTTTAGACCATAGCGCCACCCACGTCCCTGCTAATTTTAATATATATTAGCATATGCTAATGTCTGCATATCAAACTGCTGTCAAACTATAGAGAACTGCCTTATCCCTATGCAAAGGTGGATTTAGGGCCATGCAACCATTTCCGGGGGGGGGGGGGCACCTTCCCACCTCCTTCCCTAAGCCTAGTAATCGTTAGGCAGCTAAATGGTTGGTGATTCGTTCTCCACTGACTGTATGTGATCATGTAGGACTTATCGACACAGAATCAGAACAAATGGCAATCGGGTTTTCTGCAGATTGCCGTTTGTTCTGATTTAGTGCTAAAGAGGGGGGGGTTGGGGGGGGAGTGGAGGTGAAAGGCAAAACCGATCAGATGTGTTCCAAGAAATCGTGGGACCAGCAAAAAAATGCTTGCAGTAGTTCCTTGGTTCTCGAACTTAATCTGTTCTGGGAGTCCTTTCGACTCCTGAAACCGTTCAAAAACCAAGGCGCAGCTTCCGATTGGCTGCAGGAGCTTCCTGCGCGGAAGTGGAAGCCACATCAGACATTCAGCTTCTGAAAAACGTTCGCAAACTAGAACACTTACTTCCTGGTTTGCTGCATTCTGGAGCAGATTTGTTTGGGAGCCAAGCTGTTCAAGTACCAAGGTACCACTGTATTCCTGTGCTTTCTATTTTATTTTATTTTCAATAAAATAAAATAAAATAAAAAATTGCTTTTTTACATCTATAACGGATAAAACATACAAAACAAAACACACACTACAATACTACAAGAAAAACAAAAACAAAAACACATATTCTTTCTTATAGTCATTTTAAATTCCATTATTACGTGACTTCCTCAAATCCCCCCTAACTGAATTTCATTGTCCAAACATTATATAAAGATTTTCTAATTACATGGTTTTTAAAACCTTTATGGGCCTTTATCTTATCATACCATAAGTATGCATGCCAATCAAATACATTGTCAAATCCCTCCAGATCCAGTACATTGTATTCCCCGTGCTTTCTAGGCATGGACAAGCCAAAGTGTGGATGAACCGCAAGTGTTTCTGTGTATGGAAGTCCCTACAATGTATGCAGGGAAGGGGATGTTGTACTTGTGTACAGTGGTGCCCCGCAAGACGAATGCCTCACAAGACGGAAAACTCGCTAGACGAAAGAGTTTTCCGTTTTGGAGGTGCTTCGCAAAACAAATTTCCTATGGGCTTGCTTCGCAAGACGAAAATGTCTTGCGAGTTCCTGCTGTTTCCCCCCCCCCTTTTCTAAGCGGCTAAGCCGCTTATCAGCTGATCCGATCAGCAGATAAGCCGCTAAAAGCTGCTAATAGCGCAAATCCGCTAATCCGTCAATGGGCTTGCTTCGCAAGACGAAAAAACCGCTAGACGAAGAGAATCACAGAACGGATTCTTTTCGTCTTGCGAGGCACCACTGTACATTTTTTCATGGCTGTGTGTGTGTGTCTGTGAGAGAGAGAGAGAGAGAGAGAGAGGATGACCCCCCCACACACTTTGGTTTCGGCCCCACCCACCATAGACCATGGCCACGTGGTCCCCAGAGGGTTCACCACAAGGGGATGCAGCCCCACCCTGCCCTAGAAGGGTGATCACAACCTAAAGGTCTTCTTCTTTGGCAATCACTCGTAGCCAAGTAAGATTGCCTTCCAAAAACACGGTTTTAAAATTGAGTCCATAAGTGACTGTGGAGGCCAATTCTGGATCCACACCTCCTTCCACAGGTTTCTGGGCATAGGTTTCTGGGCGGGAGTTGATCATGGTGAGGGTTTGCCAAGCGTGCCTTCCTCTTAGCACATTTCTCCCTTTCGTCCTGGGTTCAAGCATCTTCAAAGCTCGTGACACCTTTGGTAAAGGCTGTTCTCCAACTGGAGCGCTCGCCGTCCAGTGTTTCCCAGTTGTCAGTGTTTATACTACTTTTTTTTTTTTAGATTTGCCTTGAGAGAGTCTTTGAACCTCTTTAGTTGACCACCAGCATTATGCTTACCATTTTTAAGTTTGGAGTAGAGGAGCTATGGAAGACGATAATCAGGCATCCGCACATCCCTCCATAACACATGCCCATCAAATTGGTAAGCATTTCACTAGCGGTTGTATAAACTGACTGCAATCACAACAAAGTGTATGAAATGGGGTGTGTAGACGGACATGTATTTCTACTCCAAAATCAAATGCGTCCGTCTACAAATCACCAGAAAGTTTGTAATATTTTGCATGATTCTTCCAGATGAAGAGTTGAGGTGTGGTCATTGTTGCGCTGATATTTGCTGGGCAGTTACGGGAAATGGAGTGATGAAAGATAGAGCTGTAAGAGATCTGTTTTCATCAAGTGCGCTACTCCAGTCTTAAGCACACTTACTTGGAAATAAATCTCGTGGATTTCACTAGCTGGGCGTTCCTTCTCAGGCATTCTTAGGAGGACTGTTGCTTTAACTTCCTTCTGCCATGTATATATTTGTGTACAATATACTCTGCAATTTTGGACGCCTCAAGACTGGCAGGATTAGGCTCTGCGCTGTTGCTTTTTAAACCTCTGTTCCGGATGGGCCTTTTAATACGGGCTCTTGTTTCACCTCCCAGGATAAAATTCTCTCCAGCTAGCCGCTAAGTCAGCTTCCTTCAGGGCGTCAGATAATCCCGGAAAGTGAAGGGAGGACCTTTGTGCAAGTTTCAAATCAGGAAGTTTGAAGGAACAAAGTATGCCATCAAAACCGCAGAAGGAAATGGACTCGGCCAAGTGGCATTGGGTTACCGGGACAATTTTAGGTGTGAGAGAGGTCTGTATTTTCAAGCTACCTTTTAACCCAGGGGTCAGCAAACTTTTTCAGCAGGGGACCGGTCCACTGTCCCTAAGATTTTGTGGGGGGCCGGACTATATTTGGGGGGGTGGTGGACAAATTCCTATGCCCCACAAATAACCCAGAGATGCATTCTAAATAAAAGCACACATTCTACTCATGTAAAAATATTCTGATTCCCGAACAGTCCATGGGCCAGATTTAGAAGGCGATTGGGACGGATCTGGCCCCCGGGCCTTAGTTTTCCTACCCATGTTTTAACCCAATGTTTAAAATGTGTGGTGCCTGAAGTTCAAGCCCAGCTCAAAGCGATACCTGCTGCCCTAGCAATCTTACCGCTTTTTCCTAGCTGTGTGGCCCAGTTGTAGTAACGCAATCATGAGAAAAATGGCATGTTGTCAGTAGTGTGACTAGCTAGGCATGTCCCAGCACTCTTTGATCTAAGTTTGCTTAGAGCCCTTTAGCACTGCTGAGGCTTTCCCTTCCCACAATTAGCTGGAAGTGGAATTAAAATGGTGATTTCACATAGCACTTTATATAGCACTTAGTTGTTCAACAGTGTTGTCGTCAAAGCTAAGATTAGAAAGTTTGTCCAGAAGTAAGTATTATTTAAAGGTCCCCATCAATATTAATTAGTAGCTTCCTTCTCACGGGTTCTGCCCTTTTGCTTTCTTCCTGTGTAGTGCATCATTGCTGATGAATTATGTCCTAATTAGTCAGTTCCTATCGCCCATAGGGAGGACTAAGGGGAAATTCATTACTACTGTCATACTCCATTGAACACCAAATGGAAGAAGCATCAAGAAGAAAGCTTTTAATTAGAAGGACAGTAGCCTAGAAAAGCTTCAACAGCACATTGACTATATACACCAGACATGCTATAATTGTATTTCAGCTGGGGAAAACCTGCCGCATATCAAGTTTCAAAAAAAGGCCATGGAGAACACAGGAAACACTGAAATGCAACAGGACGGCAGTAGCATTGTCCAGATTCTCCAGTTTGCTTCCAGGCTACACTTGGACTCTTTAGCGCTGCCAATGCATTCCTCTTTCACAGTCAGCTGGGATGGAATTATAACAGTGGCCCTGCATAATTTGTGATTTAGTGCTATATCCCCCATTCTAGTCTTGCATTGCCTGTCCTCACAAAAAAGGCAAAAGTCAGGTCACATTATTGACATGAAGCCTCCCAGTGTGATCTGAACTGTCTTTACTCAGAAATCAGTCCAGTGAGACTTCCAGCAGAATGCTAACTAGGTCTACTCAAAAGGAAGCCCTGTTGAATTTAGTGGGGCTTGCCCTTGGGTAAGGAGAGTTAGGATTGCAGCCTTAATCCCTAGAGAGTGTGTTTTGTTAATGTCCTGCCCTGCCCTGTACTTACTTGCTTCCTAAACTCAAATGCCACCTGCCCTGTCAGAAATCCTTCACATATTGATTTCTGTGCCCCCACCCTCCAGTTTTCCTCATTGACAGCCCTCCCATGGTGCAGTCTGCACTGTCGACATCGTCCCCCTCCCACCTTTCTCTTTCTCCATTTCACATCCAGCCAGGAAAAGCCAGACAGGCTGAGTATTATTTAATTAATAGTAATTAGGAGGGCTTTCCCCCTGCCCCCCGCCCCCGCAGAACAACTGTCCTCACAAAGCTGGTTCCATAAAGATAAAATGCTCATCGGTTACAAAAATTGCCATAAAACCATGTACAGCCATAAGAACCAACCAGCATTTGTTGTTGTTTAGTCGTGTCTGACTCTTCGTGACCCCATGGACCAGAGCACGCCAGGCACTCCTGTCTTCCACTGCCTCCCGCAGTTTGGTCAAACTCATGTTGGTAGCTTCAAGAACACTGTCCAACCATCTCGTCCTCTGTCGTCCCCTTCTCCTTGTGCCTTCCATCTTTCCCAACATCAGGATCTTTTCCAGGGAGTCTTCTCTTCTCATGAGGTGGCCAAAGTATTGGAGCCTCAGCTTCACAATCTGTCCTTCCAGTGAGCACTCAGGGCTGATTTCCTTCAGAATGGATGCGTTTGATCTTCTTGCCGTCCATGGGACTCTCAAGAGTCTCATCCAGCACCATAATTCAAAAGCATCCATTCTTCGGCGATCAGCCTTCTTTATGGTCCAGCTCTCACTTCCATACATCACTACAGTGGTGCCCCGCAAGACGAATGCCTCGCAAGACGGAAAACTCGCTAGACGAAAGAGTTTTCCGTTTTGGAGGTGCTTCGCAAAACGAATTTCCTGTGGGCTTGCTTCGCAAGACGACAATGTCTTGCGAGTTCCTGCTGGTTTTTTCCCCTTCCCCCCCTTTTTCTAAGTCGCTAAGTCGCTTATCAGCTGATCCGATCAGCAGATAAGCCGCTAATAGCGCTAATCCGCTAATCCGTCAATGGGCTTGCTTCGCAAGACGAAAAAAACCGCTAGACGAAGAGAATCACAGAACGGATTCTTTTCATCTTGCGAGGCACCACTGTACTGGGAAAACCATAGCTTTAACTATACAGACCTTTGTCGGCAAGGTGATGTCTCTGCTTTTTAAGATGCTTTCTAGGTTTGTCATTGCTTTTCTCCCAAGAAGCAGGCGTCTTTTAATTTTGTGGCTGCTGTCACCATCTGCAGTGATCATGGAGCCCAAGAAAGTAAAATCTCTCACTGCCTCCATTTCATTCTCTTCTATTTGCCAGGAGGTGATGGGACCAGTGGCCATGATCTTCGTTTTTTTGATGTTGAGCTTCTGACCATATTTTGCATAGTATAATCTAAAACCAGTGTTATCTCCTACTTCCCACTGTGTTTCCCCTTCACTTCCGTTGTTGCAAAAAAAAATAAATGCTAGCCTTTGAGGAAGTGGACTTGTTGCTCAAGAGCTCATTTGCTGGTATAGGATTGAATCCCGTCTGAAAATTGCAACAGTTTGAAAGCTCCCTTAAGGGCTTACCCGCACTCATTTTTTGCCCCATGCTTTCTAGAAACAGGTATGTGTTTTCCTGGTCTGTGTTCTGAGAGCCCCACCTCTTTCCCCCCGGAAAACTCGGATCTTTACCATTGAATCAGAGCAAATGGCACTTCGAGTTTTCCATGGATTGGTGTTTGTTCCAATTCAGCAGTAAAGAGCGGGGGTTTTTTTGCAGGGAAAGCACCAGGGCGGGGGGGGGGGGTGCTCGGATCTGTAATAGTTTTGTATTGTTGTTACAGTAGTTTTCAGTGTATTTAATCTTTCTTTTAAGATTTTATTAAGACTTTTCATAATGCATTACAGTAGAGTAACAAATGAATCTAAAAAACAAGAGGAAAAGAGAAGAATATAAAGTCCTCCTTCATGGGTAGATCTTAGCTTGTCCCACCCAGAGACATCAACTAACCATCACCTTCATCAACTGCATTTATCTGTCTATTCCTTTCGTATTTTAAGCATTTTCATGTATGCCGCCCAGAGCTTTGGTTATGGCATGACATATATATATATATATATATATATATATATATATATATATGCTTTCGTAGATTTTCACGGGTACAGGAATGCAGGTTTTGGTGTCTTCGGGTGTCTTCCCGTGTAAGAGTCGGGGTGTCTGTGCGACGTTTCGACGAGGTCTCACTCGTCATCTTCAGGCTGGTGCTTTCGGCTTCTTGTTACTGGAACTCTGTTACTCTGTTACTCTGTTCCAGTAACAAGAAGCCGAAAGCACCAGCCTGAAGATGACGAGTGAGACCTCGTCGAAACGTCGCACAGACACCCCGACTCTTACACGGGAAGACACCCGAAGACACCAAAACCTGCATTCCTGTACCCGTGAAAATCTACGAAAGCATATATATATATATATATATATATATATATATATATATATATATATATATAATATATATATTATTATTTATACCCCACCCATCTGGCTGGGTTTCCCCAGCCACTCTGGGTGGCTTCCAACAGAATATTAAAATACAATAGTCTATTAAACATTAAAAACTTCCCTAAACAGGGCTGCCTTCAGATGTCTTCTAAAAATCTGGTAGTTGTTTTTCTCTTTGACATCTGGTGGGAGAGCGTTCCACAGGGCGGGTGCCACTACCGAGAAGGCCCTCTGCCTGGTTCCCTGTAACCTCACTTCTCGCAACGAGGGAACTGCCAGAAGGCCCTCGGCGCTGGACCTCAGTGTCCGGGCAGAACGATGGGGGTGGAGACGCTCCTTCAGGTATACTCAGTGGCGTAGCATGGGGGTGCAGGGGGGGCCCAGCTGCACCGGGCGCAACATTTTGGGGGGCGCGCTAGCACTAACTAATCTAGTGGAAGAGCTAAAATCCACGGGTAAGGGGGCGCAAATTACTTGCCTTGCCCCGGGTGCTGACAACCCACGCTACGCCACTGGGTATACTGGACCGAGGCCGTTTAGGGCTTTAAAGGTCAGCACCAACAATTTGAATTGTGCTCGGAAACATACTGGGAGCCAGTGTAGGTCTTTCAGGACTGGTGTTATGTGGTCTCGGCGGCCACTCCCAGTCACCAGTCTAGCTGCCGCATTCTGGATTAGTTGTAGTTTCCGGGTCACCTTCAAAGGTAACCCCACATAGAGCGCATTGCAGTAGTCCAAGCGAGAGATAACTAGAGCATGCACCACCCTGGTGAGACAGTCTGCGGGCAGGCGGGGTCTCAGCCTGTGTACCTGTGTAGAAATACATTTAATAGCAATATGTAAAACCATCCCTTGTATGGCAATGATATGGGGTGGGGGGGAGACCTGGGAGCTTCTCCCCCCTAGTGATAATTGCTGCTTGAGGGGATGTTGTTGGGACTGTGGCTGGAGAGGGAGGAGTTAGACCTCTCCACGCCATGTATTGCAGTCCCAGTGACCCCAGATTTTAAATGGGCAATCGTGTTATTAAAGAAACATCTGGTTTGGCCCCGAGTGATGCCAGCCACATGCCACAGGAAAGTAGTAATAGCAGCAGCAGCAGCAGTAGTAGTAAATAGTTACAATCATAATAATGAATTTGCAGAGTCTTTCCAGCTGGCCTAGATTATTCATTCCATTATCTCAAATGCCCAAACGTGGATACAGTGGTGCCTCGCAAGACGAAATTAATTCGTTCCGCGAGTTTTGTCGTCTTGCGATTTTTTCCGTCTTGCGAAGCACGGTGTCGGGGAAGTTTTGGAAAAGCTTCAAAATTCACCAAAGTCTTTAAAAACCTCAAAAAAGGCTACCACACCGCGTTCTATGAGTTGCTCCTCGAAGTCAAGTCGCAACTGTATTAACGGTGTTAAGAAAAAGGAAACAAACTTGCAAGACGTTTCCGTCTTGCGAAGCAAGCCCACAGGGAACATCGTCTTGTGAAGCAGCTCAAAAAACAAAAAACCCTTTCGTCTAGCGAGTTTTTTGTCTTGCGAGGCATTCATCTTGCGAGGTACCACTGTATGATCAAGATCCTATCCCTCCAATAAAATACTCCAATGGTTTTCTTTCCTTTTCCTTTTTTTCTAATAATTTCTAATAATTTTGTATTCGTTTCCGCCCACAAAATTTAAAATAATATAATAATTTATTACATTCTTACGTCTGTGATATTCCTGTTGTAATCCTTTCTTTGCTGCCATAATCATTCATTTTCTAGTATTTCTTATATTACAATCATTTATTTATTCTCCTTCCCTTGCCTATAATTCAAATCCTGCTTGCATTTGCATTTGACTATATATATTTTTCTTAAATAGTCCAGAAATAATCTCCAGCAACATTTCCGTCTCATTGATCTCATATTTTTGCTATCTGCTCCGCCATCTCTGCATAGTTCGGTAACTTTAAAATCCCTTGATTTTATTTTCTCAGCGTGTGTGGTTGCCGGTTCTTGATCCCGGGATGGGTGTGAGTCTATTATGGGGCATTCGAGGCCCAGAGCTGGATGCTTGCTGTGGTCAGGGCAGTGTCCCAGCTCAGTACGTTTCTGTACTCTCCAAAATACTTCACAGATGATACGAAGGATACTCGGGCAACACCCTAATTCTCATGCCAAAAATTACCGCCTTCCCCTCCCAGGCATTAAACTACAGATCTCCTCTGACGTATTGCTGCATTTATTTTCTCTGCAGTGAAGCCAAGATGGTGGTTTTGGTTTTAAAAACCAGCAATAATTAGAAAAACAACAACATAACGATCTGCTAATAACCCACGGCTCAGAAAACATAGCTCATCATCTGCAGTGTGTGAAATGGCTTGCAAATGAGGAAGGGCATAAGGAATATTTGAAAAAAATATGTTAATATTTAAACCTTAGAATAGCTTTGGAGGTGTATATAGGCTGTAGGGTTAGAAGTAGAAGATAGGGTATTTTAAAATAGTATAATTTGTAAGCGATAAAATGTGAAGATATTTTAAGTGCGATTTTAAAAAAGAGATGGTTAGAAATTATGATATATGTAAACTGCTAAAGGTGAAGTAAAATGAAAATCAGACAGGTGGGAATCCCACTTAACAATGTTTAGAAAAATAAGGATATGACAAGAATTTGTTCGTATTGTTCGTCTTTTCTGTTTGTGTTTTCTATTTGTCTTATAAAATGAATATTTTTTTTGGAAATAAATAAATGAGGAAGGGCTGACAGCTAGAATGGGGGCAGAGGCCTACATAGGGGCCCAGTGCGGCTGACAAGCGGCAAGGAGGCCAGCCTGGAATCTGCACCTGGCATCGCAGGACAACTGCCAGGCTCCAGTGCCCCAGCAGGATGAGTGCCCAAGGCACTCCTCATGGGGCAGCTGGACCTGAGTGCTTCCATTTTAATCACCCCAGTGCCCTGGAGCATTGTGGGAGCTTAAAATGCCGTTTTCCAGCTGCCCCGGAGCAGCCCTGATGACGGTGAGCCGCAGCCCTGTTTCCATCTTACATGCGTCTTCCTCCTCCTGCCTCTTCCTCTTCTTCCTTGGGAGGAATGGCCTGAGTCATCTTGTTGCTGAAACCTGACGCTTTCTCTGATGGTCCACAGCAGCTGGAGAAACTGCCAAGCACAGGAGGCTGCCCAAAGCATAGCTGTCAACTTACAGATTTGAAAATAAGGGACCAGCAGCCTCGGCAATAAGGGACCAGCAGCCAAAATAAGGGATTTTCAGAGCACAGCTATGTTCAACTTCTGAGCCCCTCCCAGCCAAAGGCAGAAAGCCCAGCCAGCAGCCAAATGAAGCCTCAAGCAGTGGTTCCCACAGCGCAGCAACCCAGCAAAGGGGATGCAGCAAGGGAAACCACCGTCACCTCTCCGCTGGGAAGCGCTGAGCAAAGGCGAGTCCCCAGGCAACGCGGCTGATTTGATCGGCACAAGGCATGCAAGCTCCACCCCCCAGTCATTCTTAGACTTCTTATTGGGTGAGCAACGCAGCCAAGCAACACAGCTGGAGCCTCCCTCCACCCTGGCCGTCAGGGAGGGAGAGGAGCTGCTTCCTTTGAAACCCGGGAAATTTAAGGGACATCATCAATAAGGGACAGCAGTGGGACATGGCGCTGGGATAAGGGACTTTCCCGCCAAATAAGAGACAGTTGACAGCTATGGCCCAAAGGCTGCCTAGCTGTATATTGGAGGCAGGATCCCACTGGGAGCTGCCGCTGCCATAGCAGCATACCTGCCCCATCAACATTTCCCCAATGAAAATAGGGGAGTCCTGTATCATCATCACCATCACCATCATCATTTTATTATTTACACGCCGCCCATCTGACTGGGTTTCCCCAGCCACTCTGGCCAAATTCCAACACATATAAAAACACAATAAAACATTAACAAAACTGCCCTATACAGGACTGCCTTCAGGTACTTTCTAAAGTTTGTAGAGTTACCGTATTTTTTGCTCTATAAGAATCACT
The DNA here is from genome assembly GCF_965113315.1 of Podarcis vaucheri. Taxonomy (NCBI): domain Eukaryota; kingdom Metazoa; phylum Chordata; class Lepidosauria; order Squamata; family Lacertidae; genus Podarcis; species Podarcis vaucheri. The sequence continues at coordinate 44,339,407 of NC_138751.1, read as the reverse complement.
TTTTCCCTCCTAACAAGTAAGGGGAAATGTGTGTGGGTCTTATGGAGCGAATGCAGGCTGCTCAGCTATCCCAGAAGCCAGAACAGCAAGAGGGATCGCTGCTTTTGCTGTGCAGCGATCCCTCTTGCTGTTCTGGCTTCTGGGATTCAGAATATTTTTTTTCTTGTTTTCCTCCTCCAAAAACTAGGTGCGTCTTATGGTCTGGTGCATTTTATAGAGTGAAATATACGGTACTTATCTCCTTGGCTTGGGGGACGCATAACTCCATACCCTTCAACGTTTATCCGATGAAAATAGGGACGTCCTAAGGAAAAGTGGGACATTCCAGGATTAAAACAGAAACCGGGACGGCTTCTGTAAATCCAGGGCTGTCCCTGGAAAATAGGGACACTTGGAGGGTCTGTGGTTGTCTGAATGCATCCAGTCATTGCATGAATGAGCTTGTAAGGTAAAAGTAAAGGACCCATGGATGGTTAAGTCCAGTGGAAGGTGACTCTGGGGTTGCGGCACTCATCTCGCTTTCAGGCCGAGGGAGCCGACGTTTGTCCGCAGACAGTTTTTCTGGGTCATGTGGCCAGCATGACTAAACCGCTTCTGGTGCAATGGGACAGTGTGACGGAAAACAGAGCACACAGAAACTCCTTTAACCTTCCCGCCACAGTGGTACCTATTTATCTACTTGCACTGGCGCGCTTTCGAACTACTAGGTTGGCAGGAGCTAGGACAGAGCAACGGGAGCTCACCCTGTCGTGGGAATTCGAACGGCTGACCATAGCTGTCAACGTTTCCCTTTTTAAAGGGAAATTCCCTTATTTTGAATAGGGATAGGAATCGCAAGAAAAGGGAAAAGTTGACAGCTGTGCTGCCGACCTTCCAATCAGCAAGCCCAAGAGGCTCAGTGGTTTAGACCACAGCGCCACCCGCGTCCCTATGAATGAGTTTGTAGTGGAGTACAGTCTGGTGCAAAACGAAAATTTTCCCCTCCTTCTTGTCTCTGCAGCCTCCCCACCATTGCCTTGTGGCACCAGGCAGAATAGGCCCAGGAGCAGAATGCAAAGATGGCCGCCCAGCCACCGTACATCCCTGGTCCAGAGTGCCTGCGCCCATTCACCCGCGAGTCCCTCCAGGAGATAGAGAAACGGATCGCGGAGCGAGAAGCCGAGAAGTTGAAGCCGAAGCATGAGGAGATTCACGAGGAAGAAAAGGAGGCCAAACCCCGAAGTGACCTGGAGCAAGGGAGAAGTCTCCCAATGATCTATGGGGACCCTCCCCCAGAGCTGATAGGGGTGCCTCTGGAAGACTTGGACCCATTCTACAAAGATCAGAAAGTAAGCCGGAAGTGTTGGGTAGGAATTGGAAAGCGAATAACTCAAGCACTGCTTTGAGGTGGTTGTTGTTTTCCCCACAATCAAGCAGTGTTTTATATTTTAGGAAATACAAATAGATAGATACAGTGATACCCCGCAAGACGAACGCCTCGCAAGACGGAAAACCCGCTAGACGAAAGGTTTTTCCATTTTGGAGGCGCTTCGCAAAACGAATTTCCCTATGGGCTTGCTTCGCAAGACGAAAGCCCATAGGGAAATCTCAGGGACAGCGGGGAAGCGCAGCGCGTCTTCCCCACTGTCCTCGGACCTCCTCCGAAGCCTGGCGGCGGGGCGGGGACACCTCCCGCCGCCGCCCGGCTTCGGAACGGTGCTCCGAAGCCGGGCGGGGGGGAGGGAACACCTTCTGAAGGCGGGCGGGGGGCGAAAGTCTTTGCTCCCCCCTGCCTGCCTGTCCTGGAGGGCTTTTGAAGGCAGGCGGGGGGGGAGCAAAGACTTTCGCCCCCCGCCCGCCTTCAGAAGAGGTCCAGGACCTCTTCTGAAGGCGGGCAGGGGGCAAAAGTCTTTTTCCCCCCTGCCTGCCTTCCCAGGGGCTTTTAAATCGCCCCGGACAGCGGAGAAGTCCTCCGCTGTCCCAGGGCGATTTTAAAATGCCGCCCGCCAGCATTTTAAGATCGCCCGGACAGCGGAGAAGTCCTCCGCTGTCCCGGGGTTTTTTAAAATGCTGGGGGTGGGAAGAAAAGCCCTTGTCCCCCCCCCCAGCCTTCAGATGAGGTCCGGGGACAGACTGTCCCCGGACCTGGTCTGAAGGCGGTTTCCCTAGGAACGCATTAATTGATTTTCAATGCATTCCTATGGGAAACCGTGCATCGCAAGACGAAAAACTCGCAAGACGAAGAGACTTGCGGAACGAATTAATTTCGTCTTGCGAGGCACCACTGTAGATGATATAGATAGATAGATAGATAGATAGATAGATAGATAGATAGATAGATAGATAGATAAATGTGCGCTAGTCCTTTTAGGCTGTCCTGGGTTGTTTGAGGTGTGAAGGTGACTTGGAAATGGCTCAGGCTGAATGCTCGTATATAGGAACACATCATAAAGTCATGATTTTTTTATTTATTCATTGGTTAATTACTGCCCTTGAAATGTCCATATTAGCTCACCCATCCTCTTATGCAACAGTTTACTAGTGTAGAGGACAACAAAGATGGCACCTTAGGAAATATTCTATGAAACCAGAAAGTGACACATGGCTAGAATTCAGATTGTAATCCTTGGATGAAGGGTGGTATAGATATTTAAATAATAATAATAATAATAATAATAATAATAATAATAATAATAATAATTTATAAGGTTGGGAAGCCTGGAGATAAGCAGGCAATTGGGCTGAGAAAGAGGCAAGGCAGTCTGAGAACAGGCCAGTATTCACTGTTTACTCAGGTAGTGATGCTCAACTTAAGGAACCTGGGACTGAGTCAGACGCATCTATGTTGTGCTTATCCCACACAGATTTCCCCCCAATTCCTGTCTCACCCTTAATCTTGACAAACGTCAAGTTCTCTCACCCACTTCTGCTAAAATTATGAACAATTCTTGCATCTTGTATGCATTATTGTACCTGCAAGATTATAAGCATGCTTTGTGTAAGTACTGTACGCTCCAGGTTTCATAAAGCAAACACCAAATAAGCAATTCACATCACTATTAAAATAAATATGCTTTTGCAGTGGACGCTCGGGTTGCAAATGTGATCCGTGTGGAATGCACGTTCGCAGTGCGCCTGCGCACGCGCGGGTTGCAATTCGGCACTTATGCGCAAAGCACGATTTAGTGCTTCTGCGCATGTGCTACCGCCGAAACCCGGAAGTAACCCGTTCTGGTACTTCTGGGTTTCAGCGGTTCGTAACCCAAAAAAACACAACCTGAAGTGTCTGTAACCTGAGGTATGACTGTATAACATTTCACTGCAGAAATACAGTACGTTATGTTATGTGTCTGGCTGGCAATAATCTCATTGACACTTCCAAACACCGCATTATGCTCGGGAAGCCGCGAGTCCTCATTCTGGTTCCAACATAACGTAAGTTTGCAGGCTAAGTCGTTGTTTTGAAAGAGAACTTGACATGACTTGAGGTTAATAGCAATGTCTGTTTCTCCCTTCCTCAGACATACATCCTCCTCAACAAAGGAAAGTGCATTTTCCGGTTCAGTGCCACCCCTGCTCTCTACATGTTGGATCCTTTCAATATTGTCCGGAGAGGTGCCATCCAAGTGCTTATACATTCATATCCTTTGCACTCGCTGAGAACGCACATGGCATGGTTTTACTTGGGAGGAAGCTGTGGGGTTCGGCTGATGCCGTAGTCATTCTTGTAGGACCAGACAGGGGCAGCGGCAGAGGCCAGCTGAGTATTTCACAAAAGTGTCATTTGGTGTCCTTGCTTTCTTGTAGTATATGAGGAAGAGAAACACCCTTTTCCTCATACAATTTCCCAGTGCTATTTTTCTAGAGAAAGAGGTGCCGCAACTCACCATGAGCACCTCCCTTGTTCTCTTCAACAGGCAGTGGTGCCCACCTGAGAGGTGCTGGAGCTCAGTTCCAGCTGTGGGAAAAAGCCCTTTCCTTTCCATTTGCAGAATTTTTGGTGGAAACAAGCACTTCACTGTCACCAGCTGCACAATGGCTACAGTGGTTCTCAAACTTAATCCGTTCCGGAAGTCTGTTCCAAAACCAAAGCATTCCAAAACCGAGGCACGCTTTCCCATAGAAAGTAATGCAAAACTGATTAATCCGTTCCAGACTTTTAAGAACAATTTAACATGAATTTTACTGTCGTACGAGACCATTGATCCATAAAATGAAAGCAATAAACAATGTACTGTACTATTTTGCTCTATAACACTCACTTTTTCCCTCCTAAAATGTAAGGGGAAATGTGTGTGCGTCTTATGGAGTGAATGCAGGCTGCGCAGCGATCCCAGAAGCCAGAACAGCAAGAGGGATTGCTGCTTTCACTGCGTAGCGATCCCTAACCCTAACCCTAATCCTAAACAGGGCTGCTTTCAGATGTCTTCTAAAAGTCAGGTAGTTGTTTATTTCCTTGACATCTGATGGAAGGGCGTTCCACAGGGCGGGCGCCACCATCGAGAAGGCCCTCTGCCTGGTTTCCTGTAACCTCACTTCTCGCAGTGAGGGAGCTGCCAGAAGGCCCTCGGAGCTGGACCTCTGTGTCCGGGCTAAACGATGGGGGTGGAGACAACCCAACAGGGCTGTTGTTCCCTTGTCTTTACCAAACGGGTTTGTCTTGGGAATTTCAGCAGAGGCCTGATGCATTTCCTTGACCTCATTTCAAATTATTCAGCATGTTTATCATGATCACCATCTTAGCCAACTGTGTCTTCATGACCATGAGTGATCCGCCGGTGTGGGCCAAGGATGTGGAGTAAGTGTTATTTTTCTTTCTTTCTCTTTCCCCCCTTTTCTCTTACCAGTTTCCTGCCTGGTCACTATAGGCTGGGCTGTGGGAGGTGGAAATGGAACCAGAGGAGCAGCTTACAGGCATTCTTAATCCAAAAGCGAAGCTGGGGTGGCCAGATGAGGAACCTTGTGTGATCAGAAAACTTGCAGTAACTATAATGCTTCAAAAATAACAGGCGGGTGACACAAACTCCCTGAGAAGCAGTATTATTGTAACCCGGCTGACATGAGGAGAAGATTAAAAGGCAGGTTGTGGGGTTGTTTCACTGCTCAAAGTCATGCAAATTGCGGTATTTTGGCTTCATGGTATCTGTGAATATAGCCAGTGAGTGTGCTTTCATTTTTTTTTTTGGGGGGGGGGAATACATCCATCTCTTCCACCTTTTATTTTCAGCTCTCCCTGCACAGGTTCATTAACCTGAATCCTTCTCTTTAGCAATTGATCCTATAGCCTGAGTGTCAAAGGTCCTTAGGTTCATTTTCTTGAGTACATCGAGTTTTAAAAGGGTCCCAGGTCCTAAGAAAGATCTCTGGCTCTAGAGTGAATATGAATTTGGGAAGTACGATTCCGGCAAATTCTACCTTCTAACTTAAGATTTGCTTACAAAAGGTACCGTAGATTCCGGCGTATTAGGCGACTGGGTGTATAAGACGACCCCAACTTTTGCTGTTCAGTTTTAGAGTTACAGTGTTTGAGCGCTGCCAGGGGCAGAGCGTGCAGCCGTCTGCTGCCTCTGCCGTTGCAGCAGCAGCAGCAGCCCGAGGCAAGGCATTTGGCGGGCGGGCGAGCGCCACGCTCGGAAGGACTTTCCGCGCCAGCTTCTGTGGGGAGGGAGGAGGAGCAACGGCTGAAGGGGTGCCTCTGCTCACCGGCTCCCTCTCTTCCTTCTCAACACGTCTACCCAGCGCATAAGACGCAACCCCAACTTTTTGGGTGATTTCCCCAGGGATAAAAAGTCGTCTTGTACGCCAGAACATACAGTATCCCTATATTCTTCTGCTGCAAATTGTTTACAACATGCCCTATTTTTATGCTATTGGATTGAGAGGCTTTTTAGGAAAACAGGATGCAGGGTATTTAATATATATATTAAATATCAGCAATAAACCTTGCATATATATTTTTTGCTATTAATTCTGCTTCCCTTGCCCTCCGTAACCCTCCCCTGTTCACAGATACACTTTTACTGGCATCTACACCTTTGAGTCTATGATCAAGATATTGGCCCGGGGATTCTGCATTGACAACTTTACATTCCTGAGAGATCCATGGAACTGGCTGGATTTCAGTGTCATCGTTATGGCGTATGTTGCATTTAGCAGGAGCAATGTGGTAAACCAGCTGGGGGAAACCAGAGGGCGTCAGCATGTGGGGGTGGGGTGGAAATCCTCATGCATGTACTGTATGGCGATGGCAAGCACTGAGACCATATTTCCAGTTAGCTACTGTCTCCTGGGGGACGCGGATGGCGCTGTGGGTTAAACCACAGAGCCTAGGACTTTCCAATCAGAAGGTCGACAGTTCGAATCCCTGCGACAGGGTGAGCTCCCGTTGCTCGGTCCCTGCTTCTGCCAACCTAGCAGTTCGAAAGCACGTCAAAGTGCAAGTAGATAAATAGGTACCGCTCCGGCGGTAAGGTAAACGGCGTTTCCGTGCGCTGATCTGGTTCACCAGAAGCGGCTTAGTCATACTGGCCACATTACCCGGAAGCTGTACGCCGGCTCCCTCGGCCAATAAAGCGAAATGAATGCCGCAATCCCAGAGTTGGTCACGACTGGACCTGATGATCAGGGGTCCCTTTACCTTTACCTACCTTCTCCTGGGCATACCCAGAATACTATAGTTGGAAGTGTCAACAACTTTTGTGTCCGCACTTTTGCTTTTTGAAGCATGGCAACCCTACTTTAATGACTTTTGAAACTGCCCAACCCTTTAGCCAAAGACCACCTGAAAAGCATCATACAAGTGCCACACAGAAAGAGGCGGTCTACAACAGAAATTTGAGAGTATGGTTTGTCTCCTTTCTGATAAGATACTTTATAATGGTCACTGATTGCATTACCTGGCCGGTGTGGCCATCCTTTTGATGGGATGCGGGTGGCGCTGTGGTCTAAGCCACTGAGCCTCTTGGGCTTGCCGATTCCCGCGATGAGGTGGGAGTTTAGCGCTAGGGAAGGAGTTTTCCAGAGCAAAGCTCTAGGGCAATGGCAAGTGGACTCATGCTTTCTAGGTGCGAGACATGCAGAAGTGGGGACGAGCCCTAAGTCTCTCATGTTTGTGGGACTTAGAGTGGGGTTAAAAAGCTTAGCCCTGTTCTAAAACTTAGAAAAAAACAAAACACAGTATTGTTTAACTCAATGCTTTAGGGAGTAAACAAGGTGAGGAGGTCAGCTGATAGTCACAGTACATACACAGTCCTTCTTGTGCAACACACTGTGTCACAAGGATGGTGGTGCAACACAATTGTCACGGGAGGAAAAGCTGCTAGTGGCTTTCTGCACAGGACTAGAAGCTTTTACCGGGTTGGGGGGAGATGGCGTGTGTAGAGTTGTATGTCTTTTCGCAGGGACATGTGTGGCGCTGTGGTCTAAACCACTGAGCCTCTTGGGCTTGCTGATCAGAAGGTTGGCGGTTCGAATCCCCGCGATGGGGTGAGCTCTCGTTACTCTGTCCCAGCTCCTGCCAACCTAGCAGTTTGAAAGCACACCAGTGCAAGGAGATAAATAGGTACTACTGTGGTAGAAAAGTAATCAGTGTTTCTGTGCACTCTGGTTTCCATCACGGTGTCCCGTTGTGCCAGAAGCAGTTTAGCCATGCTGGAATGACCTGGAAAGCTGTCTGTGGACAAAAGCTGGCTCCCTCAGCCTGAAAGCGAGATGAGTGCCGCAACCTCATAGTCACCTTTGACTGGACTTAACCGTCCAGGGGTCCTTTACCTTTACCTTTTGATATGGTAAATACCTTAGTTCTTGAATCCAGGTCACAGGCGTTCCCTATTCATACACAAAATATACCCTTAAAACAGGATTTGTAGCATTTGTAAGTGAAAAGAACTACTGGGAAAGGTTTGTCCAAGATATTTCCATCTGCAGAGGAAATACTGTATTTAGAGTCATTAGAAGTCAAGATAGCTTCAGGATTGCTCTCCTGTACTATTTCAGACATGTGGTTTATATACTTATGTATGTGTGTTTACCTTGTTCAGTAATAATAATAATAATAATAATTTATTATTTATACCCCGCCCATCTGGCTGGGCCTCCCCAGCCACTCTGGGCGGCTTCCATAAAAACCAAAAATACAATAAAATATCACACGTTAAAAACTTCCCTGAATAGGGCTGCCTTAAGATGTCTTCTGAATGTCAGGTAGTTGTTTATCGCCTTGACATCTGCTGGAAGGGTGTTCCACAGGGCGGGTGCCACTACCGAGAAGGCCCTCTGCCTGGTTCCCTGTCACCTCACTTCTCGCAATGAGGGAACCACCAGAAGGCCCTCGGCGCTGGACCTCAGCGTCCGGGCAGAATGATGGGGGTGGAGACACTCCTTCAGGTATACTGGACCGAGGCCGTTTAGGGCTTTAAAGGTCAGCACCAACACTTTGAATTGTGCTCGGAAACGTACTGGGAGCCAATGCAGGTCTTTCAAGACCGGTGTTATATGGTCTCGGCGGCCGCTCCCAGTCACCAGTCTAGCTGCCGCAGTAATCAACATTTATTTTATATTTGAGACCTAAGAATTCTTATAACACCCTGCTCTAGTTTATTGGCTCCTGGTTGCAGTGCTGGAGACACAGAAAGTGTAATGGCATAATAGCAAATGTTTCCTTTACTAAATATTGCCAAGGAGACACACGGTTCTGGTGGATTCAACAACCCCTAACAACTTGCGAGCCTCTGAAATATAAGGAGACTCTATTGCTGTTGTTGTGAACAGCTTATGTGTTTCCTTCCATTTCCCTATCATGCTTGGTCAACCTGTACAGTTGTAAATAACAAGATTCCTACAGAGATACCACTGTTTTCCACACCAAAGGAAACTTAACTCTGTGTTACCCTGAATGTTCCGCCATGTGGGAAGCAAGATTGCAAAGTGATATTTAGCATTCCTCCTCTCCTGAGGAAGAATTGTGCAGGATTTTAAAGCATCCATACACTTTCTGTCAGAGTAAATGACTGATCAAACTTTTGCTTTGCCTTTTCCTATCTTTTCAGCATCCTGACACAAGTCCAAACTGGTCATTGTAACAGCAGTTTTGTCTAATTAAGCCCAGGCTCTGTCCCAATGAAAGGGGCAAAGGGTCCATTTTTAACAGCAAAGGTGCCCAGCTTGCCCTCACTCGCATGCCGACTCTGATCCCACAGTCTTATCTCCTCAGGCACTGTCTCCCTCAGCTGAGCTCCGGTGCCCTTGATGGGTCAAATGCTGTTTGCAGATCCTGGTTTTAACTCGGACATTTGCTGCCCTCACAACCGACTTCAGAGCTGTGTCTCCTACATAGTTCCATTTCCGGAGGCGTTGTTTCCCTCTCTTTGCCTGTCGATAACCCTTGTTTCTACTTTTATTATGTTGCCTTTCAATGAACAGCTCGCTTGCCCTCTCTTTTCTAGCTACGTCACAGAGTTCGTAGACTTGGGCAACATCTCTGCTCTACGGACATTCCGGGTTCTCCGGGCACTTAAAACCATCACAGTCATTCCAGGTGGGTAATGGGGAGGGTGGCATTGATGGAGGTGAAGACCTTTGTTGTAAACAAAAATTGCCCTTTTCCCTTATGGGGTATCCAAGAGCCCATATAGAGTCCTTACATAGGTTCCCTATTGGTAGGAGAGAATAACAGGCCAACCAGAGAATATTGAGAAGCAAAGCAGCTAGTAAGCTTGATCTTTATTGATGTGTTGCAACAGGGTGCTCCCCTCACCCACAAGAGAAAGGAGCCCATAAAAATGCCGTGCAAGGCCTTATAAAGACTTTAGAAATTGCCACCCTGTAGATCAAGACCACCCCCAGAAACATCATACATACATCACAGAAAAGGCGGTCTAAAACAGAAATTTGAATGTTGGGAAATTGGCCAGTCCTTTGTAATGATAAATACTTAGTTCCTGGGCCAGGTCACAGGCTCACACCCTATTCATATCTTAAATGTGTCCTTAAGACAGGATTTGTGAGGAAAGAGACAATGGGGAGGTTTTCCACTTTGATCTCAGTTTAGGAATCAAAATGGTTCCAGGTTGGTCTTCCTGTTCTGATCTATGTATGTGCTTGGTTGGTACACTTACGAACATTTAACATATATCTAAGACCATAAAATTCCTATCACAACTTCAGGCAGATTTCATTTTTCATACGCATCAGAGATGAACTGGCTTCCAGCGGGGAGCATTCGCTGGACGCACTTCATTCGGGCCCCCAACTTGTATGGGTCTGGAAGCTCTTGGTTTGCTTTATGCCCAAGAGTTGCCTGTTACCCCCAAATTTTTTTAACATTACCAAAGGACACCCTTGATCTTCTTCAGGGAAAGAGGTAACTGCAGGAAAGGTGGAAATGTTAAGATCCTAGTTTTTGAAGATGCCATTGTACACTATAAGGCGAAACCCTCCTACAGTGCATTGGTTGCTCTTTACAATGCAAAAATACGGGTAAAAGCGGCTACTTTCCCCATCTCTGCAAACCAATTGGCTTTAAATTATATTTCAGGGAAACCAACTCAAAACTTAAAGTACAGGTTTTTAAGGCTGCTTCCCAACCAAAGGAATGCACATGGCAGCTAACTATTGTCAAAGGTAACACTTACAGATGCTTCTATACTTTATATACTTTGGGACGCGGGTGGCGCTGTGGTCTAAACCACTGAGCCTCTTGGGCTTGCCAATCAGAAGGTCGGCAGTTTGAATCCCCGTGTCGGGGTGAGCTCCTGTTGCTGTGTCCCAGCTCCTGCCAACCTAGCAGTTTGAAAGCACGCCAATACAAGTAGATAAATAGGTTTTGCTGCGGCGGGAAGGTAAATGGCGTTTCCATGCTCTCTGGCTTCCGTCACAATGTTCCATTGTGCCAGAGGTGGTTTAGTCCTGCTGGCCACATGACCCAGAAAGCTGTCTGGACAAGTGCCAGTTCCCTCAGCCTGAAAGCAAGATGAGTGCTGCAACCCCATAGTTGCCTCTGACTGGACTTAACCGTGCAGGGGTCCTTTACCTTTATACAGCTCCAAATACCTACATGCATCTCACATCCAGGCAGATATTCGAATGTCTGCACTCTATGGAGTAGTTGCAGCAACAGGGGACCACTCCACTGGTTTATGTACCTTTATGTACCTGCATACACACAGCCGGAGACTGCTCCTGAATGGCAACTTCCTCTGCTCATCCCTTTTCAGTCCTCTCCTGGTTCTGGGAGTCAGTGGTGCAGGAGAAAGCAGGGAAGGACCTGGCCCTTCCCTTGCCTGACCTGCCTCTTCCTCTTCTTCTCCTGATCCAGCCTGTGCTCCACCTTCTAGCTCTAGAGTTCTCCGCCTCCAACACTTGACTCTAGGCCAGCACAGTTCCCCACAAATCACTGACCCCTCTTCCAAGTCAGACTCCAGCCCCACATCCCTCGTCCCTGCCAGTCCCTGACATCAGAGCATGTCAGTTGTTAGAATTTATGTTCAATGCAAACTGTGCCTTAATAAAATAAAATAAAATAAAATAATAAAAATTGTTAGAAACCAAAATCGTTACCAACCAACAGCATTGATAACCACCCTGGGACCTCTGGGTACAGGGCATTATATAAATAAAACAGATAAAATAAAATAAATGTTGGTCCCTACCAGAGAAGAATGAAGCTATTGGACTATGCCGAAATGGCAAAACTGACCGGAAAGCTCAGGAATCAGGGAGACCACAACTTTAATAAGGAATGGGGGAAATTTACAATTTACCTTAAAGAAAACTGTAAGCAGCTGAAAACATTAGCAGGGCTGCATTAATGCTTGTAATGTCATGAGAACTATGGATACAATGGATTTATAAATAATCAGGATTATCTTTTAAAAATGCAGTAGAAAAGGTTTAATAACAGAACCCACGGAGAGGAAGGTGGGAAGTCCAGAGATTCGGGAGAATCTTGTAACTTTGGATGTGCTGTGATATGTCTGTAAATTCAAATATGTAAAATCAAACAGAGAGAGAGAGAGTAGGATGTTGGGTTGTTTTTTTGTACAGCCACTAAGCTCAGTTTTCTAGGGATGCGGGTGGCGCTGTGGGTTAAACCACAGAGCCTAGGACTTGCCAATCAGAAGGTCGGCGGTTCGAATCCCCACGACGGGGTGAGCTCCCGTTGCTCAGTCCCTGCTCCTGCCAACCTAGCAGTTCGAAAGTTCGAAAGCACACCAGTGCAAGTAGATAAATAGGTACCGCTCCGGCGGGAAGGTAAATGGCATTTCCGTGCGCTGCTCTGGTTCACCAGAAGCGGCTCGGTCATGCTGGCCACATGACCCGGAAGCTGTACGCCGGTTCCCTCGGCCAATAAAGCGAGATGAGCGCCGCAACCCCAGAGTCAGCCACGACTGGACCTAATGGCCAGGGGTCCCTTTACCTTTTAAGCTCAGTTTGTTGCCTGTAAGTAATGCTGTTTCTCTCTCCCCAGGGCTGAAAACTATTGTGGGTGCGTTGATCCAGTCTGTGAAGAAGCTCTCCGATGTCATGATCCTCACAGTGTTCTGCTTGGCCGTCTTCGCCCTCATCGGCCTGCAGCTTTTCATGGGGAACCTGCGGCAAAAGTGTGTGCGGTGGCCGCCGTTCACCAACGACACACTGGATGACGGTTTCATGGGCAACACCACTCTGTACGACAACGGCACCCTGTATGACAACAGCACATTGTACGACAACGGCACCCTGTATAGCAACGAGACCTTTGACTGGGATGAGTACATCCATAATGAAGGTAAGGGCTGCTTTTTCAAGGACTGCTGATGCTATCGCTTTTGACTTGGCCCGGAGCCGTGCCAGATGGGCATCTCAAACCCGAACCGCTAGCACGTACTGTATTTTTCGCATCATAAGACACACCTAGTGTTTAGAGGAGGAAAGGGGGAAAGCCCCGGTTTTTTTGGGATCAGCTCACAGTTGTGCGGCTTCTTTTGCAAAGGAGAAAAGGCCATTTTTTTGGAGGATCAGCTCAAAATTGTGGAGCTTACTTTTGCAAAAAGTCCTGTTTTTATGGGGTTCAACTCACAGTTCTGCAGCTTCTTTAGGAAAGGAAAAGGAGCCGTTTCTACAGATTACTAATACTAATCATTCAGATACTAAATTATATAATTTAGGTGTCTCTCTCCCCCCCCCCCCGCATGCTAGAATCTATTACACATTTTGTTTTTTATATTGTGATTTTATGATGTGAACTGTTCTGAGATCTATGGGCATAGGGTGGTATGCAAATTTAATAAATATAATAATGACGATAATGATAATGATGATGATGATGATGATGATGATGATGATGATGATAATAGCTGTCTTGGGGCTCATCCAGACATGCTTTCGCACTTTCCAGGCAAAGGTCAGTACTTTAAAGCTCTGTATCAGAGTGTGTGTGTGTTTGTTTTCGTTGTTTTTCGGTCCTAGTGATTTCCCCAGGAAACCCCACATTTTACTGCTTAATCGAAGGAAACAGCAATCCACAGAAAACCCAATTGCTGTTTGCTCCGATTCAGCAGTAAAATGTGGGGTTTCTTGAGGAAACCACCAGGATTTTTAAAAAGCCCACTTGGACATAAAGCTTTGAAGCCAGGGCCTGTGGCTTAGATACGTAGTGCAGAAAGAAATTCTGGGCGAGCCCTTATACCAAGTACGGCCATTTATCCATGTAACTCTGTGTTGTCTGATCTTCTCTCAGGCAGGAATAAATCTTTCCTTTACCTGTTACCTGAGAGCCTGTTAACCGCAGACGCCAGAACTTGAACTCGGAACCGTCTGTGTTCAAAGCCTAGTTCTCAGGAGTGGGTCACACATGAATGCGTGTCTCATCACTTGATAACACTTTTAAAAAAAAACATGTTAACAGTATCTTTTAAAATACATTACATGCATATAATGGCAGCAACCCTCAGTTAAGACTCAGCTAGAAAACTGCAGATTCTATTTTTTCTGCTAGTTCAAGGGAAGTCGTTCCAGGATTGGACTGAGAGATTCCCCCCCCCCCCAACTTTAATAGCACTAAGACTCACTGGTTAAAACTCACAAGTCTTAGTGTTATCAAAGCTGATGGGGGGGGGGGCTTTCTGTAGGTCTTAACCTACATATTTTAATTGTTTTGTATCTGTATTATTTACCGTTCTCTAGCTTATAGATTTTAATTTCAACCTGTGTATATTTACATGTTCTCTATCGCTGTATATGCCCATTATTTCTGGTCTGTGACCGTAATAAATCGATTCATTCATCCAGGACTCAGAGGGTCTTCCAATGAAACTTCGGTGCATGACATGCAAAAGGAGATGCTTCATCTTACACACCGCTGACTTGTGACATTCATTGCCATAAAGTTAGAGATGGCTTTTAACTTTAAGCTTCTCTGGTTGAGATCCTGATTGCGGCTTTCCTGTGTCATATCTAGTTTGACTCTTCTACTCGTTGCTTTTAACCTGCAATTGTGTTACAGTCTGAAGTTTATTCTCACACCTGCCTTTTTCTTTCTCGTGAAGAAAATTTTTATTTCCTCGAGGGTGCGCTTGATGCCCTGCTCTGTGGGAACAGCTCTGACGCAGGGTGAGTGAGATCTGTCCCGACCGCGGATCCCTCTTTGACAGGGGTAGACAACCTAAGGCCCAGGGGCTGGATGCGGCCCAATTGCCTTCTCAATCCAGCCCGTGGACGACCCAGGAATCAGCATGTTTTTACATGAGTAGAAATTGTCCTTTTATTTATTATTCATCTATGGGTTATTTGTGGGGCCTGCCTAGTGTTTTTACATGAGTAGAATGTGTGCTTTTATTTAAAATGCATCTCTGGGTTATTTGTGGGGCATAGGAATTCGTTCATTCCCCTCTCCCCCCCAAAAATATAGTTCAGCCCACCACAAGGTCTGAGAGACAGTGGACTGGCCCACAGCTGAAAAAGCTTGCTGACCCCTGCTCTTTAATAATAATAATAATAATAATAAATTTTATTATTTAGAGTGGGAGTGGGGAGGAGATCTGTCTTCTAGTGACTCGACCATTTTAAATCAATGTGAAAACTGTGCTCATTTAAAGAATGGTGAGGTGGGGGGTGGAGTCCCTCAAACATGGCACCCTCAAGATGTCTTTGATCTCCTTGAGACAATTGGGCACGCTGTTTGGGACTGATTTAGAATCCTGCAACATCTAGAGGGTACCACATCGGCTAGCTGTCATGGAGCAAGCCCGTCGATAAATCAACACAGTTCAAAGTTGCAGTTAACTCTGGATGAGCACGATCTGGCGGAGTGTCAGGCCTAATGAACGCAGCCGCTCATTCCCTGTAGGTCTTATGGCATGAAACCAGTTGCTGAGACTAAAGGCCCCGCCTGCCCCTAAACCACTGTGCCTCTTGGGCTTGCCGATCAGAAGGTCAGCGGTTCAAATCCCTGCAATGGGGTGAGCTCCCGTCGCTCTGTCCCAGCTCCTGCCAATCTAGCAGTTCAAAAGCACGCCAGTTCAAGTAGATAAATAGGTACTGCTCCGGTGGGAAGGTAAACAGCATTTTCATGTGCTCTGGCTTCTGTGACGGTGTCCTATTGCGCCAGAAGGGGTTTAGTCATGCTGGCCTCACGACCCAGAAAGCTGTCGGTGGACAAACGCCGGCTCCCTCGGCCTGAAAGCGAGATGAGTGCCACAACCCCATAGTCGCCTTTGACTGGACTTAACCGCCCAGGGGTCCTTTACCTTTACCTTTTAGGTCTCCTGTTCTATGTCTAGCCCTGTTCTAATTCCAAGAGTCAATAGAACTGACAAGAGAAGAACCTGGTTACTGTAATTCTCTGCTGGGGGAAAGTGTTGGATGACGGGCTGCTATGCAATTCTTAAAGCTGGCAACTCTATATTGAGGCGGCGGGGGGGGGGGGAATGTGGAATGTGGTTATTTCATGCCTGGGTTCTGCATGGATTTAGTAGGAACTTGATGCTGCTCTTATGACCTCTCCTTGCTGACATCCTTCCCTCCCTCTTGTAGGCAATGCCCAGAAGGGTATCTCTGCATGAAAGCTGGCCGGAACCCAAACTACGGCTACACAAGCTATGATACCTTCAGCTGGGCCTTTCTCTCCCTGTTCCGTCTCATGACTCAAGACTACTGGGAGAACCTCTTTCAACTGGTAGGCCAAACTTACCGTATTTTTCGCGCCATAGGACGCACCGGCCCATAGGGCGCATCAAGTTTTTTTGGGGGGAAATAAAGGGGGGGGAAATTATTTCTCCCCCAGGCGCTTGTGGGGCCAGCAGCGGGGAGAAGCGCTCTTCTCCCCGCCGCCCGCCTTCAGATCAGGTCCGGGGACAGCGGGGATACGCGCTGCGCCTCCCCACTGTCCCCGGAGCTTGCGGGGCTGGCGGCGGGGTCTCCCCACCGTCAGCCTCCAAACCACTTCGGGAGACAGCGGGATGGCGGCGTTCCGCCTCCCTCTGTTCCCCGACCTTGTGGGGCTGGCGCTGGGGCTCTCCTGAAGCCTGGAGAGCGAGAGGGGTCGGTGCACACCGACCCTTCTCACTCTCCAGCCTTCAGCGAAAGCCTGCATTTGCCCCATAGGACGCACACACATTTCCCCTTCATTTTTGGAGGGGGGGAAGTGCGTCCTATAGGGCGAAAAATACGGTATGTTCTAAGAAAATGGGGACTTTGGGGCCGCATGTATGATCTAGTTAAGATTGGACCCTCAGGGTCTCTTCCAACTTTAAAGTTCTATGATTCTATATTCCGGAGAGCTTTGTTGTTCCATGGAAGCTCATTGGGGTTCCTTGGGGTTCACATGTAAATATTGGATGCAATTCTAAGCCATGGTTTACCAGGCACGGGCAAATTGTGTCTGCTTTGCTGCTAGCATGAACTGGGAGGAAACAAACCATGTTTCCTCATTTAGCATCATATCCAAACCAGGGATCATGGCTTGTTATGGTCCCAACGAACCATGATCTGTAGCCAAGGTTTGTTCTTGGTTTACTGGTTACAGTTCGCTAGATCCCTGGTCTGGATCTGAAGCTAGGCCAGAGATCATGGCTGTGGTTTACTTTGGTATGTGAACAAGGGCAGTAAGAAGATCACTAACAGCTGATAAACATTCCTGAAATAAACACCTTGCCCACCATGGCAGTCTTGTCTTTGCAATTTGGGTTTGCTGGAGAGTGTTGAGTGCATTCTGGGGGCACATCCTTAACTGAAGGGGGAAGCCCAATAGGCTTGACCTGCATTTTACACAAACTGTGTGTGCACTCTAATAAAACATTCCCCTTCACTATAATCCTCCACAGGGTTTCCTTGGATGACAGATTGATTGTGGGAAAAGTTCCTGGAGGTAGAGAAAGTTTGGAAGAATGTACCATGGGCAAACAATTTTCCACCTGGCAGGCGGCATGTGGGGAAATGGTTAAACCCAGTGGTGGTGTCAGGGCAAGACTTTGAGTTAAACGTCCGGGGCTGAATTATCAGAATGAACGGCAACGTCTCCAATCGCAGCAGGACTCGCTTGCCACATTTCAAAACAAAGTGGAGTAATATATTACCTCTAAAGAGGAAATCAGTAAAAGGAGCGTCTCCACCCCCATCATTCAGCCCAGACATTGAGGTCTAGCTCTGAGGGCCTTCTGGCAGTTCCCTCATTGCAAGAAGTGAGGTTATAGGGAACCAGGCAGAGGGCCGCCTTGGTTCTGGCACCTGCCCTGTGGAATGCCCTCCCATCAGATGTCAAGGAAATAAACAACTATCTGACTTTTAGAAGACATCTGAAGGCAGCCCTGTTTAGGGAAGTTTTTAATGTTTGATGTTTTATCGTCTTTTTAATATTCTGTTGGGAGCCGCCCAGAGTGGCTGGGGAAACCCAGCCAGATGGGCAGGGTATAAAAAAATTAATTAATAATAATAATAATTTATTATTTATACCCTGCCCATCTGGCTGGGCTTCCCCAGCCACTCTGGGCAGCCTCCAACAAAATATTAAAATACAGTTGTTGTTGTTGTTACTGGTTAAATCCATCACACCACCAACACCATGGCCCTGACCTGAATCTTGGGCTGCTTTTTACAGAAATGTAAGCAGGCAAGAGATCCAGTGACAGCCTCGTCCAGTTTAGTCTCCAGTCCCAGAATGATATTTTCAAATGCTAAGGAAACATGTGAAGTAGCAACACGCAGAGGTGCCCTTGAGCATGCACAGAAAGCAAAAGCCTGTATCTGAAGGTAGAGATGAGGGGTCCTTCAGTAGAAATGGTGACAGGAGGCTCTTCCTCTTCCCCATAGACCTTGCGAGCGGCTGGGAAAACGTACATGATCTTTTTCGTCCTGATCATATTCTTGGGATCCTTCTACCTCATCAACCTGATCCTGGCTGTGGTAGCGATGGCTTATGCCGAGCAGAACGATGCAACTCTGCTGGAGGAGCAGGAGAAAGAGGCAGAGTTCCAGCAGATGGTGGAGCAGCTGAAAAAACACCAGGAGGAGCAACAAAGGCTGGTTGGTGGCTTTTTGATGGTATTCCTTTACTCTGCCTCGCTCAGTTCCGAAAGCTCTGAGTGCGCCAATACTGCTCTGCATTTTCCCTTTCTCAGGTGATTCAGGCGATGTAGAAATAAGATTGGGGTTTGGCTTTTGCTGCCCAACTCCCCAAGGGACTAAGTCATGGGTAGGCAACCTAAGGCCGGGGGGCCGGATCCGGCCCAATTGCCTTCTAAATCTGGCTCGCAGACTGTCCTGGAATCAGCATGTTTTTACATGAGTAGAATGTGTCCTTTTATTTAAAATGCATCTCTGGGTTATTTGTGGGGCATAGGAATTCGTTCATTTCCCCCCCCCCCAAAAAAATATAGTTCTGCCCCTCCCCCAAGGTCTGAGGGACAGTGGACCGGCCCCCGCTGAAAAAAGTTTGCAGACCTCTGGACTAAGTCCATCACTGGTCAGAGATGGATGGATGGAAGCAGGATCCAGAGAAAGCAAGGCAGAACTTTATTTTTCTGTTGGTATAAGAATTCCCCCCCCCCTTCCTTGCCAGGAGGTAAGAGAGACCCAGAACAAAAGTGTGCAAGACCCTTTAAAGACTATTGAAATTGCCCACCCCTTAGCCAAGGAACACCTACAAAGTATCCAGGTGCTTTTATGAAGCAGATTTGCAAGTGAAAAGACAATGGGAATTTCCACCCTCCCTTCCCCACAGGTGGGCGGGGTTTGTGGCACCAAGCGGGGGTGTGTGTGTGTGCCTCCCACCTGCTTGGGCTGGCCTTTGACCCGCCCTCGGCCAGGGAGGACAATGGACGGCGGATGGGGGGTGGGGCTAAGGCCAAAGAAAAGAGGCTGACCCCTTTGTCCAAGCCTCACGTGGTTTTCTTCCTTCTAGGCTTCCCATTTCCTCCCTTCCTCCTACTGCAGAAGACTATTTGAGGTCATTTTGGGAGAGTCAAAATGGCCTCAGGATTGTTCTGGTTGTTGTTTCTGTCGTAGAGTGCACCCTAATTTTTTACAACACAGGGCAACCCGTGATAGGGTTCATTTCTTTTTGTACAAGAGAATGGGCTCATCTGCACTTCAACTTGGTCTGTGTTTTATTCTGTTTGTCGTCAGCCCCCTCCATATCTCTTATCAGGGGGCTCAGCACACACCCCCTATTTTGAGGGGGCAGAGGAGGCCAAGCGAGGTTGCACTGGCCTGTACAACAACATTGCCTGACCGGGGGGGGGGGTCAGGCAGTTCCTGGAAATATTTTTTGCTCTATAAGACTCACTTTTTCCCTCCTAAAAAGTAAGGGGGAAAGTGTGGGCGTCTTATGGAGTGAATGCAGGCTGCGCAGCCAGAACAGCAAGAGGGATTGCTGCTTTCACTGCACAGCGATCCCTCTTGCAGTTCTGGCTTCTGAGATTCAGAATCCCCCCCCCCCCGTTTTCCTCCTCCAAAAACTAGGTGCGTCTTATGGTCTGGTGCATCTTATAGAGCGAAAAATACGGTGCAGTGGTGCCTCGCAAGACGAAAAGAATCCGTTCTGTGATTCTCTTCATCTAGCGGTTTTTTCGTCTTGCGAAGCAAGCCCATTGAAAGATTAGCGGATTAGTGCTTTTAGCGCTTTTAGCAGCTTTTAGCGTCTTATCAGCTTATCGGATCAGCTGATAAGCGGCTTAGCAGCTTAGAAAAAGGGGGGGAAAGGGGGAAAAAACCGCAGGAACTCGCAAGACATTTTCGTCTTGCGAAGCAAGCCCATAGGAGATTCATTTTGCGAAGCACCTCCAAAACGGAAAACTCTTTCATCTAGCGAGTTTTCCGTCTTGCGAGGCATTCGTCTTGCGGGGCACCACTGTACATCTCAGGTGTCAAAGGCCAAGTTAAAAAGGTCCTTTGGGGGGATAATTTCAGGGAACTTGTGCAAGTTGGCTAAAATCCCTCTGCCTGCCTGCTGCTAGGAATTGAATTGGGAGTTGCTTTATTTGCTTCCCCCCAAAAAAAAGAAACTCCGAACATAATGTTGAACATGCTAGAATATCTTCTTTTTCCAGCTGGCTTTTGCCAGCTAGTATTAAGAAGGCATGGGCGATTCTCAATGACAGTGGAGAGTATCTTGTTTGAGTGGATTTTGTTTCTTTTGTCGGTTTCTTTGTTTGGTTGACTTGCTTGGTTCAAAGAGAATGAAGCATCAGGAGACGATTCTATTTGCAGAGGGCTTGGTTTGCTTGTTTGTCCTTTAACCATTTTAGTTGTACATCCTTCCAAGCCGTCAGCGCAGGGTGGAGTAACAGAAGTTCAGCTGCCGCTGCCGGGGAGCCTGCAGCAGGATGCTATGAGCCAGCAGTTTGCCAGTCCATTCCTGAGCTGTGACGCAGCCCCCTAGCCTCCTTGTTTACTGACAGCATAAATATATCTTGCCGTCAGCAAGACTTGCCTCTCGCTTCCTGGAGCTGCTTAAAACCAAACAGATATAGAAAGTCTACTTCTTTCCGTCAGTCCCGAGCAAATGAAACACTTGGAGTGGAAAAGCCGTAGGGGAGAAAACTGCACCCTGAAAAAGCACATAATGCCAGGGATTTTTTTACACTGCTGGTGGTGTGGTTTGATCGGAGTGTATGCTTCATGGTGGCAGAGTGGGCACAGCAGCAGAAGATGGGGAAGCAGTGACTTTTCTGCACTCCATTGAATCCCTCTAAATTGGGCATAACTTCCTGCCAACTTTGGGGGGGGGGGTGCGATTGGATACAGTTTAAAAGGCCTGTATAGTTAAAGCTATGGTTTTCCCAGTAGCGATGTATGGAAGTGAGAGCTGGACCATAAAGAAGGGTGATCGCCAAAGAATGGATGCTTTTGAATTATGGTGCTGGAGGAGACTCTTGAAAGTCCCATGGACTGCAAGAAGATCAAACCCATCCATTCTTAAGGAAATCAGCCCTGAGTGCTCACTGGAAGGACAGATCCTGAAGCTGAGGCTCTAGTACTTTGGCCACCTCATGAGAAGAGAAGACTCCCTGGAAAAGACCCTGATGTTGGGAAAGATGGAGGGCACAAGGAGAAGGGGACGACAGAGGACGAGAGGGTTGGACAGTGTTCTCGAAGCTACCAGCATGAATTTGACCAAACTGCGGGAGGCAGTGGAAGACAGAAGTGCCTGGCGTGCTCTGGTCCATGGGGTCATGAAGGGTCGGACACGACTAAACGATTAAACAACGTGTGCCATTGGGGTCTGATGGGGGTATACTATATGGCATATAGTGACTCCTCCCAGTTGTGCCCTTGTCTCTGCCCTGTTTCGGTTCTCCTGCCTGTGGAGTTGCACAGCGCAGCTGATTCACTGGGATGGACTTCTGCTGGTGCCTTTGCGGCGTTGCAGATCTCCAGTGGCAGAGGCATATCTTAAGATGCACAAGTGTAGTACAGCAGCAGGGGTGCCAGGTATAAGGAGCGCAAGGGGCTCCAGCCTCCCCCCATATTGAGGGGGTCGTCATCCTCTGCTGCCGTGTGTCTTCCACATGCCCCAGCCTCCACCCACCAGCCTGGAAGCCCAGGAGCCAGGCAGTGGCTGGGACGAGCGAGGGCGATCTTTGCCTTTCTTATTCCCAGCCTCTGTCCAGGAGCCTAGGAGTTGGAGGGCGGCTGGGGCGAGCAAGCGTGAAGATCGCCCTCTGTGCTTCCCAGGCAGTGTCATGTGACCTGTCATGTGACCGCACCTGCTCGATGTGGGGGGCACGTCAGCGCCCCTGTGCTGCAAGGCTTTTGCACTCATCTTAGGCTATTACGTTCTACAGGACTTTGAAACAAAATCTTATACAGTGGTAAAGGTAAAGAGACCCCTGACCATTAGGTCCAGTCGTGGCCGACTCTGGGGTTGCGGCGCTTATCTCGCTTTATTGGCCAAGGCGTACAGCTTCCGGGTCATGTGGCCAGCATGACTAAGACGCTTCTGGCGAACCAGAGCAGCGCACGGAAACGCCGTTTACCTTCCCGCCGGAGCGGTACCTATTTATCTACTTGCACTTTGACGTGCTTTCAAACTGCTAGGTGGGCAGGAGCAGGGACCAAGCAACGGGAGCTCACCCCATCGCGGGGATTCGAACCACCGGCCTTCTGATCAGCAAGCCCTAGGCTCTGTGGTTTAACCCACAGTGCCACCTGCTTCCCTTTACAGTGGTACCTCGGGTTAAGTAATTAATTCGTTCCGAAGGTCCATTCTTAAACTGAAACTGTTCTTAACCTGAATCACCACTTTAGCTAATGGGGCCTCCTGCTACTGCTGCGCTGCCGGAGCACAATTTCTGTTCTCATCCTGAAGCAAAGTTCTTAACCCGAGGTACTATTTCTGGGTTAGCGGAGTCTGTAACCTGAAGCGTATGTAACCTGAAGTATATGTAACCTGAGGTACCACTGTAAAACATATTTAAGGTTAAAATGGAATGAGCCCATGCAACACAGACAGTGGTCTCTCTTTCAGAACACCTTCAACACTCAGAACAAAGTATACAGTGGTACCTTGGTTCTCAAACTTAATCTGTTCCGGGAGTCCGTTTGACTCCCGAAACCGTTCGGAAACAAGACGTGGCTTCCAATTGGCTGCAGGAACTTCCTGCACTCAATCGGAAACTGCGTCGTTCGGCTTCTGAAAAATGTTTGCAAACTGGAACACTCACTTCTGGGTTTGCGGCGTTCGGGAGCCAAAGCGTCTGAGTACCAAGGCGTTGGAGAACCAAGTTACGACTGTGATTTGCCTTCAGCCTGACCTACCTGCTATGCCCTTCTCATATGTGAGCTTTTCCTTCAGCCCCTGATGAATGCCAGCCACATCAGCCCATGGTGAAATTATTGTGTTCCTGCTTCTACTCAGGGCCAGCATGGATTCTCTTTGGCAGCTCATCAAAAAGATGGTGCATGTTTTTTTTTTTTTTGCATTAAATTTTTTATTAGATTTTCATAACTTCCACCAATTACCGTATTTTGCGCCCCATAGGACGCTCCGGCCCATGGGACGCACCTAGTTTTTTTGGGGGGAAATAAAGAAAAAAACTTTTATTTCCCTCCCCCCCCCCAGGTGCGGGCCTGGAAGAACCAGGTCGGGGAACAGTGGGAAGGCACGCTCTGCCTCCCCGCTGTCCCCCGAGCTTGTGGGGCTGGCGATGGGCAGAGCTGTGCTGATCCCGGGATGGCAGGCAGCTTTGTGCCGCCATCCGGAGCGGGGCGGGACTTAGCGCCCCGCTCCGGATGGCGGCGCAGAGCTGCGCTGGTCCCAGGACTGCAGGCAGCTCTGCTCGGCCACCGGGAGCGGGGCGGAGCTTCGCCCCCCGGCTCCTGGTGGCCGCGCAAAGCTGCGCTGATCCCGGGACTGCAGGCAGCTCTGCGCAACCCTCAGAGCCGGTCTCCCGAGGGTTGCACAGAGCTTCCTGAAGCCTGGAGAGCGAGAGGGGTCGGCACGCACCGACCCCTCTCGCTCTCCAGGCTTCAGCGAAAGCCGGCATTCGCCCCATAAGACGCAGGCACATTTCCCCTTCATTTTTGGAGGGGGAAAAGTGCGTCTTATGGGGCGAAAAATACGGTAGTTTCAAATTTGTTATACCTTTCGCTTATGATTTGATTTCCCACCTTTCCTTCCATGTTGTTTTTTATATCCCTTCCTTTTACATATTACATGATGCCACATATATCAACAAACGCTCATTCCTCTATTATATCTCATATGATGACCAATACCTGGCAGCTTCGGTGGACAAATATTTTGGTTTCTGTTTCTTATTTTTCCACTTTCCAATTCTCCAAAATTCTCTACATTTCCATATCAGTTTGTGATTTTTTTTTTTTTTGAAAAAAGCCCTCATGAAAATTCATTCACATTTTAATGTGAATTCTCCTAATATAACATTTTCGCTTGCAATATTGCCTAATAGGCACATTTTGCATATTATCGTCATGAATATATGCACTTTTATGCAGATTAAAGTAGTATAATCATTTCTGTGAGGTGATTTTGTTTGTGTTTCCCCCAGGCAATTTCCCTGTGAAAACCTGCTCTTTACTGCTGAATCGGAGCAATGGCAATCCACATAAAATTGCTGTTTGTTCTGATTCTGGGCTTATCTACGCTTGTCTTTCCTCCACTTTTTCCAGGCACAGTCTACAATTTAAAGCTCTGTGGCCAAGCACCCCCCCCTTTCCCCTTCAGAGCTTCTCCCGCGATAACCTGCTCTTTAAAGCTACTGTATTTTTCGCTCTATAGGACGCACTTTTCCCCCTCCAAAAATTGAGGGGAAATGTGTGTGCGTCCTATGGAGCGAATGCAGGCCCCTTGGCTTCAGCAATAGCAACGCCAAGCCTCCGAAGGGCAGAGGGAGCGCTCCCTCCGTGCTCCAAAGGCTTCGCCTTGCTTTTGCTGAAGCTTGAAGAGCGAGAGGCGTCGGTGCGCAGCAACCCCTCTCTCCAGTCTTCAGGGATAGCTACGCGCAGCCCCTCCGGCAGGGAGAGACTGCACGTGGCTATGGCTTCTTTAGCCCCGCGCAGCCTCTCCCGGCAGGAAGAGGTTGCGTGGAGCTAAAGAGGAAGCCAAAACAGCCAGCGCGATCCATCCCGCTGGCTGCCTTGGCTTGTGACATAGCCGTGCGCAACCCCTCCAGCAGGGAGAGTTTGCACACAGCCTGTATGCTGCTCTTAGGGGCTGGGGGGGGAATAAGATTTTTTTTCTTTATTTGCTCCCCTAAAAACTAGGTGCGCCCTATGGTCCGGGGCGCCCTATGGAGCGAAAAATACGGTAAATCAGAGCAAACATCAAACCCCCAAACTGACATTTGCTCCGATTCAGCTTTAAAGAGCAGGTTTTCACGGAGAAAGCTCAAGGCAACCCCCCCCCACTTGAACACGGAACCTTAAAATCAGGGACAGCCTTTGCCCAGAAAGTGCAGGGGGAAAGTCAGTTGGATGAGCACTTAGGGGAGTAAAAGTTTCGAAGGATGTTTCAGTTTGCTTATCGTATCGGAAAGAGCAAAGTTTGTAGCTTTGCCTTTAAATGCAAGCTGAATCAAACTTCACTCTCAACCCCAGTCATATCACATCCATTTGCTGTTTTTTTGATCCCTGTGTCCTGCGCTAGCTGCTCTTCTGGCCTTGAATGTCCTCGTCTCTTTTTTTGTTTTTTTAAAAGCATCTACAAGAGAAGGCATTTCAGGCATCTCAGAGTTTGTAACAGGCTCCTGCGCTGCCAGCTGCTTCCGCCCACTTGACCCCGAGCCACCCATACAAATCTAATTTTCGGGTTGTGCAAACATGCAGTTGTCCATGTGTGTGTGTGTGTAGAATGGTGTCGCGTATTGTGGCCTTGTGCTTCTAATCTAAACATTCGGAAGTGGATTTTCTATTTCCAGACAGCGAATATCTTCTCGGGAAGGGGACTTGGCTTGAGACGAACGCCATATATAGTTCAAGTCTTAACAGGACTCTGGGCTGATTTCAATACCTACGGGGTCCGTCCCCTTTTTTGATGGAAAGGTATAATTTGTGAAATAAAACGAGGGAATTAAACAATGACGGGAAAACTGTGTGGATCTGGGGATAAGTAAATGGTCAATTTTGGTTTCTCTCGGTTTCTTATTTTCCGTTTCATCACAATTCTACATCAATTTGTGATTTTTTTTAATAAAAAAAGGCCTCATGAGAACACACCTGTATTTTCTTTGAACGTGCATCCATTTCTCTGCAGTTTCACCCAACATGGGCATTTTTTGCTGAAAAACTGCAATGCAAAATTGAAACAATGGCTAGTATTGATAGCTGCCTGGGTTTCCGTTCATGTATTGTTTTGGAATGTGCCAGTTATGTAGATAGGTTTTGGCTTTGGACGCAAACTGATTTGAATTTATCCCTCATCTCTATGTGAATCACACAGAAAGACTCCTGAAACAAGATAATAAGCACCCCCCATCCTTTTCCAGATCTTTCCTGACAAATCGATGTGGGTTTTCCTTGTTCTAACATTCAGTGACCAGGGATGAGGCCTTCAGTTCCCCCTTCGTAAAGCAGAATAAAAATAGGGGAGGAGGGGAAATAGTCTGCCAGAATATTTATACTTTAAATCTTTTCTGCACAAGCAAGTAAATTCTACTTACAGCATTAACAGATGCCATTCAACTATGATTACGCAGACCTTCCAAGTGCCCCTATTTTCCAGGGACAGTCCCTTATTTAGAGAAGCCATCCCGGTTTCTCATTTGATCCTGGAATGTTCCTCTTTTCCTCAGGACGTCCCTATTTCCATTGGAGAAATACTGGAGGGTATGGAGTTATCCGACCCACAAGCCATCTGAAGGCAGCCCTGTATAGGGAAGAGGTTTTTTTATGTTTAATGTTTTTATAAGTGTTGGAAGCCATGCAGAGTGGCTGCAGCAACCTAGGCAGATGGGTGTGATATCATTAATCTAAGAAGAAGAAGAAGAAGAAGAAGAAGAAGAAACATTTCCGAGCACAATTGAAAGTGTTGGTGCTGAGCTTTAAAGCCCTAAATGGCCATGGTCCAGTGTACCTGAAGGAGCGTCTCCACCCCCATTGTTCTGCCCGGACGCTGAGGTCCAGCGCCAAGGGCCTTCTGGCGGTTCCCTCCCTGCGAGAAGTGAGGTTACAGGGAACCAGGCAGAGGGCCTTCTCGGTAGTGGCACCCACCCTGTGGAACGCCCTCCCGTCAGATGTCAAGGAGATAAACAACTACCAGACTTTTAGAAGACATCTGAAGGCAGTCCTGTCTAGTGAAGTTTTTAATGTTTGATGCTTTATCGTATTTTTAATATTCTGTTGGGAGCCGCCCGGAGTGGTTGGGGAAACCCAGCCAGATGGGCGGGGTAGAAATAATAAATTATTATTATTATTATTATTATTATTATTATTATTATTATTATTACAATGAGCGCTTTAATGTAGGTCACTGTTATTGTCCCCCGCTTGTAAGGTACAGAAATAATATTCCCGACCTACAACACTTTAATAATAAAGAAGATTATGCATCAGTTACAATTGGCCAAGGCATGAAATAGCACCCAGTTATGGAATGTGGCTCACAGCTGGAGAA
Organism: Podarcis vaucheri; assembly: GCF_965113315.1. NCBI lineage: Eukaryota > Metazoa > Chordata > Lepidosauria > Squamata > Lacertidae > Podarcis > Podarcis vaucheri. Next base: position 44,311,881 of record NC_138751.1, on the reverse strand, counting down.
TCATTACCATCTAAATATATATGTATAGATCTTTATTTATTATTTACATTTCTGTTCCACTTTTTCTCTGAGATAGAACTGGTTCTCCCTACCCCTCAGTTTTGTTCTCACAGGTAACTCTATGAGGTAGGAGGGAGGGAAAGCAACCCTGTGTGTCTTGGCTGAATGAGTTGAACCTGGATCTCTCGATACAATCATCTTTATTGTCATTGTCCCATACAGAACAACAAAATTGAAAAAATCTACATCAGACATTCAAAAACCAACAAGCCAGGTTAGCCCCCTAAAAACTCTGATACCCCATAATTAAATACAATATACTCCCATAGAAACTACCTTACATTGCATTTAAAACCAAAATCGAATCTGGATAGAAACTGTTTCTCAGGCGGCTAGTCCTAGTCTTTATAACCCTGTACCTTCTTCCAGAAGGCAGAAGCTGAAGGAGATCATTTCCGGGGTGCGCACTGTGCTGCGCTATCTCTGCAGCTTTCCTATGGCACCTGGAAGCATAGATTTGATTCAAGGTGGGAAGAGTGCACCCACTCTTAGTTCAACATAACTGAGCCCAGTCTGTGCTGGGTACCTCCAGTAAATCATTATATATACAGTGGTGCCCCGCAAGACGAATGCCTCGCAAGACGGAAAACTCGCTAGACGAAAGAGTTTTCTGTTTTGGAGGTGCTTCGCAAAACGAATTTCCTATGGGCTTGCTTCGCAAGACGACAATGTCTTGCGAGTTCCTGCTGGTTTTTTTTCCTCCCCCCCTTTTTCTAAGCCGCTAAGCCGCTTATCAGCTGATCCGATCAGCAGATAAGCCGCTAAAAGCCGCTAATAGCGCTAATCCGCTAATCCGTCAATGGGCTTGCTTCGCAAGATGAAAAAACTGCTAGACGAAGAGAATCACAGAACGGATTCTTTTCATCTTGTGAGGCACCACTGTATATATGGCAATACTCTTCACCCAGATCTCTGGTTTCTTCACAGCTTCAAGAGCAAGCAGCAAACAGCAGTTCCGCAGAGAGCGTTATTGTGGAGAAGAAGAAGACGGGGGAATCCGATCAAGAGGCACCTAGTGATCAAGATGGGCCAAAAGACTGCAACGGCCGCGTCATCCCACGCTTGGTGCTGGACCGCTCAGCTACAATAGACGAGGTGTGTCGCCTGCACAAGAGGAATAGAAGGGCCCTTGTACAAGGGCAAAGAGACGAGGGCATTCCCCGTCCTTCCTAATGCTCCCTGGAAAGGCCTGGAGGGTGGCAACACAAGAACAGGCCTTTTCTGCAATGGATCCCCGTTTGTGGGGTGCTCTCCCACCAACAGTTCACCTGGCACCTTCATTATGTACGGATTTTTCGCTGCATAAGACACACTTTTTTCCTCCTAAAAAGTAAGGGGAAATGTCTGTGCGTGTTATGAAGCGAATGCTGCGCGGAGGAGGGACGGATGGGAGCCAGGGCTCCCGTGCTTCCCTTCTCCGCAGCTCGCTTTAAAGCAGCAAAGTGGGACAGGAGCCGCTTACACGGGTGTAAAGCAAGGACAGCGGGAGCCATGTAATCCCTCTGCCCCCACCCTCAACTGCCGCATTGGGATGGGAGGGCGTGTGCGCGCATGGGCGACGTCCCCACAGGCGACGTGCCGCCACGCAAAGACCCTCCCTCTGCCACTGGTCTTGCCGGGACAGTAGTGCCTTCCTTTGCACAAGTATGAAATTTGAAGGGTGGCTGTGATTTGGTCCTTGTGTTGTGTACGAAGGTGTGAATTACAGTGGTGCCCCGCAAGACGAATGCCTCGCAAGACGGAAAACTCGCTAGACGAAAGAGTTTTCCGTTTTGGAGGTGGTTCGCAAAACGAATCTCCTATGGGCTTGCTTCGCAAGACGACAATGTCTTGCGAGTTCCTGCGGGTTTTTTCCCCTCCCCCCTTTTTCTAAGCTGCTAAGCCGCTTATCAGCTGATCTGATAAGCCGCTAAAAGCCGCAAATAGCAGCTAAAAGCGCTAATCCGCTAATCCATCAATGGGCTTGCTTCGCAAGACAAAAAACCGCTAGACGAAGAGAATCACAAAACGGATTATTTTCGTCTTGCGAGGCACCACTGTAGGTAGGTTTGACTTTAAATGGGAATTGAATCAGATTCCTCCCTCATTCCTCCCTCATATGAAAGCCCCCAGAGCTCTCTGCAATGAACAAAATGGAAGGAAGTCCCACTTCTGTTGGCTTTATTAAATTAATTGTGTAGGGCCAAACCATACAATCCTTAGACCTAAGGGACTCAATGTGGGAAGCTCATATATTTTCATTGCCTGCCCCCCTTACTAGGGGATAAAGTCTCTCTTCGTTTGTTAATGACAATTAATGCCACTGTTGACTGCTGTTCACTTTACATGGTTGAAATATTATTCTGATATACCGGTAGTTTATTAAATATTTAGTACAACATTTGATTCAGAATATTTTTTCCCTTGTTTTCCTCCTCTAAAAACTAGGTGCACCTTTTGGTCAGGTGAGTCTTATGGAGCGAAAAATACGGTATTTTGGGTACCAGATGGAAACGTTCCTCTTCAACTTGGTCTTTGGCTTACTGATATTCTACAGGCTTTTAAATGTGTTTTTGGGAGGGGGGTTATTGTTTCGTTGTTTTTGTTTGAACTATTCACCGTATTTTTCGCTCTATAGGACGCACCGGACCATAGGAGGGAAAAAAAATTATCCCCCTCTCTAGGCAGCGCCCCTTCAGCGAAGCAGTAGGAGAAACGGAGCCCCTTCCATTTCTCCTCCCGCTTCGCTGAAGGGGCGCTGTGCAGAGAGGGAAAACTGTGCAGCGCCTCTCCAGCGAAGCGAAAACTGGAGAGCAAGATGGATTGGTGTGCACTGACCCCTCTTGCTCTCCAGGCTTCAAGTAGCTATCTGCAAGCCTTCAGAGCACGGCAGGAACTCCTGCTGCGCTACGAAGGCTTGCGGATAGCTGCCTGAAGCCCCCGGAGAGCAGCGGGAGTTCCTGCTGCGCTCCGGGGGCTTCAGGCGGCTTCAGCGAAAGCAAAGCGATGCCTCCGGAGCACGGGGGGAGCTCTCCCTCTGCGCTTCGGAGGCTTCGCATTGCTGTCGCTGAAGCCAAGGAGCCTGCATTCGCTCCATGAGACACACACACATTTCTCCTTAATTTTTGGAGGGGGGAAAGTGTGTCTTATAGAGCAAAAAATACAGCATTTGTGCTTTTACCTTGTATTTTTTATCTCGTGAACCTCCCTGAGAGCTTCTGGTGAAGGGCAATTATCATCATCATCATTATTAACAGCAGCAGCAGCAATATTGAGGAGCTTGGGGGTGGGTGGGAATGAATTACAAGTTGAATGTGAAAGGAGAATGGGAGAAGAAATTACAGGAGATGGGTGGAAAAACTTTGAGAGGCATTTGGAGGTGGGAAGGGAAAATGTGAAAGAAAAATGCCTCCGGATGAGCACATTCTGCCCAAAAATGCGGGTGCTGCGCCATGATACGTCCAAAGTAAATGTGTGTACCTAGCTTGAGAAAAACTGTGCTATGGAACTCCTTGCCACAAGGCAAACATGTGACAAGGAATTTAGCAGTTTCCAAAAATAGGTTAGATATCCGTAGAAAGCGATCCCAGTAATCGCCCATTGATTTTGCCAAGCTCTGACACTGCGTTCCACCAATTTTTTGAGTGGCTTGTGGCCCTCCATCATTTTCATCTGTCGCAAGTGGGACCTGGAGGCAGAAGGTGTGAGATACCCTGCGCTAAATCATCCTTGTTTCCCTGTTGCAGTCAGATACAGCGGAGGAGCACGAGAAGTCTGACCACAACCACCTCCAAGTAGGAAACCAAGAAGGGACAGGCATGAATAAACGAGCAGAAAGTGCACTCAGCATAGTCTCCAACACACTGGAAGGTAAATTCCGCTGTGACTTTGGGTAGAGCTGGATTGTTTCTGGCATTAGGAAAAACAACGACAAAGATCATTGCATATTATAATGATCATTTTTATCATTACCGCATTTTTCGCCCTATAGGACGCACTTTTCCCCCTCCAAAAATGAAGGGGAAATCTGGGTGCGTCCTATGGGGCGAATGTAGGCTTTTGCTGAAGCTTGGAGAGCGAGAGGGGTCGGTGCGCACTGACCCCTCTCACCCTCCAGGCTTCAGGAACACATCCGCAGCCTAGGCAGCCCTGTGGGAGGTCCCGCAGGGATGTCTAGGCTGCGGGTAGCAGCCTGGCGCGAGGGGCGCCCTGAAGCAGAGCGCCCCCCGCGCCGGGCAGACATCCGCAGCGTGGGGAGCCTTGCAGGAGTTCCCCGCAGGGCTCCCCACGCTGCGGATAGCAGCCTGCCGCCCGGCGGGCGGGGTGCCCTGAAGCAGAGCGCCCCTCGCGCCAGGCAGACATCGGCCAGCCCCACAAGCTCGGGGGGCAGCAGGGAGGCGCAGCGCCGCCATCCCGCTGTTCCTCGACCTGGTTCGGTTTCCCCGACCTGCTTTTGGGGGGGAAATAAAGAGGGGGAATTACCTTTATTTCCCCCCAAAAAAACTAGGTGCGTCCTATGGGACGAAAAATACGGTATATCATTTTTAGTATTGTGAATTGTTGTGAACTAAGGAAGAACAGGGATTGCATAAGCCGTTAAATAAATACAAATTGCCGTATTTTTCCATGTATAAGACTAGGTTTTTTCCCCTAAAAAATAAAGTCAAAAGTTTGGGGGTGTCTTATACACGGATACATCTCCTCCCATTTTCTTAAATTCCTTGCTGATTTTTTGCTTTCAGAACTGGAAGAGGCGCACCAGAAATGTCCGCCGTGGTGGTACAAGTTTGCCCATGCGGTCCTCGTGTGGAATTGCTGCCCACTCTGGGTGAAGATGAAGAACATAATCAAGCTCATTGTCATGGACCCTTTTGTTGATCTGGGGATCACCATCTGCATTGTCCTCAACACCGTCTTCATGGCCATGGAACACTACCCCATGACAGACGCATTCAACGATGTTTTGAATGTGGGGAACCTGGTAGGAGAACCACAAGCCCTCTGTGTTTTTGATAGATAGATAGATAGATAGATAGATAGATAGATAGATAGATAGATTTATTAAGTTTTCTGTTTTACAATTTAAAATACTCAATTTACATCCTTAAGACATCAGTGACTTCCCTCCTGCTCCTCTTTCCATGGTTCATTTTACATATCATAAATCCCTGCGTATTTTACAAAAACTATACCATTCAGTATTCCATTATCGCATCCATCAAAACTTGTTTACACTGTCGAATTTATCTTAATGCTGCCAGTGTTTTCAACTGTACACAATTATTTTCCCATATATTCCGTAAACATTTTCCACTCTAGGGCTTGCTGATCAGAAGGTCGGCGGTTCGAATCCCCGCGATGGGGTGAGCTCCGTTGCTCGGTCCCTGCTCCTGCCAACCTAGCAGTTCAAAAGCACGCCAGTGCAAGTAGATAAATAGGTACCGCTCCGGCAGGAAGGTAAACGGCATTTCCGTGCACTCTGGTTTCCATCACGGTGTCCCATTGCGCCAGAAGTGGTTTAGTCCTGCTGGCCACATGACCCGGAAAGCTATCTGTGGACAAACATCAATATATAGGTACCGTTCCGACGGGTAGGTAAACGGCATTTCCGTGCGCTGCTCTGGTTCGCCAGAAGCAGCTTAGTCATGCTGTCCACATGACCCGGAAGCTGTACGCCGGCTCCCTTGGCCAATAAAGCGAGATGAGCACCGCAACCCCAGAGTCGTCTGCGACTATCTGTCAGGGGTCCCTTTACCTTTACCTTTATACTTTTAAACATTTTTTTCAATTCATTATGGAACATTTCCCAATCACAAGCCCTCTGTTCTTCATTCTGTGACTTGATGCCAGCTAGCTTCAGTAGATGACCCTTATGCGCTGTGGCTTGACAGAGAGACAGAGTCCAAATGAGGGTCGTTGCTGCCCTACTCATAATTTGACAACTTAAATCATATCGTTTTTGCCCAGCAATTATTCCCCCTAAAGCTCAACAAATCCAACTTTTTTCAGTCCACAAAGTTTTAATCGGGCTGAGCTAAAGGTGCCACTCTGTACCATTTCTGGGTAATTAAATGAAGGGGGCATTTTACAGGGGGAGGCCTGTTCTGCCCCCTCACCAAAGCCCAATAAGTAATGCAACAAGATGACAGTGTTTCTGTTACGGTGGCCGTCAAATGTCCTCTCTCAATTCATTGAAATCAGCTGCTGAATTTTGGAGCCCACTCCCTCCTGGCTCAACTTTGAACTGAAACTTCCTTGTTGAGAACCATCATCTGTCTGTTTTATCCCCAGTATAAAGAGTAAAATAAATATTGAAACATTCAATATGTTAACACGGGGGTAGGTAGCCTATGGACCTCCAAATATTTGTTGGACTACAATTCCCATCATCCCTGACCATTGGCAATGTTGGCTGGGTTTAATAGAATCTGGTGGGCAGCAGGCTCCCATCCCTGCATTAACAGCACAGTTCTACTCAGAAGTAAGTCCCACTGAGTTCCCACTGAGTTCTTAACTGCCAGGTGGTAACTTCAGACTAGTTAATATTTAGGGGCTTCCTGTTTTGCACTAAAATCCTCTGATAACTCTTGGCATACAATCCCCCACTGTGTTTCTAGAGCTGGGCCTGCAGCCAGCTTCTAACAGCTCGTAGGAAACACAGTGGGCATGTTTTGTCCTATTAATCCCCTTGTATTTCCTTGACGAAACCCAACCCCAGGCAAGCGTGCTGGTTTCTGGGGCATTTGCCAGGCCCCAGATAGGCTGCCAAGTTATTAATGCTCTGCCAACACTGGAAGGTAGAATCCAGACACAATAATCTTGATATTATTAACGCAGTGCCATTGATGCACATGACAGGTCATCGGGTAGCGCAAGCAAAAGCCAGGTCCCTAATATGAGTGTTAAAAAAGACAACAATCAACAGAAGGAGAAAGGAAGAAAGACTTAGGTAAGGAGGTTGAGGGCTCATTCACACCTAGACAGCATGGGTCCAAGCTATTTTCCGCTCGTCCCGTGAGCTTTTGCCCTTCCCCTCCCACGTTCCCCTGGAAAAACCTGCTCTTTGGTGCTAAATTGGAACAAATGGCCATCTGCGGAAAACCCACATGCTGTCTGCTGCGATTCAGCGCTAAACCGCAGGTTTCCTCAAAGGAAAGCGTTGGGGCAAACAAAAATATGGATGAGCCTTCAGAGGATGAATATGCACAGATGCAGTTGTATATATATTTAGGGTAAGCCTCTGTAGGGTATGAGAACTAATGGGATTAGGATGAAAGCTTCTCGGAAAAAATAGTGATGAATTAGCAGAATCAAGGAAGCTATTGTGGAATTAACAAAGAGACACTCTGACACCATGTGGAGTTAACAGGGAGCCTGCCCTGTTGGGATGAAAGGGAAAGCTAGTGGCTTTAGGTCCTTGCCCAATTACCACCTCATCTCCTTGGTGTTTGTGCAACTAATACCCACATCAATAAAGCACAAAGAAATTCAAAGTCTTGTCCAAGCGAGGCGAATAAAGAGGAACACAAACTCTGGCAAAAGGAATATGTTAGCTGACAATAAAAGAGGTAAGAATGTAATACAAGAACACCTTTGCTAAAAGGTTTAGGCCAAGCAACAATAAAAAATATTTAAATATTGTCAGTAGCAATTCCCTGGAAATTGTTGGTAGAAATAGCAGAAGGCATGCTAAAGGAAGTGAGGAAAAGTGCAAAGAGGCCGAATTAATTCTCTGCTTCTGCTTCAATCTGTGGGAAACGTGGAGCAATTATCTGAGCTTCTCAGGGTCATCTATCATTGGCGCAATAGCCCTACATTCATTGGACAGAAATTGTGGAAAGGAACGTATTTGTAGCTAGAAGAGCAGCAAACATATAGCCTCATGTTCCCTCCGTCATTCTTCATGCAAGGGAGGGTATTTCTTCATCTTTTTTCAAAGAACAAACACTACTCCAACACGGTTGAATATGATAAATGCTGTAACCAAATACTGGGAGAAATATAATGTGAATTGCTTGTTGACACACAAAGGGTGCTTGCTTCCCTCACCTCACCCTTGTTAGAGTGCTAGCTTATACAGTGCTACCTCAGAAGTCGGAAGGAATCCGTTCCGGAAGTCCGTTCGACTTCCAAAACGTTCAGAAACCAAGGCACGGCTTCCAATTGGCTCCAGGAATCAGCCAATCGGAAGCTGCAGAAGCCTGGTCGGACATTCGGGTTCCAAAGAATGCTCAAAAACCAGAACAATCAATTCTGGTTTTTGATTGGGAACCGAAAGGTTCGACTCCCAAGGCGTTTGAAAACCAAGGTACGACTGTACTCGTGACCTGAGCTCAGGGTTGGGTGGCCCTGACATCACTCACCCCAGGTTGCCAGCAGGACCCAAGATCCCCAAGGCACTGCCCAGCATGTGGGCTGCTTGGGTCATGATCAGACTTACTGCCATACCAACCCATCTCATCTGCCACAAGCCCCAAAGTTGTGGCCTGTGGGATGTAAACACAGGAGCAGTCAATGACAACATTCCTAGAGTGTACATGTTAGAAATGGGAAGGGATGTCAGTCCAGCAAGCAGGTAAACTTCCTGGGGACGGACTTCCTCCGCATGTGACCAGAGGTGGGTGTGGCCTCACCTGTGCAGGTAAATGATAAAAGCACAGGGCAGGCAGACATCTCTCTCTCTCTCTCTCTGCCATTTCCCTTCGATGAGGAAACATCTAAGGATGCCCTCTTGGCTCCCAGCCAAGAGAGGAGATAAGGACTATCTTGCTACAAGATAGATTCTAAATGTATGTAACCTTTTTAAGCCTGTCTGCCTTCTGGGATCATATTGTGAACAGAATGTGAGTAAACTCTTTTATACTTTTATAAAGACTGTGTCGTGTCTTGTATTTTAAGAGGGAACAAAAGGGGAAATTACCAGAGTAATTATTATAGAGGTTCTAGCGAACCTGTGCACACGTTACCGTTGCAAACTTAAAGGGGAATGTCTATAAACTCGGCTGATATTTTGGGAACTTGTTAGCACAAGTTGGATAAGGATATAATCCCACAATATATCCTCTCCTGCACCCCAGAACATTCTCACATGGCCTAGTTTAACCCCCCCTTTTAATTTTTTTTATTCAAAATTAAAACAAAACATATTATCCAGAAACATATCATCCTTATTCCCCCCCCCATTTTTCCTCCCTCCCTCCCCCCACCCACCCACCCACCCCCACCTCCCGGCTTCCCTCAGTTCCAGTCTTTGATTTCTCTCAGAATGCTGTTTCCTGCATGTTACAAAGTTGTATACTATTTAGCTGATTATTATCAAGAAAAAGTTTGTGAATGTGTATTCAAAGCCAGCCAAGGAGTCCGGTTCGCTTTGTTGCGTCTTCAAATACTTTGTAAAGGGTTCCCATTCATCTTTAAAGTCACAGTTATCCTGGTCCCGTAGCTTGTATGTCAGTTTTGCCAGTTCTGCGTAGCCCATCAATTTTACTTGCCATGATTCTTTAGTTGGGGTTTCTTCAGTCTTCCATCCTTGCGCTATTAGAACTCTCGCGGTCGTTGTCGCATACATGAAGACTGTTTGGCTTTCTTTTCTCCTCTGCCCCTTGTCCGTGGAACAGCTGACTTGGCCCGCCTCTCACCGTGTCCTCTTTCTCACGGCGCTTCCTCGCAGGTCTTCACGGGGATATTCACGGCAGAGATGGTGCTGAAGCTGATTGCTCTGGACCCCTACGATTACTTCCAGGTTGGGTGGAACATCTTTGACAGCATCATCGTCACTCTCAGCTTGGTTGAGCTCGGCCTCGCCAACGTCCAGGGCCTGTCTGTGCTACGCTCCTTCCGTCTGGTAGGTGACTTTGTTATGTCATCCTGTGTCCCTGCGGCTTCTTTCTGAAGCAGGGCCAATATTTTCCTCCCATCCCGGGCAGAGCGGGGGCGAGGCGTCCCTGTGCTATTTTGGAAGGTGCCACAAGCCAGCTCGCCAGCGCTTGCGCAGAAAACTGACCAGTGCCAGAGACAGCCTCACAGGCTGAAATGTCTGTGCTGAGTGCCTGTTGATTTCTTCCTGGTTGCCTAATCCACCTTTAAGGTAGAGCAGGCTTCCTCAACCTCAGCCCTCCAGATGTTTTGAGACTACAGTTCCCATCATCCCTGACCGCTGGTCCTGCTAGCTAGGGATCATGGGAGTTGTAGGCCAAAAACATCTGGAGGGCTGAGGTTGAGGAAACCTAGAGCGACTCTACCAAGACACTGGTGATGTTGACAAGGAAGCATGTGCCATTGCAGCCGTCAGGGCTAGCTAGTCTACTATTTGCTGTGCAAATTTGGCCTTGCAAGAATATCAACTGTATTTTGTTCAGAGAATAGCCAGCTTCTAATCCTTTGGGTTTTACAGCATGGGTTTGTGTGTGTGCATATCCTCCAATGAAAATAGGGACGACCTATTCAATAACAATAATAACAACAACAGCAACAACAACATTACAATAATATTACTATTTTTTCGTTATTTTATGATTTTTATTAAATTTTCTGTTTTACTATTTTGAATGCTCATTTAAACATCCTTAAAATATCAGAGACTTCTTCTCTTTCCACGGTTCATTTTGCATATCATAAATCCCTGCGTATTTTACATAAACCATTCAGTATTCCGTTATTACATCCATCAAAACTTATTTACGCTGTTGAATTTATCTTAATGCTGCCAACTTTTTCAAGTGAACACAATTTACCCCCATATATTCAATAAACATTTTCCAATCTTCTCTAAATGTTTGTTCTTCTTGTGCATATTCCACCCAGTCAGATGAGAGGGTTTAAATAGTAATATTATATATGCACAGTAATATTACTATTTAAACCCTCCCATCTGACTGGGTTGCCCCAGCCTTTCTGGGTGGCTTCCAACAGATATAAAAACATAATATAACATTAAACATTTTTAAAAATCCCCCTAGAGGGCTGCCTTCAGATGGATTGAGGTTGGATAACTCTATACCCTCCAACATTTCTCTGATAGAGACATCCTGCCACACCCTCCAACATTTCTCTAATGAAAATAGGGATGTCCTAAGGAAAAGCAGGACATTCCTGGATCAAATCAGAAACTGGGATGGCATCTGTAAATCCAGGAGAGTCCCTGGAAAATAGGGACACTTGGAGGATATAGAACTAGTGACATCCCACAACCCCAGTGTTAGAAACTGAGATATGAAAGCTAGGATCTAAATGGTCCCTTAAACCTAGGTTATGAGCGCAACAACGGAAAGCCTAGGTGCGAAAGCCAGAGCCTACAGGCCTCCCACCTTAGCTATAAAGAGGAGTAGAAATGTTACGTCTGCTAGGTGAGGTTCAAGTATCTATAGACAAATTAAAGTTAACAACACAAGGCTGTGGCTGAAGCACTCCAGGTCTGGAGGGTGGGAACAGGCTTTCAGTACAACAACTTGCAGATGATCAGCTCTAGATCTCCGTTAAGTTACCTCGGGTTAAGTACTTAATTCATTCCGGAGGTCCGTTCTTAACCTGAAACTGTTCTTAACCTGAAGCTAATGTTAAACTGTTTTTAACCACTTTAGCTAATGGGGCCTCCCACTGCCGCTGCGCTGCTGCCACGCAGTTTCTGTTCTCATCCTGAAGCAAAGTACTTAACCCAAGGTACTATTTCTGGGTTAGCAGAGTCTTTAACCTGAAGCATCTGTAACCAGAAGCGTATGTAACCCGAGGTACCACTGTATGTCCTAAGCATTAAGGCAAGGATTGGGAAACTGTGGCCCTCTAGATGTTGTTGGATGGCAGCTCCTATCGTCTATGGCAGCCTTTCTCAACCTGTGGGTCCCCAGAGGTTCATAGAATCATAGAATCATAGAATCCTAGAGTTGGAAGAGACCACAAGGGCCATCGAGTCCAACCCCCTGCCAAGCAGGAAACACCATCAGAGCACTCCTGACATATGGTTGTCAAGCCTCTGCTTAAAGACCTCCAAAGTAGGAGACTCCACCACACTCCTTGGCAGCAAATTCCACTGTCGAACAGCTCTTACTGTCAGGAAGTTCTTCCTCATGTTTAGGTGGAATCTTCTTTCTTGTAGTTTGGATCCATTGCTCCGTGTCCGCTTCTCTGGAGCAGTAGAAAACAACCTTTCTCCCTCCTCTATGTGACATCCTTTTATATATTTGAACATGGCTATCATATCACCCCTTAACCTCCTCTTCTCCAGGCTAAACATACCCAGCTCCCTTAGCCGTTCCTCATAAGGCATCGTTTCCAGGCCTTTGACCATTTTGGTTGCCCTCTTCTGGACACGTTCCAGTATGTCAGTGTCCTTCTTGAATTGTGGTGCCCAGAACTGGACACAATACTCCAGGTGTGGTCTGACCAGAGCAGAATACAGTGGCACTATTACTTCCCTTGATCTAGATGCTATACTCCTATTGATGCAGCCCAGAATTGCATTGGCTTTTTTAGCTGCCGCGTCACACTGTTGGCTCATGTCAAGTTTGTGGTCAACCAAGACTCCTAGATCCTTTTCACATGTACTGCTCTCAAGCCAGGTGTCACCCATCTTGTATTTGTGCCTCTCATTTTTTTTGCCCAAGTGCAATACTTTACATTTCTCCCTGTTAAAATTCATCTTGTTTGTTTTTGCCCAGTTCTCTAATCTGTCAAGGTCGTTTTGAAGTGTGATCCTGTCCTCTGGGGTGTTAGCCACCCCTCCCAGTTTGGTGTCATCTGCAAATTTGATCAGGATGCCCTTGAGTCCATCATCCAAGTCGTTAATAAAGATGTTGAATAAGACCGGGCCCAAGACAGAACCCTGTGGCACCCCACTAGTCACTCTTCTCCAGGATGAAGAGGAACCATTGATGAGCACCCTTTGGGTTCGGTCAGTCAGCCAGTTACAAATCCACTGAGTGGTAGCATAGTCAAGACCGCATTTTACCAGCTTCTTTACAAGAATATCATGGGGCACCTTGTCAAATGCTTTGCTGAAATCAAGGTAGGCTACATCCACTGCGTTCCCTTCATCTACCAGGCTTGTAATTCTGTCAAAAAACGAGATCAGGTTAGTCTGACATGACTTATTTTTCAGAAATCCATGCTGACTATTGGTGATCACAGCATTCCTTTCTAGGTGCTCACAGACTGTTTGCTTAATGATCTGCTCCAGAATCTTCCCTGCTATTGATGTCAGACTGACTGGGCGGTAATTATTTGGGTCCTCTCTTTTCCCCTTTTTGAAAATAGGAACAACATTTGCCCTCCTCCAGTCTGCCGGGACTTCGCCTGTTCTCCAGGAATTCTCAAAGATGACTGCCAGTGGTTCTGAGATCACATCTGCCAGTTCTTTTAATACTCTTGGATGCAGTTCATCTGGCCCTGGAGACTTGAATACATCTAATCTAGCCAAATATTCTTGTACTATCTCCTTAGTTATTCTGGGCTGTGTTTCCTTTGCTGAATCATTTGCTTCAAATTCTTCAGGTCGGGCATTGTCCTCTTTATCGGAGAAGACTGAGGCAAAGAAGGCATTGAGGAGTTCAGCCCTTTCTGTGTCCCCTGTTTGCATTTCACCATCTTCTCCTCTGAGTGACCCCACTGTTTCTTTGTTCTTCCTTTTGCTACGAACATACCCATAAAAGCCTTTTTTGTTGCTTTTAACCTCTCTAGCAAGCCTGAGTTCATTCTGTGCTTTAGCTTTTCTGACTTTGTGTCTACACGTGCTGGCTATTTGTTTGAATTCCTCTTTGGTGGTTTCCCCCCTTTTCCATTTTTTGTACACATCCTTTTTTAATCTTAATTCAGTTAAAAGTTCTTTAGATAGCCACCCTGGTTTCTTTAGGCACCTTCCATGTTTTCGTCTCATTGGTATTGCCTGACGTTGTGCTTTTACTATCTCCGTCTTAACAAACTCCCAGCCATCATGAACTCCCTTTCCTTTTAGTATTGCTGTCCATGGGATCTCACCCAGCACTTCCCTAAGTTTTATGAAGTCGGCTTTCTTAAAGTCAAGAAATTGAGTCCTAGTATGCTTGGCTGCTACTGTCCGCTGTATAGTAAACTTCAGAAGAGCATGATCACTCGCGCCTAATGATCCTTCCACATCTACCCCACTAACCAGGTCATCAACATTGGTTAGGACCAAGTCTAAAATGGCTGTTCCTCTTGTTGCTTCTCCCACTTTCTGGACAATGAAGTTGTCTGCAAGGCCAGTGAGGAATCTGTTTGACCTTATGCTCTTGGCTGAGTTTGACGTCCAACAAATATCCGGGTAATTGAAGTCCCCCATTACTACTATCTCCCTTCCTTTTGCATGCTTGGCCATCTGTTCCAGGAAGGCATCATCTATGTCCTCCGTTTGGCTTGGGGATCTATAGTAAACTCCCACAATGAGGTCTCTGTTATTCTTCTCTCCCTTAATTTTGACCCAAATGCTCTCACTTTGGCTTTGAGGTTCTAAATCTTGGATCTCTTCACAGGTATACACACCCCTGACATATAACGCCACTCCTCCTCCTTTCTTGTCTGGTCTGTTTCTCTGAAATAGATTGTATCCCTCCATTATTACATTCCAGTCGTGGGACTTATCCCACCAGGTTTCAGTGATGCCTATTATGTCATATTTAGTTTGCTGTACCAAGAGCTCAAGCTCATCTTGTTTATTTCCCATGCTTTGCGCATTAGTGTACAGACATTGAAGTCCATTAATCATTCCCCCGTGTCTCTTATTTAAGGATTTTTTCCTCCCTCCACTAGGTCCGCGTGCTGTTTGCTCCATTTGGTCTATGACATTTGGATGATCATCTTCATTAATTGATAGGCTCCTACCTTCAGGAGCACTGTCTCCCTCCCCCACATTAGTCAGTTTAAAGCCCTCCTGATGAGGTTTCTGAGATTTTTGGCAAAAACATTTCTCCCAACCGTTGTGAGGTGCAGCCCATCACTTGCCAGAAGTCCATCTTCAAGAAACTGCAGTCCGTGATCTAAGAATCCAAACCGTTCCTGTTTACACCATTTGCGAAGCCAGCTGTTCACTTCCACTATTTTCCCCTCTCTCCCTGGGCCACGTCGTTCAACTGGGAGGACAGACGAGATGACAATTTGTGCATTTAGTTGCTTCAATTTCCTGCCGAGAGCCTCGTAGTCTCTTTTGATCTTCTGGAGGCTATTGCTTGCAGTGTCATTGGTTCCCACATGAACCAAGAGGAAGGGGTATTCGTCAGTGGGTTTTATGATTCCTTGCAGTCGTTCAGTTACATCTTGGATCTTAGCCCCGGGGAGACAGCACACTTCCCGAGACATCTTGTCAGGCCCACAGATCACTGCTTCTGTTCCCCTCAGTAGGGAATCCCCTATCACCACTACACGCCTCCTCTTGGGTTTGGTCGGGGTTCTTCCGTGAGCTGTCCGTTCCAAGGTCGCCTGCACATTCCCTGAGGACTGACTTTGCTGCTCGTCTTCATATACCTGATCGACTGTAATGAGGGAGAGATCCTCAAATGGAGTCTGCTCTTCGTCTTCCATGCTAGGGGAGAGGACCTCAAAGCGATTGTGTATTTCTAAACAATCAGAGTGAACCCTGGTCCTCCTACTTCTTTGAGTCACGTTTCTCCATATATCTGGCTCCTGTGTTGGTGAACTAGCCTCCTTCTCAGGGGAGTCCCCTGTCTCCTCCCTGGTGGAGACGGTGTGCTCTGTTGCTTCCAAGAAGAGCTCCAGCTCTCTAATTCTTTGGAGCGTAGCTACACGTTCCTCCAGTTGCTGGACTTTGTCTTTTAAAAGGGCAATCAACATGCAATTGCTGCAGGTAAAGCTGCCTGCAACCTTTGGCAAGATGGCAAACATTGCGCAGGAATCACAGGCGACTGCAGCTGTTCCCCCCCCTTCCATCTTGAGATCGTGTCGTTGGGGGTGGCTACAGAGGTCCTCCATCATAAAAAGCTTGAGGACAGGACAAATAACTTCCCCCACACACACACACACCAAAAAAAAAAACCTAGGTCTCCCCCAACAAACGTTTGAGACTAGCTCCCCTAAATCTAAAAGATGGGTATAACTGCGCGCGCCGCTAGGCGCGCGCCGCTGCCCTTCAGACTCTGATAAGCTCCTCCCACAGCTAATCCCCTGCCTCAACAGAAACCCTGCCCCCTCTGACCTTTACACAGGGAAAACAGCTAACCAGCCACAAAGAAACACACACACACACACAAGAAAACCCTTTTTGCTCCTTCTTCAACTGCTGCCCTTCAGACTCTGATAAGCTCCTCCCACAGCTAATCCCCTGCCTCAACAGAAACCCTGCCCCCTCTGACCTTTACACAGGGAAAACAGCTAACCAGCCACAAAGAAACACACACACACACAAGAAAACCCTTTTTGCTCCTTCTTCAACTGCTGCCCTTCAGACTCTGATAAGCTCCTCCCACAGCTAATCCCCTGCCTCAACAGAAACCCTGCCCCCTCTGACCTTTACACAGGGAAAACAGCTAACCAGCCACAAAGAAACACACACACACACAAGAAAACCCTTTTTGCTCCTTCTTCAACTGCTGCCCTTCAGACTCTGATAAGCTCCTCCCACAGCTAATCCCCTGCCTCAACAGAAACCCTGCCCCCTCTGACCTTTACACAGGGAAAACAGCTAACCAGCCACAAAGAAACACACACACACACAAGAAAACCCTTTTTGCTCCTTCTTCAACTGCTGCCCTTCAGACTCTGATAAGCTCCTCCCACAGCTAATCCCCTGCCTCAACAGAAACCCTGCCCCCTCTGACCTTTACACAGGGAAAACAGCTAACCAGCCACAAAGAAACACACACACACACAAGAAAACCCTTTTTGCTCCTTCTTCAACTGCTGCCCTTCAGACATCATCCCTAGCCAGCAAGGCCAGAGCTCAGGGATGATGGGCGTTGTAGTCCAACAACATCTGGGGACCCACAGGTTGAGAACCACTGGTCTATGGTCATTGATGGGGCTGATGGGAGTTGGATTCCCAACATTTGTGGGTCCACAGGTCCTGAATTCCTGCACTGGTGCCTGCATCTTGTGTCTAGCAGCTGAGATTTCCAGGGGCTAAGCAGGATTCCTCTTGCTTCCGCAGATGAGAGTCTTCAAGCTCGCCAAATCCTGGCCAACGCTCAACATGCTGATCAAGATCATTGGCAACTCAGTGGGTGCCCTGGGCAACCTCACCCTCGTGCTGGCCATCATCGTTTTCATCTTTGCCGTGGTGGGGATGCAGTTGTTCGGGAAGAGCTACACCGAGTGCGTCTGCAAGATCAGCAGCGACTGCACGCTGCCGCGCTGGCACATGCACGACTTTTTCCACTCCTTCCTGATTGTCTTCCGCATCCTCTGCGGGGAGTGGATCGAGACCATGTGGGACTGCATGGAAGTGGCGGGGCAGACCTTGTGCCTCATTGTCTTCATGATGGTCATGGTCATTGGGAACCTGGTGGTGAGTAGTAACTAGGAAATAATAGCGGTACAATAATCTTTATTGTCATTGTCCCATACAGAACAACAAAATTGAAAAAATCTACATCAGACATTCAAAAACCAACAAGCCTGCTATCCCAGCCATCCCAACCTGGCTAGCCCCCTAAAAACTCTGACCCCCCATTTTTAAATACAATATACTCCCATAGAGACTCCTTAAAGGTAAAGGTAAAGGGACCCCTGACCATTAGGTCCAGTCATGGCCGATTCTGGGGTTGCTGCGCTCATCTCGCTTTACTGGCCGAGGGAGCCGGTGTACAGCTCATGTGGCCAGCATGACTAAGCCGCTTCTGGTGAACCAGAGCAGCCCACGGAAACACCGTTTACCTCCCCACCGGAGCGGTACCTATTTATCTACTTGCACTTTGAGATGCTTTCGAACTGCTAGGTTGGTAGGAGCTGGGACCGAGCAATGGGAGCTCACCCCATCGCGGGGATTCGAACCGCCGATCTTCTGATCGGCAAGTCCTAGGTTCTGTGGTTTAACCCACAGCGCCACCCACGTCCCAGAGACTCCTTACACTATGTTTAAAACCAAAATCGCATTTGGATAGAAACTGTTTCTCAGCCCTAGTCTTTATTATAACCCTGTACCTTCTTCCAGAAGGCAGAAGCTGAAAGAGATCATTTCCGGGGTGTGCACTATCCTGCACTATCTCTGCAGCTTTCTTATGGCACCTGGAAGCGTGGATTTGATCCAAGGTGGGAAGAGTGCACCCAATTACCGTATTTTTTGCTCTATAAGACTCACTTTTTCCCTCCCAAAAAGTAAGTGGAAATGTGTGTGCGTCTTATGGAGCGAATGCAGGCTGCGCAGCTATCCCAGAAGCCAGGAGAGCGAAACAGATTGCTGCTTTCACTGCGCAGCGATCCCTCTTGCTGTTCTGGCTTCTGGGATTCAGAATATTTTTTTTCTTGTTTTCCTCCTCCAAAAACTAGGTGCGTCTTGTGGTCTGGTGCGTCTTATAGAGCGAAAAATACGGTATTCTCTCCGCAGTCTTTACAACCCTGGACAGCATTGTTTTTCCCCTGTCCGTGCAGCTCCCAAACCACACACATAGACCGCAAGTTAATACACTCTCAACAGTATAATGGTAAAATGCCATCAACAGGTCCTTTGGGAGGGCCTAAGTGTTTGGGGGACCTGCACGGTTAGACAGGCACTTCTCACTGCAAATCGAATCTTTCCATTTGAGAGGTCCCCAATGCCACATAAGCAGGGAGTACACAATAAAGATGGCCGGGGATGAGTGGAAAGCAGTTCCACTTGCCTTCACCATGATCCTGTCATCCAGCTCTGTGTCACTTGGCTTTGCTTGACACTTTTTTCGTGGCCCTTCAGCCCTTTCTGAAACCATGCCAGCTTTCCAGAAAAACCTACGGTTCTTTTTTATAGATATAAATCTTTTTTATTGAGTTTTACACTGCAAATTTAAATTCAAACATTAAACATCAACATCATTTAGGATTCCCTGAAACTTTTGACTCCCCTCCGCCCTTCCACAGTTACCATTTTCAATCTCTTTCAACTGCTTCACTTATTTTCTCTGTTTTTCTTAAATAACCCATTTTTACCTTAATTTTTAGTACTTTACAAGCGTTACTCAAATCCTGGCAAAGTTTTTAGTTGTTTACAGTGTTCTCTTAAATACATTGTGAATTTTCCCCATTCCTTCTTAAAGTTCTTCTCTTCCTGGTTTCTGATTTTCCCTGTCATTTTCGCCATTTCGGCATCGTCCATCATCTTCATCAACCATTCATCTCTGGTCAGGACTTTATCTTCTTTCCATCTCTGGGCCACTGGTATCCACGCTGCTGCCGTCGCAGACATAAATGATCATTTCTGCTCCTTTGGTATCTCTATACCTAAAATTCCTAATAAAAAAGCCTCTGGTTTTTCCACAAACATTATTTTAAACATTTCTTTCAACTCATTGTATACCATTTCCCAGAATGCTTTTGTTATCTTGCACGTCCACCACATGTGGCAGAATGTGCCTTCTTTCTCCTTACATTTCCAACATACATTTGAAGCCGTTCTATACATCTTTGCTAATTTTATAGGTGTGAAATACCACCGATACATCATTTTCATATAGTTCTCCTTCAGCGAAATGCCTACAGTTCTTAATCCATGTTTAGGACTTAGTCCTGGTGCAGAGGCAGATTTCAGAGAACGCGACTGGTTTGCCCACACTGGGTGCTGTGCCTAGAGGGTACCGCAATAATGACATAGATCGGAAGGCGAAAGGTGGGGGGGGGGACGCCAAATTTTAGTGTCATCCAAGGCACTGCTTAAATTTGAAAGCCCAAAGTCTGCTGCTGCCTCGTGTTAGTGAGAGAGTGTGGGGATGAGACCTGGCAGACCCAGCCACAAATTAAGCCCTTTTCATCAAACCCTCTGTTATGTGCTGAGTTGAATAGGATCCAAAATGCAGCAGTCTGATTGGTCCTAGAACAATAGGATCCAAAATGCAGCAGTCTGATTGGTCCTAGAACAATAGGATCCAAAATGCAGCAGTCTGATTGGTCCTAGAACAATAGGATCCAAAATGCAGCAGTCTGATTGGTCCTAGAACAATAGGATCCAAAATGCAGCAGTCTGATTGGTCCTAGAACAATAGGATCCAAAATGCAGCAGTCTGATTGGTCCTAGAACAATAGGATCCAAAATGCAGCAGTCTGATTGGTCCTAGAACAATAGGATCCAAAATGCAGCAGTCTGATTGGTCCTAGAACAATGCAGCAGTATGATTGGTCTGCAGGAGCCACCCAATCCAGCTCCAGATGGAAGTGAATACACAACCTGATTGGCCAACAGGAGAATTCCGGAATTAGCCAATCACGTGCAGCCCATTGTGTAAATAATGTATATAAAGCAGATATTTTGGGGAAACTTTCATTCCTCCTCACCACTATGAGCTGAATAAAGAGCATGAAATCCACTCTCGACTCTGAGTATATTTCACCCCCTCTCTCCTTGACATGGGGCTTCCTGATCAAGGAAGAATATGAGCTGGGACATAGACATCTAGACTAATATTCAAGCTGATGCACTGCTTTCTGTCCTTTCACTTCACAGGCCATTTCCTTCCTCTGCTCTGAAGAGTAAGGTTTCCGTCATTTTATTTCATTCGAAGGCTAAGGCTGGGAAAGAATCCCAAACCCACCCGAAGTGTGGAAGCTTTTGTCACCCGCAGGCCACTCGCTCTCTGAATTGAGGAGCTTTGAAGGTTTCAGGAATTCCTGGCGGCTGGGCCTCCGAGGACTGACAGCTTGCTTAGGGTCCCTTAATCTTGAAGGAATTTGCTGAGAAAGTGATATGTGCAGGGGAGCCTTTCACGGTCATTGAACGGGATGACCTGGGATGAAAGCTACAGCTATAGGATATAATCAAAGCACCTCTGGAAATTAAACCAGCGCAATACTAAATGCGTCGTGAGGCAGTGGTTCCTTTGCCAGGAGTAATGTGTTTATCATTAACACTGGAAGCATATACAGTCATACCTTGGAAGTCGTACCTTGGAAGCGGCTGTTCCGGTTTGCGAACTATTTTTGGAAGCTGACCGTCCGACGGTGCTTCCATGGCTTCTGATTGGCTGCAGGAGCTTCCTGCAGCCAATCAGGAGGCGTGCTTTGGTTTCCGAACATTTTGGAAGAGACTTCCGGAACGGATTCCCTTTGACTTCCAAGGTACTTTATTTTGACTAAACAAGGTCTTCTAGAGCAAAATATACAATGGGAGGCTTAGTTTGATCAGAATCTTGCATACACTTCCAGAGTTAACGCTAAATACACTACTTCTGGTAAATGAGCCACTAAATTTGTGTCCCAGGCTTTTTACACTTGTCTAGTGACGCGGGTGGCGCTGTGGGTTAAACCACAGAGCCTAGGACTTGCCGATCAGAAGGTCAGCGGTTCGAATCCCCGTGACGAGGTGAGCTCCCGTTGCTCTGTCCCTGCTCCTGCAAACCTAGCAGTTCGAAAGCACGTCAAAGTGCAAGTAGATAAATAGGTACCACTCCGGCGGGAAGGTAAACAGTGTTTCCGTGTGCTGCTCTGGTTCGCCAGAAGCGGCTTAGTCATGCTGGCCACATGACCCGGAAGCTGTACACCGGCTCCCTCGGCCAATAATAAGAGATGAGCACCACAACCCCAGAGTCGGCCACGACTGGACCTAATGGTCAGGGGTCCTTTACCTTTACATTTTACCCATGTAGTAAAAAAGGTAAAGGTAAAGGACCCCTCGCAGTTAAGTCCAGTTGCCAACAACTCTGGGGTTGTGGCGCTCATCTCGCTTTACTGGCCAATGGAGCCGACTTTTGTCCACAGACAGTTTTTCCGGGTCATGTGGCCAGCATGACCAAGCCGCTTCTGGTGAAACCAGAGCAGCGCACGGAAACACTGTTTACCTTCCCGCTAGAGTGGTACCTCGCAGGGATTCGAACTGCCGACCTTCTGATCGGCAAGCCCAAGAGGCTCAGTGGTTTAGACCACAGCACCACCCGCGTCTATATACTATCTGAAACCAAAGGGGCACATTGGTTGCCAGATGTGATTTCCCCCCCCCCCCCAGCTCTCCTATGCCACTAATGGAACCTTTAAGCAGTTTACATACATACCAGAAAGACCAACAGGCAAGGGAAATGGCCATGTGTGGAAACATGATAAATGTCTTCTCACTCTCTTCCAATGCGCCTTCCTCAGCAGCAGCACCACTGGTAACGCTGTCAAAGGACAGGCTAAACTATGCTGACCTGGCACAGTCCTGTTAAACTGACGAGCACGCTCCTTGTGTAATGATAAGGTGCTTCTGAGCATGTGCAGAGTGGCTCTCCACAGCATCACTAAAAAAATTAGCCCTGGGTTCCTAGGTTAGCACATATGACTTTCAGCCTGCCTTCAGCTGCCGCTCTCTCCCATTTCTGACTTTATAATATTTTTATCGTATAATGACAAGCAAACACAGAGGGATAAAAATGTATTACATAACGTGAAGGAAATTAATTGTGTCTGTGGATACTTGGCTTCTTGGTAGTTGAGTAAACAGTTTAAATTGCAATTATCATGCATTCCTTACATTCCACACTTTGTGCTCCGTCAGCCTAATAATAATAATAATAATAATAATAATAATAATAATTGTACTGCGCCCACCTGACTGGCTTGCCGCAGCCACTTTGGGCAGCTTCCAGCATATATAAAAACATAATAAAACATTAAATTCTTCCCTATATGCCAGTAGTTCCCAACCTTTTTTTGGCCATGCATGCCCCACTTAAGCATCTCTAAAATCCTGATCCCCCCGCCCCCGGTGACATATAATTCTTATAATTCAAAAAGTGAACTCCCATTCACTTGGAGGAAGCCTAAAAGACCATTCCCTGTTAATAACTCATTCTCGAATTGCTCCCCTTAAAAATCAAATTGCACCACTGTGGGGACCACAGCTATAAATAAAAACAACACCTTTGAAATGTATGGGCTACTCACCTACAAATAAAGTATTGTGTTGGTCAGTGAAAAACTCCCTGCAGGGGTAATATTTCCTACTACAGTGGTACCTCGGGTTAAGTACTTAATTTGTTCCAGAGGTCCGTTCTTAACCTGAAATTGTTCTTAACCTGAAGCACCACTTTAGCTAATGGGGCCTCCTGCTGCTGCCGCGCCGCCGGAGCACGATTTCTGTTCTCATCCTAAAGCAAAGTTCTTAACCTGAGGTACTATTTCTGGGTTAGCAGAGTCTGTAACCTGAAGTGTATGTAACCTGAAGCTTATGTAACCCGAGGTACCACTGTATAGTCACTCCCAGAAGATACTTTTCATCCCATCTCCCCCATTTCCAAATACCCTCATTTTTAGAATTTTGTGGTCTGGCCTCTGCGCTCGGTCTACAGTGGTACCTCAGGTTACATACGCTTCAGGTTACATACGCTTCAGGTTACAGGCTCCGCTAACCCAGAAATAGTACCTCAGGTTAAGAACTTTGCTTCAGGATGAGAACAGAAATTGTGCTCCGGCGGCATGGCGGCAGCAGGAGGCCCCATTAGCTAAAGTGGTGCTTCAGGTTAAGAACAGTTTCAGGTTAAGAACAGACCTCCGGAACGAATTAAGTTCTTAACCTGAGGTACCACTGTATTTCTAGAGTGCCCTGAGCTGGCTACTCATCCCCCGCCCCGGCACCACTTCTGGCATTTCCGTTGCAGGTTTATTATGAGAGAAATGGCGGAAGTGACCGAGTGGAAAAAGCAAACGACTTGAGGAACCTTTAGGGTTACGAAGAGCAAGCCGGTGGCGCTCTGGGCTGTAATTGGCGCTTCAGAGAAGCACCCGAGAGCAGCAAGGAAACTGGAGGGGTTTATATAAAGGTCCTAGTTAAGTCATGAGGCATGAGCCATGTGCAAATAGCCACACCGACGACCTTGAATATCAGCAAAGCCCCGTCTCAAATGTGCTCCTGGCAGGGAAGAGGCACAAACACCGACAGCTGTGAGTGGGCAGGCTGGCTTTCCTCAGCAAACACATTCCGCTTTCTTGCTGATGTTACTGTACATCAGTACATCCCACCAGTACCCATACCCTCCAATATTTCTCCGAAGGAAATAGTGATGTCCTATTCCATAATCGTAATTTTATTATTTATACCCCACCCATCTGATTGGGTTGCCCCAGTCTCTCTGGGCAGCTTCCAACCTATATAAAAACATAATAAAACATTAATATTTTTTTTAAAAAAAACCTTTCCCATACAGGGCTGCCTTCAAATGTCTTCCAAAGTTTGCTTACAGTATCTCCATGGCTCGGGGGTCGCATAACTCTATACCCTCCAACATTCCTCTGATGAAAATAGGGACATCCTAGGTAAAAGCGGGACATTCCAGGATCAAATCAGAAACTGGGGCGGCTTCTGTAAATCCGGACTGTCCCTGGAAAATAGGGATACAGTGGAACTTCAGTTGTCAAACTCCTCCGTTGTCGTATGTTTCGGCTCCCGGACGCCGAAAACCCAGAAGTAACTGCTCTGCTTTTTGAATGATTTTCAGAAGCTGAATGTGCTACGTGGCTTCCGTTTTGAGTTTCCCAATTGTATTGATGCTTCCACTTTCAGTTTTCAATCGTTTCGGAAGGCGAACTGTCCTCTGGAACGAATTATGTTTGAAAACCAGGGTTCCACTGTACTTGGAAGGTCTGTTCTTAAAGATAAAAGGTAAAGGGGCCCCTGACCATTAGGTCTAGTCGTAACCGACTCTGGGGTTGTGGCGCTCATCTCGCTTTAAAGGCCGAGGGAGCCAGCGTACAGCTTCCGGGTCATGTGGCCAGCATGACTAAGCCGCTTCTGGCGAACCAGAGCAGCGCACAGAAATGCCGTTTACCTTCCCACCAGAGCAGTACCTATTTATCTACTTGCACTTCGATGTGCTTTCGAACTGCTAGGTTGGCAGGAGCAGGGACCAAGCAATGGGAGCTCACCCCCTCGCAGGGATTTGAACCACCGACCTTCTGATCGGCAGGTCCCAGGCTCAGTGGTTTAACCCACAGCGCCACCCGCGTCCCATTCTTAAAGATAAATCAGAGCAAATGGCTATTCAGGTTTTCTGTTTGCTCCAATTCTGCTTTAAAGAGTGGTTTTTTACAGGAAAATCTCCAGAGCAAAAAAAAAAAAAAGGTGTTTGTGAGCTTGGACAAGGAGCTTTAAAGCACAGAGGAAAGATATGTGTGGATGAGCCCTAAGGAGAGATCTGTAAATATTCCACACAAGTACCATACTTGTGTAATGAAGCAAGTTAAGTCCTCCTGAACATTGAGCTGCCATCTCCTTTTCCCCCTCTCTCCTTCCAGGTGCTCAACCTGTTCTTAGCTTTGCTGCTCAGCTCCTTCAGCGCCGACAGCCTGGCAGCATCTGACGACGATGGCGAGATGAACAACTTGCAGATCGCCATTGGCAGGATCACCCGGGGGATCGACTTTGTGAAAAAACATGCCCTCCTCCTGCTTCACCGGCAGCTGAAGGAGAAGAAGGCGGAGCCCCCTGCCGAAGACCAGGAAGACAGCAAGAAGGAGAACTTTGTCCTCAACCATTTGGACACAGGCCAGGACTTCAAACCCGACTACATGGATGGGATAGCCCTGGATGGGATAGCCAGGAAAGAGCCACGCATCGATGAACTGGACCATATGAACTTCATCAACAATCCTCACCTGACCATTCATGTCCCAATAGCCTCGGAGGAGTCTGACCTGTATGACGAAACCGACACAGGAGAAGAGACTGCCGAAGACACCAAGGTGAGTCCTAGATCCCAGAGAGGACGGAAGCAGACCCAAAGGTACTCAGTGGCGTGCGGTCAGCGGACTAGGGGGACTAGACTGGTCCCCTGAATGCTCCCAGTAAATTAAAGTACTAAAGTCTGCTGCCTCTATCCCAAAACACAGGGAGCTTCTCCCTGGCTTAGGGAGGGAGGCTTGATGCCCTGATGGGGTCCAAGAGCTCTTCCACCATCTTATAATGATAGTAATCAGTGTTTAGGGGTACTCTCATTTTGACTCAAGAGAATCACCATTTTATAGTTCAAATCGGGGGAAATAAATACAGTAAATGGACACAAGTACCAAGATTCACAAAATGTTTAGGGGTATGCGTACCTTGCATACCCCCAGAAAAAAGCACTAATTATTATTATTATTATTATTATTATTATTATTATTATTATTATTAATTTATACCCCACCCATATGGCTGGGTTTCCCAAAGCCCACCTGCAGAGGAAACTCAAATGTATCATTTCAACTGGCAAGAGAAAGCTTATTTCTCTTGCAGGCCATTCTGAAAACAGAAGGTGTGCCTGAGCCTCAAAGAAAACTCTAGAGTAAAGCATATCTGCTGCAGTAATGTTTAGGCCGCAATCCTGTGCTCCCTTACTTGAGAGTTTTCCTCAGTACGACTTGCTTCTGAGTAAACACGCATGGGCTTGCGCCGTCAGTGTATGAAGTCAAGGGTGGTTTGCTCTGTGTGTTTCCTCCCTTTTACTATATAGCCTTTTTGGATACTTTGGAGAGGTGCCCACATT
This sequence comes from Podarcis vaucheri, assembly GCF_965113315.1. Classification (NCBI taxonomy): domain Eukaryota; kingdom Metazoa; phylum Chordata; class Lepidosauria; order Squamata; family Lacertidae; genus Podarcis; species Podarcis vaucheri. The sequence continues at coordinate 44,285,269 of NC_138751.1, read as the reverse complement.
ACAGTGGTGCCTCGCAATACGAAAATAATCCGTTCCATGATTCTCTTCGTCTAGCGGTTTTTTCGTCTTGCGAAGCAAGCCCATTGACGGATTAGAGGATTGGCACTATTAGCGGCTTTTAGCGGCTTATCAGCTTATCGGATCAGCTGATAAGCAGCTTAGCGGCTTAGAAAAAGGGGGGGGGAGGAAAAAAAACCCCGCAGGAACTCACAAGACATTTTCATCTTGCGAAGCAAGCCCATAGGAGATTCGTTTTGCGAAGCACCTCCAAAACGGAAAACTCTTTCATCTAGCGAGTTTTCCGTCTTGCGAGGCATTCGTCTTGCAGGGCACCACTGTATATGTGGGCATTTTGAATGGGCTCCACTGTGTAACGCAGTAAAGCCTCTCCTACCTAGAAGAGTCTACCCATTCTTAGGGTGGATAAGTGAAAAGAGGAGAGAGAGCCTGCCCCTTTAATACTAGCGAAGAAGAGGGAGTTTTAGTAGTTAATAAGTAATAATAACTTATTATTTATATTCCGCCGATCTGGCTGAGTTTCCCCAGCCACTCTGGGCGACTCCCAACAGAATATTAAAAACACTGTAAAACATCAGACCTTTAAAACTTCCCTAAACAGGGCTGCCTTCAGATGTCTTCTAAAAGTCAGATAGTTGTTTATTTCCTTGACATCTGCTGGGAGGGCGTTCCACAGGGCAGGCACCGCTACTGAGAAGGCAATACAGTGGTGCCTTGCAAGATGAAATTAATTCGTTCCGCGAATTTTTTCGCCTAGCGAATTTTTCGTCTTGCGAAGCACGGTTTCCCATAGGAATGGATTGAAAATCAATTAATGCGTTCCTATGGTCAAAAAAAGTCCAAACAAAGCCAAATTTGGTACAACAAGAGTTTATTAAGTTCTCTTTAAAGTCACACATACTGTAAAGAGCATTTCAAAATTCAAACCCAGAATTTTTTTTAAAAAACAGCAGAGTGGCCCAATGGTCACAGAAAATGATAAAAATGCAGAAAAAAACACACAAGCTTCCAGATTCTTGCAAACCCCTTCCCAACACCAAGTCCTTGAATTCCAAACACCCCAACCCAAAATCCAAAACCCCCCAAAAAAGTTTTAAAAGCTTAACTTACCAAATGGCTGCAAAAGAAGTTTTGGAAAAGCTTCAAAAATCACCAAAGTCTTTAAAAACCTCAAAAAAGGCTACTATGTACACTGCGTTCTATGAGTTGCTCCTCGAAGTCAAGTCGCAACTGTATTAACGGTGTTAAGAAAAAGGAAACAAACTTGCAAGATGTTTTCGTCTTGCGAAGCAAGCCCATAGGAAATTCGTCTTGCGAAGCAGCTCAAAAACAGAAAACCCTTTCATCTAGCGAGTTTTCCGTCTTGCGAGGCATTCGTCTTGCAGGGCACCACTGTACCTGGTTCCCTGTAGCCTCACTTCTCGCAGTGAGGGAACCACCAGAAGGCCCTTGGTGCTGGACCTCAGTGTCTGGGCTGAACGATGGGAGTGGAGACGCTCTTTCAGGTATACTGATATAGCTCATACAAGCAACACCTGCTGGAATGCCTACTTCAACACTACTTTTAAAGGTCCAGGAGCCCTTGCCTTTCTCCCCAGCTGGCAACCCTGTCCATAAAGGTAAAGGGACCCCTGACCATTAGGTTCTGAAAGATCTTCATTGGCTCCCACTACGTTTCGGAGCACAATTCAAAGTGTTGCTCCTGACCTTTAAAGCCCTAAAGGGCCTCGGCCCTGTATACCTGAAGGAGTGTCTCCACCCCCAGCATCCAGCCTAGGCACTGAGATCCAGCACCGATGGCCTTCGGGTGGTTCCCTCACTGCGAGGTTACAAGGAACCAGGCAGAGGGCCTTCTTGGTAGTGACGCCTGCCCTGTGGAACGCCCTCCCAGCAGATGTCAAGGCAATAAACAATTATTTTACTTGAAGGTGGCCCTGTTTAGGAAAGTTTTTAATGTCTGATGCTGTATTGATATGTGGTCTTGGCAGCCACTCCCAGTCACCAGTCTTGCTGCCGCATTCTGGATTAATTGCAGTTTCCGAGTCACCTTCAAAGGTAGCCCCATGTAGAGCGCATTGCAGTAGTCCAAGCGGGAGATAACTAGAGCATGCACCACTCTGGCGAGACAGTCTGCAGAAACCCCAAAGAGAGATTCAGCTTAGCCGAGCTTCAGTGGGATTTTCGCAAGGCGCAGTTGCAGAAGGGCGAGGAAAGGGCTTGGACCCGGAGGAAATAATCAGCTACGCAATGCGATCAAAATATGGGTCAAGGGAAAGTGTGGAGGCGCCCTAACCGGTCACCAGTTCAGCCTTTAAAGCACCAGTGGATCTATAGTCACTGGATGGACGCTTGTTAACATGCCTCACCATTTGCAGTCCCCCAAAAATTTCCAAGTAGTCCTTCTGCTGAGGCCTTCACGGCAACGGCGGGTGGGGAAGAGCCTAGACTTATATCTTCAAAAGCTGGCAGGTCCTACGCTGGTAACTGTGTGACATCAGACTGTGACCAGCTTTCATATACAGTGGTGCCTCGCAAGACGAACGCCTCGCAAAACGAAAAACTTGCAAGACAAAAGAGTTTTCCGTTTTTGAGTCGTTCCGCAAGACGAATTTCCCTATGGGCTTCTTTGCAAGAAGAAAGCCCATAGGGAAATCTCCGGGGACCTCTTTTAAAATGCTGGCGGTCGGGAGCAAAGACTTTCGCCCACCGCCGGCCTTCAGAAGAGGTCCTGGACCTGGTCTGAAGGTGGTTTCCATAGGAACGCATTGATTGATTTTCAATGCATTCCTATGGGAAACCGTGCTTCGCAAGACGAAAAAACTTGCGGAACGAATTAATTTCGTCTTGCGAGGCACCACTGTATACCATATTTTTCGCGCCATAATACGCACCTGACGATAAGATGCACCTAATTTTTAGAGGAGGAAAACAAGAAAAAAATATTCTGAACGAAACGAAACAGTGGATGTATGATTTTTGTGGTTCATGCTGTGGCCACAGACATGTGATCTGATGGTGAATTTGGGGTGACCTAATGCAAAAATCCTGAGGATCCATGGGCTTTTACCTCCCCCCTCCCAGGCAGCCTCTGCTAGCGTCCCTTTTCTCTCTTCCGATCCCACCAATCAGCTGTTTCCTTTCAACACTCCCTTCCCTCTTGTTTGCCTTAGTGTCTTTTCCTTAGCTGGAGCAGTTTTTTGCTCCTCCTTTTCTTCTAATTTCTCTTCTTATTGCTTTAGTCTTCCTGTTCCCCCCCCCTTTGCTGTCTTTACCTCCCCCCTCCCAGATTGCCTCCTTTATCTCTAGCGTCCCTTATCTCTCTCCCCGATCGGCAAACGATCAGCGGCTTTGTTTCAACACCCACTTCCCTCTTTCAAAAACCCCCCACATGATCTGCTTTTTGCCCCTGGGCAATTCGGCTCCAGGGACCACGCATGCGCTCCATAAGATGCACAGACATTTCCCCTTACTTTTTAGGAAGAAAAAAGTGTGTCTTTTGGAGAGAAAAATACAGTAATTCCTGGGGCTCTCCTAGTTACTTTTAGAGGCAAGGTGCGATGGCTCAGGCTTCAAAGCCTAGCAGCTTTTCCATGGAGGGTGGGGGGGGTGGGACCCATCTCCCAAGGCTCGTTGTCACATGTCCACAGATGACTCCCACTGGGGTATTAACGCCAGATCCAATTGTAGGGGGGTCAGCAAGTTTCCTTAACCCTTAGGCTCCTCTGCCTTCCCCTCCCCCAGTCATTTATAATCACGCTTGAAAAATTAGTCTCCTTGCATGCATCTTCACCCTCGCCTCCCTGCCAAGTCCTCCTCTATTTGTTGACGTATCATGTTCCTTAGCAGTGACTTGGGACTCTGGGGGCGGAGGCGCTGTCAGGGTCTCTCGTCCAGCCCCTCCTCTCCCCAGTGCCAGAGCAAATTAAGCCCCCAGCCAGCAGCCGGTTTTGCAAACAGATGCTTATAGTTTGCGGTTCATTCTCTCTCTCTCTCTTTTTTTTAAAAAAATATTATTTATTTGCTTTTTCAAATCGGCATTTTACGCTCACATATCCAACATACGTCGTAAAATCGAGATGCCAAAGAATCTACTGGACACCCCCCTCCTCCCATTTGTGGGTCCTATTGTTAGTCGTTTCCTCCTGCATCTTTTATAATAACCCAAATTTTTTACATCTCCATTACAGTGGTACCTCAGGTTAAGTACTTAATTCGTTCCAGAGGTCCGTTCTTAACCTGAAACTGTTCTTAACCTGAAGCACCACTTTAGCTAATGGGGCCTCCTGCTGCTGCCGCGCCGCCAGAGCACGATTTCTGTTCTCATCCTGAAGCAAAGTTCTTAACCCGAGGTAATATTTCTGGGTTAGCAGAGTCTGTAACCTGAAGCATATGTAACCCAAGGTACCACTGTATAGCCAAAATTCACCATTAAACTACAAGTGCTATTCCAATCCTACTAACGGTTTTAACTGTTTACAATGATTTTTTAAAGATAAATTATAAATTTCCCCCATTCCTTATTAACATTCTGGTCTTCCTGGTTTCTGATTCTTCCTGTCATTTTAGCCATTTCGGAATAGTCCATCAACTTGAGCTGCCATTCTTCTCTGGTCGGGACTTCTTTCCATCTCTGAGCCAAGAACATCTGTGCAGCTGTGGTTGCAGATATAAATGTTGTATTTCCCCATCTATAAGACACCCCCTAATTGGGGGGACTCAGATTTAAGAAAATGGGGGGGGGAGATGTAATTGTGTATAAGACGCCCCCTAATTTTTGACATTATTTTTTAGGGGGGAAACCTAGTCTTATACACGAAAAATACGGTAATCTATGGACTTCAGCACCTAGAATTCCTAAAAGAAAGACTTCGGGGCTTTTTAAAGGAAAAGTTATTTTAAACCTTTCCCCCCAATTCATTATATATCATTTCCCAAAATTCTTTTACTACCTTACACGTCCACCACATATGTTAAAAGGTACCTTCAGTTTGTGGTTCGCTCTCGGCCTCAACCACTGCCCTAACACCCCCCCCCTCTTTCTGTAGTGCTTGGGCAGTTAGTGGGGCCCACACATTCTTCCCTGGATGCTCTGCCCTCTAACCGCAGCCACTTGGTGGCTGGTTATCCTTGCTCCATGGGTGGAAGATGACGCTTTGCACATGCACAGAGACACTTCTAACCACTTTGTGGTTTCTGGGGCTGAGCACGACAGTGTAGAGCTGTGGGAATGTTCAGGGTGGCAGGAGAGGATATATACAAAGTGTTGGTGCTGACCTTTAAAGCCCTAAACGGCCTCGGTCCAGTATCTCTGAAGGAGCGTCTCCACCCCCATCGTTTTACCCGTACACTGAGGTCCAGCTCTGAGGGCCTTCTGGCGGTTCCCCCACTGCGAGAAGCCAAGTTAACACCCTGTGGAACGCCCTCCCACCAGATGTCAAAGAGAACAACAACTATCAGACTTTTAGACGACATCTGAAGGCAGCCCTGTTTAGGGAAGCTTTTAATGTTTGATGCATTACTGTATTTTAATATTCTGTTGGGAGCCGCCCAGAGTGGCTGGGGAAGCCAGACCAGATGGGCGGGGTAGAAATAAATTATTATTATTATTATTATTATTATTATTATTATTATTATTATTAGTATCCTTCCTAACCTGCGCTAACAAGTTCCTTTACTTAGCAGAGTGCATTCCCCTTTCTGCAGCAGAAAACTACTTGCAAATTCATGCAAGTTTCTTAAGACAATACGCAATTCGATCCGGCTTGTCCAGATTAAAATGTGTTCTAATATTTTCCTGGTTTGACTGCTTGAATCCCTCCTAAAAGAGTAAAGACACCACATAAGCAATAAAAAGAAAGTTCACTCGTGATCAGACAGAGCACAGTGTGATCCCTGAAGGCAGGCTTTAGGGTTAAAGTTACAAACTTATACTAACAGGTTTATCCCATAAGAGAGATGACCTGGGGGACTGCTTGGCTGGCAGCCAGCAGTTCATTCCAGGAAGTTTGCAGGACGAAAAGAAGATGGGAAAGAGGGAGAGTAGCAGCATGCCTTGTCCTTTTACCAGGTCTGGAAAGGTCACGCCCACCCACCAGTCACATGCAAGGAAGGATGCTCCAGGCCAGGAGGAACAGGAAGTTTAGACTGGCTGGACCAAACATTCCCTTGCATGTCCACTCTAGGAAAACAAGGAATGTTGTACTTGACTGCTCTCAGTGGATTACATCCCACAGGGGCAAATTCCACCCATCTCTAACCTGCAGGGTCTTGCTTCTGCCTCTGAGTTGCCTGATCAAGATTCAGAAGGTGGGGATGGAGTGAAAAGATCCTTCCAGTGGTCAGGGAGGCGGAGCTTCAGTGATTTGCATAGCTCCTTGTCTCATTCCATCACCCACCCCGGCCACCACCACCAATAGGTAGAAAGATAAGATAATCTGCGTCATGGCAATCTCCTTTTGCAGCCCATTTTCTGAAACTCCCAGGGGCAACTAGTTGACTGCTATCAGAAACACAGTGGCAAGCTAGATGGATCTTTGGTCTGATCCCATAAGGCACTTCTTATTGTGTTCATCCTTGCTACAGATTGCTATTAGATCTGCTCAGATCAGGTGTGTGTGAGAGAGAGTGTGTGTGTGCACATCCCCCCGATAATAATTTTTATTAGTTTTCAGTTACAATCCAATAATAGCCTCATTATAACAATTCCAATTTATAATGCAATTCCTAATACCAATCATTCAAATGCCGAATTATATACCATACTTTCCTGTCTGTAAGATGCCACCGTGTATAAGTCACAAAAAATTGTTGAGCTTTTTTGGGGAGAATTGCCCAGAGTTGTTGAGCTTTATTAGGGGGCGGGAATCACTCACCCCAGCCGCATGCTTCACAAAATCCGCTTCCCCAACAGAAGCTGCCAATCGCCAGCCCAATTGCCGCAGCATCGGCCAATCAACACCACCCATTGACGCAGCAAACAACTAAAAGAAAGGCTTCAGGCTTTGTTTTTTTAGAAAATGTTGTTTTAAACATTTTTTTCAACTCATTATATATCATTTCCCAGAAGTCTTTTACTACCTTACATTTCTACAACATATGATAAAAAGTGCCTTCTTTTTCCTTACATTTCCAGTATACATTTGACCCCATCCTGTACATTTTTGCTAATTTATTAGGTGTTAAATACCGTTGGCACATCATTTTCATGTACCGTAATTTTCTTTCAACGTGTAACATGCTGTGGACTTTAAATCCCAATTCCATAACAGTAGACCCATTGTAATCAATGGACATGAGTAACTTAGGTCTATTAATTTCAATGCAGTGGCTGGATAACTTCCCAGTGTGTCCCAGCAGAAGGGGACTACGTTGAGTTACAGTGGTGCCCCACAAGACGAACGCCTCGCGAGACGAAAAACTTGCAAAACGAAAGGTTTTTTCGTTTTCGAGTTGCTTCACAAGACGAATTTCCCGATGGGCTTGCTTCGCAAAATGAAGCTTGCCCCGCAAGCTCCGGGGATAGCGGGAAGCGCAGCGCGTCTTCCCCGCTGTCCCCGGACCTCTTTTGAAGCAAGGGGCGGCGGGGAGAAGATCGCTTCTCCCCATTGCCAGCCACACAAGCTCCGGGGATAGCAGGAAGCGCAGCGCGTCTTCCCCACTGTCCCCGGACCTCTTTTGAAGCAAGGGGCAGCGGGGAGAAGATCGCTTCTCCCCGTTGCCAGCCCCGCAAGCTCCGGGGACAGAGGGGAAGGCGCAGCGCGTTCCCCTCTCTCCCCGGACCCCTTTTGAACCAAGTGGCGGCAAGGGGGAGAAGCGATCTTCTCCCCTCCGCCCCTTGCTTCAAAAGAGGGGACAGAGGGGCGCTTCCCCTCTGTCCCCGGACGGTCTCCATAGGAACGCATTGATTGATTTTCAATGCATTCCTATGGGAAACCGTGCTTCGCAAGATGAAAAACTCGCAAGAAGTAAAAACTTGCGGAACGAATTAATTTCGTCTTGCGAGGCACCACTGTATTCAGAGTTGAGGACAAAACAACAACAACCGCTCAGCACATGCTCAAGGAACAGTGCTTCCAACCTGTCAATCCTCCCTTGCAGTTGTAGAAAGGCAGGGATCAGCAAACTTTTTCAGCAGGGGGCCGGTTCACTGTCCCTCAGACCTTGTGGGGGGCCGGACTATATTTTGAGGGGGGGAGAATGAATTCCTATGCCCCACAAATAACCTAGAGATGCATTTTAAATAAAAGGACACATTCTACTCATGTGAAAACACGCTGATTCCCAGACTGTCTGCTGGCCGGATTTAGAAGGCAATTGGGCCAGATCCGGCCCCTGGGCCTTAGTTTGCCCAACCACCTTAGTTTGATCAGGCTTCCTCAACCTCAGCCCTCCAGACATTTTGAAACTACAATTCCCATCATCCCTGGCCACTGGTTCTGCTAGCTAAGGATCATGGGAATTGTAGGCCAAAAAAACATCTGGAGGGCCAAGGTTGAAGAAGCCTGGGTTGGATTCAACAAATAGTTGCTCACTAGGGGTAGAGGGAACCTGCCTGCCTCCAGCTCCTGTCAGTTTCACCATTTCTGAACTGGCATAAACTTTGACCTAAAGGCTCTTCCACGTAAGCCGAGCTATAGATGTTTCAGAGAACCTAACTCGACCGTACTAATTATATCTCAGGTTATTTGTCATACGTCCAACTGCGAGAGAGCCGGCTGAAAAGGGGATAGCAAAGGCTTTGAAGCTTCGTAGGAAAAATTATTTGGGAGAGGTTGGGAAATCCCCTCCTCCTTCATCGCTTGAAAGAAGTGGTGTGTGCTTGTCAACTCGTACTCCTTGCGGGGGGGATCTCATTTCAGAAGATACAGGTAGTTAAAGGAATGTTAAGGTCTTATATAAAATAAATGTCCATAACTGTACAAGGCAAACACATACAAAAATAGATAAACCACATGTCTGGAAACAGTACAGGAAAACAGTCCTAAAGCCATTTTGACTCTTTCAGTCACCTCAAATATTTCTCTGCAAGGAGGAAGGAAATGGAAAAGCCTTCCCATTGTCTTAAGGGTGTGTCTGTGCATGAATAGGGTGAGCCTGTGACCTGGATTCTGGAATTAAGTAGCTATCATCACAAAAGAGTGGCCAAATGGCCCAGGTAATGTAATCAATGATCCATTATCAGGTATCCTGGCAGACAGGAGGAAAAAACCCAACACACAGATTTCTGCTGTAGACCGCCTCTTCTCTGGTGTATGTATGATGTATGCAGGTGGTGGTCTTGGGCTCCAGGGTGGGCAATTAAAAATGTCTATATAAGGGCTTGCGCGGCATTGTTCTGGGTTCCTCCTCTTTGCAATTCCCAATTGCAATTCAATGTATCCCTATCATGTTTTATGATTTTCCTGATATTGTAAGTGAGCTGGAACTGGTCTGTGACCATAATAAAAAATTCATTCATTCAGCCCTTTCCTTCCTCCTTGCAGATAAATATTTGAGGTCAATTTGGGAGGGTCAAAATGGCTTCAGGTTTGTTCTCCTGTACTATTTTAGACAGATGGTTTATATACTTATGTATGTGTTTGCTTTGTACATTTATGAACATTTATTCTCTATTTGAGACCTTAGAATTCTTATAGCACAAGGGAGGCGTTCATAGTGAATTACGGCACCTCTTTTTCTAGAAAAATAGCACTGGTCGTCCCTTTTAATCGGAGAAATGTTGGAGGGTATGCTGTTGTGGGCTGCTGCTTGCAGCTGGGGAGGATGTACTTAATGCCCTGATATCCGGTCATTTGTTCATTGTAATAGATGTAGGCCCATGATTGAACATCGCTTGGTGGCACTCATACACCCTGCATAAAATCTAATGTCCTTCTAGACTGTCATTCTCTTTGCTCTTCTCAGAAGCCTCTGTCAGATGGGACTGAGTCGTCCATATGCAGCACTGTTGATTATAAGCCCCCAGACCCTGAGGAGGAGGTAGCTGTGGCTGAAGAGGATGCCGAGAATGATGAGCCAGAGGAATGCTTCACTGAAGGTAGGGTAGCCAGACAGCAACACGGGTCTTCTGGGAAGGACTTGAATATAGCCATGCTCTGCTCTGGTACATGTGAAGAAGAGAGCACATAATGCTTTGCCTTGAGAGAGCCAGTGTGGTGGAGTGGTTAAGAGTGGTTAAGAGCAGTGGACTCATAATGTGGTGAACCAGGTTCGCTCCCCTGCTCCTCCACATGCAGTTGCTGGGTGACCTTCTCTGAAGTCTCTCAGCCCCACTCACCTCACAGAGTGTTTGTTGTGGGGGAGGAAGGGAAAGGAGAATGTTAGCCGCTTTGAGACTCCCTAGGGTAGTGATAAAGCGGCATATCAAATCCAAACTCCTCCTCTTCCTCCTCCTCTTCTTCTTCTTCTGTTTAGGGAAGGTTTTAATGTTTAATGCATTACTGTATTTTAATATTTTGTTGGAAGCCGCCAAGAGTGGCTGGGGAAACCCAGCCAGATGGGCGGGGTATAAATAATAAATTATTATTATTATTATTATTATTATTATTATTATTATTATTATTATTATTATTATTATAACAGAAAACAAAATGTCCTCGCGCATGTGCAGGTTTTTTTTTTAAAAAGTCTGCAAACCAGACATCATTAATTAGTTGGGGTGGCTTTTGTTTGCATTTCCTTTTCATTGAGACGACTGAATGTTATATAAATAGCACACGTTAAGCAGCAGACAGAGAGATAGCGTTTGGCAGAAACCAAACTGCAGCAAAATGGAAACAGCGCCGTCTGTGAAAGGTACAGGTCAGAATGGAAACTGCAGCTTTCTTCTGTTCCCAGCTGTGGGCTTACTATTGGCATGTCTCTGCCTGCAGCCTGTGTCCGGAGATGCCCTTGCCTCTACGTTGACGTCAAGACAGAGAAGGGGGAGAAGTGGTGGAATCTCCGGAAGACGTGTTTCAAGATTGTGGAGCACAACTGGTTTGAGACGTTCATCATCCTCATGATCCTCCTTAGCAGTGGAGCCCTGGTAAGTAAGGGCTAGCTACTCCTTGGGGAGGAAGGGCAATGGTTTGAAATTGCTCCGAAAAGAGAGGGCAAAGTATTAGACATGGTTGTTCAGGAATCCCGTCCCACATATCTTCCTGGACGAATGAAGAAAAGAGACCTCACTTTAGTTCCAACAGAGTTGTCAAGGCCTGTGACACGGAAGAAGGAACAAGCTTGCTTTCTCCTGCTCTGGAGGGTAGGACTTGAACCAGGCTTCAAGTTACAAGAAAGGAGTTTCCGACAGTCAGGTGTGCGTGCAGGAGCCAGGCCCTGTGACCAATAGGACTTGGCAGGACTGGGGCCTTCCTGAGTTTGTTCTGGAGAGGCAAGGCCGATTGGTAACTCACAGCACCTAGTGGCAAGAGCTGGGAAGGGATATAAGGTCAGCATTTCCCTTCGGCTCATTGCCACAGCAACACGCTTCCTGCCTTGGGCTTATTGCTTCCTGATTCTTGAACCTCGGCTTCTTGACTCCCTTCTTCTTGATCCTCGGACCCCTGACTTCGTGACTCCTTGCTCCCTGACCCTTGGCTTCTTGACTCCTGGCTCTCTGACCCTCGGACTCTCGGCTTCCTGACTCCTGGACCCCCATTCCTGCTCCCACCCCACCATCTTACCCCTGGTCCTGACGTCCCGTGCCGGGATTTCGATCACCCGTGAACCGGACTGTGACACCGACAAAACATGCGGAAAAGCTTTCTGACAGTAAGAGCTGTTCCGTAGTGGAACGGCCTCCCTCCGGAGGTTGTGGACTCTCCTTCCTTGGAGGTTGGACGGCCATCTGTCATGGATGCTTTAGCTGAGATTCCTGGACTAGATGACTCTCTGGGTGCCTTCCAACTCTATGATTCTAGGGTTCTTCTCAAATAAGTTGCTAGTGGGTGTGATCTCTGACCTCATTGCTTCCAGGTGGGTGTCTCCTTGTGCTACCCAAGCATTGCTTTTCCACTATAAAACAGCAAATGGAATTGCACTTGACTTTTCACACCTGGGAGAGGGTTGTACTTTGTTTTGTTTTGTTATAAACATCCCACTGTGTTCTGTCCACACTGGGAGGCATGGCATAATCAGAGAGAGAGTGAGAGCGAGAGAGAGCAATGAATCACACTGGTTTCATGGTTGGTATTCTGTCCTGAAGTACACCCAACATGGATAGCTGGCCCTGATGATTACTTGAGGTTCCCGACCCCTATGGTTGTAATTCGTGGGCAATCATTTAATTCTATCCTGATTCTTATTTTTAGCTGTATCTTAATGTACCGTATTTTTTGCTCTATAAGACTCACTTTTTCCCTCCTAAAAAGTAAGGGGAAATGTGTGTGCGTCTTATGGAGCAAATGCAGGCTGCGCAGCTATCCCAGAAGCCAGAACAGCAAGAGGGATTGCTGCTTTCACTGCGCAGCGATCCCTCTTGCTTTTCTGGCTTCTGAGATTCAGAATATTTTTTCTTGTTTTCCTCCTCCAAAAACTCTGTGCGTCTTGTGGTCTGGCGCATCTTATAGAGCGAAAAATACGGTATTTGATGTTTAATGTTAGCTGCCCTGAGCCCGGTCTTGGCCGGGGAGGGTGGTGTATAAATAAAAAATTATTTATTTACTTATCCACGTGGGTGGGTTGCAGAGAAGGTTTCCCCAGATGACTCTGAGCCTCTTCCTCTTTCAGGCTTTCGAAGACATCTACATAGAGCGTCGTCGGACCATCCGCATCATCTTGGAATATGCTGACAAGGTCTTCTCGTATGTTTTCGTTATCGAGATGCTTCTCAAGTGGGTAGCCTATGGGTTCAAGGTCTACTTCACCAATGCCTGGTGCTGGCTGGACTTCCTCATTGTTGACGTAAGTTGTGGCTTGAGGGGGAGGGAGTTGTTTGAGACAGGAGTCCATTTTTAGTATCGTTGCTGGCTACCCCAATCTCTGTCAAGAGGCGAAAATTCCAGGGGTCTTAACCGGGGTTTGTGTGGGGAAAATGAGCCACAGTGGAGGCTGCAGTGCAGGCATAGGCAAACTCGGCCCTCCAGATGTCTCGAGACTACAGTTCCCATCATCCCTGATCACTGGTCCTGTTAGCTGGGGATGATAGGAGTTGTAGTCCCCAAACAGCTGGAGGGCCGAGTTTGCCTATGCCGGCTGTAGTGTCTTTATGAAATATGGCTTATTTACACATATTGACTCCCGAGTCTGGATGGAGAAAGGGTTCTGAGCATCACATCTCACAAGGGACTTGCTGCCCACAGAAGCAAAGCACTGAATTCGAAAGAAGCCAAGACAGCATCCCTGTGTCTCCTCTACACAGCTTGTCCGTCCCTCAGCCTGTGTGGCCTCAGGCCCCACCCTTCCTCTTCCCCAAAACCCTTGCTAAAAACGCAACCCGAGCATTGGGTAAAAAGGACACTTTTTCCTGTGGTGACATCACACCGCCTGTAGTCCTGGCAGCCTCCCCCTCCCAACCCTGCTGTTGTCTTTTGCTGACAAACACACAGCTGCAAACCCATCACAGTATTAACCGTAGAAGCTGGCTGACAAAATTTGATTCTGACAGCAGATGTTATATGTATCTGTCTCAAAGACTGGTCCCAAAACATGGGTCGCTAAATGGGTAACCATGTTCCTTCTTGTGGATATTTTAAGGATGTTTGATAACAAACTTGCATCCTGACCAGGGATCCTTTCGGTGGTCTATCTCTTATCGTGCTTGCCAGCTTTGTCCGTAAGCGTTCTGGTTTCTCCACCAGGTCTCCCTCATCAGTCTGACAGCAAACTGGATGGGATATTCGGAACTGGGGGCAATCAAATCCCTGAGGACGCTCCGTGCTCTGAGACCCCTTCGGGCTTTGTCCAGATTTGAAGGCATGAGGGTAAGTTTTGCGTGGCGTCCCGAGGTTTCGCTCCCCACTCCCCACCCCCCAGCGGTGAGGATTTCACAGAGCGAGGACTTCGTGTCTCTTGGAAGGAGGTTCTGGGGCTCAGGCTTGCCTCAGAAATATGTCCTTTGAGCAGCGGTTTCTGGTGCCTAATTTATTTAAAGATGTTTGCATCTCCAAGGGGGACGCGACTGGCGCTGTGGGTTAAACCACAGAGCCTAGGATTTGCCGATCAGAAGGTTGGTGGTTCGAATCCCCGCGACGGGGTGAGCTCCCGTTGCTCGGTCCCTGCTCCTGCCAACCTAGCAGGTCGAAAGCACACCAAAGTGCAAGTAGATAAATAGGTACCGCTCTGGCGGGAGGGTAAATGGCGTTTCCGTGCACTGCTCTGGTTCGCCAGAAGCGGCTTAGTCATGCTGGCCACATGATCTGGAAGCTGTATGCCAGCTCCCTGGGCCAATAAAGCAAGATGCGCTCCACAACTCCAGAGTCAGCCACGACTGGACCTAATGGTCAGGGGTCCTTTACCTTTACGTTTACATCTCCAAGGAGCTCATAATAGTGGCCACTGAGTTGTCTCTCCCATTCTATCCTTGCAACAACGCCCAGGTGATAAGCCATCATGAGAGATAGTGACTGTCCAAGGTTACCCAGGGACTATGGATGAACGGGGATGAGAAACCAGGTCTTCCCAGTCAGAAAGTGTGAGGCAAAAGCCAAGTTGGGCAAGCCTAGAGTCTTGTATGTTTCCAGTACACTGGATGGCATCACATTTCACGGGTGAAGAGTGTGCTATTGTATCCACATGTGCAGAATATTCTCCACTCTATTATGGCACTGAAAATAGGTTCTGGAGCTCATCCCTTGCAATCCCTGCTTCGGACAACCCTATAAACTTTTGGTAGCTCTGAGGATCATTCCCACTTACCATATTGGCCCGAATATAAGCGGCACCTGCAAATAAGGCGCACCTTTAAAATTGGGGGGGGGGGGAGAGAAAAAAAAGACAATACCTGAATATAAGCCACTCCCTTAAAATTCTGCAGGCACTCACACCCATAAATGGCAAATGTGGAAGAAAACCCTACAGCGATATCGTAAAAGCCAATTTTTGTAAGGTGGCAAATTTAAGCCGCGCTTTAACTTTTCACAGTCGGAATTGGGGGTGGGGAGTGTGGCTTATATTTGGGCCAATATGGATTGAATGTTGTTGAATTTCCGATAAGCTGATATACTACCTTCTTGCCTTTTCTAGCCTACAAGCAATATAATTTGAAAAACTCTGAATGTGGAATTTAATTTAAAGTTTGTTTGTTTTTTTAAAAGAAGATGGCTGTGTTTTGCATTTGTGAAAAGCAAAAAAACCCGGTTTCGGCCTCACTTTGGTTAAACTGCCTCTTTCTCTGGGAGCCAGGTGGTCGTGAATGCCCTTCTGGGAGCCATCCCTTCCATCATGAACGTCCTCTTGGTCTGCCTGATATTCTGGCTCATCTTCAGCATTATGGGGGTCAACCTCTTCGCAGGGAAGTATTATCGCTGCATCAATACCACCACGGGCGACTACTTCGAGCTCTCCGTGGTGAACAACAAGAGCGACTGCATGACTCTCCTCGACGTTTACAACGCCACGGACGTCCGCTGGGTCAACGTCAAGGTCAATTTTGACAACGTGGGCATGGGTTACCTCTCCCTTTTGCAGGTGGTGAGTGTACCTCCTTCGCCCCTCCTTCTCTGCCTGCTAGGGGCCTCCTTTGAATACGCTTCTTCGGAGGACTTTTCTCCCATCATGCCTTGCAAGGAAAAACCCCACTGCCAAGTCTTTGTCAATGTGGCAACCTTCCTTCGTGCTGCATCCAAACTTCTCCCTGGTGGTTTGCTGCAGTTACAAGAGAAAACTGCTCCCTTTCCCTTATGGGGTATTCCGGAGCCCGTACAGAGTCCTTAAGTGGGTTCCCTATTGGTAGGAGAAAATAACAGAGGCCAGCCAGAGTACAGTATATTGAAAAGCAAAGCAGCTAGTAAGCCTGATTTTTATTCAAGGCGCTGTTGCGACAGGGTTCCCACTCACCACACGTAGGAGGGAGGAGAACCCTGAAAGATGGTGCACAAGCCCTTATATAGACTTTTGAAATTGCCCACCCTGTAGCCCAAGACCACCCCAAAAAACATACATACATCACAGAAGGAGGCGTTCTGCAGCAGAAATCCTGTCTGCCAGGAACCCTGATAATAGTCACTGATTGCATTACCTGGGCAGCCTGGCCATTCTTTTGTGATGGTTAATATTTTAGTTCCTGAATCCAGGTCACAGGCTCACCCTATTCATACACAAAGACTCCCTTAAGACAGGATTTGCAAGCCTAAAGACAATGAGAAGGCTTTCCCCATTTGTCTCCCTTACTGCAGAGGAATATTTGAGGATGTTGGGAGAGTCAAAATAACTTCAGGATTGCTCTCCTGTACTATCTCAGACACATGGGTCATATATTTAGATATGTGTGCGTTTATGAATATTTATTCTATCTTTGAGACCTTAAAATTCTAACACTGTGATGCCTACTCACTGGCGAGGCACATTCGCCCTAGTTTCTAGTTACTCAATGGCAACTGCACAACAGAGATTCGGGGCGCACAGCCCAGTCCCAATTTGGTGTACCCCCCTCTCAAGCACTCTTTCCCCACCACCAGTTGAAGGGTGAACTTCAGAAGCAGGAAGTCTTCCCCATTTGATATTGAACTCTACATAATCGTAGATTCAGAAGGCTCATCTAGTTCAACCTTTGCAATGTAGGAGGAATCTTTTGCCCAACCTGGGGCTCAAACCCAGGACCCCGAGATCAAGAGCCCCATGCTCTACCGACGGAGCTAACAACCAATGTTCTGAACTGCATGGTGAGCTTCCACAGGTATAGGAGCACTTGTGGCAGGGAAAGGAACTGAGAAAGGGAGGTGCTGGTGAGATTCCACCTACCAGCCATCTTATTTAGCCCCAAAGCATCCATATGAACTGCTACAAAAGTTGGGTGCCTCCCCCTCTTCCTGCTGAGTGGTGGCAAGAGCCTAAGGGGTTCCGGGCACTCACCCAGCGTTTGTGGTCCTTTGGAGAATTGAGACTCAGTGGAGACTGTCGTAGCTTTAAGAAATATGGTTTATTCACCTATTTATACCTTCAGCCTGCATGGAGGGAGTCCAGATCTTACAGCATGGTCATTTCAAGAGGGGCTTATCCCCTACGGCAGTGCAGCCATGGAATCCAAGGTCTCTCTCCCAGCCAGCCTTCAGCCAGCCTGCCCAAGATGGATCCCAGTCTTTTCTTACTTTCATCTTCCCACCGCAACTTGCTAAAGACCCAGTTACCCTGGCAACCTTCCAAATCCCCCCCCCCCGTCTCTGTTCACACCTCAGGGAAAGGAGGGAGGGCAGTTCACTTGCACTGCCAGTGGCCCTCAATGGGTCTTATATTGTTTCTTAACAGCCCTAGCTTGGCCAGGGCATAAGCTGGTCCAGGAATTCCTCTGCAGCTTGTATTTCTCCCTTCACATCCCAAATAATCAAAATCCTTCTATTTATTACTTTCTGGGTTTGGGGTCCCCCCTCCAAGAGTATAAATTGACATGTGCACATTTCTCTTGTGCAGGGCCGTCTTGACCATAGGTGTTAGGGGTGCTGGGCACCCGGGTGCCCGGCTCTCAGGGGCGCCAGGCCGAGAGTCTGGGGCCCGAGAGTTGGAATCTGGGGAAGAGCCTGCCCATCGGAGCTCCACAGCGGGCTCGTCTGCTGCGGGCGGCTCTCTGCCACAAGTTCGGGGGCAAGCGAGCCAGTGGGGTGCTGAGGCGGGTGGCCGGTTTGCCCTCCTGTGCACCTGGGATTGGCGTAGGGCCGTGGAGAGGCCTGCCCAGAGCACTTCTCTGTGCCCTGCTCTGCCCTGCCTGCACGCCTTGACGGCCAGCCCAAAAAAGGTCGACAACTCTGGACAGCCAGGGGGGAGGGTGCTGGGTAGATTTTTCCACCCTGGCGCCACATATGCTTAAGACAGCCTTGATCTTGTGGATCTCTGCTCTGCCCCCCAAGTGCTTTAAGAACCTAGCAGCAAGACCCCACCTCTGCCGGGCACCACAATGAGTTTATCCTTCTGCGTTCTTCGTAGGCCACATTCAAGGGCTGGATGGACATCATGTACGCTGCTGTCGACTCCCGTGAGGTAATTCTGGGCTGAGGAGGAGGTGTTTGCTCGGTCCCACAGGCCTGTTGTAGGGGCAACCGGGTCTGGCCTGCACAATGGGGGAAGCGGGGGCCCCGACCGCAAAAGAGGGTCTCTTCTCAACCTCTTCTCTGGCCTCCCAGGTTGAGGAGCAGCCCGAATACGAAGTCAACCTCTACATGTACATCTATTTTGTCATCTTCATCATTTTTGGAGCTTTCTTCACTCTCAACCTTTTCATCGGCGTCATCATCGACAACTTCAACCAGCAGAAGAAAAAGATAAGTGTCTCTTGGCTTTGGGTTTCAGCTGCGGGCGTCACTGTTAGTGGGCACCTCCCGCAGCAATAAAATTGGGGCACAATTCAGACATTTATCTTTGAGTAGAATGACTCTCGCATGCTATTTGGAAGCGATGCTTGCACTGTCATTGAAAGTCTACTCAGTATTGATCCAGAGTAGAGTCCAATGAATAGTAAGCAGAGTAAAAACGTAAACACGTTGCAGGATTCCCCCCAAAATAGACCAGAGGCAATTAATATTTCATCCAGCAGAGCTTTACTGCTGCTGAAGGCAAATGAGCAAAATGGTCACAAATCCAATACATTCAGGATTGGCACTGTCCATAGGAAATCCAGTTGCACCAGACCTGACTTAAACAATAACTTATAATAAGTCTAAACCTTAACACTACATACAGAATACCACACCAGATGGAAAAGAGATAGAAAGAGAAAGTGAAACCTAGGCTCATTCTGGCCTATTTTTGTAGTCAGCATGACCTTGACAGAAAGATAACAGAACCAGTTTAAGCCAGCTGTACGCAGCTTCTCTGAGGGAATAACCCAAACATTATGAAGCTTCTTTCACACAGAGAAGCTTCCAGAAGCTTCCAGAACCCTCTTGAATTAAATAGAATAGGGAAGATCTCTACACATCAGATCAATACTTTCTGCACTAAGAAATGCAAAGTGACCTGCACGGCTCCAGCTACAGGAGTCAGTATCTGGCGCAGAGTTCAGGGACATCAGCTGGGACCAGTTCACACAGCTGGTTTTTGAGGTGGAAGCCCACCTTGATATTGAGCTCGGGTACCAAATCTGAGCTCCACAGTCAGGCCTGGATCCTATTCTCTCAGCGCCGGGACAATCTGCATAATAGCAGAGATTCACGGAGTATGTGCAGATCAGAGGGCTTAACTTGAACCAAACCTCATGCCTCACCAGTTTCTGTGCCAGAAGTAAAACTTCCCAAAGTGGCAAAGAGCATAGAAAGTGGGGGAAGAGGAGACTCATGAGGAAAATAGGCTTTGTAGACAACATAGCCAGCTGGGGTCCCCCCGCAAATGTACATGGAATCAGGGTTGGGGGGTGATTTAGTAGGCTACCTGTTCCATCCTCCTTACTCAATGAAAAGGAATCTAGAATCTAGAATTATAGCCCTCTTAGAGCTATAATTCCCAGCACCCTTCATAAACTACAATTCCCATGATTATTTTTGTCACACACACACACTGCCCATTGAAAACACATGATTTCCCCCAAAGAATCATGGGAACTGTAGTTTAAGGTTGCTGGGAATTGTGACTCTGCAAGGAGTAAACTATAGTCCCTGTGATTCTTTTTATTGGGGGGGGGGCGGTGGAGTCATGTACTCTAGATATATGTTTAAATGTTCTTTAAATGTATGCTGTGGGTGTGACCTCTGTAGGGAGCAATGTGCTTCCATCAGTTGCTTCAAGACCTTCAGTAATGTGAGAGCCCACTACCCTTAAGCAACAGGCTTTCAAAAATGGTGGAATCATAGAATTGCAGAGGAACCTTGTGGGTCATCTAGTCCAACCCCCCACTGTGCTTTCATTGAATCAAGCCATTTCTAAACAGAGACAGCTACATATTCCCTGGACCTCTGGTTAGCCGCAGGCACTTGTGTGTTGCATTAGGGAGGGAAACCGCCTGCCCTCTGAAAGAACAACTTTTCACTTTCCTGGGCCCTTCTTTTAATAGACTGAAGTGGTTTGGCAGGGAGAAGGGAGAAGATGGCCAAGGCCATTTTTGGGACTGGGCCAGTCAAAGACAGCTATGGAGCAGGGCTTAGAGCAGCCGGTTAGATACGTCTTTCCTTAGTTTAATTAAATAGCCCAAGGCTTAAGACCACAATAGAGTAGCCTGGCAACAACAGGGACGTTTCTAGAAATCCAAAGCTCTCACAAGACATTGAAGAGTGAGTTAGCATCCTTTGGCAGGATGGAAGTGAGGGGAAGCGTTTGAGGCTTCTGCTGTCGAGCGACAGACTGATCGACAGAGGAAAATAAACTAGCGCGCATGAACAAGGCATAGCTGTCAACTTACAGATTTGAAAATAAGGGACCAGCAGCCTTGAAAATAAGGGATCAGCAGCCAATATAAGGGATTTTAGTCAACCATCAGCCAAACAAAGCCTCAAGCTGTGGTTCCCACAGCGCAGCAACCCGGCAAAGGGGATGCAGCAAGGAAAACCACATCACCTCTCCGCTGGGAAGCGCTGAGCAAAGGCGAGTCCCCAGGCAACATGGCCGATTTGATTGGCACAAGGCATGCAAGCTCCACCCCCCAGTCGTTCTTAGACTCCTTATTGGGTGAGCAACGCAGCCAAGCAACACAGTTGGAGCCTCCCTCCTCCCTGGCCGGCAGGGAGGGAGGGAGAGGAGCTGCTTCCTTTGAAACCCGGGAAATTTAAGGGATGTCATCAATAAGGGACAGCAGCGGGGCAGGGCGCTGGCATAAGGGACTGTCTCGCCAAATAAGGGACGCTTGACAGCTATGGAACAAGGAGACTTGTTACGAGTGGAAGGCGGGGAGGGGAGTTTGGAAAAGATGGAGGCGGTCAAGCGAAATTGACCAGACTCTATAAATCCAGCCCAGTTACCATCGCTCAGCCTCAGAAATTAAAAGGCAGGTTCTGTGGTTCACTCTGAGCCCTGGAAACTGGGTGTGAAGTGGGGCTGTGAAGTGGAAACCTTTCGTGGGTCTTGGGCACTGCAACAGACGACTTCCTCTCATGTCTAATAAGTTGTGATTCCCCTTTTTACTTTGGAGGAAAGGATATCTTCATGACAGAGGAACAAAAGAAATACTACAACGCCATGAAGAAGCTAGGCTCAAAAAAGCCGCAAAAACCCATCCCAAGGCCCCAGGTATTTATTTGCTTAAATAATGAGAAGCCACCTTTCTGGTCCAAGGTAGCCGACAGTAACTGCACCCTAAACCACAACATAATACAGTGCACCCTAACGAAGGCTTGACTCTGGCATGTTGTATGATGTTGGGTTTTATGGTTATACAGTTTTTCAAAGCACAAAACCCAGCAACGTATTAGAACATAAATCGGTATGAAACAATTTCCAAGCCAACAGCAGTAAAGCAATAAAGCTAGCAGAATGTGCAGAAGACCCATATCAGTTAAAAGTCAGTGGAAATGGTGCATGAGAAATTATACCAAGGCAACTAATGCAAACATAATTTGCAGCAAGTACAGCCACATATTATTATTATTATTATTATTATTATTATTATTATTATTATTATTATTATTATACCCCACCCTTCCTCGTTCAAAAACCGGGCTCAGGGTGGCTAACAACAAATTTAAAACACTTTGAAACACTTAATTATAAAAGCAGCATAAAATACAGTATAAAAACATGAATAACAATAAAATAAAAAATCAATTAGATAATCCCTAGGGCTAGCTGGCTGAATTGGTCCTACTTGGGCCAGCGAGGAGGCCAGGGGAGAATTAGCTGTGGGGTCTCAGAGCAGGTGATTGTCATAAAAGGGGAGGGGGGAAGGAAGATAAAGGAAATAAAAGATCAGGCTGAATTCAAATTAAAGGCCAGGCGGAATAGCTCTGTCTTACAGGCCCAACGGAAGGAGGTTAAATCCTGAAGGGCCCTAGTCTCATGGGACAGAGCATTCCACCAGGTCGGAGCCATCACTGAAAAGGCCCTGGCCCTGGCGGAGGATAGTCTTAACTTCCTTAAGGCCCTGTTACGTGGCTTTTTGTCCATTGCATCGAGAGATCTTGAATTCTAGCACCCACAGAGCCAGAATTGCATGATTCCCAACATTCATTTGATCACAAAAGGTCAGTTTTCTTTACATGATGTGTGAACAAGAGATCTTACTTTCATGCGCTGAGCCAAGATTCCTGCAGGAAAGGGAATGCAGGGCTCTGGGCTTCGTGACAACAGAGGATGCGCGCACCTGTCTGCAGGTAGTGTGCACCCCTGATGTTGTTGCGGATCTTTGTAAATCTATTTGGAACAAGGGAGGGAGTGGGGAAGGGGAGACCTGGGCTTGCTTCCCAGGCAATCTCCACCTGTTCTCCACCCCTGCTACCATACCACAGCCTCCCCATTTTCCCTTCTCTCTCCTTTGCTTCCCAATTTCTGCTGAGATCAAAGTCCCTCGACTCCCCACTGCTTCCTTCCTTTATTTTATTTTAAAGCTTTTTATTTTTAACTGAAACACCACTACTTTTTTGAGCCAGCGCCTAGGGCTTGCCGATCGAAAGGTCGGCGGTTCGAATCCCCGCGGCGGGGTGCGCTCCCGTTGTTTGGTCCCAGCGCCTGCCAACCTAGCAGTTTGAAAGCACCCTCGGGTGCAAGTAGATAAATAGGGACCGCTTACTAGCGGGAAGGTAAACGGCGTTTCCGTGTGCGGCTCTGGCTCACCAGAGCAGCGATGTCACGCTGGCCACGTGACCCGGAAGTGTCTCCGGACAGCGCTGGCCCCCGGCCTCTTGAGTGAGATGGGTGCACAACCCCAGAGTCTGTCAAGACTGGCCCGTACGGGCAGGGGTACCTTTACCTTTACCTTTATGATTTCCTTTTTCTTAGCCCTGTGTATTTTCTGCCCAGGACGTTATCTAAGCTGCAAAAAAAGAAAGAAATAATAGATTTATTTAAAAATTATATCTAAACAAATAAACAAATAAAACTACACATAGTGTTTCTACTTACAATTCATAAGAGTCTTATGCCCAGGATCACCATTCTGCTTTTGGACCAGTCAGGGAATTTGTATCCTGCTGGTTCTTAATGACCACAGGCGTCTGTTAAAAGTGGTTCTGAGAACGGCCAAGGAAAGCCAAAGGAGGCAAGTGTCTGTCTGAAAGGATCAGAGGACAAACTTCCAGTTTGCCACAGAGCTTTTAACCTTTCCTCATGGTTAGGGCAGTATAAACAAACCTTATGTGCATTTACATAACAGAAGGCTCAGAAATTAAAAAGCAAAAACAACTGCCTCCTTCCTTCCTTCCTTCCTTCCTTCCTTCCTTCCTTCCTTCCTTCCTTCCTTTTCTATCCTGCAGTTCTTCCAAAGAGCTCAAAGCTAGTGAGTAATTCATGAGTTGTTCTCTATGTTACTTTTATAATAATATTAATAATATTTATTTATACCCTGCCCTCCCCAGCCAAGACCGGGCTCAGGGCGGCTAATACCCGATATAAAAACAAATTGATTGAAATACAACTTAAAAACAAGATTAAAATACAACATTAAAACAGTAAAATACAGCCTCATAGCAGGGTCTCCCAAACTTGGGTCCTCCGCTGTTGTTGGGTTACAACTCCAACCTGCTAACTAGAGATGATGGGAGTTGTAGTCCAAAAACAGCAGGAGTTCCGAGTTTGGGAAACCCTGGTTTATA
Organism: Podarcis vaucheri; assembly: GCF_965113315.1. NCBI lineage: Eukaryota > Metazoa > Chordata > Lepidosauria > Squamata > Lacertidae > Podarcis > Podarcis vaucheri. The sequence continues at coordinate 44,261,453 of NC_138751.1, read as the reverse complement.
GCAACCTTGCTGGCTTGATTGGACTGAGAGTTGGTTCCTTGCCTCAAACCATCTCAGTGAGGTTCCTATTCAGCCAGGGGTGTTCCCAGACCAAGTCCAACACACTGTCCTGTTATTCCACACAAAAGCTTTTTGGAGCACACATACACATACATTCTTAGTTCATGTTCCATGGGGTTGGATGCTGAGCGATTATTTTCCCATTTCTTTGCCCGCTTGAACATTCTTGTGTGGGGTTTTCTCCTCCATTTCTCTTCTCTTCTCTTCCCTCGTCTGTCTCTGCCCGTATGTCTTTGTCCCTTTCCTGTGTCTCTCTCTCTCACACCCGTGCCTGCCTGCCTTCCACCTTACTAAAGAACAAATACCAAGCGATGATCTTTGACTTTGTGACCCAACAAGCCTTTGATATAGTCATCATGATCCTCATTTGTCTTAACATGGTGACGATGATGGTGGAAACAGACGACCAAAGCGACACCAAGATAAACATCCTCTTCCAAATCAACCTGATCTTCATTGTCATCTTCACGGCCGAGTGCTTCCTCAAGATGATTGCCCTGCGGTACTACTTCTTCACGGTTGGCTGGAACATCTTTGATTTTGTCGTGGTCATTATCTCCATCATAGGTGAGGAAAATGTGAAGGTGGCAAATGGGCAGGCATTTGGGCCTGCTCTCTTTCTTAATAACTCTTAAATCTGACAAAAAAATTGTCCAGCAGCACCTTAGAGACCAACTAAGTTGGTTCTTGATGCTACTGGACAAATATATACAGTGGTACCTCGGGTTACATGGGACGTGGGTGGCACTGTGGGTTAAACCACAGAGCCTAGGACTTGCTGATCAGAAGGTTGGCAGTTCGAATCCCTGCGATGGGGTGAGCTCCTGTTGCTCGGTCCCTGCTCCTGCCAACCTAGCAGTTCGAAAGCACGTCAAAGTGCAAGTAGATAAATAGGTAAACGGCGTTTCCGTGCGCTGCTCTGGTTCGCCAGAAGCGGCTTAGTCATGCCAGCCACATGACCTGGAAGCTGTACGCCGGCTCCTTCGGCCAATAAAGCGAGATGAGTGCCACAACCCCAGAGTCGGCCACGACTGGACCGAATGGTCAGGGGTTCCTTTACCTTTACCTTGGGTTACAGACGCTTCAGGTTACAGATGCTTCAGGTTACAGACTCTGCTAACCCAGAAATATTACCTCAGGTTAAGAACTTTGCTTCAGGATGAGAACAGAAATTGTGCTCTGGTGGTGCAGCGGCAGCAGGAGGCCCCATTAGCTAAAGTGGTGCTTCAGGTTGTGAACAGTTTCAGGTTAAGTACAGACCTCCAGAACAAATTAAGTACTTAACCTGAGGTACCACTGTATCTATATCTATCGACTGTATCAGACCAACACGGCTACCTACCTGAATCTTAAATCTGACAGTAGGCATAATGGGGAATAGTAGGGCAGAGGCGTTCAGCAGAGTAGTGGAGATAACATAAGAGCAGCTTTACCACGTTCAGCCTAGAAGCACATTTTTCTCTCTTTAGAGAAATCTTATTCTGTAGCTCAGCAGTGGGCAGAAGCGCCAACTTCTCCAGCCCATCTTCAGAGGCCCGGTGTGACGTCACCCGACATTCCAACGTCCTGATACCTTGATGTTGCACACGCAACATTGTGCGACGTCCTCTGAACGTTGAGGGGGCCTGGCGAACAAAAACCAGGGGACCAAAACTGCCTCAGCCCCTAGGAGTTGGCACCTATAGTGGTGGGGAACCTTCAGCCCATGAAGCCTGCCAGGCTTCTTCTTTTGCCTGGCAAGGCCATTTCAGTTAATTGAGACCCACCTGCCTTACACCTGACATCAGGGATATGTGTGGGGCAGGTGAAGACACAGCTGGGCCAAAAAAGGGTTTGTAGACAACCATCATCCAACGAGCAAACGCCGCAAAGTCCTGTGCGTACTTTGCAAATGGCAACAATCAGCTGATTGGCAGGGCTGCAGACATGATGGTGACCCCTGCTTCTGCGGGGATTGACTAGGAAACTGGAACACACTGCCGAATCAGGCAGGATTAATCCCCTTTCCCCACTCACCCTCTGCTGATGATCCAATCTCCCAACAGCTGCTGTCAGCTTCCCCGCCCCCCATGTGAGGTGGCAGAGGAACCAACCTACACAGCCCTCCCCAGCCGAAGCTGGGCTCAGAGCGACTAACAACAGTAAAATAATAAAGCATTCTAAAATCAATTAATTATAAAATCAGTTTAAATCAAATTTATGGCAGCCATTGGGCTAGAGTTCTGTGAGGATTACCAAAGAAGGGGGTCAGGCTGTGCCCTGACCAAAAGCCTGGTGGAACAGCTCTGTCTTGCAGGCCCTGCGGAAAGATGTCAAGTCCCGCAGGGCCCTAGTCTCTTGTGACAGAGCGTTCCACCAGATCGGGGCCACAGCCAAAAAAGCCCTGGCTCTGGTTGAGGCCAGCCTAACCTCCCTGTGGCCCGGGACCTCCAGGATGTTTTTGTTTGAAGACCGTAAGGTGGGACATACCAGGAGAGGTGGTCCCATAGGTACAAGGGTCCTAGGCTGTATAGGGCTTTAAAGGTTAAAACCAGCACCTTAAACCTGATCCTGTACTCCACTGGGAGCCAGTGCAGCTTGTATAGCACAGGGTGAATTGTGATCCCGCAGCGAGGACCCCGTAAGGAGTCTCGCCACAGCATTCTGCACCCGCTTTCATCATTCATTATTCTCAAGAGATGATCTGCAAGGGAAATCAAAATTTGTATCTTCATACCATTCCATACCAGCGGGTTGCGCTGTGGGAAAACCTCAGTGCCTAGGGCTTGCCGATTGCATGATCGGCGGTTCAAATCCCCACAGTGGGGCGAGCTCCCGTCGTTCGGTCCCAGCTCCTGCCCACCTAACAGTTCGAAAGCACCCCTAAGTGCAAGTAGATAAATAGGTACCGCTTTATAGCGGGAAGGTAAACGGCGTTTCCGTGTGCTGCGCTGGTGCCGGCTTGCCAGAGCAGCTTCGTCACGCTGGCCACATGACCTGGAAGTGTCTTCGGACAGCGCTGGCCCCCGGCCTCTTAAGTGAAATGAGCACGCAACCCTAGAGTCGGACACGACTGGCCCGTACGGGCCGGGGTACCTTTACCTTTACCTTTACCATTCATTGTAGCAGAATCATGTTCTCTTGCCATTCAGTTGATTATGTGTATTGCCGATAAGCCTCTTGTAACCTCTTTTCTGCAGCATAGTGCTAGACAAGTGTTGATACGACACTGGCCTTTTCCCTGGTGTTGTCCCTAGTGTTGTCCCAAGGGAATATCCACCCCCGCCATCTCTCCCACTTTCTCATGAGTCATTGCTCGGGTGCTGAGAAGCGCCCTCTGCCTTTGAGTTCTTTGCTCCCCTACTTTCAAGGCTCTCTGGAAGAGGAGGGGTCTGGAAGACTTTCTAAAGATGCTGAGTCCGCCAGCTGTCTCTCCCCTGGTCTTCCTCCTCTCCCATCATTTCCCAGCTTTCCCCCTCATCTGCCTCTGAGCTGTGACCTCCCTCAAACCCCTGTTGTAATTCCGAACTGTCTTCCTCTTCTCTGGAAGGGTCAGGCTGGGGAGGCGCTCTCCACCATTCCTCCTCTGCCCAGTTCCTGGCATCACCTGGTGGACAGGTGGGTGTGGTTTCAGGGAGATGGGCTCATAACCCATCCAGGTGGTCCAAGGTTGTAGCAGGAGCTTGAGGTTCTCCTCCCCTGCTTTACGCCATCGTCATTTTATAAGCTCATAGGTCCCTGTCAGGTAGATTGTGGTGTTTTAAAATGCCGTCTCTTTTTAATTCTTTTGTGCTTCTTTGCACCTTTGACATCTCAGTTCAGCTTGCTGTTAGAACAAAAGCCTGGAACCTTTTCTACAGTGTGAATAATTATTATTTATACCCAGTGCTTTTTTTTCTGGGGGGACGCAGGGGTACACATACCCCTAAACATTTTGTGAATCTTTGTACTTTTGTCCATTTACTGTATTTATTTCCCCCGATTTGAACTATAAAATGGTGGTTTTCTTGAGTCAAAGTGAGAGTACCCCTAAACATTTTTTTGAGGGGAAAACGGGACTGTTTATACCCCGCCCATCTGGCTGGGTTTCCCCAGCCACTCTGGGTGGCTCCCAACAGAATATTGCGATAAAACACGATAAAGCATCAAACGTTAAAAACTTCCCTAAACAGGGCTGCCTTCAGATGTCTTCTAAAAGTCAGATAGTTGTTTATCTCCTTGACATCTGATGGTAGGGCCTTCCACAGGGCGGGTGCCACTACCAAGAAGGTCCTCTGCCTCTGCAAATCCATTTGCTATTAGCAATTTTTAAAAACTGTATCTCTTTGATGATGGACAAGAGGTTCTGAAAAAAACGACGTCTTCCTAACTGTCTTTCAGGACTTGTCCTCTCGGACATCATTGAGAAATACTTCGTATCGCCCACCCTCTTCAGGGTCATCCGCCTGGCCAGAATTGGGCGTGTCCTGCGGCTGATTCGGGGAGCCAAAGGCATCCGGACGCTCCTCTTTGCTTTGATGATGTCGCTGCCTGCTCTCTTCAACATTGGCCTCCTCCTCTTCCTGGTCATGTTTATCTATTCCATTTTTGGGATGTCCAACTTCGCTTACGTGAAGAAGGAATCTGGCGTGGACGACATCTTCAACTTCGAGACTTTTGGCAACAGCATCATCTGCCTTTTCCAGATCACCACGTCGGCCGGTTGGGACGGCTTGCTGAACCCCATCTTGAACAGCGGTCCTCCGGACTGTGACCCTGAACTGCAGAACCCTGGCAGCCATGTGAAGGGCGATTGCGGCAACCCCGCCATTGGCATCTTCTTCTTCTGCAGCTACATCATCATCTCCTTCTTGATAGTGGTCAACATGTACATCGCCATCATCCTGGAGAACTTCAACGTTGCCACGGAGGAGAGCAGCGAACCTCTGTGTGAAGACGACTTTGAGATGTTCTATGAGACTTGGGAGAAGTTTGACCCCGACGCCACGCAGTTCATTGATTACGCCATACTCTCGGACTTTGCGGACACCTTGCAACCTCCGCTGCGGATCGCTAAGCCCAACAAGATCAAGCTGATCACTTTGGACTTGCCTATGGTTCCTGGGGATAAGATTCATTGCTTGGACATCCTCTTTGCACTTACCAAAGAAGTGCTGGGAGACTCGGGGGAAATGGATGCTCTAAAGCAGTCGATGGAGGAGAAGTTTATGGCTGCCAACCCCTCAAAGGTCTCCTACGAACCCATCACCACCACACTGAAAAGGAAGCAGGAGGAGGTGTGTGCCACCAAAATCCAGCGGGCGTTTCGGAGGTATTTATTAAGGCGATCGATGAAACAGGCCTCTTACATGTACAGGCACAGCCAGGATGAGGAGACCCTGCTGGAAGGCGCCCCCGAGAAAGAAGGATTGATTGCGAAGAAAATGAATGAAATATATGGGTCTTCGGGCTCAGAGGTAGACATCCAAGTGTCTCCAGAAACCTCCCCACCTGTTGAACTTAAATCAGTCGCCAGCGCAGAGGCTACGGATGACCCTAGCAAAACCAAGAGAGAGGTGGATCGTGGGGGAAAAGAGGAAGGCGATCCCGGCAAAACGAAGGAAGAGGAGGATCCTGGCAAAAAGGAGGAAGGCGACCCCAGGAAAATGAAAAAGAGGGAAGATTCCGGCGGAACAAAGGAAGACGACCCCAGCAAAAGCAAAGAGAAGGGGGGCACCAAACGTGGTGTGAAAGAGTCGTTTGTATAATGCAAAGCACTTTTGGCCAACTGTCAATTGGCATCCAGATCCAAAAGACTTCTCTCACAGGGGCCCTTCCAAAATCATGTGCTGTAGTGAGCTAACCACCTTCTCTTACCAGGTTCCTTGTACTCAGCTCAACATCGTAACTTTGGAAACAGAGCCCCTCCTGGTTTCAAGTTGGGGTTTTGTTGTTGTTGTTGTCCAGATTCGCCCCAATGAGCGAAGATACCTTATTTTTTCCTTATGAGGTTAATGTGAATCTCTATTGCAGGTGAAAAGAACAGGTGTTTTAGTTTAATGGTAGGCGGCGTCCGTGTCACGTGTTCCAGGGCCAGTTCTGCTTTCAGTACTTCCCTACTACTTCCCTACTAGCGTTTTTCAGAAGTCTTGGAAGAAGAGACAGAAGAGAAGGAAATGGCCAAAGATGCAAGTCTTCATAATTTGAGTCCTGCCATGTTCAAGCTTAGGCATGGAACCAGAAGACCAGTTTTAAGGAACTCAACCAGAGTTGTGTAAGTGCTTCACTTAAAAAGAAAAATGTATGAAAAGCTGGGTTTTGTGGCCTGAATCAATTACGCAGATTTTCCTGTGGCTGCATATTCTGCATAATTTATTCTGCTTGTCAGGGGTGAACGAAAGCCTTGCCTCTGTATCACTGGCATGCAACAGACATGCACACACAAAAAACTTTCAAGGTTTATGTTTGCAGCCTCAAGGCCTAGATACCTGCTTGCTTTTTCAACGAAAGCAGAGGTTTTAAAGATGCCGAATTCAGTACCCAATGTCAAATTCTGTGCGCATGCGATCACGGAAAGCAGAATGCACAGAGCCCTAGATTTAACAACTGCTATCTGCTGGACAAACTTTGTGAAAGCTTCTGTCTTCAGCCATTTTCGCCTCCTTTTCCAAAAGCAGTGAAGAACTGCCGTCTGTACTGGTTCTCAGATATTAACGTCTGGATAGGGCTCTGTGGCTGACTTCTTATAAAAAGGAAGTATTTCTTAATGTTATCTCCTGGTAACAGACTGATAGGCAATTGGCTTAGGAGTGTTTCCAGCATGCAAAGGTGAGGTGAATGGAGCTGAATAATAACTGAAATGAGGGGACAGTTTGGTGAACAAAATCCACAATGTCTTAAAAAAAACGTGCTTCAGCTTTTTCCTTTCAAGTATTTGGAAGGACTCACGAGATATTTTTTGTGTGTTAGAAATGGTTTAAAGTGCAATTAAGAGTCTTAACCATTTGAACACTCTATATCGTTTATTTTTTAAAAGTAAAAATAAATAAATAGCAAAAGCAATGTGCTGATCTGTTCTCAGGGTTTAATGTCAGCTTTAAAATTGTTCTCATTCTCTACCAATCACCTAGGAAGGTGTGCTGCGCTTTTACATAGTACTATATCTTCTGTCCAGAAACGTAGGCCGTTTTGCTTCGCCCCTCCCTCCACTCCATCAGTGGTGCATTTGAGTAATTTTAGATTCATTCTTCTGCATGGAGCCCTGGACTTCTGCTCCAAAGTCCTGTCCTGACGGCACTACTTCCCCACATTGCTCCCCACCCCAGTCCACACAGCAGGCAGGGTATGGCCTAGAAGCTTGGAGTCTGTGTGGTTTGTTCCCATGCGCAGGGCTGAGGGAAGGGAATCTCAGAGACTGAACTGCAGGGACCTGCTATCTGGATAACCCAATAGTTTCCTGAACCAGCCCCCCCAGAAATACAAAGGCAATATATTCCTGGTAAACGTCTGTTTATATCGACTGCACCCATGCAAGATGTTCCCAGTGGCTTGTGTCCCCAGCCCAACAAGTTTAAATAATGGGAGGCAAATGAATATTTAAGAACTGAAACAGTACAGTGGTACCTCGGGTTACGAACCTAATTCGTTCCGGAGGTCCGTTCTTAACCTGAAACTGTTCTTAACCTGAAGCACCACTTTAGCTAATGGGGCCTCCTGCTGCTGCCGCGCCGCTGGAGTACGATTTCTGTTCTTATCCTGAAGCAAAGTTCTTAACCCGAGGTAATATTTCTGGGTTAGCGGAGTCTGTAACCTGAAGCATATGTAACCTGAGGTGTATGGAACCCGGGGTACCACTGTACTGGTATTCACTACCCTCTCTCAGCCCTGCATCTCCCCATTGAATCTGACAATAAGAAATTGATTTATTTGTTCTGTCTGCCACACTCTACCTCTGAGGCAACCATTATTGCTGTCTGTTAGAAACAGTATATTGGGTAGTGTGGATCATTGACCTTCTCCGGCAGTTGATCGAACTTTGAAAAGCCTGCCACCCACCCCAAAAGTGGGGGGGGGGCTGCCTTTTTGTTGATGTAAGAATCCAGTGTGGTTATAAAGCTTTTATTTTTTCCACTTGCAGAGATAGATAGACAGATAGATGATAGGAAGGACATGGATGGTGCTGTGGTATAAACCACTGAGCCTCTTGGGCTTGCCGATCAGAAGGTCAGCGGTTCGAATTCCCGCGACGGGGTGAGCTCCCGTTGCTCTGTCCCAGCTTCTGCCAACCTAGCAGTTCGAAAGCACACCAGTGCAAGTAGATAAATAAGTATCGCTTCGCAGGAAGGTAAACGGTGTTTCCATGCACTCTGGTTTCTGTTACGATGTTCCGTTGTGCCAGAAGCGGTTTAGTCCTGCTGGCCACATGACCTAGAAAGCTGTCTGCAGACAAACCCCAGCTCCCTTGGCCTGAAAGTGAGATGAGCTCTGCAACCCCATAGTCGCCTTTGACTGGACTTAACTGTTCAGGGGTCCTTTACCTTTTTTTTTTTTAGATAGATAGAGAATCTGTACAATTTCCTAACCACTAAAAAGTGTGCAAATAAAATATCCCCCAGAGAAGGCTCGCTGAGCAATTTCGGATAGAACTAGCAAATGGCAGGATGTTCTGACAATGGAAACATTGAGGTTAATAGAAAATTAGCTATCATCCCTTGACCCATGAGGAGTGAGTGGGTAGGTGGATATCATCCTGTGGACTTCAAGCAATTCGCTAGATAGTGGGTATGTATAGACATAGGCGCCAACTCCATGGGGCTTGAGGGGGCCCGAGCCCCCTCAAAAATTCGTTTGGGGGGGCTCTGCCCCCCCAATAATCTCCGGCGCCCCTCCAGCAGAGCGCCATCGCCGCCCCTCCCCCAGCCCAAAATGCACAGGGTCGGGCTGCCTGCATGCCTCCTGCCCTCCCTCCCGAGCAAAAGCTCCACCCAATTTCCTTTGGAGCTGATTAATAGCCGCAGCACGCTCTCCCCTATTTGCTCACGAGGAGGCGGCGCCACTTTATTTGCATATTCATGAGCTTATTTATTATTCATGAGCTTTCCCGGGGGGGGGGCCCAATATTTTTTATAAGTCCGCGTCCCTGTGTATAGACATGCATAACTAGAGCAGTCTGTTTTGGTCCACACATACAGTACAACCTTCACTGAAGAGTAGAGTCTAGGAGAAACCAGTTCTGCTTCCTTCCACCAGATGGCAACAGCATCACAAAACCACCACCTCACCTTTCTCCAGAGCAGTTTTTAAAATAGCGGATTTTTTTAAATAAATAAAAAATCATACTTTGGTCTTAAAGTACAGATGGCACCGAGGAATTGTTTAATTGGATCAGCTTGCATAGGGCCTGAAATATGTAAGTCTCCTTCCTTGGAGGTTTTTAAGCAGAGATTCGAGGGCCGTCTGTCTCGGATAAAAATAATAATTTATTATTTATACCCCACGCATCTGGCTGGGCTTCCCCAGACACTCTGGGCGGCTTCCAACAAAATATTAAAAGATAGTAATGCATCAAACATTAAAAGCTTCCCTAAACAGGGCTGCCTTCAGATGTCTTCTAAAAGTCTGGTAGTTGTTTTTCTCTTTGACATCTGGTGGGAGGGCGTTCCACAGGACGTGTGCCACCACTGAGAAGGCCCTCTGCCTGCTTTAGCTGAGCTTCCCTCCATGATTCTGTGATTTTTAGGGGTGGTGGTAAGAGGGAAGGAGTATCGGCGCTGGATTTGGAGGCAATTTCATGTGTCTTCTGAGGAGCGGAGCAGAAGGGTATCCAAGCACACCCCACCGACAGCAGAGCCCAAAAGCACCAACTCCTGTTTGTATGCCCGTATGTACACACCACGGGGACACGGGTGGCGCTGTGGGTTAAACCACAGAGCCTAGGACTTGCCGATCAGAAGGTTGGCGGTTCAAATCCCCGCGACGGGGTGAGCTCCCGTTGCTCAGTCCCTGCTCCTGCCAACCTTGCAGTCCAAAAGCACATCAAAGTGCAGTAGATAAATAGGTACCACTCCGGCGGGAAGGTAAGTTTCCGTGCGCTGCTCTGGTTCGCCAGAAGCGGCTTAGTCATGCTGGCCACATGACCCGGAAGCTGTACGCCGGCTCCCTTGGCCAATAAAGCAAGATGAGCGCCGCGACCCCAGAGTCGGCCACGACTGGACCTAATGGTCAGGGGTCCCTTTACCTTCACCTATGTACACACCACAGGTCTAGCGCAGAAACTAAGATCGCACATGGCACCCTAATAGGGTCAGCCATCCTCCATGTGTTTATTGTCCCTTTAATGCATGTGTCGTGGCCTTCCTGTTACCATCCCACACAGCTGGTTTGTGTACACCCAGTTTAGGTCTCCCTTCAGAAAACGTTTTGCACACAGAAGGCTTTCGCTTTATCAGGATACCATTCCTCAATATTCTTACTCGACATGTCCCTGGACTGAACCCCAGAACTGCCACTAGGTTCTGGGTTTAAGCTCTGATGAACTGCACCTCAAGTCTTAATAATGATAATAATAATAACTTTATTTATACACCGCCCATCTGGCTCGGTTTCCCCAGCCAACTTTGGCTGTCTTACAGTATATATAAAACATAGTAATCCATCAAATCCGCTAATATCTGGAATGCGTTTTAAAATTTTAGATTAGAAGCCTAGCCACCTGAAGCTTTGCAAGCCAATTTCAGGTAGGAAAATGCACTTTGGAATTTATTTTTTGCACCCCAAATTAACTCCGCGTCTGTTTCAGCAGCGTCTAATCTGACGCCCAAAATCACTGGTTCGGTTTTGTACATGCCTTTTGGAGAATGAGAGAAAAATGTTGCTAATGGGTACCTGGATTATTGCTTGAGCAAGGTGAATTTTTCTCCCAATTAAAAGTAATCTTCCTGTCCCTTCCCCTTCGCCAAGCAGAGACTACAATTCTTTCAGGATTGGATGCCTGCATTTTAGTCAGCGGAGTATTGTTGGGGATGTTTCTCCTTCCAAGTGGCAAAACTGGAGTTTCCCAATTGCCTACTGGAAAATCTAATTTTTTCAGCTACTCCGCGGAGCAGGGGGCCACCCAGGAATTGTGTTACTTGAGACGAGAGTTTTCAACTGTGTTTACATGTTAACAGCTGTGGAAAAGAGGACTCTGCTCCATTTCAGATAGACTCTGTTGATTGTACATTATGTGACACTCTGTGATAAAGAAAGAAAAAGCTTTAACGCCATAACATTGTGCAATGTTTTCTTTGTACATTTCTTAAAATAAACTGTAAATGAGCTATTGTTACATTCAGAACTATATGCTGGTTTTCTTACCAACGCTTCCACCCGCACCTTCCTGCCTTTCTTGGTGTTTAAAAAGAGAAAGAGAGAGGTGATGTACCGTATTTTTCGCCCTATAGGACACACTTTTCCCCCTCCAAAAATGAAGGGGAAATGTGTGTGCGTCCTATGGGGCGAATGCAGGCTTTCGCTGAAGCCTGGAGCGAGAGGGGTCGGTGCGCACCGACCCCTCTCGCTCTCCAGGCTTCGCGGACATCTCCGCAGGTAGCGGGAGCGCTCCCGCTGCTTGCGGAGAGTTGCCTGCATGCCGAAGCCTGCGCGTGCTGAGATCAGCGCGTCCAGGCTTCGCGGACCTCTCCGCAAGCAGTGGGAGCCAGCGCTGGGCTCCCACGGCTTGCAGAGAGCTGCCTGTTTGGCGGCTGGGGTCGGGGGAAGCTCGGGCTGCCCCAGCCCTGCGCCTGGGGGGGGGGGAATAATTTTTTCCCCTTTATTTCCCCCCCAAAAAAACTAGGTGCGCCTTATGGGACGGTGCGTCCTATAGGGCGAAAAATACGGTCGCTTAAGCCTGCCCGCAAAACATGCCACCGAAGTCCTTTCCTTCTCAGTAGGCGAAGAGCCGCTTGCCATTATTTAAATTTGAGAAAGGGAATATCTGTTCATGCTGTTAGAAAAGCTGGGTGCGATGACCCACACTCTGCAAGAATCCCAGGGGGGTTCCAGGCACTTGCCCACGGTCTGTGTTCCTTTGGAAAATCGAGACACGTCAGAGACTGTTGTAGGTTTAATATGGTTTATTCACCTGTAAACCTAAATTTCAGTGTGCATGGAGGGAGTCCAGATCTTACAGCGTGGTCATTTCCAGAGGGACTTGTACAGCCTTGGAGTCCAAAGGACCACTTCCAACCAACCTTCAGCCAGCCTGCCCAAGATGGATCCTAGTCATTTTTCCTCCTCCTCCTTCCCAGAACAGCCTGCTGAAAACTCTCTTTTCCTGTCACCTCACATCCTGTTACCCTGGCCACCTTTCAAACCCCCAGTTTCTGTTCACACCTCAGGGCAAGGGAGAAGGAGTTCTGTGACATTGCCAGTTAGGCTCTCTGTGGTCTTGAATTGTTTCTTAATGGCCCTAGCTTGGGCCTTCGGTTGCTGACCCCTGGTCCAGCTCTATCCCCTTCTGGGCGCCAGCTTTGTGTGCTACAATACTTTTTAAACAAGCAAGCTGAGGTCACTTTCAAATGTACACACAACTGTGTCCTTATGGTCTTCCTGACAGGCCTTTTTTGCAAATTCATCCACGATTATCTGTTTTCCCCACTTGTGGGAACAGCATGTCCTTGTAGAACATTAATTCCAAAGGCACGGGGCTTGTCCCAGTAGGACATCAGTTCCAGGCAATAAACAACGGGGAGAGAGATCCATATTTGATCGGATGCAATGCTTGCTGCCCCAAAGATGGCAGTGTGAAACTCGACTCTCTGTTGAATAGGAATGAGTGGCGAAATGGCGTGCAGAGGGGAAAGGGGTCACATTGTCGCCCGTTCCTCTCTGTGTGTCAAACCAGTACTACAGCAGGCTGTCCGTATTAGCGCTTTGTTAGGAAGGAGCTGCCACACAAGGACAAAATTGCTTCCGCCGAACCGACCTCATGAACAAGCCGTGGAGATGAGCCTCAGCAGGCTTCCAGAAGAAGAAGAAGAAGGTCACCCAGCAGCTGCATGTGGAGGAGCGGAGACGCGAACCCGGTTCCCCAGATTACGAGACTACCGCTCTTAACCACTACACCATACTGGCACCATATACCTCTGTCCAAAACCGACAAAGGTCCACAGTTTGGCCCTTCTGTGACTCTTGCATCCGGCTATAACAGACTGCTGTATTTTAATTGAGAGCCAGTGTGGTGTAGTGGTTAAGAGCGGTAGTCACGTAATCTGGGTAACCGGGTTCGCGTCTCCGCTCCTCCACATGCAGCTGCTGGGTGACCTTGGGCCAGTCACACTTCTGTGAAGTCTCTCAGCCCCACTCACCTCACAGAGTGTTTGTTGTGGGGGAGGAAGGGAAAGGAGATTGTTAGCCGCTTTGAGACTCCTGAAGGGGAGTGAAAGGCGGGATATCAAATCCAAACTCTTCTTCTTCTTCTTCTTCTTAATTAACAGACCACTGTATTTTGATATTTTGTTGGAAGCCACTCAGAGTGGCTGGTGAAACCCAGCCAGATGGGCAGGGTATAAATAATGAATTATTATTATTATTATTATTATTATTATTATTATTATTATTATTATTAAAAGGCCTGCTGAGGAAGATGAGCAACTGATGAGCAGACAAAGAAAAGAGAAAAACCAGAACCTTTCCGTTTTGGAACATACTGCCACGGGAAGTCCACGATTCCCACAGAGAAGATAAAGGGCTTTAGATCAGGATTAGACGAATTCATGGAGATTGGATCTGTCGGTGGTCAGAAGCCATGACAGCTAAACTGAGCCTACATGCTCAGAGGAAGCCTACCCAGACCCTCCAACATTCCTCGGGTGAAAATAGGGACATTCTATTCTACATTCGTGTCACCTTCCCCACGGCCCCTATAAATGCTTACTGCCAATGGAATACAGTCGTACCTTGGATGTCAAACACCTTGGCTCCTGAACAAATCGGCTCCCAAACGATCGAAACCCGGAAGTGAGTGTTCCGGTTTTTGAATGCTTTTCAGAAGCCGAACGTCCAGCACGGCTTCCTCGGCTTCTGATTGGCTACAGGACGCTCCTGCAGCCAATTGGAAGCCACGCCTTGGTTTTCGAATGGTTCCGGGAGTCGGACGGCCTCCCAGAATGCATTCTGTTCAAAACTAAGGTATGACTGTATGGGAAACAGATGGGTCTGTCTGAGCTGCCCCAACGGCTGTTAGCAAGAGGCATGTGTAAAAACGTCTTGGTTATATGAGGGAGTCTTAGATGATATATGGTAAAACCATGAGGTTTCCATCAGCCCACCCTGGGCGTCAGAGGAGGGACCTGTGTCATTTCACAAGGCAGTACTTTTGCGCCAGCAACGTAGTCTCTATGGTCAGCGACTAGGACCACCGAAGGGCCCCTGTGTGTCTGTAAGAGCCGGGGCCCTTAGACCGCTCCTGCTGCCGCCATCTGTCAGGGACCTTGCTGAGGATGGCTGCATTGAGGAAGAATGGTGGGAGCCACCCTCTCCCCCTGATCCTAACCCTGAATCTCCCCAGGAGCAGGAGGACAGCATAGATTTGGAACAGTGGTTTGCAGAGGGGCATTGTTCAGAAGGCAGAAGCTGGGAAATACTGGATGGGGAATAGCTAGCAGAAGAAACACTAGAAGAGAGAGAGAGTTCACAATCTCTGGAAAGCATTCACACCCCTTCTCCAAAGTCACAGTGAGCTCAGAAAGTGGCAGAACAGAAAGCACAGTGGGTACAAGCTCAGATTACAAAACGTAGGAGTGACGTAGGTTAATAGGGACGGAGGGGCGAGTGTCCCTGGTGTGATGGCCTGGGATTCAGACTCAGATTCTGAACCTGAGAGATCCCAGCTTGCACAGGATTCCCCGCTTCCAGAACCAGCTGAGCCGGGGCTGGGGCCTGAGCCTGAAGGGTCCTCACCTGCGCTGGATCCTCAGGTGCAGGCACCAGCTGAGTCTGCTCTGGCTCCTGAGGTGATGGAGGACCCATTGCCTGCAGGTGCTCCACTCTCAGTGGAGGAAGGAAGGAAGCTGAGGTTGCCTCTGGGTCCGGTAACCCTCCAGCCTCTCCTGAGCTGCAGAGACTCAGAGCAGAGAGGCGGAGGGAAGGGAACTAAGTTCCCACAGGAGGAGTGCTTGCCTCCAGGAGAGGCGAGTCACCAGAGGATCGGGGTCGCCCTATGCCTTGGGGCAGATAAAAGCCGGCCAGCTCCAGTCCCAAGTTGTGGGAGCAACATTGTTGGTTGCTAGTTCCTGCCTGAACCCTGTCCTGCTTTCCTGCCTGAGCTCCTGACCCGCCCTGGTTCCCTGCTTGCAAGCCTCTTCCTGACTTCACCTGTCTCCCTGCCCTGCATCCAGCTTCAGCTACTACGGACTGCCTCCACGTTGCACCTTTGACCACGGACCGGACTTGGACCTCGCCTCTCGGGTAACCCACGGGACGAGCACACCTTAATTGGGAGCACCGCCATTTCCAGGAGATGTGTTCTTTGTTCTCTCGCTGTAATTATTAAAGAGTCTAACTGTTAAGGCTTTCCTTTTGTTTGATCTTCTTATCTACTGCCATGGGGGGAGGAAACCGTTTCCCCAAAGCCAGACACCATCACTGCTGTCAGATGCATTGAGTGGAGCTGAGGACTGCAGCAGTGGCAGCAGGAATCCCTCCTCTCCCCTTGGGTTCCGCTGTGCCACCATGAGGGTCCAGGCCGCCTCTTCCTCCCCCTCCTCCTCCTGCCTCCAGCCAGTCCATGACAGTAGCGCATGGTGAGGAACATCACATGCATGCAAACGCACACAAACCCTTTCCTGTTATGTTCACACCAACACCAGGCCGGGCAAAGACATGGGGTGTGTGTGTAAATTTGATTCAGTTTGCATTTAAAGCTGAATCTCAAATTTGCACGTTCCGAAAAAATATGAGAACCGAATCACAGCTCAAAATTCACCCAGATTTTGCAACATCAGGTTCTCTGAGCAAATAAGCTGTCCAAAAATGAATACATATGCGGAAAGTGTGCATAACTGTTGGGTGTGTATCGCTGAAAATAATATACAAGAATGCATTCCAGTCGGATGGACTGTTTGCAAAAGCATGCACACTGTATACAAAAAAATAATTTGTTAGGTGAAATTTGCGCTAAAAGGGTGGAGAATTTGAAAGCAAAAATGGCAGATTGCTGCAGAAATGTGGAGCACTAGATTCAAAATGGAGGAAATGAGAAATTGAGAGAACCAAAACTGGCTGATCCTTCAGCCCTAGCTGAAAGACCAAGGTTACTCAGTGAGCTTTGCGGCTGTGTGGGTCTTCCTGCTCCTTGTCTTTCTTTTCTTTTTTTAATAACTTGATTCAAAATTTAAACAAAACATATTACCCAGAAACATATCATCCTTATTCCCCCCCCCATTTTTCCTCCCTCCCCCCACAAAGGGGAAATTGGGGTGCGTCTTATGGGGCGAATGCCTGCAAGCCTCGCGCGCCCGGCAGGAGGGCTCCCCCTGCTTCGGGCGAGTGTCTGCAAGCCTCGCGCACCCGGCAGGAGGTCCCACCGGGTGCGCGAGGCTTGGGGCGGCAGCCTGTGCTTCGGGCTCCCCGTGCTTTGGGCTCCCCATGCTTCGGACTGCTTGCGCGCACCTAGAAGCTTGGGGCGCGCTGAGCTCAGCACGCCCCAAGCTTCTGGATTAGCGCAGGGGTCCGCTAGCCCTGGGAGAGGCGCCCGGCTCTCCCACGCTAGCGGAGACCTTGCCGGCACGCAGAAGCTTGGAGCGCGCTGAGCTCCGCACGCCCCAAGCTCCTGGTGTAGCGCAGCGCACCTGGGGGGGAAATAATTTTTTTCCCCTTTATTTCCCCCCCAAAAAACTAGGTGCGTCTTATGGGCCGGTGCGTCTTATGGGGCGAAAAATACGGTATTTAGCTGATTATTATCAATAAAAAGTTTGTGAGTGTTTATTCAAAGCCAGCCAAGGAGTCCAGTTCACTTTGTTGCATCTTCAAATACTTTGTAAAGGGTTCCAATTCATCTTTAGAGTCACAGTTATCCTTGTCCCCTAGCTTGTATGTCAGTTTTGCCAACCTTGTCTAACACTCTTAAATACCACTACACTTCTGCGCAAATGTATCTGCTACAAGCGCAGTAGTACGCCAGCCTGGGGAAAGGTCTCTGTCCTAGCTATATGCTTAACCTACTAATGGCCGCTTCTCCATGGCAGTCCTGTCAGTCAAACTGGCCACCCGTGGCAGCCCCTGGTCACATGACAGAGTGCGCCCTGCCCAAAGGGTCTGCCTCCGTCACAGCTGCATTTACATGGGCAGGAAACAGAAAATTGGCAAGGGAGAGGCCTCGGCACTTTCAGTTTTTCAAAGGCAGAACTGAGAGCTGGTTGTGTTTTTGCTGGGCTCGAGTTGGCATCTTCAACTGGCAATGGCGTCTTATTTCCTCCGGGTCTGCGGAGTGTTCTGGGTGATGCTGGGAACCTGCTTTGTGGTTACAGGTAATGATAATAATGATAATTTATTATTTATACCCCGCCCATCTGGCTGGGCCTCCCCAGCCACTCTGGGCGGCTTCCATAGAAAACAGAAATACAGTAAAATATCACACGTTAAAAACTTCCCTGAACAGGGCTGCCTTCAGATGTCTTCTAAATGCCAGGCAGTTGTTTATCTCTTTGACATCTGCTGGAAGGGCGTTCCACAGGGAGGGCGCCACTACCGAGAAGGCCCTCTGCCTGGTTCCCTGTAGCTTTGCTTCTCGCAATGAGGGAACCGCCAGAAGGCCCTCGGCGCTGGACCTCAGCGTCCGGGCAGAATGATGGGGGTGGAGACGCTCCTTCAGGTATACTGGACTGAGGCCGTTTAGGGCTTTAAAGGTCAGCACCAACACTTTGAATTGTGCTCGGAAATGTACTGGGACGTATGGCTTCTTCTCTCTCGTCCTCTGTTCCCTTCAGTGAAATGGGCCAGTCAGTTTATTCACAGCGGGACGGCAGGTTGAGGGGACAATGGGCCTGTCTCAAGCCAGATGTTGCTGGACTCCATCTCCCAGTCAACATAGCTAATGGTCAGGGATGAAGGCAAGGGCATTGACTCCTTGGGGTGAGATACTTTGGGGGGGGGCCTATCTTTTTTAGGGTGCTGGGCCCCCTCAATATTCTTTTTTTTATTTAAATTTTTATTGATTTTAACATATAAATTATAAAATGCACCACAAAATGTATCATTTATACAATCTTTTTAGACTTCCATCAGCACCTCTGATGATCCCCAGTTTTAACCACTTCCTATGCAATTCTTAACTTTATATTGCCTTTACATCATCCTTCCCCTACTCCAGTTTTGCAATACTTCCAGTAATGCTCCTCACAAAACTTCTTGCAACCCTGTTCTTCACAAATACTTTTCAAATAGTCCGTAAATTTACTCCAGTCTCCCGTGAATTTCTGGTCCTGCCGGTTTACAAATCCTTCCTGTTAGTTTATCTAATTCTACATAGTCCATGGGCCCCCTCAATATTCAGAGAGCCCCATGCCCAATGTCAGAACACCCCTCTAACGTCTGGAGAAGCTGGCACCTCTGGAAGAAGCAGAGTTACAGCCTAGCAACATCTGGAGGATTACAGGTTTCCCCTCCCTGGATAATTTCTAAAAAGAGAGAGACACTGGGCATCAGACCTGTCTAAAAACTGAAGTTCTCTCACTGTAAATCGGCTGGTGGGGAGGCCCTTTGGCGTATTGGATGGTTCCTGCCCCCCGCAGTAAACTGGACTACAACTGCTATCATCCCTCACCACATTCAGAGGTTCTGGGTTTGGAAAGACTGCTGTGGACAGGGGACTCAGCTAGACTGGTAAAGAAAAGGCGATTCAGTTGCATTGTATATGCTGAACCTCTTGGGCTTCCTGATCAGAAGGTCGGCAGTTCGAATCCCCGTGACCGAGTGAGCTCCCATTGCTCTGTCCCAGCTTCTGTCAACCTAGCAGTTCGAAAGCACGCTAGTGCAAGTAGATAAATAGGTACCACTGTGGCGGGAAGGTAAACGGCATTTCCGTGTGCTCTGGCTTCCGTCACAGTGTTCCATTGTGCCAGAAGCAGTTTAGTCATGCTGGCCACATTACCTGGAAAGCTGTCTGTGGACAAATGCTGGCTCCCTTGGCCTGAAAGCAAGATGAGTGCTGCAACCCCATAGTTGCCTTAACCGTCCAGGGGTCCTTTACCTTTACCTTTTACCTATATGTGAAATAACATTGTGCCACCAGATGGCACTGTGGGGTCTCGTTTTTCTCGACCTGTTTTCCCTGTTTAAATTTACAACGCGTTTAACTGAAACACTTCTTTAATGTGTCTAGATCAGGGGTCAGCAAACTTTTTCAGAAGGGTGCCAGTCCACTGTCCCTCAGACCTTGTGGGGGGCTGGGCTATATTTTGAAAAAAATAATGAATGTATTCCTATGCCCCACAAATAACTCAGAGATGCATTTTAGATAAAAGCACACATTCTACTACATGCTGATTCCCGGACCGTCCGTGGGCCAGATTGAGAAGGCGATTGGGCCGCATCTGGCCCCCGGGCCTTAGTTGCCGACCCATGGTCTAGATCCAGCCAAGGTCTGTTCACATAGGAAGCCTCACACTGTAAATGGAGGGAAAAAACAAGGAAATCCAACCAGGTTACAGGAAGTGTGCAGGAGAAGAGTTGAGTGTAGAAACTGAAAGGGGAGAGATGTTGAGCTAGAGAGTGGTGAACTCTTCCAGTTGTTTTGAGCCCCCGATCACCTGACACAGTTGTGCTAACTGGGGATAGACTTTCACAGGAGCAAGAACAGGAGGAGTGGCTGGGTGTGCAGTGAGCTCTGTCAACAAAGAGTGCAGTACTTCCTGCCAATCTGTTTTGCATTTGCGGACAAACCTAAAATAAACCAGTGCCTGGTTAGATAAATAGATATAGATATAGATAGATATATGAATTAATTCATTTAATTTTAAACAACTCATAAATACATGATGTACTGTACTGCTTCATTTACAGTTGGGGCACGCCCCATAAGTTCCTGCTGAAATCAGGTAACTTTTAATAATAATAATAATAAATTTTATTTATATCCCGCCCTCCCCAGCCGAAGCCGGGCTCAGAGCGGCTAACAACATTAAAATAATAAAACATTCTGAAATAATTTCATTATAAAATTAATTCAAATCAGATTAATGGCAACCATTGGGCTAGAGTTCTGTGAGGATTACCAAGGCTGTGCCTTGGCCAAAGGCCTGGTGGAACAGCTCTGTCTTGCAGGCCCTGCGGAAAGATGTCTCAAGTCCTGCAGGGCCCTAGTCTCTTGTGACAGAGCGTTCCACCAGATCGGGGCCAGTACTGAAAAGGCCCTGGCTCTGGTTGAGGCCAGACTAACCTCTCTGTGGGCCTGGGACCTCCAGAATGTTTTTGTTTGAAGACCGTAAGTTCCTTTGTGGGACATACCAGGAGAGTCCGTCCCGTAGGTACGAGGGTCCTAGGGCGTATAGGGCTTTGAAGGTTAAACCCAGCACCTGGTTTACCAGTTAAAATAAAGAATTCTAAACTATAATCAATCAAATAACAGCAAGTCACAATGCATAAAATACCACAAAACATGCAAAGCAAGGATCAAATTGAGAAACAAGGGCACACTGCCTACAAAACTGATTTTTTATAAATATCCCTGAACTCTTCCCTCCTCCCAGCTGCTTTTGCTGTTCTCAAAGTGATATACCGGTAATCATAGTCTTCCTCCTAGGGCTGGATGGTGGGGAGAGGGTTTAATTCAGGACTCAAATTTCAAAATTGTGCTCACACTTGAAACCTGTGTAAAATGTGGTTCCAGTTAGACGTTAAATCACCGGAGAGCTTTGCTTTGTCTTGTTTTGTTAAGAAGAGAGAGATCTCTTTGCCTCCGCCCTCCCTTTCGCCGCCATTTTGTGGTTTCTCACCTTTTCTGCACATGCTGTAGTTTCGGAGAAGGCGACGCGGATACGCTTCATCGCTGCCCGGTGGGGCAGTCAAGTGTCCTTCAGGTGTGTTTCCAGCTCTCCGGCAAATTGGTACAAAGAGACGGAGAAGGGCAAGCATCAGGAGATGGTGAACACTTCCAGAGTCCAGGTGTTGAGGAACGAATCGCTGGTCCTGATGCACATCAGCAAAATCCAGCTCACCGACAACGGCATCTACTTCTGTGAGAACAACAAGACGCGAATTAGTCGGCAGCACTGCTGCGGCACTGAACTGCGAGTCATGGGTGAATAGCTTTAATTTGCTTCAATATTCCCTTTTCCTGCTTCCAAGGTCCTGTGACCTGTGGCTGTGAATAACCATGAAGCAGGGCTCTGTCTTAAAGTCTGCCTTTCCTGGGCACAGACCCTGCAAGTGTCCCTATTTTCCAGGGACACCCCCGATTTGCGTGGACAGGCGGAGTCCCCCAAACCCTGGGCAGCCCTCCCCCATGTGGAATAACGTCTCAAGACAATGTGCTATGGGATTAAATTGGCCACAACTTTATTATATTTCAGATGTGGGTAGACCTTGGCTCAGGCATTGGGCGTTATCCCTCCCCAGTCCCCCACTGGGGATCTGGGGAACATCAGGGTTATCCAGTGGGGGTGGGGGGTGGGCTGGCTCTGGAGAACATATGTTCAAGCAGAGATACCTGTGGAGAAAAGGTTAACCTGCAAAATAAGACTTAACTGAGGGTGGGTAGGGTGGGAGAAGCTCTGGAGCCAAGTGAGAATTCCCAGGTAAGATCCTCCCTCTATTGTGTGGGCAGGTAGTCCCTCCCCTACCTGGCCTGGTCTCCTTGGCAACGCTTCCCCCAGGCGAGATTGGACAACTGACTGAGGTAGGCGGAGACCTCCAGGTAGCCCACCTGGGGGAAGGCTAAGCCAAGCCTGTGCTGATGGAGCCGCACCGGGTCCAGGGGCCGTGCGCGTCCACGCAAAGGGCGCCCCCCGTTTAACGCGGGGAGTGGTCATTACAGAAGCCATCCCAGTTTGTGATTTGATCCTGGAATGTCCCACTTTTCCTTAGGATGCTCCTATTTTCCTTGGAGAAATGTTGGAGGGTATGGAGTTATCCAACCCCTGAGCCATCTGAAGGCAGTTCTGTATAGGGAAGTCAGTTAATGAGTCTTGTTAGTGGAAGCCCAGAACAAGGATGTCCACTTGTGCAATGGAGCTTTCTTCCCTCATCTTGCTTTGCCCTCCAAAATTGGCTCCAGACCTATAACTTCCGCTACCTGCTCTCACTCACTAAACCACCTCTCAGATATTTACTTGTCTACCTAGCCCCTAACTGTTCCTGACTCAGCTTATTTCACTACACTAACTCAGCCTATCCACAGACTCCATCCCAATTCACTCCCACTCCAACCAACCACCCAACTCCCAACAAACTCCTCCCTTCGCCCCTCCCAGAGCTGGTTTTACAGTCCCTCTGACTCCACCCCCCGGGTTCTGATTGGGTAACCTGTTTAACTATTTCACCTCCAGCACTCTCATATGTTAACGTCACAGCTTATGCAAATGCAAACCACGCCCACAGTCGCACTGCATTGTGGGCTTTGCAGTCTGTTGCATATTATAGCAGGGAGCTGTTCCCGTTCAAAGATGGAAAGGAAACCATAGTCACATTGCAGCCAAAGATGACAGACCATAGGCTGAGCTAAGTAATGAGCTTATCTTGTCTTCATTCTAAGGTATCAGCACATTTCAGCAAGTGCAGAATCGAAACACCCTAAAAGATGCCATCATCGTGATCCAGACCCTTCTTATTGTCCTGTTTGTGAGTGTTCCTGTGTTTCTAACTATGGGGAAGGTAAGTGAGTCGGGCCGCCTGTACAATGTCAAATTCTGACCTTGCTGGTGCTCAAGCACTGCTACAGCGCAATGACCACCAGTGTGGTGTAGTGGTTAAGAGCGGTAGTCTCGTAATCTGGGGAACTGGGTTCGCGTCTCCGCTCCTCCACATGCAGCTGCTGGGTGACCTTGGGCCAGTCACACTTCTTTGAAGTCTCTCAGCCCCACTCACCTCACAGAGTGTTTGTTGTGGGGGAGGAAGGGAAAGGAGAATGCTAGCCGCTTTGAGACTCCTTCGGGTAGTGATAAAGCGGGATATCAAATCCAAACTCTTCTTCTTCTTCTTCTAGCATTATTTCATTCCTTTTAATAGCCTGTTTTTTTGTGTTTTTTTGAGACATTGTGCGTATACAGCAGTAAATACAAACAACCCATTTGCAACAAGGCCATAAAAACTGACATGTGGCAGGTCTTTTAAGGTTCAGCCTGCAAGTAGCATCAGCTTGATCAAACTGGGAAATCACAGCATATTGTGTTTTTAATATTCGGTTGGAAGCCGCCCAGAGTGCCTGGAAAAACCCAGCCAGATGGGCGGGGTATAAACAATAAATTATTATTATATTATAGCGCTGTTTCCTGACTGCATGCAAAGCAGAGCCAACAGACCACAGCCACTGGGGAGCTGGTTCCACAAAATCAGAGCTACTGTGAAAGAGGACCTGTTCTGTACTTTCCCAAGTCTCACCTCCCATGTAGAGAGACCTGGGCTGTACACAGAACCTCCATGACTGACCCTACTGGGTAGCCACTTCTTGTTTCTAGCATGGCATTGCAGACGTGTAATAGACAAGAGATCAGATGCTGGGACAGATATTTAAGAGAGAGCTTTAATGGGTGTCAGGTTCCAGGAGTTCTCAGAACCCCAGGGGGGTCTCTCACCCAAAGTGACCCCTCTGGTGGGTTCCTTATTCAAAGAATTTAGTTGCTCAGTCTCATCATAGGAACCCGGTCTACAGTGGTACCTCAGGTTACATACGCTTCAGGTTACATACGCTTCAGGTTACAGACTCTGCTAACCCAGAAATAGTACCTCAGGTTAAGAACTTTGCTTCAGGATGAGAACAGAAATCGTGCTCCAGTGGCGCGGCAGCAGCAGGAGGCCCCATTAGCTAAAGCGGTGCTTCAGGTTAAGAACAGTTTCAGGTTAAGTACGGACCTCCGGAATGAATTAAGTACTTAACCCAAGGTACCACTGTATTCTGTTACATAGACAGTCCTTTCTTCTGTCAATCTTTCCTCTCCTTCTTATTCTCTTAGTAGCTCGCCACAGCAGCTTGAAAGCCCCAGCCCCTTTTTCCTATTCCTCTTTCCTTTACCCTACACTTTGTCCTCGCTGGGGCCATGCCATTTTCCTTTGTCGTTCATCCCTTTCCCCCTACACTTCCTCTGTCTTCTCCCTTTGTGTTTCTCTCCTCCTCGCCCTCCTGGCTTCCTCTGTGCTTATCCTCTATCATTCTTGTCCTCCTCCATGTTGGGACTGACACCAGGCACTCAGCAACACTCCAACTTTTAAAGAGCTGCCCTCTGCATCCATCTCTGCACAGCTCCACTTCTCTTGAGAGCTAGTGTGGTGTAGTGGTTAAGGGCGGTGGGCTCGTAATCTGGTGAACCGGGTTCGCGTCTCCGCTCCTCCACATGCAGCTGCTGGGTGACCTTGGGCCAGTCACACTTCTCTGAAGTCTCTCAGCCCCACTCACCACACAGAGTGTTTGATGTGGGGGAGGAAGGGAAAGGAGAATGTTAGCCGCTTTGAGACTCTTTCGTGTAGTGATAAAGTGGGATATCAAATCCAAACTACTACTCCTCCTCCTCCTCCTCCTCCTCCCCTTCTTCTTCTTCTTCTTCTTCTTCTTCTTCTTCTGGTCCTGATGCCTCCAGGTTTTGCTGGACCAGCCAAGGAGCCTCTTGGAGTGAGTGAGTGAGTGAGTCAGTCAGTCAGTTTTACTGCACATAGCCAAAGGCTGCCACAATGTACAGTGGTGCCCCGCAAGACGAATGCCTCGCAAGATGGAAAACCCGCTAGACGAAAGGGTTTTCCATCTTGGAGGTGCTTTGCAAAACGAATTTCCTATGGGCTTGCTTCGCAAGACGAAAATGTCTTGCGAGTTCCTGCGGGTTTTTTTCCTCCCCCCCCCCTTTCCCAAGCCGCTAAGCCGCTTATCAGCTGATCCTAAGCCGCTAAGCCGCTTAACAGCTGATCCGCTAAGCTGCTAAGCCGCTTATCAGCTGATCCGCTAAGTCGCTAATAGCGCTAAGCCGCTAAGCCGCTAATGGGCTTGCTTCGCAAGACGAAAAAACCGCAAGACAAAGAGACTCGCGGAACGGATTCTTTTCGTCTTGCGAGGCACCACTGTACACAGAAACATTCAACAATTAAAAGGAAATATACTGGATTGATACAAAAAAACTTAAAACATTTATATTATCAGGACATTGCCTACTCTAAACAGAGCTATAAAAGTACCTTAATATACAAGTTAAGACATTAAACAATAAAATTTATAAGCTAAAATTGTCACATGGCCACTAATATATTAAAAAATAATGTTAATTAATACAATGTGCAATTATATTCAGAGTTTGGTGATAAAGATAGAATACAGCTTGATGTAGATAGGGTCAAATAAATTCATCTCCTTTACAGTTGGTGGCTGTTGTTGTTTAGTCGTTTAGTCGTGTCCGACTCTTCGTGACCCCATGGACCAGAGCACGCCAGGCACTTCTGTCCTCCACTGCCTCCCGCAGTTTGATCAAACTCATGCTAGTAGCTTCAAGAACACCATCCAACCATCTCATTCTCTGTCGTCCCCTTCTCCTTGTGCCCTCCATCTTTCCCAACATCAGGGTCTTTTCCAGGGAGTCTTCTCTTCTCATGAGGTGGCCAAAGTATTGCAGCCTCAGCTTCACGATCTGTCCTTCCAGTGAGCACTCAGGGCTGATTTCCTTCAGAATGGAGAGGTTTGATCTTCTTGCAGTCCATGGGACTCTCAAGAGTCTCCTCCAGCACCATAATTCAAAAGCATCAATTCTTCGGCGATCAGCCTTCTTTATGGTCCAGCTCTCACTTCCATACATCACTACTGGGAAAACCATGGCTTTTACTATACGGACCTTTGTTGGCAAGGTGATGTCTCTGCTTTTTAAGATGTTGTCTAGGTTTGCCATCGCCTTTCTCCCAAGGAGCAGGCGTCTTTTAATTTCGTGACTGCTGTCACCATCTGCACTGATCATGGAGCCCAAGAAAGTAAAATCTCTCACTGCCTCCATTTCTTCCCCATCTATTTGCCAGGAGGTGATGGGCCCAGTGGCCATGATCTTCGTTTTTTTGATGTTGAGCTTCAGACCATATTTTGCACTCTCCTCTTTCACCCTCATTAAAAGGTTCTTTAATTCCTCTTCACTTTCTGCCATCAAGGTTGTGTCATCTGCATATCTGAGGTTGTTGATATTTCTTCCGGCAATCTTAATTCCGGCTTGGGATTCATCCAGCCCAGCCTTTCGCATGATGAATTCTGCATATAAGTTAAATAAGCAGGGAGACAATATACAGCCTTGCCGTACTCCTTTCCCAATTTGGAACCAATCAGTTGTTCCATATCCAGTTCTAACTGTAGCTTCTTGTCCCACATAGAGATTTCGCAGGAGACAGATGAGGTGATCAGGCACTCCCATTTCTTTAAGAACTTGCCATAGTTTGCTGTGGTCAACACAGTCAAAGGCTTTTGCATAGTCAATGAAGCAGAAGTAGATGTCTTTCTGGAACTCTCTAGCTTTCTCCGTAATCCAGCGCATGTTTGCAATTTGGTCTCTGGTTCCTCTGCCTCTTCTAAATCCAGCTTGCACTTCTGGGAGTTCTCGGTCCACATACTGCTTGAGCCTTCCTTGTAGAATTTTAAGCATAACCTTGCTAGCATGTGAAATGAGTGAAATTGTGCGGTAGTTGGAGCATTCTTTGGCACTGCCTTTCTTTGGGATTGGAATGTAGACTGATCTTCTCCAATCCTCTGGCCACTGCTGAGTTTTCCAAACTTGCTGGCATATTGAGTGTAGCACCTTAACAGCATCATCTTTTAAAATTTTAAACAGTTCAGCTGGAATACCATCACTTCCACTGGCCTTGTTATTTGCAGTGCTTTCTAAGGCCCATTTGACTTCACTCTCCAGGATGTCTGGCTCAAGGTCAGCAACCACACTACCTGGGGTGTACGAGACATCCATATCTTTCTGGTATAATTCCTCTGTGTATTCTTGCCACCTCTTCTTGATGTCTTCTGCTTCAGTTAGATCTTTACCACTTTTGTCCTTTATTATGGTAATCTTTGTACGAAATGTTCCTTTCATATTTCCGATTTTCTTGAACAGATCTCTGGTTCTTCCCGTTCTGTTGCTTTCCTCTATTTCTTTGCATTGCTCGTTTAAGAAGGCCTTCTTGTCTCTCCTTGCTGTTCTTTGGAAATCTGCATTCAATTTCCTGTATCTTTCACTATCTCCCTCGCATTTTGCTTGCCTTCTCTCCCCCGCTATTTGTAAGGCCTCGTTGGACAGCCACTTTGCTTTCTTGCATTTCTTTTTCATTGGGATGGTTTTAGTTGCTGCCTCCTGTATAATGTTGCGAGCCTCCATCCATAGTTCTTCAGGCACTCTGTCCAGCAAATCTAAATCCTTAAACCTGTTCCTCACTTCCACTGTGTATTCATAAGGGATTTGGTTTAGATTGTATCTTACCTGTCCAGTGGTTTTTCCTACTTTCTTCAGTTTAAGCTTGAATTTTGCTATAAGGAGCTGATGATCTGAGCCACAGTCAGCTCCAGGTCTTGTTTTTGCTGACTGTATAGAGCTTCTCCATCTTTGGCTGCAGAGAATATAATCAATCTGATTTCGATGTTGCCCATCTGGGGATGTCCATGTGTAGAGTCGTCTCTTGTGTTGTTGGAAAAGCGTGTTTGTGATGACCAGCTTGTTCTCTTGACAGAACTCTATTAGCCTTTGCCCTGCTTCGTTTTGATCTCCAAGGCCAAACTTGCCAGTTGTTCCTTTTATCTCTTGATTCCCTACTTTAGCATTCCAATCCCCTATAATGAGCAGAACATCCTTCTTTGGTGTCACTTCGATAAGGTTTTGTAAGTCTTCATAGAACTGGTCAATTTCAGTTTCTTCAGCACCAGTAGTTGGTGCATAAACTTGGATTACCAGTAGTTGGTGCATAAACTTGGACCCCTTCATGGATCACTGCCTTGCCGTGGCGAAGGGGCTTGAAGAACTCAGAGAAGCTATGAACTACGCCGAGCAGGGCACCCAAGATGAACAGGTCATAGTGGAGAGTTTTGACCAAACGTGATCCACCTGGAGTAGGAATCGGCAAGCCACTCCAGTATCCCTGCCAAGAAAACTCCATGGACAAAGACAACAGGCATATAAAAGTTATGACACTGGAAGATGAGCCCCTCAGGTCGGAAGGTGTCCAACATGCTACTGGGGAAGAGCGGAGGACAAGTACAAGTAGATCCAGAGCTGATGAAGCGGCTGGGCCAAAGCCGAAAGGACGCTCAGTTGTGGATATGCATGGAAGCGAAAGGAAAGTCCAATGCTGTAAAGAAAAATATTGCATAGGAACCTGGAATGTAAGAACCATGAACCTGGGTAAGTTGGATGTGGTCAAAAATGAGATGGCAAGAATAAATATTGACATCCTGGGCATCAGTGAGCTAAAATGGACAGGAATGGGCGAATTCAGTTCGGATGACTACCATATCTACTACTGTGGGCAAGAAACCCGTAAGAGAAATGGAGTGGCCCTCATAGTCAACAAAAGAGTGGCGAAAGCTGTACTGGGATGCAGTCTCAAAAATGATAGAATGATCTCGATACGAATCCAAGGCAGACCTTTTAACATCACAGTTGGTGGCTACCTTGGCTATATAATTTGCTCTAATTTTCCTAGCGGCAGTTGCAAAGAGTGCTAGATGCCAGGTCACATACTTATCTGTGTCTGCGAGGAGATATAAAATCATGTCAGAGGGGTTCTGGCCAGGGTACCTTGTCATTATAGGTGCTAAAAATATTTCTCTTGCTTGATTATATAAGGGGCAGCGCAAGATATAATGCATAAGGTCCTCTACTTCATGACATCCCCTAATGCAAACCCGTTCGTTTGTTGGTATGCCTCTGTGTCTCCCATCTCTAGAAGCAGAGTTTATTGTATTTAATTGTAACTCTGTAAAAGCTTTCCGGCGTTGCACAAAAGTCAATTCGTTAAAATAAGATGTATGTTCATTGGCCTCTCTAAGTTTAAGATATAATGGGGCGCATGTAGATGTGTACATAGAGTTTAGATCATTTTTAGTTGCCACTGCCCTTATAGAGTCTGATTGTGCTCTCAAGGGCTCCTCCTCAATGGGTTTAGGGCCTTCTCAAGATGTACGGATTAATCTGAATCACCCATGAAGTCCCATGAAACTGTGTTGCTTGGTAGTGTGCATAGGTATTTTTTAGACCATCTTTAGCTGAACAGTTACAGATAGGTAGCCATGTTGGTCTGCCATAGTCAAAATAAAAAAATTCCTTCCAGTAGCACCTTAAAGACCAACTAAGTTAGTTCTTGGTATGAGCTTTCGTGTGCATGGTATGGGCTTTCGTGTGGTATCTGAAGAAGTGTGCATGCACATGAAAGCTCATACCAAGAACTAACTTAGTTGGTCTTTAAGGTGCTGCTGGAAGGAATTTTTTTATTTTGACTTTAGCTGAACAGGTGCAAGTCTGGCTCCAAGTTTTTGTAGGCCTTTGGGCAATACCATCTCACTGCCCGCCAGCCCTGGCACTGCCCCTTCAGCACCATCCTTGGCCATTTCCTCAAAGCCCTTGTTTGAGACAATCCTGCTCAGTTATTCTGCTGATTCCCACCCATCAATTGCCAAGGTGAGGGATGCTTCACTAGCAGTTCTTTTGCAAACAGGGACCAAACAGCTTGGAATAATGTAGCGCTGTTTCTCCTTCAGGGTGATGGCAAGGATGCGTCGGCTGAGGACCACACTTACGAGGTGAGCAACAGAGTGAGGTATTTTCAAAATGGTAAAGCTGGAAAGCGGGGTAGTCCATCTTGGGCAGGAGAGAGAAGAGAAAGTACAGGAATTCATTCAGACATCAGCCAAGGTAGGAGCAAACAGAGCCTGGCTAGAAGCTGTTAGCGGAGCACTGGGTTTGGAGAAGAGAAGAAGTGTTTATCTTCCAGAAGTGATCACTTACTGGTGCTTTGGGGGTGGGGACAGACAGTATATGTGGGTCAGCATCTTCACACAAGTGAAAGAGAAAAAGGAGGAGGCCTAAGTGAATAGGGGAAGACAATGGTGTTTGAATATGGCATGATCTGTGTTCAGGTGACTGCTGAGTGCTTTAAAACAATTGTGTGCCTGTTGTCCGGCGAGAGAGAGAAAAAGTTCACGGAGAATGGACATAGGGAAATATATTGCAATCCAGAGCCGTACCTATAAATTTGTGTGGTTCTGTAATGTCATTTGGATCCAGCCTTTTCATTGGTACGTTTGAGGAATTGGGGGGTGGGGGGCGACCCAAACCAAAGCAATTGCAGCAAACCAACACAAAAATATTGTCACAAATATGAAAATCACGTTTGGTTCATAGTTATTACAAATTGTACATTTCTGTGATTGTGGGGTGGGACGATAGAAGGCTGGTTTTTGCCCCTTCTTCCTGCTGCTGCCTGTTGATGGTTGCCACCCATAGCTGTCAACATTTCCCTTTTTTTAAGGGAAATTCCCTTATTCTGAATAAGATTCCTCGCAAGAAAAGGGAAAACTTGACAGCTATGTTGCCACCTGGGTGCATTTTGGCCAAGCTGAACTGTTTTCACCGGTCTTGAAAGACCTACATTGGCTCCCAGTACGTTTCCGAGCACAATTCAAAGTGCTGGTGTTGACCTTTAAAGCCCTAAACGGCTTTGGCCCAGTATACCTGAAGGAGCGTCTCCACCCCCATCGTTCTGCCCAGACACTGAGGTCCAGCGCCGAGGGCCTTCTGGTGGTTCCCTCATTGCGAGAAGCAAAGCTACAGGGAACCAGGCAGAGGGCCTTTTCGGTGGTGGCGCCCGCCCTGTGGAATGCCCTCCCATCGGATGTCAAGGTGATGGACAACTACCTGACATTCAGAAGACATCTTAAGGTGGCCCTATTCAGGGAAGCTTTTAATGTATGATATTTTAGTGTTTTTTGGTTTCTGTGGAAGCCGCCCAGAGTGGCTGGGGAAGCCCAGCCAGATGGGTGGGGTACAAATAATAAATTATTATTATATTATATTATTATTTTCAGGTGTGCAAGCCGTTACTGGTGATTTAAAAGACAGTGATTGATGAATATGTATTTGTCTTGGGGCAAGAGTGGATCCCTGCCTTTGTATACAAACTTTTTCCCTTTTCCCTTTTGCTTCTTCACAGGGGCTGGCGGTTGAACTAGCTGATACATATGAAGACATTTGTACTTACCAGGACAGAGTAACAGACAAGTGGAATCTGGGAGAAAGTCCAGGCGAGGAGTGAAAGGTTTTGCAGCATCTTTGGCAAGGTGTGGCACACCTGACTCTGGAACAAGTTTTGCTTGGCTACAGTGCTCTCGATGCAGCTCTCGCTCTCTTGCTTGCTTAGCTATCATCAGCCAAACTACTAGATCAAATGTGCTACTCCTTCGCTCCAGATTCCTTGGGCGTTGGGTTTGTTGTTAAGAGGCACCCAAAGCTGGCGTAGTGGCAGACCCTATTTAGGGGAGCTCCCCTCCTTCCCTCCCCATACAAGAGGAAAACATAAAATTGTAAATAATAAAATCTGAGCATGGGTTTGAATCTCACATATGTTTTTTTCTAACATCAGTTTGCTTGCCATAAATGTGCATTCTAATTTGAATGGGTTTCCTCCCACACATCCTCAATTCTTGAAGCTGCTAGATTTAGGGTGGTTTTTAAAGGAAAGCCGGATATTAGAAGTGTCAAATTTGGTAAGCCAATGCCAAACTTAGGGATGGGGGAGCCATTCAGTTCAGTTCTCATTTAAAGGTGAACCAATGTAATCTGCAAGGGACACGGGTGGCGCTGTGGGTTAAACCACAGAGCCTAGGACTTGCCAATCAGAAGGTCAGTGGTTCGAATCCCCGCGACGGGGTGAGCTCCCGTTGTTCGGTCCCTGCTCCTGCCAACCTAGCAGTTCGAAAGCACACTAGTGCAAGTAGATAAATAGGTACCACTCCAGCGGGAAGGTAAACGGTGTTTCTGTGTGCTGCTCTGGTTCGCCAGAAGCGGCTTAGTCATGCTGGCCACATGACCCGGAAGCTGTACGTCTGCTCCCTCGGCCAATAAAGCGAGCGCTCCAACCCCAGAGTCAGCCACGACTGGTCCTAATGGTCAGGGGTCCCTTTACCTTTTTAATGTAATCTTCATGTTTTGAAACAATATGCAAACTGAAACACAGCCATCCCTCAAAAGGCAGGCCGCTCTGAATTTTGCAGTGCAGTTCTTCAGCCAAGTGATTTGCAGAAAGATGCATATGCTTAAAGCATAGCGTGCAGAAAAAATGCACATATTGGTGAAAATGATATACCACAATGCATTGTATTAAGGGGAACTGCTTTGTCAAAACGTGCATAATAGTCTAAATTGCAAATAAACATGTATACTGGGAGCAATTTTCCTAATTTAATAATGGAATAATGGAAAAGTGGAATAGAAATAATGAATATTAAATCAAATCTAAAATGCCAATGAATTTTCATGAATTGCTGACGTGTGAAAAAGTGGAGTCCCAAATATAAGTTTGGAAAAATTAGAAGCTGAAATTGATAGGTTCACCGATCTCGAACCAAACATTAGTACTTTACAACTAAGCAAGAAGACATTAAGGTATAGCACATAGTATATTGAAATGTCCGGTCATTTGGCCAGGACACTCCAAATTTACATCACCTTTCTGATCCCCTCGTAAGATTTAACGTATTGCCGTTTGCAGTTCTGCATGGTAGATTTTCGAAAACCCCATATTCTGAAAAGTACTGCCTTTGTGGCACAAAACAGGTCAAATCTATCACACATGTTTTATTTTATTGCCCTTTTGTGTGTGTGTGTGTGTGTGTGTGTGTGTGTGTGTATGTACAGTATATGTATATGTATGTATGTATGTATGTGTGTATATACAGTCATACCTCATGTTACGTCCGCTTCATGTTACGTCCCACGGCGACCTGGAAGTACTGGAAAGGGTTACTTCCGGGTTTCGCCGCTCATGCATGCGCAGAAGCACAAAATGACATCACGCACACGCACAGAAGTGGCAAATTGCAACCTGCGCGTGCACAGATGCGCCACTGCGGGTTGTGTTCTTTTCATGTTGCGAATGGGCCTCCGGAACGGATCCCATTCGCAACCAGAGGTACCACTGTGTGTGTGTATATATATATATGTGTGTGTGTGTGTGTGTGTGTGTGTGGAGGGGATAGACGAAAGAGTTTTCCGTTTTGGAGGTGCTTCGCAAAACGAATCTCCTATGGGCTTGCTTCGCAAGACGAAAATGTCTTGCGAGTTCCTGCGGGGTTTTTTCCCTTCCCCCCCTTTTTCTAAGCCGCTAAGCCGCTTATCAACTGATCCGATAAGCCGCTAAAAGCAGCTAAAAGCCGCTAATAGCACTAATCTGCTAATCCGTCAATGGGCTTGCTTTGCAAGACGAAAAAACCGCTAGACGAAGAGAATCACAGAACGGATTCTTTTCGTCTTGCGAGGCACCACTGTAGTTGGAATAATCAGTTTGAAGTTGTTAGGAATGAATAGGACAGTTAAGGAACTAAGATTAAGAAACTGCCAAGAAAAATTAACTGAAACCATAAGCTTGTTCATGCCTATAAAATAAACTTGATTATTTGTTAATGTTAACAACTGTCTGGACTCCGTGTGTACCCGTGAGGAGAAATGGGTTGGTGGCAGCAAAGAAAGCAATCACAGTGCTGGCACAGGGTCCATAGACCGTCAAACGTCTGGGGGCCCTGTGTGATCGCCACACAGGAGAACCTCCCTTGTGCCTTTATTTTTCAAAAGTTGCTCTCCAATAAATTTTTCAAAAGCGATCTTTTAAGCTTTTCAAAATTAAAAAATAGTTCTAAAGCTGATTTATTCTATTTTTGAATTTTTAAATGCGTGTGCCGGTGGGACCTGTAACCAAAAGTTTCCATGTAGAGTTTTGCTGATTTTCCAGTTCTCCTTCCGTCCAGACTTGCCGTGCATTCCACGCCCACTGAGCATGCTCAGTCCACGCTGGGTTCTTTTTGAGTTCCCAACCTTAGGATTCTTTCTGAAAGTTTTTATACCCCATTGTGCACAGCTGGTACCATTTTGGCTCTGCAATAACCACTCATGGCCTGAAAGCCAGAAATGGAGGAGATTGTGTTTCTTTCAGCTTTCTTTCAGAAAAGCGGGGGGGGGGGGGCATGAGAAAACTGTGTGGAAGCTGTCACCATTGTCGGAAACTGTGACTTGAGGCTCACATGAGAGAAGTATAGCAGTGGAGAGAGGAACACATGGAGTCTGGGACATATTGCTAGCTTGTTAGATGGAATCTTGTTTGGCCACCTGGAATGTCTCTTCGAGAGCTTATGGCCACAGCCCCAAAGAGCAGCAGAAGTGTTACTGTGGATGAAGATCCTAGCCCACTCTCTGATGACTCGGAAGTGTGGGGTACTTGCTTCTGAGTGGATTCACTAGAGAGAATAGCTGCAGCCTGCCTGGACCACAAGCTTAACATGAGTCATCAGTGTGATGTAGCAGCGAAAGAAGCTAATGCTGTTCTCCTGGTATGCCCCGGGGAGGACCTTAAGGTCCACAAATGACAACATTTTGGAGGTCCCAAGTCGCAAGGTGGTTAGACTGGTCTCAACTAGGGCCAGGACCTTTTCAGTACTGGCCCCGACTTGGTGGAACGCTCTGTCTCAAGAGACTAGGGCCCTGTGGGACTTGACATCTTTCTGCAGGGCCTGCAAGACAAAGCTGTTCTGCCTGGCCTTCGGTTTGGACTCAGTCTGACCCTTGTGTTTTCCCTCCCTTATGGTTTTGATCTATGGGCTCCTTTTAAAATGAGGCTGCATTTTAAACTGCGTTTTAACCTATATTTTAAATTGGGTTTTTTTTTGGGGGGGGGGTTGGCATATTATGTTTTTACTGAAATTTTATTGGTGTTAGCTGCCCTAGGCCCGGCTCTGGCCGGGGAGGACGGGGTATAATTTTTTTTAATTTTTAAATTTTTTATTAGGCTGCATCAACAGCTTCTGACTGAATCCTGGAATGTCCCATTTTTTGGTCCCTTTTTCGGTCTCTGGCATGAGACAGCCGACTCACACCAGACCGTCAGTCTGAAAGACATCTCGTTTTTTGGTCTCGCTCTCTGCCACAAATCAACTGGCTCGCGCCAGAGCGCCGGACCAAAACACACTTTTTTTTCGGTCTTGCGCTCTCGCACGGATCAGCTGGCTCTCACAAGGGCTCAGGACCAAAACAAAAAAGAGCATTGCAATTTTGATCAGTGGGATGTCGAAGGGTACACATGCTGATGTTCAAAGCAGAGGAGGCCCAAGCCAGAAGGAAACAGTGGCAATTTATAATTACACAACACCCTGGAGAGAACACACTTGAACGGTACCAAAGCCCCTGATGATCTTTTGCTAGGAGTTGGCGGTGCTTCACAGTGTTTCCTCTTGTTTTCGTGTGGTTCACCGAAGCAGATCTCTTTCTTTCCTGTCATCTTGCGTGACTAAATAACTCCCCCATGTGCAGCGGGGAAATGGGTACCTGAGGCGGGGGTGGGGTGGGAGGCAGAAATGTCACACATTCATTCGGGCAAGGCAATGGAAAGGGGACTTTACACAAGCAAGTTTCAGTTCTTTCGGCCACGCCTCACCCCTCCATCGCCATCTTAGCTTTGAGACCCTCGTTGGTCTCTGAGGTTGTACTGGCTCCAAGGACCTTGATCATAGCTGTCAACTTGCAGATTTGAAAATAAGGGACCAGCAGCCTCGAAAATAAGGGATCAGCAGCCAAAATAAGGGATAAACAATTACATTGAGAAAATACATATTTTGTCGCGTGCAAATGGCTTTAGATACCTATTAGGTCCATAAATTACCATATAGCATATATTCAACACAAAAAACAGCAACAATTTGTTGTTGACAAAGCACAGCTGGACATAGAAAGGGCCCCATTACCTTCAGTAGCTTATTTAAGGGACATCATCAATAAAGGACAGCAGAAGGACATGGCACTGGGATAAGGGACTGTCCCGCCAAATAAGGGACACTT
Organism: Podarcis vaucheri; assembly: GCF_965113315.1. NCBI lineage: Eukaryota > Metazoa > Chordata > Lepidosauria > Squamata > Lacertidae > Podarcis > Podarcis vaucheri. The sequence continues at coordinate 44,225,211 of NC_138751.1, read as the reverse complement.
GACAGCTATGACCTTGACTGCACGTTCCGTTCAATGGGTGGCGATTTCTTAGCCCTTCAGTGAAAAAGTGTATTAATTCAAAATGGAAAACAGCAAAGAAGCAGAAACCCTGTCAGAAAAACAGACCCAGAACTTCTCCTGTTTCAGCCCTTGTCATGCCTTTCATCCATTTCCCTCCTCCACACTGATATTTTTCCTCCTTTCGGTCTGGTTTGTTGGTTCTAGGGAGGGAGTGAAAATTGTGCACGTTTGCATTTTAATTCCAGCCAACGTAACTGTTTTCTTAATATTTATGTGCCCGGTCATTACCTGCTCCCTGGAAATTAAATCCCACCCACCCTCTCCTCCCTCTCTTGCATGTAATAAGATACAAAGGCAAGGGCCGTGTTTCGATAAACAGATGGATGTCCCCTGCAAGGTGATGAGGGCGGCAAAGATCAGAGCCCCCCCCAACACAACCCACAGTGGTCAAGGGGTCAGCTAAGGATTGTGGGGTTATATCTGCTGACAGGGGGCTCTCCAGCAAGAGACGGAGAGCTGAAACTGGAGGCAGGGCTCACTATCAGAATCAAGCTCTGGCAAACCAGTTTTCAGTCTCTGGGCTCAGTTATTTTATTTACAGATTTATACCCAGCCCTTCCGTGAAAAGGATCCGGGCAGCATGTAAAGGTCTACACAAAAACATCCTCAAACACAACTGTATTTCTCTGAGCATGTGCGTGTTAGAGGTCTTTGTCAGGTACCGTATTTCTCACTCTATAAGACGCACCAGACCATAAGACACACCTAGTTTTTAGCGGAGGAAAACAAGAAACAAGAAAGCAACACAAAGCCTCTTGAGCGAAGAGGGAGGAGCGCTCCCGCTGTGCTCCAGAGGCTTTGCGTGCCGAAGCCAGAAGAGCAAGAGGGATCTCTGCGCACCGATCCCTCTTGCTGTTCTGGCTTCTGGGATAGCTGCGCAGCCTGCATTCGCTCCATAAGACGCACACACATTTCCCCTTACTTTTTAGGAGGAGAAAAGTGTGTCTTATAGAGCGAAAAATATGGTGCTGGCATAAAAAGGGAGACCATCTTTGGATGTGAGCTCAGCATCTTTCCCTCAGTGCTTAAGTCAACGCCACCCAACATACCTCACACTCCCGTGATTGCAATGTTTCCAACAATAAAAATGGCAGCTTCAAGGACCCTGTTCCAAACCCAGCATCGTTCATTTTACAAAATAAATACTGTACTTGGGTATGACAAAAACAAAACAAAAACAAGACAGAAAGAAGGAAATTCCTAATTCCTTTGCAAGCTCTAGAGCTGGCTGAGGAAATATATTATCAGATGACTGTCCAGATTTTGATACTGGTGTGTTTGGCTGTTGCTGCTGTTTTGTTGTCGTTCGTACCAGAGGGACGGCAAACCTGTGGCTTGCTGGACTCCAGCTCCTGTCAGCCCAAGTCAACGTGACCAATGGTCGGATTTTATTTATAAGAATACTTACATACCACTGTATCATTAAAAATATATCCCGGCGGTTTACAACAACTGTTTCCTAGTATTTTGAGAATAATAATAATAATAATAATAATAATAATAATAATAATATATTATTTGTACCCCGCCCATCTGGCTGGGTTTCCCCAGCCACTCTGGGCGGCTTCCACAAAAACCAAAAATACACTAAGATGTCACACATTAAAAACTTCCCTGAACAGGGCTGACTTAAGATGTCTTCTGAATGTCAGATTGTTGTTTATCTCTTTGACATCTGATGGGAGGGCGTTCCACAGGGCGGGTGCCACTACCGAGAAGGCCCTCTGCCTGGTTCCCTGTAGCTTTGCTTCTCGCAATGAGGGAACCGCCAGAAGGCCCTCGGCGCTGGACCTCAGCGTCCGGGCAGAACGATGGGGGTGGAGACGCTCCTTCAGGTATACTGGGCCGAGGCCGTTTAGGGCTTTAAAGGTCAACACCAGCACTTTGAATTGTGCTTCCACCCCACAGATATCAGCTGAAAGGCCATCAACATGGGCTAAAGCATCCCCTACCACTCTCTGGAAACCATTTGGATCCATTAAGTGGCGGGGGCGGACCATCCGAATTGGTCCCACCTCCCTCCAGAGGGGAAGGGTCGCGGAGAAGTCCAGTTGCACCAGGAAGTGATCTGACCATGGCACTTCTCGTATTTCTGTGCCTACTCTCTTCAGACCACCAATAATTTTACAAACCTATTTATAGCACACACACCCAACTTCTTGGGAGGAAATGTGCTCTGACACACATCACCGGCTGCTTTGACTTCCTCGTGCGGCGCTTCCCTCCAGCTCTGATGCGCCTTCTTGAGGTGTAAGTGATCAGAATTTCACAAGGTAGGCTGAACGTGGGCGTTATCCAGCAAAAAACGGATGAACCTGAAAGCAACCCAGCATCGAAAGTGGGGAAAAACACACCCAGATGTTGCTGCCTCTGCGGTTACTGGACACCTGTCCTTGGCAGGGGGGTGATTTTCTCTCCCGCCCCCTCCCCAATGGCTTTCCTAGGAGATGACCTTTGCATGATGCTCAAATGAGGCAAAGCTCAGAGGGGCTTCTGAGAAAAGGCCCACAACTCACCTTGCAAAATCCATGTTTATTAACGGGGGTGACTTTCCTCGAAATGTCATGAACTAGAAGATCCCTGCCCAGGATTGCATAAGCCCCCGTGGGTGTGCTCCTGAGATGTCAGCAACGGATGAGATTGTAGACCACACGCCTGGGGTGAACATTGTCACCATCACGACACAGAGAGTAAAACATTGGTTCAAAATAACTGGAATTTTGATGTTCTGAATGTTCTAGGGGGTTGAGCAGGGCTGGGAATGGTTTGTTTTGTTTCCAAAAGCGATATTGTTTGTATAACTTGTCATGATGGCTTTTTTAAATTTTTTTAAAAAATATTTTTTATTCAGATTTACATTTAACAATTAGAATCAGATACAGGTTATAATCATATACACCTAGGATTCTCTGAATCCCTTGACTTCCCTCCACCCGCCTCCATGGTTTCCATAGTTATTCTTTTCCAACCGCATCATATACTGTTCTCCATATTCCCTTTCAACTCAATTCTTATCATAGTTCTTGTTACATTGCAAGTGTTTTCAAAATCCTGACAATATTTTTAATTGTTTACAGTGTTCTTTTAAGTAACTTATAATTTGCCCTCATTCTTTATTAAATTCATTTCTGATCTTCCTGGTCATTTTCACCATTTCAGCATAGTCCATCATCTTTATTAGTCATTCTTCTCTGGTAGGTACATTATCTTCCTTCCATCTCTGGGCAAGCAACATCCATGCAACTGTTGCAGTGTACATAAACAGTCTTTCCCTTTGTGGAGTGGATTTGTCACAATTCACGCATTTTCCTGAGATCAGTAACAGAAGTCACTCAAACAGAAATATGAGCAGCATTCACTTTTTTTTTCAAAGTCCAAGAACGTCACATAACTGTGTTATTTTCTGTACTGTTGCTGATGTTTCCCTTCCATTGAAATGCACTGACATTAATTATGTAATTAACTGTCAGAGCTGCCACCCAGTCCCAGCTCACATAGGACCAAGTCCGCCAGCGTTCACTTTATAAGAGTCTTTATTAAGTTACAGGTTTCATTTCCGAACTGCAGCGTGCAGCTCTACACCTTCTGCCCTAGGTCGGCGAAGACCCGTCTGAGTCCCCGCCTCTTGCACACCAGCTTAATACCCTAGCCTTGCTCCACCTCCTTCGCCTCTCCCTACGTCTCTGGGTCCTTCTGCCCCCCTGGGCCTCCTCCCTTCTACTCTCCTCTGACGCTGACCCCCCTGATCCTTCTGCCTCCTTGCGGCGGGCTTTGGGACCTGGCTCACTCTCCGGGCTGCTTACTGCTCCAGCTTCCGCTGCATTTGAACTTGGCGCGCGCGCCCAACTCTCTACTTTCCTCTTAACCGTTGCCTCGCTCTCTGAGGAGGGCGTGACCACCCCTGACTCGTGCCCTCCCTCCTGCTGACAGCCTCCGGAACCCGATGCCTGGCTACCTTCCTCCCTGCTGCTCTCAGTCTTGAGCGTGGGTCCCGACTTCCAGCTGCTGCCGCCCTCAGTTATGAGCGTGGGTCCCGACTTCCAGCTGCTACTCTCTGAATCTCCTCTGTTCCCTTCCTCCTGGGGTGTCCCCCCGGATCCCCCCCTTGCTCTGCTCACTGGGGCTCCCTTTTGGGAGTCCTCTGACTCACTGCTTAGGCTTGGAGATCTCGGGTCGTCATCATCACTCATTTTCCCTTCGGATTCCTCCCCCTCGCTCTCTGCTTCCTCCCTTCTCTGCGTCTCTGCTCCTGAACCCCTGACATCCATCCCCCCCTCGAAGCCCCCCCTTCCCCCCTCCCCGCTTTCAGGTGTGGGTGCTGGGTGCTCCATCATCACGGGAGGGAATGCCGGATACAGTTCGCTCCCCGTGGTTGGCCGCCAACTGAAGACCTCCGAGTCTTCCTCCTCGCGGTCGCCGACGTTGACCTGTTCCGCTTCCATCTCTGTACCGCCGTGCTCGAACCCAAGGTCCTCCCCGAACACGTCCATGTCAGTCTCTGCGTCGGTCGCTCGACCTGGCATCTCCAGCCACTTCCGGCGCCATTGCTCCTCCGGTCGATCGTCCCACCAATACGAGGTGTCTGACGCCGAACCCGCCGGCGATCCTTCTGGGGAACGGGTGCTCAGTGCGGGTTCCCCGTCCGAGTCGAATCCATGGAACGTGCTGGAAGAAAGTGTGGGCGTGAACAGCCAGTCGTCGAAGAAGCTCGCTGGCATGGGTCTGTGTGGGAAAAGGGCATGAAACTCGTCCTTGAGCAGGGGTTCCTCCAAAGCGTAGTCTGGCACCCAGCTATTGGCGCTGGCCCGGGTGCCCTCTCTGGCTAGGAGGTATTCGACTCCCTCTTCCCCCCATCTGGAGTCCAAAATCTCCGTGACCTCGTTGATGGGGTCTTGCTGCGTCACCCCTCGCGTCTCCGTCCGCTCCCGGAACGGACTCGGTGCCGTCCCTGGCTCCTGGAATCTGTGAGGTGCCTTGTAGGGAGTGAGCACCGACCTGTGGAACACCGGATGCATTCTGGAACCCTCCGGCAGCACCAGTCGGAAGGCTACCGGGTTGATCTGTGCTTCGACTTGGTACGGACCAATTTGCTTGTGCCCCAACTTCTTCTTGGCTAGTGACCTGGTCGGCACTGCGTGGGCTGCCAACCAGACCCAGTCTCCCACTTGGATCTCTTCGCCAACCCGCCTGTGCTTGTCAGCTTGCACCTTGTAGGCGTGCTTAGCTAGCTCCAGCTGCCGTCTGAGTTGATCGTGTACCGCCTGCAACTCTGACGCGAACGCGTCCGCCGTCTGTGGTTCTCCGTCCCCCACTCTCTCCCGTCCCGGGAAGGTTCTGGGATTCCTCCCATTGTTGGCGAAGAACGGCGTCACCCCTGTGGACACGTGCTTCGTGTTGTTGTAAGCGAACTCGGCGAGCGGCAGGTAATCCACCCAGGTCGCAGGTTGTTGATTGGCATAGCATCTCAGGTACTGCTGCATGATGGCATTGACCCTCTCTGCTTGCCCGTTGGTCTGCGGGTGTCTTGCTGATGCCAGATCGACCTTGACATTTAGAAAACTCATCAGCTTCTGCCAGAAATTCGAGACGAACTGGCGCCCGCGGTCGGACAGGATAGACCGCGGCAGACCATGCACTTTGAACACGTGATCTATGAACAGTTTGGCGGTTTGTTCCGCCGTGGCCACCTTCGCACACGGAATGAAATGTGCCATCTTGGTGAACAAGTCCACCACCACTAGTACAGCTGTCTTGCCTCTCGAGCTGGGTAGATCCGTAACAAAGTCCAGGGCCACCCTCTCCCACGGTTCAAACGGCGTTTGCAGCGGTTCCAGCAGTCCCGCCGGTGGTTTGTGCACCGGTTTGGCCCTCTGGCAGGTGTCGCACCTCGCAACGTAGTCCGCGACTTCCCCTCTCAGTCTGGGCCACCAAAAGTCCCTTGCGACTAATTCCACCGTTTTTTCCGTGCCAAAGTGCCCGGCCGTGGGTGCGTCGTGCAGCTGCTGCAGTACCCTGGCGCGAAGTTCGTCTCCCGGCACGTAGATGGCCCCTTTACGTAAGAGCAAGCCGTCTCGTATCTGGAACTCGTCGCCCTTCGCCGTGCCCTTGTGCACCTCTGCCATCTTCGCCTGCGCGAAGGAGTCGTCCTGCAACGCCCGCCGCACCGCATCCAGGTCTACTGTGGCTGAAGCGCACGCCCACGCTGTTGGCGCGAAGATGTGCATGGCTGCCGCTGGCGTCGCCTCTTCGAGGTATTGGGGTTTGCGGGACAGTGCATCCGCCATGACGTTGGTGTCGCCTGGGACGTACTCTATTCGGAAATTGAAGTCAGCAAAGAACTCCGCCCAACGTATCTGCCTTTGGTTCAGGAACTGAGCCGTGCGCCAGTGCTCCAGATTCTTGTGATCCGTGCAGACCTGCACCGTGTGCTTGGCGCCGATCAGGAAGTGCCTCCACGCCTTGAAAGCTGCATGAATGGCCAGCAACTCCCTGTCCCAGATGGTGTAGTTCTGCTCCGACTTGCTGAGCTTTCTGGAGTAGAACGCTCCCGGCCTCCAGACCCCCTGTGGGTCCCTTTGCAGCAGGACAGCTCCCACTGCTCTATCGGACGCGTCTGTCTCTACCCGCATCGGTCTGCTGGGGTCGATATGCAGCAGTTGCTCTTCCGACGCGAAGAGACGCTTGAGTGCTTGAAAGGACTGCTCCGCCTGCTCCGTCCAGATGAATTTCTTTTTCTTGGAGCTTAGCGTGTCCGTAATGGCCGCCGTCTGCATCGCGAACCCCTTGATAAACTTGCGATAGAAGTTGGCGAAGCCGACAAACCGCTGGACCTCCTTCCGGTTGCGCGGGCTCTTCCAATCCAACACCGCACGAACCTTGGCGCTGTCCATGGCTAGTCCCTTGTCCGACAACTTGTAACCCAAGAAATCCACCTCCGTCGTGTCGAACTGGCACTTCTCCAGTTTGGCGTACAGTCTATGCTGCTGCAGCCTCTTCAGCACCTCCCGAACATCTTGGTCATGGGCTTGCTGCGATTCGGAGAATATCAGGATGTCATCCAGAAAGCAGACGCACTTCTTGTAAAGGAGTCCCGCCAACACATGATGCATGAAAGCTTGGAAACAGTGAGAACCGTTTTGCAATCCAAACGGCATCACTCTGTATTCGTAGGTGCCCAGAGGCGTGAACATGGCTGTCTTCCACTCATCGCCCTCCCTCATGCGGATGAGATTGTACGCACCTCGCAGGTCCAACTTGGTGAACACGCGTCCCTTGCGCACCGTCGCTAGTAGGTCGTCAATCCTGGGCATGGGGAAATCAGAAGGCTTGGTCATCTTGTTTAAGAGGCGAAAATCCACCACCAGTCTTTTTTGGGGCGTGTCTTTCTTCTTCACGAAGAAAACAGGACTGCCCCCTACTGCCCTGGACTCCCGGATGAAACCGCGCTGCAAATTGTGATCTATGAACTGTTTGAGTTCCTGTAATTCGTCCTCAGACATGGAATACAGCTTCCCTTTCGGCAGCGTCGCCCCTGGTAGGAGGTCAATCTTGCAGTCATATTGCCTGTGCGGTGGTAGCTTGTCAGCCTCTTTCTCGCAGAAGACCTCCAGAAAGTCTGCGTATTTGTGGGGGACTGCTTGCAACGTTCCCAACTGCAGTTGTGATTCCTCCTCCTCTCCCTCCTGTCTGGGCAGGATGCAGTGTTCTGCGCAATAAGAGGAGCCGAAGATCAGCTGTCTCTGGTACCAAGCCAGTGTCGGACTGTGCCTGTCCAGCCAACTCATGCCCAACACAATGGGCGTGTCCGACAGTTGGGTGACATTAAAACTGATGACTTCCCTGTGGTTGCCAAGGCGCATCACCATCGGTGGCGTTTGCTTCACCACCTGCCCCCCTAGCAACTCTCTGCCATCCACTGTGACGACTTGCAGGGGCAGAGTGGCAGGCAGTAGCTGTATAGCGTGCTGCTCCACAAAATCCTGCGCTATAAAGTCTGCGTTGCTTCCAGAATCCACAGAAAGCGGCACTTCGATAGTGACGCCATCGGGTAGCTGGAGAGATGCTGTGAGCTGCACTACTGGTTTGGGTGGGAGGGGGTCCGTGGGTTGCAAGATCGCTGGGGACTGCTTCACTGATGCGTCTGGCTGGGCCCCAGTGCCTCTGTCTCCAGCCAGACATCGTCGTTTCCCTGCTGTGGTTCTCCTTGCTGCGTTGCTGCAGTCACCATTGCTGAGGCTGCAGTGTGCTTGTGGAGCCTCCGGGGACACTCTTTCGCCAAATGGCCTGGATCCTCGCAGATGTAACACTTCCTGTTCCCTCTAGGAGGCTTCGCTTTCACTGCTGTCGGTGCTTGGGCTCTGGCTGCTGACTGAGCCCTTGCACCTCCAACCTCCATCGGTTCCCCTCCCCCTCCAGGCGGAGGTGTGGATTGCGCACGCGCTGCTTCTCTTGGAATGAAAGAGAAACTTCTCGCTGCTTCGCGCCCTCCACGTCCTTCATCTCTGCACCATGGACGTTCTTCCAGCCTCACCCCCACAGTCAGCGCCCTTTGGACCACCTCCTGCGTGCTTCGGGGCCTCTCCCCCCTTGCAATCTCATCCTTGACCGCAGAGCTTAGACCCTCCCAGAACAGGTCTCTGACAGGGGGCGAATCCCGGTCCCACTCTAAGGCACTGACCAGCGCAAAAAAGCGGGCGTGGTACTGCCGGACGCTTGCCCTCCCTTGTTTTAGTCCATGAATCTCCCGTCGGGCAAGATCCACATCAATAGTAGACAAAAAACACGCATCCATCGCTTTGATAAAGGCATCTGCATTCTGAAGCGCCGGATCTTTATCCCTCCACAAATTGCGTAGCCACGCTTTAGCATCCCCATGCAAATGGGATAGTATGAACCCCACTTTCTCTTCCTCATCTCTAAAGTCTTTTGCCAGCAGTTGCAGTGCGCACATTACGTCTGCTCGAAAATTGGGGTACTGTTGTAAATTCCCATCGAAGTGAGCCACAAGCCCTCCTGCTCTCCGTGCCAACCCAACCCCCTCCGGTCTGGGTCCTGGCTGCCCGTGTTTAACCCATGCTTCAAACCTGGCGTGGAGATCTCTGTAGGCGGCTGCCGCATCCTCCTCCCTCTTCTTGGATGCCAGTACCTCCGCGTTCAATTGGGTAACTGCCTGTTGCAGCGCTGCAACTGTCTCTGCTTCCGTCATCTCTGCTAACCGTCGTGAGCTTGCTCCCAAACACCGATCCCCTCCTCCAGCTGCCTCTCTCTCCGCTGCGAGATATCAGGTGTCCGAAGCTTTTGAGAGACGGGTCTTACTGTCAGAGCTGCCACCCAGTCCCAGCTCACATAGGACCAAGTCCGCCAGCGTTCACTTTATAAGAGTCTTTATTAAGTTACAGGTTTCATTTCCGAACTGCAGCGTGCAGCTCTACACCTTCTGCCCTAGGTCGGCGAAGACCCGTCTGAGTCCCTGCCTCTTGCACACCAGCTTAATACCCTAGCCTTGCTCCACCTCCTTCGCCTCTCCCTACGTCTCTGGGTCCTTCTGCCCCCCTGGGCCTCCTCCCTTCTACTCTCCTCTGACGCTGACCCCCCTGATCCTTCTGCCTCCTTGCGGCGGGCTTTGGGACCTGGCTCACTCTCCGGGCTGCTTACTGCTCCAGCTTCCGCTGCATTTGAACTTGGCGCGCGCGCCCAACTCTCTACTTTCCTCTTAACCGTTGCCTCGCTCTCTGAGGAGGGCGTGACCACCCCTGACTCGTGCCCTCCCTCCTGCTGACAGCCTCCGGAACCCGATGCCTGGCTACCTTCCTCCCTGCTGCTCTCAGTCTTGAGCGTGGGTCCCGACTTCCAGCTGCTGCCGCCCTCAGTTATGAGCGTGGGTCCCAACTTCCAGCTGCTACTCTCTGAATCTCCTCTGTTCCCTTCCTCCTGGGGTGTCCCCCCGGATCCCCCCCTTGCTCTGCTCACTGGGGCTCCCTTTTGGGAGTCCTCTGACTCACTGCTTAGGCTTGGAGATCTCGGGTCGTCATCATCACTCATTTTCCCTTCGGATTCCTCCCCCTCGCTCTCTGCTTCCTCCCTTCTCTGCGTCTCTGCTCCTGAACCCCTGACATTAACGATTACATAATTGTGTTCATATTGAAGATGTCATTGTGTTCTCATTGTGTTGTATTTTTAGTAGTGAACCAACCTGTGATCTTCAGATGAAGGGCAGTATACAAATTTTAATAATGGTGATGATGATTTAGGTTTTAGCAGAAGCCAAACTGTAGCACAATGGAAACAGTGCTGACAAAGAGGAATACAGGACAGGATTGAAATCATGGCCCCCTTACATCCCGAGAAACTACACATGGGATTGCAATCATGCTGTTCCTAATGAATTGGCTGTTATGCTATGTTGTGTGTTTGTGTGTATATTCAACACAACTGCCTGCATGTTGAATTTCTCTTCAAAGGCATGGCCATGAGCTCCTGCACTTCACAGTTTATCACAAAAAAAGGTAAAGGGACCCCTGACCATTAGGTCCAGTCGTGGCCGACTCTGGGGTTGTGGCGCTCGTCTCGCTTTATTGGCCGAGGGAGCCGGAGTACAGCTTCCGGGTCATGTGGCCAGCATAACTAAGCCGCTTCTGGCAAACCAGAGCAGCACACGGAAATGCCGTTTACCTTCCTGCCAGAGCTGTATCTATTTATCTACTTGCACTTTGACGTGCTTTCGAACTGCTAGGTTGGCAGGAGCAGGGACCAAACAACAGGAGCTCACCCGGTCATGGGGATACGAACCACTGACCTTCTGATCGGCAAGTCCTAGGCTCTGTGGTTTAACCCACAGCGCCACCCGCGTCCCAGTTTACCACTACACCACTGCAAAAAAGAACTCACCTCATTGGTGTCCACAGGAGCATCAACAATCTCCGTCTTTCAGTCCCATTCCTTCCAGTTCCTAGATGTGTTCCCCTGGGAGCTGTCACTGCTGAGACCCAGCAGTCTATTTGGGTACGAACAGTATTACAGATGACTTTATCACTACAGGTGTACTCCATTGTTTCTTGAGACAGATGGATGCCAACAACACCAACAACTGACCACCATGTTTAAAAAGAAGCTCCATCTTTGAAAATCTCCATGCAGACTCTCTCGCCAGTGTGGTGCATGCTCTAGTTATCTCCCGCTTGGACTACTGCAATGCGCTCTATGTGGGGCTACCTTTGAAGGTGACCCGGAAACTGCAACTAATCCAGAATGCAGCAACTAGACTGGTGACTGAGAATGGCTGCTGAGACCATATAATACCAGTCCTGAAAGACCTACTGGTACATTGGCTCCCAGTATGTTTCTGAGCACAATTCAAAGTGTTGGTGCTGACCTTTAAAGCCCTAAACAGCCTCGGCCCAGTATACCTGAAGGAGCATCTCCAACCCCATCGTTCAGCCCAGACACTGAGATCCAGTGCCAAGGGCCTTCTGGTGGTTCCCTCCCTGCGAGAAGTGAGGTTACAGGGAGCCAGGCAGAGGGCCTTCTTGGTGGTGGTGCCTGCCCTGTGGAATGCCCTCCCATCAGATGTCAAGGATATAAACAACTATCTGACTTTCAGAAGACATCTAATGGCAGCCCTGTTTAGTGAAGTTTTTAAGGATTGATGTTCTATCATGCTTTTATATTCTTTTGGGAGCCACCCTGAGTGGCTTGGGAAACCCAGCCAGATGGGTGGGGTAATAATAATAATAATAATAATAATAATAATAATAATAATAATGCCCCTGTAGTCCCCACCTAGCAAGAGAAATTTGGTACAACAATCATGTATGCCAACAACAGAATCTAGTTCCAATTGTCAACAACCAGGTAAAAAGGTAAAAGGTAAAGGGACTCCTGACCATTAGGTCCAGTCGTGACTGACTCTGGGGTTGCGGTGCTCATCTCACTTTACTGGCAGAGGGAGCCGGCGTACAGCTTCCGGGTCATGTGGCCAGCATGACTAAGCCGCTTCAGGCAAACTAGAGCAGTGCATGGAAACACTGTTTACCTTCCCGCCAGAGCGGTACCTATTTATCTACTTGCACTTTGACGTGCTTTCGAACTGCTAGGTTGGCAGGAGCAGGGGCCGAGCAACAGGAGCTCACCCCATCACGGGGATTCAAACCGCCGACCTTCTGATTGGCAAGTCCTAGGCTCTGTGGTTTAACCCACAGTGCCACCCACGTCCCCAACAACCAGGTACAAACAGTCAAATCCAACATTCACCTAGGCCGGAGGTCTCTAGCAAGGAAGATGGTGGAATTTTTGCTGGGCATTGTGACACCCCACCACCTGATCGCAAGCCTATTTTGGCGGTGTACCAACAGCCTATGTGGACACAGCTGAGATCAGGTTGTCCTAACTCATCTGCCCAGGTGTTGATGATGCAGGTCAACACCCTTGTTGTTGCCAACTGACATGGATAGCCTCTACATATATGCATCTGCATGTGCTGGTTAGCAAACGCAAGCATGGATTTACGCATCCGATCAATAAACATTATATGCTTGGCGTATAAGTATGGCTCAGGTGGGGCATTAAGTAGTACTGATGAGAGGAAAACTGCCTTCAAACATCTCAGTGATTTGCCAGCGGGACATGGATTCAGGTATGCTTTTGCATGTTAAGAAGAGGGAGGTTGCCATATTTCTGAACGAAAGGGATTCTGCGTCCTTTATAACAGCAAGTTCTGCAGAAATCCAATGGGTGCAGATTTCCTCATGGGGATAATGTTCACCTGTTACATTTTGGCTGGTTGGGCAGCTGCTAAAGTTATGGAAATCTCTGTGCATCAGAAAGGTGGCAATCCAAGTTAAGATGATATCTGGGAATTAGCTGCTGCTTTGATGGATGTCGTTCTCTGTGCTAATATTAAGCAAATTCGTAACATTGGGTTTTGTGATACCAGGAGCAAAATGAGATCCAGCAATCTTGGAGGGCAGGGCAGGGGATCCTGTCATGCAAATAGGTACAACTGTCAGGTAAGTAAGAATTCAACATGCTTAACAAGCTAAGTGATGAAACATGGACTGTACGTGGGTGACATGCTTTGGAAGTCTAAATCCTCCCCACTCCAGCTATCAGCCCAGTGGCTCCTGTGCCCAATTTGACAAGCTTGGGGGGAAGGGGAAGAAAACTGCTGCCATTCAAACTGCTGCTATGCCTTCAAACCATCTTAACCCTGAGATTAAGAGCCTCCTGCTCCACCAGTTGAGCTACGCTTACTCCCAAGTAGTGAGTTTGGAGACTTCTGTCAGAAATAAAAACAAGGACAGGGATTGCCACAATTCATGCATTTTCCTGAGATCAGTAACAGAAGTCACGAAATACGAGCAGTACTTAATTTATTTATTTTTTACGGTAAGAACATCACATAACTGTTATTTTCTGCACTGTTGCTGGTGTTTTTCTTCCATTGAAATGCACTGAAATTAATTATGTAATTAACGATATAATTAATTGTGTTCATATTGTTTTATTATGTATTTTGTGTTCTCACTGTGTTGTATTTTTATGTGGTGAACCAACCTGTGATCTTCAGATGATGGGTAAATTTTACAAATTTTAATGATGATGATGATGATTTAGGTTTTAGCAGAAGTCAAACTGTAGCACAATTGAAACAGTACTGACAAAGAGGAATACAGGACAGGAGTGAAATCATGGCCTCCTTACATCCCGAGAAACTACACACAGGATTGCAATCATGCTGTTCCTAACAAATTGGCTGTAATGCTATGTTGTGTGTTTGTGTGTGTATTCAACACAACTGCCTACATGTTGAATTTCTCTTCAAAGGCATGGCTATGAGCTCCTGCACTTCACAGTTTACCACTTTGTTGTTGTTGTTGTTTAGTCGTTTAGTCGTGTCCGACTCTTCGTGACCCCATGGACCAGAGCACGCCAGGCACTCCTGTCTTCCACTGCCTCCCGCAGTTTGGTCAAACTCATGCTGGTAGCTTCGAGAACACTGTCCAACCATCTCATCCTCTGTCGTCCCCTTCTCCTTGTGCCCTCCATCTTTCCCAACATCAGGGTTTTTTCCAGGGAGTCTTCTCTTCTCATGAGGTGGCCAAAGTATTGGAGTCTCAGCTTCAGGATCTGTCCTTCCAGTTAGCACTCATTGAGCTGATTTCCTTAAGAATGGATAGGTTTGATCTTCTTGCAGTCCATGGTACACCACTGCAAAAAAGAACTCACCTCATCTTGAAAAGTGATAGTAAGGGCACCTCGAGAGTCAGGCAATGATTCTGAAGGGAAGATTGGGGCGTGCTTGGGAAACATCCATCCCCTGCTGTCTGCATGCACCAATGACTGCTTCCATTTTGCTCTCGTTTTCCCCATTCGTTTTGCTCCACACCAAACATCAGACAAGGTGCAGGCTGCTTGTTTCAAATGCCAGCTCCCCAGCAGAGAGGCAGACTACTTGCACCATGTACATTGCAGCTGCTTACTTGAGTCCCCAACATTTCTAGCTGAAAGATCTCTTGCAGAAGGTCTCAGAAAGGTGACTAACAATTCAGTGCAGGTGGGCTGTTAAGACCATAGGTCTGACCAGTGGCGTAGCGTGGGTTGTCAGCACCCGGGGCAAGGCAAGTAATTTGCGCCCCCTAACCCGTGGATTTGCGCCCACTAACCCTAACCCGCAAATGTTGCGCCCGGTGCGGCCGGCCCCCCCTGCACCCCCCACGCTACGCCACTGGGTCTGACCAGGTATAAGGTATTTGTCTTTCCCAGCAAATCTTGCTTCTAGTTTAGAGCCCAAATACCGGGGTGAGGGTGCCAGAAGGTGGCTGCCTAGATTTGCCTTTCTAATCTATTTGAAGAAATAATAGAAAAGGTGAGTTGGAATACAACCTCCAACCCGCCTGCCTATGCCAGCAGCAAGAACTGGCAAGAATTATTTTGCCAAACCTGCCCCCATCCCAAAGGAGGATAACTATCTCACCTGGGCATATGTTGAGCAGTCAATAACTGCATTAAATGCCATGGCTTGCTCTGGAAGAACGCTGGGAGGGCTCACACTTTACTAAATGTATATTTCTCCAAAAAAGACGGTTGTGCGGTTCAGAGGCAACTCTCAGTGGTATAACCAGGTAACAGAAAACAGTCCGGGTTTAGCAAAGTTTAGTTTAATTCGCTCAAAAAGAAGCTATGACCTTGTAAGGTCACTGTAAAAGTAAAGGGACCCCTGACTATTAGGTCCAGTTGTGACCGACTCTGGGGTTGCGGCGCTCATCTTGCTTTATTGGCTGAGGGAGCCGGCGTACAGCTTCCGGGTCACGTGGCCAGCATGACTAAGCCGCTTCTGACGAACCAGAGCAGCACACGGAAACGCTGTTTACCTTCCCGCTGTAGCGGTACCTATTTATCTACTTGCACTTTGACGTGCTTTCAACTGCTAGGTTGGCAGGAGCAGGGACCGAGCAACGGGAGCTCACCCAGTTGCGGGGATTTGAACCGCCGACCTTCTGATCGGCAAGTCCTAGGCTCTGTGGTTTAACCCACAGCCCCGCCCGCATCCCTAAGGTCATTGTAGAAGAAGTGAAATCGGAGCTCTATAGCAGCTCAAATTTTATAACCTTTAACTTTGCTCACTTGAAAAGGCGATGTGACTCTCCAGACATCAATGAACTCCAGCACCCATCATCCTTGATTGCTGGCAACATGGGCTGGGGCTGGTGAGAGTTGAAGTCATATCACATCTTGAGAGCCACAGATTCCCCATCGCTGTTTTTACAGGTTGATTATAAGGCTTTTCAGAGATGATCTACCTAGACTGGAGCTCGGCTTTAGCAGAATATATCAAATTGCAAGATTTGCACAAAGCATGGATTTAAAGGAGCTGCTTAGGTGTCGCGTTGCTTCTTTCAATTATGTTGCACGCATTGCAAAGGACTCTCCTTTGATCTGAGAATCTCAGCCTCCATCTTCTTTTGCAGCTTCCAGACCTTCTTCTCTGTTTGTCATTGCACTGACTATCTTGGCCCTGCAATGGCCGAAGGGAACAACGGCCTTTCCCACAATGCCCCTCTCCAGCCTGTTTGCCAACGCAGTTATAAGGGCACAGCATCTTCACCTGCTTGCAGCTGACACCTTCAAGGAGTTTGTGAGTAATAGGACTCAGCTTTACAGCTGCAAATAAAACGTTTTGAACGTGTTGGATAGTGCAGTATACAAATGTGACAGTAGATGGCGACAGTGAGCTATGCCAAATTCTGTGTCTTTTTCCAAACGTTTTTTTAAAAAGCGGTTTTTTATATGTGTGTAGATTCCACCATAGTGTACTATTCAGAAATGCATCCATTTGGTTTCTATATCATCATTCCTTCTGAACAAGGGCGGCTGGCTGCCACTCAGGCATAATTATAACTTGGCTTGGCAGCCCCTTATCCAGCTTCTACTTCACCTTTGCTCCTGGCTAAACAGTGGATGGAGGAAGCAGCCCTCATAGCATTTTGTGGCTTTTGTTTTTTGTTTGTTTGTTTGTTTACAGGAACGTTCCTACATCTCAGAAGCCCAGAGGTACTCCAACAAAAACTCTCAGTCTTCGTACTGTTATTCCGAAACCATCCCTGCGCCCACAGGGAAGGACGATGCCCAGCAAAGAACAGTAGGTTGCCTCCCTTGTTGCCTTATTTTATGGAATTAGCAAAACAACAACAAATCTATGGTTACGTGAAACATACTCAATAAACACACAAGACGTAACCGGCTGCACTTTTGAATAAATAAGGTATGCTATTCATTGTATCAAATTGTAGATTTCAACGGAAAAAGCAGAAGACCCAGGGGGTCAGTTCATTCTATAGTCCGTTCATGCCTAAGGTCCATACATGTATAAGTGCCTATTCCACCTGTATGTTCATAGAGTCCAATAATCCACATGAAGGGTTGTTACAGTTCCACCGAATCCTTTCACAGAGTCTAAAATTAATTTAAATAAATCCATCCTGGTTTGAAATGCAGAATACTTGGGAGTAGGAACAAAACCTAGACCTAGATTTAATAATCGAGATTCCTCTGGTTTTTAAAGTTTTATCAGACAAGTTAACCACTAAAGTGGTATCTCGATGTTCAGGAATTATTTCCTCCGATAAGATGCGCCATTTGGAAAAAGACTGGTACGTTTGACCAGATCTAAGTTCTCTGTCTTCATCTGATCCATCTTGTGTGTTTATTGAATATTTTATGGAATGGCTGCATCAAGGTGCAAAATCTGGAATTTCCGTGTTTTGTGTGTTTAGCTTCTCATTGTCCCACTTGGCGAACAGTGGGGCAGCTCCCAACTTCTGCAACAATACTTTACAATCCCATTTTCTCTCCAGCTGCCATCTGAACATAACTTGTCCCAAACAACGTAACTATTCCATCACTGAGGAAGGAATGTTCCCAGCCATTTGTGCCCATTGAGAGAATGCCCTCCGCCAGCTTTATAAGCATCATCTGGCATTCACTACTCTTTAGCAAGTTATCAAGGGCGCTTCCTGACAACCTCGTTCCGGAGCAATCTTATTTGTTTGCAGAGAACCTAGATGCCTACTGTTTAAGGAGCATCCATTCTGACTTTTTTGAGGGTAGGTTAGATGATGTTGCATCAAGGCAAGCCTTATTCCACCCTTTCCAGTGGTTTCCCCTTCACTTTCCTTCCTGCAGAAAAAAATCAGATTCAGAAGCAGTTTTGTTGCGCAGACCAACTACTAAATTAGCCGGTATGCAATTGAATCCCACTCGAGCAAATGGCTCCAGGTATACTTCAATTAAATGTAAGGGTTTCCTGGAATAGGGCTGGGAAAGTCCTCTGCCCAAGTCCTTAAGAGGTACCTTTAGGTCATGGGCTTAAGCTAGACATGGCATTTGGGAGATCTTCTTCTTCTTCTTCTTCTTCTTCTTCTTCTTCTTCGAGGAAAGTATTAGTAGCAGTGCAAGGAAAGAAATCCGATTGGAACTAAGATTTTGAGGGTGTTTGACATCTGGGAGTTTGACACCACAGGTTTCCCCACCCCTACTGTACATCTTCTGGAGGTGGTGCCCTTATTTAGGTTGACGTTTGGTCTCAAGGACGGAAAAAGTATAATAATTAGTATACCATTATCTAGGGATGTGGGTGGCGCTGTGGGTTAAACCACAGAGCCTAGGACTTGCCTATCAGAAGGTCGGCGGTTCAAATCCCTGCAATGGGGTGAGCTCCTGTTGCTCGGTCCCTGCTCCTGCCAACCTAGCAGTTCAAAAGCACGTCAAAGTGCAAGTAGATAAATAGGTACCGCTCCAGTAGGAAGGTAAACGGCATTTCCATGCACTGCTCTGGTTCGCCAGAAGCGGCTTAGTCATGCTGGCCACATGACCCGGAAGATGTACGCCGACTCCCTCGTCCAATAAAGCGAGATGAGCACCGCAACCCCAGAGTCGGTCACGACTGGACCTAATGGTCAGGGGTCACTTAACCTATTAGTAGCAGTGCAAGGAAAGAAATCCGATTGGAACTAAGATTTTGAGGGTGTTTGACATCTGGGAGTTTGACATCACAGGTTTCCCCACCCCTGCTGTACATCTTCTGGAGGTGGTGCCCTTATTTAGGTTGACGTTTGATGCTCAAGGACAGGAAAAGTCTAATAATTACTACACCGTTATCTACCTTGTTATTGGGTTGGATGGAGAGGGCTGTAAGTACAAAGAGGCACACATTGAACCCAGGGCACAGCATTCCCTCTCAAACCATTTCCTTGATCCAACCCAACATTTGTTGCTCTAATGCAGGGGTTTGCAACCTTTAAGACAAAAAGAGCCACTTGGACCCGTTTCCGAAGAAAAAACAACTGGGAGCCGCAAAACTCGTCATTATAAAAATAACTTTTTTGTCACTTTTTTATTATTTCTTTGTTTGACCCCTCAGAATTACTCCTCCTCATAGAAATAAACGTTAAATTAGCAAGTTACCTTTTTGTGTGTGTGTGTTCTTCACTCCCCTTCAAAACAGTGACCAGCGTACATGCCCCCTTTCAATGCAGTGACCAGCGTACATGCCCCTTACAATGTAGCGGGCGGGTGGGAAGGTGACGTCAGGACGGTGCGTGACTGACGCACGCACCGCCCCCATGCGACGTCACAGCCAGTACAGCGCCCTCCACAGTGGGGAGTGTCGGGGCGCACAATGCGCCTCCTCCCCTCGCTAGTATCCGCCCCGGAGCCGCGGCAAAGGTGTAAAAGAGCCACATGCGGCTCCGGAGCCGGGGGTTGCAGACCCCTGCTCTAATGGAAACACAGGGGCTCCAAACCGCATCAGTTTCATCCACCAATGTGATCAGTGGTCAAGGATGGGAGCTGTCGTCAAGAAGGCCATAGATTCCCCACCCCTGATGTACAGGTTCAGGTTTTGGCGAGTCCTCCAGGGAACGAATCCCAAGGTTGTGGGGCCACCACAACGTTTGCTTGTGCAAAGCTGGTATGGCACAGAGATGGCGTACTTAAGAGAGTGTCTTCAGTCTTGAAGGCTATGATGGGAGGGAAATGAGGGGCTCATTATGGTTCTTTTTAACACTGGCCTCTTTGTTTATTTTCCCTTCAAGGACATGGAGCTGCTCAGGTTTTCGCTGACTCTCATTCAGTCCTGGCTAGGCCCTGTACGGTTCCTAAGCAGGGTCTTCACTAATAGTCTGGTCTTTGGGACTTCGGACAGAGTGTATGAAAAACTCCAAGACTTGGAAGAAGGCATCCAGACTCTTATGAGGGTAAGCCATCTGTTCCCAAGGGGCAAGCAGCTGCCTTTGAGTGAAGCTACAGTTCTAATCACCCTACTAACCATGACGACTGTGTGCTAACTCCCAATATTGGGGACAAGATGCCTCTGAACTCCAGTTGCTGAAGAATGCAAGTTGTGCTCATGTGAGCTTCTCTTTTGGCCTCACCCAACAAGGCATTTGGGACACGGGTGGCGATGTGGGTTAAACCTCAGAGCCTAGGACTTGCCAATCAGAAGGTTGGCAGTTCGAATTCCCGCGACGGGGTGAGCTCCCGTTGCCCCATCCCTGCTCCTGCCAACCTAGCAGTTCGAAAGCATCTCAAAGTGCAAGTAGATAAATAGGTACCGCTCCGGCGGGAAGGTAAATGGCATTTCCATGCGCTGCTCTGGTTTGCCAGAAGCGGCTTAGTCATGCTGGCCACATGACCCGGAAACTGTACGCCGGCTCCCTCGGCCTTTAAAGCGAGATGAGCGCCGCAACCCCAGAGTTGGCCACGACTAGACCTAACAGTCAGGGGTCCCTTTACCTTTACTAACAAGGCATTTAAAGCTCTCAACTTGCAATTAAGCCACATTTGGGGGAAAGCCAGAAACAGTAACTGCTGCTGAGTCCCGCATTGCTGTTGCTGCATCTCAACCCATCCATTGCAGAACTGCCTTTGCAAGGCCTCTTACTCAATTTTGCAGCCAAGCTGAGAAGTACCTATAGCAGGCTTCCTCAACCTCAGCCCTCCAGATGTCTTGAGACTACAATTCCCAGCATCCCTTACCACTGGTCCTGCTAGCTAGGGATGATGGGAGTTGTAGGCCAAAAAACATCTGGAGGGCCGAGGTTGAGGAAGCCTGACCTAGAGATAGGCTTCAAATGCTTGCCAATAGACACCTTCCACCTGTCTTCTCCCATTCCAGGTTCTGCATGCAAGCCTCTGCCCACCTACAACACAGGGCAGTGGTTGTTGTAATTAGTCATGAAGCAAATGGTGGGAAATTTTCAAAATCTCCCAAGTTTGGGATTTGGGGCCATGTTTCCTAATAATAATAATAATTTATATATACCCCGCACATCTGGCTGGGTTTCTCCAGCCACTCTGGGCGGCTCCCAACAGAATATTAAAAGCACAATTAAACATCAGAGCTGTTCCACCAGGCCTTTGGTCAGGGCGCAGCCTGACTCCCTCCTTTGGCAATCTTTACAAAACTTTAGTTTATGGTTGCCATCAATTTTGATTTTAATTAATTTTTATAATGTTTTTATAATGTTGCACTATTTTAGTGTTGTTAGCCGCCCTGAGCCCGGCTTCGGCTGGGGAGGGCGGGATATAAATAAAATTTTTTATTATTATTATTATTATTATTATTATTATTATTATTATTATTATCATCAAACATTAAAAACTTCCCTAAACAGAGCTGCCTTCAGATGTCTTCCAAAAGACAAATAGTTGTTTATTTCCTTGACATCTGATGGGTGTTCCACAGGGCGGGTGCCACCACCAAGAAGGCCCTCTGCCTGGTTCCCTGTAGCTTCACTTCTCGCAGCGTGGGAAGCAGCAGAAGGTCCTTGGAGCTGGACCTCAGTGTCCAGGCTGAACGATGGGAGAGGAGACGCTCCTTCAGGTATTCTGGGCTGAGGCCATTTAGGGCTTTCAAGGTCCGTCGTAGTACCTTTCCCATTTGCAAGAGCGTATTTTCCCACAGGAGCTGGAGGACGGGAGCTCACGGGGTGCCCAGCTGCTCAGACCCACCTACGACAAATTTGACGTCAACCTCCGGAGCGAAGACGCTCTGCTGAAAAACTACGGCCTTCTGTCCTGCTTCAAGAAGGACCTGCACAAGGTGGAGACCTACCTGAAAGTGATGAAGTGCCGGCGCTTCGGGGAACTTAACTGCACTATCTGAGGGCAGAAGAGATCTACCTCTCCCTTCGGTCCCATTTCCCAAAGCCTGAAGTTAGTGCGCTGCCGATACCTCTGCTGTGACCTCGTGTGTGCGTGTGAGGAAACCCTGGGTCAAGTCAAGAGCAAAATGTCGTGCATTCTGTAGCTCTGAGGCTTGCAAGGACCCTCTGCGCTTCTTTGTACTTGTAACAATAAATGCAGTTTTGCCTCTAGCTCCATTCAGACGTTGTTATTTGTATTGGATCAACTCAGATAGGCCTTTGCGAGCGAGGGGGGCTCTTTACCCTTGTCCCCATCAGGTTTATTTCCAACTGTGAAGGCCTGAAAGTGGGGGAGACTCTTCTAAGCATGCTCCATTGAACCTCCCCTACAGTCAGGAACCTTGTGTTAAGTGGGTTCTCGACTGTGCGTGTTCTAAGGGTGTGTCCTTAGAAACCCCCTTTCACCTTTCTTTTTAAAAATTTTTAAATAAATTTTATTAGGATTTTCCAAACAACACAAAAAATATCGACAAATAACAATACACAACACACAAAAACCAACATTCAAAAAACAAATCCATAGCTTACAAGTTAATAATATAAACACTAAAAAAAACAAACATTGACTTTCACCAATCCCACAGCACCTCCTTTAACTCTCATTGTGTCTTCCTGTTTTCCTTATCATCTCTATCCTAATATCTAGATTTCTTATCCTTTCACTTCACAAGGTTATTCCAGACTCAGACAGATTTCTGTCCTCGAACCTTGACTTTTAAGGTATTCATTTAGGCACTCCCATTCTTTTTTTACTTCACTTTTTGGTTTTTGTCTTATTATGTCTGTCAATTTGGCTATTTCTAAGTATTCTGAAAGCTTACATAACCACTCTCCCCTAGTGGGTAACTGATTCCCTTTCCAATACTTAGCCACCAGGATTCTTGCTGCAGATGTTGCGTATAAGAAAATTTTAGTTTTGTCTTTTGGAATATCATCATTTAAAATTCCTTTCATGAAAGTTGCATGAAGGTCTGAAGCAAGGGTGACTCTCAGCTTATGCTGGGTTGACGTTCTAGAGAAAGTGCCTAAAACCAAAATTATGTATAGTCAAAGCACGTTGAGTTCAGTGGCAAGTGAGACTGCCAAAGGTTTATTTCCAGGACGTCCAACCCATTTTTATTTTTTTGCCAAGCAAATAAAGCTGAATGTGCACAAGTTTAATGCACATAAATTGCAAATCACCCACACAGTGTTTGTGCCTATGGAGCTTACTTCATTTTAAAAATTATAATAAAGTGCTTCATTTCTGGATAAAGTTCTTGCCACCTTCTGATTTGGAAGCCCTTTCCTTCCCCCTTTATCCCTGACCAGATGCAACAAAACATGTCTTTCCTGCACTGGTCTCTCCTGCAAACCTCCAACAGTTTGACCAAAGGACTACTCCTCTGTTGTCTCCCGAGACAGATGGATGCCAATCTAGCCCTGATTGGTTATGATTCTAGGCTCATCCAAACTTCCATTTGCCCTGCAACTTTCCCCTGGGGAAAACCTGATCTTTAGCGCTAAATCGGACCAAACATCAGCTGGGTTTCCTTCGGAATGACATTTCTCCCGATTTTAATTTCGTGGCTGCTATCACAGCCTTAAATTACTGGAGGCTTTTTTGTGCTCCAGATATGAGGTCTGGTGTTGAACTTCGACGCGGGGGGGCGAGGGCAGAGGGAGTCCCGGGAAGTCAACGGAGCCCTCCGTCTGCAAACACGTGGACTAGAGGGCCGCCCCCAGGAGGGAGTGGGGCTTTTGTTTTTTTGGCTGCAAATCCGCTTCATGCTCTGCAGCTGATCCATGGCAGAAATAGTGGAGTTCCGCGTCCCGGATGGAAACGGACGGACCCTGCTCATTTTGGGATTGGAGACAGACGCGTCAGAGGCAAGATCGCAGAATTGTAGAGGGGAATCCCGAGGGTCATCTAGTCAAACCCCCTGCAAGGCAGCAATAGTTTTCTATTTCCCTGGATTTGCCCTGTATTTGGGTGGGTTATTCAGGTATTCGGGTGGGGAACCTTCGGCGCCCGACATGCATGCATGGTTTAAGGGGCGAGAGAGGGTTTCTTTGCAGACCTCTTCAGACGTTCGGGGCTGCTCGCGAACGCGTGTCGGGACGCACTGTGTCCGCTTGCCCGGGGCTAAGAGCTGCACTCGCTTTGGCTCTGCTTTTAAAAAAATGAAATGAAAAAATAGCGTTTATGCTGCGGGGGACCTGGCACACAAATTTATTGGAATCGTTTGGAAGCGGAACTGAATTTGAAAAGGCTCGCGCGAGGAGCTATCGCTCCTGTCCCGCCTCCGCTGGATCCGTGTACGGATGAACGTCGGGATGGGCAGCAGATGCGGGACTGGCTAACCTCCGCCTGGGCCGGAACTCTTCGAGCGGGGCTGGGGAGCCCGGGGGACCTTTCGCCGTTGGCGCACTGTTGTTGGACTACAACTCCCATCATCCCTAACTACCGGCTGTGCTGGCTGCGGCTGGCGGAAGTTGTAGTCCAATAAGATCAGGAGGCCCGCTGATTCCTTGTCCCTGATTGGAAGCAGCTTTTGAATCGGTCTTCGCGCTTTGGAGTAACGACCGGTTCCTGGCTTTGTAAAACGGATCAGAAACACCTTTGCTTATTCCAGCATTTTATAGATATTTATCCTAGGACGATATACGATGCAGTTTAGGAATCAAAACAACGATAAAATGTGCAATAAGCCAGTGTTTCCCAACCACTGTTCCGTGGCACACTAGTGTGCCGCGAGATGTTGCCTGGTGTGCCGTGGGAAAAAGTAAAAAGAATTTTTTTTTTTTGTAAAAGTCAAATTAGGTCCTAATCTATCCCTCGAGCGCCCCTTGTCCGTTATTGTGACGCATGAAACGTCTTCCCGCCCACTCCCCGCCCTCCCTTGCTTCTCTCTCTCTCTCTGTGGCGCTCTCCGCCTCTTCCTGCTGGGCATACGCAGCTCGCCTCGCGCTTCCGTTCTGGCCCCTCCTTCCCCCGACTACCCCGCCGCTCCGTTCCTTTCTCTTTCTCGCGTGTCAGAGAGCGGCGGCGCGAGCGCGGCGGTTCCCTCAGGATGGGGAGGAACGGGGCTCGCCGCTGCCTCCGCTCGCCCTCCCCCCCCTCCGCCGGCGGTCCCGCGATTCATGGCTTTTTGGCGGTTGGCACAGAAGGAAGGCAAGGGGGAGGGAAAAAATTGAAACTTTCACTTTCGTGCGTCCCTCCCGGTGTGACGCTGCGCGCTGACGTCACGGGGCTGTAATGGTGGTGTGCCTCGAGATTTTTTTCATGAAACAAGTGTGCCTTTGCCCAAAAAAGGTTGGGAAACACTGCAATAAGCTAGTTAAAGGCAATCAACCATTAGCACAACACACAACTCAAATAAACAATTGAAACAGTCAAGTGAAAACAACCGGTTTGAAAATAGATTGCCCTCTCAATGCTGTTTCTCGGTACATAGCATTAAAAATGCCCCAAGAAATAAAAAATGGATTAGCCTGATACTTGATAGAAAGGGGGGTGCCCTAAGGAAGCAGCTTCACAATGAAGTTGCAATCTCAGCTGTTGGTGCTCTGAGAGGAGCTGCTGTGGGAAATCTTAGTGCCTGGGCAAGTTGATAGGGGTGAAAGTGGTCTTTAGGGTGCCCCATCCCAAGCTGTGAAAGACTATAAACATAGCTGTCAACTTTTCCCTTTTCTTGTGAGAATTTCCCTTTAAAAAATGGGAAAGTTGACAGCTATGACTATAAAGGTCAAAAGCAGCATCTTGAATTGGACAAAATATCAAGAGGTTGAATGCTATCACCTGATGCACCGAGACAAAGGATTGTAGCATGTTATATGGGCACAGCCCCTATTATTTTCAATGGAGTTTGCTCAGGAGATGTTCTGGTAGGTTGTGCCCCATGGATCTACCTTTTACTCTGCCGTAGCACCCGGAATCTTATGCTGCAGAGACCTCATGCTATGCTATGCTAGTAGATTTTCTAGCTTTGCATTTTCCAATGGAATTTTTCCCCCTTCCCTTCCAGCATGCTCTGTATTTAACCTTCTCTGCCTTTGGGCCGCTCTATTCCGTGAGGGTTCACCAAAATGCTCCAGTCGCTGGGCCTGGCTATTATGCCCTTGTGAAGTTCTACTCTGCGAGAGATGCCAGCAAGGCACAATCTGCTTGTAACCAGCGGCCCCTGTTTCAGAAATCCCCTTTGAAGGTATATTATCATCGCAGAATCTTAAGACTGTGTCTATGTTACAGGTGTATTCTCTGCAGAATAGTCTGTGTGCGCTTATGAGTAAATTCTAATGCAACGAGGTAGTTTTCCCCTGGGGTTAGAAACAGGATGTAGAATGTGCCATGACTGGAATTTCTGACATCTTTTTATTTTACCAAAAGCAGCCACGAAGCTTCTCCAACTGCCACATAACACTCTGGCCCTGTGCCCCCATCCCAGTTCAAGTGGGGACTCACACAGCTGCTTTTTTGGTGGGGGTGTAAAATAAAAACATGTTGCACGTTTTAATCACAGAGGCTTCACATCATGTATAGTTTGACTGTAAATCAAGCACCCCCCATCTCACACATTATAGTAGGTACAGTGATACCTTGGGTTACAATACGCTTCAGGTTACAGACTCCACTAACCCAGAAATAGTACCTCGGGTTAAGAACTTTGCTTCAGGATGAGAAGAGAAATCGTGCTCCGGCGGCGCGGCAGCAGCAGGAGGCCCCATTAGTTAAAGTGGTGCTTCAGGTTAAGTACGGACCTCTGGAACAAATTAAGTACTTAACCTGAGGTACCACTGTACTGTCCATTTTGGGTTCTTGCAGTTTCTCATCCCCCCCCCCATTGTTAAGTACAGTTCTCCACATTTTCTCATCAGTTTGCAAATTCAGTCTTTGTGAAAATTAGCTTTGGTATTTTAGTGCGAACTCTCCTAATATACACATTTTCTAAAAAAAGTAAAGTAAAGGACCCCTGGATGGTTAAGTCCAGTCCAAGGCGACTATGGGGTTGCTTTCAGGCCAAGGGAGCCAGCGTTTGTCCACAGTCAGCATGGCTAAACCACTTCTGGCACAACAGAACACCGTGATGGAAATCAGAGTGCACGGAAACGCCATTTACCTTCCCGCCACAGCGGTACCTATTTATCTACTTGCACTGGTGTGCTAGGTTGGCAGGAGCTGGGACAGAGCAATGGGAGCTCACCCCATTGCAGGGATTTGAACTGCCAACCTTCTGATCGGCAAGCCCAAGAGGCTCAGTGGTTTAGACCACAGTGCCACCCACTGCTTGGTTCTCTTGCCAATCCCCTCCTCCCACACTTCCCTCACTACTGCCCTCCTAGGGTAACCCCTTAGACCAGCCTTTCTCAACCTTGGGTCCCCAGATGTTTTTGGCCTACAACTGCCATCATCCCTGACCACTGGTCCTGTGCGCTAGGGATCATGGGAGTTGTAGGCCAAAAACATCTCGGGACTCAAGGTTGAAAACCACTACCTTAGACCTTCCCCCTTCCGTGTCATGCTGCTACAGATCCCAAGGCCAGGAAGCAGTTCTTTCCTCCTCCTGCGACTCTTCATACTGATGGGTGGGGTGGCAACATCTTCTTAATGCAAAGGAAAGGCAAGATTGTAAAACCATTGTAAGGCTTTGCTTTGTGTTAAAAAAAACCAAAGTGAATGGGAGAATGTTCTGAAATAACAACAACAACAACAACAACAACTATTATTATTATTATTATTATTATTATTATTATTATTATTATTATTATTATATTTATACCCCACCCATCTGGCTGGGCTTCCCCAGCCACTCTGGGCGGCTTCCAAAAAAATATTAAAATACTGTAATACATCAAACACTAAAAGCTTCCCTAAACAGGACTGCCTTCAGATGTCTTCTAAAAGTCTGGTAGTTGTTGTTCTATTTGACATCTGGTGGGAGGGTGTTCCACAGGGCGGGTGCCACTACCGAGAAGGCCCTCTGCCTGGTTCCCTGTAACTTGGCTTCTTGCAGTAAGGGAACCGCCAGAAGGCCTCGGTGCTGGACCTCAGTGTCCGTTCAGAACGATGGGGGTGGAGACGCTCCTTCAGGTATACTGGGCCAAGGCCATTTAGGGCTTTAAAGGTCAGCACCAGCACTTTGAATTGTGCTCGGAAACGTACTGGGAGCCAATGTAGGTCTTTCAAGACCGATGTTATATGGTCTCGGTGGCCGCTCCCAGTCACCAGTCTAGCTGCTGCTTTCTGGCTTAGTTGTAGTTTTCGGGTCACCTTCGAAGGTAGCCCCACGTAGAGCGCATTGCAGTAGTCCAATGGCTCTTGATGCAAATAGTTGAAATGCCATCGCTTCTTGTCTTCACCTGTGGAAGAAAAGATGATGATGACTGTGGGTTGTTATCACCTGGGACGTCTTTTTCTTCCCCCACCCCTTCCATGCCCAGGTTTGCCTCTGTACCAGACAGCGGCCCTTTTCACAGCAAGGCTTGGGTCTGAGCAGCTACAGATGCCGGGAATTAGCCAATCACTTCCTTGGTTTCAACAGCTGGTCCAGTCGTATCATCACGGTAAGGATGGCCTGCTATTTGCACTTAGGTTTCTTGTTTTTACTCCCACTTTCATATGAGATGCTAAGTCTGCTAAGTGTCACAGCTTCCCTCTAAGGCAGGCTTCCTCAAACTCGACCCGCCAGATGTTTTGAGACTACAGTTCCCATCATCCCTGACCACTGGTCCTCCTAGCTAGGAATCATGGGAGTTGTAGGCCCAAAACATCTGGAGGGCTGAGGTTGAGAAAGCTTTCTCTAAGGCAGTGGTGGCCAAACTTGGCCTTCCAGCTGTTTTGGGACTACAACTTCCATCATCCCTAGCTAACAGGACCAGGGGTCAGGGATGATGGGGATTGTAGTCCCAAAACAGCTGGAGGGCCAAGTTTGGCCACCACTGCTCTAAGGCTTGGGAGAAAAACTAATAGACCAAGTCTGACGGTCGTCGGCCGCTTATATAAACAGTCACGTGGGGGTTTGCTACCTATGTGTCAGGCGGCGGACGATGCAACCCCCACGGCAGGTTGCCAGAAATGGATAAGACAAGGAAGAGTTCTTACCAACTATTTTTTAATCAATATTCAGAGAGAGAGGCTTGGAAATAGTCTCTTGGAATAATGGTGTTGCCCCGTGTAAGTCTCCACCCCCCCCCCTCATGTGTCATAGCTACGGGTGCTGAAAAGGGCCATCTGCCTTTGAGCTCTTTGCTCTTCTACTTTCAATGCTCGCCAGGTTCTGGGAGAGGGTGTGTGTGTCTGGAATGCTTTCTAAAGACACTGTGTCCGTCAGCTGTCACTGCTCTGGTGCTGCTGCTACTTCCTCCCCCTCCTCTCCCGTTATTTCCCAGCTTTCCCCCTCATCTACCTGAGCTGTGATCTCCCTTTGTTGTAATTCCAAACTGTCTTCTTCTCTGAAAAATAAATCAGGCCGGAGTGGTGGTCTCCACCATTCCTCTTCTACCCAGTCCCTGACATCATGAGAGGCGGTGAACAAATTACAGTGGTACCTCGGGTTACATATGCTTCAGGTTACATACGCTTCAGGTTACAGACTCTGCTAACCCAAAAATAGTGCTTCAGGTTAAGAACTTTGCTTCTGGATGAGAACAGGAATCGTGCAGTGGCAGCAGGAGGCCCCATTAGTTAAAGTGGTGCTTCAGGTTAAGAACAGTTTCAGGTTAAGAACGGACCTCCAGAACGAATTAAGTACTTAACCCGAGGTACCACTGTATATCTTATTTTTAAAAAAATGGCTGTCCATTGTAAGCTTTATAGGACGTGCTCAAAGTGGGATGGGGTGGGTTGGCACTATTACTATTACTATTATTATTATTATTGTTATTATTATTATTATTATTATTATTACATGTATTCATCACTCAAAATGGCTTACATTTTTTAAAAAAGCATACAGGTACAAAAGGTTAAAACAACAATTTTTTTTTACTAAAAATTCTCATTTTGCAATAGTATAAATAGGGACAAATCTTACCCAGCCCCACTAAAAAAAGATGAAGATCACAACAGGCTAGGGTATCATCATACCATATGATCCTAATTAAAAAGCAAAAGCCTGGCATTTTAAAGTTGAGAATGATGCTTCCATCCCAATTTTCAAGCAGACCAGTCCTCCCTCTCTTCTCTTCAGGGAGACGTAAACAGTCTCGTCTCACCACCTCAATTTCTTCCACTTCAGGCATCGCTTTTAGGGGTCCACAAATCTCAGCTGCTCTTAGTAGCCAGCCATTTTTGATGTTGTCACCAGTTGCTAATTGCTCCCCTCTCCTGGGTCTTCCAGCATGTTCAGGGTGGAGTGCTGAGAGGTCAACCTCTCATTTTGCAGTGAGCTGGGAGAGATGTTCAGGTGCAGTGAAAATCTCTCTCGACTTGTGAAAGTCTCCAAAACTCAGTGTTAACTTGTGAGAACAACTCTCCCCTTCCTCTGGGCCCTAGAGGATTATGGGGGCCACCCTACTAATTACCTTCACTCCTTTTGACCACCACCCCAAACCTTGGTCAAGAAGAGAGGGAGATACTGTGAAAAATAAATACAGTCAGACCTCATGTTACTTTTGCTTCATGTTACGTTCTTTCAGGTTACGTCCTGCGGCAACCCGGAATTACCAGAAAGGGTTACTTTTGGGTTTCGCCGCTCGCACATGCGCAGAAGCGTAAAATAATGTCATGCGCAGAAGCGCCGAATCGCAACTCGCATGTGCGCAGACGCACCACTGCAGGTTGCGCTCTTTTTATGTTGCGAACAGGCCTCTGGAATGGATCCTGTTCGCAGCCAGAGGTACCACTGTGAAAGCATTATGTAAAAAGAAGAAGATAAACTGGAACTCTGATTGTGCCAGAGGACTTGGAAGAGAAATAACTTATTTTGTGGTTGCCATAAAAATATTACTGGTTGCTGGTGGCAACCTGGCAACTGCATTTTTTGAGTCCTGGCATGCAGAAAGATTCCCTGGAATTATGAAGGGACAGGGGAGCAACTTTTGGGGTAGCTAAAAGCAGCTGGACCTTTGCTAACACAGTTTCTGTTGGGAGCAGCTCCAGAACATATCTGGTTTTGAAGACGAGGAGAATGATGTGGAAGAAGTGAGGACATCACCCAGGAGCAGGAATGCCAAATATCTGTGTATCCAAGAATTAACCTTCCCTCGATATGGGATCCGCACCAGAGGGATTGGTCTGGCTGAGCTTAATGTAGATCCCAGCCAAGGTAATATGGGGCGAGGTGGGAAGACAGAATAAAACGGGAAGTATAAAAGTTTTGTTGTTATTAATTATGTGGTCAGTAGGAACGCTGATCGGGAGGCGGGTGGCGCTGTGGGTTAAACCACAGAGCCTAGGATTTGCCAATCGGCAGGTCGGCGGTTCGAATCCCCGCGATGGGGTGAGCTCCCGTTGCTTGGTCCCTGCTCCTGCCAACCTAGCAGTTTGAAAGCACACTAGTGCAAATAGATAAATAGGTACCGCTCCGGCGGGAAGGTAAATGGCATTTCCGCCAGAAGCGGCTTAGTCATGCTGGCCACATGACCCGGAAGCTGTAGGCCGGTTCCCTCGGCCTATAAAGCGAAATGAGCGCTGCAACCCCAGAGTCGGTCACAACTGGACCTAATGGTCAGGGGACCCTTTACCTTTAAGAACATTGATCAGGAAGAGGGTTATTGCTTGAGCCTGAAGAACCAGGATCCTGGGCAATAGGTTTGGCTGAAATATAGCAACTGACCCGTAGTCTCTTTGCTGCACTCTGCAGCACAAAAGACAGCAGTGGAGACAAGATTTCACTGGACTGTTTTGTGTTGTTCAGATTTTTGGTTTCTAAAGTACGTAAGAGATCACAGGGCAAACCAAAAAATCAATGAAAGGATACGGGATTTTGCAGTTGTGGCAAAAATGACTTCTTCTTTTTTAAGATCTTGACAGAGAAGACAGACAAGATACCTTTTGGGCACGATGGCAGAAATTCATAGCTTATACTAAGACGTTGTTTAGAACCAACGGAGACCTAAGAATTTACAATGTACAGTGGTACCTCAGGTTACATACTTAATTCGTTCCGGAAGTTTGTTCTTAATCTGAAACTGTTCTTAACCTGAAGTACCACTTTAGCTAATGAGGCCTCCTGCTGCTGACGCGCCACAACGCGATTTCTGTTCTCACCCTGAAGCAAAGTTCTTGACCCGAGGTACTATTTCTGGGTTAGCGGAGTCTGTAACCTGAAGCGTATTTAACCTGAAGCATATGTAACCCAAGGTACTACTGTATTAATATTTTGGGAAGTCAAATTATGGAAGAAATCATGGACATGCCTTATTATGACAAATATCTAGTCAAATCTGGAAATGTGTAGTCATAGTTTTCTCCCCCCCCTTTTTTTGTAGGAATGTATTAAAAATATCCTTATACAGTGGTACCTCGGGTTACATACGCTTCAGGTTACATACGCTTCAGGTTACAGACTCCGCTAACCCATAAATATTACCCCGGGTTAAGAACTTTGCTTCAGGATGAGAACAGAAATTGTGCGGCAGCAGCGGGAGGCCCCATTAGCTAAAGTGGTGCTTCAGGTTAAGAACAGTTTCAGGTTAAGAACAGACCTCCAGAACGAATTAAGTTCTTAACCCGAGGTACCACTGTATTTATATTATAACTATAATGACCATCTGGAGTTTCATTGTGTGTTTTGTTATGATTAAAGATACTCCTTTGTAATATTACAGATTTAATTATTTTCTTTGATATCACAGACATCTGGAATAATATTAAAGAGTATTAGTGTTTCAGGTCCAACATTATAAGGACAGTCAAACTGCTACGGCTTAAAGCATTGATTAGTTCAGAGGCTGACAGCAGCTGGCTGGCAGACAGATGTATCTTGAAACAATCTGGTCTTCTGCTGGCTTCTGTCTTTCAGAGTTTCTCCTGGCCGCAAACAACATCCAGAAGCTTGCCGTGCATCGAGCCCTCTCAGATGCATTTCAGAAGATTCTCATTATAGTTCTAGGCAAGGCTCTTTATTTTTGTTTATTTTTTCATATATACTTTCTGTTTGCTCTTTCTTGGGGCACACATTTGTCTCCCTGGAAATGGACTCCCTTGGGAGATTGTGGGCTCCTTCCTTGGAGGTTTATAAGCAGAGGTTGGGGGGGCGGCAACGGTCCACCCAATCTGGTGGAACACTCTGTCTCAAGAGACTAGGGCCCTGCAGGACTTGACATCTTTCTGCAGGGACTGCAAGACAGTGCTGTTCCACCAGGCCTTTGGCCGAGGCACAGTCTGACCCCCTCCTTTGGTAATCCGCACAGAACTCTAGCCCAATGGTTGCCATCATTTTGACTTTGAATTTATTTTAGAACGAATTGATTTTAGAACGTTGTGTTACTTTTATTGTTGTTAGCAGCTCTGAGCCCGGCTTCGGCTGGGGAGGGCGGGATATAAATAAAATATTATTATTATTATTATTATTATTATTATTATTATTATTATTATTATTATTATTGATCTACCTGAGATTCCTGCATTTCAGGGGGTTGGGTTAAATGACCCCC
Source organism: Podarcis vaucheri (assembly GCF_965113315.1). NCBI lineage: Eukaryota > Metazoa > Chordata > Lepidosauria > Squamata > Lacertidae > Podarcis > Podarcis vaucheri. The sequence continues at coordinate 44,191,852 of NC_138751.1, read as the reverse complement.
AGAGCCCCTTCCTGCTCTACAATACGATGTCTCTATGAAATATTAAATCATACTTTTACCGTATTTTTCGTTCTATAGGATGCACCTTTCCCCCTCCAAAAATTAAGGGGAAATGTGTGTGCATCCTATAGAGCGAACGCAGGCTGCGCTGCTAAGCCCCAAGCCAGAATAGGGAGACGGAGCACTGCGGAGCGCTCCGTCTCGCTGTTCTAGCTTGGGGATGGCTGCGCGCACAGCCTCACAAGGGCAGCGGGCGCTGCGCTCCAAAGGCTTCAGGGATCTTTGAGGCTGGCGGTGGGGGAAAGCAGCGCTTCCCACCGCCAGCCCCACAAGCTCGGGTGAATGTACCTTGAACGCACCTTGTTTTAGAGGGGGAGAACAAGAAAAAAAAATTTTCCCTGTTCTCCGCCTCCTATGGTCCGGTGCGTCCTATGGAGCGAAAAATACGGTAATTCCGAAATCCTATGTTAATCCTACAGGAGGAATTCAGCATAGCACTAAGGAGACAAGTATTTTTGTTTGCCTGATGGAATGAGCTCCTCTTTCCAGTGTGTGGTTCTGGGGGTTCCACCACCACCCAGAGCCAATTTCAGGGAGTAGGCTGGAAGACGAGGAGGGGAAGCTCTGTTGGGCTAGCAGAAGTCCTCTCACAGGCTTCTGCTAGTGGGTCTGTCCAGTTCAGGCTTCCTCAACCTCGGCCCTTCAGATGTTTTGAGACTACAATTCCCATCATCCCTGACCACTGGTCCTGCTAGCTAGGGATCATGGGAGTTGTAGGCCAAAAACATCTGGAGGGCCGAGGTTGAGGAAGCCTGGTCTAGTTGAATCTGGTCCTGTATCAAAAAAAACCCCTAAATAAATGTCAAGTACGTCAGGAAATAATACAGAAAGCTTTTTCCTTGTTTTATCTTGTTCACATTTGCTTGACTGTTTTCAGAGAATGGGAAGGTAGCTGTGGAGTACAGCTGTCCCCAGGAAGACCACGTTGACCTTTTAACAGAAGAGGAACTCAAAGGTCTCATCCAGGTAAGCTGGAACACTATCTAATGTACAGCGTCGGATTGCTTTGATCTGTTAAACTCAGTTTTTGGGCACCTTAGCTTCATAGGAGAGAGTGATCAGAGAAAATATGGCTTCTCTGTTGTTAGAAAGTTGAGAAAATCCGCTGAGGATGAACTGCTTGTCAGGGTCGCTTAGGAACCCAGATGGCTGGCTTTGCAGAAGAGTAAACCACAGAGCCTAGGACTTGCCGATCAGAAGGTCGGTGGTTCGAATCCCCGCGACGGGGTGAGCTCCCGTTGCCCGGTCTCTGCTCCTGCCAATGTAGTAGTTCCAAAGCACTTCAAAGTGCAAGTAGATAAATAGGTACCGCTCCGGCGGGAAGGTAAACGGCGTTTCCGTGCGCTGCTCTGTTTTGCCAGAAGCGGCTTAGTCATGCTGGCCACATGACTCAGAAGCTGTACTCCGTCTCCCTCGGCCAGTAAAGCAAGATGAGCGCCACAACCCCAGAGTCGTCCGCAACTGGACCTAATGGTCAGGGGTCCCTTTACCTTTTTATCCCCTATCATGCTCAGATTCACAGTGGTTTTCAACTGGGGAGAGCTCTTCTCGTCTAATCCATCAAAGCAATTTCTGTTTATTTTATTTTTTTAGGGATTCTGCAGCCCTGTCAGATCCTGTCAGAACGAGCTCCTTTTTAGTTGCATGTGGGGCAGGGTGAAAGCAGAATGAAAGCAAGGGAAAGGTGGCTGGCGTATTTCAAAAACAAATTCCTGATTGCTCAGGCCCACATGCAAGCTTGCCCCCCCCAAAAAAAAATCACCCACTGTGGCGAGGGAAGGATCATTGGGTGTACAGCACCAGGCACAGATATTGAAAATACCGTTACAGCAGCCTCAGCCTGCGTACCCAGCATACATTTAAAATACATGAGTTCCTCCCAATTTTATTTTTTTTAAAAAGGGAAGAGTAATTCATTAAGGGTCCTAGCAATTGTAGCTGTACGAGGGGCGTACAGTTCTTGAGGGGAAATAATGTGCTTTCAATGTATGCTGTGTACACAGCCCCAGTCTGTGAAATGTAAGTTTTAATGTATTTTTATTAAAGATTTTCTTGATTTACAAAGCTAATTGCAATGTCTCTCTCTCGTGTATTTTTTCTCTCCATATAATTTATTTTATTTTATTTTTTACAAATTGGTTTCATTTGTTGAGACATTAGGAAGAATAGGTGGAAAGAGGTGGAGGGGAGGGAAGATGAGTGGGGTTGGGTGGTGATGTTTCCATTTTACTTAATATATGTGGGGTTTGGTGTCAGCGTTGCTTGTGCAGGTTCCTTGCTGTTCGCTTGTGTTCCTTTGGTGGTGAGAGAGGTTGGGGTTGGCCTGGGGTGTGGCTGTTCGTTGGTGGTTGGCTGTGGTGATCTTTGTTTTCGTGTGTGAGTGGGGTGGGTGGGTGTTTTGGATCAGGTTAGCCATATTGATTTGTATGCTGTTGGTGGATTTTTGTCGTCGTCTTGTTGGGCTGTGTCAGTTTCAGTTTATTGGTTACCGTATTTTTTGCTCTATAAGACTCACTTTTTCCCTCCTAAAAAGTAAGGGGAAATGTGTGTGCGTCCTATGGAGCGAATGCAGGCTGCGCAGCTATCCCAGAAGCCAGAACAGCAAGAGGGATTGCTACTTTCACTGCGCAGCGATCCCTCTTGCTATTCTGACTTCTGAGATTCAGAATATTTTTTTTCTTGTTTTCCTCCTCCAAAAACATGGTGCGTCTTGTGGTCTGGTGCGTCTTATAGAGCGAAAAATACGGTGATTTTTCTAGTAAGGCTGTTTCCCATGCTATTTGGTACCACTGGTCCACTGTGAAATGTAAGTGATCCAGATTGCGCAGATAACAAACGCTTCCTTCTCTTCTCAGGTGACTGAATTATCACTCTCACAGTTAAGTCCTGTAGAGGAAGAGGAGATCTCTTGATTTTAGCATGCATTGAAAATAGCACCTGGTGCCCACAGAGTAATGCCTTTAAAGGAGGATATTTTACACCTGTTGAGTCCTCACTGCTTTGAAAGGGCAACTGCTGCATCTGAAGCTCATGACATTATTGGAAGTCCCATTTTGTTGTTTGCCGTGGTTGCAGATGATGATTTCCATAAATTGACACCTGCCTATCAAACGATTGCCTATAATTGCCTATTTATTTTTAGCGAAGTGGGGTGATTCCCTTCTCACCAATTTAGTCTCTTTTTTCCTAATAAACTGGTTCCTGAAAAAAATGTTCTGTTATGTTTCTTTCATTCAAAGGTGAGAATTAGTCCTCAGTACAGTGGTACCTCGGGTTACATTCGCTTCAGGTTACATACGCTTCAGGTTACACACTCCGCTAACCCAGAAATAGTGCTTCAGGTTAAGAACTTTGCTTCAGGATGAGAACAGAAATCGTGCTTTGGTGGCAGCAGGAGGCCCCATTAGCTAAAGTGGTGCTTCAGGTTAAGAACAGTTTCAGGTTAAGTACAGACCTCTGGAACGAATTAAGTACTTAACCCGAGGTACCACTGTATAGCAAATACGAGCCTGGGATTAGGAATTGCCTGATAACTGTTGCCAGTCAGAGTAAGAACTACAGTGCTACATGGGCCAGTGGTTGGACTCAGTGTAATGGAGTTTAATTTGCTCCTATATCCATCCATCCATCTTGGCTGTCTCTTAGCACAGGGCCAGCTCATTGGGGCCAGTCCTGCCACCGCCTACAATGAACCACTATTGGCAGGATTGGCAGCGATATCAGAAGATACGTTCTCTGATTATTATATATATATATATTAATTCTCTTGCTAATTATACTGTTAAATATGCATTTTATATTTGACTTCCTTTAGTAATGTTTAAGATAAAACAAATTTTGGTTCACTTTGCTGCGTTAAATGTGCATTCTGTAGTGGACCTCCTTAGAAATGTTTTATTTTGAAATATTTACGATAATATTTTGGTCTTGTGTTAATTATGTTGCTTTGAATGTATACTTTACCCCCCACCCAAAAAACCGAGCCTTTTCCCCATACTAGCCCAGTTGTAAATGACATTGTGTAAACGTTTTTTTTTTTTTTTAATGTAAATTCTTTGTGTTTCCCCTGGTTCTACTGTTCACTAAGTTCCAGTGAAATATTTCAGCGTTATACATGGATAAAGAGATTGGCTTATTGTCAAGGGCTGGGAGAGGTTAACCGGCAAGGCCATCTAGCCAGATTCCTCAGTTGTAAGACATCACCACCCAACATCAAATCACCCTGTCATCCAGATCACCGTGTGTCATATTTGACATTTAGGGATATCACATCAAGCACCAAACATCTCAAGAACATGAAGGCATTGGCTATGAAATTGGACTTCCATTGTTGCCATGGCTATGAGAATTCTAGGATGCCGGGAGTAACGCAGAAACGATGTCACAACCGAGCGGAATGCTTGGAACTCGCACACAGAGGCTTACTGTGAAGGGGTCAAAGATCAGGGAATACACAGACATGGGGTGGTGATGCGGTGGCCTCTTCCAAGAGCCTCGCCAGTGCAGCCTCCGTAATGGAGAGGCATGTGGCTGTGGTTGCTTGGTAACCGCATGGAGCCACCACCAGTGTTGGCCGCCATTTCCCAAATCATCCTTTGCTGGGGTCAGATGAGCAAGAGGGGAGCGGGGCCTGGAATCCGCTCTGTAGTATGGGCCGCGTTGCCTCCTCTAATGCCCATCTCTTCTTCTTCCTCGCGATACTGCTGGTGTCCTTGACGAGGGTGGACTTAGCCATAGAGCCTTGCCCAACCCCATGCCGTTGCACCTTGGAGATCCTCAACTGTAGCCGGATCAGCAGCCCTCCGGGACTCCACCGCGTGCCTCTCCCCAAGCCCTTTGGCCATGCTCACGTTTTTTTCTTCTTGTAAGTATTCGAGAACCCGAGAGATGATCGGGTCCCGGGCCCTAAAGAAGCCAGGCTATCCTCCACCAGGGCCAGGGCTTTTTCAGTGATGGCTCCGACCTGGTAGAATACTCTGTCCCACGAGACCAGGGCCCTGCAGGACTTGATCTCCTTCCGCAGGGCCTGTAAGACAGAGCTATTCCGCCTGGCCTTCAATTTGAATTAGCCTGATCCTCTATTCCCTTTTCCCTTTCCTTTTCTATGAAGAAACCCTTCTGGGGTCCCACATTTAAACTCTTCCCTGGTCTCCTTGCTGGCCCTAGTAGGACCAACTTGGCCAGTTAGCCCTGGTGATCATTTGATGTTTACTGATTGGGGTTCCCCCCCCCAAAAAAATGACCCCTGAATTTTAGAATTTTATTGACATTGATGCTGCATTTATGTTGTATTTTATGCTGTTTTTAAGTCACATTTTAATCAATGTTTTATATTTGCTGTTAGCCACCTTGAGCCCAGTTTTTAAACCGGGAAGGGCGGGGTATAAATAAAAATGTATTATTTAAGACTTAGGGGTGAGCGAGATGGGGGCAGGGGACTTCTGACTCCCAGGCAACTTGAGGGACGACTAGGTAGAGAGCTGGTTGTGTATCTGCCGAGACCTGTAGTATAGGTGTGACCTTCGGGAATCTCCATCCAAGTAAACAAAGGCAAACGACCAAAGGGCGCGGGCTGTCTGGGTTGGTTCACTGCAGGGCAGCTCAGAGACGTGCAGTAACGTTGATTCTTTATTCAAGTAAACGGAATACAAACGAGAAACCTATGGGCATGGCAGGCCCCATTAAAGCAGTTTCCAGAGCTGATAATAGCCTCCTTGGCTGTTTTCCCTGCAGTCTTTAACTCTTACTGGAGAGGGACTCCCTGTGCTCTTTGTTCTGCTACATGGCCCTCCGTGCCCTCGGAGACAAGGGAGGAAGGGAGCTGAATACAGAGGGACCAGCAGGCTCCCGAGTAGCTGCTGCAGCCTCTGTCTCCTCAGCTGCCTGTCCTGCGTCTGCAGTACCTTCTGCCTCTGATTCCTCTCTCTCACTCAAGCCTGTTGCTTGTTCAGCATCCAACCATTTCCTTGCCCCCTTTCATCCTCTGACTTGTCTTCCAGTGTCCCACCCCCCACTCCCCTGGCTCTGATCCTTCCTCCTCTGAGTCCTTCCCTAGGGGGCTTAAGGGAAAGAAGGTACATCAGCAAAGATGGAGTTTATCACATCACACCTTCCTCCTGCAGGGCTCATTCAATCACACATGCTGCCTAAGCAGGTTTCTAGGCCTAGGGCATCCCTGTTTGGACTCTGCCTGCCATGACAAGCAGTGTTCAAGACTGGGTTTCTCATGTTGGTTTTGGTAGGGCTGGCTTTCTACACAAAATGAGTGCATGCTCCAGGAACATCTAAGTATCTCCACCCTGCTTAAGGTGGTAGAAAACTACAGCCTGTCCTCTCTATAATTTGGGGAGTTCAGCACCACTGTTAATTGGCATGAAGAAGCACACCCAATACTTGCTTAGAATGGTTACTGTATTGTTTTTTCCTAGAAGGGCTCCTCTGCTTTTGAACTGGAGGGGAAATGTGACAGTGTAGTTCTCTGCCTCTCCTGCAGCTGCTAACGGGACAGATGTGCAGGGGGAAATGTGTCATGCCTCTTTCTCTCGGTTATTTGCAGTAGATTGTCAGGGATTATTCTCAGTTGTTTTAATAATGGCGACCGCAAAATGACACCCACCCATAGTTAGCCTGCTATTTCAAAAAAGGGGAAATACAGACACAAAAGTTGTTGAGCGTTTTTCTCTGGCAAAGTTGAGTTGTTGAGCTGTTTATGAAGTTCGTCAAGACACGGGCTGCCATACGTCTGGATTTTCCTGGACACTTTGGCAATTTCTACCTGGACACTGTTTATGAGGGCTGAATACGGGCCATGTCCGGGAAATTCTGGACATACGGCAACCCTAGGTAGCCAGGCATGGATTTGGGTGTGGAAGGACTGTGAGCTTCAGGTCTAAAAACATCCCCAACTAAATCAGTTGCTGAAAGGCACCATGTGCTTTTGAGTCTAGCTGAATGTCCTTTGCACCGAACTCTGAAGTTTGCCTTCCCCTGCCATTCATGGAGGAGAAGCGTGACCCTAAGGAAAATATTCAGGAGGACTGGGGAACCTTAAGGTCCAGCGGGCAAACTGGGGCTCCTCCTGGGCCACACATCTCCCCGGGCCTGCTCTGCACCCCTTCTCCCCCTTGAGTACTTCCACCTGGCTAGAGTGTGTACATGAACTGCCATAATGCCTGGACAAAATTGGAGGGTTGTGTAGAAATCTCTGACTTGTGTTGGCTGGAATGTAGCCTATAGTGAGAATTCATTCCTCTACTCAATTTGCCTCGGATCCAGCTCTGGCCCCCAGAAGGTCCCACTCAGGGGAATGTGGCCCTGGGTTTGAAAAATGAACCTCTGCTATGCACATTTTAACAGAAGAGTTTGGATCTATTTGCACCAGCTCTTCCTAAGACCTTCTTTCCTAGAAGCCATCAACATAGAGGAGAAATTCTTCTGGGCATGGGTGGAGTTCATCTCCTCTTGGCCATTGCCCCCATAAATGTGAGTCTTCCAGGTTCAGGAAACAGTGTTCTGTGGAGGCTTGAACACTGCACGTCTGGAAATTTGACATTCAGGATGCCAGATAAACATGCTACACAAGAGATGCAGAGTTCATTTTCCCACACCAGGAGTATCCGTTTAATTTTCGTTCCCCCATGTTTATTGTTTTCCCCAGAGACTTCACTGATAATGCGATTTCTTCCATTGGGAAACAGGTGTGGAGGGCCTATCCTTGGGCTGAGTACTTGTGAGTATTATTTAGTGTCGTCAGTGAGTACCTACCCTGGCCTTGGTTTTGGCCAGTTTCAGTCATGGTGGTTTTTGGTTTTAAGCTATTGGAAGTTGACCGACGACTAAGGCCACATTCAAACTATACATTTAAAGAAGGCACCATGATTCCACTTTAAACAGTCATGGCTTCCCCCAAACAATTCTAGGAGCTGTCATTTGCTAGAGGTGCTGATCAGGGCCAGTCCAAGACATTTTGGCACCTGAGGCGAACCATAAAATGGCACACTGCTCCCAGCCAGGGAAAAAGGAGTGAATGAAAATCTACATCAGGAACGGGAGTGGGGGAATAAAGATCTGCTTTGGGGTCTGCTGCCTCCGTGGATCATGCTGCCTGAGGCAATCGCCTCACCTCGCCTCATGGGTGGGCTGGCCCTGGTGATGAGAATTGTTAGGCGATTCCTATTCCCCTCACCAAGCTGTTCTCCCTGTGGAGAGGGATTGATATACAGTGGTACTTCGGGTTAAGTACAGTGGTACTTCGGGTTAAGTACTTAATTCGTTCCGGAGGTCTGTTCTTAACCTGAAACTGTTCTTAACCTGAAGCACCACTTTAGCTAATGGGGCCTCCGCCGGAGCACGATTTCTGTTCTCATCCTGAAGCAACGTTCTTAACCTGAAGCACTATTTCTACTATTTCCACCATTGTACTACTCTGGGAAAAACAGTTCTGTGAGGGGAATAGGGATCTCCTAACAACCCTCAGCACCCTTAACAAACTGTAGCTCCCAGAATACTTTGGGGGAAGCCATGATTGTGGGATCATGGGCCTTTAAATGTGTGGTGTGAATGTGGCGTGAGCTGGGCGAGATCAAGGCAAAAGACCTTGATCTAGCTAGATGAAGTTCAGTTACGCTGCAAATCAATTTGAAAGCTTAAGGTGTTGGGACAGGGTCCCTGCAGGTTCGTGGAAGTTTTGTGAGTTAATAAATATACATTTGTCTAAACCATAGCTGTCAACACTTTCCTTCTTATTAAGGGGAATTCCCTTATTCCAAATAGGATTCCTCGCAAGAAAAGGGAAAAGTTGACAGCTGTGGTCTAAATCCGAGGTAGTAGAAAGCTCCCAGCTAAGAACATTGCTTCCTTTGCCAGCATACTGTACTCATAAATCCCCAAACATGACAAATAGATTGATACAACTTTTAAAAGCAGGGGCAACACAGAGCATCTTAATCAAGGCGGTGTGAGTAAGGGGCTAGGAATGGGGAACAAATTCAGTTCGGTTGTCATTTAAGGGCAAAACTACCTAATATGTACTTTCTGAAACAATAAGTGAACTAAAGCACATCCCAGCCTCCCGAATTCACGCTTCCCCGAATTTTGCAAATGTGCATATTAGGACTGGGGAAATCTAGCTCCAGTCCAACGATGGAGATCCACCTCTGTAAGCAGTTTCCAGGAAAGCGGATTTGCATCTCCATTATGAAAGTGATTCGGGCCATTTTTTGGACGTGCAGGAGGTGGATGCGAGTCTCCACCTGGAGCCAGTTGCTATGCATGGCAAGTTGCTCATGGCCGCAGCTGGTCCTGAGTTCTGCAAGTGCAGAAGGACTGTGCTTTAGTTATGCCCGTTCTGTTAAGGCAGGCAACATGGCTGTGACCTTGTCTCCACCTCTCTAGGGTCCTCAAGAGCAACAGCCTGAGCAGACTTCAGAATACCTCTCTGGATGGCTTGCTTTCCCTTACTCACCTGTAAGTTTCTGCGTCTGGTTGCAGTAATTTATTGGCTTTATTGCCACCTTTCTTAGGGAAGTAATATAATGTTCCATCTCCATGACATTCAAAGCTTCATCAGTGGTGGCAGGTAACATTTTGACTTGGTAGGGCTGCGATTGTTAACCTTGCTGTTTTCATCAAAGTAGGAATTCCATACAAGATTTATTCCATACCTCTTATTCAGAAGCTAAGTCATACCGCATGGTAGAAGTTTTTGAATTTGTGTATTTTTTACGCCAACGTGTGAATTTCCAAAAAGCTAATCAAACACACAAAAACTTTCAAAAGTTGAGGAACACTTTCTGCTGGTGTCAAATTTCAACATCGAAATAAGAATTTCAAAAACTGAATATACAAATGACAAAGAGATCTTTCCCACGTGTCTCTGGACAGGAAAACCATAGATTTGGAACTGACCTCAAGAATCATCTAATGTTGGGTTGCCATATTTCAAAAAGTGAAAATCCAGACACAAAATTTGTTGAGCTGTTTTTTCTTTTCTTTTTTTTGCCCAAAGTTGTTGCAAAATCTCAAGTAAGTTTTTCAGCTATTTTTAAGCAAATTTGCCAAAATCTAGACTTCTGACATGAGTTGTCATACATCCAGATTTTCCTCCTGCACATTGTTTCCAAATGACATATTCAGGCTATGTCCAGGAAATTCCTGACGTATGGCAACCCTAATTTCTAGTCTAACTCCTACAAGTGCAGAAATCCTGCCCAAAGCCAGCCATGGGTGGGCCCAAAACACCAACTTTCTGGTTAACATCCATACACACAGACCCACTGATGTATTTCAAACAAGCCATAACTAACATTAACCACAATTTATATAGGTCTAGAGGGACGTGGGTGGCGCCGTGGGTTAAACCACAGAGCCTAGGACTTGCCAATCAGAAGGTCGGCGGTTCAAATCCCTGTGACGGGGTGAGCTCCCGTTGCTCGGTCCCTGCTCTTGCCAACCTAGCAGTTTGAAAGCATGTCAAAGTGCAAGTAGATAAATAGGTACCGCTCTGGCGGGAAGGTAAATGGCGTTTCTGTGCACTGCTCTAGTTCGCCAGAAGCGGCTTAGTCATGCTGGCCACATGACCAGGAAGCTGTATGCCGGCTCCCTCGGCCAATAAAGCGAGATGAGTGCCGCAACCCCAGAGTCGTTCACGTCTGGACCTAATGTTCAAGGGTCCCTTTACCTTTATCTAGGTCTAGGCAAAATGGCAAGCTGCAGTTAAGCAAAAACGGAAACAAAAGATTCCAAATTCTTAAAGGCTTTGCTGAAGGAGCAGAGGGGAGGGTATGAGTCTGAGATTCACCTAGGCTTACTCACAAATGGCAGCCAAACAGCAGGCATGCAATGGAATTTAGTACATTCCATTTTTTAGCCATGCTTTGAGCCAACCAAAGCAGATGAATCTGTTGAATTTTGAATTCTTGCGAAATTTAATTTGCGGTGCTAGAAATTTCAAAATCTGAAATGTCCTATCAGAGATCAGATACACATCCAGTTTTCAGATTTGTGGAGAAAGATTAAAAAGAAGAGGATCCTAATGACAAAATCAGGTTGGCATGTGGAAAAGTAAATAGCCTGCATTGCTTTGCCACATCTATCTCCCAACTCGTAAGAGATCTGTCTAGGCAAGCATCTTGACATATAAGTGGCCAGACACATACCTCCAGAAAGCTAATAAGCAGAGCCCGAAGGTGACAGTCTTCTCCCAAGGTTTGTCCTTAACATCTGATATTTCAAGGTATACTGCCTCTGTGCATGAAGGTTCCATTTAGCTGTCCTGGCTAATACTATTACAGTGATGTCATAAACATGAGTCAAGCTACAAGGATGGATCCATGGAGGAACAACTGTATAAGTACGTTTTGCTCATAGCTGTCAAGTGTCCCTTATTTGGCGGGACAGTCCCTTATCCCAGCGCCATGTCCTGTTTCTGTCCCTTATTGATGAGGCTTCATTTGGCTGCTGGCTAGGCTTTCTGCCTTTGGCTCAGAGGGGCTCAGAAGTTGAACATACCTGTGCCCGGAAAATCTCTTATTTTGGCTGCTGATCCCTTATTTTCGAGGCTGCTGGTCCCTTATTTTCAAATCTGTAAGTTGACAGCTATGGTTTTGCTATATGCCACATTCTGTGCAGATTCCACTCTGGGTAGTGCTAAAGGATTATTGATCTTTATTAAAGCTGACTAAACTAGGCCAAAAGCATCCGGTAAAAAAAAAAAAAACGTCAAAAGCAGAAATCATGGGATGGACATGTCTTTCTTATAGTCTCTAGTTTGATAAGCTCTGTGTGCTGTCTTAAACAGGGACTTGTCGTGCAATAAAATCCACTTCATTGAGAAAAACGCCTTTGAACCTGTCCCGTTTCTGCAATTTATGTAAGTTGTTGGGGGCGTAAAACGGTCTTTTCTGGGAGCGGGGGAGCAGCAGAAATGGAATGGCTTTCAGCCCCCCATGTCCTGAATCTGCCAAGCCCCTGCCCTGGAAATAATTTCCCACCCCCAACTATTTCTAAAAGCAACCGGGTGCTGGGGGTCAAGTCTGCTGGGTGTGGGGAGAGTACATTATCTCTGGAAGCCTTGCCCCATGATCCCAGATGGGATGGGTTGATTCGCTGCTGAGGGAGGAAAGCGACCTCTGCACATGCTCAGAGGTACCCCGAACAATGTGATTTGTGTGAATCAGACTGGAATTCTGAAGCAGCGGGGCTAAGTCAGGCTTCAGTCCTAGAACGGATTCTCTGTCCGGTCCTGGTAACTTGGAAAACGCCAACAGGACTCTGAACAGCTTCCAGGCAGACTTAAGTAAAAATATCCCTTAGAGATCTGTCCCAGAGTTCATCCAGAAGAGAAACTGGCAATGGAAATTGAAGGGGTCAGGAAAGGGGGGGGGGTCAGGGGAAGCCAATGGAACAGGGGAGGGAATAAGGAACTACCCTCATGTTCCATCACAACTCAGAGTGAGAATTGATATCCACTACTGGACAGGGATAGTGGGACGCGGGTGGCGCTGTGGGTTAAACCACAGAGCCTAGGGCTTGCCGATCAGAAGGTCGGCGGTTCGAGTCCCCACGACGGGGTGAGCTCCCGTTGCTCGGTCCCTGCTCCTGCCAACCTAGCAGTTCGAAAGCATGTCAAAGTGCAAGTAGATAAATAGGTACCGCTCCGGCGGGAAGGTAAACGGTGTTTCCGTGCGCTGCTCTGGTTCGCCAGAAGCGGCTTAGTCATGCTGGCCACATGACCCAGAAGCTGTATGCCGGCTCCCTCGGCCAATAAAGTGAGATGAGCCCCGCAACCCCAGAGTCGGTCACAACTGGACCTAATCGTCAGGGGTCCCTTTACCTTTACCTTACTGGACAGTGATGGGCGGGGGGTGGGGGCGGGAAGAGCTTGCATTTGTACAAATGCAAAGTCCTATACACCACGATTGATTTTGTTTCCCTTCGCAGAAATCTCAGCGGCAACGTTATTGGGCGGATCACGCAAGGGGCGTTTGAGGCCTGGCACGGAATGCAGTTTTTGCTCAAGATGTAAGTGAAATCAAAACCTGCAAGGGCTTGAGAGCAGCCAGGCTCTAGGGCAGGGGTAGGCAACCTAAGACCCGTGGGCTGGATGCGGCCCAATCGCCTTCTCAATCCGGCCCGCAGACGGTCCGGGAATCAGCATGTTTTTACATGAGTAGAATGTGTGCTTTTATTTAAAATGCATCTCTGGGTTATTTATGGGGCATAGGAATTTGTTCATTCCCCCCCCCCTCCAAAATATAGTCTGGCCCCCCACATGGTCTGAGGGACGGTGGACAAGCCCACGGCTGAAAAAGGTTGCTGACCCCTGCTCTAGAGCCTGAGCTACATTAGTGAGGAAACACTGTTTTGAATGAGTTATCAACATGCAACACCAGATGGCGCCAGAAGATAAAAGAAATTCTATGCAATTTTCTATACCGTTCCCCCCTTTTGTTATAACAATTTAATTTCTGGCTTATTTAAAGCATGTTTTTCCTGTGTGTGTAGATCCACCCTCGCACACAACCCAAAACGGTGTGTCAGCAATTAATGCCTTTAGGGTAATGCTGAAAGTACTCTGCTTGCCTTTGACTTTTCTTCAGCCCGCAACCATAGTTCCGAATTGTAGCCATCGGCCCTGCAAGATGTAGCATGCACTTGTGAGGAAGAAAGGGCCTCTGAGCATGTGCAGAGAACTATTTTCTTGTCACGGGGTAACCAGAGCCCTTCAGGACATATATTCAGGGTCAGCAAAAAAAAGTGTTTCTATCAGAAGCAAGAACTTTGAAATTGCCTTAACCCCAGTGTTTTTCTCCTCCTAAAAGTATAAATCACCGATACCAGGGTTGGTGCAGGGCTGGCCCTCCAAGTGTCCCTATTTTCCATTGACAGTCCCAGATTTACAAAAGCCTATTATTATGGAATAGGACACCCCTGTTTTCATCAGAGAAATGTTGGAGGGTATGTTAATTCAGGCGTAGTGAACCTCCAGGTATTGTTGGACTCCCAAATGACGCCTTTGCTGGGTGGCTTCCAGGATATATAAAAACAGAATAAAACATTGTCTACTAAAGGTTGTATAGTTGCTTATCTCCTTAGCTTGAGGGTCGCATAACTCCATACCCTCCAATATTTCTCTGATGGAAATAGGGATGACTTACCATACCTTCCAACACATCTCCAATGAAAATAGAGACATCCTAAACAAAACCATGCCATTCCGGGATCAAACCAGAAACTGGGATGGCTTCTGTAAATCTAGGACTGTTGCTGAAAAATAGGGACACTTGGAAGGTCTGAAGTTTTTAATGTTTGACTTTTTGCTATGTTTTTATATGTGCTTGTAAGCCAAGCAGAGTGACTGGGGAAACCCAGGCAGATGGGTGGGGTATAAATAATAAAACAACAATAATGGATAAAAAAATTCCTTCCAGTAGCACCTTAAAGATCAACTAAGTTAGTTCTTGGTATGAGCTTTCGTGTGCATGCACACTTCTTCAGATACACTGAAACAGAAGTTGCCAGATCCTTTTATATAGTGAGAAGGTGGGGAGGGGTATTACTCAGAAGGGTGGTGGGAATGGGAGATTGGCAGATAGCTGAGATGAGCCTGTTGACGACTCTGAAGAAGTGTGCATGCACACGAAAGCTCATACCAAGAACTAACTTAGTTGGTCTTTAAGGTGCTACTGGAAGGAATTTTTTTATTTTGACTATGGCAGACCAACACGGCTACCTATCTGTAACTGGAACAATAATGGATGATGATGAATGGCTTCCATATTTCCACACAGAGTCGAGCACCATAATCTCTCTTTAAAACTTTAGAATTTCACAGTATCTCTAATGACTGATTATTGCTCTGTGCAGTTCATCTGCTTGAGGCAGCAAACTGCCTTGGTCTGGCCAGGTATTTTTAAGCGGATGGTTTTGTTTGCTTTTTAAGCTGGTTACAACAACCAGTTCCCTTTGCCCGGTTTTTCTGCAGGGTTCTCAACCATAATCCACTAACGGTCATTGAAGATGCTCGTTTTTACAAACTGCCCTCGCTGAAGTTCCTGTAAGTACCTGAAATACATTTGCTTGCGTCTTCGCTTGGGATTTTTCTACTACAGATGCTACTATTCGGGTTTGCTTGGGTCGCAAGGAGCTTCATTCATCTTCCTCCTGTTATTTTTGTCACAGCGGGTGGTGCTATGGGTTAAACCACAGAGCCTAGGACTTGCCAATCAGAAGGTTCAAATCCCCGCGACAGGGATCCCATTGCTCGGTCCCTGCTTCTGCCAACCTAGCAGTTCGAAATCACTTCAAATTACAAGTAGATAAATAGGTACCACTCTGGTGGGAAGGTAAACGGTGTTTCCGTGCGCTGCTCTGGTTGGCCAGAAGCGGCTTAGTCATGCTGGCCACATGACCCGGAAGCTGTACGCCGGCTCCCTCGGCCAATAAAGCGAGATGAGCACCACAACCCCAGAGTTGGCCATGACTGGACCTAATGGTCAGGGGTCCCTTTACCTTTATAACATCTGAAGAGCCAATGTGGTATAGTGGTTAGACTGGACTAGGGCAAGGTAGCCCAAAGTTCAAGTCTGGACTCAGCCATGAAGCACACTTAATGACTATTGGTTGGTTGGTTGGTTGCTATATTTTCTCAGATCCTCTGCCTCGCAAGACTGTTGGGAATACTAAATTGGTCAGAGGTTGGAGAGGGAGGCATGTACGCTTCCTTGAATAACTTTGAGGAAAGGCTGGATGGCAATGTAACAAATAAAGAGAAATGAAATTTAAAAATACATCTAAATTAACCGCTTGATAGTGCCTCCGAGTAACTCTCATAGTTAAAGGCATTCCCCTGCAGCCCAGTTTTCCTGCCAGGTCTCGGCCACAAAATGTGTGAAGTAATATATAAAAAGGAGAGTGTTTGTCTCTGAGCACACACAGATTGCAGCATTTAGTTTTGACTGGAAACTAGGTTTTTTTGTTCCTGGAACACATAAGTGAATGATAAGGGCCTTCTTGGTAGTGATACCTGTTACGTTGTGGGTGAACATATCAGACGACACAGCGATTCTTCAAACAGCTCTTCTTTATTCAGAGGCCAGAACAGAACTGAACTGAAGGGCTCAGTCAGCCTGCTTATATAGAGCTCCAGTACCACGTCACTGTAACAACTTTCTAAAACTATCCAATCACTGAACGTCACTTTCGATCCCTTATTTGCATAACTATCTACAGTATCCATCCAGTCACTGAACGTCACTTTCGATCCTTCATTTGCATAACTATCTACAGTATCCCCCTGCTGGCCCAGGATGAGAACTTCAGTACATAACACCACCCGCCCTATGGAGCGCTGTCCTGTCAAATGTCAAAGAGATAACTAATTATATGACTTTCCGTAGATGTCTGCAGGCAGCCCTGTATTGGGAAGCTTTTCATGTGTGATGTTCTGTTGGGTTTTTGCATATTCTGTTGGAAGTCCAGAATGGCTGGGGCAACCCAGCCAGATGGGCGGGGAGACGAAGAAGAAGAAGAAGAAGAAGAAGAAGAAGAAGAAGAAGAAGAAGAAGAAGAAGAAAGAAGAAGTCAATTGCCTTTGATCATATGTTTAGGTTGCTTTTGTGAATCACTGAGGAACCTGGATCAGCCCAATGTAATATAGGGAATTAATGCACCAAAACACAGCTATGCAGTTCTCCAACTATAAAAAAAGTCTGCATGTTAAAGGAAAGTTTGCATAAAAATGATTATATTAGTGAAAACAACATAAAAGAATGCATTGCGTTAGGAAAAAAATGCTTTCAAAAATGTGTCTATAAGAAGAAACACACACTAAAATGGTAACAAGTTCTGGTGAGCAAGGACCGTTGTGGTTTTTAATGCAAAATATGCAGAAATGTGGCAAACTGAAGATTCAAAAAATGAGAAACAGAGAGAAAGACACAAACTGATAGATTTTTGCATCCCTAATTGATGCCAGGAATGCAGATTTCCAGTCAAAAGCATGACTCCTAGGCATAGCTGTCAACGTTTCCCGTTTTTTAAGGGAAATTCCCTTATTCTGAATAGGATTCCTCGCAAGAAAAGGGGAAAGTTGACAGCTATGCTCCTAGGCCAGGCTGAGTTGAGGGCTCAAGCTTGCTTCAAAGCCCCCAACTTTATCAGAAAGCTTTCCTCTCCACACCCAGATGCATAGGGGCAGACTGTTCTTTGTTCAGTGGCAAAAGAAATGAACTCTGCATGTGCTTGGAGGCACTCTTGTCTTTAGTGTTGTCCGATAGGTGGCAAGGACTGAGCCTCAGGCTCTCTCTCTTCCCATTCTGCATGATGTGGAGCTGTGTATAATTCAGAAGCAGCATACCTTTTTCCCCGTAGAAGCTGCCCTGGTGAGAACGATGGCCTATTGACGATGGCCTATTACTTCTCACAATTGCATCCCATCCTTTCTCTGGGGAACTCTGGGGTAGCAGGCACGGGGTTAATGCCATTTCATCCTCTCAACAACCCTGTAGGCTAGGCCAGTCTGGTCTAAGACATACCGTATTTTTTGCACCATAACACTCACTTTTTTCCTCCTAGAAAGTAAGGGGAAATGTCTGTGCGTGTTATGGAGCGAATGCCTACGGATGGCGGGGGGGATCTGCTGCAGTCGTGAGCAGAGGATCCATGCTTCCCCTTCCTTCCCTCCTCCGTGGCTCGCTTTGAAACAGCAAAGCGGGAGAAGAGCCGCTGAGTGGGGAGGAGAGAGGGACAGAGAGCCTGCTTGCTTTAAAGGAGCAAAGTGGGAGAGGAGAGGAGCCGCTTACACGAGTGTAAGCGACTCCTGTCCGGTTGGCTCCTTTAAAGCAAGCAGGCTCTCTGTCCCTCTCTCCTCCCCACTCAGCTGGCTAAATAGCAGCAAAGTTTTTCAGCGAGCCAGGGAGGAGGGAGAGAAGTAGAGCCTTTAAAGGAGCAAAGTGGGAGAGGAGAGGAGCCTTCTCCTCTTATACCCCTCTTCTGCATTATTAACAGCATCCTTCTCCACCCACCCCACGCGTGTCCCTTGTCCCTTGGGTGCTTTTCCTTCCCTCCCCACTTAAAACGTGGTTACAAAGCATGGATCCACATGGATCCTCAGGATTTTTGCATTGGGCTACCCCAAAGTCACCGTCAGATCACATGTCTGAACCACAAAAATCATACATCCACTGTTTTGTTTAGAATTTTTTTTCTTCTTGTTTTCCTCCTCTAAAAACTATGTGCGTGTTATGGTCGGGTGCGTGTTATAGAGCGAAAAATACGGTAATTGACCAGACTGAGGTCACCCAGTGAGGTGCTCCATCTTTTATATCTCTTGGTATGCCTTGGCGTTTCACACAGCAAAGACTCTTGCGTCCTTTTCCCAGGGATCTTGGTGCCACTGATGTGACTCCAGAGATATTGGAGGCGCTTCTCAGAACTTGCCTACAACTGAAAACTCTGTAAGTATCGTGTGTGACCCTTTTCTTTTGCTGGGGGTCCAAGAGTGAGAAGTAAGAACTGAAAATGGCAGCTAATCTTATCTTACCTACCTTTTTCCTTTCTGCTCCTCCTGTTGTCACTCAAGTATCTGGGCTGTTTGCGCTCAGATTGCTGGTAAATTGCAACGAGAAGAGGCTAAAGATGTTTGTCGTTTTTTCCATCTGCAGCATCTTGCCCAGAAAGATGGCCTGTTGCCTCTGCCATATTCAGGACGACATTGAGCTTTTGTGTGAGTCGGTCAAGTTGGATTGTGCCAACACATGTGCCGCTAACGTCACTTTGTGTGGTAGGTTTGTCTTTTTAAATTAAAACGTTTGTTTCTGTCTGTCTAGTTTCACACAAAGGCTGGGTAGAAACTATACCTCCATTTTCGAATGTAATCCATTCCAGAAGACCGTTCAACTTCCAAAACGTTCAAAAACCAAAGCATGCATTTCCGGAAGCATTTACATCCGGAAAACTCAATACGGAAGCCACATGGCACATTCAGCTTCCAAAAAGCGTTCAGAAACCGCAGCAGGTTTTTGGCGTTTGGAAGCCGAAACGTTTGACTTCCGAGACGTTCGAAAACCGAGGTACCACTGTATCTTTAAAGCAAATGTGAAGCACAATCGTTCCCTCAAAGAATTCTGGGCCTTGTGGTTTGTTAAGGGTTTCTGGGAACTGTAACTCTGTGAGGGGCAAACCACACTACCCAGAATTCTTTGAGGGGAAGAATGTGCTTTAATGGTATCGTGCACAACCCAGCCTAAGGGGGGGAAATGTTGGGAAACGGAACACGTTAACAAATGACGCCAGAAACGCCAGTGTTCAAAATGGCACCAAAATCGAAACAAATCCACAAAGTGCAATCTTTTTACCCCCAGAATCCTGCATTTAGGCTCTTCCTCCACATTTCTAATTGGCCTTCTAAAGGGAAACTAAACTGAAATAAACGGTTTATTTAAAAGCTTACAGGTTCAGAGTAATACAGAATCTGTAAGAAACTAACACAAAGGGTGGTCAGATAAAACACAGGCATGCAAGTGGTGCTAGATTCGCAATAAAGGGTAAAGGGACCCCTGACCATTAGGTCCAGTCGTGATCGACTCTGGGGTTGCGGTGCTCATCTCGCTTTATTGGCTGAGGGAGCTGGCGTACAGCTTCCAGGTCATGTGGCCAGCATGACTAAGCCACTTCTGGAGAAACAGAGCAGGGCACGGAAATGCCGTTTACCTTCCCGCTGGAGCGGTACCTATTGATCTACTTGCACTTCGTGCTTTCGAACTGCTAGGTTGGCAGGAGCAGGGACAGAGCAACGGGAGCTCACCCCGTCGCGGGGATTCGAACCGCCGAACTTCTGATCGGCAAGTCCTAGGCTCTGTGGTTTAACCCACAGCACCACCCACGTCCCTAGATTCGCAGTAGCATTGCCCCAAAACAACAGGGCTGAGAGAGAAAACACACACACACACACACACACTTGCCCCATTGAATTCAGTGGGGCTTACTCCCAGGTAGAAGGGTATAGGGTTGCAACAGGGGCCATATTCAGCCCAAACTGGACAGAATGGTCACATTCACACCATACATTTATAACATATGGCTCCCCCCCGCAAGAATCCTGGGAACTGTAGCTCACCCTTTTACAGAACTATGATTCCCAGGAACCCTGAACAATTCGAAGTTCTCAGGATTCCTTGAAGGGAAGCCGTGTGATTTCGCTGTATTTGTCCCATTTCCAAGTTCCCTTCCCGAAGCTCACAGGACAACTCTGTTGTTCTTCCCTTGTTCTTCTTTCTCCGAGCAGAGAAAGAGGAGGCGATGAGCAAGATGCAAGAAGATGTCATCAAGGTGTTGGAAACCAGGAAGCTGAACGACAGCGGCAGCACCCTGAACATTCTGCCCGAGAGGTCTTTCCGCGCCAACCTGACTCTGACCCTCTCGGCCACCGAGGGCAAGTCTCACTTGGACCTCCATTTCCACCGACTCCCCACCAGCCTTTTCGAATCCGTCAAGGGCTTCAAAAAGCTGAAAAGCGAGGACCTCCTGGATGTGAAGTGGGCTGATCAGAGCGAGCTGAAGAAGCTGTACCTGCTGGCTAACTTGCTGCAGGTGGCGCTCAAAGAAAAAATCGCAGAAGACGAACGGGAGAGTCAAGGCGGGCCACAGCCGGCTCAGGAGCCTCCGAAAACACAGCAGGCTACAAGGGCTGCCCAAGCGAAGGGAAGACACCTAAGAAGGGTGAGAAGAGAAACTTGGCGTGGCAACACCCCAAGATGGGTGGAGTCGTTTCTCAGGGCTGGCAGAGAGAGGCGAGAATTTGCAGAGTCTGCCAGGCAGCATGCGGGGCAGCAAAGCAGCACAGATTCCCCTGCTAGGCCTCGGAACTGGAGGAAGATAGCCGGGGGTTTAGAGCCTCTAAGTATGGCTCGGCTCCGCCGAGCAGCTCTTGGTTCCTCTTGGAAACGCTCCGCCGGACAGTACCCGACCCAGTCCCCTCCCTTGACCGCCTCCATCATGGTGGACGAGAATCCCGAAGACATGACAGGCAAGGTAGTGATTATCTTGAAGCACCCCAACAAAACCAGCAGTGCAGAGCAGGGAGAGCAAAGCCCTGCTGTGAAGGAGGAGGTGCAAGTAGCACCTAACCCGGTTTCACCCGTCGAGGCTCAGCCGGCCGCCGAGGCTCAGCCGGCCGCCGAGGTTCAGCCGGCCGCCGAGGCTCAGCCGGCCGCCGAGGCCCAGCCGGCCGCCGAGGCCCAGCCTGCCGTCGCATCTCCACGTGAAGAGAGCACAGACAAGTCAGAGGAAATTTTGCGGGAGCGCCTGGAGTCTGAGATATTGAAGAAGGAGGAGCTGCTCAGCCAGCTGATGAAACAAGATAAATCCAAGCCCCCGCCCGACGACTCGGAAACCTTGAACGAGATCTCCCCTGACATCACCTTGTCGCAAGAGACGCACTGGGAGCACCACGAGCAGAGGACCACGTATTCCCCACGCCTTCAGCTCTTGCCAGCTCCAGACGACTATTTGCTTCAGGGCGACCTCTTTGAAGCAGAGCTGAACAAGCGTTTGGAGCCCCTCATCCCCAATGCGCCGGTGAGGAATCTCATCTCCCACGTGATCCGCATCTTGAAGATGGACTGCACAGAACCCGCCATCCAGCTGGCTTGTGCTAAGCTCATCTCCAGAACAGGCCTCCTCATGAAGCTCTTCAGCGAGAGAGAAAACATCAAGGAGACCACCTCCCTGTGGAAGTCGTACCTTTGGTCTGCCAAGAATAAAGCCAACAAGACCACGTTGAGCCCAAGGAAAATGGGGAAACCTTCCGACGAGGTAAGGCAGCTTCCGCCAACCTGGTGCTTTTCAGATGGCGTTGAGTTACAAATTCCATCGTCCCTGATCATTGGCTATGCTGCTTGGGACTGATGGAAGTTGTGATCTGAAGACTACAGTCCAAAGTTGCAGAAGACTGTGGGAATGTTGTGGATAGTAGGAGAGGACATATTGATTAAATATTATCCTTCCTAACTCACGCTAGTGAGTCATATATATACAGTGGTTGTTGTTGTTGTTTAGTCGTTTAGTCGTGTCCGACTCTTCGTGACCCCATGGACCAGAGCACGCCAGGCACCCCTGTCTTCCACTGCCTCCTGCAGTTTGATCAAACTCATGCTAGTAGCTTCAAGAACACCATCCGGCCATCTCATCTTCTGTCGTCCCCTTCTCCTTGTGCCCTCCATCTTTCCCAACATCAGGGTCTTTTCCAGGGAGTCTTCTCTTCTCATGAGGTGGCCAAAGTATTGGAGCCTCAGCTTCATGATCTGTCCTTCCAGTGAGCACTCAGGGCTGATTTCCTTAAGAATGGAGAGGTTTGATCTTCTTGCAGTCCATGGGACTCTCAAGAGTGTCCTCCAGCACCATAATTCAAAAGCATCAATTCTTCGGCGATCAGCCTTCTTTATGGTCCAGCTCTCACTTCCATACATCACTACTGGGAAAACCATAGCTTTTACTATACGGACCTTTGTTGGCAAGGTGATGTCTCTACTTTTTAAGATGCTGTCTAGGTTTGTCATTGCTTTTCTCCCAAGAAGCAGGTGTCTTTTAATTTCGTGACTGCTGTCACCATCTGCAGTGATCATGGAGCCCAAGAAAGTAAAATCTCTTACTGCCTCCATTTCTTCCCCTTCTATTTGCCAGGAGGTGATGGGACCCGTGGCCATGATCTTCGTTTTTTTTTTATGCTGAGCTTCAGACCATATTTTGCGCTCTCCTCTTTCACCCTCAATAAAAGGTTCTTTAATTCCTCCTCACTTTCTGCCATCAAGGTTGTGTCATCTGCATATCTGAGGTTGTTGATATTTCTTCCGGCAATCTTAATTCCGGCTTCAGATTCATCCAGCCCAGCCTTTCGCATGATGAATTCTGCATATAAGTTAAATAAGCAGGGAGACAATATACAGCCTTGTCGTACTCCTTTCCCAATTTTGAACCAATCAGTTGTTCCATATCCAGTTCTAACTGTAGCTTCTTGTCCCACGTAGAGATTTCTCAGGAGACAGATGAGGTGATCAGGCACTCCCATTTCTTTAAGAACTTGCCATAGTTTGCTGTGGTCGACACAGTCAAAGGCTTTTGCATAGTCAATGAAGCAGAAGTAGATGTCTTTCTGGAACTCTCTAGATTTCTCCATAATTCAGCGCATGTTTGCAATTTGGTCTCTGGTTCCTCTGCCTCTTCTAAATCCAGCTTGCACTTCTGGGAGTTCTTGGTCCACATACTGCTTAAGCCTGCCTTGTAGAATTTTAAGCATAACCTTGCTAGCGTGTGAAATGAGTGAAATTGTGCGGTAGTTGGAGCATTCTTTGGCACTGCCCTTCTTTGGGAGTGGGATGTAGACTGATCTTCTCCAATCCTCTGGCCACTGCCGAGTTTTCCAAACTTGCTGGCATATTGAGTGTAGCACCTTAACAGCATCATCTTTTAAAATTTTAAATAGTTCAGCTGGAATACCATCACTTCCACTGGCCTTGTTATTTGCAGTGCTTTCTAAGGCCCATTTGACTTCACTCTCCAGGATGTCTGGCTCAAGGTCAGCAACCACACTACCTGGGGTGTACGAGACATCCATATCTTTCTGGTATAATTCCTCTGTGTATTCTTGCCACCTCTTGATGTCTTCTGCTTCTGTTAGGTCCTTACCACTTTTGTCCTTTATTATGGTAATCTTTGTACGAAATGTTCCTTTCATATTTCCGATTTTCTTGAACAGATCTCTGGTTCTTCCCATTCTATTGTTTTCCTCTATTTCTTTGCATTGCTCGTTTAAGAAGGCCTTCTTGTCTCTCCTTGCTATTCTTTGGAAATCTGCATTCAATTTCCTGTATCTTTCACTATCTCCCTCGCATTTTGCTTGCCTTCTCTCCCCCGCTATTTGTAAGGCCTCGTTGGACAGCCACTTTGTTTTCTTGCATTCCTTTTTCATTGGGATGGTTTTAGTTGCTGCCTCCTGTATAATGTTGCGAGCCTCCACCCATAGTTCTTCAGGCACTCTGTCCAGCAAATCTAAATCCTTAAACCTGTTCCTCACTTCCACTGCGTATTCATAAGGGATTTGGTTTAGATTGTATCTTACCGGCCCAGTGGTTTTTCCTGCTTTCTTCAGTTTAAGCTTGAATTTTGCTATAAGAAGCTGATGATCTGAGCCACAGTCAGCTCCAGGTCTTGTTTTTGCTGACTGTATAGAGCTTCTCCATCTTTGGCTGCAGAGAATATAATCAATCTGATTTCGATGTAGCCCATCTGGTGATGTCCATGTGTAGAGTTGTCTCTTGTGTTGTTGGAAAAGCGTGTTTGTGATGACCAGCTTGTTCTCTTGACAGAACTCTATTAGCCTTTGCCCTGCTTCGTTTTGATCTCCAAGGCCAAACTTTCCAGTTGTTCCTTTTATCTCTTGATTCCCTACTTTAGCATTCCAATCCCCTATAATGAGAAGAACATCCTTCTTTGGTGTCACTTCTATAAGGTCTTGTAAGTCTTCATAGAACTGGTCAATTTCCGTTTCTTCAGCACCAGTAGTTGGTGCATAAACTTGGACTACTGTGATGTTAAAAGGTCTGCCTTGGATTCGTATCGAGATCATTCTATCATTTTTGAGATTGCATCCCAGTACAGCTTTCGCCACTCTTTTGTTGACTATGAGGGCCACTCCATTTCTTTTACGGGTTTCTTGCCCACAGGAGTAGATATGATAGTCATCCAAACTGAATTCGCCCATTCCTGTCCATTTTAGTTCACTGATGCCCAGGATGTCAATATTTATTCTTGCCATCTCATTTTTGACCACATCCAACTTACCCAGGTTCATGGTACCTCAGGTTAAATACTTAATTCGTTCCGGAGGTCCGTACTTAACCTGAAACTGTTCTTAACCTGAAGCACCACTTTAGCTAATGGGCACTCCTGCTGCTGCCGCGTCGCCGGAGCACGATTTCTGTTCTCATCCTGAAGCAAAGTTCTTAACCTGAAGCACTATTTCTGGGTTAGTGGAGTCTGTAACCTGAAGCGTATGTAACCTGAAGCGTATGTAACCCAAGGTACCACTATATAGCAGAGCTCATTCCCCGTTTTACACAGCAAGAAGCTAGTTGCATATTCGTTTGAATCTCTTTAGTCAAGCAGTCTAATCTGGCATGCCCAGATTGGAGTATATTCCTGGGAAGACCCCTTTGATTCTCTCCTAAAAGAATAAAGAGTCTTCCTTATAAGTAATGAAAAGTTTATTCCCATTCAGTTCACAGTATGATCCCTGAAGGCAGCCTTTAGCTTGTAGGGATAGACACAGTGTGGCTTACATCCTTGTAAGAGCCAATGTGGTATAGTGGTTAAGAGCGGTAGTCTCGTAATCTGGCGAACCGGGTTCGCATCTCCGCTCTTCCACATGCAGCTGCTGGGTGAACCTGGGGCTAGTCACACTTCTCTGAAGTCTCTCAGCCCCACTCACCTCACAGAGTGTTTGTTGTGGGGGGAGGAAGGGAAAGGAGATTGTTAGCCGCTTTGAGACTCCTTAAAGGGAGTGAAAGGCGGGATATCAAATCCAAACTCCTCCTCCTCCTCCTCCTCCTCCTCTTCTTCTTCTTCTTCTTCTTCTTCTTCCTGTTGTAAGGATGGGCCCATGTGCTGCTGGCAGAGAGCCAGCAGACAGCATCAGGAGCAGTGGCCAAAATGGAAGAGAGCATCAAAAGAGAGATGGCTGCCTGACCAGCTCCTTTTATGGGGTCTCCCAGGGTCACGCCCACTACCTGGTCACACGCAGGGGGAGGATGCTCCAGACCAGGTGTGACAGGAAGTTCTCCTGGCTGGAGTAACACCCCCT
The DNA here is from genome assembly GCF_965113315.1 of Podarcis vaucheri. Classification (NCBI taxonomy): domain Eukaryota; kingdom Metazoa; phylum Chordata; class Lepidosauria; order Squamata; family Lacertidae; genus Podarcis; species Podarcis vaucheri. Next base: position 44,165,937 of record NC_138751.1, on the reverse strand, counting down.
GCGTGTCCACTCTGGGCAAACAGGAAGTGTTGTACTTGACTGCTTATGTTACATCCCTCAAAGACTGAGGTAAGGGGCAAGTGTAGGCAAGCCTACCAGTGGTCTCTCAGAAGGTTGGCCAACGCCCTGCTTAGTTGGGTGTGCTCCTACAGTCTGTTTGCTCCAGGGATTGATTTGGCGTAGGTTTCTAAGAAGATTCGTTCTTACGCTTTAAACGCACTTCATAAGGGAGAAAGGAGAGTCAAAAAATTATTGATGTAGGCAGGTGATGCAGAGCTCCTTTGGCTGCCTCTGAGAAGGCCCATAGCTTTGTGGTGAACCACATGGTTAGTGTTAAGTTGTGGGTGAACATATCAGACGACACAGCAATTCTTCAAACAGCTCTTGTTTATTCACAGGCCAGAACAGAACTGAACTGAAGTGTTCAGTCAGCCTGCTTATACAGTGGTACCTCGCAAGACGAATGCCTCGCAAGACAAAAAAACTCGCTAGACGAAAGGGTTTTTTGTTTTTTGAGCTGCTTCGCAAGACGATTTTCCCTATGGGCTTGCTTCGCAAAACGGAAACGTCTTGCAAGTTTATTTCCTTTTTCTTAACACCGTTAATACAGTTGTGACTTGTCTTCGAGGAGCAACTCATAGAACGCGGTGTGGTAGCCTTTTTTGAGGTTTTTAAAGACTTTGGTGATTTTTGAAGCTTTTCCAAAACTTTCCCGGCACCGTGCTTCGCAAGACGGAAAAAATCGCAAGACGACAAAACTCGCGGAACGAATTAATTTCGTCTTGCGAGACACCACTGTGTAGAGCTCCAGTACAACGTAACTGTAACAATTTTCTAAAACTATCCAATCACTGAATGTTACTTTCGACCCCTTATTTGCATAACTATCTACAGTATCCCCCTGCTGGCCCAGGGTGAGAACTTCAGTACATAACAGTTAGCATACAGAAGAACCCAGATATAGGGGGGAGTTCTGCATTGTGCTGCTCTGATTCTTCCGTCGGTGACAGTGTTTGTGCTTGTCAGGTGGATTCACTCTCCTGCTCTCCTGCACTGTTCTCCGGACCCTCCAGAGAAGATTTGGGGGAGATGCAGGGAGTGTGCAGAGGGAAGAAGTTGGAAGCCGCATCGCACTAGCAAAAAACCTTGCACCAGCTTCTGCTGGCGTGCGTGTTTAATTGAATCCAGGCCTCCGTCCCTGGCATCGGTAGTTAAATATATCCCGGGCAATAAGGAAAAACATTGGTTGCCAGATTCAATAGGCTGGGATTCATGGATCAAAATCTGATTCTAGTACAGTGGTACCTTGGGTTACAGACGCTTCAGGTTACAGATGCTTCAGGTTACAGACTCCGCTAACCCAGAAATAGTACCTTGGGTTAAGAACTTCACTTCAGGATGAGAACAGAAACCACGCGGCAGCAGGAGGCCCCATTAGCTAAAGTGGTGCTTCAGGTTAAGAACAGTTTCAGGTTAAAAACGGACCTCCGGAACGAATCAAGTTCTTAACCTGAGGTACCACTGTATAAGGCAGCTTTATGTGTTTGTATGAGTGCAAGCCACCCTCAAACAGTGTTTGTGGCTGATGAAAGGAGAGAAACACAGAAAAAGCCAACTGCCTTATTTTACTTTCTTCTGTCCAATCTTGCAGATAGCAAGGCAGGGGATTCCAGAATATGGGTACGGCAACAAACTGTTGCTGGCTATTTCAGTGACGGCTGTGATAATGATTATCATTGCAGTAATTTGCCTGATTGAGGTAAGCTAAAAATCTGTTGTTGTTGTTGTTTTAAAAATCCTTATTTTGATCTCTTAACTTGCCCTATATTCCATTGCTTTGAAAAAGTAGCATATATCCCCAAAACACACTATATTCTGCTGCTGTGGAAGGACCAACACCCTGCTGGTTGTAACACCTTGTTCTTCGCCTTAATTTAAGCCAGAGTTACACATAAGGATGAAGAATCTGTCAATTTTAGTTCTCTTATTTTCTCATTTTTTTCCAGTCTTAAATGCACTTTCCCACTTTTTACAGCAATTAGTGACATTTTTTAAAAAAAGAAATCTTATTAAACATATTTGTATACCCAGTTTTGGCTGATGCGCACATTTTTGCCATTAATACAATACATTTTTGTTTGTTGTTTTCACTATTATGTTTATTTTTATGCCCACATCCCTCCAATTTATGCATTTCTCCCCCTAAACACGTTTGGGTTGGAGAACTGCTTTGCAAAATTTAGATAACACTGAATTTTGAAGCATAGCTTTGTTTTGGCTCACGAACTGTTTCAGAAAGTGTGAATTTGCACTGTATTTAAATGTGCACTAAATCAATTTCCTCCTATACCCCTACCACACACACACACACACACATCTCTTCTGAAACGGGTCTTCTGCTTCTATAATGTCAAGGCTAAGACCAGGAAGTGAATAAATGACCGCAGCAAGCGTCTTCACAACAGGGAGTAGGACTGAGGTATCCAAGCAGCTTTGAGCTCTAGCTCCTTCCTTTTAAATAGAAAGGACCCTGCGCTTGTTATCCGAGGCCTATCTCAATGTCCCCCTCCCTGCGAGGTTCGGAGGGTGACAATGTAAGAACAAGCCTTTGCTGTGTTGGCTCCTCGTCTGTGGAATGCTCTCCCCAGAGAGTCTCACCTGGTGCCATCATTACATGTCTTAAACGCCAGGCAAAGCCATTCTTCTTTAGACCGGCCTCCATCATTAAATAATCTATTGCCTGTTAAATGGGGGGGGAGTGTTATTATGATTATTTTATAATTATACTCCGTATTACCGTATTTTTCGCTCTATAAGACGCACCAGACCACAAGATGCACCTAGTTTTTGGAGGAGGAAAACAAGAAGAAACAAATTCTGAATCTCAGAAGGCAGAACAGCAAGAGGGATCGCTGCGCAGTGAAAGCAGCAATCCCTCTTGCTATTCTGGCTTCTGGGATAGATGCGCAGCCTGCATTCGCTCCATAAGATGCACACACATTTCCCCTTACTTTTTCGGAGGGAAAAAGTGAGTCGTATAGAGCAAAAAATACAGTATGTTCTTATTATTAGGCTGCATAAATTATGTTCTTAATATTGTACACTGCCCAGGGATCTTTTGGATAAAGGGCGGCATATAAATGGAATAAGTAATAATAGTAATAACAATTAATAATAACAATTATAATTATAGGCATGACAACAAATTAGTCTCTTGCTTGGCCACCCCAACCATTCCTTCTACCCACCTGTGAGTAATCTTAGAATCTTGAGTCAGTCACAATCGCTTCTTCCTCTTCTTGTTAAACAGATCTGCTCTCAGCGTTCAGCAGCTAAATCAAAGGACGGCAGCTCTGAAAAAAGGTAATTCTTCCCCAGGAATCCTTAGTTCTCTGCAATTTAGATTTCTGCATGCAGGACTCAGTCTCAAGCTCATGATTTGGGTGCTGGGGATTCTATCCCTTCCTCTGTGAGAACAACAATTAGTTGTCCCCCAACAATTAGTTAAGGAAAATCAAGTCCTATACCAGGCAGTGGCGTAGCGTGGGGGGTGCAGGGTGGCGTAGCGTGGGGGGGTGCAGGGGGGGCTGGCCGCACCGGGCGCAACATCTGGGGGGGCGCGCTCGCACTCGCAGCTCTCTGCCCCTACCTGGCTCACTCACTCTCTCTCACTGCAGTGCTGGCTGTGCGAATCCGATCCGAGCCGCTGGGTCGCCGCCCACTGTGGAGGGGGTGGGTGCCAGGCGTGCGGTGCGGAGAAAGAGCGAGGGACTATCTGGGGGAGGGACAGTGCAGCGGCTGCCCAGCGCAGCGCTGAGCGCGGGAGAGAACCACACCAGACCAGACCAGGCAGCAGCAAGAAGAAGCTGGCAGCGGCGGCAGGTTAGGGGTTAGGGGGCGCAAATTACTTGCCTTGCCCCGGGTTAGGGGGCGCAAATTACTTGCCTTGCCCCGGGTGCTGACAACCCACGCTACGCCGCTGATACCAGGCACCCCCAACTTTCGTCCCTCCAGATGTTTTGGACTACAATTCCCATCATCCCTGACCACGGGTCCTGTTAGCTAGGGATCATGGGAGTTGTAGGCCAAAACATCTGGAGGGCCGCAGGTTGGGGATGCCTGTCCTATACTGTAGCTTCCTGCTACATATTTAAGAGCAAGTCAAGTTTAGCCCTTAGCAGTAGGACGTGTCATTTTAGGGAGTGAAGCCTAATTTGTGCAAATTTCTTCAGTGAGGGGTCTTAAAAATACGTTTTGGGGTGTAAGGAATCCAAATCTGCTATTATTTTTGTGATCTGGACAACATTTAGCTTGTTAAGTATGTTTGATGAGGAAGCACGCAAACCGCTTTTGGAAAACCAAAGAATTTTTATTTTTACTTTCTAAAAGGCTTAGGTAATGCTAGATAATTAATAAATACTAAAACTGCAAGTACTTGGTTTTTAAAACTGATTTCTATGCCATTTTTACACACATTTTACTCACCAAACAAAACTAAATTATATTAATTTAGCCAAAATATATTTTGAATTCCCAAGTCGTGTTACGAATATTCAACACCCCCTCATTTGGGGAATTTCAAAGTTGGAAAATTCAACACGTCCTGCCTTAGCAGCCTTTTGTCTTAAGACAAAACCCCATGTTTCTACGGAGAGGTATGCCAATGTCTTCCTTTTAAACTGGTCTAGTAATCAGTGTATCTTTAGTCATGTGTATGCCAAATTTTTGATTTGTTGGTGGTCTGTAGGTGGAGCTCCCATTGTTCAGTCCCTGCTCCTGCCCACCTAGCAGTTTGAAAGCACGCCAAAGTGCAAGTAGATAAATAGGTACCACTCTGGCAGGAAGGTAAACGGCATTTCCGTGCGCTGCTCTGGTTCACCAGAAGCGGCTTAGTCATGCTGGCCACATGACCCAGAAGCTGTCTGTAGACAAACGCTGGCTCCCTCGGCCTATAGAGCAAGATGAGCACGCAACCCCAGAGTCGTCCGCGACTGGACCTAACGGTCATGGGTACCTTTACCTTTACCTTTTAGGTGGACTTTAGTCACCACAGAGTAATTTTGCAACCATATGTTCAGGAAGGCAAGTAGAAGCATTATTGTCTATGCACCTACTTCAGTATGCATGGAGGCGCATTTTGGACATCCGCCTCAAAGTTCAGCATGTGGCGGCAGGACCTACTGCCATTTGCATGTTCCTTGTGCATACAGAGAACAACCCTAATAATTGAAAAAGGCTTTTGAGAGAAGGAGACAGAGAGATTCCTGTCTCTTTTTCAGGTGCTTCCAGTAACCAGGACAGCTTTATGCTACCAAACTGAATCTCTCTCACATTATTGTGAAAAAGTACCTGAAACATTTGCGGAAGAAGTGTACAAATGCCAGTCTTTACATTTAGAAACCCGGACCTCAAATTTAAGAGGCGGGAATTCGTAAAGCAGTGCACTGAGATTCAAGATTTTGTTTATTGCTCATTCCTAAGGTGGGACGCGGGTGGCGCTGTGGGTTAAACCACAAAGCCTAGGGCTTGCCGATCAGAAGGTCGTGGTTTGAATCCCCGCGATGGGGTGAGGTCCCGTTGCTCGGTCCCAGCTCCTGCCAACCTAACAGTTCGAAAGCACGTCAAAGTGCAAGTAGATAAATAGGTACCACTCCAGCGGGAAGGTAAACGGCGTTTCTGTGCGCTGCTCTGGTTTGCCAGAAGCGGCGTAGTCATGCTGGCCACATGACCCGAAAGCTGTACGCCGGCTCCCTCGGCCAATAAAGCGAGATGAGCGGCGCAACCCCAGAGTGGGCCACGACTGGACCTAATGGTCAGGGGTCCCTTTACCTTTAAGGTATCTGCACACACCAACAAAAGGTCTTTTACATCTTCCTAGAACTAATATCAAGCACACACATTTCTCTCTTTTTTCTTTTTTACATTAAAGGACCTTTCTGGGCAGAAGGAAGAAAGGTGCAGATAGACAGGTAAGTCGTCTCATTGGGCCTGAGAGATTTGGGTCCCCATTTCCATCTGAACTAGGGATGCACTGTGTGACCTTGAGCAAGCCCCAGTTTATTTCCCTTACTAAGCATCTAGTCCAGGGGCACCAGCAGTTTGTGGACTACAACTCCCATCATCCCTAGCTAGCAGGAGCAGTGATCAGGGATGATGGGAGTTGTAGTCCAGAAACAATGGGCGGCCAAAGTTTGGGGAAACCCTGATCTGGTATCAGTGAGCAGCCAGGTGTCCTTGGGGAATGATGGAGGCAGCGATCTGCAGTTGTTTGTCCCCAAATCTGACAATGAGAGATAATTACTGCCTCTCAAGATTCTGCCACTTTCCGTTTCTTCCCGTTTCTCATTTTCCCAATCTTAACTTGAGTTTGCCCAACTTCTGCATCTGTTTGCAATTACTGTAAAAAAAAAAAGTAAATTTAAATTTTAAAAAAATTAATTTTTAAAATTTAAAATAATTTTATTTATATATATATACATACATATATATATATATATGCATTGCAATTGCATCTGTTTGCAATTATATATATATATATTACAGGAATGCAGGTTTTGGTGTCTTCGGGTGTCTTCCCGTGTAAGAGTCGGGGTGTCTGTGCGACGTTTCGACGAGGTCTCACTCGTCATCTTCAGGCTGGTGCTTTCGGCTTCTTGTTACTGGAACAGAGCAGAATCTGGTGTTTGAGTTCCTATAAATACTGTTGAGGGGTGTGGTGTATAGCCTCCTCTCTGCCCAGAACGTTGGAGGCTATACACCACACCCCTCAACAGTATTTATAGGAACTCAAACACCAGATTCTGCTCTGTTCCAGTAACAAGAAGCCGAAAGCACCAGCCTGAAGATGACGAGTGAGACCTCGTCGAAACGTCGCACAGACACCCCGACTCTTACACGGGAAGACACCCGAAGACACCAAAACCTGCATATATATATATATATATATATATATATATATATATATATATATCTGTATGCATTATTTCAATGCAGTTTTCTGAACAGAAGCACCTCAAGCCCACATCTGGCTAATAAAATCATGTTTGCACTATCCCTTTAATATATGCATATTCATGGGAGACCCCCTCTGTGAAATATGAAGAAAGCTAATTTTGTAGGATTGCTGCATTTCAGTTGGCACATTGGTTTGGGGAGCGTGAATTAGGAAATTTCACGTTGAAATGTGGACCACGTGAACATCTCCCCCATTCTTACCTGTGCTGCAAATGTAGTTGGACTCCCATCAGCCACAGCCATCCTGGGTAATGGTCATGGATTATAGGAATTGTATTAGCCCAACAATATCGGAGAGGCCAAAAGGCATGTTGCCTCCGATCTTGATTCTGACAGTCCTAACTCTCTCTTTTTTAAAAATTGCTTTTTATTAAATTTTTCACAAACAAAAATAAAACAAAATAAAACAATCTTTTACATTCATCATTTTATGTCATCTTATTTACACTGCGTATATTCACACCCATTCTTCCTTCCTTCCCGCTTCGGTTTTCTTAATATATGTCTTCTCTTGTAGATTCTTATCCACCTTCCATACACATCACAGGATTTATATCAACCCTGCTGTAGTCTTTAAACTTCTACAGTTAGATCTTATATATGCCATAAATTTACCCCACTCTTCTTCAAACTTTGTCCCTTTTTGGTCTCGAATTCTGTAGGTCATTTTAGCTAATTCTGTATACTCAAAAAATTTAGCCTGCCATTCCAATATCATTGGGGTCTCCTGTAATTTCCATTTTTGAGCTACCAGTATTCTAGGTGCTGCAGTAGTAGCATATTGGAATAGTTTGTGGTCCTCCTTCTTAACTTCTTCCCCTATGATCCCTAATAGAAAGGCTTCCGGTTTTTTCGGAAATGTGTACTTAAGAAGTTTCTTCAGTTCATTATGTATTAAATCCCAAAAAAATTTCATCTTTTCACACGCCCACCACATGTGGCAGTCCTAACTCTCAAAGGGCTCCCTCGCTTTGTGACCCATTCTCAAATCCCTCCTTCCTTCTCAGGGTTCTGTCGACAAGCCCCTTTGGCTCAAAGACATGTACCAGCCTCTGGATGATGCTCGGAGGAGGAGCATGATTGGTAAACTTCACGACGAAGAGACCTCGGATGAGGAAGATATATTCAACTGGGCCAAATCAAGGTAGGAACGAACGAGCTGCTGCGACCAGACTTGTATGACTTGCAGCTTCCTTTAAAAAAAACCACACACACACTTTTTCCTCTTATGGCTGCAGATGAAACCTGGGGTATGTGCGGATGGACTGAGTCACCTTGAAATATACTCAGAGTCGAGTGTGGATTTCATGCTCTTTATTCAGCTCAGAGTAGTGCAGAAGTTCCCCCGAAATGTTTGCTTTATATACTCAATGGGTCCCACGTGATTGGCCAATTCTGGGATTCTTCTGTAGGCCAATCAGGTTGCGGGTTCACTTCCACCCGGAATTGGATTGGGTGGCTTCTGCGGACCAATCAGACTGCTGCATTCTGGATCCTAGTGTTCTAGGACCATTCAGACGGCTGCATTTTGGATCCTATTCAAGTCAGTACATAACACACCTTTTTCGTCTTCTTCCGTTCCTGGCAGCTGTGTAACCAGCAGACGTTCAGCAGATACGTGTTTAATGGGAAAAGCTTCCTCCTTTCCATTTTTGCCTGTTGCACAATTGATTAAGGCACAGAGCCCTGCCTGATCACTTGGGGCATATGGAATCAAGACGGTGGAGACTTCAGCACTATGCAATGCATAGATCAGGGAGGTCCAACACATGTGGCCCTCGAGGCTTTAATTGTGGCCCTTGGCAACATTTGGCGCCCCCACCAAGCCCTGGGCTTTGGGAAGGAGGGGTGAAGGCTCTGACAGGGTCCTAGAGTCCTCCGTCCTCTGTCCCAAAACTTAGCTGGCGCTTTCTCAGCTTTGGGAAGGAGGTGGGAGGGTTCTAGGACCCTGCCAGAGGCTTGCGCTTTCTTCCCAAAACCCTGCGCCTTGCCTTGCATAGCTCGCTTTGGGAAGGCAAGAGCTGGGCTGTGCGTCAGATTTTGGCCTTGCTGCCTGCCCCCAGAATGAGAAGGCAGTGTGCAGCCCACACATTCTGCGTCAAAGTACTCTTGCAGCCCACTTGGTATGAAAAGTTGGACCACATTGGCATAGATCCTTGTTCTCCCCACTTGCCCCAGGCTTGCAGAAGTGGCAAGGTTCAGAAACTTCAGCTGGTGCAGAAATTAGCAGCCAGGTTGCTCACCAGAGCAAGATGTTTGAGCATTATTACATTGATCCTGGACCAACTGCACTGGCTACTGATTAGTTTCCGGGCCCAATTCAAAATGCTGGTTTTGACCTATAAAGCCTTAAACGGCTCAGGACCGCAATACCTCAAGGACCGCCTCTTCCCACATGAACCTACCTGAACCCTGCAACCACCATCTGAGGTCCTCCTTCGTGTGCCTCCTCCTCGAGAGGTGCGGAGGGTGGCAACACAAGAACGGGGCCTTCTCTGCAGTGGCTCCCTGTCTGTGGAATGCTCTCCCCAGGGAAGTTCGCCTGACGCCTTCACTATACACCTTTAGGCGTGAGGCAAAAACGTTCCTTTTAAACCAGGCCTTTGCCTGACTACATCCTATACCCTTTGTTAAATCCTGGCTCTTTTTTGGAGGGAGGCGGGTTCTTGGGTTGTTGTTTTTGTTTGGATTTTATGTATTTGATACTATATAGGGACCGCCCTGAGACCTTCGGGTATAGGGCAGTATAGAAAGAAAATAGACAGACAGACAGACAGACAGACAGACAGACAGACAGATAGATAGATTAGGTGCAGTAAAGAAATACATACATGCCAAACAGCCTCATTTGCACAACTTCATTTTCTGCTTTAAACCAAATCCCGGCTGTGGGAAGTGAACCATCACAGGCCAAATTTGTGTAGTGCCACTTTGCAGATATAGGAACGCGGATGGCGCTGTGGGTAAAACCTCAGTGCCTAGGACTTGCCGATCGTAAGGTCGGCGGTTCGTATCCCCGCGGCGGGGTGCGCTCCCGTCGTTCGGTCCCAGCTCCTGCCCACCTAGCAGTTCGAAAGCACCCCTAAGTGCAAGTAGATAAATAGGTACTGCTTTAAAGCGGGACGGTAAACGGCGTTTCCGTGTGCGGCACTGGTGCTGGCTCACTAGTGCAGCTTCGTCACGCTGGCCACGTGACCCAGAAGTGTCTTCGGACGGCGCCGGCTCCCAGCCTCTTAAGTGAGATGAGCGCACAACCCTAAGAGTCTGTCACGACTGGCCCGTATGGGCAGGGGTACCTTTACCTTTTTACTTTGCAGATCCATCAGCATTTTAAACATTCACCCAGAGCAGGGGTGACCAAACTTTTTTCAAAGAGGATCAGATTTGCTGAAGTGAACATGCGTGAGGGCCGACCAAACTTGTTGAGCTTTCTTAAGGATTGAAGTTGTTGAGGTTTGTTTTTTCTTAAGGATTTAACCCAAGGACATATACAGTGGTTCCTCTGGTTGTGAATGGGATCCGTTCCGGAGGCCTGTTCGCAACATAAAAAAAAAAACACGCGCGGGTTGCGATTCGCTGCTTCTGCACATGTGCATGATGTCATTTTGCGCTTCTGTGCATGCGTGAGCAGCAAAACCCGGAAGTAACCCTTTCTGGTACTTCCGGGTCACCGCGGGACGTAACCTGAAAGAACGTAACATGAAGCGGACGTAACATGAGGTATGACTGTACTGCCATGGGGGCCGGATTAAATTGACCGGACTTTGGACATGCCTGACCCAGAGTCTTAACTCAGACTAGATCTAGACGCATCAAAGAAGCGATTCCGTCAGAAATGCGTCGAAAACTTCATACAGGGAAATCCCATTGGTGAAAATGGGACTCCGCTGCGCCAATGTAGCCGAGTTCTAACTGTGCTAAGCTTCGAAACCCTTCAGACTTGACTGCCATGCAACCTAACCTCTGCTCTTCTCTGTTTTCCAGGGAACCACCCCCTGTGGAAAAGCCCAGTTCAGTAAAAGTGTAAGTACCTACCCCCTTGCAGTACGACTCTGGGCTGTTACAGAGTTAAGTTTGTGCTTTTGCTGATTTGCAAAGCAAGAGATGATGCGGAACTTCTCTCTTTAAGTTTTGCATTCCGAAAAGAATTCCGCTACCTAACGGAATACGTATCTGGAAAGGGGAATAATCTCACACTCCAATCCCCAGCCCTGCTAAACCAAATCAGTCTCCAAGGGTCTCCTGTTCTTTAGCAAGGAAAGCAAAGTTAGGCTAGTACTAGCTAGTTCCGCCCAGTCAGCTTTTGCTATCATTCCATGTCAACGACGTCTGAAGGGCAAGTTAGAAAAGTGAAGAGGGGTTTGTTTGGGGCTTTGGCAAGGCAAGATCTGAAGCCCCACTTAAAGTGAAACTGAGGACCCCTTCAGACATCTTATATACTGCACATTCATGCCTCAACCAGAGCCAGGGCCTTTTCAACACTGGCTCCAGCCTGGTGGGACTCTCTGTCTCATGAGACCAGGGCCCTGCGGAATCTGATTTCTTTCCACAGAGCCTGTAAGGCAGAGTTGTTCCGCCTGGCCTTTGGCTTGGAATCAATTTGATTCCCTCCCCCTCTTTCTTTTTTCCTTTCTCCTCCTGTGTTGGAACTCCTATTTGGGGACTTCCCTGGCTTTTTTCTGGCCCGTGTAGGACCAGTCTGGATAGTTAGCCTTGGTGAAGACCTGATGTTTTCATCCCCAAAAAAGTTTTTGATTTGAGTTTCCATTGAAATGAAGCTGCATTTTAATGTTTTAATGTAATTTATTCTTGTTTTTAAGTTGTATTTCAATCAATTTGTTTTTATATTGGTTGTCAGCCGCCCTGAGCCTGGTCTTGGCTGGGGAGGGCGGGGTATAAATAAAATTTATTTGTTGTTGTTATTATTATTATTATTATTTGTGCTCATGATGCTATTGGGGGTCATACACTAACTCGCATTCAATACCGTTTGTGCTTGCAAATGTTTTGGGGTAGTAACACTCTTCATTTCCACGCAATGCCTATCCTGTAACTTCCTGGTGAAATCCCCTAGCTTTTTACACCACAGAAGTTCTGGTTTGCTTTTGTCCAGCTTTTTTTGTGGTGCTTCAGCCCCTCTGGACAAACATAACGTGGTAGTTCGTGGGAAGCATCGCAAAACAAACTAAAGCAGAATAAATCCACCCCGACACACTACTATGGTGTCAAGAACTTGTTGCACGATACACCTACAGTGTTTTTTGTTTTTTTAAAGCAACCCTATTCATGAAGGCTACTCGGAAGTAAACTGCATTGTATTCAAAGGAAATTGCTCCTAGGTAACTGGGTTTGGGTTAGCATAATACCGTATTTTTCGCTCTATAAGACGCACATTTTCCCCTCCAAAAATTAAGGGGAAATGTGTGTGCGTCTTATGGAGCGAATGCAGGCTCCTTGGCTTCAGCGATAGCAATGCAAAACCTCCAAAGCGCAGTGGGAGCGCTCCCGCCGCGCTCCAGAGGCTTCGCGTTGCTTTTGCTGAAGCCTGGAGAGTGAGAGGGGTCGGTGCACACCGACCCCTCTCACTCTCCAGGCTTCAAAAGCCTGAAGCCTCCGGAGCGCAGCGGGAACTCCCGCCGTCCTCCGGAAGCTTTGGGTTCCTTTCGCTGAAGCCAGGAGAGCAAGACTCTCCTGGCTTCAGAGATAGCCCCCTGAAGCCTCCGGATCGCAGCAGGAACTCCCGCTGTGCTCCGGAGGCTTCGGGTTGCCTTCACTGAAGGCGAAGGCAATGTGGGAGAGGGAGAGCTGCGCAGCGCCCCTTCAGCCAAGCAGGAGGAGAAATGGAAGGGGCTCTGTTTCTCCTGCCGCTTCGCTGAAGGGGCGCTGAGCAGAGAGGGGGAGAAATTTTTTTTCTTGTTCTCCCCCCTCTAAAACAAGGTGTGTCCTATGGTCGGGTGCGTCCTATAGAGCGAAAAATACGGTACTTTCCCCTGTGCCCAATTTTACAACACACCTATCTAGGACAGCTCATGTCATGAGCAGCTTCAAATAAAATGCTATATTTGGAGTCGGCTTTTTTATGTGATGACCAGGAGGAGAGTGAAGGGAATGCAACCCCTGAGTGCAATCGACTTCCCTTAACCTCTGTTTTTCTTGCTTTGACAGAGTTGAAGAGCCCCCTGTTAAAAAGGCCAGTTCAAAGAAACTGTGAGTATTATTATGCAACCGCAAAATAATCAGCCTTGGCTCTAATTTTTTCCTCTTGCAGCTAGGCGTTAGGATACAACCTAGAGGGTTGGCAGCTCCACCACCAAGACGTCTGAGTTGCTTGGTATCTGAATCATATTTCAGCAGATCTGTTGCGCTCCTGGTCTACTCCCCCCTGCACAACATCTGAATGTGGGGTATTCTGAGTCCCAGTGTATTTAAGGACCTGTCCACACCAGAGCAAAAAGTGGACAACCCCTCCCCAGGTTGTCCCAAATCTTTTCCCCTTTGAATGTGGGTTGTTGTTGTTTATCCTGGCTGTTTCAGACTTTCCAGGTATAAAGGGGAAAAGATTTGGGACAACACTGGTATGGGAAAGTCATTGTGTGGGTGTCCCTAGATTAATGGAGAGAGAGGTTGGTGCGAATCAACATTTTTGCCCTGATTTTAGACTCTTGCCTGAAATCCTGAAGAGATGCTGCTTTTCGAAGAACCCCACATTCCACACTGAAGTGTTTCCGTGTTCTTCTTTTCCCCCTTTCTCCATTCCCCCTGCTTCCTCTGTTGTCTCCTTTGTGTCCGTTATAGATTGTAAGTTCTCTGGGGCAGAGACCTGCCCCTCTCATTCCCTGCAATGCACCACGCACATGGAAGGTGTTACTACGTTAACCATGATAGCGAAATATGCTGCCTCGGCGCATGGGGCTTCCATTAAGCATTCCACAGCATGTGGCAGCAGTGAATTCCATGAGTTAATTCCATGCCGTGCGACAAAGAAGCACTTTCTTTCGTCTATAATAATAATAATAAAAAATAATAATAAATTTTATTTATATCCCGCCCTCCCCAGCCGAAGCCGGGCTCAGGGCGGCTAACAACAATAAAATAGTACAACATTCTAAAATCATTTCATTATAAAATTAATGCCCTGAATCTTATGCCAATCAATTGACGCAGCTCTTCAACAGACTAGATCTATGTGGTGTGGGTGTATTATGGAACCAAGCTAAAGTTGGTTCTCTCCCGCCCCCCCCCCCCGTCCCAGTTCCTTATTCCAACTGAAATATACTCGGAGTCGAGAGTGGATTTCATGCTCTTTATTCAGCTCATAGTGGTGAGGAGGAATGGAAGTTCCCCCAGAATGTCTGCTTTATATACATTATTTACACAATGGGCCCCATTTGATTGGCTAATTCCGGGATTCACCTGTAGGCCAATCTGGTTGCGGATTCACTTCCACCTGGAGCTGGATTGGGTGGCTCCTGCGGACCAATCAGACTGCTGCATTCTGGACCCTATTGTTCTAGGACCAATCAGACTGCTACATTCTGAATCCTATTGTTCTAGGACCAATCAGACTGCTGCATTCTGAATCCTATTGTTCTAGGACCAATCAGACTGCTGCCTTTTGGATCCTATTCAACTCAGTACACAACACCAACACTAAAGTTTGCATCCTTCTGCGCTCCAAAACAAGCGTGGGGCGACCCCATATCACAGACCTCCACGAGTCTCTTTGAGAGCACTCTCTCCAGCCCAAAGCACTCCCTAAAATAAGCTTTGATGTATCCCACATGATATATCTCAACAGTCAGGAGATGCTTCCATATGTGAAAACGTGTAGATCAGGTCCAGACCACTGCATCATTCCTGTGCAAGTCTCAGATCTGCTGCCCCCACACCAACAACTGCTAAAGAAGAATGTATCAGTGAATAAGCAGATGGGATGAGGCATTATCCCAAACGGCATATCCACACCGTCTGGAGGCTGTCTGTCTCCTACCAAATGGCCTCACATGTCTGGTCCGGTGCTTAATTGCCCCCAAGTCATTCTCAGGCATGCTGTCCCTGTGCCAATCCTTTCTTCAATACAGGTAGAAACCAAAAATGGGTGGGGGATTTATGCCAAAGCGTTTTTAATAACGGAACGAGGATCTGGGTGCTCGCCCATCCAGTGACCTGTATTGGCTTACACAAAAACAAAAAGACAAGGCCGTAGATTATGCTAGCTGGTCTTATTCAGAGCAGTCTCTGCTGCGTTGGAGTTTGCCATTTGAGTTGATCCAAAGTGGGCTTCACGCATCTCGATCCTTATTAATTTGCATGTGACACAGGCTCATAGCTGTCAACTGTCCCTTATTTGGCGGGAAACTCCCTTATCCCAGCGCCGTGTCCCGCTGCTGTCCCTTATTGGTGATGTCCCTTAAATTTCCCGGGTTTCATGCTCGCCCGGCTCAGGAGGGAAGCAGCGGCTCGGGGTCCTCCGCCATGAGAGAGAGCGTGCACTGGCACCGTCATCCTGGCACGAGGAGTTCCATTGGCCCTTCCCCGCCCGAGGGGGGGGAGGGAGAGAGACTCTCGCCCACGCTGCCTGCGAGCCCGGAGGCGGCAGCGGTGGTGGCAGCTGAGGAGGCGGCCTGAGGGAGGAGGAAGAGGAGGGGATGGGGAGGGACACAGAAGGCCGGTGCTTCAGTGGCCGCTGCGGCGCCACAACCGCCTCATGCCAGATTGACAGCATCTGTCAATCCTACCAATGTATGTAACTCTTTATAATAGCAAAATCCCTTATTTTGGTGGCTGATCCCTTATTTTCGAGGTTGCTGGCCCCTTATTTTCAAATCTGTAAATTGACAGCTATGCACAGGCTGTTGTATTGAATATGGAACTAGGAATCAGCCTCGTGGGGAAAGTTTCCTTGAAGGACAGTCAAACCTCGGTTCCCGAACACCTCCGTTGTCGTATGTTTTGGCTCCCGAACGCTGAAAACCCAGAAGTAAATGCTCTGGTTTTCAAATGTTTTTCGGAAGCAGAACATCCGACGCGGCTTCTGCTTGAGTACAATAAGCTCTTGCAACCGCCATACCTCAGCTGTCGAACGTTTCGGAAGTCAAACAGTCTTCTGGAACGGATTACGTTTGACAACCAAGGTTTGACTGTACAATTGTACCTTGGGTCCCGAATGCCTTGCAAGTTGAACAGTTTGGCTCCCGAACGCTGCAAACCCAGAAGTGACTGTTCCGGTTTGCAAACTATTTTTGGACGCCGAACATCTGACGGGGCTTCCGATTGGCTGCAGGAGCTTCCTGCACCCAATCAGAAGCAGCGCTTTGGTTTCCAAACATTTTGGAAGTCGAACGGACTTCTAGAACGGATTCTGTTCAACTTCCAAGGTACTACTGTATCAGAAGATGCATAGGATGTCTTAGGCAAAAGAGGCAATGGTTGCTTAGGTTATTGAATTAATCAAAGCATCCTGCAGCACCAAAAACAAGTAAGCCATATTGAGGAAGGAAGATAGCCTAGATGCAGCAGATACTCTTTAACATCTCCTTTTTAACTCTTAATCAGGGCGCCAGAACCCCCACCTCCAGCTCCGAAGCCAGAGTAAGTAACTAGCAAATGTTTGGGCTTTTTAAAAATCTAATTTTACAGCTGGTCTGTAAAGCAGTCTGCTAGAGGAAAGGCTCGCCAGATTATATGTTCTAAAAAGACATCAGATATGCACATCCCCACAAACTTAATACAGGATGCTTTGCGCAGCACTGTAGCACATTTTCTTCTTCCTAAAAAAAAGGGGGGGGGGAGAATAAGAGAAGGGATCTGTTCTCCCAAAAACATAGGAAGAAAAGAACTTAATCTGTAAAGAGGCAAAGGGGGGATTGCTTTGAGTCCCTAAGTTTTTAGGACGGGATATCTTAGTGGCGAAAATCTAGAGCTCCTGAACAGCCTTCAGTTTTTAAGACCAGTTTAGATTAGATAATCAGATTAGGGAAGGGAAGAGGGTCCAGTGTTCAAAATTCCCATTGTTCTAGGTGCATTTTGCGACAGGGAATTTCATTAGTGTGAGCAGTTTCTGAGCTCTGGGCGCAGTACTCCGACTAAGAATTCAGATTAAAACTGCAGAGGGGAAGGAAAGAGGGACCTTTTTCTGCCTCCTCACTTCCAGCTACTCTCTGAAGACTGGAGAAGAGACCCTCTTAAGAATATTACGGGGGTGGTCAGGGGAAAGGCTAAATGAACATAATATTTTAGCTACAGTTCATTCATTTTCAGCTTTGTGTTCTTGCTATAAAAAAGCACGCCTAGGCATTCCATTGTTGTGCTCACAACCTAGGTTTTAAGGTGCCATTTAGCTCGTCGCTTTCATATCTCTGTTTCTAACACTGAGAGGATCAATCAGAAAGTGCTCAGATATGTGGGTTATTTCGCAGCACTCAGTTTGCTTCAAGCTGCAAGGGAACAGCAACTCTGCTTCCACACTTTGGGAATTAGGAGTGTCCAGAAGCAAAAAGAGGACAAGGTTTCTAGCTATGCAGAAGAGGGGATTTCAGCAAGGGTCACGTTGCTGTCTGAAATTTTGCTCTGTTGCATAACCTTGTCCCCTTTTCATCTGCCTACTGTGATTGGAATCCAAAAGTTGCCCTTTTCCACTGCCCCAAATGTGGCCATGAACATGACATGGAGTAAAAGCACACACAGCTGCAATTTAGGAGAGGGAGGTGTTAAGTTGTGGGTGAACATATCAGACGACACAGCGATTCTTCCAACAGCTCTTCTTTATTCAGAGGCCAGAACAGAACTGAACTGAAGGACTCAGTCAGCCTGCTTATATAGAGCTCCAGTACAACGTTACTGTAGCAACGTTCTAAAACTATCCAATCACTGAACGTCACTTTCGATCCTTCATTTGCATAACTATCTCAGTATCGCCCTGCTGGCCCAGGGTGAGAACTTCAGTACATAACAGGAGGGAAGGGAGGGAGGGAGGGAGGGATGTATTGATCAGCTGCTGTGACGTAACTCCTGCTTTTCTCTCTTGCTCATCAGGTCTTCAGGAGGAGAAGACGATAGTGGGTCAAAGAAACCGTAAGTAACGCCAGAGTCAGTTCCTTCTCCCATTCAAACCAGAGGTGGGCAAACCTCAAGCCCAGGGGGCAGATATCTGGCCCTTGGGATTCTTAGTTCTCTGGATGGAGGATAGGATTGTGTGAGTGCAGGCAGAAACTCACCTACTTTGCAAACCTTGCACTTATTGCTTTTCCTACTTTTGCCTCTGACCCCACCCAGCACTGCCGTATGTGCCCCAAAGGTTGCCTTCAATCAGAGAAAAGTTTTCCCACCCCTCCTTCAGATGGTTTGATTTTTAGAGCTCGGCTACATAATGCAGCCTATTGCAGATTCACGATCTTCAAAGCGCAGATAATTGTGGAAAGGTTTTCCTACCTTATTAATGTAGTTATTGTTAGGAACAAAATGAAACAACATGCATTACTGGAAAAGGAGAAAGGAATTGAGCTGTGGAGGAAAGAAAATGGTGGAGGGGTTGGGGAGTAAGTTGTGGAGCAGAAGCAGTCCTGGGTGGCATTTGATGGATATATTTTTTTTCATTTAAAGTAGAGGCTCAGAAATCGAAACATGCATTTGCTTCATAATATCTGGAGAAGGTGATTTCTTCCCGCCCGGTCCCCTTCCTTTGATCAACAGCCATTCCCATTGGCTTTCCGTCTTTTATTCTGTTTGGCATGAAGGTTTTGTCTTTCTGGTGCTGTAGCGCTACGCAAAAGAACAATTTCTTTCCCGTCGCATTTTCACGCACATGACATGTTTCTGGCAGAATTGCATTCTGTGGCTTCTTTGCAAATCGGACACTGGCTGCTGTGCAACTCTCTCTAAGCAAACTGGAGGCTTCTTTCCATTTTTGTTTTAGGTTTTGTTTCTAAACTGGATCTCCAGTATATATTTGTTAAAAGACAAGTCAGGAGAACCACTGGAAACTTAAAACCTAGAGACAAGCAGGGGGAAAAAGAGTTGGAAGTGTTCAGAAAGAGGCTTCCAATCCCAGATTTCTTGTGTTTCCCACTCTCTGATCGAGCAGGTTTTGCAAGTGTGTGTGTATGTGCGTGCATTAGGCAATACAAAAAACTGCCAAACCTGTTTGGCTAGAGGCAAAAATGTGCACACATTCTGAGCAGCAGCACCGGTTTCAAACTACCTGCCTTCATCTCTCTGAAAATAACTATTCTCCATCTCTAGTTCTGAAATTATAAAAGTTGTGTGGGAGGGAAAGGAGTTTTCCCTGGGTATCTCTTCCTCTTAAGACTTCTTTAGGAATACAGGGTATTTGCATGGGCGTAGCCATGATTTTTGTTGGGGAGAGCAGCCCAAAGTTGTTGCCCCATAAATCTGTTGAGCTTTTTTGGGGGGGAAATACCCCCTAGGAGCATACAGGGGGCAGGCTTTGGTAGTGGGGGGAGACTTCTGCTGGAGGGAGGCAGAACCTCAGTTAATCAGTACTTCTCAATAATACCCATGGGTATTTGTAACAAAGCTGTATGTGGCTAAAGACAGTGATTCCTGTGATGGTACTCGCTAACAGTGTGGAATACTGTATTGCCAGCAGTCATTTTGTGCTGAGGCACCCACAGCCTGTTTATCATATTTGTTCTCCAAAGCTCTTCCCATTCGGCCATCATTATTGGACGTCCAATGTCCTGTGCCCATCTAATCATTGTTGCCTTAACCTCCTCCTCCTCAACTTCCCATTCCAGGAGGAGTCGATGTATTCTCAAAATTACCCTGATTTTATTATTTATTAATTCTGTTTCGAGTTTAGAGGGCTGATTATCAAATCCAATCTTTTTATCTTGTTTAAACATTTCATATATTTGATGGTATTCCAACCAACCAGCCTGTTTATCAAGATTTAAGTACCTGCACCTCTTTTTTCCTCTCTTTTCTTTTTTACCCCAAAAAAAATTACTGGCGGGGGGGGGGGGTAGAATCAGTACTATTATTATTTTATTTTTTAGCATATGAATCAGTTTTCCTCTGTCAGATCTAGGTTTAGATCTCCTCAGGTGGCCAGAGATCTCTTTTAGGAAGTCCATCTCGGAGGCATTGGGTAGTGTTTGTATTTGCTTGTTATATTTGCTTGTTCTTTTCTTTCTGCACACTTACTAGTTCTTTTAACTACAAATGGGGGAGATTTAGACTCCTTCCCCTGTATATATCAGCAGCTGGTGCCCCCTGGAACCAAATCCAGGGACGAGAATGAGGAAGTGATAGGACTTGCTTAGGATTTCTGCTTCCTCCAAGAGGTCCTTGTTGTAAACGTGGTTGCCAGCCAGCCAAAGCCTACTTCCGCTTAACCTTCACTAAAAGCAACACATACATATATGCACAGAACATCAACCCCCAGGTGGTTGTATAATTTGCATTCCCACCCCCCACCCTGCCAGAACCTGTTCCTAAGTTTAAGCTAAAATATTCCTGCTCTACAAACACTAATCTATTATCTCTGCCAAAGTATGCCAACAAAGGTCTTGCAACAGCATCAATAATGCCACTTTAGGAGGCTGTGTTTAGGTACTGCAAGATGCCTTGTGTATACACCTGCAGCATCATAAACTAAACTAGCAGGCCAGAATTGGTTCGTGCTGGCAAATCACAGGAAAAGATTGTAGGGAACCGAGCAAAGAAGCGGGACCAGTTTGGACCATTTCCGTAGGTAGGCTAGATGTGGTCTGTGGCCTGCCTGTTGCAGAACAGGTGTGTCTATATGAAAGAATGAACTTTATTACGGTCACAGACCAGGATAAAACAAAACAAAACAAAAAAATGTAAATAAAATAGCAGTTAGGGTGTGTGTGTTTTTTAAACCAATAATTGTTAGAGCAAATAAGGACAAAGAAACAAGCACAGGATAAAACATCTGAATAAAACACAAGATTAAACACGGATAATGGATGGATAAAAACTGATAATTAAAACAGATAAGAACTAAAAACACGCAGTTAAAACAACTGTAAGAGCATAAGAACTAAAAGACTCGCAGTTAAAACAACTATAAGAGGCTGCAGAGTAGAAGCCTCTGAAATAGAGGACACTCACAACATTAGAAACTGATGTGCAAATAAGGTTAAAACAGACAATTAAAACAATGTACAACAATAAATTTAGAAACAATGTACAACAATAAACTATATGTGTCTACAGTGGTGCCCCACAAGACGAAAGGCTCGCAAGACGGAAAACTCGCTAGACGAAAGAGTTTTCCGTTTTGGAGGTGCTTCGCAAAACGAATTTCCTATGGGCTTGCTTCGCAAGACGACAATGTCTTGCGAGTTCCTGCTGGTTTTTTCCCCTTCCACCCCCCTTTTTCTAAGCCGCTAAGCCGCTTATCAGCTGATCCGATCAGCAGATAAGCTGCTAAAAGCCGCTAAAAGCGCTAATCCGCTAATCCTTCAATGGGCTTGCTTCGCAAGACGAAGAGAATCACAGAACGGATTCTTTTTGTCTTGCGAGGCACCACTGTATATGGAAATGTGCATCCTGATTCCATTCTTGTTGTTTCAAAGGTATGTTCCAATGGGACTTGCTCTTAAGTGAGCATACACAGGATTGAGACATGACTGTGTCCTCTGGGTAGCTCCAACAAGATGGAAAAGCATTGGTTCCACTGCAGATCGCAGACCTTTTTCTCTTTTTGTACCAGATTGCGTGGGTCTCTTAGCCCCTGCCAAATACAGCTGCTACCTTATTATTATTTTTATGGCAAGGCCTCGTACATCTTTAATAACTATACTGAATTTCTGCATGCCCCCAGCTGTTAAATGTACAGCCCGCCCCTTCCAAAAGGAGATAAGGAGAGTTTTAGCGAAATTACTGCCTCCCACCTAACAGTGAAGGGTTCACCCACTACAGGGTCCTTGTTTCTTATCTGTGGTCCTAATCTCCCAGCTGTATAGTGACATTGGGTGGTGGTGCTAGGATCTGTCTGGTGGGCAGGCAATAGGTAGTGGCGAAGAAGCGGCCCCAATTTCAGTGGTGGTGAGCAGGTCAAGGTATAGCTGAGGTGCTGTGCCTGACCACCATCTGGGTTGAAGGTCTAAATCTTTTGTCCTTGGCTCAGCCTTTCCTCTCCTCCAGATTTTACTGACGCATGGAGCCCTCTGGTTTGGTGGTGCTCTTATTGAATGCCTGGTCAGTCCATAACAAGGCTGTAGTTTACCCATCACAGAGTTACAATTTCCAGCAACTCTTAGCAAACTACGGCTCCCATAATTCTTTGGAAGACTGTGCTCTGAATGAACTTTGAAGGTGTGGGTGGGTGGGTGTACAGAGCCTCAGAATACCGTATTTTTTGCCTTATAAGACTCACTTTTTCCCTCCTAAAAAGTAAGGGGAAATGTGTGTGCATCTTATGGAGCGAATGCAGGCTGCGCAGCTATCCCAGAAGCCAGAACAGCAAGAGGGATTGCTGCTATCACTGCGCAGCAATCCCTCTTGCTGTTCTGGCTTCTGAGATTCAGAATATTTTTTTTCTTGTTTTCCTCCTCCAAAAACTAGGTGCGTCTTGTAGTCTGGTGTGTCTTATAGGGCAAAAAATACGGTAATTCTTGTGTTGACAATGTGCCCAGGAGAGCTCGGGACAAAGGTCACCATCGTGTTCACACCAGCCAGATGCTGATGCGAAACTCGCTAGCGGACCTGAGTTCAGTGGCACCCTCTCCAATTCTGATTCCCAGTACTGGTATTCAGAGGCGCAGCCTCTCCGATGCCAGAAATTGTAGACATTTGTCTTTCAAAGGGGGAATCGAAAAGCAGAAACAGCAGTACAGAAGAGAAAGGCTGGGTCCCAGTTCTTAGTCTGCCGCAGTAATGGCACTGGGGAGAAAGTTTGCAACACGCGTCGGAGTAGAATCCAGTTCAACTGGTTCAATTTTAACCTCGTCTTCCCTTTTCATTTGCAGGAGTTCAGCTGAAGAAGGCGAAGGGGATGAAGAGGAGGATGAATGATTGTCCTTTTGTGAATATTGCTGTATATTATCTAGAGCACTTTATAAAGTACTATTGTTGTTTATAAGGAATACTATTAAATGCATTCCTCTGAAAGGTACCCTTTTCGTTAGCTAACATCTTTTGTTATCTCATGGTTTAGCACTCATACAAGCCAGGGGGATTTCAAAGCAGTTCACATTTACGTCTGTAAAATAACTGTATCCCACTTCACAGCCTCTCACGAAGCTCCCAAACCTACTTACAAAAAACTCCAGGAATAAAACTAATACCAGGCAGCACAGATATAACATTGGGTGCATGTAACACCAGGATTAAAAGGGACGCAGGTAGCGCTGTGGGTTAAACTACAGAGCCTAGGACTTGCCGATCAGAAGGTCGGCGGTTCGAATCCCGGTGACGGGGTGAGCTCCTGTTGCTCAGTCCCTGCTCCTGCCAACCTAGCAGTTCGAAAGCACGTCAAAGTGCAAGTAGATAACTAGGTACCGCTCCAGCGGGAAGGCAAACGGCATTTCCGTGCGCTGCTCTGGTTTGCCAGAAGCGGCTTAGTCATGCTGGCCACATGACCCGGAAGCTGTACGCCGGCTCCCTTGGCCAATAAAGCGAGATGAGCGCCGCAACCCCAGAGTCGGCCACGGTTAGCGGAGTCTGTAACCTGAAGCGTATGTAACCTGAGGTACCACTGTATATTTATCTACTTGCACTTTGACATGCTTTCAAACTGCTAGGTTGGCAGGAGCAGGGACCGAGCAATGGGAGCTCACCATGTCATGGGGATTCGAACCACCAACCTTCTGATTGGCAAGCCCTAGGCTCTGTGGTTTAACCCACAGTGCCACCCACGTAGACATTTTAAATTCCCTGCCCTGGCGCTCAGGACCACCCCTCCATACATCATACATACATCACAGAAGGGGTGTAACCCATGACCACCCCCCACAAACATCATACCTACATCACAGAAAAGGTGGTCTACAACAGAAATGTGAATGTTGTTGTTTTTCCTGTCTGTCAGGTTATCTGATCATGCCTTATCTGTTTGCCTTTCCTGGTAGTCTGCCCATTCCTTTGACATGGTGATTACCCAATTGCAGAGAAAAGATTAGGTCAGTTGGGGAGTCAAAATGGTTTCAGGGCGGTCCTCCCGTGCTGCTCCAGACATGTGGTCCACATATCTATGTACGTGCTTGTTTGGTACATTTATGAACATTTATTATATATAGAAGACCTTGGTTGTTGTTTTTTATTACACTTGATTACTAAGGTGCTGAGTTTGCAGAGCTTCCAGAACATCTCACCTTTGGTCCGTCCCCCGTCCCCCTATTTTCTCCCTAGGGTTGAGAGTAGCACTTTCTATTCACTGAGGCCAGGTGGCAGATCCAGCCTCCAAGGAGCGTGGCACAGCAACAGTGGACAATGCACTTCTTGATTGGGCTGGCCCTAAACCCAGGGCTTTCTGCATGCAGAGCAGATGTTCTGCCGCTGAGCTGTGGCCCTTCGCTGCAATGTAGACCAGCTGCAGACGCAGCTATCCCCAAAGTGCAAGCAATTCAGATAATCACACGGGATATCAATGAATGAATGAATGAATGAATGACTTCCCCCGCATAGCCTGAATGCGGAATATGTTGCTGCTTAACCACATTTCCCCTCCCCCCTATTATTTTCTAGATTATAAATAAATAAAGGATTTGCACCATGTAGCCTGAATAGGGAATACGCTGCTGCTTAATCGCCCCCCCCCCGCCCCTATTATTTTTGTGGTTATAAATGAATGAATGAATAAATAAATAAAATATTTCCCCCGCGTAGCCTGAATGGGGAATACGCTGCTGCTTAATCGCTTTTTCTCCCCTATTATTTTTGGGATTATAAATGAATGAATGAATGAATAAAATATTTTCCCCGCGTAGCCTGAATGGGGAATACGCTGCTGCTTAATCGCTTTCTCCCCTATTATTTTTGGGGTTATAAATGAATAAATAAATACAATATTTCCCCCCGTAGCCTGAATGGGGAATACGCTGCTGCTTACTCGCTTTTTCTCCCCTATTATTTTTGGGGTTATAAATGAATACGTAAATAAATAAAACATTTCCCCCCCCCCCGTAGCCTGAATGGGGATCACGCTGCTGCTTAATCGCTTCCCCCCTATTGTTTTTGGGATTATAAATTAATAAATAAAATAAAATATTTCCCCCGCGTAGCCTGAATGGGGAATCGCAGCGGCCCCCGGCGAGGGAGAGGCTGGACGGGGCGGGGACAGAGTAGGCTTTGCAGCTGGCAATTTGTGACCTCGTGGGCCGCTCTACCCTTTCCCCGCCTACTTATCTCTGCGGCTCCTCGGGCGGGCGGCGTGACGTCAGGAGTGGCGCGCTCCCTCCCTCTTAGCTTGTTGGGAGCTGACTTCCGGGTTCCCTCAGTCCAGCTCCGCCATCCGCGCCGCGCCGCCGAGCGGGTGAGAATTTCTTTCTCTCTCTCTCCCTTCCCCCCCCCCGCCGCCTTCTTGTCCGCCATTCTCTTCAAGCGCCGCCTCTGGTGGGGGTGAAAGGAGGCCGTGCAGAGGGAGGAGGAGTCGGGGGAGCATATTCGGGGGGGGGGAGAAAGTGGGGGGGGGTAGAAGATGAAGGGTTAAGGTGCGTGGACGGGGGGGGGGACGAAGAGGAAGAAAAGCTCGGTGTCAGGTGAAGGGATGGATCTCTTGAGGTCTCTCTCTTTCCCTGTCACCCTTTAGCGTGACCAACAGCAGCCACTCTGTCACCCTCTCTCGTGACCAAGAGCAGAACCCAGCGCTGCGGTGCAAAGCATAGGGATAATCTCTTGAGATAGAGGTCTCTCTCTTTCCCCGTCCCCCTTTAGTGTGACCAACAGCAGCCACTAGTCACCCTCTCTCGTGACCAACAGTAGAACCCAGCGCTGCGGTGCAAAGCACAGGGGTGGACTTCAGTTCTTATTTTCAAAAGAATTCCTTTTGCTATAGTTGCTTTTTCTGTCACCCTTTAGTGTGACCAACAGCCATCCCACTGTCACTCTTTCTCGTGACCAAGAGCAGAACCCAGGGCAGGGGTGCTAAGCACAGGGGCGGACTTCACTAACAGGGCGCCTCAAGCCAGGAGGAAACCGTTCTTATTTTCTTTCCAAAATGCTGTAGTTCTTATTTTCAAAACAATTCCTTTTGCTACAGTTGCTTTTCCTGTCACCCTTTAGTGCAGGGGTCAGTAACCTTTTTCAGTCGTGGGCCGGTCCACTGTCCCTCAGACCATGTGGTGCGCCAGACAATATTTTGGGGGAAAAAATGAACGAATTCCTATGCCCCACAAATAACCCAGAAGTGCATTTTAAATAAAAGCACACATTCTGCTAATGTAGAAACGCCGGGCAGGCCCCACAAATATCCCAGAGTTGCAGTTTAAATAAAAGGACACTTTCTACTCATGTAGAAACACGCTGATTCCTGGACCGTCTGCGGGCCAGATTTAGAAGGCGATTGGGCCAGATCTGGCCTCCAGGCCTTAGTTTGCCTACCCATGCTTTAGTGTGACCAACAGCCACCACACTGTCACCCTCTCTCGTGACCAAGAGCAGAACCCAGGGCAGAGGTGCTAAGCACAGGAGCAGACTTCACTAACAGGGCGCCCCAAGCCAGGAGGAAACCGTTCTTATTTTCTTTCGAAAATAATTCTTATTTTCAAAACAATTCCTTTTGCTACAGTTTCTTTTTATGGATCTTCTTAGGAGGTGCTTGTACAAATATAGTTGTTGTTATTTTGCACCTACCGTATTTTTTGCTCTATAAGACTCACTTTTTGCCTCCTAAAAAGTAAGGGGAAATGTGTGTGTGTCTTATGGAGCGAATGCACGCTGCGCAGCTATCCCAGAAGCCAGAACAGCAAGAGGGATCACTGCTTTCGCTGTGCAGCGATCCCTCTTGTTGTTCTGGCTTCTGAGATTCAGAATATTTTTTTTCTTGTTTTCCTCCTCCAAAAACTAGGTGTGTTTTATGGCCTGGTGCGTCTTATGGAGCGAAAAATACGGTACTCAGCTCGGCAGCCTTGGGAGGCGATCTGCCTGCACTGCCTTAACTCGAGCGCGGATAAGAATGCAAAAGTACAGATAATTTATTTATGGCTAAGGTCACCAGCAGCAAGGAGCAGCTTTAGACCGCAGTCCTATGCACACATTGTTGTTGTTGTTGTTTTGTTGTTGTTGTTATTTATTAAATTTATATTCTACCTTTCATCTGAAGAACGCAGCACGGTTTGCAGTATAAAAACACAGAAATGCATAACAGAAAAGCAGTAACACATTTAAAAGGCCATGCGTTGTTTAATCATCCCAAGGCCTGGGAGAACATTTTTGCCTGGCACCTAAAAATATGTAGCAAAAGTGCCGGGCGAGCCTCCCTAGGGGGAGTATCCTGCAAGTGGGGAGCCACTGTACAAAAGGCCTATTCTCATGTTGCCACCCTCCAGACCTCTTCGGGAGGAGATACACAAAGAAGGGCCTCAGAAGATGATCTCAGGTTCAGGGTAGGGTCATATGGAGAGAGGCAGTCCTTGGGGTATTGCAGTCCTGAGCCGCTTAAGACTTTATAGTTCAAAACCAGTACTTTGCATTGAAACTAACTGGCAGCCAGTACAGTTGGGGCAGAATCTGTGTAATATGCTCAAACCATCTTGCTCCGGTGAATTCCGCACCGGCTGAAGTTTCTGAGCCGTCATCAGAGGCAGCCCCATGTATAATACCTTGCAGTAATCTAGCCTTGAATTCAATGGCACCTAATTCTGAGTAGTCACGTATGGGAGGGCGCCAGCTTCCACCACAGTGGTGCCCCAGAGTTCACCCCTTTGCTTTCTCAGTAGTTGCTATAACGGAAAGAGTCTTCTTTGGAGATCCCTCTTAGCTGAGGAAGATGGCCTTCCATGAACACGGTTGTAACAGTGATTCTGTAAGCGCCTGTGGAGGCCAATTCTGGATCCACGTCCTTCCACAGTGGGGACATAGGTTTCCAGGCGGGAGTCGATCACAGTTTGACAAACATGCCTTCCTCTTAGCGCGCTTCCCCCTTTCGTTCTGAGTTCAAGTGTCTCAAAGCCCATGTCACCTTTGGTAAATGCTATTCTCTAATTGAAGCGTTCGCCCACCAGTGTTTCCCAATTGTTGATGTTTATACAGTGGTACCTCTGGTCGCAAACGGGATCCATTCTGGAGGCCCGTTCGCAACATGAAAGGAATGCACCCCGCATCTGCGCACACACGGGTCGCGATTTGCCACTTCTGCGCATGTGTGCGACATCATTTAGCGCGTTTGCGCATGCGCTAGCGGCGAAACCCAGAAGTAACCCTCTCCAGTACTTCCGGGTCGCGCAGTACGTATCCTGAAAGTACGTAACATGAAGCAAACATAACAAGAGGTATGACTATTACTTTTTTAAAGATTTGCCTTGAGAGACTCTTTAAACCTCTTTTGTTGACCACAAGCATTATGCTTTCCATTTTTAAGTTCGGAATAGAATAGTTGCTTTGGAAGACAATAATCAGGCATCTGCACAATATGACCAGTCCAATGAAGTTGATGTTGAAGAATTATTGCTTCAACACTGGTAAAACCTTGCTCATGGGGGACACTTGCTGTAAGGTAATGCCTGCCCCCGAGCATGTGAAACTTTGGTTGGGCCACCACTGAAGCACACCCCACAGGAGGGTGCGATGCTTGTCCACAGACAGTGGCACATAGCACTGTACTCTTTGATGTGCTTACAATGTAATTTGTGCTTGCATCACCAACACCCAGCTCTCTATGCGTTTGTGCAGGTGTGTTATGTTAGGGCTGTCAATCTGAATAAGAAATCGGGTCAGTCATGTAGCTGTATATATTTAAGGTCTATATTTAAGATTATATCTGCATAAATTAGCATACGAAAAATAGTTATACAGGAAAAAGCACATTTGCTGTAACATGTTACAACACACTTAATCCAGCAGAGGCATTTTCTCATTTCTGCTGAATTGAGGGGTAAGAATGTCTTTGTGTTTCTGCACACAGACCTATTTGTTTCTATAAAGGATTCCTAGTAAAGCTATACTCTGCCTTTTAGGACAGCTTTCCTCACAAGCCAGCTCACAAAAACGGATTAATAACAATTTATGGATAACATATTCAGCCCCAATACGGTCAGCAGACACTGATAAATACAGGAGAATATAAAACAGCAGACTCCAGTAAACTAAAAGCACAAAATAGAATAGCAGCTATAAAGAAGTTTTTAATTAAGTTATTGCCTGTGAGCTGCAAGCCCACCTATATTTAGTTTAACCAAGGACAGTGATCTAAATGGGATTTACTCATTTGTGAAGGATTACAGCCATTCCTTTTCACATCACCAGACACCTGCAGACAGCCTGCTTGCTCTTCTTTGACAATTTGCATAAGTACTTGTATTTAAAATAGTATTCAAAGTATTCCTTCTGAATCATTGGAAGCATCATATTAGTTGTGCAACACACTGTAAATGGTTTGCTCAGTTTATTGACAGTAGTCGTATGCATTTCCCCATAGGATTGCTCTGCAAACATTATAGCTGTGCAGTGTGAATGTGTGCATTTGAGTTTATAAAGTGTGTTTATAAAGTTTATATAAAGTGTGTGCTCTTTATTTCACATGTCAATGCAATAAAACCATCATGCAAGATTTTATGAGCACCTAAAGCTCTTTAACATACTCTGCTTGAAGCCCATAGTTGCAAAACATTTGGTGCAAAGATCACATATATTTTTTTAAGCATATCACTGCCATCAAGGCAGAAAAGTAACGCTGCTGAAAATAAAGAAGGGGAAATAACTGCTTTCCACATCCAGTACCCGATGATCCCGCCCCTCCCCAAAAGGATCCTGTGGGGCAGAGCTACCAAACGTAGGGTACTTCAGGTGTTGTTAGACCACCTTCCACCATCCTAGACCAGTTGTCATGCTGGATGGGAACTGGACTCCCAACAATGACCAGAAGGCCACTGATTCTGCACCTTGCCATATGTGATGCCGAACACACAGACAAACACAGCACCCACTCTCACCCTGCACAGGCATTTTGCAGATAGTGTTATTCTTTAGTATGATCAAGATACAGAATCCAGGTAAATGACAGGGCTGTGTTTTCCCCGCATAGGTGAATGATTGCGTAGAATGATTTTACAGATAAATTTATTGCTAACTTTCTGCCTCTGCTTACCACTGTCTTGTGTGCTGTTTTCATTTTTGGAATCTGAGTATATTTTGTGTCTGGTTTTTTGTTTACTTGTTCATGGGCATTTAAGCACAGATAATGATGAACTTTGATCATAATTCGTGTCAGGGCTGAATGCCTTTCTTTCACTCATGTGAACCTTCCCACTCAGTTATGCAAGGAAACCACAATCTGAGCTGGGAGCTTGCAAAATGTGACAGTACGAGCTTTTACAATCTCAGAGGTTGGGAAATCTGCCACCAAGAGCACAAAAGTTGTCATGGCCAAGATACTCGATTTCCTCGCTGTGCAAAAATACTGCTTGTTGCTCTTGTTGGAGGGTTTACCTGATAATTTGGGCATTTGGACAATATGGGCATTTATCACCTAAACCAGTGATAGCCAAACTTGGCCCTCCAGCTGTTTTGGGACTACAACTCCCACCATCCCTAGCTAACAGGACCAGTGGTCAGGGATGATGGGAATTGTAGTCCCAAAACAGCTGGAGGGCCAAGTTTGGCCATCACTGACCTAAACCGTTGTAACCTGTAAAGAGTGAAGGAGGAGGGATCATTTACTTTTGATAGGTCAGATGAACAGAACTGTTTAATTACCTAATTGCAAGTGGGTTCCCGCCCCCCCTGAAAAGGGATGTTTCTCTGTTCTCTTCAAGGCCAAACTGGACGTTACATGAAATGTCAAACTTATATTGATGTTTCTTAATAATAATAATAATAATAATAATAATAATAATAAACCAGCTACAGGCAGCCCAATCAAGACTGGAACCACGGAAAGGGCAATTGACCTTCTCCCCGATTCCACAATCCTAATGAAAATTACTGACCTCCCCAAGCTGACGTTGGCATCAGTTTTTAAGCTTAATTGTGCAATTCTTTATCCAAGCGTTGTCTTTTCCCTTGCAAGGACAGACTAGAAAGCTGCAGATTACTTTGCTGCTTCTCTCAATAGCCATCAAGTGTTTGTGCTAGGGATGAGAAACCTGCGTCCCTCAAGTTCCCATCATCTTTGACCACAGGTCATGTGGATTGGGGCTGAGGGGTGTTGGAAACTGAGCGTGCCTGGAGGACCGCAGGTTCCCTCTACCTGATGTGTGTAGCATTTGCCTTTATTTCACTATTTACGGGGGAAAGGGCTCCTGCTGATTTACCCCCGTTGCTGATGGTTGTAGTTCTGATTTCATTCATGTTCATAAGGGCGCTAGGAACAGTGTGGAGAACTTGGGAGCTTGTGAATGCAGCCTCTGCATCTATCTGGTCCCTTGGCTACGTGGCTTGATGCCTTCTGCTTTTCTCTAGAGAAAGCCATTTGAACTAAGGTGACATGATGTTTACGTCACATAGACTCATAGAACTGTAGAGTTGGAAGGGACCACGAGGGTCATGTTGTTGTTGTTCTTTAGTCGTTTAGTCATGTCCGACTCTTCGTGACCCCATGGACCAGAGCACGCCAGGCACTCCTGTCTTCCACTTCCTCCCGCAGTTTGGCCAAACTCATGCTTGACGTCCCCTTCTCCTTGTGCCCTCCATCTTTCCCAACATCAGGGTCTTTTCCAGGGAGTCTTCTCTTCTCATGAGGTGGCCAAAGTATTGGAGCCTCAGCTTCAGGATCTGTCCTTCCAGTGAGCACTCAGGGCTGATTTCCTTCAGAATGGATGCGTTTGATCTTCTTGCAGACCATGGGACTCTCAAGAGTCTCCTCCAGCACCATAATTCAAAAGCATCAATTCTACAGCGATCAGCCTTCTTTATGGTCCAGCTTTCACTTCCATACATCACTACTGGGGAAAACATAGCTTTAACTATACGGACCTTTGTTGGCAAGGTGATGTCTCTGCTTTTTAAGATGCTGTCTAGGTTTGTCATTGCTTTTCTCCCAAGAAGCAGGTGTCTTTTAATTTTGTGACTGCTGTCACCATCTGCAGTGATCATGGAGCCCAAGAAAGTAAAATCTCTCACTTTGGCCACCTCATGAGAAGGGAAGACTCCCTGGAAAAGACCCTGATGTTGGGAAAGATGGAGGGCACAAGGAGAAGGGGACAACAGAAGACGAGATGGTTGGGCAGTGTTCTCGAAGCTACCAGCATGAGTTTGACCAAACTGCGGGAGGCGGTGGAGGACAGGGGTGCCTGGCGTGCTCTGGTCCATAGGGTCACAAAGAGTCGGACACGACTAAACGACTAAACAACAACAAAATTCTAAACCTTTTTTTTTTTCATTTTGTTAGATATCATTTTGGATCATTTCTCGTGCCAAAGGGGGCATGGCAGTCGAGGATCATGGGAAAATGCTGAAAATGATTCTCCCTTCCATCTCCGCTGCCATGCCCCATAGTTAAGGCAGACTACCCAGCTTGGACTCATGAAAGCTTGGAGGTGACTGAGGAACAGCTCACCCCTCTATGCTTTCTGTCATGAGGAATGCCAACAGGCTGAGCATTGGTGCAAGCAAAGGGCCTGAATGCTTGTGGAGGGTATGTCATTCCAGCAGTGCAAAGCTGGCTTGGAGGAGGAAGGGCGCAGCTCCCCGCTTCCCAAAATGCATTGACCATTGTTTACCGCAGCAGTGAAGAAAGTAGAGAGTTTCCTCCAAAATGAGTGCAGTTCCTTCAGGCTTGCAAAAGCAGGCACGTTTACAGTGCAGAAACTGCATTGCCAACGTTGATGAGCCCTCTGTATCCCGTGCTGGCTGCACGTTGAATTTTGAAATATTCCCTTTAGGGCTAACGGCTCATGCAGATGGAATCTCACTCATTTCTTAATGGCCTCCCCGGGCAGGTGATGGGGAACGAGATGTTCCTCACTCACAAGCCACCAAAGCATTTGTCACGCTGGCTAGTAAGAAACAGGTGGAAGGTCCTTCCTCACCTGCTGTGGATTGCTGCTCCCGCCATGGGCCGTGGCAACAAAGAGCAACCTCAGAGGTAGCAGGTACGTCTGTACAATACCTTTTCAGTGTCAGCGGTCAATTTTTGATGGGGTGAGGGTCCTGTGGAGGACTGAAGGGAGCAGGTGTGGCGGAAATCCTTCCTAAAGGCCGTGGTGCCTGGGCTTTGGCCAGTGAGGGAGGCAATTAATATGAGAAATAGTGATTCGTTGATTTAGTTAGCCTTACTGCAAATCTGAGAAGTATCTCTGACATGTTTTTGCTGAACCTTTTACAGTTGTACCTTGGTTCCCAAACGCCGCAAACCCGGAAGTGAGTGTTCCGGTTTGCAAATGTTTTCCGGAAGCTGAACGTCCGACGCGGTTTCCGCTTGAGTGCAGGAAGCTCCCGCAGCCAATCGGAAGCCGCGCCTTGGTTTTCCGAACTGTTTCAGGAGTCAAACAGACTCCCGGAACAGATGAAGTTCAAGAACCGAGGTACTACTGTGTTTAAAAAACCCGAGAGAGGAGATTCCTCTGCTTCACCTGTTTGAGTTCTGAACTGCTCTTTGTCATCAGGAAGTTTTCCTGAAATGTCTTTAATTTTCTGGACCAAAGGCTCAGCCTTTTAAGTTGGGTGTCCTATTCTTCATGCCCTCTGCCACCTACTTCTGCTATATCATCATCATCATCATCAGGTTTGCAGCAGCATTCCATGATCTCATTCAGAGGTCTGTTGCAAATATTGGGGACTGAATTTGGGATCTCAGACACTCAAAACTTGCTTCCTTTGACTCCCGTTATAAACCCTCTGGAACCAACATGTTGGCATCCGTCTGTCTTGGGAGACAATGGGAGAGTGTGTCTTGGGGGAGGGCGAAGTCAAACCACTGGAAGGTTATAGCACCTGCTGTAGCTGTGGACAGCGATAAAGGAGAGACATGTTTCGTTGCAGCTGGGGCAGATGAAGGCATCCAGTTTTGCTGCTGCAGGTGATGGTGTTTCTTCTTTCTGCGCTCCTCCCAGTGGTCATTCCTCCTCTGGCCGCTGCTATGGAAGCATGACCTGGCTGGTTGTCTACACGTGCTGCTGCTGTCTGCAAGGCATTCCCACCTGTTGAGACATGATATTTCTACAGAGGGGGTCTTTAGACTTTAAAAAATAGTTCTTTGTATTTATTTTGAACAAGGTCTTCAGATTTCTAGAGAGCTAGTGGGTGGGACTCCCTGCTTGCCTGCCTGTCTCTTTCTCTTTGCATAGGATGAGCAGGATCTGAAAGGGAGAAAACCATGTGGTGCTCACCCAACAGGTGACTTAGAATCATAGAGTTGGAAGAGACCACAAGGGCCATCGAGTCCAACCCCCTGCCAAGCAGGAAAAGCTTTGTAAAGCTTTCTCAGCTTCTTCAGAAATAATCACCATAGACATTCCAAGCTTACAGATATTTCATTTGCCAGCATCCCCGATAAAGACCCCAAATGTGGGAACACAGCATCGGTCAGGTGAGGAGGAAAAGTCTCATCGTTCACGTTGCACGGAACAAAGTGTTCACGTCCCAGAGATGAATAGCTTTTAAGTTTCCAGGTTCCGACTTAGTCACTATGTGACTTGTCTATTGTTGCTTATAACCTTGCGTCTCATGACGATGACTTGGAGTCTGTCCACTGCTTACAGCCGCCTTTTGTCTTAAAAGAAAGGAGCGATCTGACCGACTCTGGGATGTGCAGTTTCAGATTTCTGGAGAATACCAGTGGCTTCCGGATTTAGCAGCCTGCTTTAACATAGATGTGGCTCCCTCATGGATAATATCACGGTGAGTGGGTGGAATGCCAAAATATATCCTTGCACAACTATGTCTCCGTGTCATAATTGTGCCTACATAGCACACTTTATACTGTATGTGCTTTCCCCCCCTTTTTTTGGAGTATGCTGTTTTAAAACCAGTTGTTTTAGAGTTTGTTCGTTTTTTAAGCTGCTTGAATGAAGTGGGTTTGTGCATTGAGGATTCTGTTCTTGAGACCAGGGGGTTCAAACAATTGTGTGCCCTTGATTTTATTCCAGCTGCTCTAATGTACACGAGAAAGATTTGAACCAGCCCCTGTGCTCTCAGTGTGTTGCGTTTCGATGCATATTTACTAAGAGCAGCTGAGAGAACTTAAATCTGTGTGAGCTTTATGTTTCACTGCTGCGAAATGCCTTCCTTCGGCAAGATTCCACACTGCCTCCCCCTTCGCCACACAAACCCGGTCCTTTTCTTCCAGTGTTTGTTTGTGAAGAGACTTTTGGGAACGGTGCCTCTGAGCCGTCACACACTTTGGCGTTCAGCCCGGTGTTTTTCAGGAGGAGATATGTTTCTAGTCAGCAGCCACCCAGCTTTTCTGTTATGGGAAGTAGCGAGGCAACAGTCATCAACCCCTTGTTTGTCAGGAGCAGCAGCGAAGGCTCTGTGTGCCGACGGCAAGCGGTGGCCGTGGTGGGATCCTGTCAACAAGCCCCTTGTATGTACAGTCATACCTCGGGTTACAGACACTTCAGGTTGCGTTTTTTCAGGTTACGGACCCGCCGGAACCTGGAAGCACCGGAACGGGTTATTTCCGGGTTTCGGGGGCCGCGCATGTGCAGAAGTGCTAAATCGCGCTTTGCACATGCGCAGAAGCGCCGAGTCGCAACCTGCGCGTGCGCAGATGCGCCGCTGCGGGTTGCGAACGCTGCGGGTTGCGAATGTGCATCCCGCACGGATCACGTTCGCAACCTGAGCATCCACTGTACACTGGTACAGTGGTGCCTCGCAAGACGAAATGAATCCGTTCCGCGAGTCTCTTCGTCTTGCGGTTTTTTCGTCTTGCGAAGCACGGCTATTAGCGGCTTAGCGGCTATTAACGGCTTAGCGGCTTTAAGAAAAAGGAAACAAACTCGCAAGAACTCGCAAGACGTTTCGTCTTGCGAAGCAAGCCCATAGGGAAATTTGTCTCGTGGAGCGACTCAAGAAACGGAAAACTCTTTCGTCTTGCGCGTTTTTCGTCTTGCGAGGCATTTGTCTTGCGAGGCACCACTGTACCTCGGGTTACATACACTTCAGGTTACAGATGCTTCAGGTTACAGACTCCACTAACCCAGAAATAGTACCTCGGGTTAAGAATTTTGCTTCAGGATGAGAACAGAAATCGTGCTCCGGCGGCACAGCAGCAGCAGGAGGCTCCATTAGCTAACGTGGTGCTTCAGGTTAAGAACAGTTTCAAGTTAAGAACGGACCTCCGGAACAAATTAAGTACTTAACCTGAGGTACCACTGTATTGAAAAATATGACTTTTGTGCTGTCTGGCCCCAAAATATGACTAGACATTCTGTTTTGGCAACTGTAACCCTGGTTTAAGGAGCCATTTGGCACCAAGCTTATATATCTGTCTTTCTAAAACTGCATGGAGCCTGATAGTTATTTAGTGAGGAGAAAGCACACACTTCTCATCACTTGGTGTGTTCCAAGGCTGAACCATGGAATAGAGAACAGGGTTTTTGTGTGTTTATACTTGGATGTTTTTAGTTGCTTTTTATCGGACTTGCGCTGTCTGTGTGGCCCTGGGTTCTCCTGGCTAGAAAGGACTGTAAAGTTAAATAACTGTACAGCTAAGCCACTGTAAAGCAGCAAAGGAAAGTGTCCCAGAGACATGTGGAGCAGTGCAACTTTGAAATCTTGGCCTGTGCACAAGATTGTACCGCAGTCTGAAATGCTTTTGCTGTTGCACTTTAGGTTGCCTTCAAAGCAGAAGCATTTCAGAACACGGCATAACCTTGTGCACAGGCCAAGATTTCAAAGTTGTCCAGCCTGCTCCAGATGAGTGGAGGTGGCATATATCAGCTGGGAGAAGATGTTTTGTACATGCTCAGAGACACACTTGTGCCATGATTTCCTGCACTGGAGTCAAGGTCCGGTGTTTAAAATAGGCTATGGGGCTGCCACAGCATGCATGTCCCAGAATCTGTGTGGAAATGGTTGTAAGTAGTTGCTTTCTTTCCACAATGGCCTGCCTCCCCCAGTACCACCTGGTCTGACTAACAGTGGATTTACAAGGTGTCATGCGGGGACTTTAACAGCCCTACTACTCAAAATTCTGGGCTCCCTACCATGCAAATATGTGTCCTGCTATTGGGCTGTGGCCCTAATCCAGGTCTCTCAGCCAGCTAAGAAACTTGCAATGTTATATAATCATAATAACATATTATATATACCCCGCCCATCTGGCTGGGTTTCCCCAGCCACTCTGGGCGTCTTCCAACAAAATATTAAAATACAATAGTCCGTCAAACATCAAAAGCTTCCCTAAACAGGGCTGCCTTCAGATGTCTTCTAAAAGTCTGGTAGTTGTTTTCCTCTTTGAAATCTGGTGGCGGGCGCCACTACCGAGAAGGCCTGGTTTCCTGTAACTTGGCTTTTTGCAGCGAGGGAACCGCCAGAAGGCCCTCGGAGCTGGACCTCAGTGTCTGGGCAGAACAATGGGGGTGGAGACGCTCCTTCGGGTATACTGGGCCGAGGCCGTTTAGGGCTTTAAAGGTCAGCACCAGCACTTTGAACTGTGCTCGGAAACGTACTGGGAGCCAATGTAGGTCTTTCAAAACCGGTGTTATGTGGTTTCGGTGGCCGCTCCCAATC
The DNA here is from genome assembly GCF_965113315.1 of Podarcis vaucheri. NCBI lineage: Eukaryota > Metazoa > Chordata > Lepidosauria > Squamata > Lacertidae > Podarcis > Podarcis vaucheri. The sequence goes on along the minus strand of NC_138751.1, from coordinate 44,128,164 downwards.
ACCAGTCTAGCTGCCGCATTCTGGATTAGTTGTAGTTTCCGGGTCACCTTCAAAGGTAGCCCCACATAGGGCGCATTGCAGTAGTCCAAGCGGGAGATAACTAGAGCATGCACCACTCTGGTGAGACAGTCTGCGGGCAGGTATGGTCTCAGCCTGCATACCAGATGGAGCTGGTAGACAGCTGCCCTGGACACAGAACTGACCTGCGCCTCCATGGACAGCTGCGAGTCCAGAATGACTCCCAGGCTGCGCACCTGGTCCTTCAGGGGCACAGTTATCCCATTCAGGACCAGGGAGTCCTCCGCACCTGCCCGCCCCCTGTCCCCCCAAAACAGTACTTCTGCCTTGTCAGGGTTGAACCTCAATCTGTTAGCCGCCATCCATCCTCCAACCGCCTGTTATTTAGACATGGGGGAATGTGACTCCAACATGGCAATCCAGGGTATGGATGAGGCAGAGGTGTTGATCTGAGATTCTGGGGATGCCTCCACCTCTCTCAGTTTTCCACGGGAGGAAATACAAGTCAGTGCAAATGACGGGAGGAGTTGGGGGCTTGTTTTTGTCTCCCTAGACTGTCCGATAAATATGTAGATCAGAGGTTAAGAGAGCTGTGGCTTTTGTGGTTGCTGTGCTTAGCTTTTAAAATTGCAGCGTTCAGAGTTCAGCAGGTCTTGTGACAAGCCTAGCGGGGAGGCAAGGGGCTTACATTCTCGCCACCCGCCCCGTCTCCCTAGGCAGCTTTTGTCCGTGACTGTCCTCTCTCTGCTTGGACTCGGTTGGTCCTGCCCAGGCTGTCCGCAAACTCCTTGAGGAGCAGGTTGGTGTTTGTGCATCTGCTGTGTCAGTTTGGGGATAGATTAGTAGCCGTGAAGCCCAGTTGCTTCCATCCTGGCTGGCGTTGCTGGTAAAGGGGCTTACTAGGAAGCGGAAGGGAGACTACTAATATAATATTGAGCACTTTGCCATGTTCCTCTGTGGGTGGACTATTCTGTTCAAGTTTCTCTTGTAAAGTCTTTTTTTAAAAAAATTGATTTGATTTTTAAAAGTATAAAAATACAACAAAAAACAATTCAAAATCCAAATATTGAGATTACTCTGAATCTCCTGACTTCTCCCCATCTCTTCCATGGGTCCTAATGATAATATTTACAACTGCATATCAATGCTGATCCAAATTTTTATCCTTCTAAATTATCCATACTTTCCATTACTTTACAAGTGAGGTTAAAATCCTGCTAATGTTTTAACCTGCTTACAGTGGTCTTGTAAGTAAATGATAAACTTTTCCCATTCTTTTTTTAAAGTTCTTGTCGTCTTGATTTCTGAGCTTCCTAGTTAATTTTGCCATGTTGGCAGAGTCCATCAACTTGGCTTGCCATTCTTCTCTGGTCGGGGTTGTCTCTTCCTTCCATCTTTGTCTCTTGTGAAGGCTTAGCGGAAAGGGCCTGCTCATCCTAGGACCCTGCCGAATGATCGTGTGGCTCTGAGAAGGAATTTGGTCCCTGTGGTCTGACTGCCTGCCGTTCTGATGGAATGAGTTGCATGCAGCTTGGCTCGCTTGCTTGAGCCACCTAGCGGTTTTGCTCAGTTAGCACCTTTCTGCAGCTCACCTGCTCTCCGTATCTGGTGTTACGGGCTCTTCTGGGATGTCTTTTGAGTGGGGAGGGGGAGGTTCTGGGTGGGCGGTGCCGCTTCCCCGCAGGGGCTTCAACTGAATGGCCTTTTGGTTGCTTCCAGGTCTGTGATTCTAGATCAGACATACGGCCCAAAGAAGGTGGTGGACTCTCCTCCATTGGAGGTTTTTAAGCCAAGGCTGGGCGGCCATCTGTCATGGGTGCTTTAGCTGAGATTCCTGTGTCGCCCGGGGTTGGACTAGATGACCCTCAGGGTCCCCTCCAGCTCTACAGTTCTATGATTCTAGGAGCCTGCCATGAGCTGAGCTCCCTGAGCCTGTAGAAGAAGCAAGAGGGGCCCAGGATCCGTGGCATAATTCGAGGGGGGAACTGGGAACTTGTCTCACATCTTTAGAGGGGGGTGTTTCGCACTCATGGCCAGCTCCCTGGCTGCTTGGTCCCCCAGATATTGATGGGAGTTGTAGCATCTCGAGAGCACCAGCTTGGAGGAAGGCTGTACGAGCTGGCCTCTGGTCATGTGACTCTGCTCATGTGACTGTTATGTGGTGGGTATTCCAGACTAATTATGCTGGTCCCGAGGGTTAACTGTGCGGCGAGGTCCGAGTCCAGTCCAAGGTCGAGGGTGCGGTATGGAGGCTGTCCGTCAAAGCTGAAGCGGGGTCCAAGGCGGGGAGTCGGGTGTGGTCAGGAACTCTGGCAGAAGAGCAGGACAGGGTGCAGGCAGGAACAGGCTACCAACAATGTTGCTCCTGCAACCTGGGACTGGCCAGCTTTTATCCGCCCCGAGGCCTAGGGCGGCCCCGGTCCACAGGTGACTCGCCTCTCCTGGCCTGGAGGCGAGCACTCCTCCTGCGGGAACTTAGTTCCCTCGCCTCTCTGCCCTGAGCCTCTGCAGCTCAGGAGAGGCTGGAGGGTTACTGGACCCAGAGGCAACCTTAGCTTCCCCTGACGGGGCTGAGAGTGGAGCACCTGCAGGCAATGGGCCCTCCATCACCTCCGGAGCCAGAGCAGACTCAGCTGGTGCCTGCACCTGAGGATCCAGCACAGGTGGGGACCCTTCAGGCTCAAGCCCCAGCCCCGGCTCAGCTGGTCCTGGAGGCGGGGACTCCTGTGCAGGCTGGGATTCCTCAGGTTCAGCCTCCGAGTCCGAATCCCAGGCCATCACACTAATAAGCACAGAGGTCAGGCTAGTGGACTTGTTCACGTGGTGTTTGACTTTCTTCCTGTTTGCTTTTCCTCAGGTTACCATGTGATTCCAGAACTGGGCAGAAGCAGCAGTAGGTATGCATTCCAACCACAAAGCTGAGAATGGATGCCAGCCCCAAGAAGTTACCCAGGTATAATAAATAATAATAATAATTTATTATTTATACCCCGCCCATCTGGCTGGGCCTCCCCAGCCACTCTGGGCGGCTTCCATAGAAACCAAAAATACAGTAAAATATCACACGTTAAAAACTTCCCTGAGCAGGGCTGCCTTAAGATGTCTTCTGAATGTCAGGTAGTTGTTTATCGCTTTGACATCTGCTGGAAGGGCGTTCCACAGGGCGGGTGCCACTACCAAGAAGGCCCTCTGCCTGGTTCCCTGTAGCTTTGCTTCTCGCAATGAGGGAACCACCAGAAGGCCCTCGGCGCTGGACCTCAGCATCCGGGCAGAATGATGGGGGTGGAGACGCTCCTTCAGGTATACTGGACCGAGGCCGTTTAGGGCTTTAAAGGTCAGCACCAACACTTTGAATTGTGCTCAGAAATGTACTGGGAGCCAATGTAGGCCAATCACCAGTCTAGCTGCCGCATTCTGGATTAGCTGGCCTGTGGAGGTGAGACTTCACTGGCCATAGGGGTGTCAAGTGGCTGTGAAACATTTCCAGGCCTTTCCAGAGGAAGGGGCTGAGCATCACTTGGAAGTGGCGGCTGGATGCATGAACAGGCATCTCGTGATCTTGTTCCATGGAGGGAAGGCACTGCTTCCGACAGCCATTGATGGTGGCAACCAAGCTCAGCCCTTCTTGAGTCATACATGACGCTGCGTGGAAACCTGCTATGAGATTCATTCTGGACATGGAACATTCCCTCCCCTCCCCAGCTTCATAGAATCATAGAATTGTAGAGCTGGGACCCCAAGAGTCATCTATTCCAACCCTCTTCAAACCCACAATCCCGAGATCAAGAGTCTCATTCTCCATCAACTGAGCTACCCTAGGACACTGGCGTTTTTGTCCATTGCCAACATTTCTATAATTTCTCTCTCCCTCACACATCCCATCCCCTAATTTCTTCTCCAACCTAAGCCCACTCAGTTCCTTCAATTACTTTTCTTCTAAACAGATGCCCATTTCTTCTTTTTAAAATCCTCAAGGCCAATTCAAGATTATTGTAGGCCAATCCAGTATGAGATCGCAAACAGAGGAGAATTAATTTCAGCCAAAAACTCCAAAGTGCAGTCATTGAGATATACAAATGGAAGAAGCAGTTGGTGCTTACCAGCAAGCTTAAATAAAACAGGCAACAACAACAGCAGCCTGGAGAAATTTATGTCAAGTTGTGTAAAAATATTCTTTTTCTGTTGGCACCGTATTTTTTATCATGATTCAATAACAGGAAGCAAATCTTTATAAAAACCTGAAAGCACAGAAAAGGTCTACAACAACTTGGATAGAAAACTACGTGTAGGGTTCTCAGCCCATGGGCAGTACAGTGGTGCCCTGCAAGACGAATGCCTTGCAAGACGGAAAACTCGCTAGACGAAAGGGTTTTCCGTTTTGGAGGTGCTTCGCAAAACGAATTTCCTATGGGCTTGCTTCGCAAGACGACAATGTCTTGCGAGTTCCTGCTGGTTTTTTCCCCTCCCCCCCTTTTTCTAAGCCGCTAAGCCGCTTATCAGCTGATCCGATAAGCCGCTAAAAGCCACTAAAAGCCGCTAATCCGTCAATGGGCCTGCTTCGCAAGACGAAAAAACCGCTAGACGAAGAGAATCACAGAACGGATTCTTTTCGTCTTGCGAGGCACCACTGTATAGTAAATAATATAGAAATAATCTCCTCCTCTGACCATCCTCTTTGGCCATTGGGGAAGGCAGATGGCATAGTTGGAAAATGTGGATCTTGTAAGTATTGCTGTTGGGCATGATCAAGAGGACAACACCAGAAGGAAAATGTTAACAGTATCAAGTTGTGATATCTCCTTAATCATAGAATTGTAGAGTTGGAAGGGACCCTGAGAATCATCTAGTCCAACCCCCTGCAAGGCAGGAATATGCAGCTGTCCCGTCCCCCCCGCGGGGATCGAACCTGCAGCCTTGGCATCACCAGCACCATGCTGTAACCTACTGAGCTATAATCAGTGCCGTTGCTTCAGGGGTGCTGATAGTCTCACATTTATTGCTCCACCTATAATCTGTTTCTTGCTCAAACAGACATAGTTTAGGTAACTTGAATCTGATCATATGACTAGGTCTGAAATACTACAGTGGTACCTCGGGTTACATACGCTTCAGGTTACAGTCTCCGCTAACCCAGAAATAGTACCTCAGGTTAAGAACTTTGATTCAGGATGAGAACAGAAATCAAGCAGTGGGGTGCAGCAGCAGTGGGAAGTCCCATTAGCTAAAGTGGTGCTTCCGGTTAAGAATAGTTTCAGGTTAAGAATGGACCTCCGGACAAATTAAGTACTTAATCCGAGGTGCCATTGTACATAAATAGCACCTTGTTTTTATAGGCCTTAGTTTCACAATCCTCTTCTCAACCTTTCGGATCTTAACACAGTGCGCTCCAGTTGAGGCCTTCCTGCTGTCCTCAACATTTTGGCAATACAGTGGTACCTCAGGTTAAGTACTTCATTCGTTCCGGAAGTCCGTACTCAACCTGAAACTGTTCGTAACCTGAAGCACCACTTTAGCTAATGGGGCCACCTGCTGCTGCTGTGCCGCTGGAGCACGATTTCTGTTCTCATCCTGAAGCAAAGTTCTTAACCTGAAGCACTATTTCTGGGTTAGTAGAGTCTGTAACCTGAAGTGTCTGTAACCTGAAGCGTATGTAACCCGAGGTACCACTGTATCCTTGGGGAGGAGGGCTTTCTTCCATCTTGGCCCTAACCTAATACAGCCTCTGTTTTATGCTACCCTAGTTGATCAAGACACACCTGGTCAACTCCATCAAAGCGCTGCAGAAACATTACGTGACTTCCGACGCCCTCGTGACCAGTGACGATGGAGATGCCAACACCCTCTGCTGCGCCCTCGAAGCAGTGTTTGTGCACGGCTTGAAGGCCAAGCATATCAAGGCAGAATCGGGAGCGAAAGGGAAGAAATTTGCCGGGCGCCTGCCCCTTCCCCAACCAGCCTTTTGGGCCCTGCTGAAAACAATCACACACAGGTGAGGTGGGGAAGACAGCCGCTGTGAGGGTGGAGATTGCAGCCATCAGCAAAATTTGCTGATATTACATGCTTGAACATTGCTGGGTGTGGAGTGGGGGCATTTGCGAGATGCAAATGTGAGATTTCTGCTTACGGTGGTTAACCAAAGTTCAAGGGGATGTGGCTGATGGAGGGACTTCTTGCTAAAGTCCTGCTAGGAATTTAGGCGGATATAGGCAAAAACTCCTGCCAACCTAGCAGTTCGAAAGCAAGTCCAAGTGCAAGTAGATAAATAGGTACCGCTCTGGCGGGAAGGTAAACGGCGTTTCTGTGCGCTGCTCTGGTTCGCCAGAAGCGGCTTAGTCATGCTGGCCACATGACCTGGAAGCTGTACGCCGGCTCCCTCGGCCAATAAAGCGAGATGAGCACCGCAACCCCAGAGTCGGTCACGACTGGACCTAATGGTCAGGGGTGCCTTTACCTATACCTTTATAGGCAAAAAAAGTCAGGGGCTGGCTGGACAATGAGGAGTGGCCGGGGATCCCTGTCAGAGAACCTGAAAGGGATGAGCCTCAGAAGAGGAAGGCTTTGGGTTGGGGTGGGACAGTGAAGACAGGTCAGAGGAGGAATGGGGGATAAAAAAAGTCTTGTTTTTTAACAAACCCTTCCCCACTTTCCAAGGTCCTTCAGAGCTCCCCCTTCCCCCTCCCATTTTATGAAGATCACCTGCTCTGAGACCCCACAGCTAATTCTCCCCTGGCCTCCTTGCTGGCCCAATAATAATAATAATAATTTATTATTTATACCCCGCCCATCTGTCTGAGTTTCCCCAGCCACTCTGGGCAGCTCCCAATCAAATGTTAAAAACAGTACAGCATTAAATATTAAAAACTTCCCTGAAAAACTTGCCTTCAGATGTCTTTTAAAGATAGGATAGCTGCTTATTTCCTTCACATCTGAAGGGAAGGTGTTCCACAGGGCGGGTGCCACTACCGAGGAGGCCCTCTGTCTGGTTCCCTGTAACCTCATTTCTCGCAATGAGGGAACCGCCAGAAGGCCTTCGACGCTGGACCTCAGTGTCTGGGCTGAACGATGGGGTTGGAGATGCTTCTTCAGGTATACAGGACCGAGGCCGTTTAGGGCTTTAAAGGTCAGCACCAACACTTTGAATTGTGCTCGGAAACGTACTGGGAGCCAATGCAGATCTCTCAGGACTGGTGTTATGTGGGATCAAGTAGGATCAATTAAGCCCTGGGGATTATGTAATTGATTTTTGAATTTTATTGTTATTCATATTTTATACTGTATTTTATGCTGCTTTTATAATTGTTTTAAAGTGTTTTAAATTTGTTGTTAGCTGCCCTGAGCCCGGTTTTTGAACTGGGAAGGGCAGGATATAAATAAAAAATTATTATTATTATTATTATTATTATTATTATTATTATTATTATTATTAGAGCTGCAGCATTAATGGGCCTTGTGCTCTCTCCCCCTTCCCTGCTCCTCTCTTTACTTTTCTCCAGAAACATCATTTCTGAGCTGGAGCACCTGGACTTCATCAACACAGACGTGGGCCGCTGCCGTGCTTGGCTAAGGCTGGCGCTGAATGACGGCTTGATGGAATGCTACCTGAAGCTCTTGCTCCACGAGAAAGCCCACCTCTCTGAGTATTACCATTCGCCAGCCCTGCTACTGGACACCGAGGAGGTTGAGTTCCTTCTCACTTACCTGCAGGGCTTGTCCTCCCTGGCCTTTGACCTCTCCTACAAGTCGGCAGTTTTGAACGAATGGACGGTCACCCCTTTATCCCTCTCGGGACTTTGCCCAGCCTCAGAGCTGCTTGTGAGTTTGGAGCCCCGGAGGAAAGAATCGCTGGGCTCCCTCTCGCTGTCTTCTGGCTCGGATGACACTGAGGCTTCCCCAGCCCTCTTGCCCGCCGCTAAAAGCCAACGGGCAGAGAAACTCACCGCATCCAACCTGAGCATCAGCACAACAGGTTCCTCACAGCTGTCTTCCAGCCTCAGCTCCGACGGCCTCCCCCCTGGGACATCTGCTGCCACGCAGAACGCGGACAGGGGTGAGGAGCCCATCTCGGATGATGCTGAAATTGGCGTGGCAACAGCAAAAGACTTGGACCAGTCCCTCCAAGAGTGAGTATGCAGAGGAAAGGGGAAGACCTTATTTTATTTTTTTTAACAATAATATTTATTCAATTTCATCAACAGACATAACAAAAAAGAAAATATACAACAACACAATAGAAAAGTGAAAAAGAAGGGGGGGGGAGTAACAAACTTAAGATACCTAAACAGGAAAAAAGGAAACTCAATTAATTCATTAAAATGCATTTTCATAAACATTTTGGTTGACTTCCTCTAATCTTCCCCCATCTGAATTTCCTCTTAATTTGAATGTAGCAGTTTCCAATATCATTATTTCATAAAACAATATTACAGTCGTATTCCAATTTCTTTACCTTTCTTATAATACATTTTCTTATTTATATATTTAAATCTAATTTAATCCTAGGCCTGATTGGTTCTTTCAAGTGATTACATAACTTCAATATTAGAATATTTGTTCAAATAGTCTTTAAATTTCTTCCAATCTTCTTGGTATTCCTCTTCTTTCTGGTCGCGGATTCTCCCGGTGAGATCAGCCAGCTCCATAAATTCCATCATTTTCATCTGCCATTCTTCTACCGTTGGTAATTCTTGTGTTTTCCATTTTCTGGCTAGTAAAATCCCAGCTGCTGTTGTGGCATACATAAATGCTAGGGGAAGACCTTATTCGAGCTTGTCAGATGGCAAAGGTGGTCGCTCACGAGTAACCAGGCAGGACTCTGACCTGTCTTTACAGGTTTTATTTAGGTGCAAAACTATTTACAGTGCAGAACCCCAAAGTTCATGTCTGCCTCAATCGCTAGCAGAATCCAGGAGTGCTTGTTTCCTCCCCCAACATAAAAGTCTTGTTATGCCCAGCCTTTTCCTTCCCTCTTTGCGCTTTAGACTTCTGCGCAGGGTGGGCGACGGAAGGGGTATGCTTCCCTCCTGGCCGGCTTGGCCAGGAGTGGGGCTGAGGCTCCCCCCAGCATCCTCTGGTCCTTTCATCTCTTCCCCACTGGAGGTGGGGCTTTGCTCCTCACCGGAAGAGGAACTGCTTCGCAAGATTTTCAGAGGCTCCCTGTAACACAACTGCCCCTCTGTTTCCAGCCCCTGCTCTGATGGCAGTCCCCTGACAGAGCGGGTAAATTGGTGTTCAGATCCTGATACCAGTTTGAGCTAGCCAATGCATCACGGTGGGCAGGGAGCCGCGATGTATTCCCAGCTCAAATTGCCTGCAGACAGCAAAGATGGAGCCTGAGAAGGTTTGGGCAAGCACATTCTTGGGCTCTGTCTGCCTACCTGCCTTCCCCCCCCCCCCTCGCGCAAGCTAGAGATGTATTGGGGCTTGCTTAGTTAGGGGGGCGGGCAGGAGGCTTCCCACCCCACAGCTGAGCAATTTAAGGAAGCCCCCATGCCCCTCCAGCTTTCATGAGTCAGAATGGTATGGGGGCTTGCTCATTAGAACTGGGCGGATATCTCAGCTGTTTCTAAGGTGGGCAGGGAGAAGCCACCGGGAAATATTCCAGACATCGTGATATATCAGCATATCACAGTATTCAGCTGGTGATATATCACGATGGGGATGCGGGTGGTGCTGTGGTCTAAACCACTGAGCCTCTTGGGCTTGCTGATCAGAAGGGCGGCGGTTTGAATCCCTGCGACGGAGTGAGTTCCCGTTGCTGTGTCCCAGCTTCTGCCAACCTAGCAGTTCGAAAGCACACCGGTGCAAGTAGATAAATAGGTACCGCTGTGGCAAGTAGGTCAACAGCGTTTCCGTGAGCTCTGATTTCCGTCACGGTGTTCTGTTGCGCCAGAAGCGGTTTAGCCATGCTGGCCACATGACCCAGAAAGCTGCCTGTGGACAAACGCCGGCTCCCTTGGCCTGAAAGTGAGATGAGCGCTGCAACCCCAGAGTCTCCCTTGACTGGACTTAACCGTCCAGGGGTCCTTTACCTTTTTTTTTACCTTTATACAGTGGTACCTTGGGTTAAGTACTTAATTTGTTCTGGAGGTCTGTTCTTAACCTGAAACTGTTCTTAACCTGAAGCACCATTTTAGCTAATGGGGCCTCCTGCTGTTGCCACGCCGCCGGAGCACGATTTCTGTTCTCATCCTGAAGCAAAGTTCTTAACCCGAGGTACTATTTCTGGGTTAGCGGAGTCTGTAACCTGAAGCATATGTAACCCGAGATACCACTGTATAACGATATTGAAAACCAGATTTCTCCTAGACCTTATCATATCTTACTTTGGCAATGAGTTTATTTTATTTTTTCCTAATCTTTGATCTTGGTGTACCTGGGAAGTTCCAGGTGGATAGCAACCTGTTATTAAAATCATGCATGGAAGCCTTATATTTGGCAGGCTGAATTAATGTATGGAAACCAGCCTTCTTCCCCTACCTAACAGAAAGTTGCTCTGATATTGTTAGACCTCTTTGTCAGGCATTTCTTGAGTATATATGAGGTGTCCCCTTTGAGTATATATGAGGTGTCCCCAACTCCCCCAATAAACATATTTTCCACTTCCAGTCTTCAACTCTCTGCTTGGAATGGTCCATGACATCACAGCAGCGCAGCCAATGGCTAAGGGGCTTGCCCACAGCTGGCATGCGATGTCTGGTTTTGAATCTGTTACATGATATTTCTACCGGGTTGAGTGGTCAGAGTTCCTTTCTTTTTGCTTTATTAAGTTTATAGGCTGCCCTTCATCCAAGGATCGCAGGGCAGTTTGCAGTATTCTGTGTAGCCCAGTCCAGATCACAAATGTGACTGATCTGAGAACTTGATCACGCACTTCCACAGCCGATAGAGAGGCGCTTTCTCAGCCTCAAATAATACTCTCAGTTTGAAAACAGCAAAAGCGCTAATTGAGGATAGTTGCTTCTGAGTAGCATAGTAAGGTTTATTACAGAAAAGGTGTTGCCGAGCAGATCGCAGAAGCTAAAGTCATTATCTTTTAAGCCCAGTACCCTGATCTAAGCTGCAATCCTAAAAACACACCTGGGAATAAACCCCACTCTGTTTTTTCAAATAAGTAAGCACGCCTAGGATTGCACTGCTAATAAAAAAAAAAACCCCAGAGAGACAGAACATTATGGTACCACACAATCACCATTCACCTTGGTGAGCCAAAGAAAGACATTAAAGACACTCTATTAAATGACTCATATATATGTGGTGTGAAGCTCAGATCCCGAAGGAAGCTGTGGATCCCAGAGGAAATCACCCATAACTGACACATATGCAATGTATGGGTGCTCATATTTTTTAGCTGTAGCTTTCCCAACACGACCTCCTCTACCCTCTTGAGCTTTTTGAGCTCAGCAGATAATTCCCAGTATTGAAGGAAGAGCCACGGTAGCTTTCCATTTTGACATTTATTGGTGTTAAGCAAATACTGCAATAGGTATTGTGCCTGAAACTACCTTTTAAGCCAGCTTCCAGGTCCACAACAACCTTTTGTACGAGATGAGGAAGCGGTGGCTGGCTGGCTTGCCCAACAAAATTTGTGGCTGAGGAAGAATTTGAACTCGTGCCTGAGTCACAACATACTCCCCTCCGTCTTACTTTCTGTATAACGATCCACTCCATTCTCAAAAGGGAGTGCTAAACCACAAAAAAGCAAATTCCTTTGCATTAATCTTATTATCCAACTCTGTGCATAGAACTAACACATTTGTATACATGGGCTAAAATTCCTTATTTCAGGCTAGAATTAGTGTCTTAGCAGATAAGGAGCCTGGAGACTATTTGATGTCCAAAGGGGGTTACTGAATGCCTTGCCTCTGTTGGCATAGCACAGAGTTTCCTAAACTTTGGATCTCTAGCTGTTTTTGGACTACAACTCCCATCATCCCTAGCTAACAGGACCAATGGTCAGGGATGATGGGAATTGTAGTCCAAAAGCAGCTGGAGAGAGACCCAAGTTTGGGAAACCCTGGCATAGCACACGGTATACTGGGAGATGCGATCAAACAGATAACATGCCCCCCCCCTCACACTCTTTTGAGTTTTGTTTTAAACTTTTGTTTTTCTTTCAAGGGTGCTAGCAGAATTCAGCAGAGCACAGGGAAAGCCGGAATCGACAGAAGCCAAGCAATTTGACACCTTGTCGGCTTCTTCCTCAGTGCAGTGCCCCTGTCCCACCACTGATCTCTGCACCGCACGCCTTCCTTGTCCTGTAACAGCTAAACACCCTGCCAGCATCAAGCCTCCTGACGCAGCAGACTCACAGCTTCCAAGTCCAGGTGACCCACCTCAAACCAAGGAAGCAGCTCCTGGTTCCAGGGTCCAGCAATCGCCTGCGCTGGACACAGCAGACGCCGCTAAAGGAGTAGCGGATGCATCCCAAACTCATCGTAGCCTTAAGAGAGGAGGGGCTAAATATAGGATCAGTCAAGTTGTTGTCCGTGAGGAAAGCCACCCAAGGACAGGACGACTTCTCTCACCAATCTCACCTGTAAGTCATACCTTGCCTCCCCAAATCCTATGAGGTCCTGTTAAAATCTTTACTATTTCGCTCTTGTGAAAAGAAAATTCAGAATGGGATTTCCGTATACAGTGGTACCCCGCAAGACGAATGCCTCGCAAGACGGAAAACCCGCAAGACGAAAGGGTTTTCTGTTTTGGAGGCGCTTCGCAAGACGAATTTCCCTATGGGCTTGCATCGCAAGACGAAAGCCCATAGGGAAATGCTGGCGGTCGGGAGCAAAGACTTTCGCCCACAGCTGGCCTTCAGAAGAGGACCTCTTCTGAAGGCCGGCGGGGGGCAAAAGTCTTTGCTCCCCCCCGCCTGCCTTCCCCCCGCCTGCCCCGGGCGATCTTAAAATGCTGGCGGGCGGGAGCGAAGCGTTCGCTGCCGACCCCCAGCATTTTAAAATCTCCAAGGGACAGCAGAGAAGTCTCTGTCCTGGGGAGATTTTAAAATGCTGGGGGTCGGGAGCGTTCGCTGCCGACCCCCAGCATTTTAAAACGCTGTTCCGAAGCGGGTGGCGGGAACAGCTGCCCCATCCGCCCCTCTTCGGAACGATGTTCCGAAGGGGGGAGGGGGGGCGGGAACAGCTGCCCCAGCCGCCCCACTTCGGAACGATGTTCCGAAGTGGGGAGGGGGGGCGGGAACAGCTGCCCCAGCCGCCCCACTTCGGAACGATGTTCCGAAGTGGGGAGGTGGGGCGGGAACAGCTGCCCCAGCCGCCCCACTTCGGAACGATGTTCCGAAGGGGGGAGGTGGGGCGGGAACAGCTGCCCCAGCCGCCCCACTTCGGAACGATGTTCCGAAGTGGGGAGGTGGGGCGGGAACAGCTGCCTCAGCCGCCCCACTTCGGAACGATGTTCCGAAGGGGGGAGGTGGGGCGGGAACAGCTGCCCCAGCCGCCCCACTTCGGAACGATGTTCCGAAGGGGGGAGGGGGGGCGGGAACAGCTGCCCCATCCGCCCCACTTCGGAACGATGTTCCGAAGTGGGGAGGGGGGGCGGGAACAGCTGCCCCAGCTGCCGGGCTTCGTAGCGCTGCTGCGAAGCCGGGCGGGGGGGTGGGAACACCTTCTGAAGGCGGGCAGGGGGCGAAAGTCTTTGTCCCCCCTGCCTGCCTTCCCAGGGGCTTTTAAATCGCCCCGACAGCGGAGAAGTCCTCCGCTGTCCGGGGCGATTTTAAAATGCCGCCCGCCAGCATTTTAAGATCGCCCGGACAGCGGAGAAGTCCTCCGCTGTCCCGGGGTTTTTTAAAATGCTGGGGGTGGGAAGAAAAGCCCTTGTCCCCCCCCCCCCCAGCCTTCAGAAGAGGTCCGGGGACAGACTGTCCCCGGACCTGGTCTGAAGGTGGTTTCCCTAGGAACGCATTAATTGATTTTCAATGCATTCCTATGGGAAACCGTGCATCGCAAGACGAAAAACCCGCAAGACGAAGAGAATTGCGGAACGAATTAATTTCGTCTTGCGAGGCACCACTGTAGTTCTGGTGGCAAGGGCAAAAGCCCAAATGTTTTGCTCAAAAGCCTAGTGACAGCATGTCTCTGAAGTTGTGTGAATGTGTTTGGTGCACAAGAGGGTTTTTGACTTCTTGGCCAAGCTTGGAATTTTAGGAGATCATAGGTAAAGGGTAAAGGGACCCCTGATCATTAGGTCCAGTCGTGACTGACTCTGGGGTTGCGGCGCTCATCTTACTTTATTGGCGAGGGAGCCGGCGTACAGCTTCCGGGTCATGTGGCCAGCATGACTAAGCCGCTTCTGGTGAACCAGAGCAGCACACGGAAATGCCGTTTACCTTCCCGCCGGAGCGGTACCTATTTATCCACTTACTTTGATGTGCTTTCGAGCTGCTAGGTTGGCAGGAGCAGGGACCGAGCAACGGGAGCTCACCCTGTCGCGGGGATTTGAACCACCGACCTTCTGATCGGCAAGTCCTAGGCTCTGTGGTTTAACCCACAGCGCCACCCGCGTCCTGAGTTAGGAGATCACACTGTGCTTTTAAAAAGGCCCCCCTGCCCAAATTAGACTGACTAGTCAATCTTGAGTTTTTATTTTCACTACTTATTGAACGATCTCACTGTTCATTCACGATCCTCTGGGAACCTGAGGGGGTGTGGGAAGGCTTAACCTGCTCAAATGTGGCTGTTCGTCTGACATCAACCAGGCTCTTGTGACTAATACCAATTATAGGTGCAAGAATTAGCAGAGTCTCTCCTGCTCCTCTCAGCGAGTGAGTGGTGTTGACGAAGCAGTTACTCTGCAGGTCAGGAAATGCTTTTCGTTGCAGTTAATTGGGAACTTCCTCTCCCCAACTCCATTTCCTCTTTGTACCGGGTGCCTTCAAAGGAAGCCTCTCTCATACCTGGCGGTCAGCCAATCTGTATGTTACACACGCAGCAGGAAGTGATGTCATGCTGCTTGAGTCAACCTGCCCACATACCTGCTCTGCGTTCTGCAGAGGAGAGCCCTTTAAAACCTTAAGGTTCAGCGGTTGAAAGTTGGCTGCACTTAAGACTTCGGATAGGCGTTCCCATAACCAGTCACCGTGGGTCCTGTGTCTATAGAGATCTGGGAGCCATGGGTTTATATCACATCTCAGCCCGTGACTCATTGCCTTGGTTCCTCATCTATAAAATAGGCGTATTAATCATCTGTCTTGCAAAGCTACTGCCAGGGCAAACAAGGCAGAAATCCCGCACAGGGCTGAACAAATATTTCAAATTCCTGAATGTATTGCAGATCTTTAGGGGATAATGGTGCTTGTCATTTTTCTAGTGATACACAAATTATTAACCATAAGGATAATCAAGGTTGTTCCTGAATTGCAGGGGGTCAGACTAGATGACCCTCTGAGTCCCTTCCAACTCTCCAATTCTATGATTCTATGCTTAACAATAGGTGGATTTTTAAATTTTTAAAAAAAGCTTTTTTAAAAGTTTCTGTTATAATTTTCTCTCTCTTTAAGATAACCTCATTCAAAATTAAATCTGAACTTAACACTCGTAGCTGAGTAAGATTGTCTTCCATGAACATGGTCTTAGCAGTGAGTCCATAAGTGACTGTGGAGGCCAGTTCTGGATCCACACGTCCTTCCACAGTGGGGACATAGGTTTCAGGGTGGGAGTCGATCATGGTGAGGGTTTGCCAAGTTTGCCTTCCTCTCAGCTCGTTCCTCCCTTTCTTCCTGAGTTCGAGCGTCTTCAAAGCCCGTGACACCTTTGGTAAAGGCTGTTTGGAGCACTTGCAGGCCAGTGATTCCCAGTTGTCGGTGTTTATACTACATTTTTTTAGGTTTGCCATGAGAGAGTCTTTAAGCCTCTTTTGTTGACCACCAGCATTACGCTTTCCACTTTTAAGTTCGGAATAGAGTAGTTGCTTTGGAAGACGATCATCAGGCACCTGCACAACATGACCAGTCCAACCAAGTTGATGTTGAAGAATCATTGCTTCAATCATGCCATCCTGTATTTCACTGGGATCAACAACTCAGCCCACATAGACCCTTAAGCCCAACTCCCTGAGTGCTGCACTGTGTTCGGTTTGGAAGAAACTAGTAACCTTTAAACCAATTAAACAATTTTGCGCTCAGTAATTTTGCTTTCGGACACACTAATGCCACAGCCAAATCTTACTCCACTTTGTTCAGTGGTGCTTGTTTCTGAATAAGGGTGGATAAGACAGAAGCCTAAACCTTCAAGTAAATTATTTTGTTTCATATCCTTCATAAGGAGACATATTTGGTTCTGCAATACCAAAAGCTGTGTGAGCAGCATGGCCAGACATTTTGATTTGAGGTTACCTAAGTGTCCTATTCTTTTCGGTCCCAGCTCCTGCCCACCTAGCAGTTCGAAAGCACATCATGTGCAAGTAGATAAATAGGTATCGCTCCAGCGGGAAGGTAAACAGCGTTTCTGTGCGCTGCTCTGGTTTGCCAGAAGCAGCTTAGTCATGCTGGCCACATGACCTCCCGGAAGCTGTCTGTGGACAAACGCCTGCTCCCTCTGCCTATAGAGCGAGATGAGCGCGCAACCCCAGAGTCGTCCGCGGCTGGACCTAGAGGTCAGGGGTCCCTTTACCTTTAAGTGTCTATTTAGTTACAAACCAATATATACATATCACTAGAGCAATCATTTAGAATGCATGCTTGCTCAAAAAGTATGTGAGCTTTATGTAGATCAAGTTTTATCATTGGTGTCTTTTCTTGATGGTTTAAAATTGACGGTTTCGACCACCTTAATTTAAAACAGGCCACCCTCAGGATAACAACCACCTCTATACAATGTCTCCCACCATATGGTCATCGGGGTGTATATTGACTTGGATCAAGGGGGCTCCATTTAGTCTTAGCCACTGATAAACCTACCCACTCCAAATACTGACCCTGTTCTAAATCCATTGAGGGAGACTCGTGCAGGTGATGGTTGGGGTCAAAGCCAAAAGTGGGAGAAAACACCCCACTTTCCTTTCTCTTTTGGAAACCCCTTCCCTCCCCTTTCCTCCGTGTCCAAGCAGGATGTTGGGAGGAAACTGAACCAGTCTCGTCGGGGGACTGAACTAATTGCTCATAGGAGACTTATTTCCCCTCCTTCAATCTCTCCATTTCTTTTGGTTTTTCATCCTGGTTTTCCCTTGGACTCCCCACACTCTGCAACTTGAAATTACGCCAAGGGGCACAGGCCTTCCAGCCCTACTGCAGGGCTTGGGCAGGAACTGCGCCACTTCTATAAAGCCCTTAGCGCGGTAAAAACGTTATTTGCTACTTGTTAATTTCCCTGTTGAATAGTCCAGCTGAATTCAGCTCTTTTTGTTCCCCGACAGGAAACAAACTGGATCACCGAGGATGACATTTACCTTCCCTCTCCTCCTCCTGAGGAGACGGCGAAAGGCCTTTCCCGTTCACTCAGTCCCTCGCCAGAGCATCCTGCCGATAGCCAGCCATCGATACCAAGCGGCGCTCTGGACCAAGACAAGCTTCACGTGACCTCAGCCAAGGCCAGGAAGCCCAAACTGTCCCCCGAGGCGGAATCGAAGGGCTTTAGCGTCGTTCACCGGAGGCAAATGGGTAACGGTCTTTCTGCCATGGGGTGAATGATGGGGCAGGGAGGAGAAAGTGATAGAAGATAAATTTGGGGTTGGCTTTAGCAGCCCAACTCCCCATCAAGGGACTTAGTGTCCCCCTAAATCAGAGAAGAACTTGTGGAGGCAGGAACCAGTTGAAGCAAGGCAAATCTTTATATTTTTTCCAGTTGCAGCAGAGTTCCCTCCCTTGCAAGGAGGGGAGGGCCTAGAATGAAAGTGTGTAACAACTTTTAAAGACTTTAGAATTTGCCAGACCCCCTTAGCCAAAGACCACCTACAAGCATCATACCACTAAGAGGCAGTCTACATTTCAACAGAAATTTGAGAGTGTGGCTTGTCTGTCAAGATATCAGATAATGGTCACTGATTGCCTTATCCTGGCCAGTCTGGGCCATTCTTTCAAAATGGTAAATACCTTAGTTCTTAAATCCATTGTCCCAGACTTCCCTTATTCATGTGATAAGACTGTTTACAGGGTTTGAAGGATTTTGCAACTGAAAAAAACTATTTCCAAAATCATAGAATCGTCAAGCTGGAAGGGACCCCAAGGGTCATCTATTCCAACCCCCTGCAGTGCAGGACTGATTTGTTGTTGTTTAGTCGTTTAGTCGTGTCCGATTCTTCATGACCCCCTGGACCAGAGCACACCAGGCACTCCTGTCTTCCACTGCCTCCCGCAGTTTGGTCAAACTCATGCTGGTAGCTTCGAGAACACTGTCCAACCATCTCGTCCTCTGTCGTCCCCTTCTCCTTGTGCCCTCCATCTTTCCCAACATCAGGGTCTTTTCCAGGGAGTCTTCTCTTCTCGTGAGGTGGCCAAAGTATTGGAGCCTCAGCTTCAGGATCTGTCCTTCCAGTGAGCACTCAGGGCTGATTTCCTTAAGAATGGAGAGGTTTGATCTTCTTGCAGTCCATGGGACTCTCAAGAGTCTCCTCCAGCACCAGAATTCTAAAGCATCAATTCTTCGGCGATCAGCCTTCTTTATGGTCCAGCTCTCACTTCCACACATCACTACTGGGAAAACCATAGCTTGAACTATACGGACCTTTGTTGGCAAGGGGATGTCTCTGCATTTTAAGATGCTGTCTAGGTACTTCCTTCTTTGCAGAGGAAAATATTTGGAGTCATTAAGAGAGTCAAGATGACCACGGGATTGCTTCCCTGTACTATTTCAGATATGTGGTTTATGTACTTAACGTATGTGTGTTTACCTTGTGCGCTTATGAGCGCTGATTGCGTTTATGTCACCTTAGAATTCTTATGACGGAAGACAAGACAAAACGGTGGTCAGCAGCATCGTTATTTATGACTTCTGAATCACTTTGGCTGGGTCTGTAATTCCCTTCTTCTTTTTTATCCTCCACCTCCAGGCCTTTCGAACCCTTTCCGTGGTCTGCTGAAGCTGGGGACCCTGGAGCGGCGAGGAGGCATGGGCATCTGGAAGGAGTTCTTCTGCGAGCTTTCGCCGCTGGAGCTGCGCCTCTTTGTGGACAGTGAGGAGCGGGTGTGCGTGGAGACCTGTTCCCTGCTGCGGTGCGATTGCCTGGGGGCAGCTCACAGCGACGGCCGCTTTGACCTGTCCTTCTCGGGCAAACGGCTTTGCCTCCGAGCCGCCTCTCAGGATGAGGCGGAGGATTGGCTGGACCGGCTGCACGAGGCACTTCAGAAATGTAGGCCTCAGCCGGACGAAGGCTGGGAGACCCTGGAGGGCACCGAAGCAGCGGAGGACCCGGATGCGAACTCTGCCAGTGGTCCGCCCGGCGAGCTTTCGGCCCTCTTGCAATACAACGGGACAGGCAGCAACGGGCTGGACTGGACGTGCGATGGGGACCCCGAGCTGGATGCGGTCAAGGAGTCTGTTTTGTACTTGGAAACCGAAAAGACGTGGTCCCCTTTTGTGTTCTCCTTGTCCTTAGAAACCCTGAAGTGCTTCAGGGCCCGGAACGGGGAGAAAACGCTGAGCAACAGCTACGGGATCGAGACCATACAGGACATCCTGCCCGACGTGAGCCTCGGGGGCCCGGCCTTTTTCAAGGTCATCACGTCGAAAGCGGTGCTGAAGCTGAGAGCCGAGAACGCGGAGGAGGCAGCCGACTGGAGGGACTTGGTCCGCCGGATGCTGATGTCATACCTGGAGACGGCGGAGGAGGCCTTGAGCTTGGGGGGCAGCCTGGACGGGAACTCGCAGGCCGTTTTGAGAAGCACCACCAAGGGGAATGGCTTCCTCCTCAAGTACCTGGTTGCCATCCCCACAGAGAAAGGCCTGGACTGCCAGAGCTTCATCTGTGCGGGTAGGTTGGGGAGCGGCAAGGTGGCTGCCACGCAGAGCTCGGGGTGGGGAAACAGATACAGTGGTACCTCGGGTTAGGTATCGTATTTTTTGCTCTATAAGACTCATTTTTCCCCTCCTAAAAAGTAAGGGGAAATGTGTGTGCGTCGTATGGAGTGAATGCAGGCTGCGCAGCTATCACAGAAGCCAGAACAGCAAGAGGGATTGCTGCTTTTACTGCACAGTGATCCCTCTTGCTGTTCTGGCTTCTGAGATTCAGAATATATTTTTTCTTGTTTTCCTCCGCCAAAAACTAGGTGCGCCTTGTGGTCTGGTGCATCTTATAGAGCGAAAAATACAGTACTTAATTCGTTCCGGAGGTCCGTTCTTAACCTGAAACTGTTCTTAACCTGAAGCACCACTTTAGCTAATGGGGCCTCCTGCTGCCGCCGCGCCGCCAGAGCACGATTTCTGTTCTCATCCTGAAGCAAAGTTCTTAACCCGAGGTACTATTTCTGGGTTAGCGGAGTCTGTAACCTGAAGCGTATGTAACCTGAAGCGTATGTAACCCGAGGTACCACTGTACAGAAGACTCTCAAAATTGCCAAGGGCCAGTTTGTAGCATCCTTGTTGTTGTTGTTGTTTAGTCGTTTAGTCGTGTCCGACTCTTCATGACCCCATGGAGCAGAGTACAACAGGCTTTGTCCATGAAGTTTTCTTGGCAGGGATACTGGAGTGGCTTGCCGGTTCCTGCTCCAGGTGGATCACGTTTGGTCAAAACTCTCCACTATGACCTGTCCATCTTGGGTGGCCCTGCACGGCATAGCTCATAGCTTCTCTGAGTTATTCAAGCCCCTTCGCCACGGCAAGGCAGTGATCCATGGGGGTAGCATCTTTAGGAACCCTTAGCATAAGAAGAGCCCTGCTAGATCAGGCCGAAGGCTCATTTTATCCAGCAATCTGTTGCCACAGTGGCCAACCAGGTGCCCAGCAGGACCCGAGTGCAACGGCACTCTCTGATTCTAGCGATTCCGAGCAGCTGGTATTCTGAGACATCCTGCCTCTGTTTCAGGCTCCGGGGAATTCTCTCCCTCCCCGGTGGCCGCAAGGAGCAGAGAAAAACAAAGAGTTCTTACTAATGAGTTTATTCAGTCATCGCACCAAGAGACAAGGAATGCAATCTGCCTCCCTTAACGGCGTTGCTCCAACTGAGCTCCCGCCTCCCTTCCTTCCAACAGCACTTTCTCTTACGGTGGCCGCCAGGGGCTAATTGTCTCTGAGTTCTTTGCTCTTGCACCCACAATGAATGTCGAGTTCTGGGAGAAGGGGGCTCAGAAATAATATCCAGTGATAACACATCAGCTATTCCGCTCTGTCTCTGTCTCCCCCCTCCCTTCTCCCAACACCTCCCAACTCTTCTGTTCGCCTGTCTCTGAGCTGTGACCTTCCTCAAACCACTGCTGTAATTCAATACAATCATACCTCGGGTTACAGACACTTCAGGTTGCATTTTTTGTAGGTTACGGACCGCCGAAACCCGGAAGTACCGGAACGGGTTACTTCCGGGTTTCGGCAGTTGCGCATGTGCAGAAGTGCTAAATTGCACTTTCTGCATGCACGGAAGCACTGAATTGCAACCCGCGCGTGCGCAAATGCGCCACTGTGGGTTGCGAACGTGCATCCCGCACGGATCACGTTTGCAACCCAAGCATCCACTGTACTGCCTTCCTCTCCTCTGGAAGCTTCAGGAGAAGGGATGGGGGGCGACCTCCACCATTCCCCCTCCAACTCGCCCCTTTCAGTCCAGTGCCTGACACTCTGACAGGGGAGATATAACCTAGTTGTTGTGGCCGGCAGCCATTACCATTTCCGCTTTTCTTTCCAGGCTGCTCCAGGCAGATTGGCTTTTCCTTCGTGAAGCCGAAGCTTTGCGCATTCACAGGCCTCTACTATTGCGACAGCTGCCACTGGGATGAAGAGTCCGTGATTCCTTCACGGCTGATTCACAACTGGGATCTCACCAGGCGTCCGGTAAGTCTGGGCGACTTGAGGATAGGGGGCACAGGCCTGGGGTGGCAACAGCCCCAGTGAGGCGGGGGGGGGGCGTACAGTGCTCTGATTGACTCCTGATGTGGCTCGTGCATTGTTCATTTTGTTATAATAAAAACTGCTTCCTTTCCTTTATGGGGTATTCCGGAGCCCATATAGAGTCCTTAAGTGGGTTCCCTATCGGTAGAAGAAAATAACAGGCCAACCAGAGTATATTGAGAAGCAAAGTAGCTACTAAGCCTGATTTTTATTCAAGGAGCTGTTGCAACAGGGTCCCCACTCACCACATGCAAGAGGGAGGAGAACCCTGAAAAACAGTGCGCAAGCCCTTAAATAGACTTTTGAAATTGCCCACCCTGTAGCCCACAACCACCCCCCTAAAATATCACACATACATCACAGAAGGAGGTGGTCTACAGCAGAAATCCTGTCTGCCAGGAACCCTGATAATGGTCGCTGATTGCATTACCTGAGCAGCCTGGCCATTCTTTTGTGATAGCTAATACTTTAGTTCCTGAATCCCAGGTCACAGGCTCACCCTATTCATACACAAAGACTACCTTAAGACAGGATTTGCAAGCAAAAAGACAATGGGAAAGCTTTCCCCATTTGCCTCCCTTACTGCAGAAGAAAATTTGAAATCATTGGGAGAGTCAAAATGGCTTCAGGATTGCTCTTCCGTACTATTTCAGACACATGGTTCATACATTTAGATATGTGTGCATTTATGAATATTCTGTATTTGAGACCTTAAAATTCTTATAACAGTTTCTTATTTGTCCTGATTCTGAGGGACGCGGGTGGCGCTGTGGGTTAAGCCACAGAGCCTAGGACTTGCCAATCAGAAGGTCGGCGGTTTGAATCCCCGCGACGGGGTGAGCTCCTGTTGCTCGGTCCCTGCTCCTGCCAACCTAGCAGTTCAAAAGCACGTCAAAGTGCTAGTAGATAAATAGATACCACTCGGGCGGAAAGGTAAACGGTGTTTCCGTGTGCTGCTCTGGTTCGCCAGAAGTGGCTTAGTCATGCTGGCCACATGACCCGGAAGCTGTACCCCGGCTCCCTCGGCCAATAAAGCAACCCGAGAGTTGGCCACGACTAGACCTAATGGTCAGGGGTCCCTTTACCGTTACCTTTACCTTTACTTGCAAAAAATCTGGGCTTGTCAAGGCTGAGAGGAAGATAAACGGAACTGATAATGGGGAAATATCCAGGGTGCTAGCCTGAAATTGTAACCAGCCCCTCTGACTGGCTTCTCTAGATGCCAACGTAGGACACTTACAGGTGTTTCCATCTCTTAGGTCTGCCGCCAGGCTCTGAAGTTCCTGTCCCAAATTCATAGCCAGCCCTTGATCAACTTGAAGCTAGTGAACGAGACTCTCTATGACCATGTGGACCACATGAGCCACATCTACAAGAGCCGGGAGCAGCTGAAACTCCTTGGTGACTACCTGGTCCTTTGCCGCAGTGGAGCCCTGAAAGAGATCAGCAAGAGGTGAGGCTTCACTATACAGGGGGTCCACCTTCTCCCCCCCCCCCTTTCTTCCAGGCCCCAAGCCTTTGACCCATACCCTCTTTTCTTTCCCCAAGTAAATTTTTATTGTTTTCCTTACACATTCTTTTCCAACAAACCATATTAATGCCATACATTCCCTTTGACTCTGCCGAGTCGCGACTCCCCTCCCTCCCTGCAATTGGTATATTTAACCCCTTTCTATCACGCACATCATTCTCACAATAGTACTATTATACATTGAAGGTATTATGTCAATCCTGCTAGTGTCTTGACCTCTTTACAATTCTCCTTTAAATATTCAATAAATTTACTCCAATTATTTTGGTATCTTTGATCTTCCTGGCCCCGGATCCTCCCTGACAATTTGGCAAGTTCTGCATATTCTGTCAGCTTCACCTGCCACTCCTGGATGGTTGGTATGTCTTGTGTTTTCCATCTTTGGGCCAGGAGGGTTCTTGCAGCGGCCGTACCATACAGAAACAGATTTTGGCCTTTGACCCATTCTCTCTTGTCCATGTTCCTAACTGGATAAGGGCAGGCAGCTAACATGCATGGAAAATGTCATGCAGATCCTTGAAGATCTTGGCTTCATTTTTTACGTACATTTCAAAAAAGGAACGCTCCCTCCATAAACCCTCCAGGTGACGATTTCAAAGAAAGAATGAGATTTTGGGCAGAGCCTCTTTTGCTGAGCTGGTCCTCAGTTGAACAAGATTCTTAGGAGTGGACTTGAGGCTGCTTGCAAATATTTGCTGCTTGCACGTTACTTATCCAGGGCACTGTGCCGTCATCAAATTAAACAATGCTTTTGAAAACAAACTCAAACTCTCAAAAGTGAGATGAGCACCGCAACCCCAGAGTCTCCGTTGACTGGACTTAACCATCCAGGGGTCCTTTACCTTTCCTTTTCTTTTTTACAACGTTTTAAGTGCATTATACAAATCTGACACTAGATGGCACTGATGAGCTAATGGCAAATTCCAGACATACTTTACAACATTTTTAAAAAAAGCATTTTCACAGCATTTTTTATATCTGTGGCAAATGTAGAAGCAGGAGATGCAGAGAAATGAGATTGGGGGGAAAAGCCGAAGAAGGTTGACCGTAGACATGCAAGAAAGAGTGTGGCCTTCCCTATCGCCCTGTCCTTGCAAGCCAATTAGGAGCATAGGGATTATATGGCGTCTATACAGCTCTTGGCAGCAGATGGGAAAAGCTCTTAATAAACTGTTCCTTCTCTTTTGTATCCTTTCCGAAGGCTTGATCACCGGCACTACCTCCTGGAATGTCCCCATAAATACAGCGTGGCTGACCTGAGGCAGGTAGGAGATCTGGAAGGAGGAAGCTTCTGAAACGAGGGTTTGCCTCGGGAAAACGTACCCCACTTTATCCACGATTCCCCCACGACCCAGCCCAAGGCTGGCGCCCCTTAACCTACACACCTTAGAATGCAGCGTGCTGAACCAAAACAGAGAAACTGGTCTGAGCATGCTCCGAAGCAAGCTTTTATTCCTTTGCCTTGAGAGAGCTTCGAAAACAGCTTTGGGGTCTTAAGGGCTCGTATGGAACCTCATTGGTGCTCTCCCCAATATGTGCCAAATTTCCCTTTTGTCCTGCATGTTGCAGATGCTTTGTTATCTGTGTCAGACCTTCAGGTGTGAGTCAGTCACCTGGCCTCTCTGTATTCACAGCTGCCTCATAGATAAAGGTTTCCCTTTTACGACCACCCTTCCCCACCTGCTAATACCTACGGGACCGCCTCTCCTG
Source organism: Podarcis vaucheri (assembly GCF_965113315.1). NCBI lineage: Eukaryota > Metazoa > Chordata > Lepidosauria > Squamata > Lacertidae > Podarcis > Podarcis vaucheri. Next base: position 44,102,925 of record NC_138751.1, on the reverse strand, counting down.
ATATGTCCCACGGAGGACCTTACGGTCTTCAAATAAAAACATCCTGAAGGTCCCAGGCCACAGAGAGGTTAGGCTGGCCTCAACCAGAGCCAGGGCTTTTTCGGCTGTGGCCCCGATCTGGTGGAACGCTCTGTCACAAGAGAGTAGGGCCCTGTGGGACTTGACATCTTTCCGCAGGGCCTGCAAGACAGAGCTGTTCCACCAGGCCTTGGGCCAAGGCACAGTCTGACCCCCTCCTCTGGTGATCCTCGTAGAACTCTGGCCCAGTGGTTGCCATTTGATTTTGAATTGCCGTATTTTTCGCTCTATAAGACGCACTAGACCACAAGACGCACCTAGTTTTTGGAGGAGGAAAACAAGAAAAAAAATATTCTGAATCTCAGAAGCCAGAACAGCAAGAGGGATCGCTGCGCATTGAAAGCAGCAGTCCCTCTTGCTGTTCTGGCTTCTGGGATAGCTGCGCAGCCTGCATTCACTCCATAAGACGCACACACATTTCCCCTTACTTTTTAGGAGGGAAAAAGTAAGTCTTATAGAGCAAAAAATACGGTATTTTAGAATATTAATTTTAGAATGCTGTGTTACTTTTATTGCCGTTAGCTGCTCTGAGCCCGGCTTCGGCTGGGGAGGGCGGGATATAAATAATTTTTTATTATTATTATTAATAGCCCTCCTCTGTTCCTAGATAGCGGACGGCGTGTTTGAGACATTCCTCCAGTCTCTAATTCAGTTTGCCTCCCATCACGTCTACAATTGCGACCTGTGCACCCAGAGGGGCTTCATCTGCGAGATCTGCAACAGGAACGACATCATCTTCCCCTTTGAATTTGACACGACGACCAGGTGAGCGTTCTTCCTCTCTTCCCCAACTTGGCTTTGGAGTCAAGTTTTCAAAGAAGCGATTCGTTTTTCGCAGTTGTGTTCATTTTTATTCATTTATTTGTCATGTGTCTATACCACCTTTATCTTCCAAGGAGCTCGCGGTGGTGTAGATGGTTCTCCTCCTTCCCACTTCACCCTCACAACCACCCTGTGAGGTTCGTCAGGCTGAGAGACGGTGGCTGGACCAAGGTCACCCAGGGACCTTCATGGCTGAATGGGGATTCGAACCCTGGTCTCCCAGGCCATAGTCCAACACTAACTGTTGCGCCACACTGCCTGTTTTGCAATGGAGGGGGAGAGGTGAAGAATAAGTATTTCTTTATTAATATTTATTATTACAGTGGTGCTCCGCAAGACGAATGCCTCGCAAGACGAAAAACTCGCAAGACGAAAGGGTTTTTCGGTTTTGCGTTGCTTCGCTAGACGAATTTCCCTATGGGCTTGCTTCGCAAGACGAAAACGTCTTGCGCTTTTTTCTTAAAGCCGCTTGAAGAGGCGCAGTTGCGACGAATCGTGCTTCGCAAGACGGAAAACATTGCAAGACGAAAAGACTCGCGGAACGAATTATTTTCGTCTTGTGAGGCACCACTGTATTATTATTATTATTAATAATAATAATAATAATAATAATAATACAGTCATACCTCATGTTACGTTTGCTTCATGTTACGTTTTTTCAGGTTGCGTCCCGCAGAGACCCGGAAGTACTGGAAAGGGTTACTTCCGGGTTTTGCTGCTCACGCATGCACACAAGCACCAAATCACGCCGTGCACCTGCACAGATACGGCGCTTCAGGTTGTGGGCTTTTCATGTTTTGAACGGGCCTCCAGAATGGATCCTGTTCGCAAGCAGAGGTACCACTGTATCTTACAACAAAAATGCCCCAAAGCAACTTAGAACTGTAAAAGCATACATAATGCAAAATTTAAAATACACCAAAAAGATATAAACACATGATTAAAATGGGGGGAGGGGTATTGGGTTATTGTTTTTATTTTTATTATGTGTTTTGTGATTTTATTCTGTGAACCGCCCTCGGACCCCCGGGTATAGGACGGTATATCAATTCAATGAATAAATAAATAAATAAATAAAATAACAAAAAAATCATCCTGCAGTGTTATCTCCCATGCCCTGGAGCTCAAGGTGCAGCTGAGGAATAAGGCTTGGCAAGGCATTTATTGGGGGTTCTTTAGGTATATTATAGAATCATAGAATCATAGAGTTGGAAGAGACCACAAGGGCCATCGAGTCCAACCCCCTGCCAAGCAGGAAACACCATCAGAGCACTCCTGACATATGGTTGTCAAGCCTCTGCTTAAAGACCTCCAAAGTAGGAGACTCCACCACACTCCTTGGCAGCAAATTCCACTGTCGAACAGCTCTTACTGTCAGGAAGTTCTTCCTAATGTTTAGGTGGAATCTTCTTTCTTGTAGTTTGGATCCATTGCTCCGTGTCCGCTTCTCTGGAGCAGCAGAAAACAACCTTTCTCCCTCCTCTATGTGACATCCTTTTATATATTTGAACATGGCTATCATATCATTATCTTCAGGCACACTGGTGTTCCATGACATCCCTTCCAATCCTATTATTGTAAGAGGGCAGTGTTTTTGAAAAGCGGGGGTGGGGGCTGGGATAATGCTTCAGTGGCAAGAAGATCCACCATTTTTTAGCAACCTGTAGCCATCAGGATGACGTTGGCCCTGCAGCCTTCGCAGCCAGTGGACCAACAGCTTCTGGAAGAGAACGTCTTCCTCATCTCTGTTCAGCAGGGACGGTCAGAGCGCTGAACAGGAATTCAGGCACCGGTTCCTCTTTTAAAGTAGCTTTTGAATACCCGACTTCCTTTTACCCGCACCCCAGCTCAATCTCACACGGCTGCGGGATCGGAGCAGCGCAGACAAGAGAGCCGTCGGCAGGCCTGGTTCACTGAAGATTACCACCCTCTGCTCGCTGGCTTTGTGCTGAGGCAGGAAGAGTGCCTGCTTGCTGAGCTGATGCAGTTTCCTGTCGCCCGAATCAGGCTATTTCCCTGGGGAGGCAGGATATGCCTGGAGCTCTCCTGACAATGGCTCCGAGGAGGAGCAGGCGCTTCCTGAATCGCTGTCCTGCACAGGTGGCAGCCTGGGGTCACTTCCTCTTGCGTAGCCGTTCAGCCGCAGGGGCACAAAGTTACCAGTCTGCTTTTGAGCAGAGGAAAAGAGAAAAATAAGTCTGAGGGCTGTGCTGCGTGCTGGCTGCAAACGGGGGGATGGTTCTTCCAAAAGCCAAATGCAAGCATGGAAGTTTGTTCTGAACTGAACAGATCGCAAAATTCACAGAGAGGTTTTTAAACAAGCCCAGCATGGTGACTTGAAAAGGGGTGGTGAGACAGGGGATGGAGAAGGTGGTAGCCGGCAGTCCTAAGCATAATTTTGTTTTCGTTTTTTTCAAATTTTCAAATTAATTTTCCAGATTTTTTTTTTAAAAAAAACAGACAGACAGACAAACATACATACGTATCCACGGTAAATAAACCGATCTTCATAACATTATTAAGTGACTTCCTCGTATCCCCCTGGTTGAATTTCAGTGTATATCATTTTAACGGTTTTCCAAAACCTAAACTCTTAAAAATTTAACTTAATCACTTGACATCTTTCTTAACCATTCAACTTTAAACATATTAATTCATCACATTGCATATTTAAATCCTAAGCCTATCTGGTAATTGCAAGCTTTCCAATTAAGTTAATTTAACATGTTTAACTAAGCATAATTTTGTAAAAAAAAAACCTGCAAGCGAGCGGTTCAGAGCTCTGTTGATCTGTGCCTCCCTTGGCAGCTTGCTAGATGTGGAGGAAGAAAGAGAGAAGAGAAGAAAAATTGGGTGTCAGAAGGTGAGGGTGGGAGAATGACTGGTCCCACCACTGACTTCAGCCCTGTCCACATCAGGGCCCCCAACAGATTCCGCTTGAGGGAATGCGGCTCTTGACAGAGGGAGTTCTCTACCCCACCCCCACTTTAATGGGCTGTCTGTACTTCTTTCCCCTCCCTTCCAGGTTGCATGAATTGCTTCAGCGATTAACCTCCTCTTTTCCCAACAGGTGCAAGGTGTGCAAGACTGTCTTCCACAGCAGCTGCCAGGCAAATGCCAGTTTCTGTCCTCGCTGCGTCCGCCGGGAGGAATACCATCAGAAGCTGCAGGCGTCCCTTTGCAAATGACCTCTCCCTGAAGAGGGGCAGACCACAGCCCTTAAGGGGGCAAGCCAGAGGACAGCTGGGAAAAGAACAGAGGCAGGCTTTGGAGCGAAGGAAGGCCCTGGCTAGTCACACAACTCCTTTCCCCTGAAGGTTCAACCCACCAGGGAACACCTGGGCTCTGGCAACATCAGCTGTGGATCACATTTCTGACAGAGAAAGGTGGGAAGGAGGCAGTGGCTTCCTTCTGCCGATCTGCCGATCTGCCGATCTGCCACCTGGAGCCAATCCTTTCATTTCTGTCTCTTTCCGGCCTCTGCAGACAAAATACCTGGCTGCTTCGGGCCCAGCAAGCATTTGATACGCGTAAGACTTGTCGGACTTGGACTCCTAGGGAGACGAAACGTTAGCGGACATTTTGATTCTAAAAGCGATAAGAAAGGGTGGGGGGGTTTCTGTTTTGTTTTTAAATTAATGCACTTTGTAGCAGAGTTCTTGTGCCTTCCGCACTTTACAGGCTACCCCTGAATCGCCACGTGCCAAACAGCTGCTGAATCCTCTGGGAAAACACATTCCAGCACCCTCTTAAGCAAAGTGACCTTCTTACAAATAATAAACCACTTCTCTGCTCCTTCTTTTTTAATGCTAGGCCAATGGGTGCCAGAGATGAATTTTTATTTTCCATTTTAATCTTCTATGCAGATAATAAAAAGTAATTTAATAAGGAACTAACTCAGGGACCTCTCGTTTCTTTGCAACTTGCTTTGCCTTCAAAGTTTGGGTGTTAGGGGAGACATTGTTTGTTCACCTTTGGTTCCTACCCTGCACTTGAGAGCTCTCACCAGTGGCATCTAGAAGCTATGAGCATGCGACAGTGACCACATCAGGGAAACAGCTTTGAGTGGGTGGCTAACTCAGGTGAGGGCAGTCGTAAACCATTGATGGGTTAGGGACTTGTCTATCCCCTGCCTGCGAAGACAGGCTCCGGCGGATTGAGGAAACGAGACCAATCATGGGTCCAGAGGTCAAGACGACAGTGACTGCACATGTTGTCGAGGGAAATGAGTGACAGATGGGGCTTGTCGACCAGGTAAGGTAACCCCTCAAGGAGAAGGAAAACTCTGATCCTAAATCTCTGCTGCCTTGCGGCTATCGTCATTTGTGAGAAAGGCTTTGGAAGCAAAAATCCATGCCCACTGTCTTGTGGGACATCTTCGGGAGAGGAAAAGGCTAAGGGAGTAGTAGACCCTACACAAATCCAGAGTGGAGGCCCTAAGTGTCGGAATCTGCGCTCGGCCAAGCCTCACCTTCCTCCTAGCCGAGCCTTCAGAATCGCCTCCCGGCGTGTTTAATGATCTGAGCCTTTGATGAGGATCCAAGCCGCATTCTTCAGCAGAGGTCCCAGCACAGGGAAGCGACAAGAGGTTTGGGCTACATTGTAAAGAGGACACCACTAACGTCACATCCCGTCTCCCTTCTCCCGTGAGACTTCCAATAGCCTGGAATCCCTGGAATGTAAACAGAGTCTTGTGACTCCAAAAGCAGCTGCTCAGTGGCAAACAGAAACTAACACTAAGATGGTTGGGTGGCGTCTTGTACGCCTCCTTCTGGCAACACCTGCAGCCAAGCTGGTGCCAAACGTGTGGCTCTGCTTTCATTTGGACCATGTCAGCGAGGCTGAGAAGGGAGGTCTTGTCGTCTGAGCAGCCCAGGACCTCCAGGCACACTGCCTAGGCAGGCTCGAGCCCCGGGGAAATCACTTCAGTGCTGCTAATGCAGCAAAAACAAGAGGCAGCCGTTATGAGTTACGGGTCTCTGCAGCCACAGCAGGCGCTGTGATTCTCCAGCAGTCCAAAAGTCCTTTTCCATTGTTGACACAAACCAGGCAACCAGCATGGGCTTTCTACTCAGGAAGATGCTTTACACAAGACAGTAACTCTGACAGAAAAAGGAAAGGTCCATGAACAGGTGATATTATTTAAAAATGTATTAGAGAGAGAGAGAGAGAGAGAGAGAGAGAGAGAGAATGTTTAATATATATTTTTAAGACACATTGGTGACTGGGTGAATCACTATCACAGCCTTACTGAGATTTTGAGAGGATAAAATGAGGCATACCGCCTTGAGCTCTGTGGAGGAAAGATGCAATACAAATGGCAGGAATGATGTAAGTATGTGAGACGGAAGCAAAGATATTAATATAGCATGGGTCAGCTAGGGAAATAGTGTGGTTTCAGTTAAAGCGAGTATGGAGAGGAAGTGATGCCTCTGTGTATGTACATGAGGAAATGTGAGCAGCATGGGAGGGTGGTTTTTAGATGTCACGTTGAAAAATGGCATGTCAAATCTCAGCGTTAGGAGGAAGCCAAAAGATCACACCCCACCCGCTCCCATAATTAAGGTTCCCAAATGTGAAAATCCGGACAGAGGTTTGGTTTTGTTCTTCGTCAACGTTGTTGAGCTTCTTTTGGGAACATCATTTACATTTTGAGGCTTTGGGGGGATTTTTAAGGCACTGTTAAAAATTGCTCCACTTGTCATATGTCCGGGTTTTCCCAGACACTTTGCCGATTTGGCAAAAATCCGCCCAGATGCCAATTTTTGGGAGTGATTCCCGGACGTGTCCTCAAAAAGCCTTGGAGCCCAGAAGATGGTAGCAATTATTGTCTGATAGCTACTATTCCTTTCCTGTATCCAGTTTGGCCTGGTTTTGGCACAGGAACTGCTTTGGCCATCCTGATTAATAACCTGTGTTGGGAGGATGAGGGGAATACAATCCTGCTATAATTCTCTTGAAAGCTTGAGTGGTTTTATCTGCCAATGAGTCATGGCATTGTGAATTAGCTCTCTGAACTGGAGTTTGGGGGGTCCTGTGCTTCTGTGGGGCCATACCTACCTGGGTTTCCTTGCCACCATGGCTTCCAACCTCTGTTTCAAGTGGGGCAGGGCTAAGCTGCAGCCTGATTTCAAAAGTGATCTACAAGCAAGCGATCAGCTCGGACCTCTGACAAGAGCAGAGCTTTCCAAACTTTCCATGTTGGTGACACACTTTTTAGACATGCACCATTTTGCGACACAATAGTTCAGTTTTGGACGCTGGTGGCACTGTGGGTTAAACCACAGAGGCTAGGACTTGCCAATCAGAAGGTCGGTGGTTCGAATCCCTGCGACGGGGTGAGCTCCCGTTGCTCGGTCCCTGCTCCTGCCAACCTAGCAGTTCGAAAGCATGTCAAAGTGCAAGTAGATAAATAGGTACTGCTCCAGCAGGAAGGTAAACGGCGTTTCCGTGCGCTGCTCTGGTTCACCAGAAGCGGCTTAGTCATGCTGGCCACATGACCCAGAAGCTGTACATCAGCTCCCTCGGCTAGTAAAGCAAGATGAGCGCCGCAACCCCAGAGTTGGCCACGACTGGACCTAATGGTCAGGGGTCCCTTTACCCTTTACCTAGTTCAGTTTTACTAGCGAACCGGAGGTTAAACTAACCTTTTTCCAGCCCTGGGAGGAGTGCGGGGAGTGTTTTGTGCGACACACCTACACACTGCAGCCGACACGCTAATGTAAGGTTACCAGAACCTGGGGACACTTTTTTAAAAAAAGAGAGAGAAAAGTTATTTTTTTAAAGTTAAAAAAAAGTAATATCTTTTCTGTAGTCTCCTCTGTCGTGCGGCCTTCCTCTGCGCCCTGGCCTGCTCTCTTGGAGCGCTAGCCTTCCCAGTGCTCTCCTACCTCTCCTCCTGAGCGGCAGTGGCGTGGCAAGGTAAGAGCTCCCCTTTTTTTCTTCCTCTCTCTTTCTCCTCCTCCTCCTCCTCTCCTCCTTCTCCCTGTGTTGGCTCCGGGGTTTTCCTAGCCCCAGAGCGCAGTTGGCCAGGTGCTCTCTCGCTCCCAGCTTGATTTGGGTCGTGGGGGGGGGTGTGTCAGTGGTTGACGCGCCGGGCGTCCCCGGTTCTCCCTCGGCAGTGGCAGTCTCAGCAGCCCGCAGCCAGCCTGGTAGCGCAGTTGGCTCTGGCTGGCTTCAGGAGCTGCCCGCTGCCGTGGCACCCGCCATTTTGCCTCGCTGGAAGTCCCCATATAATGTGTCTTGTGCCGTTGAACCAATCACACAACATTCATTCCCTACTAATATAAAATATAAATCCCTTAAAATATAAATCCGGGGACATTAAAAGAAATCCGGGGACATTCCAGGAACGGATTTTGTCCAGGTAAAGGTAAAGGTAAAGGGACCCCTGACCGTTAGGTCCAGTCGTGACTGACTCTAGGGTTGCGGCGCTCATCTCGCTTTATTGGCCGAGGGAACTGGCATACAGCTTCCGGGTCATGTGGCCAGCATGACTAATCCGCTTCTGGCGAACCAGAGCAGCGCACGGAAACGCTGTTTACCTTCCCGCTAAAGAGGTACCTATTTATCTACTTGCACTTTGATGTGCTTTTGAACTGCTAGGTTGGCAGGAGCAGGGACGGGGCAACGGGAGCTCACCCCGTCGCGGGGATTCGAACCGCCGACCTTCTGATTGGCAAGTCCTAGGCTCTGTGGTTTAACCCACAGCGCCACCCGTGTCCCATTTTGTCCAGGTACAGATATGTAAATCCAGGGACTGTCCCCGGGAAATGGGGACATCTGGCAACCATACGCTAACATGTTGAGACGCACAGTTTGGAAAGCTCTGGGCAAGAGTGATCTGTTTTCCCTGCCCCATCCCAAGCAACCTGCAGGCAAAGGAGAAGAGGGGATCAGGGAGAGAAAAAAGGAAGTGAGAGAAAAAATGGTGACCCAAGCGTCATGCAAGCCCCCACTCCAAGATTACCCCTGAAGGAAAACAACCCTAAAAGGGGGGGGGGGAGTTTCCCCAGAATTGATCTACCTGAGTGAGGCCATCAAGAGATGAGTTGCAGGAGAGGTCATCAATGGGTTAATGATGCTCAGCTCTACTACTCCCTTACATCCGATTTCAGGTGCATGCTAGGTTGGGTGCCTGGCACCCGTCATGTGTCGCATCAAGTCAATAAACCGAAGCTCAGCTCGGATTAAGACTGGTGGGTGTTTATGTGCTTTGGGAGGCTGTTTCAACTTGTTCCGGATGCGGTTGTACTCCACCAAAAGGAGGAGGTTTGTAATCTGGGAATCAGGGCCACCAAGAGGGAGGTGCGGCGTAACCTGATGTACTAGGCCTGGAGCCAGCTGCGGCCGCCCACAAGCCCAGGCCTCCAGTCAGCCACCGAGCTGCTGCAAGGCCAGGTTGTATGGCTTCAGCCATTGCTACAACTACAACTAGTCCAGAATGTGGCAGCTAAACTGGTGACTGGGAGCAGCAGCTGAGACCGTATAACACCGGTCCTGAAAGGCCTACATTGGCTCCCAGTACATTTCTGAGCACAATTCAAAGTGTTGGTGCTGAGCTTGAAAGTCTTAAATGACCTCGGCCCAGTAGACCTGAAGGAGCGTCTCCACCCCCATTGTTCAGCCCAGACACTGAGGTCCAGCTCTGAGGGCCTTCTGGCTGCGAGAAGTGGGGTTAAAGGGAGTCAGGCAGAAGGCCTTCTCGGTGGTGGCGCCCGCCCTGTGGAACGCCCTCCCATCAGATGTCAAGGAAATAAACAACTACAGGGGTACCTTGGTTTACGAACTTAATCCGTTCCGGAAGTCCGTTCTTAAATCAAAGCGTTCTTAAACCAAGGTGTGCTTTCCCATAGCAGCAGGGGACTCAATTTACAAATGGAACATACACAACAGGAAGCGAAACATGTTCTTATTCCAAGGCAAAGTTCACAAACCAAAACACCTACTTCCGGGTTTGCAGCGTTCTTAATCCGAGTTGTTCATAAACTAAGCTGTTCTTAAACCATGGTGCCACTGTATCTGACATTTAGAAGACATCTGAAAGCAGCCCTGTTTAGGGTAGTTTTAGGTGTTTCATGTTTTATCGTGTTTTTAATATTCTGCTGGGAGCTGCCCAGGGTGGCTGGGGAAACCCAGCCAAATGGATGGGGTATAAATAAATTATTATTATTATTATTATTATTATTATTATTATTATTATTATTATTATTATTTATTATATGCTTGGATGCCAACTAGTGCTGGGCAGCTCCCCAGTGCCGAAACAATTGCACTGGCTCCCAGTTCCACCACATAGCTTGGGACCTGGGTAGCTGAAGAATTGGCTACTCCTAACATATGGCTGCCCCCCAGGTGTTATTTCTTTGGAAGCCTGCCAAGAATGGCAACTGGCAGGAGGGCCTTCTCAGTCGTGGCCCCCGCACAGACCTGTTTATTTTCTCCCCAACAGAGAGAGATGCGCAGCAGCACTTTTCCCACCTGCGGTTCCCAGCACCTCGTATTCAGATGCATATTGTTTCTACAGTGGAGGTATAATAACAGGCATAATGATTCTTATTATGTGGTGGAGGTGTTTTAATTGCTGCTTTGGGTTGCTCCTGCTGACTATTTGTATTCTTTCGTGCTGCTGCAATTTTGTTTTATTTTTAACAAGGAAGGGTGGGGTGGAAAGAACACCAAACCAGAGAGAAGCAGGGCAAGGCTACATGAAATATTCATTGGAACGAGAGAAAACGAGGCCGTGGTAAAGACAATTCAGTCAATCCCTTAGCACCCAATCAAATTAAACAACAACAAAAGCCCAGCTTTAGACCTGCTGAAACAACAATATTGTGACCATTTTCCAAATGCTGCAGGAGACTTGGGTTATGATGTATGTGAACCTCCCCAGAGGACTTCACTTAACTGTGTGGCACCCTTGCCTAAAGTAATATCTGCCTGTCTGCCTGGAAACATTTCTGCACCTGAGCCAAAATATTAAAATTAAATTAAAACAGCAGCCTCCTGCCACTCAGATAATAATGATGCCTCTCTAAAGGGCATCTTTAAATGTGCCAAATTTTTCATAACAGTCTCGTATGCGGGTGGCGCTGTGGATTAAACCACAGAGCCTAGGACTTGCCAATCAGAAGGTTGGTGGTTCGAATCCCCGCGACGGGGTGAGCTCCCGTTGCTCGGTCCCTGCTCCTGCCAACTTAGCAGTTTGAAAGCACGTCAAAGTGCAAGTAGATAAACAGGTACCGCTTCGGCGGGAAGGTAAACAGCGTTTCCGTGCGCTGCTCTGGTTCGCCAGAAGCGGCTTAGTCATGCTGGCCACATGATCAGGAAGCTGTACGCTGGCTCCCTCGGCCAATAAAGCGAGATGAGCGCCGCAGCCCCAGAGTCAGCCACGACTGGACCTAGTGGTCAGGGGTCCCTTTCCCTTTAATGTAGGACAATATTAGTATATCCAGGGCTTTTCCCCCAGCCGGAACTCGCTGGAACTGAGCACCTCTCAGGTGGGCTCCATTGCCATTATAAGAAAACAAAGGAGGCGTTTACGGTGAGTTCCAGCATCTCTTTTTCTATGAAAATAGCACTGAGTATATATCCGCTTTAGTAAAAAGGCCTGTGGAATTTCTCTGGGGCAGGGGAGGTATTTTGGAAGTTTGGGAAAGAGGGCCCACCCTTTTCCTGTCCAATCAGCTCAGGGGTGTGGCACTAAAGGCTCTTTGAACTCTCCCCAAGCCACACCCTCTCTCCAGGCCACACCCCTTTTCTCCCGGCCACAACCCTCACTGCCCCTGCTTGCAGCCCAATGTTTTTGTCTGGCTGCAATGTGTCCTTGATCTCGAATGGAGACTCTTGCATTCTTAATGGACGCCAGAGAGGCACGTGCATGTTTAGAATCTGGCCTAATGTGCAAAGATTTTTTTTTAAGTTTTCGTTGCTCCGCCCCCTTTAACTTTTGCCTGTGGCCCCGCCCACCTCTGGCCTGGGGTTGACCAGAGAGGAACATGGCCCTTGTATCGAAAACATTCCCCCACTTGACCCTTTTTCACCTAAGGCCTTCACCACAGGTGCCTGGTCGCCCCCAAGATCAAAGGTGCTTCGGCGCGCACATATGATGTCACACACGCGGCAAGTGATGTCACACACATCTCCCGACACCACGCAGGATGAGGCAACCTTCTGCTACCTGCTGGTAGGTCCCATCACAGCCACGGAAAGGTTTTTCTGCCACAGGGCGCAGAAAAATGGGGCTTATTGAAAAAAATGGGGGGCGCACTTGGCCCCTCAGGTTCCTTAGATGGCACCCCTGCCCCTCACCCTTCCCTGCATGACAAATTTATAAATGGCTTCCTCCTCCCCTGCAAAAATGGCTCCCGCCTTTTGCTTCTTTGACTCACTTTTGAGCCTGGCGGAAACCAAACGCTGGGAACCGGTGCGGTTATAAATATCCCTCTCTGCGTGTCTAGGCTCCTGGGTGAGTGGGTGCTGAGACGATAAGAGCAGCTTGCCGAAAACCACCTACTGAGCTTGTGGCAGACCTTCTGCAGCTCAGAAAACAGAAAGCAGCTCCCTTTTTTGCGGTCTGCCTGCCCCAAGGGAGTGGCATGGCAAAGGTCAGCCCAGCACATCATGCCCTCGGTTTTGAAAGGCACAGGTAGGCTGCTCCTTCTGGTGACTGATACGTGTGGCTCCCCGTTGCCTTCCTCCGCTGCTTACGAGATAAATAAACGTGCACACGCACATCCTTTGGGGACTAGAGGAGCCCAACCCAGCTGGAATGCTATCCATGCCCTCCGACAAGCCCGTGACTCAATCAGGGTGGCACAGGAGGCTGGTGGAAATCTTGGACACGCACCGGGAGAGAGATGCACTCGGCGGTGGTGTGTGAGTCATTCCCCACTGAGCAGCGCCCTCCCCCCAACCTCCCCGGCCTTGGGGAGACTTCCTCTGACTGAGGGAGCTTCCTTCCTCCATCCAGCGCAGGCTGGTGGGAACAGCCCTGCCGTTCTGCCTGCCTCACTCTCGCAAGACTCTGCACAAGTTCGGCAGGGCTTGGCCGAAAACGGGCATCGCTGGGGAGGAGTCGGAGGAGACGAGGTCACGGAACTAGGTCCTGGGTGACTGCAAGGAGCTCTTTTTGACGGATGGAGAAGCGAGCACCTGTCCTCAGCTGGAATTGACCTGGATGAAAGAAACTGGAAGGGGTGTGGCCGGCTGTTTTCCCCAGAGGTGCCTCTTCGTTTTGGTTTTTCGTGTTGCGTCGAAGCGGCACTTGCAGAACGCTCCTCTTGCCGTCGGACGTCTTGGCTGCTGCCCGCAAGAAGCTGATTTCGATCCTTTAGGTGACGGCTGAATGCCAGACTTGGGCTGCTGGCAATGGTGAAGATGTTTGGGGAGAGCTGCTGGACCAAAGTCTTGACCGGTTGCTGTTTCTTTCCTTCACTCGCAAGTCTCCTTCTCCTGAGGAAGCCGACGGAAAGATCTGTTTTGTGACAGTCTCTGCTCCCCCTCCTTTCCTCCGTTCTCGACATAGTTTAGGTAGCAGAGGACAAGAGGCAGGTTCAGACCAGGCACACAGGCCTGGGCAGGTCCGTGCTGCTCCTGATACAATCGACGAGGAAGATCTGGGACATCCTTCGAAGCGTAGGATCGAAAGGCAGGCGAAGAAGAGGCCGGGACAGGAAAGGAAACTAAGAAAATGTGAGCCAGCAGGTAAAACAGGGGGACGGGGTGGGGTGAAGGGGTCAAGTCCCGGGAGGCTGGCTGAATCCGCGATGGGACAGCATGGAAAACAGGTCAAAATGACCTCCGTTTCCCCAATGTTGTTCCAGCTGTTGAAAATTCAGAGTGTGAGCTGAATTTCTTGAATGATCAGCTTCGGCAGGGCTTGTGTGTTTGTCTGGGCAAGCGCTGCTTGTTAGAGAGATGGATTCTCGCCAGCACTCCTTGCACAGAAGGGAACAGCTGCTCCTGACATAAAAGTCCCCTCCAAATATTTTCCAACCCATTCAATCGGCGAGCTAGAGAGAGGATGGAGAAGCTGGGCGCAATCCTGAATCTCTTTTGGTCCACAAATTCTGGCCCATTGATCTTTGAGAGGCAGGCAGGCTGGCAGCTGTCCAGCGGAGGCAGAGAGGTCAAACTGTGGTCCAGATCCTAGATAGCCATGCTGGGATTGTTTAATGGCCCTGGGAGAAACTTCGGTTTTCCTCGTCTGTGCAAGTGGAGCGATGCTGCCCTGACACACAGTGCAAACATGACGGGAAACAGAAAATAATCGTTGCCATATCGGCCCATCAGAAAAATCCCAACATCCCTATTGGGGAGATACTTTTATAAAGCAACATCTCAAAAGAGCATGCAAGCTTTTTTGAATTCTCCAGAATGCTAAACAATGTCCTGCTATCTTCTCTTCAGAAGCACTGAGGGAAATTAAGGAACCTTTCTTTTAATCAGAGCAAGGTCTGTCTAACTCAGTACCTGCTAGGAACAGAGTAGAAATGTGTTTGGTCTGCATTTTGAAGTCCACAGACTTCTACGCATAGCTATCGCACACATTCCTGATTTTTGCGATATGGTTTCGGTGATATTTTAAATGGGGAAATGCATACCAAAAACGTAATGGGCATAGGATTGAGCACATGCTAAAGCTCATCCATCCAGCCATCTCTAAGCACTGCAACAGCAGCCCTGCAGATGCAAACAGGGCAGGAAAACAAAGCTCTTTGTCTGGGGTTTATTCCCTGAATCTGTAAACAAGTGTCTCATTCCTCTGAAACATGGAAGTTTCTTCCCCAACCACTACTAAATACTGATTTCTCTCTCTCTCCTTGTTCAGTTTGTCTATTCGTTCTTAAAAATACATCTATGCTAGTGGCCACAACAACATTTAGCGGCAATGAATTGTATGTATTTCACCATAATAGGGTGAGCACAAACAACACCCTCCTGATGTTTTGTATTTGATGACTAGTGGATGTTTGTTGTAAACTGCTCAGTGTGGAAAGATGACATATAGACCAACTTATAGGTGACATATAGACATATATACTCTCCTTCCTTGGAGGGTTTTTTTAGCAAAGGTTGGACGGTCATCTGTCCATGTGGCTTGGCTCACTTGCTCGAGATGTGCATACAATTGCTTTTCAGACGCCTGTAGCTATGGTGCGCTTGTGGCACATTGTGGTTTGGCTTGCATGAATTGTTCCGCTGATGTTTTTTTGTGTGTACAGACCTGCCTTTTTGTACAGGGGTAGTTAGACAAAGTGGCCATGCTCTGAGTTTTTTCAGCTTTTGAATAGACTTCATCCCTTACTGAGTTTCCAGCAGCACTAAGCCTCAGAATGTGTTTTCAAAGCCAAAAACTCAGTCCGGGAAACCTGTAAAGAAATCATATAGGCAAGTGCCTCTGAACATGTGACGAGACCTTTCTCTTCCTTACTGAGCTGAAAGGTGACAGCAGGGATAGCTCAGCTGGTAGAGCCAGAGACTCTCAATCTCAGCATTGTGGGTTCGAGCCCCACATTGGGCAAAAGTTTCCTGCATTGCAGGGGGTTGGCCTAGATGACCACTGGTGTCCCTTCCAACTCTTCCAGGTCGCAAGGTGGTTAGATTGGTCTCAGCTAGGGCCAGGGCCTTTTCAGTACTGGCCCCGACTTGGTGGAACGCTCTGTCACAAGAGACTAGGGCCCTGCGGGACTTGACATCTTTCCGTAGGGCCTGCAAGACAGAGCTGTTCCACCTGGCCTTTGGTTTGGACTCAGTCTGACCCTTATGTTTCCCTCCCCTTATGGTCTTGATTTATCAGCTACTTTAAAATGAGGCTGTATTTTAAATTGGTCCCCCCCCTTTCCCCCCATTATGCTTTTACTGTGATTTTATTGGTGTTAGCCGCCCAGAGCCTGGTTCTGGCCAGGAAGGGCGGGGTATAATAAAATGTATTATTATTATTATTATTATTATTATTATTATTATCATTATTATTATTATTATTACAACTCTATGATTCTATGATCAAAGCACATGGAGAAACATGTGGGACAAACAAACAATGTGCTTCCTCTAGTTTCCTTTTTAGGGAGGAAGCATTTTCTAGCACTCAAACTGTAATATTTTTGTACTTGGAAAATGCAGCATACAAACATATGTGCGGCAAACATATATACATACATAATTTTATTTGTATGCTGTCTTTTCATAGTTAAAAACATGCTCAAGGCGGTTTACCACATGAAAATATTATGTAATTACAAACGTAACAGGTTATAAGCCAGGCATCCCCAAACTCGCCCCTCCAGCTGTTTTGGGACTACAGTTCCCATCATCCCTGACCACTGGTTCTGTTAGCTAGGGATGATGGGAGTTGTAGTCCCAAAACAGCTGGAGGGCCGAGTTTGGGGATGCCTGTCATAAGCAATGAATAAACCAACAAAAAAGTACACAGCCAAATTAAACATTTTCCACATAAAGCACAGCAAGAATTAAAATAAAGACGTTGTTGTTTAGTCGTTTAGTCGTATCCGACTCTTCGTGACCCCATGGACCAGAGCACACCAGGCACTCCTGTCTTCCACTGCCTCCCGCAGTTTGGTCAAACTCATGCTGGTAGCTTCGAGAACGCTGTCCCACCATCTCGTCCTCTGTCGTCCCCTTCTCCTTGTGCCCTCCATCTTTCCCAACATCAGGGTCTTTTCCAGGGGGTCTTCTCTTCTCATGAGGTGGCCAAAGTATTGGAGCCTCAGCTTCATGATCTGTCCTTCCAGTGAGCACTCAGGGCTGATTTCCTTCAGAATGGATAGGTTTGATCTTCTTGCAGTCCATGGGACTCTCAAAAGTCTCCTCCAGCACCATAATTCAAAAGCATCAATTCTTCGGCGATCAGGCTTCTTTATGGTCCAGCTCTCACTTCCATACATCACTACTGGGAAAACCATAGCTTTAACTATACAGACCTTTGTTGGCAAGGTGATGTCTCTGCTTTTTACCTCGCCAACAAAGGTCCGTATAATTAAAGCTATGATTTTCCCAGTAGTGATGTATGGAAGATACAAAAGATTAATATCAAGAACAGCAAAAAATAAATAAATCCCACAACAATGGCCCAGTCCAAGAGTTTGTTCAGCTGCGTTGGCTTTTGTAGTTGGAGTCAGTCAGGGCCCTGCCCTCTCAGGCCAGATGGGCAAAGGCCTCCATGGCAGGGAACAGATATTCCACGACTCACAGCCAAGATTGCCATAGACTGGAATGGCCCGAGTGCCAAAGGCCAGGGTCTATGGCAACAGTGACGGTACCTTATCTAGGGATAAGCAATGAAACTCATCCCTGCTCTATGCATTTCAGAAATCAATGTTTGAACAGGAATGAGCATTGGCGTTTGGGGAATGTGTATGGGTATTTTGGTATTTTAATGTTCAAATTCCGGCAGCAGCTTTGCAATTTCCATTGGGAAGTGAGGGAAAGGTTACTTTTATGTGATGGCTTCAGTTATTGTCGATGCAATTTTACTTTGAGTTTCTTCTGAAACTTGGGCGAGATAATTTTAAAACGTAGGTAAGTGTAAGTAAGTGTGTAGGTAAGTGTAGGTAAGGGACGCGGGTGGCGCTGTGGGTTAAACCACAGAGCCTAGGACTTGCAGATCAGAAGGTCGTCGGTTCAAATCCCCGCAACGGGGTGAGCTCCTGTTGCTCGGTCCCAGCTCCTGCCAACCTAGCAGTTCGAAAACACGTAAAAGTGCAAGTAGATAAATAGGTACTGTTACCTGAAACATCCGAGGGCTCCCTTGGACAAAAACAAAGACACCAACCAGGATAATTTGGAGCAAAACAGCAGCCTGTAGGCTTGGCCTTTATTGAACTGTTGCAACAGGGTGCTCCCCTCACTTGCAGGAGAGAGGAAAGACCCAGAAAGATGGTGTGCAAGACCTTATAAAAACTTTTGAAATTCCCATCCTCTAGGTCAAGCCCACCCCCAGAAACATCATGCATACATTACAGAAAGGAGGGGTTGAGGGAGGAGTTGTGGTGGTAACCTGAGTGTCCTGTCACCTGGCTGGTTCCTCCTTTCCCCCTCCCCATGAGTCACTTCCAGGAGACAAAGGGGAGTTGGCAGTTTCCTGCCCCCAGAGGGAAAATCTGATCATTGTCCTTTGTTTCAGTCCATGCTGAATGCACTCCCATATGCAAGTTCTTTGTGATCTTGATGGTCTTCTGTCTAGGACCATCAGGGTTGGCATAGCAAACAGAAATCGTGCTCCGGCGGCGCGGCAGCAGCAGGAAGGCCCCATTAGCTAAAGTGGTACCTCAGGTTAAGAAGAGTTTCAGGTTAAGAACGGACCTCCGGAACGAATTAAGTACTTAACCCAAGGTACCACTGTACATGAGAATGAAAAATACTCTGGAACAGTCTCATGCAATTATGTTCGACATCAGAATCAGTCATTTGCTGATTATACAAAGCTTGCTCTCTGCAACCGTGATTCATTTAAGGACTTTCAGAGACTTTCAGAGACTTCAGTTTGTTAGTTTTGATGTTTTGAATTAGTCCATAAAGTTTTTCACTTTGTAATTGTTTCTGGCCATTGTGCTGCTTTTGATATTGCTAATTTATGTTCCCGGCAGCAATGCACCCACTTTTTTTTGTATCTGTTCCTTTAAAAAAATAAATCAGTTTTTGAAAGCCACCTATTCCTCATCTGCAGTTTAGTCAATTTCACTTCTCTGCTTGCTGAAAGTGAGATAGTTTGTCAGAGAAGGCCACTTCCTCCATCTCTAACTCTCTTCTGTGCAATGATGGGCAAAAGTTAAACTACCCATATTTTTTGCTCTATAACACGCACCCGACCATAACACGCACGTAGTTTTTAGAGGAGGAAAATCCGTAGGCATGCCACCTGTAGGCATTTCCTCCATAACACGCACAGACATTTCCCCTTACTTTCTAGGAGGAAAAAAGTGAGTGTTATGGTGCAAAAAATACGGTACTTTCAAAGGGTCTGGGAACACCTGCAGATTACAAACCTGCTCCTTCAGGGAGAACATTATCCTATTTAGGGCAGGAAGTTTACCAGCTTCCCAGATCTGGGAACAACTCGCCTACAGAGCCTCCATTTTGCCAGGATTCAGATTCAGTTTATTAGCATTCATCCAGCTCACTAGTGCAACCGGAACCTCGCCCAGGACCTCCTTGGCCATTATTGATTCAGACATTACAGAGAAATCGAGTTGGTCCATCATCAGCATATTCCCAGAAAATATAATTAAATAGCATTGGAGACAATGTAATGCCCTGCAGCCCCCTGTGGTTCAAGAGGCATGGGTCTGAGTAATAATAATAATTTATTATTTCTACCCCACCCATCTGGCTGGGTTTCCCCAGCCACTCTGGGCGGCTTTCAACAGAACATTAAAAACACAATAAAACTTCAAACATGAAAAACTTCCCTGAACAGGGCAGCCTTCAGAAGTCTTCTAAAAGTCAGATAGTTGTTTAATTTCATTGACATCTGGTGGGAGGGCGTTCCACAGGGATGGTGCCACCACTGAGAAGTCCCTCTGTCTGGTTCCCTGTAACTTCACTTCTCGCAGTGAGGGAACCGCCAGAAGGCCCTCAGAGCTGGACCTCCGTGTCCGGGCTGAACGATGGGGGTGGAGATGCTCCTTCAGGTATACTGGGCCGAGGCTGATTAGGGCTTTAAAGCTCAACAGCAACACTTGGAATTGTGCTCGGAAACGTACACCCTGTGCTACCTTCTTAAACAGTTTCTGGAGGTAAGAGTGGAACATTTCCACTGAAACCCATCTCCTGCAGACATACTAGGAGGATACATGGTCAATTGCATCGAACACAGGGCACTTGCAGGCCGTGGACCAGTTTGGCAGGCACATGAAGGGGTCTACTTCATAGCATCCAACATGAGCGCCAATTCCTGGGGGCTGAGGGGACTTAAGTGCCCCCCATGTATTTTAGGGGGCTGAGCCCCCCCGCCAGAAGCCGTGCGATGCCCAGGTGTCACGCATGACGGTGTCACGTCCAGTGTGTCACGTCTGAAAAATGAGCGGTTTTTGTTCTAGTGCTTTGGTGCAACCCAGCCGATTCACGCCAGAGCATCAGTCTGAAAAAGGAGAGCTGTACCAAAAAAATTCCAGGATCCAAACAGAAACCAGGATTTGCTTCTGGGATGTCCCACATAAAACAAGACAGTTGAAGGGTATGCTACATGTATAAAAATACAGTGGTACCTCGGGTTACATACGCTTCAGGTTACATACGCTTCAGGTTACAGACTCCGCTAACCCAGAAATAGTGCTTCAGGTTAAGAACTTTGCTTTAGGATGAGAACAGAAATTGTGCTCCGGCAGCGCGGCAGCAGCAGGAGGCCCCATTAGCGAAAGTGGTGCTTCAGGTTAAGAACAGTTTCAGGTTAAGAACGGACCTCCGGAACGAATTAAGTACTTAACCCGAGGTACCACTGTATACAGTCATACCTCATGTTACGTTTGCTTCATGTTACGGTTTTTCAGGTTACGTCCTGCGGTGGCCCAGAAGTACCAGAAAGGGTTACTTCCGGGTTTCGCTGCTTGCGCATGCGCAGAAGCGCAAAATGACGTCACGCGCATGTGCAGAAGTGGTGAATCGCAATCTGAGTGTGTGCAGACGCGCCACTGCAGATGGCACTCTTTTCATGTTGTGAACGGGCCTGTGGTACGGATCCCGTTCGCAACCAGAGGTACCACTGTATACATGAACACTGTATACATGCTGTGTGATGGATGGGGAACCTGGGACGTTTGAACACTGCAGAGCCTTCTGGTCCCCTCCTACGGCCGGCAAATGTATGGCCAGCAAGTGATGCTGTCAGTGTGCATGTTTTTGGCGGGGCTGCGCCTCACAATCATGTGGCCCATCTCACACGTGCCTTCGCTATGTGTGAGAGCGCATTCCGGCAGCTCTCCTCTTCCCCTGTATCATAACACAACTTCATACAGTGGTACCTCAGGTTACGTACTTAATTCGTTCCGGAGGTCCGTTCTTAACCTGAAACTGTTCTTAACCTGAAGCACCACTTTAGCTAATGGGGCTTCCTGCTGCTGCCGCCGTGTCACCAGAGCACGATTTCTGTTCTCATCCTGAAGCAAAGTTCTTAACCTGAGGTACTATTTCTGGTTTAGCGGAGTATGTAACCTGAAGCGTATGTAACCCGAGGTACCACTGTACTGGGAAAAGGTAACCATTACATAACAGGGAGTGCAAGGCCCAAGTAAGACCTGGTCCCTTCCGTGCAACCAGGCTCTGTGCAGATTGTTTTGTCACAGACTACAATTCACACAGGAAACCGCTGCACCAGCCGCAGCTGTAGTGTCTGGCCCCATTTGCAAGACTCCTCCCAGCTAAAAGGAAAAGAGAACAGAGGAGGAAAACAGAGAGAGCTGGTTGTGCACAGACTGACAAACGGAAGAGCTCCGAGACAGGCACACCCACGCACTGTGCTGCCTTTGTTATGACAGTGTGGTGTGGCATTTGGGCTAGCATCAGAGCAGTGCGCACTGGTGCAATGTTAGCTCTAGAATGCAACGTGCTATTAATATGCAAACTAAAACCCTTCCGGTTTCCACACATCTTCTTGTTTTGAATACATCTTGCTTAACCATCATTAAGGAATCCTTTATAAGGGTAGCACAGGCGTATGATCATTAATGGGACGTGGGTGGCGCTGTGGGTTAAACCACAGAGCCTAGGATTTGCCGATCAGAAGGTTGGCGGTTCGAATCCCCACAATGGGGTGAGCTCCCGTTGCTCGGTCCCTGCTCCTGCCAACCTAGCAGTTCGAAAGCACGTCAAAGTGCAAGTAGATAAATAGGTACCGCTCTAGCGGGAAGGTAAACGGCGTTTCCGTGCGCTGCTCTGGTTCGCCAGAAGTGGCTTAGACATGCTGGCCACATGACTTGGAAGCTGTACGCCAGCTCCCTCGGCCAGTAAAGCGAGATGAGCGCCGCAACCCCAGAGTCGGTCACGACTGGACCTAATGGTCAGGGGTCCCTTTACCTTTTATGATCATTAATATTAATATTCTTATTAATAATACAATTTATATATCACCTTTTATCAAAAGATGTCAGGGCGGTGTACAACATCGGAAACACATTGCAAAACATCAGTGATAGAAACATAATACAAACATTGTCGAAAGCATACTGACAGAGAGCCTAATAGTAAAAAAATTATCCTAATAACTGTCCTCTCCCCACACTTTCACAGGCCATAGATTATTTAATAGCCATAAGCCTGGGCAAAGAATACTGTTGGCTGCAGCTCGCACTGTGGACCAGGGGATAGGAACAGCATACTGCACAACAGAAACTAGGCTGGCATATTGACTGCTTTATTAAATTCCCCAAATGGGTGGTTTGCACAACAATTCGGTGCCTGCTCACTCAGGAATAGGTCACAGCACTCAGTGGGGTGACTTACTCCTAGCTTAGTGTTCGCAAGCGTTTGACTTTGCCAGCTTCATCTATATCAGCGGAGGGCCTTTGGGGCAATCCGGCCCTCTCTGTTGCTAACCTAGAGGGAAGATGGAGGGAGCAGAAATGGCTAGCTTTCAGAAGGAGACGGAGAAGCCTTCAGACCTGTTTTCAAAAGTAGCCCTTGCTACTTGCCCAGGCTACTTATTGTTGTTGTTGTTGTTTAGTCATTTAGTTGTGTCCGACTCTTCGTGACCCCATGGACCAGAGCACGCCAGGCACTCCTGTCTTCCACTGCCTCCCGCAGTTTGGTCAAACTCATGCTGGTAGCTTCGAGAACACTGTCCAACCATCTTGTCCTCTACCGTCCCCTTCTCCTTGTGCCCTCCATCTTTCCCAACATCAGGGTCTTTTCCGGAGAGTCTTCTCTTCTCATGAGGTGGCCAAAGTATTGGAGCCTCAGCTTCAGGATCTGTCCATCCAGTGAGCACTCAGGGCTGATTTCCTTCAGAATGGAGAGGTTTGATCTTCTTGCAATCCATGGGACTCTCAAGAGTCTCCTCCAGCACCATAATTCAAAAGCATCAATACTTATTAACCAATGCCATACTGTTATCCTGGAAGACCACCGGAGAAGTTTTAATATTGGGAGCTATCTGATTGCATTTCTCAATGCACGCTGTTGAAATGAATTTATTTATTTTTTTACTTTTTCAGAGTAGTGTTGGGAAGCCCTCGGCCTGAAGCCCTCATCCGGGAACGCCATTTGCAAGTCTGTAATCTAGTCTGGGGATTCCCTCCCCCCCCCCCAAAATCAGGACTCAAAAAGCAGAGAAACTGCCGAAGAGGAAGCCCTTCTGCTGTTTGGAGGAAGTCCACCACCCCAGACGCAGAGAAGTCAGCATCTATCAGTATGGGAGGAAAAGCAAGAGAGCAGGGTTTCTTCTATCAAAACCAGCCAGATTCATGATCCAGGTGCTCATTTTGGAGGCTCCAGTAGGAAAGAGGTTTTCCTAAAGCTGCTCTCAGGTAGGGGATAGATGGCATGCCAATTCTAGTTTCTCTATATTTCCCAATCCTAAGCTTGGTCCTCCACAGTAGCTAGCCAGCGATGAGGGTGGGGTGGGGAGGAGGGGGTTAAGTCTGGATGAAAATGTATGCACATTTTTGCATGCATTTAACTTGGTAGATGTATTTTTATATGCAGTGTTGCCCCAGTGTGCATTTTCTTGCAAGCAGTTCTAATAGAACGGTGTTTTTGTTTATATTTCTTCCTATATACATAAAAATGTAATGCTGTCATCATCCCACTAGAGGATTCTTAGTGTCACAAAGAGGTGGTTTGCAACAACGGCAGAGGTATGTGTAAAGCAGGGATGGAAAAAACAGGGAAACGGCAGTTTTAAACAATGGTAGAGGTCTGAGTAAAGCACACTGGAATATCTGAGGACTCCACATCCTTTATCTCACATGAAGCAACTGGGGGAATGGAATAGGGGGGAAATTTGAGTATGGCAAGAAGAGAGAGACACTGAAAGGAGAAAAAGCGGCAATTTTAAACAGCCGAAGTTTGAATAAAGCAGGGGTGGATTTAAATTGATAGGGGAAACTGGTTTGAGAGAGTGATCGGGGGTGACACTGAGGGTAGAGACATGGCAGTTCAAAACAACATTTGGGTATAGCTAGAACTCTTATGTACTGAAGTTCTCTTCCTGAGCCAGCAGGGGGATACTGTAGATAGTTTTCACTCAGGTCCACATATGCAAATAAGGGATTGAAAGTACGTTCAGTGATTGGATAGTTACAGAAAGTTGTTACTGTTGCTTTGTAGTTGAGCTCTATATAAGCAGGCTGACTGAACCCTTCAGTTCAGTTCTGTCCTGGCCTGCGAATAAACAAGAGCTGTCTGAAGAATCGCTGTGTCGTCTGATATGTTCCCCTACAACTTAACAAGAACGGAGTTGGGAAATGTTCTGTTGTGTTAGTTTGTTGGTGTCAGCTTCTGTGTTGTACCCATCTCCGCTATTTCTTTTTAGAACTGGTTAGGAATGAATTTAGAAAAGGTGCTCTGCATAGACCCCTCTCTCTGGCTAGCATAAGCAAAATGATTGGGCATAACAAAGGCTGGCCCTGTACCTTTTGTCCTCCCCTCACGTTTTGCCACCTGAGGCAGAAAAACCCACAAGCACCTCTCCCCATCCCAGGCAGTAAAAATACAATACAGTGGTACCTCAGGTTACATACGCTTCAGGTTACAGACTCCGCTAACCCAGAAAGAGTGCTTCAGGTCAAGAACTTTGCTTCAGGATGAGAACAGAAATCGTGCTCCGGTGGTGCTGTGGCAGCAGGAGGCCCCATTAGCTAAAGTGGTGCTTCAGGTTAAGAACAGTTTCAGGTTAAGAACAGACCTCCGGAACGAATTAAGTACTTAACCCGAGGTACCACTGTACTCATATCTTTGAAAACTAACAATTTGGTGGCCTTTACAGCAACCAGAACCTAGTGCCTGGGGCGGCCACTTCACTCTGCCTAATGGTAGGGCCTGTCCTGACAAAAACTAAGTGGATTTATCCTACATTTGCCTCTTACGTAAGTTGTAGGATTCTGCTTGTTACAGAACTCTTTCTTTTGCCTCCCCCCCCCCAATGGCTAAGTCCACACAGGTATACCTATCTCTTAAAATAAATAAATATTTTTTTCCATTTTAACAATCAATCAATTCACATTAAGTATTCCAAATTATACAAATACATATCATAATCCAAATATTCTGCCAAATTATAAATTTTTGTTGGGGCTTCCCATGCTTCAAGTTCAGTGGGGCTCTAATCATCTTATGTTTCTACTGCACTGAGTTTCCAATAGTTCCTTCTTTAATTCTTCCTGTTGTTATCCTTCCTTCTTTCGTAGCCTCTGAGTTGTTTCCACAGGCGAGTTGAAATAAACAATAATGTGCTTCTGTGTGAAATTTGTATGACTCTCCTTTTTTTTTCTTGCAGCTGGTAAGTCTGTCGTTTGCAGAATGTCCTCACACGCTGGTGTTTATGCCGAATCAATCCAAAAGTCCTTCTCTGGTGGCAGACGCCATCTTCACTCAGTTCCGATGAAATAAAATCTAGGCGTCTGCTCATTCATTTTCTCAGACAAGTTGCATCAAACATTAGTCTTTCCAGGCCTACCTATCTCAACCCATGCCACCAACTTTTCCTTCTTCATTTTCAGAAAGACGACATTGCTCCAAGGAAGCCACTTTAGGGCACAAGAATGGATTCCCTGGGTGGCAAGGAGGACAGATACGTCTTGGTGGAATACCCCTTTGAGTACACCGCTAAGGACGGGCAGCTCATTTCAATACAGCCCAACGAGAGATACATGCTTCTGAGGCGAACCAATGACCACTGGTGGCACGTGAGGAAGAACAAAGAAGCCCGGCCTTTCTACATCCCAGCAAAATACGTCAAGGAACTGGGCTCTGTGACCCACACCATGCCATCCTCTGGGGAGCTACCCTCCACAACCATGTTGGAAAATGTCAACTTAGAGGCCTCTATCCGGGTCAGCCAGGAACCGCCGGCGGAGTATGAATATCGGTTTGTCAATGCCGTTCCAGCGTGTGAGGCAGATGCGGAGAAAGCTGGCTTTTCTTCCCCGCAGGGCTCGATCTCCTCAGGGGTCGGGACGACGATTCCCTTTGACGTTGGTGGAAACGCTCCGTCCCCCATTTCCGGAGCAAGCAGAGCCACTCTTTCTGCCCTCAGTGCATCTCACGGTTCCCTGAAGCCTCGCCACGCAACAGGTCCCGTGGGCTACAGTCATTCCTCTGAACACATAAGGTCTACGGTGTCCCTGGACGACTTGGCGAAATTCGCGACGCCCCCCGGCCAGGCGGGCGTTGGGAACTTGTACAAAGCTGCCTCGTGGAGTCCGGCTCGCCCGCTCCCAAAGAGCAACTCCGAAACCTTCCACAAAGCGGCGGAGGAAAGGTTGGAGCAGGGTACGCCAGAGCCCCGGGCCAGACAGGTATGGGATTTGCTTAAAAAATATCCACCACTTTAATCATGTGGAGGTCCTAGTTTGTTGTTGTTGTTCGGCTAACTCCACGCACTCCCTGTATCTCTGACTCTCCCAGTTGAGAGGCAGCCTTTTCTAGGTAAGCCACACATTTTTATTACCGTATTTTTTGCTCCATAAGACGCACTTTTCCCCTCCTAAAAAGTAAGGGGTGTAGCCTTATGAGGCTTTGCACTCGGGTGGGAAAAATATTGAGCCTGGGAAAGGGAAGTGGGAGTCAACAGACACTCAAGGAATAGTTTCGGAGAAAAGGCTTTTATTTCTACCATCCATGAACTGGTAGAAAGAGCAAGTGTGATAAGTCACAAAAAGCATGCACGAGTTCACAGTGATGTGCACAAACATATATACCCCTTTCTAGTTCCCTCCCCCTTTCTCCTCCCTCAGGAGTCCTGCCCCATGTTGAGGTTCCTCTGAGCATGAACAGAAAGCTGTCTTGGGACTATTGTGGACTCTTGGCAGGAAAGGGGGTGAGGGGGTTTTCAGAGTGTTCCCGTTGTTTCATTCTTGTGCTTTGGCATGGTTCCCGGAGAGAAAGCAAGTTGCAATGTGGTTCTGAGAAAGGTCTGAGAAGTTACAGCAAGCGGAATGTTTCTGATGCTTAGCTGCTGAGAAAATGATTTTGGAAAGCTTTGAGAAGCTTTGAGCCTGCTTGGGGGGGGTGTGACTTCGGGCCTAGGTGAGGTCACCTGTCCTCACCTTCCTTCAGGGGGAATGTGTGTGCGTCTTATGGAGCGAATGCAGGCGGGAGGCTCTGCTCAGCGCTCCCTTTAAAGAGCCGCGTGGAGCGTGTGTGCGGCTCTTGGGGGCTTTTCCCCGAGGAGGGAGAAGGGCAGCCCGTCAGTCCCTTCTCCCTCCTCGGGGAAAAGCCCCCAAGAGCCGCACAAACGCTAGGCGTGGCTCTTTAAAGAGGCACAGCTCTTGAGGGCTTTTCCGGGAGGTGGGGGAAGGGACTGACGGGCTGCCCTCTGTCCCTTCCCAGACCTCCCGGAAAAGCCAGCAAGAGCCGCTGCCAGGCTCAGCTCAGCGCTCCCTGGTAATGGCTCTCTTTCGTCCCTCATCCCGCTTTGCTGGGAAGCCAGCAGAAGGGGCGCTGCGCAGCTATCGCTCTTGCTCTGCTGGCTTCTCAGCGAAGCGGGAGGAGGGACGGAAGGGTTTAAAGCAAGAAAAGCGAGAGCCGCTTACATGCTCTGCGCATAATATTTTTTTTCTTGCTTTCCCCCTCTAAAAACCAGGTGCGTCTTATGGTCGGGTGTGCCTTATGGAGTGAAAAATACGACAATTTTCAATTACAATAACCCGATAAAAGCATCATTGTCGATACCAAATTATAATACAATTAATAATGCCAGTGGTTCAGATGCCAAGTTATATTATTTTGTTGCCCCCCTCACATGCTAGAATTGATGTTTTGAACATTAACTTTAAATCTGCGTTCCAAAAGCTTATAAATTCCAATTACACACCAGTCAGAATAACAAACCCTTATACCGCAGCTGCAGTTTTAATGACTTCCATTTGCATTAACACATCAAATAATTTACAGGCCTACAGGCGAAGCCTTCAAACTCTCTCTTTGTTCTTCTTGTGTGTGGCTATTACTATCCATGATATTTCTTCCTGTCCTTGTACTGTATTATGTCTATCTTTTGTCAGTTGTTGTTCTTCATACCTTAGGCGGCGCTAGCATTCCATTGCTCGTAAGCCACACATTCTGACATTCTGTCTTCAGGTGGGAAGGAGCTGACTTGGGTTCATTGAAGGATTGCCACTCTGCACATGCTCAGAGGAACCTCTTTTGTTGCACGCTATGGTAGCAAAA
The DNA here is from genome assembly GCF_965113315.1 of Podarcis vaucheri. Taxonomy (NCBI): domain Eukaryota; kingdom Metazoa; phylum Chordata; class Lepidosauria; order Squamata; family Lacertidae; genus Podarcis; species Podarcis vaucheri. The sequence continues at coordinate 44,074,680 of NC_138751.1, read as the reverse complement.
CCGGGACACGGGTGGCACTGTGGGTTAAACCGCAGAGCCTAGGACTTGCCAATCAGAAGGTCGGTGGTTCAAATCCCTGCAACGGGGTGAGCTCCCGTTGCCCGGTCCCTGCTCCTGCCAACCTAGCAGTTCGAAAGTACGTCAAAGTGCAAGTAGATAAATAGGTACCTCTCCGACGGGAAGGTAAACGGTGTTTCCGTGCGCTGCTCTGGTTTGCCAGAAGCGACCTAGTCATGCTGGCCACATGACCTGGAAGCTGTACGCCGGATCCCTCGGCCAATAAAGCAAGATGAGCGCTGCAACCCCAGAGTCGGTCACGACTGGACCTATTGGTCAGGGGTCCTTTTACCTTTACCTTATGGTAGCAAAAGAGGCTCTGGGGCCAAACCCTGACTCTAGTTAACCTTGCCACCGGCATTCTTTCTCCTATGCACGTTATCCAGGATCCTCCAGCGACGTAATGTTCCAGATGTAGAAAAATGTTGTAGCCTAGCCCTTTCTGACAATATGTAGATTGGAGCTCTTGTGTGTGGAATGAAACAAACTGCTTGAACACTGGGAAGTAGCATGTTAGAGAGAAGGGTTCTTCCTTCTCTCTGGGTATTTGACTTTTCTGTGTGTAGGAATTGATGGAGGTAGGACACAGCAGGGGTGGGGGCATTCTGCGGGCTGCATTTGGCCTGTGAGACTGTTTTCCCCAAACCACATCCACTTGCATCATATGTCAGGTGTGGAGCAGGTAGAGTTGCACCTGGATCATCTGATCACCCACCGGATCCCTGCAGAAGGCAGGACCAAACTCATCAGCTGATGTTCAGGGAGCTGAATTCTGCTTGGTCACTATCTCTCCCCCCCCCCATTACAGGCCATCTTTGACAGGTGGGCAGGACACCCTACCTGTCAGTCACCAGATGCTATTATTATGTCAGGTGATTGACAGTTGGCAGGCCCCACCCACCTGTGAAAGTAGGCCAGCAGAGGTGCAGGGTGGGGAGAAGAAGATGTGGCCCACTAGGCCAAAAGGATTTTGCTCCTTTGGGCTACAGCTGCAGAAAAGCAACGCCATGTGATTTATCTGCATGTGCACAGCTACCAACTTCTTCCCAGAGATAGGTTCCTGTGCAACCTAAAAGCACAACTGGAACTGTCAGGGTTACTTCCAGATCCTAGCTCACAGAGTCATTCTGCAACGCTTGTCGCACCGCCTCCAGGTCCACTGTCGCCACAGCGCACGCCCACACTGTTGGCGCGAAGATGTGCATGGCGGCCGCTGGCGTGGCGTCCTCCAGATACTGTGGCTTACGGGATAGCGCGTCCGCCATGATGTTGGTGTCCCCCGGGACATACTCTATTCGGAAGTCGAAATTCGCAAAGAACTCAGCCCAACGTATCTGCCTCTGGTTCAGGAACTGTGCCGTGCGCCAGTGCTCCAGATTCTTGTGGTCCGTGCAGACCTGCACCGTGTGCTTGGCTCCAATCAGGAAGTGCCTCCATGCTTTGAACGCTGCATGAATAGCCAGCAACTCCCTGTCCCAGATGGTGTAATTCTGTTCGGACTTGCTGAGCTTCCTGGAGTAAAACGCTCCGGGCCTCCAAACCCCCTGCGGGTCCTTCTGCAGCAGGACTGCTCCGACGGCCCTGTCCGAGGCGTCTGTTTCAACTCTCATCGGCCTGCTAGGATCGACATGAAGCAGCTGTTCCTCCGAGGCGAAAAGACGCTTGAGTGCCTGAAAGGACTGCTCCGCCTGCGCTGTCCAGATGAACTTCTTTTTCTTGGAACTGAGCGTGTCTGTAATGGCTGCAGTCTGCATAGCGAAGCCTTTGATGAACTTGCGATAGAAGTTCGCGAAGCCGACAAATCGTTGGACCTCCTTCCGGTTGCGTGGGCTTTTCCAATCCAACACCGCTCGAACCTTGGCGCTGTCCATGGCGAGCCCCTTGTCAGACAACCTGTATCCCAGGAAATCCACCTCCGTCACGTCGAATTGGCACTTCTCCAGCTTGGCGTAAAGCCTATGTTGCTGGAGCCTGCTCAGCACTTCCCTGACGTGTCTGTCATGCTCCTGCTGCGATTCCGAAAAGATCAGGATGTCATCCAAGAAACAGATGCACGTCTTGTAGAGGAGCCCCGCCAACACGTGATGCATGAAAGCTTGAAAAACGTGGGAGCCATTTTGCAATCCAAAAGGCATAACTCTATATTCGTAGGTGCCCAGGGGTGTGAACATGGCTGTCTTCCACTCATCTCCTTCCCGCATGCGAATCAGGTTGTACGCCCCTCGCAGGTCCAACTTGGTGAACACGCTGCCCTTGCGTACTTTCGCGAGGAGGTCGTCGATTCGGGGCATGGGGAAGTCCGACGGCTTGGTGACACTGTTCAAAATGCGGTAGTCCACCACGAGCCTTTTCTGGGGCGTGTCTCGCTTCTTCACAAAGAATACAGGACTGCCCCCCGCTGCCTGGGACTCTCGGATGAAACCGCGTTTCAAATTATGATCAATGAACTCCTTGAGTTCCTGCAGTTCGTCTTCAGACATGGAATACAGCTTCCCTTTGGGCAGCGCCGCCCCCGGCAGCAGGTCAATCTTGCAGTCATATGGTCTGTGGGGGGGTAGCTTGTCTGCCTCCTTCTCGCAGAAAACCTCCAAAAAATCTGCGTACTTGTGGGGAATCGCTTGCAGCGTGCCGAGCAGCAGCTGTGACTCCTCTTGCTCCCCTTCTTGCTGGGGCATGATGCAGTGTTCAGCACAAAAGGAAGAACCGAAGGTCAGCTGCCTCTGGTACCAAGCCAGCGTCGGGCTGTGCCTGTCCAGCCAACTCATGCCCAATACGATAGGCGTGTCTGAGAGTTGAGTGACGTTGAAGCTGATAATCTCCTTGTGATTTCCAAGCCGCAGCACCATAGGTGGCGTCTGCTTCACCACTTGCCCCCCTAACAGCTCCCTGCCATCCACCGTGACAACCTGCAGTGGCAGCGCGGCAGGCAGCAACTGTATAGCGTGCCGGTCGACAAAGTCCTGCCCTATGAAGTCTGCATTGCTTCCCGAGTCGACGGTGATTGGCACGTCCATGGTGATTCCATTGGGTAGCTGGAGCGATGCGGTGAGCCTCACTACTGGCTTGGGCGGGAGGGGGTCCATGGGCGGTAAAATCTCTGGGGACTGCTTCACTGACACGTCTGGCTGGGCCCCAGTGCCTCCTCTTCCAGCCAGACATCGTCGTTTCCCTGCTGTGGTTCTCCTTGCTGCGTTGCTGCAGTCACCATTGCTGAGGCTGCAGTGTGCTTGTGGAGCCTCCGGGGACACTCTTTCGCCAAATGGCCTGGATCCTCGCAGATGTAACACTTCCTGTTCCCTCTAGGAGGCTTCGCTTTCACTGCTGCCGGTGCTAGGGCTCTGGCTGCTGACTGACCAACCTCCATCGGTTCCACCCCTCCCCCTGTTGGGGGCGTGGATTGCGCACACGCTACTTCTCTGGGAAGGAAGGAGGAGCCCCTGGCTGGTTCGCGCCCGCTGCGCCCTTCGTCCCTGCTCCACGGACGTTCTTCCAGCCGCACTCCCACCGCCAGCGCCCTCTGAACGATCTCCTGCGTGGTCCGGGGTCTCTCCCCCCTCGCAATCTCATCTTTCACCGAGCTGTTCAAGCCCTCCCAAAAAAGGTCTCTGACGGGAGCCGAATCTCTGTCCCATTCCAGGGCACTGACCAAAGCGAAAAAGCGGGCATGATATTGCCGTACGCTGGCCCTCCCTTGTCTTAGTCCGTGCACCTCCCTTCGGGCAAGATCCACGTCAATGCTTGATAAAAAACAGCCATCCATCGCTTTAATAAAGGCGTCCGCATTTTGGAGCGCAGGATCCTTATCCCTCCACAAATTGCGCAGCCATGCTTTAGCGTCTCCATGCAAATGGGACATGATGAACCCCACTTTCTCTTGTTCATCTCTAAAGTCTTTGTGCAGTAGTTGTAGTGCACACATTACGTCTGCTCTAAAATTGGGGTACTGTTGCAAATTCCCATCGAAGTGCGAGACCAGACTGCCTGTGCGTCTCCCCAACCCAATCCCCTCTGATTTGGGTGTCTGTTGCCCCTGCTTCGTAAGCACGTCCAACCTGACCTGGAGATCCCTGTAGGCGGCCGCTGCGTCCTCCTCTCTCTTCCTGGACGCCACCGCCTTGGCAGTCAGTCGTGAAACCGCGTCTCTGAGTTCCGTTATTTGCTGTTCGGCCGTCATATTGTCTACCGTTCGTGAGCTTTCTTGTAGGCACCCGCTTTCCCTCCTCTCCGCGAGGTCGTGGATGTCCACAATTTGAAGCGAAGGAGCTTACTGTCAGGGTTACTTCCAGATCCTAGCTCACAGAGGATCACGCTAGCCAGCGGTTGTTGATTAAAAGTCTTTATTGAGTTACAGTCTCCATTCTTGAGCTGCTGCGTGCAACCCTACGCCTTATGCTTAGGTCGGCGAAGCTCCTTCTGAGTCTCCGCCCCTTGCGCACCAACTTAATATCCTAGCCCTGCTCCACCTTTTCCGCCTGACAGTTCTCCTCTGGGTCCCTCTGCCCCCCTGGGTCTCTCCCTTCCGGGATTCTTCTGACGCTGACCCCCCTGACTCCCCTGTCTCCTTGCGCCGGGCTTTAGGACCTGGCTCTCTTTCCGGGCTGCCTACTGCGCCACCTTCCTGTGCATTTGAACTTGGCGCGCGCGCCCAACCTTCCACTTTCCGTCTAACCGTCACTTCGCTCCCCGATGAAGGTGTGGCCACTCCTGACTCGTGCCCTCCCTCCTGTTGTGAGCTGCCAGCGCTAGTTCCCAGGCGCTCTTCCTCTTCCCTACTCTCTGGCGGTGACGTAGGTCCCGATCTCCAACTGCTCCCCTCTGAGTCCCCTCTGGCTCTTTCTTCCTGGGGTGTCCCCCTAGTCTCCCCCCTTGCCCTTGCCACTGGTGCTCCTCTTTGTGAATCTTCTGATTCACTGGACAGACTCGGAGATCTCGGGTCGTCGTCGTCACTCATCCTTTCTTCTGCCTCCTCCCCCTCGCTCTCTGTTTCCTCCCTTGCCCTCGCCTCTGCTCCTGAACCCCTGACAGGAACAAATGCAGCTTTCGCTGTCTCTGCGGTGTGGAAAAGGTCTCTTTGCTGAATCTCTCTCCCTTCGGATGCAGCATGGAAAAGGAAGAGTGTCTTGCCAGAAAAAGCCTGTTGGGACGTCATTCCAGTGATAAGAGGTGAACGCGCTTCTTTCAAAGCCTGCGAAAACCTACCAGGCAGAGCTGCCAAAGAGTTCCCCTTCTTCCAGCAAATCTTGGGTAGATGCAATCTTGTATATCCAGCACCTGGTGAACTAACAAGGCTGTTTGTTCTCATGGCTGTGGGGTGAAGTATTTTCGATTCCCATTTTTCCATGGCGATACAAGCAAACAGGGGGTTGGGAAGTCACGCCTGCTTCAGGTTCCCCATTGCATAAGGGAGAAGTGAGCAAGCCGGCTGAAGTTCATGTGTGCGAGAAATGATAATACAGTCATACCTCGGGTATGACTTTGGGTAACTTCCGGGTTTCGGTGCACGCATGTGCAGAAGCGCTAAATCACGCTTTGTGCATGCTCAGAAGCGCCAAATTGCAACCCACACGTGCGCAGACGCACCGCTGCGGGTTATGAATAATAATAAATAATAATAATAATAATAATAATAATAATAAATTAATAATAATTTATTATTTATACCCCGCCCATCTGGCTGGGTCCCCCCAGCCACTCTGGGCGGCTTCCAACAAAACACTAAAATACAATAACCTATCAAACATTAAAAGCTTCCCTAAACAGGGCTGCCTTTAGATGTCTTCTAAAAGTTTGATAGTTATTTTTCTCTTTGACATCAGGTGGGAGGGCGTTCCTCAGAGCGGATGCCACGACCGAGAAGGCCCTCTGCCTGGTTCCCTGTAACTTGGCTTCTCGCAGCAAGGGAACCTCCAGAAGGCCCTCGGCGCTGGACCTCAGCGTCCGGGCAGAATGATGGGAGTGGAGATGCTCCTTCAGGTATACTGGACCGGGGCCGTTTAGGACTTTAAAGGTCAGCACCAAGACTTTGAATTGTGCTCCGAAACGTACTGGGAGCCAGTGTAGGTCTTTCAAGACCGGTGTTATGTGGCCTCGGCAGCCACTCCCAGTCACCAGTCTAGCTGCCACATTCTGGATTAGTTCTATTTTTCGAGTCACCTTCAAAGGTAGCCCCAAGTAGAGCGCATTGCAGTAGTCCAAGCAGGAGATAACCAGAGCATGCACCACTCTGGTGAGACAGTTCACAGGCAGATAGGGTCTCAGCCTGCATACCAGATGCAGCTGATAAACAGCTGCCCTGGACACAGAATTGACCTGTGCCTCCATGGACAGCTGTCAGTCCAGAATGACTCCCAGGCTGCGCACCTGGTCCTTCAGGGGCACAGTTATCCCATTCAGGACCAGGGAGTCCTCCACACCTGCCTGCCTCCTGTCCCCCCAAAACAGTACTTCTGTCTTATCAGGATTCAACCTCAATCTGTTAGCCGCCATCCATCCTCCAACCGCCTCCAGACACTCACACACGCTGCTGGTTTCAAATGTGCATCCCACACAGATCATGTTCACAACCCAAGGGTCCAGTGTACATAACTTCAATACAAATCCATGCAGGCTGCAAGTAGCGTACCCACCAAGTGTCCCAATTTCCCAGGGACAGCACCAGAATTACCAAAGCCATCCTGGCTTCTGATTTGATCCTGGAATGTCCCTATTTCCCTGCCAGGGCAGCGGCCACCCAGTTCAGAGAGGATGAGCTGCTGCTTGTCCCGAGTGGCGGCTGTGCGGGAGCACCCCATTGCTACCCCATAGTTGCCGCTGCCCTCCTCCTCCCTTGAGCAGCTTTGTAGTGTGAAATATACTCAGAGTCACAAAGTGATTTCATGCTCTTTATTCAGCTCATAGTGGTGAGGAGGAATGAATGAAAGTCCCCTCACAGTATCTGCTTTATATACATTATTTACACAATGGGCTGCACATGATTGGCTAATTCCGGAATTCTACTGTAAGCCAATCAGGTTGTGGATTCACTTCTATCTGGAACAGGATTGGGTGGTTCCTGCCAACCAATCATACTGCTGCATTGTTCTAGGACCAATCAGACTGCTGCATTCTGAAGCCTATTGTTCTAGGACCAATCAGACTGCTGCAGTTTGGATCCTATTCAACTCAGTACATAACATAGTGGCTGCTGGAGAGCAGACCAGAGGAGATTCTGCTGCAGCTGGGGTCCAGCCCCGTGTGATATAGCGGATCTGAGAAGCAGGCAGAGACCGAAGATGCCCTGGGCGGGAAGAAATAATAATAATATAATAATTTATTATTTATACCCCACCTAGCTGGATGGAGCAGAGCGCAAGAAGTCTTTATTTATTTATTTTTTAGTGCTTTGTTATTTGTGTCTAATTCAGTGTTTCCCAACCACTGTTCCGCGGCACACTAGTGTGCCGCGAGATGTTGCCTGGTGTGCCGCCGGAAAAATTAAAAAATTCGAAAGATTTTTTTTTTAAGTCAAATTTTCGATTGGGGCGCCGTCACTAGATGACCCCTGGGGTTCCCTCCCTCCCTCCCGCTCTGCGCCTCCCTCCTCCTCCTCCTCCGGGGAGGCCCTTCCTGGCTCTCGGCCAAGGCTTGGCGGCTGCCACTCACTCACTCGCTCGCCCACCCGTCCCTCCATCCCTGCACCCGGCCTCTCCCCCTCCGTCCCCGGCGCGGGGGCTGCCGGGATCCGTAGTCCCCTCGCCCTTGGGCTCCGCGCCCGCGCGGGGTGCGCGAACTATGTTTCCCAGCGTGGCCTGGCGGGCCGGGCGTTTTGTTTGAAGCGCTCTTCTCCCGGCCATGGAATGAGCGCGGCGGCGGCCGGGCGGGCAGGGGCTCTTCCGCGCAGACCCTGCGCAGCCTGCCTGCGCCCCCGCGGAGATCGGGCGGCAGGATGGAGCCCAGGGATCCCCGCGGAGGTGGAGCGGCGGAGGCGGAGGCTGCCCCCCAGGTAGGGCTGCGTCGGGGATTTTTTATTTTTGCAATGCTGCATCCGCGCCGGAGGGGACGCATCGGACCGCGGGGAGACCCCTTGGCGGGCGTGCAAGGCAATGCATGTGTTGCATGGAGTGCAGTGCAATGCAATGGCAATGCGGCGCCCTGCATGCATGCATGCAACTTCCACCGGCGCTCCGGACTTGGCAGGTGAGGGGGGTCCCCAGTGGGCGGCAGAGAGAGCCGGGAGGGCGAAGGGGAGCCGGGGGGGAGCAGTGCTGCTCCCCGAGCCGAGCCCGGGGGGAAACTTCGGCGTTGTTGCGCCGGGTGTTGGAAGCGGAGGCTAGCGGGGGCCCCTCACCTGCAAAACCTGGTCGCCTCTCATATATTTCGTGCATTGCATTCATCGCCCACTTTCTCCTCCAAGGAGCTCCCGGGGGCGCGCGTGGTTCTCCCCGTGTTATCCTCGCAACAACAGCCCTGCGAGGTGGGTCAGGCGAGTGGCCCAAGGGAGCACCCAGGGATTGTCCTGGCCAGGTGGGGTGATTTGAACCCTGCTCTCTGCCCAGTCTTCGTCCTCATTTAGCCCCCACATGTGCATGACTGTGCATGACTGAGGTTTTCCCCCCTCGTCTTGGCTATGGTGTGAGTCTGTGCTGTTAATTAATGGGGTTCTGCCTTCGGAGAAGATGAGCCAGCCCTCAAGGAGGTGATTATGTAATTTGCTAGCAATTCATGTCCCTCCCGGCGTGACGCTGCGTGCTGACGTCACGGGGCTGTAATGGTGGTGTGCCTCGAGATTTTTTTCATGAAACAAGTGTGCCTTTGCCCAAAAAAGGTTGGGAAACACTGGTCTAATTTTGCCCCTTTCTAAGGTAAAGGTAAAGGGACCCCTGACCATTAGGTCCAGTCGTGGCCGACTCTGGGGCTGCGGCGCTCATCTCGCTTTATTGGCCGAGGGAGCCGGCATACAGCTTCCGGGTCATGTGGCCAGCATGACTAAGCCACTTCTGGTGAAACCAGAGCAGCGCACGGAAACGCCGTTTACCTTCCCGCCAGAGCGGTACCTATTTATCTACTTGCACTTTGGTGTGCTTTCGAACTGCTAGGTTGGCAGGAGCAGGGACCGAGCAACGGGAGCTCACCCCGTCGCGGGGATTTGAACCACCGACCTTCTGATCGGCAAGTCCTAGGCTCTGTTGGTTAACCCACAGCGCCACCCGCGCAAATAGGTTCTCCAGTAAGTGAGGAGGTAACAACTGTAGCAAAATAGGAAACTAAACATGTTAAAAATGCTTGAAATGGACCCTTTCCTCCTGCAAACTCAGAGGATCCAGCAGGTGGCAGCACCTCACTAAAGCTTGATCAATTGATGGGGCCGAAGGAAACGGGCCGAAGGAACATCTTAAGAAGACCACAGGTGGGAGATGCCATTTTTGCATGTCCCCCCCCCAATAATTCCAGCAAACAGAAGAAGAAAAATAGCAAATTAAATAGAAAACTTCTAATATTTATCTGCTGTGCTAGTTTTCTTTTGGAGTGTCTCCCCCCCCCCCAAAAAAGATAATTAAAAGGGTTTTTTAAAAAGTATTTAAATATGTAATTTCCCCCATCTGCTCTGTCGAGTGGTAGAGTCCATTTTCCCACCTGATTCTGGGACAGGTACAGACCAGATCTCAGGAAAGGCAGCACCTGTGAGCATGTGATGCCTGTGCTTCCTTTGAAGAGTGATCCTGGCTGAATGGAGGTCTTAATTTTTGGAGGGTCCTGTGTGACTTGCGGATGACTCAGTCCTTCAGCAAATGTTTGCCTGCAGAGTCAGAACAAGGTAGCTCTAATTTAACTAATGACTCATGCGCAGTCCGAATGACAGCTCACCCAGCTGGTTCCTAACTCTGCAGCCGGAGAGGCCATGAAGCCACTTGGCAGTGCATAATTTGATTAATTGCAACCCGAGCTCGTTAAGAGTTCATCTTGGAGTATTTATACTGGGGCAGGGAGAGAAACGTGGCCATATGCGTATCATATCCCACTGAATAGGCAGATCTGACCTGTGCCGTTTAAGCCCCCTGCCTAGAAGAGGGAAAATTTTTGGTTCAGACATTAAAGTGAATCTGCTTCGTTCACAATACGTGGACCAAATCACAGCTATCCTTCAAAGTTAGCATTTATCCACTTTTTTGACGCAGTTCTCCAACCAAATGAAGTGTACAAAAATGTGAATATTGGGGGGAAGTGCGCATATTTGTAAAAAAAGGCATAAAAATGCATTATGTTAGGGGAAATTGCTTCGAAAATATGAATATTTGCACTAAAATGCTGGCAAATGTTCGTGAGGACTTGAAAATATTGCACACACACACACACACACAGACACACACCACAAACTGACATGAAAATGTGGAGAACTGATGAGTGGAAAAATGAGAAACTGAAATTGAGAAGTTTCATCCATCCCTAGAAATGTAATAATTTCCAGGGCAAGGGGTGTTATTTCCCAGCAGTTTTAAGGCTCCATGCTTCTCTTTTTATAAAATCGCCCAACAAACCCCCTCACCTTGAGGTATCACCGTTTTCTCTAGTGAGGCTCCTGTGCCTTTCGCAGCTGTGTGCCAGTTAGAAATTCAACAGGAGAAGCTTCCCCTGCGTGGGGAAATGTTCAATTTAAATGTGTGCCTATCATCCAGCTTTTCAGAGGCACAGGAGACCTGCCAGAAACCCCTCCAGATATTTGGGTGCAAGCTTCCAGGGTTGAGTTACGTTATCACACTGCCTTTACTATTTTAGCCATCGGTCTGCAGTGGCACCTTGGTTTATGTAACTCTTCCTTTGCACCTTGGTTTATGTAATCTGCTCTGCTTTGGCTTGCTATAAATAACAGGGTGAAGTGGGGAATGGTGCATGCCAGAGACCACACCCTGGGGCGGTTTCCAGAACTGAACAAACTAACAGCCCTTTTGCAGATGCCAAACGACACTCCACACGGGTGCTTGTCCCTGTGAGAGGCATAGCTGTCAACCGTCCCTTATTTGGCGGGAAACTCCCTTATCCCAGTGCCGTGTCCCTCTGCTGTCCCGGACTGATGATGTCCCTTAAATTTCCCGGGTTTCATGCTCGCCCGGCTCGGGAGAGAAGCAGCGGCTCGGGGTGAGAGAGAGCGTGCGCACGAGCTGCGGCGTCTCCGTCTCTCCCTTTTCCCCCTCAGGGGCGCGTCATGAGGAGACGGGTGGTGGCGGTTAGTCAGGCAGCCCCTCTCTTGCGAGACTTCCGCCGCGCTGCCAGGGGAAGCCAGAGGCGGCTGAGGAGGCAGCCTGAGGGAGGAGGAAGAGGAGGGGATGGGGAGGGACGCAGAAGGGTGGCACTTCAGCGGCCACCGCGGCGCCGCAACCACCTCATGCTGGGCTCGCGGGTGAGAGTCTCTCTTCCTCCCTCCCTCTCTCTCGGGCGGAGAAGGGCCGATGGAACTCCTCGCGACAGGACGACGGCAGCCCCAACGTGCATAAGCTAAGCAAAATCCCTTATTTTGGCTGCTGATCCCTTATTTTCAAGGCTGCTGGTCCCTTATTTTCAAATCTGTGACAGCTATGATAAGGCTACAGTGGTACCTCAGGTTACAGACGCTTCAGGTTACATACGCTTCAGGTTACAGACTCTGCTAACCCAGAAATAGTGCTTCAGGTTAAGAACTTTCCTTCAGGATGAGAACAGGAATCGTGCTCTGGCGGCGCAGCGGCAGCAGGAAGCCCCATTAGCTAAAGTGGTGCTTCAGGTTAAGAACAGTTTCAGGTTAAGAACAGACCTCCGGAATGAATTAAGTACTTAACCCGAAGTACCACTGTACAAGTCTGGTAGCTGGGGGAGGAAATCCTGTGCCTTTAACAACTGCTTGATGCACAGGAAGTGAAGCGTTTCACAGCTTCTTGATGACAGTAGATCAAGCTGCTTTTCAAGGCGAGGAGCAGAAGCCAGGAACAGAAGTTGGCAACCTTGCTGACCTGTCTCAGCAGTTTTGCCCAGGGGACCTGAATTTATTAAATCTGAAGTTGGCATCTTGGGGTGTGTGTGTTTGTGTGTGTGCACATGTTTGAAATTAATCGTATTGTTATGAATCTGGGGGTGCAAGACACCCTAGATTCCAGATTATGCTGGTGGTAGAATTTAATTTAGGCTCAGAGTATTAAAGGCAGGAAATAGCCAGGCTCATTTGTATTTAGGGTAGACCCAAGTCCGTGTTTGAGCTGTGCCAGACCTTGCTAATCCTTTAATGAAGCCAAGTGTTGGGGCCAATTAAGTCAGGACTAGCCTGGGTAATTGGTCTTTAGCGATCAAAAGAAACTCACCTTAGAGAAGTGGGAGCCCTTTAACTGGAGAGATAAAAGCCAAGAGCTTAGAGAAGGGAAGGGAAGCAATATGGACAGGAGCTTAGTTCAGAGTTTTAAGAGTTATGCAACTGAGTTATCGAGCAGTGGGGCTGGAGGGAGAGGCAGAGAAATGGCTGGGGTGTTTGAATGCAATACTGCACTTATGGGGGAGGCATAACCTCTTGGGGTATGACTGCCATGTGCAACCTTAGGCTCAGGTTGTATAAATAAACCATATGTCATAAAGACGCCGCAATCTCTGCTGTGCCTCATTTTCCCAAAGAAATCCTGGAATCTTGCACTGCTGTGGGGATTGGGGTGGTGTGTAGCAATATATACCGTATTTTTTTGCTCTATAAGACTCACTTTTTCCCTCCTAAAAAGTAAGGGGAAATGTGTGTGCGTCTTATGGAGCGAATGCAGGCTGCACAGCTATCCCAGAAGCCAGAACAGCAAGAGGGATTGCTGCTTTCACTGCGCAGCGATCGCTCTTGCTGTTCTGGCTTCTGAGATTCAGAATTTTTTTTTCTTGTTTTCCTCCTCCCAAAACTAGGTGCGTCTTGTGGTCTGGTGCGTCTTATAGAGTGAAAAATACGGTACACTCTGCCGTTAAAATGGGATGTTCTCTGAAGGAGGAGATTATATTGAGGAATGATGCAAATGATAATTAAAATGATCAGGATGGAAGGGTTGTCTTCCTTAATTTTTAAACAAAAAATGCTTTTGTTTTCAAACAAGCAGAAATGTAGTGGAAGGATACAAAGATTTAAAAGGTAATCAGTAGCTTTTGCACCTGGAGCTGTGTGCTGAAATCGACAATGGGTTTCAAACTAATGAGGTCTTAGGAATTTTGTTGCTCTGAGATGCATAGTTGTCATATGGAATATATATCATTACAGGAGTTGAAAGGGCCACTAGAACTGTTTGGTTTGTTGCTGCTTACAGACCAGTCCTATGCATGTTCACAGTCTCACCAATTCAAAAGTGATTTACTCTCGAGCTTATGTGCAAAGGATTTCAGCTCGATCTTATGCAATGTTGTTGTTGTTGTTGTTGTTGTTTAGTTGTTTAGTCGTGTCCTACCCTTCGTGACCCCCTGGACCAGAGCACGCCAGGCACTCCAGTCTTCCACTGCCTTCTGCAGTTTGGTCAAACTCATGCTGGTAGCTTCGAGAACACTGTCCAACCATCTCGTCCTCTGTCGTCCCCTTCTCCTTGTGCCCTCCATCTTTCCCAACATCAGGGTCTTTTCCAGGGAGTCTTCTCTTCTCATGCGGTCGCCAAAGTCTTGGAGCCTCAGCTTCAGGATCTGTCCTTCCAGTGAGCACTCAGGGCTGATTTCCTTCGGAATGGATAGGTTTGATCTTGCAGTCCATGGGACTCTCAAGAGTCTCCTCCAGCACCATAATTCAAAAACATCAATTCTTTGGCGATCAGCTTTCTTTATGGTCCAGCTCTCACTTCCATACATCACTACTGGGAAAACCATAGCTTTTACTATACGGACCTTTGTTGGCAAGGTGATGTCTCTGCTTTTTAAGATGCTGTCTAGGTTTGTCATTGCTTTTCTCCCAAGAAGCAGGCGTCTTTTAATTTTGTGGCTGCTGTCACCATCTGCAGTGATCACGGAGCCCAAGAAAGTAAAATCTCTCACTGCCTCCATTTGCAATGTTAGGTGCTCTGAATTTATTTCCGTGTGCCTTGGTCCATCTCCCTTGGCATAGGATGGTGCTGTTAAAAGAGCTTGAGGAGCGCATGGGATACATCCGTTGGAGACTGCTAGCAATTATTACAGTGCATCTTTTTAAGAACTGGGTGAAAATAATTGCCACAGGATGTTGTGAGAGTTACTTGCCTCAACCAGGAGGTGGGTTGGGTGTTCCTAGATTTGTAAAAATGCTTTCATTCGTCAGCAAGGTAGACTCCGCTGGGGATTAACCACAGGGGTTGAATATTGCCCTGATGAATGAAGTTTATGAGCTTCCCTGATGCACCTGACAAGCCAAATAGATGTGGATCATTCTTCTGTCTCAAAATGACCAAATCAAATAAAATAAAAATGTTCTCATTAGTTTCTGGAGAAACCTTGAAGGGGTGCTGAAATGTAGAGGGTGGCAGGGATAGTTGCTAGACAAATTCATGCACCCGAGTCCACTGGGGCCTGGGGACTGAGCCTGCTCTGGATTTTTAAGTGCACTGGCCTGATTCACACTTCCCAGATGGGGGGATGCAGTTATCGCTGGGTATTTTCGCTTCTGTGGGTTTTGCAATACAGTTCTCTGCTTATAAAAAAGAAAGAAAGTACCAAGATACATTAAAAATGTGTATTTTGGGATAAATGTAATTTTAGAATGTATGTTTTTGGGATTTCTAACAAAAATCTCCATTAAAGATCCATTTCTATTCTGCTTTTCATTCTGAACTAATTCCAAAGCAGATTGACGCAGAAATGATTGACTTATGATTGAATATGTGCAATGCCGGGGGGAAGAACGACACTGTCAATCTTTTAGTCTTTTTTTATTTTTATAAAAATTGCAATATTTTAAAAATGAAAGTGACAACCTTTGATTGGGGAATATTCCCTTCCCCCCAGTCCCAGAGGTGCAGCTGACTGATGTGCACTCAGTAATGAAATAGTGCACCTTGTATCTTCTCAGAGTTGCTCCTCCTGTCGCATTGCATCTCAAAAGGCTGAATTCAAAACAGCTTTGCCCTGGTGGATGCTGGCCTCCAGGGGAGGGTTATTACAGCAACAACAAAACCACAACCTGTCCCTGCTTGGAAGCCGCATCCTGTCTTTTGGTAGTTCTGCCTTCCAGCCACGGGTTATCTGCAGGTGATTCAGTGGCAGAGGAGGAGTCCAGGGGCCGATTGAGGCAACGAGAGGGTTAAAACCAGGGAGGCCTCGCCCCTTTTCTCTTATGCAAATGACCCGTTTGCCTTACCTGTCCTAGCAGGGCGGGGTGGGGCTGTTTGCTGAAAAATCGAGCTAGGCAAAGTGACCAGGGTGGCTGAAGGCCTAAGGTAGCGATTTCTTTGCTCCCGGGGTAAGTAGAAATTTGTATAAATCTCCCTGTGTCCATTTCAGATTGCTGATCAGAGTTTTTGAGCAGGTGTCTCTCATCAAAGGTGTAGCCATAAGACTCCTCTCTTAATGAAGATGGGGGCTTGGGCAGGTTCACAACGCAGTATTTCACGTAAAACAGGTCCTTTTCTCTTCGGTTTGTAGTGGAGATTTTGCATTTTTAGAAGTGGTATTTAGAGGCATTTTACAGTTTTGTAAGGCAGTGAGTGGTGTTTCCTGGCAGATCTCATTGGGAACTTCCGGATGAAGGTTTCCAGGAGAGCAGCCGTAGTGTGTTAAGTCTGGTGGCATCAAATAAGACACCTGTTTTTGTCTCAAGTGGCCACAAGGAATCTCTTGAGCTTCTCTTGTGCTGTTTGCGATCCATCTAAACGCTCTTAATTTGAGGCTAGAGCAAAGGTGAGGAATCTTATTGGTGCAGTTTGCAGCTACCTTATAAACGAACATACAGGTTTGATTTGTTTAGCCCTCGGTATCATCTCATACTATATTTCTGTACAGTGGTACCTCGGGTTACATACGCTTCAGGTTACAGGCTCCGCTAACCCAGAAATAGGTTAAGAACTTTGCTTCAGGATAAGAACAGAAATCGTGCTCCGGCGGCGTGGCGGCAGCAGGAGGCCCCATTAGCTAAAGTGGTGCTTCAGGTTAAGAACAGTTTCAGGTTAAGAACGGACCTCCGGAACGAATTAAGTACTTAACCCGAGGTACCACTGTAACTCAATCTGTCAGCTGGATGGGAAGCTGTGGTTACATGGGAAAATTTGAATAAACAAACAGAAACACCACACACTAATAATACAGAAATCAGGCTTAAGTAGAGAGATGTGACAGTGACAATCTAATGCACACTCAACTTGCTAGGCCTGTTAGTCTCCCCTCAGTACCACGATCCGTTCTTCTAAGTAAACATGCAAATGGTTGCACTGTGAATCACCTGTTTTACTTTGAGTTTTCTTGGGCAAGAACCCACTTTGCGATGTCTCCCACGAAGGCATCCTGTTAAGACTGAAGAGGGTTGTTGATGGATTGCAGCGCCTATAGATGCTTTAAGCATAGAGGTATTTAGGCGAGGGTGGGAGAGATGGACAGTTTGATTGTCTTGAAGTACCAGCACGCGAGGAGTTGCTTTTTTATGTGGATTCTTGTGTTTACCACTTGGTTTCGCTAACCAGCACCTCCTGTCCAGCCCTCAGCATGCTGCTTCTTGGGAATGTTAAAATTCAGGTTTATTGCAGCGGGTGCCGCAGAGTTCTTGTTGGCCTCTGATTTAATTTCTTGCGCATAACTGCTTTGCAAAACACACCCAGTGATCTAATACTTCACGGGCCGCCTGCAAACACGTCAAGGTCAGAGTAACTGTGAGGAGGGTGTGTTCAAGCTACCCAGTAAAGTTTCTCCCTCTCTTTTAATAAAGTTCCCTGAGTTGCTATAGCGCCTTTTGTCTCAAAGATGATGAATCCTTCCTGTCTCCTGTGTTGGAATATATTTTAGCTGCCGTTTTTGTCATGGGCTTGGGCAGATGTCATTATGAAAGGTCATTGCCATACAAAAACAGAGTCTGGTTCTGGGGTCGTTAGCCCCACCATTATTATGGTAGCGGGACTAAGATTTCATAGAATCATAGATCTGTAGAGTTGGAAGCGACCCTGAAGATCATCTCGTCCAACCCAGTGCCGGATTTACATATAAGCTAAACGAACTATAGCTTAGGGCCCAACTCTCTTGGGCCCCCCCCAAAAAAATTAAAAGGGTGAAAAACTGGACGTACATTTCCAAAATATAAGATAAAAAACAAATAAATTACTACCTACATACAGCAACAGTGTTTTGTGTTGTGTAGGCTCCTATGATGTAAGTAATGGGCCTCCCTGCTAGCCTGCTCCCTAAAATATCACTGGTTTGCTCATTTCTATATATAGGGTGCCTACATTCTGCATATGGGACGCAGGTGGCGCTATGGGTTAAACCACAGAGCCTAGGACTTGCCGATCAGAAGGTCGGCGGTTCGAATCCCCATGACGAGGTGAGCTCCCGTTGCTTGGTCCCTGCTCCTGCCAACCTAGCAGTTCAAAAGCACGTCAAACTGCAAGTAGATAAATAGGTACCGCTCCAGTGGGAAGGTAAATGGCGTTTCCGTGCGCTGCTATAGTTCGCCAGAAGCGGCTTAGTCATGCTGGCCACATGACCCGGAAGCTGTATGCTGGCTCCCTCGGCGAATAAAGCGAGATGAGCGCCACAACCCCATAGTCGGCCACGACTGGACCTAATGGTCAGGGGTCCCTTTACCTTTTTACATTCTGCATGTGTAAATGGCTTTAGATTCCTATTAGGGCCATAAATCACCATATACTGTAGCATACATTCAACACAAAAAACAGCAACAATTTGTTGTTGACAAAGGGCAGCTGGACATATAAAGGGCCCCATTACCTTCAGTAGCTTAGGGCCTCATCAAACCTAAATCCGGCCCTGGTCTAACCCTTTGCGATGCAGGAATATGAAGGTGTCCCATCCAGGGGTTGAACCTGCAACCTTGGTGTTATTAGCACCACACTAATACTGAGCTCAGGTGTGTCTTTTTCGATCCCACTGCTGCTATGATAATAAAAATGGTGCCTGTCAAATATGTCTCCTTAATATGCATCTCTTAAAAACAAGTATGGCTGACAACTCAGCCCAGGGTTGTGATTTACCCCACCCCCAAGACCTCACTTATTTTGGAAGCAAGAAGCAGGAAAATAAAGTTGATGTGGGGTCGGTGGAGAGGTTTGATCATTTGATGAATAGGGGGAGGGGGCGCTAAAGCCCGCCCCTCAGCGCATATATATACGGATCAGCTGGAGCTCATGGGACTGTGAGCTTTCACTGCTGACATGTGGCTCAGAGGGTTGGCCAAGGAGGAACGTGGCCCCAAAAGATGCAATAAATCCACTTAAAAAATAAAAACGGACTTCTTGTGGTTAGAAAAGTGATAGGAAAAGGAACTGATAAATTTGTGGGAGGAATGAATGAGTACAGTGATACCTCAGGTTACATACTCTTCAGGTTACATACACTTCAGGTTACAGACTCCACTAACCCAGAAATAGTGCTTCAGGTTAAGAACTTTGCTTCAGGATGAGAACAAATCGTGCTCCGGCGGCGCAGCGGCAGCAGGAGGTCCCATTACCTAAAGTGGTGCTTCAGGTTAAGAACAGTTTCAGGTTAAGTACAGACCTGCAGCTTACAAACTATGTTGTCCATTTGTTCGCTTTGCTAAACCTGTGCCTCCTTGGAATACCATTGCCCTCTCTTGTTTTTGAAGTGGGAAAAGAGCATCCTCTGTGCATGCGCAGAGTGCATTTCACACTGAGTAACTGTTGGAATGTAGGGCTCCCAGATCAAAAAACGTAGGATTTGCAGAGGGTCTGAATCCTTGGCATTTCCCTCCGTCATCTGCGCATGGCCCTAGGAGCATAGAGGAGGAAGTCTTGATGAGTGACTATGAAACTGTCAGTAGAGCGCATTAGGTAGGACTTAACGCCCCTGTTGTCACAGCAACTGATCTATCCCACAAACCTCAACAGGAAACCTGCAAAAGGCAATCGGCGAGGGTTCTTGTTTTGTGCACTGCGTTGTGTTGCTCCTTCCCTCGTGATTGGCCGGTGGTTGAGAAAGTGAATTGTCCCTTTCCCGCCCGCCCTCAGCCATTTTCTCCCCATTAAGGCGCCGCGTCTGGGTTCTGTGACATACCTTCTTGGCTGGCGTTGGCAATGGGCGACTGGGTCCCCAGAGCGTTTTCCCGGCGCAAATCACGTCGTCCGCCTGACCTTCCCAAGGTATGGTGATGTGGGAAAGGTAGATAGTTGCTAACTAAGCCAAGAGTGCTGCTTACCGCTTGCTTTTGAGATGGTGCAGAACTTGCCTTGTACTCCGTGGACTAGGGCTAGAAATATGTGGATATGTTCGGGCAGGCACCCCCAAACTCGGCCCTCCAGATGTTTTGGGACTACAACTCCCATCAACCCTGACCACTGATCCTGTTAGCTAGGGATGATGGGAGTTGTAGTCCCAAAACATCTGGAGGGCCGAGTTGGGGGGTGCCTGTGTTCGGGCCTCTGGACATGTGCAGAGTGTTCTCTCTCTCTGTTGAATAGTTGCAGTGGGTCACTTGCATATCTGGGGCTAGGAATATGAGATTCCTGGGGAATTTCATGCACGCCTTTTAGAAAGTAGTCAACAAGGGGGAAGGGTATTCCGATTGCTGATTAAAATACATCACACCATGTTTAGAAGAGCTGGTGGATGATAGCAGGAAATTCATAATAATTTCCACCATGTAAAATCCACCCCATGCCCTCACCCCAAAGCTCTGGGGCTCTATCCCATGATTGTCAGAAGATGGGCCTACACAGAGTTCCCCATCGCAGCACCTCTGTGACTGGTAAATCTATTTACCGTATTTTTTGCACCATAACACTCACTTTTTCCCTCCTAGAAAGTAAGGGGAAATGTCTGTGCGTGTTATGGAGGGTATGCGTGTTTTAGAGGAGGGATTTTCCTCCTCTAAACACTATGTGCGTGTTATGGTTGGGAGCGTGTTATAGAGCGAAAAATACGGTATTTATTCTAGATTTTATATCTTGCCTTTCAAAAGTGAACAATTTTGCACAAGAAGGTGCACAAGGTAGACAAGCCAAACATATTATATATGCATATATAACAAAAATATGTAGGAATAATTCTAGTCAGTGTTTAACTGTGTTGCTTTGAACGTATGCTTTATATTTGCCTTTCATCAGTAATGTTTTATCCTGGGTTGTTTTTACTTGATGTTTTAACATGTTTATAAACCGCTTTGTGGTTTTTTTCTTAAGAATATACAGCGGTAAAGAAATGAGATAAATAATAAATAAAATCTAATGAATGTAGTAACTAGTCAACTAAAACATTGAAACATCCGCCGCTCCCTGTACAATAGAGTCTCAAGACTACAGCTCCCAACATAACATAAAACATCATAACATAACGTAACATAACATAAAACATAACATAACAGATTTCAGCAGATGTGCCTTGCCAGAGAGCAACGAGCTCATTCTTTGACTACATTCAATGCTCCATGCAGCTGTTATAGTGGGAAGAGTCCAGGGGGCTAGAGGGGCCGTATTTACCGCTGCTTTTCTAAACAGTGGCATGCTATAATAATAACAATAATATTTTTATTGTTTATATGCCGCCTATCTGACTGGATTACCCCAGCCACTCTAGGTGGCTAACGATAAATTGAAACACAGTAAGACATCAAACATTAAAAACTAATAATAGTAATAATAATAACAGCAAACAACAACAACGCTATACGTTGATGGGAAAGTTGGCTTCTGGAAATGTTTAGAGGTGGGAAATCCTGGTGCATCCACTCTTCGCCCAGGCCTAGAACTTGCTCTGCTTTTTAAGTGTTGCATGAAAAAGTGTTTCACAATCTGCTGTCCCCTCTCTCCCCGCAAAAGCACCGCGAACTGAAAGTTGGTGCCTTGTCTGAAAAACATTAGGCTGCAGTCCCAGATCTAGTCATAAGCCCTACTGAGCTTGCTTCCAAGCAGACTTGTGGAGCTTTGCACCTTTGGACAAGGAAAAGCCTTTTCAGGACCTGAACTTTGCTCAGGCAATTTTAGAGCTGTTTGGGGTTTGCTCTCCCTCCTTCTCCTCCTCCCCACATTGGCAAGACTGAGACAGGAAGGGGAAGTAAAAATGCCAAAGGTCTAAATTTAGTCAGGGACAAGAAAGTGGGGGCTATTATGATAAACGTAGAGCTGAGCTAATTTTCTCTCCGAATAGATTTTTCTGGGATTTTTTTTTTATCTCCTCCCCCCAAGACCATTATCTGAATATTTCTGCGGTGCCCTAATAATACTGTACCCTGTAACGAGACTGAAGAGTACCAGACCTTCTAATCCAACCCCCAAAGGACACAGTAAATAAATCAGCCTTTTACAATCTGTTTAAGAGACCAGAGATGGGGCTTGTGTGCTATCTCTTGGAATTGAGTGCCATAATACGGGGAGGGGGGAGTTTTTTTAAATATTTGCTGGTTCTATACTCCAAAGAGCAGTTTGGAGGGCTGCAATGACCCATTTGTGGCCTAAAGAGCAGGTCAGTCTGGCTGGAGTCACAGCCACAATTTCCTGGGACTTGCTCTGTAGGAATAAGCATGCATGAGATCGCAACTGCTTGGATTGTACTGAAGTCTTCGAGCAGTTTGCATGACTGATTTGTTGGTGTTTAGTTGTTTAGTTGTGTCTGACTCTTCGTGACCCCATGGACCGGAGCACGCCAGCCACTCCTGTCTTCCACTGCCTCCCGCAGTTTGGTCAAACTCATGCTGGTAGCTTCAAGAACACTGTCCAACCATCTCGTCCTCTGTTGTCCCCTTCTCCTTGTGCCCTCCATCTTTCCCAACATCAGGGTCTTTTCCAGGGAGTCTTCTCTTCTCATGAGGTGGCCAAAGTATTGGAGCCTCAGCTTCAGGATCTGTCCTTCCAGTGAGCACTCAGGGCTATAATAGTTTATTACGGCCGTAGGCCCATACAGATAAAAACAAGACATAAATAACAGCTTGTGCACGTGGGGAAAAACAGCCGCTAAAACACTACTATAACAATAAAATACTATAAGATGGAATGGCATACTACGCCTTAATTAGCTTGTGGTGCTCCTTGGCAATGCTTTTGGGTAAGGACAGCGACCAGGAACCTAGCCACTTTCAGGGTCGTGTGGGTATCCTTATCCTGCAAGATTTGGGCAAGGTGGAATTTTGGTGGGGTACCCTCTAGTTTCTGTATGATTGATCCCAACAAATTTGCCCGTGGCACATTGAATAAGGGGCAAGTGAACATAATGTGCTGAAGCGACTCTGGCGTCTCCTTATCACATTCGCACATGGCGGAGGCTTGGCCCTTTGAGAATCTATATCTGAGGACATTGGAGGGAAAAAAGTTAAACCTCGCTTTGGTGAAGGCCAGCCTATGGGCAACAGTCGAAAGGGAGGAGAGGTATGATGGAACGCAGTAAGTTAAAGTGATACCAATGTTCTGGGGCGAACAGACACCTCCCCCCAGCGTATAATTTCGCTGTAAATCGATGTCATCCAGTCTTTGGCAGATCAGTCTTTGAGCAGGGCTGATTTCCTTCAGAATGGATAAGTTTGATCTTCTTGCAGTCCATGGGACTCTCAAGAGTCTCCTCCAGCACCATGACTGTTAGCTGGCCACTAAAAATATTTGAAGTGACGCTTTTCCTGCGTTCCAAGAGCTTCATGCAGTTTCTTTGTGATCCTTAGTACAGACCAGTTACGTAGGCCGGCCATGACCACAAAGTGGGGTTTCTATATCCAGAGACAGTTTACTTTTGAATGTTAGATTCTGAGCATAGAGTCCTGCTTTCATGTTCTGCCTCGGGGACTAGCTGACCTTTCTTGGAGACGGGGTGCTGGCCTAAGGGAGACAGTGGCCTCATTGCAGCAATCCTGTTTTGCTCTCCATGTTCAGGCCTGCAAAGTTCCAGTTGCCACAGTGGCCCTGATGGTGGCCCCAGTTAAAAGTGGCCCTGATGGTGTTTTAAGCTGAGTGATTTGAAGAGAGCACAAAATAGGTTTTCTCTGCCTCCACCCATGTCTGCTGTTGGGGGTGAAATCTGGCGCCTTCACTTCCTTCCATAAACTCAGCCAGGGCTTTCCAGGGCACAGCTGCAGAATTGCATTCAGTGGTAGAATATGCAGAGCAATGATTCCCTCGCTGTCATCAGGTCACCGTTTCTCCTCCAAATCTGGCTCTGAAGTTTTGCAAAGAAGGAACATTGTACCCCCTGCCCATATTTCAGGTCCAGATTTGTTGAGAGTGGAGGGTTATTTCTTACTCTGTTACTATTTTCCATTGCATGCCAGCAAATTCAGGTTGTGCAATTCAAGGCCTTGTGCAACAAACTCAATTCCCCCCAAATATTGGATTATTTTTGCAATAGGAAAGGTGGTGAGGAAATGTCATGAGAAGTGTGGGTTAATACTTGCACCGGCCGCTCCGTAAACAAATCAGAGTGAATGTTTCTTCAATAGCCCAGGTTGTCTAATCTCCCTGCAAACAGATTGGGGTGAGTGCTCAGTAAACAGGTTGTCTGGAAGCGCCTTGAGACCAGTCTTGATCTGACCACAGTGATCCATGCGATGGTCACCTCCAGGCTTGATTATTGTAACTTGTTCTACGTGGGGCTGCCCTTGAAGCTGACCCAGAAACTCTAGCAGGTGCAGAATGTTACGGCGAGGCTCCTTACGGGGTCCTTGCCGCGGGATCACGTTCATCCAGTGCTTTTCCAGCTGCACTGGCTCCCGGTGGAGTACAGGATCAGGTTTAAGGCGCTGGTTTTGACGTTTAAAGCCCTAGGACCCTCGTACCTACGGGATCGCCTCTCCTGGTATGCCCCACGGAGGACCTTAAGGTCCACAAATAACAACACTTTGGAGGTCCCAAGCCGCAAGGTGGTTAGATTGGTTTCAGCTAGGGCCAGGGCCTTTTCAGTACTGGCCCCGACTTGGTGGAACGCTCTGTCTCAAGAGACTAGGGCCCAGCGGGACTTGACATCTTTCCGCAGGGCCTGCAAGACAGAGCTGTTCCACCTGGCCTTTGGTTTGGACTCAGTTTGCCCCTTATGTTTTCCCTCCCCTTACGGTTTTGATCCATGGGCTACTTTTAAAATGAGGCTGCATTTTAAATTGTATTTTAACCTGTATTTTAATAAACTGGTTTTTGTTTGTTTGATTGATTGTTAGTGTCCCCCCCCCAATTATGTTTTATTGTAATTTTATTGGTATTTGCTGCCCTGAGCCTGGCTGTGGCTGGGGAGGGCGGGGTATAAATATTATTATTATTATTATTATTATTATTATTATTATTATTAAGGATAGATGCCTAGTTCACGACTGAAAGAGATTTGACCCAAAGACAGCTGAGTCTGTGTGCTGCCTTTCTGCTGTGTAGGGTGAGTCGTGGGAGCCATACAGTGGTACCTCAGGTTAAGTACTTAATTCGTTCCGGAGGTCCGTTCTTAACCTGAAACTGTACTTAACCTGAAGCACCACTTTAGCTAATGGGGCCTCCCGCTGCTGCCGCGCCGCCGGAGCACGATTTCTGTTCTCATTCTGAAGCAAAGTTCTTAACCTGAAGCACTCTTTCTGGGTTAGCGGAGTCTGTAACCTGAAGCGTATGTAACCTGAAGCGTATGTAACACGAGGTACCACTGTACAGTCCACCCTGCTGCTCCTCTTGGACTGATATTCTCCCCCCAGCCTGCTCTCTGCCTCGGTAGTTCCTCTTGGCTGGGTTGAGTTTTGCAACCTGGGATCTATTTATGTCCTCGGCCGTCGCCTGCCCAAGAATAAAGCAGCCACTTCCGCCATTCAGAGTCAGCTCAAAGACTCTTGTCTGCGTGCCTGTTTCTGTTGTAAGCTCCTAACATCTTTGTGAGCCAACACCCACTGGCTCTAAGCCTGCCCAACTCGGCTCAAGGAGAATGCCCCTCTGAACTGTTGAACTTTGTCCATGCTTGGATGACCTCTCAGCTCTGCCTTTCATGTTGCCTGTTTCGGGAGCATAGGAAACTTCCTTCTACAGAGTCACACCATTGTAGTTATACCCTTAACCCATACTTCTCTACTGTCCTGGATTTGACTTTCCGTTTGGAAGCTGCCATTCTAATAATAATAATAATAATAATAATAATAATTTATTCTTTATACTCCGTCCATCTGGCTGGGCTTCCCCAGCCACTCTGGGCGGCTTCCAAAAAAATATTAAAATACTGTAATACATCAAACATTAAAAGCTTCCCTAAATGGGGCTGCCTTCAGATGTCTTCTGGTAGTTGTTGTTCTCTTTGACATCTGGTGGGAGGGCGTTCCACAGGGAGGGTGCCACCACTGAGAAGGCCCTCTGCCTGGTTCCCTGTAACTTGGCTTCTCGCACCTTGGCTTATTACCCCTGATTTCACATAAACCCGCCCCCCCCCCCCACATCCATTCACATGTCTTTCTCTTCCTCCTGGATGGGTCTTCTTTTTAAAAGAATAATCTTTATTGGTTTTTCAGTTACATACTCTACATACAGATATTGTATTACATTTTACATTTATACTTGCTCCTAAGAGCTGACTTCCCTCCTTCCTTCTTCTGGTTTTTTTATATCACCTCTAAATTTTTCGCATTGTCTTCATCCATTTTGTATACTGTATTGTTGTTCTTCTTACATATTTGTCCATGATACGTCTATAAACAAATAAGTCCTTCTATATATACAATTCTTGTTGTCTGTCTATATTCATTTACAACTACTATTATTTACATTACTCACATTATACATTTTACTTCTTCTTATTTTTATTTATCCGATAATTTTCTTTGTATTTCACATTATGAGGTTTATTTCAGTTCTACTGGTTTCACTATCTCACCTTATTTTTCCTATGCACGACATAATTTTTTTCCCATTCTTTCTGAAATGTTTCATCGCCCTGTTGTCGAATTTCCCCCGTTAATTTAGCTATTTCTGCATATTCCAATACCCTCTGTCGCCATTCTTCTACTGTTGGCAATTGTTGTTGTGTCCAAACCTGGGCTAATAATAACCTTGCCGCTGTTGTTGCATATAAGAACAATTTCTGATCATTCTTAACAATATCCTCTGGCTTTTTCAAAAACGTATATCTAAAGATCTTCTTTAGGTCATTGTATATGTTTTCCCAGTAAGTTTTTACCTTATCACATGTCCTCCTGGATGTGTCTTACTTTTACTTCTAAATTTGTGGGGCAGTGTCTGCTTTTTATTTATTTTTGTGCGGCATTTAACACTGTCACATATCCTTTTCATGAATATATGCATTTTTACAGACCCTTTACCTGGTACATGAAAGTTTTGTGCCCATTACTAGGCTGGAGAAGTGTGAAATTTGGACAAGTGTGAAATTTGAAGGATGGCTGTCATTTGGAAAGTGCAGATTAGAGTGGTTTGCCTTCAAATGTGAACTGAATTGAATCTCTTCCCCCTTATGCACATCTTGCCAGCGTGTTTTTTGGGAGCCAGTGTGGTGTAGTGGTTAAGAGCGGTAGTCACGTAATCTGGGAAACCGGGTTCGTGTCTCCGCTCCTCCACATGCAGCTGCTGGGTGACCTTGGGCCAGTCACACTTCTGTGAAGTCTCTCAGCCCCACTCACCTCACAGAGTGTTTGTTGTGGGGGAGGAAGGGAAAGGAGAATGTTAGCCGCTTTGAGACTCCTGAAGGGGAGTGAAAGGCGGGATATCAAATCCAAACTCTTCTTCTTCTTCTATGTGCACATTGGCCGCTTGAAACATAGCGAGGGTCACAGAGTGGGAAGAGATACCTGCTTGGTAATTGGGATGTGGGTGGCACTGTGGTTTAAACCACTGAGCCTCAGGCTTGCTGATCGGAAGGTTGGCAGTTCAAATCCCCGTGACGGGTTGAGCTCCTGTTGCTCCGTGCCAGCACCTGTCAACCAAGCAGTTCGAAAGCATGCCAGTGCAAGTAGATAAATAGGTACCGCTGTGGCGGGAAGGCAAATGGTGTTTCTGTGCGCTCTGGTTTCCATCACGGTGTTCTGTTGCGCCAGAAGCAGTTTAGTCATTCTGGACACATGACCCGGAAAGCTGTCTGTGGACAAACGCCAGCTCCCTCAGCCTGAAAGCTTGATGAACGCTGCAACTCCATAGTTGCCTTTGACTAGACTTAACCGTCCAGGGGTCCTTTACCTTTACCTTTCCTTACCTGCTTGGTTTCCCTGCGCCAAACTCCAATTCACCACTGAAGCTGTCATCTGTGCTTGTGCGACAGCTGTCTGAAATGTACACACCTCAGCTTAACTGTGGCTTGCATTTTCAAACTGGGTGGTTGCTGCTTTTCAGGAAAGCACATATTTCTCTAGAAGTGACAAGATACCTGTAGATTGTAGTTAACATCATGTGTACTCTGCTTCAAACACTAGAACTGGAGTGAGCAATAATGCGTACACAGCCGCTCTATTCCCCAGTTACTAACTATAGGCCTGGATAGCAAAAACAACCCTACACATTTCCTGTCAAGTGTTTCCCACTTCTGAGTGGCGAGAAACTCCAACACCACAGCTTTTCCTATGAATGAGAAAAAACAGATTCACAAATACCGTATTTTTCGCCCTATAGGACGCACTTTTCCCCTTCCAAAAATGATGGGGAAATGTGTGTGCGTCCTATGGGGCGAATGCAGGCTTTCGCTGAAGCCTGGAGAGTGAGAGGGGTCGGTGCGCACCAACCCCTCTCGCTCTCCAGGGTTCAGGAAGCTATCCCCCCAGCCCGGCAAGCTCCCAGAGCAATGCCGAATCTGTGCGCAGCTTTGGCATCGCTCTGGGACCCGTTCTGGGGGCTGGGGTAGGGGGAAGCTCGGGCTTCCCCTGCCCCAGCCCCGCGCCTGGGGGGGGGAAATAATCCCCCCCCCTTATCCGAGACCAGGGAGAAGAGTTGGTGAAAGAAGACTGGAAGAAATTTAAAGACTATTTACAGAAATATTGTAAAATTAATGAATGTTAGAAGGATGTTGGATAGAAACTAAGTGGTTTCCAGCTGTAATGCTTTAGGAGATAGAAAAAAAGGTTTACAAATGGGTAAAAGCTTAATGGTAAGGATTTGCTCAACTAACAAATTGAAGCGGAATACAAAGAAGGGAGGTGTGAGGAGGTCTGGGGAAATAAGCGTAAGGAAGATATGTTATGGAAAATTATTTGTTTTTTAACTGTTTTTATGTTGTATTTTGTTTCTTTTTATTTTTCACTGTTATACTTTAAAAACTTTAATAAATATCTTTTGGGGAAAAAATAATAATTCCCCCCCCTTGATTCCCCCCCCCCAATCTAGGTGCGTCCTATGGGCCGGTGCGTCCTATAGGGCGAAAAATACGGTAGATTAGGGCAGTACCATAAATTCAGGTGTGCCTCAGTAATGCAGGTCTTTATTCTATGTCTGATTCCCAACAGTGGCTGTGGCTGTCACAGGCAGCCAGCAAATGTGCAAATGACTTAATTCTGGCTAAATTCCTAGCTTTTCTTCCTAGAATCATAGAATTGTAGAGCATGAGGGGAGGCTGGGGGGGTCACTTAGTCCAACCCCCTGAAGTGCAGGAATCCTACGCACAGCCACCTCCGAGTGGGCTCGAACCACCAACCTTCTGGTTAACAGGCAGACTCACTCCTTAAATTCAGAAGATGTCAAGTCTAGCTTCAGTTTCTCTGCCCGACCTTGAAGGCAAGCTGCTTATTTGGGAAGCCATCCTGTTGAGAGGGAATGGTCTGTTTCTGCCTGGGTAGCTCAGTCGGTAGAGTATTAAATCTCAGAGTTGTGGGTTCAAGCCCCATGTTGGGCGAAATATTTCTGCGTTGTAGGGCGCCGTGGTGTCCCTTCAAATTCCACGATTCTGAAGATGTCGGTGTGCAGTTCCTAAAGAGCTTGGGTCAACTGCTTCCACCTGTGAGAGTGGGGATCAGCACTCCCTATTTGCACATGGGTAACACAGGTGGCGCTGTGGGTTAAACCACTGAGCCTAGGACTTGCCGATCAGAAGGTCGGCGGTTCGAATCCCTGCGATGGGGTGAGCTCCTGTTGCTCGGTCCCTGCTCCTGCCAACCTAGCAGTTCGAAAGCACACCAGTGCAAGTAGATAAATAGGTACCACTCCAGCGGGAAGGTAAACGGCGCTTCCATGCACTGCTCTGGTTCGCCAGAAGCGGCTTAGTCATGCTGGCCACATGACCCGGACGCTGTACGCCAGCTCCCTCGGCCAGTAAAGCGAGATGAGTGCTGCAACCCCAAAGTCGGCCACGACTGGACCTAATGGTCAGGTGTCCCTTTACCTTTACCTTTAACCAAGGTCTAGTAGCAACTCGTGCACAGAGGAAGCTGAGTGAGGATGCGTGAGCAGAGGTGCCAATAGGAAGCTGCAGAATGAACTCACTATTCAGAGCGGGCAGGGAGGAGGTGTCACTGCTTGATCATGCCGACAAGCAACTTTCTCTCAGGTGAGAAGCAGCTGGCTGTATAGTTTTGCAGTGATGACTGATCGAAACTTGGCAACGCATCTCGTATAATGATCAAGGCTGAGTCCTGGCACAGAAAAGCCGGTCCCACAGCTAGGCTCTGATTCACTTAGTGCACTCAGCACTTGCTCAGAGGCACTCTTTGCCCCTGTTGCACATGTTCAGGGACTTGGGCTTGACACCAGCGAACAGACTCTGGGGTGAGGCCTTCAAATGGGACTCCCGAGTCAGAGGTGCCCTTGGGCAGCTCCCAGGGTTCTGGCAGGACTCATCACTGATGAATCATAGAATTGTAGACTGGGAAGGGACCCTGGGGGTCATCTGCCCTGGACCTGCATTCCAATTCCTTTATCCTTTCCTGGCTGGATCTAGGCACCCTTTTAATCTCCCTCGTTACCCCTGTCTCAGTGTTGCTCTGGGGCGTCAAGGAAAAATGCAAATGATAACTAGGCCCAGCTACCCAGGGTTGATTAGAAAGCTGCCATCACAACCCTGTGATCATCATCTAAGCCTCTCCTTTGTGTGCCTCCCCCTACGAGCAGTCCGGCAACCTGAGAACGGGGCCTTTTCTGCAGTGGCTCCCTGTTTGTGGAATGCTCTCCCCAGGGAGGCTTGCCTGGCGCCTTCATTGCATATCTTTAGGCCCCAGGCAAAAACATTTCAACCATCTGTTTGGCTGATAAACATTCTGTGGCCTTTTAAATGTGTCTGTGGGTTATTGGGTTGTTTTGCTTTTGTTTTATTGTGTATTTTACATTTTTGTTTTGTACTTTTATGTTGTGAACTGCCCTGCGATATTCTGGTGAAGTGTGGGACGCGAGTGGCGCTGTGGGTAAAACCTCAGCGCCTAGGACTTGCCAATCGCATGGTCGGCGGTTCGAATCCCTGCGGCAGGGTGCGCTCCCGTTGCTCGGTCCCAGCGCCTGCCAACCTAGCAGTTCGAAAGCACCCCCGGGTGCAAGTAGATAAATAGGGACCGCTTACTAGCGGGAAGATAAACAGCGTTTCCGTGTGTTGCACTGGCTCGCCAGATGCAGTTTGTCACGCTGGCCACGTGACCCGGAAGTGTCTGCGGACAGCGCTGGCCCCCGGCCTCTTAAGTGAGATGGGCGCACAACCCTAGTCGGACACGACTGGCCCGTACGGGCAGGGGTACCTTTACCTTTACCTTTACCTTTTACTTTTATGCTGTGAACTGCCCTGCGGTTTTCTGATGAAGTGGGGTATACAAATCCAGCAAACCTGGAGCCAGCCCTGCCCACAATGTTTGACCTATCATCTTCCCTCCCTTAAATACAGTGGTACCTTGGGTTAAGAACTTAATTCGTTCTGGAGGTCCATTCTTAACCTGAAACTGTTCTTAACCTGAGGTACTACTTTAGCTAATGGGTCCTCCCGCTGCCGCCACACGATTTCTGTTCTCATACTAAAGCAAAGTTCTTAACCCAAGGTGATATTTCTGGGTTAGCGGAGTCTGTAACCTGAAGCGTCTGTAACCTGAAGCATCTGTAACCCGAGGTACCACTGTAGAGAGAAATTTAGCAGATGAAGCTCTCCTGACATGGAGCTAAGATTATGCCAAGAGTATCACTTATTTTCAGGCTGAGGCCAGTGCAAGAAAGGTAGTAACTCTAGCTATGAGCCGAGAGATGTGGAAAGTGTGTGATGTCATGCTGGCCATGTGACCCGGAAGTGTCTCCGGACAGTGCTGGCCCCCGGCCTCTTGAGTGAGATGGGCGCACAACCCCAGAGTCTGGCAAGACTGGCCCGTACGGGCAGGGCTACCTTTACCTTTACTTTAAAGAAGAGGAAATACTTCAGAACTGGCACAAAAAAAGCAAATTCCCTGGGCAAAAGCCTTTTTTAATGCTGCATTGCCTAGATCTATATTTATCTTTCTTTCTTTTTAATGGATCCTTCCTTTCAACTTGTAAAGAAATTTTCTCGGTGTAATAGTGCACTGTCTGGCATACAGTTATATGCTTGCACAGGGGGGGGGGGTTGGTACATGTACCGTTTCCAAGAGTCCTTTGTTTCAGAAGTCTCTTGCTCCATTTCAAAATAGTCGGCCTGTGTTGCTTGATTTTCTTGTAGGTGCTGCATTCAGGTAAGTTTCAGGAAACGAAGGGGCTGCCCTCCCCGTGAACACCCTTTGGATTTCTCAGGTACATCCTTCAATAGACAGAAGCGGGTTTGATAGAGAGAAAGGACTACCAAACCTGTTAAGTTGTGGGTGAACATATCAGACGACACAGCGATTCTTCAAACAGCTCTTGTTTATTCGCAGGCCAGGACAGAACTGAACTGAAGGGCTCAGTCAGCCTGCTTATATAGAGCTCCAGTACCACGTTACTGTAACAACTTTCTGAAACTATCCAATCACTGAACGTCACTTTCGATCCTTCATTTGCATAACTATCTACAGTATCCATCCAATCACTGAACGTCACTTTCAATCCTTCATTTCCATAACTATCTACAGTATCCCCCTGCTGGCCCAGAGTGAGAACTTCAGTACATAACAAAACCCACTTTTGGAACTGGGCCATTCATTGCTGGACACAACTGCGAAGGGCCAGGCTTGTAGCAGCCAAGCAGACCAGCTGGAGAACCAAGGGAAACCAAACCTCATTGTGAATCGCTCTCGGGACATTAAAAACTGAGGGCACTTCTGTCAGACTGTCATTGTACTGGGGTGGGATTCAGTCACATCCTGGCAAATTCAGGTTGTGCATTTGATTAGGAGGTCACTTTCCCAAAAGGTCAAGCCTTTTGCTGTAAGGAAAGTGATGGGGAAAAGCTCCTGAAAATGTGGGGTGGAACTTGCTTTGATGCACCGTTGTCTGGCCTCCCTGCAAGCAGATCTGAGTGAATGCTCAGGTCGTCTGGAAGCACTCTGAGTTAACATTACCTAATAGGAGAAAATGTGAGGAAAATCAATCAATCAATCAATCAATCAATCTTTATTACGGTCCACAGACCCAACAAATCGTTACAAAGCAATGCACAATTCAGACAGCCTACCTCCAGGTTAAACAAACATTTTGTTCAGACTTAAAGATAGGGATCATTGGTTCTTGCAACCACTGATAAAAACTTCACTGCTGCTAATGTTCTAGCGTTTGTCCGGTCTTCCAATAGGAACCTGACATTGTGAGCCTCTGATTTTCCCGGGAAAGGTAACAGCAAGGGTAATAGAAGAATACAGGAAATACCGTATTTTTTGCTCTATAAGACTCACTTTTTCCCTCCTAAAAAGTAAGAGTGTGTGTGTGTGCATCTTATGGAGTGAATGCAGGCTGCACAGCTATCCTAGAAGCCAGAACAGCACGAGGGATCGCTGCCTTCGCTCCGCAGCGATCCCTCTTGCTGTTCTGGCTTCTGGGATTCAGAATATTTTTTCCCCTGTTTTCCTCCTCCAAAAACTAGGTGCATCTTGTGGTCTGGTGCATCTTATAGAGCGAAAAATACGGTACAACGTATAGGAGCTAGATGACAAGGGAAGTTTGGGCGTTACAAAAAATGAAGATAGTCACATCCAGCTGACCAACGTTAGAAATCCAGCACGTTTCTGTGGATTGGAGGCTTTGGGAGTCCTGCCTCTGTGTGTCACGTAATTGTGTGATGATGCAGTTGGCTGACGACTTCTTTTATTTCTTCTTTTCAGCCTCAACCAAGCAAGGAGGTGGTTGAAGATCCTGTGTATGTGAATCTCCAGGAGCTCCGGTTGGAACAGAGTCCCTCCGCTGCGAGCAAAACTGAATCCATACCCCAGCCCCACCTCATCAGCCCCCCGGCCAGCTGGGAGACCCACACGGACGCAGAAAGTGGCCGCTTGTTCTATTACAACTCGGCCACCGGCCAGACGACCTGGGAGCCTCCCTTTGACAGTCCTGCCAGCGGCGGGAGTCCCCCTCCTTCTTGCTCTCCCTTGCTGGCCCTCAGCCCTGCCACACCTGCCGAGTGGGACCAATATGTAGACGAGGCCAGCGGGCAGGTGTTCTTCTACAACACATCGACGGGCGAGACGTCGTGGGACGCACCCCGAATGGACGAAACCCTCAATTATCCAGAGATGCAGCCTGCGTTTGTGCCCTACAGCCCTGTGGAACGGAGGGTAAATGTCGGGGAGGGGTCTACTGGGTCTTGGGGTGGGGGGCAAATTCTGATGCATAGCTGTCAAGCGTCCCTTATTTGGCGGGACAGTCCCTTATCCCAGCGCCATGTCCCGCTGCTGTCCCTTATTGATGATGTCCCTTAAATAAGATACTGAAGGTAATGGGGCCCTTTCTATGTCCAGCTGTCCTTTGTCAACAACAAATTGTTGCCTTTTTGTGTTGAATATATGCTGTATGGTAATTTATGGAGCTAATAGGTATCTAAAGCCATTTGCACGCAACAAAATATGTATTTTATCAAAGTAATTGTTGACCCCTTATTTTGGCTGCTGATCCCTTATTTTCAAGGCTGCTGGTCCCTTATTTTCAAATCTGTAAGTTGACAGTTATGTTCTGATGCAGTAGATAGCCCACTGAAGTCTAGTTCATGTAGTGAGGACTGAGGATAATCTACGTCCAGGGATGAGACCAGTGCCAGATTTATGTACTGTATAAGCCATGGGTAGGCAAACTAAGCCCTGGGGGCCGGATCCGGCCCAATCGCCTTCTCAGTCCGGCCCGTGGACGGTCTGGGAATCAGCGTGTTTTTACATGAGTAGAATGTGTCCGTTTATTGAAAATGCATCTCTGGGTCATTTGTGGGGCATAGGAATTCGTTCTTTCCCCCCCTCCAAAATACAGTCCGGCCCCCCACAAGGTCTGAGGGACAGTGGACCAGCCCCCCGCTGAAAAAGTTTGCTGACCCCTGGTATAAGCTAAACAAGCTATAGCTTAGGGTCCCACTCTTTTGGAGCCCCCCCCCCAATATACTTCTTAAGTATATTTCAGTTCAACAATTACTCTGATAAAATACATATTTTGTTATGTGCAAATGGCTTTAGATACCTATTAGGTCCATAAATTACCCTATAGCTTAAATCCAACACAAAAAACGGCAACAGTTTGTTGTTGACAAAGGACAGCTGGACATATAACGGGCCCCATTACCTTCAGTAGCTTAGGGCCTCATCAAACCTAAATCCGGCCCTGGATGAGACGTTGGTGGATAGAAAGTTATGGCCCAGGAAACTGCCTGTGGAAAGACTGGTTGATGAGTGTTGAACACATATGGCCTGATTTTCCATGTTAGGAGTAAGTAAGAATTTTTCCTCCAGGGCCATGTGGCGAAGAGGGTCACCAGGGTCCGAATAATTTATCCCTGATGTTGAGGCTGTGTGTGGATTGAGCCTGTAAGCAGGGTGGATTTGATTTGATTCAAATCACAATTTAAATCACTAGTCAGTAAGACTTGATTTAAATCATTTTTTCTACAGAAAGACTCATTCTTGCCGGTATAATCTTAATATTTACAACCAGATGAAGGTTTCATTTTTGGAATAGTAAAATTTCTGAGTAGTTTTTACAGTTATATCAGAAATTACTCATTTGGTTATACTATTAGAAATGCATAGATAATTATGAAATTATTGTGATGTTTAATATGTTAACTGTTTATATTTGGACAACTTTTCTACTATGCTTTATTGGAAGGAGAAAAATAATCATTTCCTTTATAACAATTTAAACAATTTATTGAATTAAAACAACATTACAGCAGATGTATCCATGTTTGTTAACTGATGTGGTTAAACAATTTAAAAAAAAACTTAGACTGAGTTTTAGCACACAGGAAAAATTAAAACAAATCTTTATTTCCTGATGAATAGCCTTTGGACTATAGTGTAACTTAAATAGAAAACTATCTTTAGAAAGATTTTTCCTCCAAAGGCATTTTATTTTAAAAATCCAATTTAAATTAAAAAAAAATCTGATTTAAATTTAAAAATCTGTTATTTTAATTTTATTTTTTTTAAAATCAGTGATTTTTATCCACCTTGCCTTTAAGCTGCCAGTTGGGTGCTTCCTATTCCAGGAAGTAGGTCCTGGTTTGTCTTGTATTTTGGTCCGGATCATGTACTTTGATCTGTGAGTACATAGGATCTGCTTTGTATAGGGCAGGTGGTGGCAGGGCTGGGTGATATTTCAATATTATCATCTAAAACCGGTTTCAAGTCCACATCACAATATTGGTTTCATATTGCAGCATATTGCGAATCGTGTTTGTGTGTGTGTGTGTGTGTGAGAGAGAGAGAGAGAGAGAGAGAGTGTGTGTGTGTGTTATGCGAAAATCGCAATGTGGGGGAAACCGTGAAGCCAGCCAATGCTTCTCTTAATTCCTGCAGCCCCTGGATTCCTGAACCATCGGTGGGCCAGATTGAGAAGGCGATTGGGCCGCATCTGGCCCCCGGGCCTCTTAACAATTACAATAAATACCGTATTTTTTGCACCATAACACTCACTTTTTTCCTCCTAGAAAGTAAGGGGAAATGTCTGTGCGTGTTATGGAGCGAATGCCTACGGATGGTGGGGGGATCTGCTGCAGTCGTGAGCAGAGGATCCATGGTTCCCCTTCCTTCCCTCCTCCGTGGTTACAAAGCATGGATCCACATGGACCCTCAGGATTTTTGCATTGGGCTACTCCAAACTCACTGTCAGATCACATGTCTGTGGCCACAGCATGAACCACAAAAATCGTATATCCACTATTTCGTTTAGAATATTTTTTTTCTTGTTTTCCTCCTCTAAAAACTATGTGCATGTTATGGCCTGGTGCGTGTTATAGAGCGAAAAATACAGTAATTTCTAAACTGCAATCAATAAAACAGATGGCAAGCCACAGTGCGTAAAATAATACAATACAAATTGAGAAGTAGAGACTGGAGGGTGGGGCGAGACGGCCTTGCCTGATGAAGTCTCTCCCCTCACAGTTCTTCCTCCAGAACCAGCTTCCTTATTGGCTCTAAATTCAGGATCCAATCTCTTGCGAGGGTCAGCTGCCTCCGAGGTTCCCAGTGGGCAGCAAAACTGAACCTAGCAACCTCTCAGCAGATGGGTGGGGGACAGGCAGCAAACCCTCCCTTACCATTGCAGAATCAGGAGTGCCCATTAAAGTACCTGGTTGCGCGCTGGCAGCCACAGGTCCCCACCTGCCCCACAGGTCGGCAGAGTCAAATTGGAACCCATGCCAGGTCCAGTTAGACCTATGGGCCAAAGGTTCCCTGCCCCTGCTATAGATTAGCAGGTGCCCACCCTATCGATCAGGAGAAGGCCTCTGTATTTTATAAGCCTTGGGAAGCACAGTCAGAAATGCCTGCTGCCTTTTTGGTTTGTAGCTCTTTGCTCCCTCCCTATCTTCTTGGGGGAAGAGGGACGCGGGTGGCGCTGTGGGTTAAACCACAGAGCCTAGGGCTTGCCTACCAGAAGGTCGGCGGTTCGAATCCCCGCGATGGGGTGAGCTCCCGTTGCTCGGTTCCTGCTCCTGCCAACCTAGCAGTTCGAAAGCACATCAAAGTGCAAGTAGATAAATAGGTACCACTCTGGCGGGAAGGTAAACGACGTTTCCGTGCGCTGCTCTGGTTCGCCAGAAGCGGCTTAGTCATGCTGGCCACATGACCCGGAAGCTGTACACCAGCTCCCTCGGCCAATAAAGCGAGATGAGCGCCTCAACCCCAGAGTCGGCCACGACTGGAACTAATGGTCAGGGGTCCCTTTACCTTTTTCTTCTGGGGGAAGATTCTCTAAGGAGATTTAAGAACCCCTGAATTATTGTTTGACAACATGCTGTGTGCTGACCTCTTGTCTGAAACCTCTTTTAGCCGCCAACTCCAGAAACTGACTACCCCAACCTTTCTCCCGATGAACTTGAGCCCTACCCTGAAGAAGATTATTCTCCGGTTGGCTCCTACCAGCCGCTGGACGGACTCTGCGTTCCCTCTGCGTACCAAGGCTGGCCGTCCTATGGCAACCAGGAAGGACTGGTGTTTGATGGTGACCAGTATGCCTCCAACCCGGTAAGGGGGGGCTCGGAAAGCCTGTGGGTCTGTGCACTGGGGTAACCATGCTCCATTTGCCACGGTTTGCCATGCTGTCGTTCGTTCAGGGTTGCTGGGAATTGTCACTCCAGGAGGGGGAACTACAGTACCCAGAATTCTTTGAGGGGAAAGAGCGTGCGCAGAGTCACTAAGCACAGAAGAGGAGATAAGCATTCCCAAATGGAAATAAGCGTAATCTTATTCCACCAAAGGTTACTTTGGCCACTCAGCTGTAAAATCTCAGACCTGTTTGCCAGCTACCTTGTAACACCCTTAAATCTTCTGGGTTTCTGTCCCCTCTGCTACAAACTGAAGAAGGCTGGAGGTTATTCCCCATTTTAACCAGAAAGTGTGTCCTCTTGGCTGGCCTGTTGTTATAGCCACTAGTTGTCATGGGTCATTGAAAAAAGCCGCTTGAGGCCTTTGATGCTCATTAAGGAAATGTCAGATGATCATCACTGAAAGTTATAGCAAGTGATCATGTTATACAAAACATTATCGTAAGTGGTCAATGAAACCAGCAACCCTGTGAAAATAACAAATGCCGCCTTTTTTAAAGCTGGCAAGATCCTGAGCCTGTTTTAAAAGCTGCTTTGGGGGCAGAAATTCAAGCTGAAGATTCTTCTTCTGATTTGGGGATTAAGCTTTGAAGAAAGTTTTTTTAAATAAAAAAGCACAAGTCAAAATTCAGTTTTTCCTCTGTTTTCTGTTTCTGGTAGCCCTTATTAAATGGTATGGACTAGCTGATGGCAAGGCTTTTCTTCTGTGGTAATATCAACACAGGGACACGGATGGTGCTGTGGGTTAAACCACAGAGCCTAGGACTTGCCGATCAGAAGGTCGGCGGTTCGAATCCCCACAATGGGGTGAGCTCCCGTTGCTCGGTCCCTGCTCCTGCCAACCTAGCAGTTCGAAAGCACGTCAAAGTGCAAGTAGATAAATAGGGGAAGGTAAACAGCATTTCCGTGCGCTGCTCTGGTTTGCCAGAAGCGGCTTAGTCATGCTGGCCACATGACCCGGAAGCTGTCTGCAGACAAACGCCGGCTCTCTCAGACAATAAAGCAAGATGAGCACTGCAGCCCCAGAGTCGGTCAGACCCAACAAATCGTTACAAAGCAATGCACAATTCAGACAGCCTACCTCCAGGTTAAACAAGCATTTTGTTCAGACTTAAAGATAGGGATGGAACGCGGGTGGCGCTGTGGGCTAAACCACAGAACCTAGGGCTTGCAGATCAGAAGGTCAGTGGTTCGAATCCCCGCGACAGGGTGAGCTCCCGTTGCTCGGTCCCTGCTCCTGCCAACCTAGCAGTTCGAAAGCACATCAAAGTGCAAGTAGATAAATAGGTACCGCTGTGGTGGGAAGGTAAACAGTGTTTCGGTGCGCTGCTCTGGTTCGCCAGAAGCAGCTTAGTCATGCTGGCCACATGAGCTGGAAGCTGTACGCCGGCTCCCTCGGCCAATAAAGCGAGATGAGCACCGCATCCCCAGAGTCGGCCACGACTGGACCTAACGATCAGGGGTCCCTTTACCTTTACCTTTAATATCAACACAAACACAGGAATATTTGGGCAGGGCTTCAAGGGCGCTGTGGGCTGAGCAGCAGCTTGTAACATGCTCCTGTTTTGTGTTGCTCCTGCTAATAAAAGGATATCTTCCAGGTCGCTGCATCCGGCCACCATCACCACAGTACCAGCAGTGGGTCCAGCCTGGACAGCAGCCCTTTTGGAAACTGGGTACCCTTCTCTGGGCCAAAGGAGGAACAAGTAAGGAAAACCCTCAATTGTCTTGGACTGGTGGAGGAAAATCTGAAGTGGGAATTCATATCCCATTGAGGAAGGGATATATATGGGTTTCCTGATCCTTCCTGCATTTTGAACTACAAGGTTCATCTGTGAAAAGATTAGGGTGGGGGAGAGAAATGAATAAGATACTATAGGGTGGTGAGCTGAGGACCCAATTTCCTTCCGCTCCATAAAGAGTCAGCTGATAACTCTTGTGGCCACAATTCCCACTTCTTCCATTTCTCTTCTGTTTTCTCTTGATTGGTAACTGGGAGACTGGGCATCGCATGTAAGACCACATCTGCAAACATACTGGTACATTTAAATTTAATATATAGTCCTTTAAATCAGTGTTTTTCAACCACTGTTCCGCGGCACACTAGTGTGCCGCGAGATGTTGCCTGGTGTGCCGTGGGAAAAATTAAAAAATTCAAAAGATTTTTTTTTTTTTTAAAGTCAAATTTTCGATTGGGGCGCCGTCCCCGGAGGGAGGCGGGCGAGTTGGGCGGCCTGGCTGCTTGCGAGCTCGGCGGGCAGCGCCTCCGTCCGCAGCGCCCGCCTCGCGGCTCTCATTCCCTGCCCCTGCCAAAGCTCACCCAGCCAAGCCGCGCTCTCCTTCCTGCCTCGCTTTGCTTCCTCCTCCCCCCCCCCACCCCCAAAGCTTGGAGGTTCCCCGGCGCCGGCCCGCAGGTTTGACCCCCTTCTCACACCTGTTCGCGCTCCTTGCACGGAATGGGGCGGATGGGGAGGAACGGGGCTCGCCGCTGCCTCCGCTCGCCCTCCCCCCCTCCGCCGGCGGTCCCGCGATTCTTGGCTTTTTGGCGGTTGGCACAGAAGGAAGGCAAGGAGGAGGGAAAAAA
The DNA here is from genome assembly GCF_965113315.1 of Podarcis vaucheri. Lineage (NCBI taxonomy): Eukaryota > Metazoa > Chordata > Lepidosauria > Squamata > Lacertidae > Podarcis > Podarcis vaucheri. The sequence goes on along the minus strand of NC_138751.1, from coordinate 44,034,431 downwards.
TTGAAACTTACACTTTCGTGCGTCCCTCCCGGCGTGACGCTGCGCGCTGACGTCACGGGGCTGTAACGTGCCCCACATAGGCACACATGGTGGTGTGCCTCGAGATTTTTTTCATGAAACAAGTGTGCCTTTGCCCAAAAAAGGTTGGGAAACACTGCTTTAAATATTGGATGTGGCCTAAGGGCATTCCCCAGGCGGCTGTTTTATATTCTTGCGGGGTGTGTTTCAAAGGTATGGTGTGTACACAGATTTTCCTCAGCATTAGGAATGGGATTAGGAATGGGAAAGGGGGTGAATAATGTTACGGGATCTCCCCAACAGCTAGGACAGATTTAAACTACAGCCTTTTCCTCCCCTCCGCTCAGTTAAAAACGCTTGAAAAGGCTGGGATGCTCTTTCGGACAAAGACTGCTGATAAAGGCAAACGCCAGAGGTAAGAATGATTTGTTTGTGTGCATCTCCTTTCTGATCTTGGGGTTTGGGGCAGGTTGGTATGGGGTCAATCAAACCCCCAAGTATCCTGGATCCAAGCTGTTTGAAAACCTCCTTTTTTAAAGCGGACGTTAAAGATGTGTCCTTAATTGAGAAGGTGTGTTTGGTTTTGAAAAAAAAGTTTTTAATGCAAATTTTTTTTTAAGCAACGGAAGCTTGTAGGCCCCATCTTGAATCAGAGGCAGCCTAGTTTCTTTCACGCCAGGGAGTGACTTCTTTTGTGTAAACAGTGGGATTTCATTGCAGGATTGTTGTGGGATAAACAGCGCTGCACAAAACAGCAGTGCTTTAATTCCGTTTCCAGCTGATTGCAGAAGGGCAGTTCCAAAAGGCCCTAGGGTGGAAAGGACTTTTGGCCGTGCAGCAAAGCCTTTCCTTGTGTTCAGCAGCTCTGGTTCACCATCTTGTCTTCTTCCCACATTTCTCCTTGAACTTTGCTGGCCCTCTGTCTCTTCCTCCTCCCCAGCCCTTCTGTCTCCTCCTTTCTGCCCTGCTTGGACTGCTTCCTTGGAACTGACCTCAGCTTGGCTTCCTGGTTCTGTCTCCATCTCTTCCTTCGACCAAATGCCATGGCCTGGTTCCCTCAGTTGAGAAGTCCCACCTTCTGCCTTTGCTGACTCTTCATCAGAGGCCCTGAACTTGCGGAGAGGTGCATGGCATGAGACCTGGATGTTGTAACAATTGCATGTGTGAACTCTCCCTAATGCCAAAGTTGGTGACAGAAATGCGGAGCGAGGGGCGGGTGGAAGGGAATCAGGATAACTGAGGGTAGGAGAACCTTTTCCCTTGAGGCAGACAGAGTTCCTCTCCTCCATTTCACACTGCTCAGTTAGCACTGCTCTGTGAATGAGGTTTCCTTCTCTTCCTTCCCTTTCTCCCCTCTTAGGAAGAATTGGAGTTCTTCATGGACAGTCCTAGAAGGTGGTGTCTTGACTTTTTTCAAGGACTCAAAACACTCCACGTCTAGCAGTGTGGTGAGTCCTCAGCCCTGGCTTGCTGCTCCAGTTGAAAGGCAGACAGTGGAGGCTGCTCCACCAAACCTCAGCCTTCTCCCAGCTGCCTGCTGTCTTATTATTTATACCCCTCCCATCTGACTGGGTTGCCCGAGCCACTCTGGGCAGCTTCCAACTTATACCAAACCATAATAAAACATCCAGCATTAAAAACTCCCCTATACATCTTCTGATGTCTTCTAAAAGTTAGATATTTGTTTATTTCCTTGACATCTGATGGGAGGGCGTTCCACAGGGTGTGGGTGCCACTACCGAGAAGGCCCTCTGCCTGGTTCCCTGCAACCTCACTTCTCGCAGGGAGGGAACTGCCAGAAGGCCCTTGGAGCTGGACCTCAGTGTCTGGGCTGAATGATGAGGATGGAGACGCTCCTTCAGGTCTAGTGGGTTGAGGCCGTTTAGGGCTTTAAAGGTCAGAACCAACAGTTTGAATTGTGCTTGGAAACATACTGGGAGCTAGTGTCGTTCTTTCAGGACTGGTGTTATGTGGTCTCAGCGGCCACTCCTAGTCACCAGTCTAGCTGCTACATTTGGGATTAGTTGCAGTTTCCGGGTCACCTTCAAAGGTAGCCCCAGGTAGAGCGCATTGCAGTAGTCCAAGCGGGAGATAACCAGAGCATGCACCACTCTGGCAAGTTATGATATGTTAAAATGAATATAAAATTATTGAAATGTGTAAAATTGAAAATCATAAATAAAATACATTAAAATAATAATAAAAGGCAACTTACAACATGAAAAGATTTAGATAACTACACACAAGACAAAAGCAGATGCTCCGCTGTTGATCTGTGACCCAGTGTGAACGCCTAGCGTGGGTGTGGGTGCCACTACCGAGAAGACCCTCTGCCTGGTTCTCTGTAGCTTCACATCTCGCAGTGAAGGAACTGCCAGAAGGTTCTTGGAGCTGGAGCCCAGAGTCCAGCTTAACAATGGGGGTGGAGACACTCCTTCAGGTATACAGGGCCAAAGACGTTTAGAGTTTTAAAGGTCAACACAAACACTTTGCATTGTGCTTGGAAACGTACTGAGAGCCAGTGATCTTTTAGAACCCCTCCAGGATGATCTAGTTTGTTCTGTGGTACTTAGCCAAGTCAATGCTTGCATGTTATTGTTGTCCAGAGGGACTATAGCACAAGAAAAGCAGGGCATCTCCTCCTGCCCAATCTTTGTGGTATATAAAAAGTTGCAGGGTTTCAGAAGGAAGTTACACAATATGCACTGGTTGGAAATTCAGCTGTGTGACTGCCCCAATAGCATCATGAGCACAAACCATCGTAAATGCACAATAAAAAGGGTGTCTGGAAAGCTCCATAATTTCTCTGCTGGGTATAATTTGATGGGTAAGTGGGTGGGATTTTTGTTTTCTCTGTAGTTGCAAGCAGTCATAAAATGTGGACTTCCCTGCTGCTTCTGTTTCCTACCTTCACCCTCAGAAACATCCCTCCGTGTTGAGCAGCCCTGAGCACACTGTGGATCTTAGTGGAGCAACACTTTCTTGGGCTGCAAAAGACAAGTCGAGCAAAAAGAACGTCTTGGAGGTAAAGGATGGTGGTCCCCATCTCTGCTTCTGTTTCCGTAGCAACAGATGATGGCAAAATGCATGGAGGAGGAAGCAACACAGGCCTGTGCTGCTCCTCACCAGGCAATCTGTCTGTTACACATGCCTGAATGTGGCTATTCCTGCAAATATCAATTCAGCAAACTTATCTTCACTGGATAAAAGGGAACACACATTTTTAAAAACAGACAGACTTTTAAGGCAGTCTTAATGCTGATGGTACAGATGAGTTTTGGCCACAAAACCACAACACTCCATCTTCCAAGCATCTTCCTCTATGAAGACTAGACTTATCAAAAGTGAATCTTGTCATTTCCTAAATACAGGCCACTTCTTTAAAATGAAAATTATGGTTGCCATGCAATGTGTCTTGCGCTGCGTCGGTTACAAAAGGCAAAGATTAGTGTCAGGAGTCCATATTTGTACATGGCAACCTGGTTTCAAGTGGTGGTCCCCCCCTGTGATGTCAAAAGGGTTTCAGTAGTCCCTTAACCCCACCCTTCTCCAATTTGTGCATTATATGGCAGAGTTGCTGGGCTAGAGGGCAGGCTTTGCGGTTTGGCTCTGAGATCTGGCACAGTTCACCTTTCAGAAATTTTGAAATACTGTACAGGAACGTCCTCAATGAGAAACCCGTGAGAATTGTACTGAATCTGGGGCGCATTTTGCTGAGTTCTTGGGGTTGTGGTGAGCATCTTCTGTCTGGATGTCACAATCACATGGTTCCTCTGTTCCAGCTGAAGACACGGGAGGGATCTGAGTACCTGATCCGGCATGATTCAGAGTGCATCATCAGCACATGGCAGAAGGCAATTGCTGACAGCATCAGTAAACTGGTGAGAGTGGGGCTTGTCCCATGTTTTTATCACAGGCAGGGCTGGCCCACCCATGTGGCAAGGTGAGGCGACTGCCTCAGGCGGAAGAATCCACAGGGACAGCAGATCCCAATGTCAATCTTTCTTCCCACCCCTCTTTTCCCTTCCTTCACCCCTTCTCTCCTGTCAAGGAGTGGGGTGCCATTTTGCAGTCTGCCTCAGGTGACAAAATGTCTTAGGCCAGCCCCGAATGTAAGAAACCTCAGTTGGGTTCCTGTCAGATGTTTTTATGGCAGACATAACTTAAGGGGTTAGCAAGGACTTCCAGGAAGAGGGAAGCATAGAGCCTGGGGGGAGAAGTAGGCCTTATGTTCATCAAGGGGGAAAACAAATGTTGTAAACCGCCCCCCCTCGCCCCCAGTTCTGTGCATCAAGTGTAAACAAGGTTGGCCTGAATGTGACACAGAGGTGCACTGCCTCAGGTATCTGATTGTGTGTAATATGAAAGGCTGTGTTGCAGTTTTTCCCCTGGAAAAAAAATTAAATCAGGAAATTACATGGATTCCACATACACACCCCCAACGCCATTTGGATCTGATTTAGTATGTTTATTTGACTTTTCTGTTTAGTTTAGTTCTTTAATGGCCATGTTAGAATTTCATGCTGTATGAAAATCTCAGAAGTTATTCCAATGGCCCAATATTTTGAATCTTCTTTCCTAATGAAGTTCAAATAATCACGTTGCAAACCTAAGCCTGCTGACTCAGATCTCACTTAAATTCAAGTGTGTTAAAGGTTGCAGCATTAATGTGGTGTTTGAGTGTTCCATTCAAGCAACTTCAAAGCTTTACTTGGAAATTATTCTTATTTTTGTGAATACTTAAGACATGACACCTCAGTGGCACACAATTCTCTTACATTTTATTTTCTTAAGGCTTGATTTACAACTTTGAAATTGCCCAGTTTCGTTGGTATTGTATTCATGTGTTGTATTGCTAATTAATTTTGTGAAACACATATTTGGAAAATGGAAACAAATTTCATTGAATAGTCTTCAATAAAACTACATTTAAAGAGAGAGGATGCACACTGGAAAGTTTCCATTGTAGAAAATTTCCACCCCATGTTGCTAATTAAGGGGCATTAAATAATTAGTTTATTACGTATTCTGTTTTATTTTTTGCCATTTGATTTTCTGTCTTGATTGGCTTCTATGTGTTATTAAAAATACTGTGTAATTTTTTAAAAACTAGTTTGTGCGTTGGGGAAGGAAAGCTCAGTCCGCTTCTGGTTTGTTTATTCATAAGTCATTTCCTTCCTGTTTCTGCATCATCCTGCAATTTTATTTTTTAAAAGCAACCTACAAAAATTTGCATGTTGGGTACACATTTTAAACATAAAACGTGTGTCAATATAATAACGATGTTGCTAACTACGTGTTTATCCAGTAAGGGCAATTAGATTAGTTCACTTAGGAATGTGGACGTAATGAAATCCCTGAGCACCCCTAGTTTGCGTATCCTGTGTTATTTGAAGACCTTTACCATTTCTTTATTGTTTCGTTTTCACAAGAATTCAGTCTGGAAGCTTCCATCAATTGGCAGCCAATTCATGGGAGATATTTTCTTCTGCTAGCCAGAGGAATGGGAGGAAAATGGCATCCTTGAGAAGACCTGTACACACCCAGATACATTTAGGAGTTGTCCACATTTGAGCATAGATCAGAGTGGTCCACACTTGCACCTATTTAAATTTGTATGAGGAGCAACTTTGGTCTTTTCCATTCATGCCAGTAGGTGTTCTATTATACAGTGGTACCACGGGTTACATACGCTTCAGATTACATACGTTTCAGGTTACAGACTCCGCTAACCCAGAAATAGTGCTTCAGGTTAAGAACTTTGCTTCAGGATGAGAACAGAAATCGTGTGGCAGTGACGCAGCAGCAGCAGGAGGCCCCATTAGCTAAAGTGGTGCTTCAGGTTAAGAACAGTTTCAGGTTAAGAACGGACCTCTGGAACGAATTAAGTACAGTGGTACCTCGGGTTAAGTACTTAATTCGTTCCGAAGGTCCGTACTTAAACTGAAACTGTTCTTAACCTGAAGCACCACTTTAGCTAATGGGGCCTCCTGCTGCTGCCGCGCCGCCGGAGCACGATTTCTGTTCTTATCCTGAAGCAAAGTTCTTAACCTGAAGCACTTTTTCTGGGTTAGCAGAGTCTGTAACCTGAAGCATATGTAACCTGAAGTGTATGTAATCCAAGGTACCACTGTACTTAACCCGAGGTACCACCGTACTGCTTAAGTACCAGCAGAGGCTCTGCACAGATAGCTGTGCAATATCAGGTACATCTCCCTCATTTTGTTCCCTCAGATTCGCAGAAAATGAGAAAACTGCACAAGCAAACCACATGGATTACAGTGGTACCTCTGGATAAGCACATTCTGGTTGCATATCTTTCAGGATGTGAACGCGGCAAACCCGGAAGTATTTTTCCAGGTTTCGCTGCAAAAGTGCTAAATCGCACCACGTGTAGAAGCGCTAAATTGCGCCACATACCTGCGCAGAAGTGACACCTCCGGTTGCGAATTTCTCGGGATCTGACCAGAGCTCCGGAACAGATCCCATTCACAACTGGAGGTACCACTGTACAGTGGTACCTCGGGTTACAGATGCTTCAGGTTACAGACGCTTCAGGTTACAGACTCCGCTAACCCAGAAATAGGGGATGCGGGTGGCGCTGTGGGTAAAACCTCAGCGCCTAGGACTTGCCGATCGTATGGTCGGCGGTTCGAATCCCCGCAGCGGGGTGAGCTCCTTTCGTTCGGTCCCAGCTCCTGCCCACCTAGCAGTTCGAAAGCACTCTTAAGTGCAAGTAGATAAATAGGGACAGCTTTATAGCGAGAAGGTAAATGGCGTTTCCGTGTGCTGCGCAGGTGCTGGCTCGCCAGCTGCAGCTTTGTCACACTGGCCACGTGACCCGGAAGTGTCTTCAGACGGCGCCGGCTCACGGCCTTTAGAGCGAGATGAGCACGCAACCCCAGAGTCGGACACGACTGGCCCATACGGGCAGGGGTATCTTTACCTTTACCTTTTAACCTCAGGTTAAGAACTTTGCTTCAGGATGAGAACAGAAATCACGTGGCGGCGGCGTGAGGCCCCATTAGCTAAAGGGGTACCTCGGGTTAAGAACAGTTTCAGGTTAAGAACAGACCTCTCGAATGAATTAAGTTCTTAACCCGAGGTACCACTGTATTTAATATGGTTTGCTTGCATAGACTCTATAGGACGGCAGTGTCTTTAGTCCCCCCACCCCCAAAAAAGTCTGTTTGGACAAGACTGAGCCCCACAAAAATATATACAGTATATATTGAGGGGCCAAATCTTGTGGCAACAGGCCTTGTCGGGCCTTGCAGTAGCGGTGAGCCTCACAGCAGTGGCGGGCCGTGCAACATGTGTTGATGGGGGACCCCCAATGTTGGGTGGAACTGGCTGCCTCTGCGGTTTTCTGGTTTTGTGCAAATGTGAGGGATCAAAGGAGTAACTGAATAGTTTAGGAATGTGGATGAAATAGTCAGGAGCATGGCTGGAGGAGAAATGAAGGCATTCAGGAAGTACAGTGGGCCTCGGGTTACATACGCTTCAGGTTACATATGCTTCAGGTTACAGACTCCGCTAACCCAGACATATTGCTTCAGGTTAAGAACTTTGCTTCAGGATAAAAACAGAAATCACGCTCCTGCGGCGCGGCGACAGCAGGAGGTCTCATTAGCTAAAGTGGTGCTTCAGGTTAAGAACAGTTTCAGGTTAAGAACGGACCTCCGGAACAAATTAAGTACTTAACCCAAGGTACTACTGTAGTAGCTGTGGAACGGAGAGTTGCAGAAAGTGGCTATGGATCCACCTGCTCCAAAACGCTGAAACAAATGTCTGTGACCCTGATTGGAGTGCTTTGGAGCCCAATTTCCCCCCGGTTTACTGGATGATCCCCATATCAGGCAACCCCCATATTTTGCAGGGGACAAGCGTTGAGAGCGGTGTGGACAATGCAAATGAAATGGGGAATTCAAGCAGCTGCAAACACACCGTAAAATGTCGTGTTCTCTTCAGAGGTACCGACAAAGGTGACCCTTGTATTTCTTTCAGCCTACAGATTTCCCTCCAGAAGACAATGAGGAGAATTCATCAGATTTGAAATCAAAGGAACAGCTAGGAAGCAATAGAGAGAAAGAGGGTGAGAAGAAAAGCCCAGGTCAGTGTTAATACTCAGTGCAAATTTTTGGTTTCAAACACAGAAATGCATTTTTGGAACGGAATTTTCCTTGACAAATAGTTCAAACAGTTTATATTTGTCTATTACATTACTATTATTATTATTATTATTATTATTAATTTACATTGATAGCACTTGTTGTTGTTGTTTAGTCGTTTAGTCGTGTCCGACTCTTCGTGACCCCATGGACCAGAGCATGCCAGGCACTCCTGTCTTCCACTGCCTCCCGCAGTTTGATCAAACTCATGCTAGTAGCTTCAAGAACACCATCCAACCATCTCATTCTCTGTCGTCCCCTTCTCCTTGTGCCCTCCATCTTTCCCAACATCAGGGTCTTTTCCAGGGAGTCCTCTCTTCTCATGAGGTGGCCAAAGTATTGGAGCCTCAGCTTCACGATCTGTCCTTCCAGTGAGCACTCAGGGCTGATTTCCTTCAGAATGGAGAGGTTTGATCTTCTTGCAGTCCATGGGACTCTCAAGAGTCTCCTCCACCATAATTCAAAAGCATCAATTCTTCGGCGATCAGCCTTCTTTATGGTCCAGCTCTCACTTCCATACATCACTACTGGGAAAACCATGGCTTTTACTATACGGACCTTTGTTGGCAAGGTGATGTCTCTGCTTTTTAAGATGTTGTCTAGGCTTGCCATCGCCTTTCTCCCAAGGAGCAGGCGTCTTTTAATTTCGTGACTGCTGTCACCATCTGCACTGATCATGGAGCCCAAGAAAGTAAAATCTCTCACTGCCTCCATTTCTTCCCCATCTATTTGCCAGGAGGTGATGGGCCCAGTGGCCATGATCTTCGTTTTTTTGATGTTGAGCTTCAGACCATATTTTGCGCTCTCCTCTTTCACCCTCATTAAAAGGTTCTTTAATTCCTCTTCACTTTCTGCCATCAAGGTTGTGTCATCTGCATATCTGAGGTTGTTGATATTTCCTCCGGCAATCTTAATTCCGGCTTGGGATTCATCCAGCCCAGCCTTTCGCATGATGAATTCTGCATATAAGTTAAATAAGCAGGGAGACAATATACAGCCTTGCCGTACTCCTTTCCCAATTTGGAACCAATCAGTTGTTCCATATCCAGTTCTAACTGTAGCTTCTTGTCCCACATAGAGATTTCGCAGGAGACAGATGAGGTGATCAGGCACTCCCATTTCTTTAAGAACTTGCCATAGTTTGCTGTGGTCGACACAGTCAAAGGCTTTTGCATAGTCAATGAAGCAGAAGTAGATGTCTTTCTGGAACTCTCTAGATTTCTCCATAATTCAGCGCATGTTTGCAATTTGGTCTCTGGTTCCTCTGCCTCTTCTAAATCCAGCTTGCACTTCTGGGAGTTCTCGGTCCACATACTGCTTGAGCCTTCCTTGTAGAATTTTAAGCATAACCTTGCTAGCATGTGAAATGAGTGAAATTGTGCGGTAGTTGGAGCATTCTTTGGCACTGCCTTTCTTTGGGAGTGGGATGTAGACTGATCTTCTCCAATCCTCTGGCCACTGCCGAGTTTTCCAAACTTGCTGGCATATTGAGTGTAGCACCTTAACAGCATCATCTTTTAAAATTTTAAATAGTTCAGCTGGAATACCATCACTTCCACTGGCCTTGTTATTTGCAGTGCTTTCTAAGGCCCATTTGACTTCACTCTCCAGGATGTCTGGCTCAAGGTCAGCAACCACACTACCTGGGGTGTACGAGACATCCATATCTTTCTGGTATAATTCCTCTGTGTATTCTTGCCACCTCTTCTTGATGTCTTCTGCTTCAGTTAGATCTTTACCACTTTTGTCCTTTATTATGGTAATCTTTGTACGAAATGTTCCTTTCATATTTCCGATTTTCTTGAACAGATCTCTGGTTCTTCCCATTCTGTTGCTTTCCTCTATTTCTTTGCATTGCTCGTTTAAGAAGGCCTTCTTGTCTCTCCTTGCTGTTCTTTGGAAATCTGCATTCAATTTCCTGTATCTTTCACTATCTCCCTCGCATTTTGCTTGCCTTCTCTCCCCCGCTATTTGTAAGGCCTCGTTGGACAGCCACTTTGCTTTCTTGCATTTCTTTAGCACATCCCCCCCCCAAAAAAACAGCAGCTCAAGGCATTATACATTATACACCCCCAGTGGTGCAGGAGCTTGTTTTTGCACGTCTGTTACAGTGGTACCTCGGGTTACAGATGCTTCAGGTTACAGACTCCACTAACCCAGAAATAGTACCTCGGGTTAAGAACTTTGCCTCAGGATGAGAACAGAAATCGTGCGGCGGCAGCAGTGGGAGGCCCCATTAGCTAAAGTGGTGCTTCAGGTTAAGAACAGTTTCAGTTTAAGTACGGACCTTCGGAACGAGGCCCCATTAGCTAAAGTGGCACCTCCGGTTAAGAACAATTTAAGGTTAAGAACGGAGCTCCAGAACAAATTAAGTTCTTAACCCGAGGTACCACTGTACTTGGAAGTTTGTCTTGTGCCTGTTGGGAGGGACCTTTCAGCCTAGGGTCTCTGTCACCACCCTTTCCCTTTGCTTGCTCCTCACCTGAGCACAGCCTGGATATTCATTCTAGATACAGTGGTGCCCCGCAAGACGAATGCCTCGCAAGACGGAAAACTCGCTAGACGAAAGAGTTTTCCGTTTTGGAGGTGCTTCGCAAAACGAATCTCCTATGGGCTTGCTTTGCAAGACGACAATGTCTTGCGAGCTCCTGCTGGTTTTTTCCCCCTCCCTCCCCTTTTTCTAAGCCGCTAAGCCGCTTATCAGATCAGCAGATAAGCCGCTAAAAGCCACTAATAGCGCTAAGCCGCTTATCAGCTGATCTGATCAGCAGATAAGCCTCTAAAAGCCTCTAAAAGCCGCTAATAGTGCTAATCCGCTAATCCTTCAATGGGCTTGCTTCGCAAGACAAAAAAAACCGCTAGACGAAGAGAATCACAGAATGGATTCTTTTCGTCTTGCGAGGCACCACTGTAACAGAAATCACACACCGGCCTCAAAGATTCTGGACAAGGCAAATAGCACTTTGAGGGTCATGTGTGCAGGGCCGCTGCTAGGGGGTGGTGACGTGGGCCTCCTCCAGGGGCACAGGCGAGGGGCGCGTGCAAAACCAGCTTAAAAATACGTCCATAAATAAAAATATTGATTATTGCCTCATAAGTAAAGGTTTTAAATAGAGGGTGAATTGAATGGTTGGAGGGGGGGGGTTGGAGGAGAGGCAAAAAGAAGAGCTGATTTGTTGGTGACTAGGGATGCGGGTGGCGCTGTGGGTTAAACCACAGAGCCGATCAGAAGGTTGGCGGTTTGAATCCCCGTGACGGGGTGAGCTCCCGTTGCTCGGTCCCTGCTCCTGCCAACCTAGCAGTTCGAAAGCACGTCAAAGTGCAAGTAGATAAATAGGTACCGCTCCGGCGGGAAGGTACACAGCGTTTCCGTGCACTGCTCTGGTTTGCCAGAAGCGGCTTAGTCATGCTGGCCACATGACCCAGAAGCTGTACGCTGGCTCCCTCGACCAATAAAGCGAGATGAGCGCCGCAACCCCAGAGTCGGTCACAACTGGACCTAATGGTCAGGGGTCCCTTTACTTTAGGGGGCGCAATCTGGATGGTTCTGCCAGGGGGCGCAAGATCCACCTAGCTACGGCTCTGCCATGTGTGAACAGGCCCTTGGAACTGTCTTAGAAGAGAAGCTTGCATTTTCTCTTGTACCTCTTCTCTGAAGCATGTGGGCAGGCTCAGCCTTCAGCAGAAAATAAATCTCCTCCTGTACTAAAATGCCAAATTCTCCCCTCTGCAGCCTCCTGGCATTCATCCACGTCTCTCAACTCGGACAGCGATTCCAGCAAAGTTCGCAACAAACTCCTGAGGTTTCTTCAGAGACGGCCAACCCTTCAGTCCCTGCGGGAACGAGGCTACATCAAAGGTATATTCTTGGAAGATCTAAGAGTCCATTAAAAAAAAATAAATGGCTTTGCGACTACGCTGATCAGCCAAGGCCAATTTACAGAGGTTTCAGCCTTTGTATAGCAGCTGTTTAATTGAGGTAGTGTACACGCCATACATTTAGAACACATTTGAAACACATTGCTTGCCTCAGAGAGTCCTGAGAACCGTAGTTTGCCCTTCACAGAGCTACAGTTTCCAGCATTCTTTGGGGGAAACCATGTGCCATTAATGTATAGCGTGTCCCCAGCCTGCGTGTAAGTTAAGAAGGCTTTGATTTGTTTATAGCTGTCTTACTTTTGCCACAAGTTTCAAGGATGGCAATGAGATATAAATAGAAAGGATATTTTGGATCGTGTTTCTAACCTGATTTCTCGTGGGGTTGTTTGCTTCTTTAATCCAGATCAGGTGTTTGGATGCCCTCTGCAAGTTTTGTGCGACCGTGAGAAGAGTACTGTGCCTCAGTTTGTGAGGCAGTGCATCTGCACTGTGGAGAAGAGAGGTACACAGTTCTATGCCCCCAAATAAATTGAAATTATGTGCCCACTACCCCCAGTTTTGTGGCTTGCACGCATTGTACAACTTCAGCAAAACTTCTTCTGTTTTGTGCCATTCATATTATCTGGTTTTGCTGAGTCGTGGGAAGTCTTGAGAGTTTCTTCTTCTTCTTCTTCTTCTTCTTCTTCTTCTTCCTCTTCCTCTTCCTCTTCCTCTTCCTCTTCTTCCTACTAATCCAGTGAAGGCTGCTCTGTTGAGGCCCATGGGGCACGGTGCCACCAATCTTAGTCTGCCTTCAGCTACCCCCCAACTGCCTGCCCTTCTTGCTTACCCCTCTGGACTGATGGTAACATTACTTATTGGCTTCCTCCACCTTAGTCTCAGTGTTGCCCTTGAGCAGGGGTCAGCAAACTTACTGCGCCTCGGGCCAGTGTCGCCAGCATCGATCGCGCGGCAAGCCGGAGGGCGGGGAAGTGCGTGCCCATACGCGTGCGCACATGCTATTTCCGGTGCACTTCTGGGTCAAAGAAGCACCAAGAATAGCTTGTGTGCATGTGCACGGGCCTCCGACCCGGATGTGCACCGGAAATAACACCTGCGCATGCGCAAATAACACTTGCACATGTGCAAATAACGCTTGCGCATGCGCACAAGCTATTTCCGTTGCTCCTCCAACCCAGAAGTGGGCAGCCACACAGTGCGGTGCCGGTAAGCGTGGGCGGGCAGCAGGGGTCACCGCGGGCTGGAAAAATGAGTCCCTCGGGCCTTATCCGGCCCGCAGGCCTTAGTTTGGGGACCCCTGCCCTTGAAGAACTCAGCAGAGATTTAGATGGCCGACAGGACTTGAACAGAGTTCACTCTGCATATCATTGCCTGCAGCTCCACCTACTGTTTGTGCTCCCTTCTATTCTCCCCACCAGTCCTAAAAGGACACAAGCCACCACTAACCTAATCCTTGTGGCAGTCAAGATAAGTGTCAAAACATGTGGGCCCGGTGACATCTTGGAAAGGAGCTTCCCACTGAAGCAAAAAATATTGTGCAAAGGAAGAGAGATGCATGCAAATACCCGTAATTTGCATGATACCTTCTCAGGCTCAGACTTATTGTTCATGGCAATTTTTTGGTCTCGTGGGCCTTTAGTATAAGAGCTGTAATTTCTCCTCCCGCAGGTTTGGATATCGATGGACTCTACCGGATAAGTGGGAATCTGGCGACGATACAGAAACTGCGCTACAAGGTGGACCATGGTAAGGGACTCCATAGATTCAGCTTGGCAGGGGACAAATGTTCCCCTTGTGTGCAGAAGGTGCTAAGTTCAATCTCTAGCATTGTGTGTGTGTGTGTGTGTGTGTGTGTGTGTGTGTGTGGTGTGTGTGTGGTGTGTGTGTGTGTGTGTGGAGAGAGAGAGAGCGCACTCTAGAAAGGGTCTTGGTTGAATATTTATGTGGATTATTAGTATTGTTATTCTAAACCACTGAATCTCTTGGGCTTGCCAATTAGAAGGTCGGTGGTTCGAATCCCTGCAATGGGTTAAGCTCCCATTGCTCTCTTCCAGCTCCTGTCAACCTAGCATGCCAGTGCAAGTAGATCAATAGGTACCACTGTGGCAGGAAGGCAAACGGCGTTTCCGTGCACTCTGGTTTCCATCACGGTGTTCCGTTGCGCCAGAAGTGGTTTAGTCATGCTGGCCACATGATCCAGAAAGCTGTCTGTGGACAAACACCAGCTCCCTCAGCCCAAAAGCGAGATGAGCACCGCAACCCCAGAGGCGCCTTTGACTGGACTTAACCATCTAGGGCTCCTTTACCTTTTACCTTATTAATTGCATTTGTATACTGCTCTACATGCAAAGATCTGAGGGCAATTCACAGCATAAAAGCACAAAATTCATAATAAAAGCAAGATCCCCACACACAATCGTACTGTGATAGAAAAAAATGAACGAGTAACTGTTGTTGTTGTTGTTGTTGTCGTCCTTTTATCCTAAGGCCCCAGGGTTTAAAACAGCTTAAAACAATTTACAATACCCGAAATAAGGCGGGTCCTAAAATATATACATCTTAGTTGTCAAAAGCTCTGCAATTCTATGATTCTATGATAAAATCATAGAGTTGTTTCTAGACCTGCTGCTCTCCCATGTTCACAGCCAATCAGAGTTGCCCAAGTGGTGGGACTGAAGCTGGACTCCTTTCACAGCCGCTCTGTGTTGTGACCGAAGGGGATCCTCATTCATCCTCGTATTTTAGATTGGTGCAGGCGTGGCTCTTGATGTGCTGCGGTCAGGCCCAAACATTCTGGACAAGAGTAATATTGGCTCCTTATTCAGCAGCCCTAGGATACTTGCTTAACCCGTTTCCCTGCCGTCGCTTTTGCAGATGAGCGCTTGGATCTCGACGACGGCCGTTGGGACGATGTCCACGTCATCACGGGGGCCCTCAAGCTTTTCTTCCGCGAGTTGCCGGAGCCGCTCTTCCCCTTCAGCCATTTTGACAGATTCATTGCAGCCATCAGTAAGAGACGTTGCTTTGGGGAGGGGGAAGCTGAGTGCAAGCATCAGAGCATCTTTTGGTCCTTGCAGTATTACTTAAAGGTGCATCTGTGAGAGTGGTCTTCTGTTTAGTCAGTGCTTTCGAAAAGACAAGAGCAGGAAGAGAACTCAGATTACGCCTCCTTCTTCTTCTTAGAGGCCTGCTTCTCTTGAGGCCTTTGTGTCAGCATCGCCCTAGAGCCAGTGCACCAACTGGACTCATGTGCTTCAACCCCGACTGGGCTGGGCGAGCTGGGAAGCACCGCCAGAGACCTCCGTTCTCGCAGGAACAGGTCACGATGCTGTAGACTCACAGCTTAGAGCTGAGAGCACCGGATTCACTGTCTCAATAATACAGTCGTTGCGCAGCAGAGTTTTGCAGAGTCTTGCAGAGTATAAACCACTCGGAGGGCAGCTCTGTAGAATATCTTCCTTTTATTCTGTAACTACAACTATGATACAAAACTATATACAGAGCTGAATATTCTAAGCATAAATCAATGCTACACTGAGAGTCTGCAGCTGCACTTAGCAGCAATCTTATCTCTAGGATCTCCAACACTCTCACTTTCTCCGATACACTGACTGACTGACTCTCTCTCACACACACAGAGAGATATGTTGCTGGGCAGAATAAGTAGATAGGCAGGACACGCCTCCTACTCTCTGGAGAGTCAGCAGAAACCATCAGGAGATCATCAGGAGATTCTTGGGTATGGGAGGTGTGAAATCTCCTCACTTCAAGCCTCAGGGGGAGTCTCATTCGGAGCTAAACAGGACGATACCTTGGCTAAGAATCTGTGCCTTAAGCACAGGTTTGCTTTTGCACAAATTTGTCAGTGCAGGAGGGCCAGATCCAGATCAGGACCCTAGTGTGCAGAGGAGGCACCTTAAGCCTTTCCCCCCCTGCTATGGTCCCAGTCCAGTTTGGGGAGGCCGTGACTGCAATTTGCATAAGGGAAACAAGTTTTTATGAGAGTACTTTTTTCATTGCAATTTTTAATTGGGAGGGCTGGCCTGGATTTGGGATCACAACACGCAATAAAAGGTTAAAGCCTACCCTCCATGATAGAGTCTCAGGATTCCACACAACCACACTCCAGAAATTTGTGAATTAAAAACAACAACCCTGTATTAAAGAGCATAGTAATACATCATGTAGCTTGGACCTCAGAAAGCCCTGTTTGGGATGAGATCACTATCAGCTAGCCTCCTCTGCCTCAATTCCTGCCCACAAAACATAGCATCCTTCTGAGCCAATAATAATAATAATTGTATTACTTATACCCTGCCCATCTGGCCAGGCCTCCCCAGCCACTCTGAGAAGCTCCCAACAGAATATAGTGTCCCTCAAGTTAAGTACTTAATTCGTTCCAGAGGTCCGTTCTTAACCTGAAACTGTTCTTAACCTGAAGCACCACTTTAGCTAATGGGGGTCTCCCGCTGCTGCTGCTGCTGCGCCGCTGGAGCACAATTTCTGTTCTCATCCTGAAGCAAAGTTCTTAACCTGAGGCACTATTTCTGGGTTAGCGGAGTCTGTAACCTGAAGCGTATGTAACCCGAGGTACCACTGTACAGTATTCAAAATACAATAAAACATCAAACATTAAAAACTTCCCTAAACGGCTGCCTTCAGATGTCTTCTAAAAGTCAGATAGTTGTTTATTTCCTTCACATCTGATGGGAGGGCGTTCCACAGGGAGAGTGCCACCACCGAGAAGGCCCTCTGCCTGCTTCCCTGAAGCTTCACTTCTCGCAGGGAGGGAACTGCCAGAATGACCTCAGAGCTGGAGCTCAGTGTCCCGGCTGAACGATGGGGGTGGAGGCACTCCTTCAGGTATACCGAGCCGAGGCCTTTAAAGGCTTTAAAGGTCAGCACCAACACTTTGAATTGTGCTCAGAAATGTACTGGGAACCAATGTAGGTCTTTCAAGACTGGTGTTATATGGTCTCGGTGGCCGCTCCCACTCACCAGTCTAGCTGCCGCATTCTGGATCAGTTGTAGTTTCTGGGTCACCTTCGAAGGTAGCCCACGTAGAGCGCATTGCAGTAATCCAAGCAGGAGATAACATGACTTTTGTAGAAACAGAGAGCTGGTCCGTCTGACACACAGCTAGGTGTTGTGATAAATGCCGGCTGCTGAAGAACAGCAGCCATGTGTGCTTTGTCATCGTTCCTCACCTCACTTCCCAACATCTAGTGAGGGAGATGTCTGATGTGGTATCGTACGCACAGACTTGCCCTGCTCCATATTTTGACTGCTGCAGCGCGGCGAAGAAATGCTTGGCACGATGGTATGTCATGTCAGGTATTTCCCATACTAGACACTGCAGTGAAAGGAGAGGAACTAGTAGATGCACTGCTGGTTTTTGCCCACTTCCAGCTGCAAGTTGCAATATCAAGATTGAGCCCTGAGATGCACACTTCCAATGTCTCCAAAAGGTTGCAGTTACCATTCCCATGCCGCTTTGCAGCGGTCCCATTATTGGGTGGCAGGGAAGTTGGAGGGAGGACTATAGCAGCAGTGCAGGCTTCTACATTTATTTGTACAGTGGTACCTCGGGTTAAGTACTTAATTCGTTCCGGGGGTCCGTTCTTAACCTGAAACTGTTCTTAAGCTGAAGCACCACTTTAGCTAATGGGGCCTCCTGCTGCTGCTGCGCCGTCGGAGCACGATTTTGTTCTCATCCTGAAGCAAAGTTCTTAACCCGAGGTACTATTTCTGGGTTAGTGGAGTTTGTAACCTGAAGCGTATGTAACCTGAAGCGTATGTAACCCGAGGTACCCGTATTAAAAATACAATAAAACATCAAACATTAAAAATTTACTTAAACATGGCTGCCTTCAGATGTCTTCTAAAAGTCAGATAGTTGTTTATTTCCTTCACATCTGATGGGTGGGTGTTCCACAGGGCGAGTGCCACCACTGAGAAGGCCCTCTGCCTGGTTCCCTGTAGCTTCACTTCTCTCAGGAAGTGAAGTATGTAACTAGAGGTATCACTGTATCTCTATAGGGGGCGGGGATGCACTGAGTGAAATCTCTTCCTCTGTTTGGCATTGCAGAAATTACAGAGCCCTCGAAGCGCAGCTACCGCTTACGGGAGCTGGTGAATTCTCTACCTCCTGCTAACCACAATACCATGAGGGTACTTTTCCAGCATCTCTGCAGGTGAGCAGCTGCATCTCCCGATTCTCTGGGCTGGCGTAAGGGTGTTGAGTGCGAATTCTGAAGCCCAGCCCTTCGAGTCCCTGTGTTGAGGTTATCCTCCCATTCCACAATCCTCCCATTCAATCTTTGTCTTGCTGTCGCCCAGCCTTTTGCATCTCCTCTCCACACCTGTCGCCAGCATGCTGACTCTCCTGTCCCTAGGCTCCTGTCTGTAAACAGGACTCTAACCCTGTCCACACCCCCAGACAACCCAAACTTATTTATTATATTTTTTACTCCACCTTTCAGACGTTTTCCCTGGGTTGTTTATAGAGGAATTTTCTTTTAGCTGCACTGTTTTGAATTGATGGTCAACGTTCTGTGGGTGATTCTTTCGTTTTTTTCACTGTTGGAAAGCATTAGTATTTGACGATATCGTATGGTGGATGGAAGAGGGATTTGCACATGGTAGCAAGTGTCTTTTAACCCGTGTTAGAAGACACTTGGACCACATCCGCACTAGACATTTAAAGCTCCCTTATACCACATGGGACGCGGGTGGTGCTGTGGGTTAAACCACAGAGCCGAGGACTTGCCGATCAGAAGGTCGGCGGTTTGAATCCCCACGACGGGGTGAGCTCCCATTGCTCGGTCCCTGCTCCTGCCAACCTAGCAGTTCAAAAGCACGTTAAAGTACAAGTAGATAAATAGGTACCGCTCTGGCGGGAAGGTAAATGGCGTTTCCGTGCGCTGCTCTGGTTCGTCAGAAGCAGCTTGGTCATGCTGGCCACATGACCCGGAAGCTGTACGCCGGCTCCCTCGGCCAATAAAGCGAGATGAGTGCCGCAACCCCAGAGTCGGTCACGACTGGACGTAATGGTCAGAGGTCCCTTTACCTTTACCTTTACTATACCACTTTAAACCCCCCAAATAATCCTGGGAACTGTTGTTTGTTCAGGGTGCTGAGAGGAGAACCTCCAATTCTCCTCATAGAGCTACAATTCCCAAAGTTCCCAAGAAAGAGGGATTATTTGCTAAATCACCCCTGGAGGGACCAGGGGTCTCCTAGTGACTGTCAGAACCCGTAACAAAATACAGTTCCCAGGATTCTTTGGGTGAATCCATGACTTTTTAAAGCGCCGTGATACTGCTTTACAGTGCAGATGAAGGTGAACTACAGTAAGACGCCACCACCAAGCGAGGATGCCCAGATGAGATACATCTGTAGCTGCAGATCTGTAGCTTCCCCTTTCACGGAATCCTTCCTCTCTTCCCCGCAGGGTTATAGAGTTCCGGGAGGAGAACCGCATGTCCATGCAGAGCGTCGCGATTGTCTTTGGGCCAACGTTGCTGAAGCCAGAGGCCGAAGAAGGGAACATGACTATGTACATGGTTTTCCAGAACCAGATTGTGGAGCAAATCCTTAGCCAATACAGCTACATCTTCCCCGAGAGCTAGACCTTCCCAGCGGAGCAAGGAGCCTGGTTGAATGAAGGAGCAGCTGCCACGCAAAGGGGCAGGTCCCATCGCTGTGGGGACGACGGTGTTGCTGGGCAGTGCCAAGACTAGAGACAGTGAAGATATGGGAGGGAGGGAGAGAAACGACTAGCAATAAAACTGTCAATGTAGGATTCAGAATGTCCATGGTTGCCTCTCTTGAACGTTGCGGGTCAGGGATGTGAAACCCTGCTGGACGCGAAAGGAGCTCATTGTTTGGGTTAGTGAACTTCAATTCCCACCCGGAATATCTTTCGCTGAAGGATGTAGTGTGGACAAAATTGGGGGGGGGGTATGGGAGGGAGGCTTCTGTGGCCAAGTGCACACCATAGTGTTTTCAAGCATCCTGGCTTCTTGTTAAGGAATTACAGGGATTGTCTTGCTACAATTGTCCTGTGAATCTTCAGCTCTTTTGAGCAAACTTTTGTTTAAAAAAGCACGTCCGGATAGTGGGTTTGAATAGAGCCAGAAATCCATTTCAAGGGCATCAACCACCCAAACGCTAGACCAGGGGTCTGCAACCCGCGGCTCCGGAGCCACATGTGGCTCTTTTACACCTTTGCCGCGGCTCCGGGGCAGATACTAGCGAGGGGAGGAGGCGCATTGTGCGCCCCGACACTCCCCACTGTGGCGGGCGCTGTACTGGCTGTGACGTCGCATGGGGGCGGTGCGTGTGTTAGTCATGCACCGTCCCGACGTCACCTTCCCGCCCACTGTCAGATCGGACATTAAGGTAAGAAACAATATTGCAGACCCCTGCGCTAGACCATGTGGCACACACCACCTGTCTCTGCCCATGCGCAACACGGAAAATTGCAAGATGCCATCTCGTGATGCAGGTCACAAGCGTTTATGGGAATAATGGCGGGTTCAGCATTGTAGGGTTAACAACAGTGCATCTTCTGCTCATTCCGGTGCATGTGTGTGATTTTAGCCAAGCGTGAGGGTAATGCTCCTCCTGAGATTTGCAAGTTTGTGTTCAGTTTTCCTCCCCAAGATGGAAGAGTTGATTGCACTTGACAGCCAAGACCAGTTTATTGAGATTGCCCTGTTTGTGGTATGCAACTTTGTCCACCTGCAGTGTGCTTCCTATACATGTTCTACCTCTGCAAAAAAATTGATCCCTGGGAGCATCTACCACTGATTGAAGCTTATTTCCATATGTCCACATGATTGCAGGTGTGTGTGCTTGTGTTTCTTAGTGTCATAGAACACGGCACACGCAGGACACACACAACTTCCGACGTTGCACGAGAAGCGATATCTGTACGAGAGTTTTCATTGGCAAACTTTCTGGTTCGGTCAAGAGGATTCAGTTTGCATGTCTAGTGCCAATATTGACAGTGAAGAGTTTGGGCTTTTAGCACCGATGGTGATTGAGAAGGCTAGTTTCTGCCATTTGGGAAAAGTTCCGTGGCTTAGATTTGTGAACTTCCTGCTCCAATGTTGCGCCACTCATCTGTCACACTGCTCAACAGCACAAATAAGTGGCCGAGTCTCAGACTGGTAACAATGAGGTCTAATTCTCCCCCATTTCCAGGGAAAAGCACTATGTGCTGGAAGCTGTGCACATAGGCTTGCTGTGTCTTCCATCTTGCCCTCCTGGTTTGGCCACTGCTGCTGGTACATGAATAACTCAAACGTCTGAGTGCAGATAGAAGCCCCGCCAAGGGCCCAGGTTCTCTGAGCCATGAGTGTTTAAGGTTGCCTTGTCTTGGGAAAATACTGGATTTCATGGTCTGCCATTCTACAAGGAAGTACTTCCCACAGGAAGAAGAGATGCTGTTATAACTGTGATACATCAGTGGCTGGCACAGCCAGGACCAGTCTACAATCTACTGAAGAATTGGGAGTGGTTGGGGGGCGGGGAGTATCTTTTTTTTTTTTTGCTAAATCCACCATTTGGGAATTCATAGGGGGCAGGGGATGGAGAATCTGTGGCCCTCCAGTTGCTGCTTGTATTGCATTCAACAAAAGACAGAGCACACTCATTGAAAGCAATGAAAGTTCATGTCCATTAACTTAAGGGGGTCTACTTTGAGTAGGGCTAGTAGGACCGCCCTACAGCTGCCATCTTCCTCAACCATTTGCCTGGGGCTGATGGGAGTGGCCACAGGTTGTCTGGCTTAGAGGAACACTGTTCCAAAGTGACACCTAACCATGACTTTGTGCCCTTCAGATGTTTTAATAATAATAATAATTTTTTATTTATACCCCGTCCTCCCCAGCCAAGACTAGGCTCAGGGCGGCTAACAACCAATAATAAAAACAAGTTGATTAAAATACAATTTAAAAAAGATGAAAATACAACATTAAAACATTAGGATGCAGCCTCTTCGCAGGAGGAGAAAGGAGAAAAAAAAGAGGGGGAGAGAATCAAACTGATTCTAAGCCAAAGGCCAGGTGGAACAACTCTGTCTTGCAGGCCCTGCAGAAAGAAATCAGATCTCGCAGGGCCCTGGTCTCATGAGGCAGAGCGTTCCCCCGGGCCAGAGCCAGTGTTGAGAAGGCCCTGGCTCTGGTTGAGGCTAATCTAACTTCCTTAGGGCTCAGGACCACTAGGGTGTTGCTATATATGGACCTTAAGGTCCTCCGTGGGGCGTACCGGGAGAGGTTTTGAACTGAAACTCCCATCAGCAGCTGGGACTGGAGGGAATTATAGTCCAAAACACCTGGAGGGAACCAGCTTGGGGAAGGCTGGTATACAGGAATTTACCATGTGGTCTCTCCAGCATAGGCTAGATCTCCGCCTGCGTAGGTTCCAGGACCATGTGGCTTTGGCTAGAGGCATTGAATGTGCAATGGGCGCTTCTAAGTCCCTCGCACAAAGCCATAAGCGGATGTAGAAAAGTGACTTACCAACCTACCTCGAGGGGGAATGGGGGGGGGAATTGTATTTATGATTTTAATGAACAAATGAACAATGAAGGAGGAATTTTCATCCTGCTTTTTCACCTGGCCAAGGACAGGGTCTTCTCTGTGTCTTCCCTCCCAATCTCACATGGTCTAAGCTTGTCCGCTTTTCCTGCACTGTCTGCTTGGTGTCTGACCTTCAAGACACAAAACCTTCAGCCAAGCAACCTTTTACAGTCCACAGAAAGTGATACTGTAAATGAGTAATGCTATTAAGAAAGTGCCCTTTCCCTATGCACCTCCCATGCAGAAGCAGCTATGTATTTCCAATAATAATATTAATTTATCATTGGAGGGGAGGGATGAATTCCTCTCCTCCTTTTTATAGCCATGTCATGTTATTTACTGTTTTGTGTCCACAGAGCTCTGGGCTACCAGAGGAGTTGTGTGGTTATAAATCCTTGGGAGAGGGAATAATCACAAATTAGAACGTAACATGCCTCTGATAAACGTTGGCCAAACAAGTTAAATATACTTCTTTATCCCAAAGCATTTCCTGTTCCTGAAAAAGATTTGACAGGAGAGTCAAAGTATTGTTCGCAGGCACAACAAAAATGAGATACTTGAATCTTTTTGTTCAGGAATTGGACAGTTAGGACATCTCTGTTGTGGCATGGGTTTTGAGGAAGCACAAAATGATTCAATCCCTACCACTTGCCTTCTACATTCAACAGGTTTTGATTTTTAAATTGCTGGTCATTTTAGGAACCATCTTAGACAACGGTGGTTGGACCTGAAGGATTTTTTTGTTTTGTTTTTTTGCTGGAAGACAATTTGTGACAATTGATTTTAAAATAAACAATAACCTTTCAATGAACAAAGTGTGTGTGTTTATTTGGGATCGTGTGATGTAGTGTCCCCCCCCCCCAGTACCGGCACTTTTTTTCTAGGAAGGAAAGCACAAGTGTTATGTCGAGTGTTTAGGATGGAAGTTACGACATCATTTTGAGAAATGAAGCATTCTGTGTAGACGCATTTGCCTTTGGATTTGCTTTTTTGCATTATAGGATTGTTATGTACTGAGTTGAATAGGATCCAAAAGGCAGCAGTCTGATTGGTCCTAGAACAATAGGATTCAGAATGCAACAGAGTGATTGGTCCTAGAACAATAGGATCCAGAATGCAGCAGTCTGATTGGTCCTAGAACAATAGGATCCAGAATGCAGCAGTCTGATTGGTCCGCAGGAGCCACCCAATCCAACTCCAGGTGGAAGCGAATCCGCAACCTGATTGGCCTTCAGGAGAATCCCAGAATTAGCCAATCACGTGGGGCCCATTGTGTAAATAACGTCTATAAAGCAGACATTTCGGGGGAACTTCCATTCTCACTAATATGAGCTGAGTAAAGAGCATGAAATCCACACTTGACTCTGAGTATATTTCAAGGATCTTCCTTGTGGCTGAGGCTACAGTCCAGTTAGGGATTCAGTTCTCTTCACTCATTTCCTAATGTGGAATTTGCCTTTCCCAGTTGCTACACATGGAGCCTACCCCAACGTGCATCGCTTCACGCAGACCTTGAGCTGCATTTTGCCATTTAAATGCCCCATCTCTCATTCTGCGTGCATCCTGTTAGGAGTTGCAACTGTTCCCGCTGGGATAAGGGTCTCCTCCAGCTGTTAGCTGGCTAGCAGACAGGGCCGTCTTTAGCAGATGCGGCGCCGGGGTGCAAATATCCGCCCAGCACCCCCAAATTACCATGCATAGTTGGGGGGCAGTAAAGCTGTGCACTGCCTGACATGGGGGGGGGCAACTCTCCCCCATGTCGATGCAGGAGAGCAATCCCCACAGAGATTTGGGAGGGAAGCTGCGCCCTGCCAGCCATATGGTTGGCGGGGCACAGCTGGCGTGCGTGCAGGGAAAGGGGAGGCCACCAGCCAAGCCGCGCAGCTCCCCCACTCCCTGGGGCGCCCCTGAGAGGCCGGCGCCCAGGCGCAATGCACAACTAACCCCTATGTGAAAGATGGCTCTGCTTGCAGGCCAAAGTGATGTGAATGAATGAATGGATGAATTTATTATTTCAGTCACAGACCAGTTCCTGCTCATACAAAATCATGGAAGTCAGAAATTGGGATGTGGAACTACCGTATTTTTTGCTCTATAGGACGCACCGGACCATAGGACGCACCTTGTTTTAGAGGGGGAGAACAAGGGGGAAAAACCTCCCCCTCTCTGCTCAGCGCCCCTTCAGCGAAGTGGCAGGAGAAACGGAGCCCCTTCCATTTTTCCTCCCGCTTGGCTGAAGGGGCGCTGCGCAGCTCTCCCTCTCTGCTGAAGCCAGAAGAGTCTTGCTCTCCCGGCTTCAGCGAAAGGAACCTGAAGCCTCCGGAACGCAGTGGGAACTCGCGCTGCGCTCTGAAGGCTTCAGGCGGCTATCCCTGAAGCCTGGAGAGCAAGAAGGGTGTGCACTGACCCCTCTCGCTCTCCAGGCTTCAGCGAAAGCAACGCGAAGCCTCCGGAGCACGGAGGGAGTGCTCCCTCTGTGCTTCGGAGGCTTCGCGTTGCTATCGCTGAAGCCAAGGAACCTGCATTCGCTCCATAGGACGCACACATATTTCCCCTTAATTTTTGGAGGGGGAAAAGTGTGTCCTATAGAGCGAAAAATACGGTACAGTGGTACCCCGCAAGACGAACGCCTCGCAAGACGGAAAACCCGCTAGACGAAAGGGTTTTCCGTTTTGGAGGCGCTTCGCAAAACGAATTTCCCTATGGGCTTGCTTCGCAAGACGAAAGCCCATAGGGAAATCTCTGGGACAGGCGGACTTCAAGGGAATCCCTTGGCCCCCCGCCAGACTTCCCGAAGCTCTTTTGAAGTCCGGCGGGGGTCCAAGGGATTCCCTCCCAGCCGCCCGCCTTTAGAAGCGCTCGGGGAAAGCAGCGAAGCACGCTGCTTTCCCCAAGCGCTTCTAAAGGCGGGCAGCTGGGAAGGAATCCCTTGGCCCCCCGCCGGACTTCCCAAAGCTCTTTTGAAGTCCGGTGGGGGGAGAAGGGCTTTTCTTCCCACCCCCAGCCTTCAGAACAGCCTTCTGAAGGCTGGCGGTGGGAAGAAAAGCCGTTCTCCCCCCGCCTGCCTACAGAAGAGGTTCGAGGAAAGAGGCGAAGGAGCGCTGCCCCTTCACCTCTGTCCCCGGAGCTTGCCGTTCTCCCCCCGGCCTGCCTTCAGAAGGCAGTCTCCATAGGAACGCATTAATTGATTTTCAATGCATTCCTATGGGAAACCATGCTTCGCAAGACAAAAAACTCGCAAGATGAAGAGACTTGCGGAACGAATTAATTTCGTCTTGCGAGGCACCACTGTACATTGCCATGTGAGCGAGATGAATAAACACCCAGCAATAAAAGACAATGGGTGAGGGTTTACCCCAGCAATATATTTGTCAAAATTACAAAATTACAAATACCCAAATACAGATGGTCGTTCACCCCTGGCTAGATTCAACGTGCTGCCATCTGCCTTATTGCAGGGCAGATTTGAGGGTAAACCATACACGGAAAGAGTCTGTCCCTGCGGCTTGATGGAGGTAGAAACTGTCTCTCATGCCTTGTTACGACGTTGTTTCTACGGGGACATACGCTCAGCATTTATCTCCCCTGCTATGCAAAAATCTTCAAATGGGTCCAAACTCCAAGGTTTAAAATCTCTGGTAGAGGACTAAGATCCAGAGATCACGTTAAAGGTGGCCAAATTCTGTGTGATCGCCATAAAATATGGGAACAAGCTGTGATATCATGATTAAGGTTTTAAAAGACAACTTCAGGTTATATTTTAGTGTGTTAAGATCTAATTTATATATTTTAATTGCTGCTGTCTCAAAGCAAATCTAATAAAATGTAGTGTAAAAACTGACAACTGGGAAACACTGGCCTGCGAACGCTCCAACTGGAGAACAGCCCTTACCAAATGTGTCACAAACTTTGAAGACGCTCAAACTCAGGACACAAGGGAGAAACGTGCTAAGCGGAAGGCACGCTTGGCAAATCCACACCGTGATCAACTCCCACCCGGAAACCAATGTCCCCACTGTGGAAGGACGTGTGGGTCCAGAATTGGCCTCCACAGGCACTTACGGACTCGTTAAAACCGTGTTTATGGAAAACAATCTTACTCGGCTACGAGTGATCGCCAAAGAAAGAAGAATGTACAGCGGTACCTCGGGTTAAGAACTTAATTTGTTATGGAGGTCCGTTCTTAACCTGAAGCACCACTTTAGCTAATGGGGCCTCCTGCTGCCGCCGTGCCGCCAGAGCACGATTTCTGTTCTTATCCTGAAGCAAAGTTCTTAACCCAAGGTACTATTTCTGGGTTAGCGGAGTCTGTAACCTGAAGTGTCTGTAACCTGAAGCGTCTGTAACCCGAGGTACCACTGTACTGTCCCTGTTATACCGAATTGCAAATTTAAATGTATCCCTATTGTGTTTCAAAAAAAGGGAGAAAGTGATGTGGTTTTGTCCATGACAATATTGAAAACATGATAAAACATCAACCATTAAACACTTCCCTAAACAGGGCTGCCTTCAGATGTCTTCTGAAAATCAGATGCAGTAGTTGTTTATTTCCTTGACATCTGATGGGAGGGCATTCCACAGGGCGGGCGCCACCACTGAGAAGGCCCTCTGCCTGGTTCCCTGCGACCTCACTTCTTCCAATGAGGGAACCACCAGAAGGCCCTCGGAGATGGACCTCAGTGTCTGGGCTGAGTGATGGGGGTGGAGACGCTCCTTCAGGTATACTGGACCGAGGCCATTTAGGGCTTTCAAGGTCATCACAACACTTTGAATTGTGCTCGGAAACGTACTGGGAGCCAATGTAGGTCTTTCAGGACCGGTGTTATATGGTCTTGGTGGCTGCTCCCAGTCACCAGTCTAGCTGCCGCATTCTGGATTAGTTGCAATTTCTGGGTCACCTTCAAAGGTAGCCCCATGTAGAGCGCGTTGCAGCAGTCCAAGAGGGAGATAACCAGAGCATGCACCACTCTGGCATCAAGTCAAGTTGTGATATGTTAAAATGAATATAAAATTATTGAAATGTATAAAATTGAAAATCATAAATTAAATACATTAAAGTACAGTGGTACCTCGGGTTAAGAACTTAATTTGTTATGGAGGTCCGTTCTTAACCTGAAACTGTTCTTAACCTGAGGTACCACTTCAGCGAATGGGGTCTCCCGCTGCCACTGTGCGATTTCTGTTCTCATCCTGAAGCAAGGTTCTTAACCCGAGGTACTATTTCTGGGTTAGCGGAGTCTGTAACCTGAAGCGTCTGTAACCCGAGGGACCACTGTACTGCCCCGTTATACCGAATTGCAAATTTAAATGTATCCCTATTGTGTTTCAAAAAAAGAAAGAAAGTGATGTGGTTTTGTCCATGACAACTACATTCGGGCACTTTCTCCCACAGGGAAGGGTGAGCTCAGCATCCCTGCGGAGCTTGCCCCCACCACCAAATCCCACCTCCATCCCCTTGGCTTGGCCAGCCCACTTTCTAATCTCTCCTCTGTCCATTTGGCATCTGTTCAGTATTATCCTGCTAAGGAATGCAAGCAGGAGGACCTAGTTCCCCAGGAGTCAAAGAGAGGGTTGGCGCGGCCGGGACCAGAGGCCCGTCTTCGCTTGGTGGACGTTTGGCAAGGGGGACACTTTACCCCAGTCTTCCCGCAGGTAAATGAAAAGAGAAGAAATGTTTCTGCACGCTCTCTTGCTGGTTTAAGGCGTGTTTGGTTCACTGGGTGAGTGGGGGGCAGTTCTCCCATTTTCTATAGGGTGCAATTATTATTTTTCCCTGTTGCGTTTTGTGGTTGTTGAGGTCTTGCTTCAAAAGTGGTGGCTGTTTTTACTGCGGGGGAAGAGAAACAGCCAGAGTTTAGTGATTAATCCTCTTTAAAAGAACAGCAGCAAGAAAGAAAACCAGACATTCCACAGGCAGTTCTGAAGGGGCCCTGTTTGCTGCGAATAACTCTTTTTTTTTTTTTTGCTAAGGCAAAATTCCTGAGTAAGGAGGAGGAAAAGGTAACAGCAGCAACAGCAGCTGTGGATCTCTCTGCTCCTTTGCTTCCTTCCTTCCTTTCATCTCTTCCTCCCCTTAAACTCTTTGGGAAAGGTGGTAGTTAAAAATAGTTCATCATAATAAAATTATTGTGAATTCAGGGAGATAAGTGGCTAGACAACCTTTCGACAACATCTGAAGGCAGCCCTGTATAGGGAAGTTATTCAATGTTGAATGTTTTACTGTGTTTTTAATGCGTGTTGGAAGCCGCCCAGAGTGGCTGGGGCATAAATAATAAAATTATTAGCATGATTATTATTATCGGAACTACCCTGGATTTCTTGTGGGTGGAACTGCACCCACAAACAAAGATAAGCAAAAGGGCCATTTTCAAAGCAAAGAGAAAGAGGGAAGAGAAAAAAAGAAAAAGTTCTATCCGTCGCAAGCTGCAGAGGCTTAAATCCTCCTGTTTTTACATGTTGGGAAATAAAGTAAATTTCTAGCTCTTCATTATAGCCACAGAGACAGATGTCGTGGAGGTGCTTAGAATTTCCAGTGGTCAAACGAATCACCTTTCTGTTATAATCAGAATAAATGAAGCAAAACATGGAAGTTTAAGTGTATTTTGTTCTGATTTGTGCCATTTATCTATAGGTTGAAATATCTGACTTTTCTCAGTGCGTGTTTTAGGAATCTGTTAAGCTCTAGACTAGAGACAGAAGGTCAAACAAAATACCCTACACGTTAGGTTACATCCTGGCCTCTTGCACTGTAAAGTAGTCCCATAACTTAACACACGCGTCACTTGTGCACATTCAGCTTTATGAACTTGGCCAATAAATAAATAAAAAGGGGTTGGGCATCCAGGAAAAAGACTTTGGCAATTCCACCCACCATTGAACCCAGTAACTATAGGCTGTTTTGGCTTTAAGTGTGATCCCCAGATCGTAAGTTGCGGGCCTTACTGTACCTGCAAACTGTGCCCATAATCCTTAAAGCCCCAAAGCCGGCCAAGAAGTTTTGTTACTGCTGGTAAATAAAAGACTGGGCCTCTCCTTGCTTCCGTGTACAGAAGCCGATCAGACTGGCGGCGGTTGAATCTTTCTTTGGCACAGACCGAGCGCATACCATGCATTTAAACCACATGGTTTCCCTCCAAGAATCCTGGGAACTGTAGTACGTTGAGGGTGCTGGGAATTGTAGCTCTGCAAGGGGTAAACGGCAGTTTCCAGGATTCTTTGTGCGCAGGGTGTGTGTGCTTTAAATATACAGTGCTACCTTAGGTTAAGTACTTAATTCGTTCCGGAGGTCCATTCTTAACCTGAAACTGTTCTTAACCTGAAGCACCACTTTAGCTAATGGGGCCTCCTGCTGCTGCCGCGCTGCCGGAGCACGATTTCTGTTCTCATCCTGAAGCAAAGTTCTTAACCTGAGGTAATGTTTCTGGGCTAGCGGAGTCTGTAACCTGAAGCGTCTGTAACCTGAAGCGTATGTAACCCGAGGTACCACTGGATGGGCATTGCATGCCCTCCAACATTTCTCCTATGGAAATAGGGACGTCCCAAGGAAAAGCAAAACATTCCAGGATCAAATCTGAAAGCTTCTGTCAATCCGTCACTGTCCCTGGAAAATTGGGGCACTTGGAGTTTCTGGGATTGCAGCTTCTCCCACCTCCTGGCACCTGATGTTGGAGGCAGCCACCTCACTTTCCCCGACAATGGGGCTAGATTTTCCCATAGCTTGTGTGAGCACTCAACACACCCCCATCCCCGCTTGCTTCAAGATGACGACTGGGCTGGCCTAGTGAGGCCAGCAGTGCTTCCAAGGAAACTCTCTCCGTTCCTTGCACTGTTTGCTTTGGGCCGGGAAGACGGGGGGCAAAGGTCAGCAGCGCCGCTGATGTTTGCTCCATTGCTTTCCTCGCACGGAAGTTCCTCCCGCCGGCGGCGGCTGTGATCCTGCGGAGGCCAGGTGAGACCCTTCTTCCCTCCGCCCCATCCTGCTGTTGACACGTTGAATTTCCCAGGTGGGTTGGCACGAGTTGCATGCTCCAGAAGGTGCATCATTTTGTATATTAGCCAAGGGAGGAGCCGTTGGCCACAACCGCCTCTTCCAGATCAGCCCTTTAGCGTCATTGTTTGGGGTTGTCGTTTGGGTTCGCACAAGGCATCGGCCCACAGGTGGCCAGGTGAAAAAGAGGGGGGGTGGGCCTTGCACCTTTTAATAGTTGGGTGAATTTCGGCAGATTTGTGTAATCCGGCCGACAGTTTCAGAATCCATCAACGTGCCTGCCTAATAGCCATTGAAATAAAAATGCAGTGGTACCTCGGGTTACATACGCTTCAGGTTACATACGCTTCACGTTACAGACTCCACTAACCCAGAAATAGTGCTTCAGGTTAAGAACGTTGCTTCAGGATGAGAACAGAAATCGTGCTCTGGCGGCACGGCGGCACGGCGGCAGCAGGAGGCCCCATTAGCTAAAGGGGTGCTTCAGGTTAAGAACAGTTGCAGGTTAAGAACGGACCTCCAGATCGAATTAAGTACTTAACCTGAGGTACCACTGTAAAGGGGGTAATTTTTTAAAAAATGAGCAGACACACAGCCGGCCCAAGAGATGAAGGACAAGATCATGGGTCGCTCCAGCTTGTTCCATGTACAGAAGCCAACTAGGACAGCAGTTTAGGTCCCATCCTCAGCATACATCGAAAGCGTTCTCATGTTGCTTTAACTGTCATGGCTTTCCCCATCGGGACACAGGTGGCGCTGTGGTCTAAACCACTGAGCCTCTTGGGCTTGCCGATCAGAAGGTCGGCGGTTTGAATCCCTGCAACGGCGTGAGCTCCCGTTGCTCTGTCCCAGCTCCTGCCAACCTAGCAGTTCGAAAGCACGCCAGCGCAAGTAGATAAATAGGTACCGCTGCGGTGGGAAGGTAAACGGTGTTTCCATGTGCTCTGGTTTCCGTCACGGTGTCCGGTTGCACCAGAAGCGGTTTAGTCATGCTGGCCACATGACCTGGAAAGCTGTCTGTGGACAAACGCCGTCTCCCTTGGCCTGAAAGCAAGATGAGCGCCGCAACCCCATAGAGTGGTACCTCGGGTTACATACGCTTCAGGTTACCTACACTTCAGGTAACTCCGCTAATCCAGAAATAGTACCTCGGGTTATGAACTTTGTTTCAGGATGAGAACAGAAATCGTGCTCTGATGGCACAGCGGCAGCAGGAAGCCCCATTAGCTAAAGTGGTGCTTCAGGTTAAGAACAGTTTCAGGTTAAGAAAGGACCTCCAGAACGAATTAAGTTCTTAACCCGAGGTACCACTGTAATTGCGTTTGACTGGACTTAATTGTCCAGGGGTCCTTTACCTTTACCTTTTTTTAAACATGGCTTTCCCCAAAGAATCCTGGGAACTGTAGTTTGTTCAGGGTGCTTTGTGAGATCGGCACCCTTAACCCTTGTTACAAAAATAAGACTCGGGGGTCCCTGAGGATCAATGCAGATCTCTATGTGCTGCCTTTCAACTAGATCTACTATTTTACGTACACAGGCATGCGGAAATGATTTGTGGTGCTCCAATATCTTCTTTTCTGGAGGGATTAAATGGTATTTTCTTTGGCGTTCCATTGCATGTGATAACATGTACACCATTCTATTTAAAGTGGAGCAAAAACAGGTCTGTTGCCCATGTGTACACACACACACACACACACACCCCCAAACACCTGGAGTGAGCAACAATTGGTGTTAGGTAACAGTGCAGTGGAGGAAAGTAGACTGCAATCCGCCAATTTCTGCAATCCATCAATTGGCCAATTTCTGGTGAACCACCAACTGCCTGTTCTGCAGGGATTCATGAAAAGGATGCTGAACACGGTGGAATTTTCACCTTAACAAGCACTTAACAAGCATTAAGCAGGTGCACAAACTCAGGAACACTGAATATGGATTAGTCATGCCTTAACATATAAGAGGGACGCAGGTGGCGCTGTGCATTAAACCGCAGAGCCTAGGACTTGCCAATCAGAAGGTCAGTGGTTCAAATCCCCACAACGGGGTGAGCTCCCGTTGCTCGGTCCCTGCTCCTGCCAACCTAGCAGTTCGAAAGCACGTCAAAGTGCAAGTAGATAAATAGGTACCGCTCTGGCGGGAAGGTAAACGGTGTTTCCGTGCACTGCTCTGGTTTGCCAGAAGTGGCTTAGTCATGCTGGCCACATGACCCGGAAGCTGTACGCTGGCTCCCTCGGCCAGTAAAGTGAGATGAGCGCCGCAACCCCAGAGTCGGTCACGACTGGACCTAATGGTCAGGAGTCCCTTTACCTTTACCTTTAACATATCAAGAGAACCTGAGCACAGATTCTTGTTTTGTAAAAAATATCTCACATCACAAGGACTCGGTGGAAGATGGGTAGATACCACTTGAGACAGTCCCGCTCATCCCCTCATTTTTGCTCCCTTTCATTCTAGGTGGAAGCGCTTTTGAAGTGTCCTAAAGTGTCCTATGTCCTAAGTGTCCTCTTCCCTGAGGGTACAAGGGGCCAGCAATGGAGACGGTTGTGATTGTGGCCATTGGGGTGCTGGCGACCATCTTCCTAGCTTCTTTCGTGGCTCTGGTTGTGGTGTGCAGGCAACGTTATTGCCGGCCCAAGGACTTCTCGAACCATTATGATACCAGGTGAGCGTGCAAATTTTTGAAAAAGAAACTGTGAGGATGCGACATAACGTTCCCCTCCTCGTCCGTCTCTAATTCACCGGGTTATGCAGAAGAACTCTGTGCTCTCAAAATTGAGTGTCGGGATGGGGAAAAAATATTGAATATATGGAAAATAATTGTGTACAGCTGAAAACGCGGGCAGCATTAAGATAAAATTCAGCAGTGAGAGCCAGTATGGAGAGCCAGTGTGGTGTAGTGGTTAAGAGCGGTAGTCTCGTAATCTGGGGAACCGGGTTCACGTCTCCGCTCCTCCACATGCAGCTGCTGGGTGACCTTGGGCCAGTCACACTTCTTTGAAGTCTCTCAGCCCCAGTCATCTCACAGAGTGTTTGTTGTGGGGGAGGAAGGGAAAGGAGAATGTTAGCCGCTTTGAGACTCCTTCAGGTAGTGATAAAGCGGGATATCAAATCCAAACTCTTCTTCTTCTTCTTCAGTGTAAATAAGTTTTGACGGATGCAATAATGGAAAACCGATTGGTATTGTTTTTCTAAAATATTTAAGATTTAAGATATGTAAAATGAACCATGGAAAGAGAAGAAGGGAAGTCATTGATATCTTAAGGATGTGAAATGAGTATTTGAAATTGTAAAACAGAAAATTTAATAAGAATTATTTAAAGAAAGGAAGAGGGAAAAAATGCTGATCTCAATCCCAGATCACCTTTGAACTTTCCCGACAGGCCCATCGTTGACTTCAGTGGCACCATGGAAACCCAGTCTGAACCTTCAGAACTAGAATTGGATGACGTGGTTCTAACAAACCCACATATTGAGGCTATCCTGGAGAACGCAGATTGGATTGAAGATGCTTCGTAAGTTTTGCAGCGAAGTCTCCCCAGGCAGCATAAAACGGGGAACATGGGATATTTTTTTTATTCACCCAGAATTGTGACAGGTATTAAGAACCACTTCAGACATCATCTTCTTTGGTGATCACTTGTAGCCGAACAAGATTGTCTTCCATGAACACGGTCTTACCAGTGAGTCTGTAAGTGACTGTGGAGGCCAATTCTGGATCCACACGTCTTTCCACAGTGGGAAAATAGGTTTCCGGGCGGGAGTTGATCACGGTGAGGGTTTGCCAAACATGCCTTCCTCTTAGCATGCTTCTCCCTTTCATCCTGAGTTTGAGCGTCTTCAAAGTTCGTGACACCTTTGGTAAAGGCTGTTCTCCAACTGGAGTGCTCACAGGCCAGTGTTTCCCAGTGGTCAGTGTTTACACTACATTTTTAAAGATTTGCCTTGAGAGAGTCTTTAGACCTCTTTTGTAGACCACCAGCATTACGCTTTCCATTTTTAAGTTTGGAATAGAGTAGTTGCTTTGGAAGACGATCATCAGGCATCCGCACAACATGACCAGTCCAGCGAAGTTGATGTTGAAGAATCATTGCTTCGACACTGGCGATCGTTTGCCGCTGTAATTAATTAATACAACACCAGAGATTATAGTCTATCTGAGTGTTTAGCACCAGGGTGTGAAACTCAGAGCAGCTGGCTAGCCAGACTTTTCCCATGGAAAATGCTCTATAATTTTTCATGTGGGGGGTGGAATAGCTGGCTTTGATGAGAGGAAGATGAATGGTGAACTTTGAGAAATACCCCTTGCCATTAGAAGCAGGGAACCAATGAGATTTTTCAAAATTTGCAGTCTTCCCAATTTTGCAATGCAGCTCCCTAACCAATAATCACGTGTGCAATCAGTCCTGTGATTTTTCCGTTTTCTGCGTTGACTACAGAAGCTTGGATGACTCTTTCAGTGGTATCTGCTAAAATGCCTCATTGCTTCTCTAACTCACTGCTGTGTTTCCCCCCTCTTTATTCCTCCTTTCAGGGGCCTGGTCTCCCATTGCATTGCTATCCTGAAGGTAAATCCCTTTTTGGGGGGTGGGGTGGGGTGGGGACTGCAATGTGAGGATGCTATGCTCAGAGGCCCTGACTCACACCATCCCTCTTTGGACAGATCTGCCACACCCTCACCGAGAAGCTCGTTGCCATGACGATGGGTTCAGGGGCCCAAATGAAGCCTCCGGCAAGCCTCAGCGACATCATTGTGGTTGCCAAGCGGATCAGCCCCAGGTGAGAGTTGCCAGGGGGCGATGCCACACTGTCGGGAAGCAGTAGAGCAGGCCGAGGGAAGCTTTGCATCCCTCTAGGTGTTGTCACATGACAACAACAAGGGTGCAGAGCAGGGGTTGGCAAGGTTTACCTCGCCTGGGCTGGTTCACTCCCACGAAGATTGCTCCATGGGCTGGATCGCGTCTGCGCAGGTGCGATTTTCGGCATCTGTGCAGACGTGATTTTCAGCATTTGTAAACAATGGGGGTGGAGACGCTCCTTCAGGTGTACTGGGCTGAGGCCGTTTAGGGCTTTAAAGGTCAGTACCAACACTTTGAATTGTGCTCAGAAATGTACTGGGAGCCAATGTAGGTCTTTAAGGACCGGTGTTATATGGTCCCGGTGGCCACTCCCAGTCACCATTATAGGTGCCGCATTCTGGATTAATTGTAGTTTCTGGGTCACCTTCAAAGATAGCCCCACGTAGAGCACATTGCAGTAGTCCAAGCAGGAGATAACTAGAGCATGCACCACTCTGGCAAGACAGTCTGTGTGCAGGTAGGGTCTCAGCCTGCGTACCAGATGGAGCTGGTAAACAGCTGCCCTGGAGACAGAATTGACCTGCGCCTCCATGGACAGTTGTCAGTCCAAAATGACTCCCAGGCTGCACACCTGGTCCTTCAGGGGCACAATTGCCCCATTCAGGACTCTCAATCACCCCTGGACTGAACTCTGCTCCTCCCTGACCATTGGCCATGCTGGCTGGGACAGATGGGAATAGGAGTGCAATGACAGGTTCTCCACCTCTGGTCTAACTAATGACTTTCCATCCAGGGTTGCAAAATAAATAAATAAATAATCTGATTTTCTGCAGTGCAAAAAGCATGGGGGGGAGAAACATAAGAGACCCACAGTTTGACATTTTTGGGAGCTGCCCAGAGTGGCTGGGGAAACCCAGTCAGGTGGGCGGGGTATAAATAAATAAATTGTTGTTGTTGTGTTGTTGTTAGCTGCCGCATGAAAAGTGTGAACAAATTATGGCCATTTCAGTGAACACCTACTGCGGAAGTGCTTTTATGTTTGATGGTGTTTTTATATTTTGCTTGAAGCCCCCAAGAACGGCTGGGACAACCCACTCAGAGGGGTGGCATATGAATAATAAAATTGTGGGATGTGAAACACAAGAGCAGTCAAGTACAACATTCCTAGAGTGAACATGTTTACACATGGGGAGGGATGTTTGTCCAGCCAGCAGGTAAACTTCCTGTTTCCTTCTGGGCTGGGACAGACTTTCTCTGCATGTGACTAGAGGTGGGTGTGGCCTCACCTGTGCAGGTAACAACAAAAGCACAGGGCAGGGCAGCCATCTCTCTTTCTCTCTGACTACATGCATCGAAGAAGCAACATCTGCTTAGCCAAAGATGCTCTCTTGGCCTCCAGCCAAGAGAGGACAAAGGGACTGTCTCTTTATGAGATAGTTTCCAGGTGTGTGTTACTTTTCTAAGCTAAGTCTGCCTTCTGGGATCCGATTGTGAACAGAATGTGAGCAAACTCTTTTTATAGTTTTATAGAAGACTGTGTCGTGTCTTATCTTTTATGAGGGAATAAGGGGGAAATACCAGAACAGTTATTATAGAGGCTTTAGCGAGCCTGAGCAAACGCATCCGCTGTGAGTTTAAAAAGGGGAATGTTACTCTGCTAAATTGTGAACTTGTTAACACAAGTTGGAAAGGCTGTAATCAAACAATATATCCTCTCCTGCATCCCTGAACATTCCCACAAAAATTAATAGTAGTAGCAGTAACATCAGTCTGCAGATTCTCCTTTATTCCAGCCCACTCCTTCCCCATCAACATGAGTTGTATTGGGCTAGGGTATATTGTTTATTCTCACACTCCTCTCTTTCTTAATGTGCCTGTAGCTCTTATTAATCCAATACACACCACTTGTGTTACAAAGGGCCTTGAAAGAGCCATCTCTTCCCAATAGGCTATTGGGTTTCTTTTTTCTCCCAGGGTCGATGATGTGGTCCGATCCATGTACCCACCACTGGATCCCAAACTCCTGGATGCCAGGTGAGTAGGCAATGTTGGATAGGCGAGCTGTCAGTGGAGGATAACAGGAATTGTACAACATGGTCATACATCCTCTTTGGCGATCGATCGTGGCCAAGTAAGAATGCCTTCCATGAAAACGGTCTTAACAGTGAATCCGAAAGTGACTGTGGAGGCCGATTCTGGATCCACACATCCTTCCACAGTGGGGACATAGGTCGGGTTATTGTAAGTGAAAATCTGGACACAGAAGTTGTTGAGGTGTTTCAGGGTTTTTTTTTTGCTTTTTTGTGTTTTTTAGCTATTTTTTAAGGAAAAGTGCAAAAATAAAACCCCAACACTTCCCATACGGGCTGCAATGATGCCAGACATTTTGAGTGCTTTTCAGAAATTCTGCCTAGGTGCCATTTTTGAAGGACGAAACCCAGAGATGTTCAGAAAAAGTCCGGGACATATTGGAGCCCTAGACATAGGTTTTTGGGTGGGAGTTGATCATGGTGAGGATTTGCCAAATGTGCCTTCCTCTTAGCTCATTTCTCCCTTGTGTCCTGGGTTTGTGCTTCTTCAGAGTCCATGACACCTTTGGTAAAGGCTATTCTCTAAAAGGTCTAAACCACAGAACCTAGGGCTTGCCAATCTGAAGGTCGGCGGTTCGAATCCCCGCAACAGGGTGAGCTCCCATTGCTCGGTCCCTGCTCCTGCCCACCTAGCAGTTCGAAAGCACGTCAAAGTGCTAGTAGATAAATAGGTACCGCTCCGGCGGGAAGGTAAACGGCGTTTTCGTGCGCTGCTCTGGTTCGCCAGAAGCAGCTTAGTCATGCTGCCCACATGACCCTGAAAAACTGTCTGTAGACAAATGCCCGCTCCCTCGGCCAGTAAACCGAGATGAGCGCCGCAACCCCAGAGTCGTCCAAGACTGGACCTAATGGTCAGGGGTACCTTTACCTTTTTATTCTCTAATTGCCTTCTTGAGCCACATTCATACCAAAAGTTCATCCCATGGGCTTTATTGTATTTTTGTTTTGTTTTATCATTATGATAAGTGTTTTCCGTTATAGTGTTTATCATTATGAATTGATTGTTTCGGTTTTATGTCGTATATCGCTTTGGAATTTATACTGTATTTTTTTAAAAAAATATTTTTTAAAAAAATTGATTTTACAAGTTCATTCACACTCATAATCACAAATAATAGAACACAAGATTCTTCCCAATCTCAAGACTTCCCTCCTCCCCTCTGTGGGTTCTTTAAGTAACTTTTTAAATTGCATATTATAAGACCATCTAATTGAAGAAGAAGAAGAAGAAGAGTTTGGATTTGATATCCCGCCTTTCACTCCCCTTCAGGAGTCTCAAAGCGGCTAACATTCTCCTTTCCCTTCCTCCCCCACAACAAACACTCTGTGAGGTGAGTGGGGCTGAGAGACTTCAGAGAAGTGTGACTGGCCCAAGGTCACCCAGCAGCTGGATGTGGAGGAGCGGGGAAGCGAACCCGGTTCACCAGATTACGAGGCTACCGCTCTTAACCACTACACCACACTGGCTCCTCCATTGTGTCCCAAATCTGTCCTCCATTGACAGTCCTCCATTGTGTCCCAAATCTGTGCAACATTGCAAGAGTTATTTAAAACCTGCCAAAGAGTTCAAGTGTTTACAGTGGTCTTTCAAATATAATGTAACTTTGTCCCATTCTTTACTGAAGTTTTGATCCTCCTGGTTTCTGATTTTCCCGGTTAATCTTGCCATCTCTGCGTAGTCCAATAATTTCATCTGCCAGTCTACCCTGGTAGGTATCTTACCATCTTTCTAACTCTGGGCAAGAAGCATCCTTGCAGGTGTTGTAGCATACATAAACAATCTTTTCAGTTCCTTCGGTATCTCTGCATCTACGATTCCTAACAAAAAGGCTTCTGGCTTTTTAACAAAAGTTATTTTAAACATTTTTTTCAATTCATTGTATATCACTTCCTAGAATTCCTTTATTACTTTACAGTTCCACCACATATGATAAAAGGTGCCTTCCTTTGCCTTACATTTCCAACAAACATTTGAACTTGTCCTGTACAATGGTACCTCGGGTTAAGAACTTAATTTGTTCTGGAGGTCCGTTCTTAACCTGAAACTGTTCTTAACCTGAAGCACCACTTTAGCTAATGGGGCATCCCGCTGCCGCTGCGCTGCCACCGCACGATTTCTGTTCTCATCCTGAAGCAAAGTTCTTAACCCGAGGTACTATTTCTAGGTTAGTGGAGTCTGTAACCTGAAGCGTCTGTAAGCTGAGGCGTCTGCAACCTGAGGTACCACTGTACATTTTTGCTAATCTTCTCAGAGTTAAATACCAGCGATACATCATTTTCATATAATTTCCTTTTAAATTTCTTTTCTTTTGATTTTCCTTTAACGCATAACACGCTGTATTGAATTATTTTTAATCCCGTGAACAAACAACAAATAGCAATTCTTTTTCTGTGCCGGGGGCAGGGGAAGGGGGGGATTTGGCGAGATGGGTCCAGCTCCCTCCTTATTCTGACCAGTCTCCATCCTTTTGAAGGACAACTGCGCTGCTCCTTTCCGTCAGCCACCTGGTCTTGATCACCCGCAACGCCTGCCACTCTCCCAGCCGCATGGACTGGATCGACCAATCGCTGTCTGCAGCAGAGGAGCACATGGCTGTGTTGCGCGAGGCAGCCCTCGCCTCGGAACCGGAGCGCTCGGGGCCCAGCGGCGATGCTTTCCTGCAGGAGCAGTCAACGATCTGAGGGAGGAATCCGAAACCCAGAGCTCCTCGGATGAACTGCTCCCCGCCGATTCCTCCTCTCTACCCCTCACCTAGCGCCGCGGTCGTGAACGCGAAGCTTGTGCCACCCGCCGCCGCATAGTGTAGTTTTGCTGCACGGTTAGCACCACAAGAGATACAGGACTGAATCTCCGCTCCCTTGATGTCACAATTCTCTCCCATGTGTGGAATTGGTGACACTGAGGTGGTTTTGATGCCAGGGGATGCTGTTGTTGGTGGTTGGTTTTTTCCCCACAGCGAGAAGAAAAACGTCATCTATTGTTGAAGTACAAATAAGGCCAAGTAAAGGGGTGCTGTGTCAAAAACTGCAAACCATACGGATTGCAAAGAGCTACTTTAGGTATGTCTGGGGTTTGAGGGCATGAATAGCAGGATTTCTGGCTTTGCGTTATTATCCGAGACCATTATTATCACAAGTTGCCTTTAAAAGCTCCCTCCATTTCTGGGAATGTAGAAATGTAGTTGGATTCTAAGGCCTAAAGTTTTATTTATATACTCTGAGCCTCCTACAATCCAAACTGAGGACTACAGAAAGCTAGAATGTACCACTCTTCTTCTTCCAGTACATTTCTGGTGCACAGAACCGAAGTTTAAGTTTAAATTGTGTTGTTGTTTTTTTAACGTTTAAAACGTAAGCAGATTCCTCCATAATACAGCTTATGGCACTTCCACATGGGTTGTTTTTATTGAGCATTCCTCACAGAATTATAGAGTTGAAAGGGACTCCATGTCATCTAGTCCAGCCCTCTGCAATGTTGAAATCTTGATTTGTTCACTTACAATTTGCGCAGAGGTTATATGACATCACTTGAAGTCCTGTGCGATTGTCTTTCACTTTCTGTACTGAAAAAAAGTCTGATAAGAAGAGAAGGAATAGCAAATTGCCCTGGAAAGAAAGTGTGGCAAAATAACCACTGGCTTGTAATAACCACTGGATCTTTGTGTACAAATCAGAATGAATACGCAATAAACAGCCAGTTGGATTTCCCCTTTGTCTAAATTGGCTTTGTGCAAGAGGTTTTTCCTCCTATGCAAAGGAACATGTTTATACTTTTGGGATAAACCTGTCAGCATTTTTATTCCTTTGGAACTGTATATGCATAAGTTTCTTGATAACATATTTAGGGTGAGTGCTGCTGCCCCTAGGCCTAACCATTTGGCCACCATGCCTTGCAAACAACTTCAAAACTAAAAGGGCCCTTTTCAAAATATATATTTGGAGAGGGGGGAAAATAAAATTTTTAGGGCAGCTCTTCAGATCATCTTTCTCCCATCAAATCCGTGTATGTCCCACTCTGAAAATGAATTTTAAAAATGAATTTGCTCATGCTTGAGTCTAAAATGAGAGGTGAAGAGACTGAGACCCATTCCATGTCGTGTTATCAGATGCAAATATCGCTCCATCAGGACCAGCCCTATACATTTAGCTGTCTATATGTGAGCATTAAACACATCCCTTGAAATTCAAAGTACAGGAATACATAAGGCAGAAAACCCTACCAACACCTTTCCTTCTCCTTTGCAGCAAAATTACAACTGTAATAAATATAATAATTAACGATCTGCTTCTCTTTTGTGACAGAGGGGGTGGAAATGTCTTCACCCAGGGGTAAGGCCATACCAATACTAAAATCTAGATGTATGTGGGCTGTTTATGGCTCAGTGAACTCTACACATGTTCAGAGATATTTGTTACCAACACTGCTACGGTAATTTTCAAGAACATCCACTATCCCTTCTTTTTAAGGAAGATGTGAATCTCAGTCAACCGATCCTTCAGCTGAATGCTTGTCTCATAAAACTTCTCTCAAAACCACACTCCTTCCTAGCTTGGGCCGTGCAAATGTTTTCATCTGTTGACTTGACACTCCTATTTTTTCTCTTCATTCAAACTGTACTCTTGAAATAAAATATGGGAGTTCCCATCACCTAAACTTAAGAGTGCTTCCAGACATGGGAGTCCTATTTCAAATAGGTGTTTGACATCCTTTTCTTTTTCTTTTGAAATGACAGGGTATTTTGTGGAAAGTATAAACCTGGATTAAAGGTGGGAGATACAGGCTGGTGTTTAGGTGCTTACGATGGGGGGCGGAGATGCTGTGAAAAGCTTGCATGCAAGAATGACACCAACAATAAATACCTATCTGGAACTATTGCTTAGTCAGGAAAATGGTTATCCAAAGGTGTGTCAGCACCATTTATAGACGTTGACAATGCTATGTAATTTGTTAAGACCTACTTTATTACAATGGGGCACAGGTGGTGCTGTGGGTTAAACCACAGAGCCTAGGACTTGCCGATCAGAAGTCTGCGGTTCGAATCCCTGCGACGGGGTGAGCGCCCGTTGCTCGGTCCCTGCTCCTGCCAACCTAGCAGTTCAAAAGCACGTCAAAGTGCAAGTAGATAAATAGGTACCGCTCCGGTGGGAAGGTAAACGGCATTTCCATGTGGTGCTCTGGTTCGCCAGAAGCGGCTTAGTCATGCTGGCCACATGACCTGGAAGCTGTACGCCGGCTCCCTCGGCCAATAAAGCAAGATGAGCGCCGCAACCCCAGAGTCGTCCGCGACTGGACCTAACGGTCAGGGGTCCCTTTACCTTTTTACTTTATTACGATAAA
The DNA here is from genome assembly GCF_965113315.1 of Podarcis vaucheri. Classification (NCBI taxonomy): domain Eukaryota; kingdom Metazoa; phylum Chordata; class Lepidosauria; order Squamata; family Lacertidae; genus Podarcis; species Podarcis vaucheri. Next base: position 43,991,563 of record NC_138751.1, on the reverse strand, counting down.
ATTTGCAACAGTTCTCTACAGAACATTGCTGTTGTCCCAAACTGTTCTTAGCTGTGTCTGAAAGAAAATAATATATTGTACTGGATGGGACACCTGGATGTAACAACATAGTGTGATTTACTTGGAAACTTGTGTTGAATTAATACATTTAAAGCAGTATTGTGCCACTTTAAAGAGTCACAGCTTCTCCCAAAGAATCCTGGGGAACGTAGTCTCTTAAGGGCGCTGAAAGTTGTTAGGTGACACCTGTTCCGTTTACAGAGCTAGAATTCCCAGAACGGTTTTAGCAAGCAATTCCTCTTCTCTGGAAACTGAAGCTGTGAAAGGGGAAGATCTTAACAAATCTCAGCGCCCTTAAAGAAACTACAGTTCACAAGATTTTTATTTTTTTTTAATTTTCCAAAATTTTAAACTAACAAACAAACCTACATCATAACTGTACTTAATCCAATCTTAATAACATTGTTAAGTGACTTCCTCAAATTCCCTTGACTGTATTTTAATATATATCATTGTAACGGTTTTCCAAAACAAAATCTCATAAAATTTACTTAGTCCTCTTAACATCTTTGTTTATTTTCATCTTTGCTTTAAACATAATATTCTATAACTTAACATATTTAAATACTTAGCCTATTTTTTTTGCAAGTATTTCTAATTAATTTCTAATTAATTTATCTTAGCATATTTAAGTAAATAATCTTTGAAGTTCTTCCATTCTTCCTGGTGCTCCTCCTCCTTCTGGTCACGGACTCTTCCAGTCAGGTCGGCTAGCTCCAAATAGTCCATCCTCTTCATAGTTCTCAGGATTTTATGGGGAAAGCCATGATGGTTTAAAGTGGTGTGATACTTCAAACATCCCATGCATTTTTGTAAACCACTTTGGGGTGTTTTTTATATAAAATTTTATTGGTTTTTCACAGTTTTTCTAAACACAAACAGTACACAAAACAAACAAACAAACACACAAACAAACATGTATAATTTCAAAGCCTTTTTTTCTTAAACTTACTTGGCCGACTTCCCCATACCTCCCCTTTCTACATCCCAATTTCCGAACCTATTTCAGCAAATCCTACCCCTTGGTTTTATCAGATTTTCCCTTATTCTTTTATTTTACTTAATCTTTTACAGCTGTAATCCCTCTTTTTCTAAAACCTCAACATTTTAACATTCATTAATTTTATAATATTTCTTAAGATAAATTTTGAATTTCTTCCAATCTTCATCCGCCGTCTCCATTTTTGTAAACCACTTTGAGGGTTTGTTTTTTTGCAATCAAGTGGTGTATAATTTTTATGAAATAAATATAAATAAATAAGATGGGGTCCTAAGCTGCATCTGTTTTCAAGCAGTGGCAACAACCACGGTTCTGTTATCATCACTGCCATCGTGCCTCTTTTTTATTATTCTTACATTATCCACGCCTATAGTAGCTGAAGCTGAAGCCCAGCAAAAATCATCATATATCAGGCCTTAGCGAGGCTGCACATGTTGCCTGTACATGTTAAATTCCCAAAATTATGGTGGGGGGTGATGACAATTCTATAACTGTCACACAACTCATAGTTCTGCGGTTAAATAACATCTGTTGATGAAATTTTATTGTAAACACATTTGCTGTACTGTATTTCCCCCTCTGAACTTCCTCGCTAAAAAAACCCCCCAAAACCCCTTACAGTTGCATGCAAATTAAATGCATTTCATTCTGTTTCTTCCAAGCACACTGCTGGAAGCTGCGGTGAAAATTTGAAGGCGACGGTGAGTTTGGGTTTGTTGTTGTTGTTTAGTTGTATCCGACTCTTTGTGATCTCATGGACCAGAGCACGCCAGGCACTCCTGTCTTCCACTGCCCTTCGGCAAGTGCTTTTCTCAGCCTTGCACACACAACCCGTAACGCAGGGGTCAGCAAACTTACCGCGCCTTGGGCTGATGTCTCCAGCGCCGATTGTGTGGTGGGCGAGGGAGCGTGTGCCCTTATGCGTGCGCACACACTATTTCCGGCGCACTTCCGGGTCGGAGGAGCACCAGAAATAGCTTGTGTGCATGTGCGTGGGCCTCCTCCGACCCAGATGTGCACCAGAAATAACGTATGCGCATGCGCAAGTAACGCATGCACAAATAACGCTTGCGCATGTGCACAAGCTATTTCCAGTGCTCTTCTGACCCGGAGGTGGGCAGCCGTGCAGTGCAGCGCAGCACCGGTAAGAGCGGGCGGCGGCGCCCAAGAAAGATGTTAAATTATTTTTGTATGTCACAACGGCCACCTGAATATTACTTGCTAAAAATTGGAAAACGCAAGAACTACCAACAGTGGAAGATTGGCAGATGAAGATGATGGACTTTATGGAGCTGGCTGACCTGACTGGAAGAATCCGCAACCAGAAAGAAGAGGAGTTGCAAGAGGACTGGAGGAAATTTAAGGACTATTTGAATAAATATTGTAATATAAAAAATTAGAAATTACTTGAAAGAAACAAATAGGCCTAGGATTAAACTAAGTTATAATTAAATAAATGGGATTTAGAATGTTAAGAAAAGTAAATAAGATGGACTGTAATTGGAAATTGTTTTAGTTTAATAATGGCATTGGAAAGCTGTTACTTTTGATTACAAAGAAACTCAGAAGGGAGAGATTTGAGGAAGTTAACCAAGACGTTTAAAAAGTTGGATTTGTGAAGAATTAAGTTTTTTGGTGTGTTTTTTTCTGTTTTCATGTATCATTTTGCTTTGTGGTTTGTGTTATCACGGTGGAAAATCTAATAAAAAATCTATTTTTTTAAAAAAAGAGCGGGCAGCGGCGGTCGCCGCGGGCCGGATAAACGAGTCCCTCAGGCCTTATCCAGCACTCAGGCCTTAGTTTGGGGACCCTTCCATAATGCATTGATTTATTTATTTTTAATCCAAAGCATTTCTGCACTCCCATATCATAAAATATCAGGGCAATGTACAGCTAAAAATAAAACACCCTTTAAAAAGAATCCAAATAATCATTAAAGTGGCTGGTTACCGTATTTTTCGCCCTATAGGACGCACTTTTTCCCCTCCAAAAATGAAGTTGAAATCTGGGTGCATCCTATGGGGCGAATGCAGGCTTTTGCTGAAGCTTGGAGAGCGAGAGGCGTCAGTGCGCACTGACCCCTCTCGCTCTCCAGGCTTCAGGAACACATCCGCAGCCCAGGCAGCCCTACATCCGGCAGGGATGTCTAGGCTGCAGATAGCAGCCTGCTGCCTAGCGCGAGGGGCACCCTGAAGCAGAGCGCCCCCCGCGCCAGGCAGACACCCGCAGCGTGGGGAGCCTTGCAGGAGTTCCCGGCAAGGCTCCCCACGCTGCGGATAGCAGCCTGCCGCCCCGCAGGGGAGGGCGCCCTGATGCAGAGCGCCCCTTGCGCAGGGCAGACATCAGCCAGCCCCACAAGCTCGGGGGACAGCAGGGAGGCGCAGTGCCGCCATCCCGCTGTTCCTCGACCTGGTTCGGTTTCCCCGACCTGCTTTTGGGGGGGAAATAAAGGGAATTTTTTTCCCCTTTATTTCCCCCCAAAGAAACTAGGTGCGTCCTATGGGACGGAGAGTCCTATGGGGCGAAAAATACGGTAATCGCTTTAAACAGCTGCAAAGACCTGCTGGTGTAAAAAGATTCTCAAAAGCTGTCCTAAGGTCCCAGTCTGTGGAATGCTCTCCCCAGGGAAGCTGGCCTGATGCCTTCATTATACACCTTCAGGCACCAGGCAAAAATGTTCCTTTTTAACCAGGCCTTTGCTTGATCTGATTCACATCCTATGCCCTTTTTAAAATATGTCTCTTTTTTCTTTGGAGGGGGATGTTATTTTGATTCTGATTATATATTTTGTGGTTTTTATGTTGATCTTTTCTGTGAACTGCCTTGAGACCTCCTGGTATAGGATGGGATATAAATTCAGTAAAAAAAATATACATACCGGTAAATACATACATAAAAGCAATATGAATACTCTGCTCCCATCCAAAGGCCAAGGATATGGTATTTTTTAGTGACTGCAGGACAGGCAGGTGTGATAAAGCATCACCTGTTGGATTTCTTTCCACCACGCAGCTTAAAAACAAAACGAGCCTTGCATGGAAACAAAGGGAGCAAGGATTAATTAGTCGATCGACGAGGCCAGAATTTTTATTTATGACTGTGGCTGCTGAACCTGAGTGTAATTCCAGGTAAATTCAGGCAAGAATACAAAATTTGAGAATATGGCACAGTAGTGCATTGCGATCCTGTAAGCTTCCTCCTGCTCAAATGGACATGTTGCTTTTCTAAGCTTTTTGCATGGCTTTTGAGTCGATTCCTAAACGTTACGCTTGCAAATTCTTAAATTGGCAATCGAAAGAACAAAAAATCCGTCCAGGGGGCACCCGGATTTGAACCAGGGACCTCTTGATCTGCAGTCAAATGCTCTACCACTGAGCTATACCCCCTCTTCCGGAAACATGCTGGACTTCAACATAAGGAAACCAAACTCGAAAATCGCGTCTTTCTTTCCAAAAGGGATTAGCGGAGATTTAGCTGAGAAACGCCCTCTAATGCCAAAGCGTGCAAAGCACCGGTGCACCAAACGTCAAAGAATTGTTGCTAAACGTTAATTCGGTTACAACAAAAGCCGGTTACGGTCCCCAAATTTAGACAATTAGTGACTCATTGGGGAGCAACTGATTTCCGATTTAAGATACTTTTTTTTTTAAAAAAAAGGGTAAAAGCTTTATTTATGTTTAACAATTGCTGGGTTGTTAGCTGCGCTTTATATATGCTGTTTAGGGAAGCTTTTCATGTTTAACAGGTTATATTTTAGTGTTTTGTTGGAAGCCGCCCAGAGTGGCTGGGGAAACCCAGCCAGATGGGCGGGGTATAAATAAATTATTATTATTAGTATTATTATTAATATTATTATTATTTCAGTGGTGATTTGCTGGTTATATTTTATGATCAATGTACTTGCGATGCACTATTATAGTGTTGTTTGTTTCTAGCCGCCTTGGGATGCGTTGGAATGAAAACGGCATAGAAATGATTTATATATTTAAAAAATCAATTTATATAAAATATAAATTAAAGGTTTTAAGGCGGGCTCCTCCTGAGAAGTCTTTAGTCCCCAGTCCCAGATATAAGTAAGCTGCTTTCAAGTTGCGATCAGTACAGGGTAGAGCGTGAGAGTCTTAACCTCTGGGTCCTGGGTTCGAATCTCGACTCGGGCAAAATAGTCTTGCATTGCAGGGGGTTGGACTAGATGACCCCTGCGCCGGGTCACTTCCCACTTTATGATCCAGATGCTCAGAGAGACGATCAGCTGCTTTCATTCATTCATATGTTGTCCCAAAGTCTCGGGACAGCGTGGAATTAGGCAGCTTCAGAATATTTGGGGGTGAACCGCAGTTCCTCGGCGATGATGGGAAGTCACTCTGCACATGCTCGCTGGTGGCGGCGGCTTGCAAAACGACTAACGTCACTTATTATAATTTATGAAACCGCAAGAGTAGTCGATTTGTAGGGTCGATCATCTAGTCCGACAACCGCCCTGGGTCTACAATCCATCCATCCATCCATCCATCCATCCATCCATCCATCCATCAATCAATCCATCCATCAGTCCATCCATCCATCCACCCACCCACCCACCCATCAATCAATCAATCCATCAATCTATCAATCAGTCAATCCATCCATCCATCCATCCATCCATCCATCCATCCATCCATCCATCAAAACATCATTCCATTTCAGTTCAAGCCCTTTTTTTAAAGGCTGCACGGTTCTGTTCGGTTACCCGGGAGCAGCGCCCACTGAAGTCTGCGGTGCGTCCGCTTGCTTCCAAGTAAACCACGCGGAGAAACAGGATAGGGTTTTGCAGGGGAAGAGCGGCTGCAGTTAAAGGCGCGGGTCCCTAGGTGGCGCTGCGGCCGGCGCTTTTGGATTTCCGCCTCCGCCGTCACGTGAGAGGGGCGCCGCCTCACGTGACGCGGGCGCCTCCCGAGGAAAAACTACTAACTCTCCCGGCAGGCCTTGCGCTTCCTTTTCATTTTTTTCCGCCGGCCGCGCAAGATGTCCAAGCGAGGTGAGGCCTAGCTTGCTGAGCCGGGGCTGCGGGTGGCGCGGAATCCGTCTCCATCCCGGCGCTTCGGCGGGGATAAGGAGACGTCTGGTGGCGGGTTGCGCGCGTGGGGACCTTGGCTGCCACGGGGGCTGGGTATTTCCGCGTGGAATACCGTGGGGTGCGGGAAAGGGGACCCTGGAAATCCAGAGGAAGCGTTGGGTCGGGTGGGAGAGAGGTGTTGCTTAAGGGCCCCGCTGGCACCCTCGGCGAACACGCGTTCAGGGCCTGGCCTTGAGCCGCATTCTGACGTGCTGTTAAGGAGAGGGTGCCGAGACGTGTCCGCGCCCGTGAAGCTGTACAGAGTTAGCGAGCAAATATACACGTCCCTGCTGGAGGAGAGTTAAGAAAAACGGGTTGTGGGTTAGCAGAGAAAAGACATGCACTCAAAATACGTGCACTTGGTCTTAGGCCTAAGAGGAAGACTTGGGCAGGATTTGCAGCTTCTAGAGCGCTTTTAGGATGTGGGGTGCTATATCCTCTTCCCAGAATAAGGTCGCCTGGTCTTCTGCCCTGCTCTGGATTTTACTGTAATGATGATGATGATAATACAGTAATAATAAGAATAATAATTTAATATTTGTACCCTGCCCATCTGGCTGGGTTTCCCCAGCCACTCTGGGCTGCTTCCACAAAGACCAAAAATACACTAAGATGTCACACATTAAAAACTTCCCTGATCTCAAGCATGTATAGTTGTTGCGTTTTAAAGCCTAAGTTTAAAAATCCAGCTTCTATTGTGCTAGCCATCCAAAACATCTGCAGACGCTTAATATAGAATAAAACCACATCCAAATCTAACAGAAATGTTCGGTATAAGGACAGATAAAATAGAGGAGAGTCTCGTGTGAACTGTGTAAATCAGACCTACAATTAATGGCTATTTTATCAAAATTCTTTGCCCTGGTCTTCCTAGCTGCAAGAGCAACTTTATAAGTTGTAAAGTTGACAGCATCACTCAGCAGCCATTTCGCCCTCTCTATCGTAGTTAAAACGATAGTTTTTCATTAAAAAATAATCCCCCCCCCCTGTTTACTGCTACCTCCAGTCCCTTACCTTTATTTTCCCTCCTGTGGGATTTCAGATTGTAAGCTCCCAAAGGCCTATATCCTGTAAGGAACCAGGCAGTTGTGGGTTCAAACCGCTCATTGGGCGGAAGATTCCTGCAATGGCGGACTTTATAATCCTCAGGATCCTTTCCAGCGCTACAATTCTGTGTCAATTGTTGGTGCTGTTAATATATATAATATATATATAATTAAAGAAAGAAAGAAGAGGCATACAGTACCGTCATGTTTATCACCCAGGAGCTGTAAGCCTTAATCTTGCTTATTTCATGTTAAAATACATAGTACAGTGGTGCCTCGCAAGACGAAATTAATTTGTTTTGCGAGTTTTTTCGTCTAGTGAATTTTTCGTCTTGCGAAGCACGAGTTGCTCCTCGAAGTCAAGTCGCAACTGTTTTAAGAAAAAGGAAACAAACTTGCAAGATGTTTTCGTCTTGCGAAGCAAGACCATTGGGAAATTTGTCTTGCGACGCAACTCAAAAAACCAAAACCTCTTTCGTCTTGCGAGTTTTTCATCTTGTGAGGCACCACTGTAGTTGGGCCTCCCCAGTGTTTCTGGATCAAGTATGGAAACTTGTGGCCCTCAGAACATTATTGGACTCCGGTGATCATCTTCAGCCCGTGTGGCAAATTGCCAGGAGTGACAGAGATTGTATTCTACAAAATCTGGAGGAGCACATTGCTTCCCCATACCTGGTGAACAGGGTGGGTTTCCCTGGGCAGTGTGACGTATGTAGTAGGTTTTCTTTTATTTCTTTCGTTTTGAAGAGCTGAAAGTTTTCATCTATCAAAATTGAATATCAAGTTTTAAGTAGCCATGCATGCAACTGCTTAGGTTTCGCGCATCACTCTTTAAAACTCGTCGTTTATTTTATCTTAATGGACCGGTACAGCTTATTGGAACTGAACAAGACAGCAGTTGGTCATGGCAGCAGTGATGAAAGAGTGGTTTTGCATATAAAAGGGGCTTGTGGGTGGAGAAAACCATTCACTGTTTTGGGAGAAGCGAAACAGACCTTAAAAAGTGGTAGATGTTGCGTGGGTCTTGGGCTAACTGTATGTCTTTCATCCCTGTCTCCATAACAGGACGTGGTGGTTCGTCTGGTGCGAAATTTCGCATCTCCCTTGGTCTCCCTGTGGGAGCTGTTATAAACTGCGCAGACAACACTGGTATGTAGTAGTTGAAAAAAATAATATAGTACACCCCACTTGTTATTCTTTAAGCTTTATTACAAGAAAAGCTGAGGTGCTGAAATTTTTTTGCTTGTTATAGAATTTTGCTGTGCAACTGTGGAAAGGTACAAGTGTTCTTCTATGATTTGCCTGTAAAAGGTTCTATGTTCAATCTGCGCCATCTCCAGCTGGGATGAGAAAGCCAGCAGTCTTTTAATAGAGTATTAAAGGGAAAAATAAGGTTAGAATGTGTTAAGATAATTATAGGATAGAAAACACAGGAAGATGGAAAGGAATTGCTGAAACAATTAACAGAAGTGGAATACAAAAAGGGAGGTGTGAGGAGGTCGTGGAAACAAGTGAACAAAAGATAAGATAGTGAAATGTTTTTGTTTTTGTTTTATTAGTTTTATGTGATAGTGTTTTGTGTTGTTTTTTGTACTGTATTGCATTTTTTTAATATTTATGTTTTTTCTTTTGTAGTGTTGTGTTTAAATTGTTGGAAAATTAATAAATATTATATATAAAAAAAGAGAGAGAAAGCCAGCAGTCTTGAGATTCTTGGGAGTTGCTGCCAGCCAACCTAAGCTCTAGCTTACCTTCGAATTTTGGGTTGCAAGCATCAGGGCAGAAGGGGGTGGAGGCAGTTGGAAGAAGCTTCCCTAAGGTGCATTGATCAGCATGCAACTTAATATTCCTCTTATCTGAAGTGTGCATGCACACGAACGCTTATACAGTGGTACCTCGGGTTAAGTATTTAATTTGTTCCGGAAGTCCGTTCTTAACCTGAAACTGTTATTAACCTGAAGCACCACTTTAGCTGATGGGGCCTCCTGCTGCCACCGCGCTGCCAGAGCATGATTTTTGTTCTCATCCTGAAGCAAAGTTCTTAACCCGAGGTACTATTTCTGGGTTAGCGGAGTTTGTAACCTGAAGCGTATGTAACCCAAGGTACCACTGTACCAAGAACAAACTTAATTGGTCTCTAAGGTGCTACTGGACAATTTTTTATATACATTTCGACTGCGTCAGACCAACAGACCTACCTGAATCTATTCTTCTTAGGTTGGTGTAGATGTTTGCTGGCTTTTTGTTCAATCAGAATGGTGGCATATCGTGGTGTGGCTTCTACGAAGGGCGATGTATGGGTTCTTGATCCTAGCTGGGGAGAGAGGGGTAAAAGTGAATTCCATTGCCTTGATCTCTTTCCATTCTGAATTTGTGAGAAGGAGCGGCCCTTATTCAGTTCTGACTCTAAACAGCAATGCTCATCGAAAACGTAACTGGGCAGAAGCAGCAGGTTTCCCCTTCTGAAAAGCACTTGTTGGGTCTGCTTTCCCGTGGCCCAGGGAGTTGTCGTAGAAGGGTACAGCAATAGCACAACTTTTGGGTGAGGTGACAGCTTGTGCTGCTTTGCTTCAATCAGTTGTGTCACATATACTTGAAGAGGAAGTCTCTTTGACCTTTCCTCCTGGGTGAATAGAAAGATGATGATTCTGTTTCCTTTGCAGGGGCCAAAAATCTATACATCATCTCTGTGAAAGGGATTAAGGGGCGCCTGAATAGGCTGCCAGCTGCTGGCGTGGGAGACATGGTAATGGCTACTGTCAAGAAAGGCAAACCAGAGCTCAGGAAGAAAGGTGAGTGGTGGAGGAAGCTGGATTCGTGGATTTGAAGCCCCCTTACTGTGTTAATTGCATAGGGGCTACAGGTAGTGGGAAAATAGCTGATCATAAGGGAGAACAGTGTTGTGACCTTGATTGTGTTGATGAGAGATAGAATGCAGTCATTTTAAAATGATGGAAAATATTTGACCTAAATTATGTTCTAATTCATATGTCTCCAGGATGCGCATAAATTGGCTGTTATTCACAATTAAGCAGATTTTTTACCAGCTAAGTAGGTCCTTCAGTACTATCTAGGAGCATAATGTGCGGTCATGCAATGTACAGTGGTGCCCCGCAAGACGAATGCCTCGCAAGACGGAAAACTCGCTAGATGAAAGAGTTTTCCGTTTTGGAGGTGCTTCGCAAAACGAATTTCCTATGGGCTTGCTTCGCAAGACGACAATTGTCTTGCGAGTTCCTGCTGGGTTTTTTTCCTCCCCCCCCCTTTTTCTAAGCCGCTAAGCTGCTTATCAGCTGATCCGATCAGCAGATAAGCCGCTAAAAGCGCTAATCCGTCAATGGGCTTGCTTTGCAAGACGAAAAAAACCGCTAGACGAAGAGAATCACAGAACGGATTCTTTTCGTCTTGCGAGGCACCACTGTACAATTATTTGCATATAGAGAGAGAGAGAGTGTGTGTGTGTGTGTGTGTGTGTGTGGTGTTAGCGTTAGTCTCCCAGAGGGCAGGTGGATCCTCATGTTAGTGTTGGATGCTATACCCAGAGCCAAATGTATGCTGCACTCAAAAAAAACATTTTGCTCCAAGAAAAGGTGTATTGCGTCCTGTAGTTTAAATAATATGCTGGCCATTGATGTCCTGTCCATTAGAAATCGTGCTTCAGAGCCAAGGCTAGGTCCACCGAAACCTATGTACTGTACATCTTGTTTTCATTGAATTAAATAGTAGGCTTAAGCCTATATAATCCATACACATACACTATCAACTATAGAACCCTAAGGAAATTGATGTTTAGGAGGGTGCATATTACCTTTGAGTTTAAGCCCAAGGGTTGTGGTGTACCTGTGCTGGCTGCATATTATTTATTCGGCAGCTCGTACTGAATTTCTCTTCCTTTCTGCAGTGCATCCGGCAGTTGTGATTCGTCAACGGAAATCGTATAGGAGAAAAGACGGGGTGTTTTTGTACTTTGAAGACAATGCGGGGGTCATAGTAAACAACAAAGGGGAAATGAAAGGTATGGTTGCTGACTTGGGGTAGGAAGCCCTCCCCCCAAAAGCCACAGTAGGCTTGCAACTTGCGTGGGCAGGGGTTGCGTTCTGGGGGTTGCACATGAAGCTGAAATTGCATATACAGTCATACCTCGGGTTGAAGTAGCTTTGGGATAAGTATTTTCGGGTTACGCAGAAGCGGCGACGCACAGACACTGGTTGCATTCGCTTCTGGATGCGAACGGGGCTCCGGAACGGATCCTGTTCACGTCCAGAGGTACCACTGTAATCAGAATAAGCCCAGAACTGCCCCCATGTGACCATCCCTACCTTTCTGAAGCCAGTGGGCCTCCCCCACAAGACTTGCTTAGCTGTCTCTGGAAGGCCCAGAGCCTGGGCAAAACCAAAATCCCAGGGCGTAGTAAGCAAGGCGAAGGAAGTGTTTGAAAGCTCTTTCTGCACTGAGAAAACCCAGCATGGAAAGAGCTTTTAAGCTCTCCCCCTTGCGTGCGTTTAGTTTGTGCAATTGTAGCTGGCTGGCCGTAAAGCTGCAATCGTGCAAGTAAAAATGAGTGCAAATTGCGAGTCGACTATATTGTGAATTGATTGCTTCAGGTTTGGCTTTGCAGCTGAAGCTGCCATGCCAGTGTGTTAATGACTATTTCCCCAGACCCATTTATTAAATACAAATTCAGCAAATACGTTTCATAGGAATTCCTTTGCCAGTGCTTAATGGTGGTTTTTACAATTTTTGCCCCCTCCAGGCTCTGCTATCACAGGCCCCGTAGCCAAGGAATGTGCAGATCTGTGGCCCAGGATCGCCTCCAACGCTGGCAGCATTGCATAAACCTGTCTTGTAAAAGTCCAATAAAAAAAGTGGTTGTACCAAACTCCTTGACTTGTAGCAACTTCACAATTTGTGTAAGGTGTTTGAGTGAGTGTCCTGAAGACAGCAGAAAAGCTTGGGTCAATCACTCTCCCAGCCCAATCTTATCTCATAGGGTTGGTGGGATAAAATGGGGTGCCCCTATCTGTGCCTTGTGTCCCCTGGTGTAAATGCAATAAATAGTCTGAAAGCTTCACAAGGACAGCCTTTCAACTGTTGGCCTTTCACTTGTCCAGTAACGGGGTAATCCCTCTTGTTTAAACTTTCCTCCTATGTGTTCCCAGTTCAGTGAAATTATGCTTTCATGCAACTTTCCTGCAATTCATCTGTCTGCAGAAAACACTAGGATTTGGGTTTGTATCCTAGACCTTAGGGCCTTAATATCAGTCTTCTGAGACTCGGGAACTGCTTTCAGCAACAAGTGTGCAGGAAGGTTAGCTGATCTGTAAGTCATCCTGTGATCCAGTTACGGGTATGTGGAACCAGTTGAATAAGCATACTCTACGGTGATTTCCCAGCTTTTGCAAGTGTCAGTTCTGGTTGGCCTTTGGCATTACACTAGTCTGTATCGTGCCCAGTGTTCTTCTGCATCTTGTCTGTGATCTTTTGGAACATCTTTCTGTACTATTTATTACTGTTTTTAAAAAGTTGAGAACCTAACCATTTGTGTTAATTATGCAGTTATACCTGTATCAGTTCCTGAGCAAGGATAGTAAAATTAAAATATTTTGAACTTTGAAGTTCCAAAGGTGTTGCCGAAGGTATTTCAAGTTTAACTTTTAATCCGTATGGGATAGAGACTTGGGTAGGTTTTTTCTATGCTTGTACTGTCCTATTTTAACTCTGGGCAAAAAAAAAAAGTTAACATAATTTTAAGCTGTAAAATAAATAATGGCAAACCGCTAGATTAGGCTTCCTCAGAACTCGGCCCTCCAGATGTTTCGAGACTACAATTCCCATCATCCATGACCACTGGTCCTGCTAGCTAGAGATCATGGGAGTTGTAGGCCAAAAGTATCTGGAGGGCCGAGTTTGTGGAAGCCTGCGCTAGATAATCCTGTAGTGATTATTTAGTGGGATGTGTGCTTTTTAATGTACTCCTTACACCCTGTTGGGTGTAGGCCCTTCGCAATAAGAATTTTGTTCAGTACAGTCATGGGAAAATAGCAGAATTCTCTACTTTTATTTCTGTATGTCAGGGATCACCAAACCTGTTGGACTAAGGTGCACATTTAGGAATTTAAAAAACTGCTGGGCACCGCAAAATAGCAGTTTCATAAGAATAGCACAACACAGCCTCCCACCAACAGGCAATAATTATTATTATTAATAATAATTTATTTGTACCCTGCTCATCTGACTCTGTTTCATCATCATTTTTTTATTTGTACACCATCTTTCTAGCTTGCAATACTCAAGGCGGTTTACAAGCTGAAGAAACAAAAAATGTACAACTTACAACCACCTAATGCAATACAAAAATGTGATAATAAAACAAAACTTTAAGCAACCTACATCAAAAAGTAACATTCAGCAATTATTAGATAGTACAAAACAATATCAACGTATAAAAATTAAACAGAAATCCACTCAACAGTTACAATAAATAATTTCTAAACTATAATCAATAAAACCAAGCCGCAGTACATAAAATAATACAATACAAATTGAGAAGCAGAAACTAAAGGGTGGAGCAAGGCAGGTGGAAGGAGGCCTTGCCTGATGGAGTCTCTCCCCTCAGTTCTTCCTCCGGGTGGCTTCCAATTAAAAATACATTAAAACATCACTGGTAATAAGCATATATCACTAAACTATTAGACTAGAAGATAGCACCCACAAGAAAAAAGCCTATCTTAGGGGAAGTGTATGAAATTTGAAGGGGCGGGACCTTGGGAGTTGGCAAGGAAGGTTTCTGAGGGCATCAGGCCCACGAGTGCCATGTTGAACACAAATACGGCAGGGTGAATTGCTGAGCTCCGAATGTGATGTCTACATTTGAGTTCTCCCAAGTATGTATGAGATGTCCTTAAAAATATATATACGTACCTTGCTGTGCATGCATATGGCTCCCAGCCGAAGAAAGAAGCAGCTAAGAAATCGAGCAGAAAATAATATTTTTTTTCACGGAATAGAAATATTACCCAAGATCTTTAGCGTTTTTGTTAAAAGATTTTTATTACGTATTCTATTTGAGAAATTCCAACTCCCGTGGCCCATTTTTGAGGGTAGGTTCCTTCGTGAAATAAGAGGATTTACAACAAGATATTTATGTGCATTGGCTCAGTGTATCTGGCTGTTAATCAGAAGGTTGGTGGTTTGAGCCCACCCAGGGAAGGCTTGGGGCAGAATTTCTGAATTGCAGAGGATTCGATTAGATGACCCTTAGGGTCCCTTCTGTTCCACTGGAAAGCATTATCCCCGCTCCCCTTCATCAAGACATACCATGCCTGAGACGAGTCATCTCGAACCTTAACAACCTGTTGGCAACCTCTTGGTTGTTAGGAGGCAATTGTCTATGCTGATAGCATCACAGTGACACTGATTGTGTGGTCAGGAAGTAGTGAAAGTTGCTGGGGAGGCGGCAGGGAAAGTGGTACAGCTGGGAATAGCGACCAGTGGCTTTTTCTCTTGCCTCGGACAAAACATGACTTGCGTCACACGGAGATGCCTACAAAGGCAAAAGGAGTTCATCCTCGATGGTGTGGCCGTAGACACTATAGCAAGCAGCTACACCAACCTCCTGCCCAGGCTGTGGTCTGCCTTGCCTCCTTATAATGCTCAGTTGGACATCCACGCGGCCAGCTACTTCTCATCCCCAGTGGTCAAATCTGTGCTGAAAAGGACAGAACAGGTAAGTGCATCTAAAGGATAATAAAAGCAACTCAGCTGACAATCACACAGGTACTGCAGGATCTACTCACTCATGATCCTGCAGGACAATTTTCCGTAGAAACTTGCTCCTAGTTTGTGGTCCGCAAACTGCCCACTTGGAGCTTTCCGGCCAGGCCAGCCCCTCCATCCCATAATAGTTTGCTGCCACTGATTTCCTTGGCTGTGCAATGTGTCTGCATCTGCAGTGCTAGGGTGAGTCGACCACGTGCTGCAATTTAATTCACATAATTGCTTAGCACAGCTCAGTAATACCTCTTACTGGTATGTTAGAGCTTTGCCCGAGAACGGAAAGCATTGTGCATCTTTTTGAAAGTGTATAGTAATCGAATCCATTGCTCTTGGAGTGGTGTGTGGGTTTGTCTGCCTTGGAGGTTGTTAATAAAGGGCTGGATCAGCATTTGACATGCTTAGCCATACAGAGGTTACCGTATTTTTTGCACCATAACACTCACTTTTTTCCTCCTAGAAAGTAAGGGGAAATGTCTGCGTGTTATGGAGGAAATGCCTATGGGTGGCATGCCTACGGATTTTCCTCCTCTAAAAACTATGTGCGTGTTATGGTCGGGTGCGTGTTATAGAGCGAAAAATACGGTACTTTTTTGCCCATTAGGCTAGTAAAATCCATTGTTACTTTTTCAATTATTTTAAATCTAGGTTGCTTCTGGAGGCAGAAGAATTATGCCCCTGTCAACCTCTCTTAGTGTCCAGCCAGATTCCAATCCATTCAGCACACTGAAAGTAAATGGGGAAAATATAATGAAGACCCAATCACCACCAGGCTCCTGAATTGTGCCCTAAATCAAAAAAATAAATTATGTCCTACTTAAAAGACCTTGGAATGTTTCCAAAAGATAGATAGGCTGTGCATCTTCTATAGGTGTTCAGAAGGAGCCTATAGCATGGCCTATGGGTGTTCAGGAGGGGTGTGTGAAATCTTTAATATCTTCTGTATTTGGACTTCCCTTTCTTGGAATGTTTCGGCTTTTGCTGCTTGATGTCACAGCTGCCTCTATGACCTCACTGTACGCACCACATGCCCCTATGACATCAGCCCCAATTACATTAGGAAAAAGGGAAGGAATGCGATGGGCAGTGTGAAAAGTTGAAAGGACTCCTTCCCCGCCCTGCAAATTTTATCGCTTCATCGTGCCCAAAAATATCTTAACTAGAAGGAATTTTTTTAAAAATGAGTTCTGTACAGCCCCTAGCACATTGCTGGTGCTAAATTGCTAAGCAGCATTAGTAATATATTTTTTAATTGCTTTTGCTTGTTACAGACCCGCGGAGGTACCTCGAGGGATGGCTGGATAGTAGATTATTTTCATATCTATGGGCCAGGACAGAGGTACCTGAACAGGAGAAATTGGGCAGGGGCAGGTGAGAGAAATACTATGGCTTTTCTATGCCTGTGTTTTGTCGTTCCTCCCTCCCTCTCTCTCTCTCTCTCTCTCTCTCTCTCTCTCTCTCTCTTTTCTTGGAACAGTTCCCCCCTATTTCATTGTGGGAATTAAAGGCTTTTGAAGCTGTTTGATGCTGCAGAAATGACTTAATTCAGGACACATCCATGTGATACATTTAAAGCAGTATATACAGTGGTACCTCGGGTTACATACGCTTCAGGTTACAGACTCCGCTAACCCAGAAATAGTGCTTCAGGTTAAGAACTTTGCTTGAGGAGGAGAAGGAGAACAGAAATTGTGCTCCGGCGGCGTGGCAGCAGCAGGAGGCCCCATTAGCTAAAGTGGTGCTTCAGGTTAAGAACGGACCTTCGGAACGAATTAAGTACTTAACCCGAGGTACCACTGTACTGAGGATGCTAGATAGATAGTAACTTAGATATTTTATTAATGACCTGGGTGGATGCAAGAAGGAATGTTATAAGAATTCTAAGGTCTCAAATATAGAATAAATGTTCATAAATGTACAAGGCAAACACATACATAAGTATATAAACCACATGTCTGAAATAGGTCAGGAGAGCAATCCTGAAGCCATTTTGACCCTCCCAAATTGACCTCAAATATTTCTCTGCGAGGAGGAGGGAAATGGGAAAAGCTTTCCAATTGTCTTTGGACTGTAGGGGCTTACACCCTCCTGCAAACACAGTCTGGCAAGTACAGTGGAACCTCGGTTTTCGAACGTAATCCATTCCAGAAGACCGTCCGACTTCTGAAATGTTTGAAAACCGAGGAGCAATGGGCAGTCTGCAAAATCCACTGAGAAAAAAGAAAAACGCAGCAGAAGCCGTTCAACTTCCGATGCGTGTTCGAAAACGGAAGCAATTACTTCCGGGTTTTCGGCATTCGGCTTCTGAGATGCTCAGAAACCGAGGTTTCACTGTATCTGTTAAGCTGAGCAAACTCAATTATGTGCAAGAGATTCAGGAACTAAAGTATTTACCATCACCTGGGTAGCCAGGCTACCCAGAAAATGCAAGAGTTGTTCGTGACAGGAATTAACTGTCAGGGGTCCTTTAACTTTACCAACAGGACGCGGGTGGCGCTGTGGTCTAAACCACAGAGCCTAGGGCTTGCTGATCGGAAGGTTGGCGGTTCGAATCCCTGTGATGGGGTGAGCTCCCGTTGTCCGGTCCCTGCTCCTGCCAACCTAGCAGTTCAAAAGCACGTCAAAGTGCAAGTAGATAAATAGGTACCGCTCCGGCAGGAAGGTAAACGGCGTTTCTGTGCGCTGCTCTGGTTTCGCCAGAAGCGGCTTAGTCATGCATGCCACATGACCCGGAAGCTGTCTGCGGACAAATGCCAGCTCCCTCGGCCAGTAAAGTGAGATGAGTGCCGCAACCCCAAAGTCGTTCCCTACTGGACTTAACTGTCAGGGGTCCTTCACCTTTACCATAAGGCATTATCAGGTATACTAGCAGACAGGAGAGAAGCAATACTCTCCAATTTCTGCTAGAGGTGGCATACATGATGCATGTATGATGTTTTGGGGGGTGGTCTTGGGGTACAGGGTGGGCAACTTCAAAAGCCATTATGGGGTCTTGCACACCATTGTTCAGGGTTCTCCTCTGTCCTGCGTGTGGTGACCCTGTTGCAACAGTTTATTTCCTTTTAAATGAAGAGCAGGCTTATTAGCCGCTTTGCTTTCAATATACAGTGGTAGCTTAGGTTAAGAACTTAATTTGTTCCGGAGGTCCGTTCTTAACCTGAAACTATTCTTAACCTGAGGTACCACTTTAACTAATGGGGCCTCCTGCTGCTGTGCCGCTGCCACACAATTTCTGTTCTCATCCTGAAGCAAAGTTCTTAACCCGAGGTAATATTTCTGGGTTAGCGGAGTCTGTAACCTGAAGCGTCTGTAACCTGAAGCATCTGTAGCCCAAGGTACCACTGTACAATGGTACCTCCGGTTGTGAATGGGATCTGTTCCGGAGCTCCGGTCAGATCCTGAGGAATTCGCAACCGGAGGTGTCGCTTCTGCGCATGTACACGGCGTGATTTAGTGCTTCTACACGTGGCGTAATTTAGTGCTTTTGCGCATGCAGCGAAACCTGGAAAAATAGTTCCGGGTTTGCCGCATTCGCATCCTGAAAGTACCTCAGGTTAAGAACTTAATTCGTTCTGGAGGTCTGTTCTTAACCTGAAACTGTTCTTAACCTGAAGTGCCACTTTAGCTAATGGAGCCTCCTGCTGCCGCTGCACGATTTCTGTTCTCATCCTGAAGCAAAGTTCTTAACCTGAGGTAATATTTCTGGGTTAGCAGAGTCTAACCTGAAGCGTATGTAACCTGAAGCGTATGTAACCTGAGGTACCACTGTACTCTGGTTGGCCTCTGCTTTCTTCATGACCAGGGAGGGCTCTATACAGGCTCTGGAAACCCCATAAGGGAATTAGAGGAATTATCTTACAGCAGGGGTAATAAATAATTAGTTTCTCCCCCTCTCCTCACCCAAGAATGGCTGGGGAAACTCAGCCAGATGGGCGGGGTATAAATAATAAATTATTATTATTATTATTACAGGTCATTCTCCGCAGCAAGTGGCTGGCCACTATTGGCACTTGATGGACGTAAAACCGGTGAAAGGGTACAATGGACGTTACGGCTACCGCCGCAACACCCCTGATCTCCGCACTCGTTCCTCTTGCTTTGGCGAAGTCACGTGTTTCCCCATCCATTGAAGCGTAGAATATGATTTCTTCACTGCCTTCCTCTTATCACACTCTCCAATTGTTGTCATTTATATTGATTTCTCCAAAATAATAATAAAAATACTTTTAATTTATTTACATGAACATTGTGTGTGTGCTTCTGTGTTGTGGGGTGAAAGAAGAATAATGTTACTGTGATAGGAATTTTGAGGTCTTAGATATATGGAAATGTTCATAAATGTACTAACCAAGCACGTACATAGATCAGCACAGGAAGACCAAGCTGGAACCATTTTGATTCCTAAACTGACCAAATGTTTTCTCTGCAAGGTCAAAGTCGGAAATCTCCCCATTGTCTCTTTCCTCACAAATCCTGTCTTAAGGGCACATTTAAGATATGAATAGGGTGTGAGCCTGTGACCTGGCCCAGGAACTAAGTATTTATCATTACAAAAGACTGGCCAGGCTATCCTGGCAATCCAATCAAGTAACCTGCCAGACAGGAGAAAAACAATATTCAAATTTCTGTTTTAGACCGCCTTTTCTGTGATGTATGTATGATGTTTCTGGGGGTGGTCTTGATCCACAGGGCGGCAATTTCAAAAGTCTTTATAAGGCCTTGCACGACATTTTTCTGGGTCCCTCCTGTCTCCTGTGGGTGAGGGGAGCACCCTGTTGCAACAGATCAATAAAGATCAAGCTTACTAGCTGCTTTGCTTCTCAATATTCTCTGGTTGGCCTCTGTTATTCTCTCCTACCAATAGGGAACCTATGTAAGGACTCTGTATGGGCTCTTGGATACCCCATAAGGGAAAAGGGCAATTTTTGTTTACAACATTACAAAGGTTGGTGCCTCCCCCTCTCTCTGCCTAGCGGTGGCAATAACCTAGGGGGTCCCAGGAACTCACCCAGGGCCTGTGTTCCTTTTGTTACGGAAATTACCGGGGGGGGGGGAGCACATCTTTAAAGTTAAATGTTACAAATATTATGCCTGAATGTATCCTTTCAGCTTGACAGCTCAGGGAAGTTAACTAGCTTTAAAAATAATATAAAATCAACTCCTTTGCCGGTTTCCTCCATTCCAAAGCTATTTCCCCCTTGAAAGGGACTCCAGGAAGTTCCCAGAGGTGACAATTGCTGAGCTGATCCTTGGCCAAGGAAAGCCTAATCCCATCACCAAATTTGTCAAGGGGCCAGACATGCAAAGGAAGTTCTACAGTGGTGCCCCGCAAGACGAATGCCTCGCAAGACGGAAAACTCGCTAGACGAAAGAGTTTTCCGTTTTGGAGGTGCTTCGCAAAACGAATCTCCTATGGGCTTGCTTCGCAAGACGACAATGTCTTGCGAGTTCCTGCTGGTTTTTTCCCCTTTCCCCCCCTTTTTCTAAGCCGCTAAACCGCTTATCAGCTGATCCGATCAGCAGATAAAGCCGCTAATAGCGCTAATCCTTCAATGGGCTTGCTTCGCAAGACGAAAAAACCGCTAGACGAAGAGAATCACAGAACGGATTCTTTTCGTCTTGCAAGGCACCACTGTATTGTACTTTGGGTGGTGGGACTTCAGAGGTGTTTGCCTACGCTAATCTTATACCTGAGTCTTGCCCTGCCATGTCTGCTTATGCTAATCTTGTACCAAGGACTTGTCTGGACATGTTTTGCCAAGGTTAAAAAGGTAAAGGGACCCCTGACCACTAGGTACAGTAGTGGCCGACTCTGGGGTTGCGGCGCTCATCTCGCTTTATTGGCCGAGGGAACCGGCGTACACCTTCCGGGTCATGTGGCCAGCATGACTAAGCCGCTTCTGGCGAACCAGAGCAGCGCACAGAGCAGCGCACAGAAATGCCGTTTACCTTCCCGCCGGAGCGGTACCTATTTATCTACTTGCACTTTGAGGTGCTTTCGAACTGCTAGGTTGGCAGGAGCAGGGACCGAGCAACGGGAGCTCATCCCATTACGGGGATTTGAACCACCAACCTTCAACCTAGTGTAACCCCTGTCTACCCATCCCCGTTTGTGACATGTCAGTGATGTAGCAATGATGCTGTACGAACTGTATTCTGGGATATGATGGGAAAGTTTTAAAAGTCTTTGTCACCCCATCCTTGGGGTTCAAAATTCCTCTTTGAACCTGTTGCGCAGTAAACTTTGGTCTACAGCTATTAGCTCCGGTTGGTGGCTGGACTCCTTCCTTTATTCCGCAGGGACCCGCGGGCTCTGCCCGACGAGCTGGGTGACTGAGCAGCCTCACACCTAGATTTTTCCGTAACACTTTGGTGAATTGAGACGCGGCAGAGACTGTTGCAGCTTTAAGAAATAGGGTTTATTCTCCTGTTTGCACCTTCAGTCTGCATGGAGGGAGTCCAGATCTTGCAGGATGGTCATTTCAAGAGGGTAGCAGTATGCCCTGCTTGTGTGGTTCCCCTCCACTGTTGGAAATTGGATGCTGGGACAGAAAAGCCTTCTTTCCTTATCAGGCCTGAGCTGACACAAAGACCGGGGAAGGGGCTCAAAACAGGACCCCCTCTAGCACACGCTTTTGGTACACATAGTGAGAAAGGCAGCATAACAATAAAAGTAAAATTCCAATAAAAGTCCACGGGCCAGAAATAATATGGGCAGATATTTATATTTATATTATATTTACTTTTATCTTTAAAAAAAGTTTAGGGGTACTCTCATTTTGACTCAAGAAAACCACCATTTTATAGTTCAAATGGGGAAAAATAAATACAGTAAATGAATAAAAGGCCGCCATCGGGGGTAGCAACGGAACTGACAATTCACTGTGCTAGAGAAGAAACTAATTTTTATTTTTGTAGTTTCTGCTCTTGTTAGATTCACAAAATGTTTAGCGGTATGCGTCCCCCTGTGTCCCCCCAGAAAAAAGCACCAATTATATCATATCATAGTATAATAATATCTGCCCATATCATTTGACTTCGATTGTTATTATATTGTACCTTTGCCATTTATTTATTTCATAAAGTTTATACACCACTTACTGCTTAAAAAAAGAGAAAAACCCTCCTACTTGCTGCTGGCAATTTCAACTGCACAACCAGAAACGACAGTGAGGAAGAAAGCAAGGGAGAGAGAGGGAAAGAGTGAGAGTTATGCGCCTAGAATTCACAGAATCAGAACGATAGGGACCCCGGGGTCATCTAGCCCAACCCACAGCAATGCGGGAATGGCGCGCCTCTGCATAGGCGCGCGTCTCCTTAGCGCCACCTTGCGGCCGAAAGCGCAGGTTCGATTTCCTGCAGGCGGGGTGGGCTGGGGGGAAAGAGTTGTGCGACGTCATCACGCCGCGACGGCTGAAGAAGAGAACTGGAGGCGGGGTGCGCGGGGGGGGGGAAGAGTGTGGCAACGTCATCACGCCGCGACGGCTGAAGAAGAGACCGGAAGGGGAAAGCGGCGAAGAAGCAGCCGGACGGCGCGGCCTCCTCCGCAGTCGACATGGGGGGAGGCGACCTGGTAAGGACGGAGGTGGGGGGGGGAGAAGAGGGGGGGAGGACACGGGGGGTAGTTCTTCCCCCCCAAAAAGCTGTGAGCTGTTGACAAGGAAGGGTGGTGTGGGAAGTTCGAGCCCCAGTGGAAGCCCTGAAGTGTTGTGGGGCTTTGTGTTGATTTTCCAGGGGCCGGACTGGATGACCCCCGGGTGTCCCTTCCGACTCTACAGTTCTGAGTCTATGCAGCAAAGCACCTGCGAAGGTCCTGGCGGCCAACGCTCAGATACGGGTGGGGGGGACGGGATGGGACGGACCCAGCTTTGAAAGGGAAGGAGGGTGTTATTGTAAGGCGCTACGCGTTCACACTGGGTGACAGATTACCTGCTTTTGTCTTGTGTGTAATTATCTAAATCTTTTCATGTTGTAAGTTGCCTTTATTATTACAGTGGCACCTCGGGTTACAGACGCTTCAGGTTACGGATTCCGCTAACCCAGAAATAGTACTTCCCTGTGGGAGAAAGTGCAACAAATGTTAGTTGTCGTGGACAAAAACCACACCACTTTCTCCCTTTTTTTGAAACACAATAGGGATATATTTAAATTTGCAATTTGGTATAACAGGGACAGTACAGTGGTACCTCGGGTTACAGACACTTCAGGTTGCATACACTTCAGGTTACAGACTCCGCTAACCCAGAAATAGTACCTCGCGTTAAGAACTTTGCTTCAGGATGAGAACAGAAATTGTGCTCTCGCGGCGTGTCGGCAGCGGGAGGCCCCATTAGCTAAAGTGGTGCATCAGGTTAAGAACAGTTTCAGGTTAAGAATGGACCTTTGGAACGAATTAAGTTCTTAACCCGAGGTACCACTGTACTTTAATGTATTTTATTTATGATTTTCAATTTTATACATTTCAATAATTTTATGTGCATTTTAACATATCATAACTTGACTTGATGCCAGAGTGGTGCATGCTCTAGTTATCTCCCGCTTGGACTACAGCAATGCGCTATACATGGGGCTACCTTTGAAGGTGACCCACAAACTGCAACTAATTCAGAATGCGGCAGCTAGACTGGTGGCTGGGAGTGGCCGCCGAGACATTATAACACTGGTCCTAAAAGACCTACATTGGCTCCCAGTACATTTCCGGGCACAATTCAAAGTGTTGGTGCTGACCTTTAAAGCCTTTAAAGGCCTTGGCCCAGCATACCTGAAGGAGCGTCTCCACCCCCATTGTTCAGCCCGGACACTGAGGTCCAGCTCCGAGGGCCTTCTGACAGTTCCCTCATTGCAAGAAGTGAAGTTACAGGGAACCAGGCAGAGGGCCTTCTCGGTAGTGGTGCCTACCTTGTGGAATGTCCTCCCATCAGATGTCAAGGAAATAAACAACTACTGTATCTGACTTTTAGAAGACATCTGAAGGCAGCCCTGTTTAGGGAAATGTTTAATGGTTGATGTTTTATCATGTTTTTAATATTCTGTTGGGAGCCGCCCAGAGTGGCTGGGGAAACCCAGCTAGATGGGCGGCTTATAAATAATAAATTATTATTATTACATCCCCCTTTTTTGCGGTTCCTTAAATTTATTTTTAATATCTTCTGCATATCCAAATTAACTCATTTACTTAAAAACTATATTTGCTCATTTATCCAAATTTACTCATCTGCTTTAAATATATACACGTAAAACTGCAGGTTATTTGAATAATCCTGCCATTTTTCTTATCTGTTTACAGTTTATTTGTAAATATTCAACAAACCATTTCTGTTCTTTTATAAAAAGTTTGTTATCTTGATTTCTTATTTTCCCGATAAGTTCTGCCATTTCTGCATATTCCTTAAGTTTTTGTTTCCATTCTTCTTTTGCTGGTACTTTTTCTTCTTTCCATTTTTGGGCAAGTAACATTCTTGCTATTGTTTCTAACTACGGAAGGGTGGCATAAAAACAAAACAATGGTGGTGGTCTGCCTTGCTTTTAGAATTCCCCAGGTTAGAATAATAGGATCTTAGAATTGTAGAGTTGGAAGGTACCACGAGGGTCATCTAGTCCAATCCCGTGCAAGGCAGGAATCTTTTGCCCAATTCTGGCAATAACCCATGACCCTGAGGTGAAGAGTCTCCTGCTGTACCAACTGAGCTATGCCAGGTTACTTGTTATTATATATTTATTAATACTGCGCCCCTGCCTTTTCCCTGACAGGAGTCAAAGCAACTTAGAGATAAAAATAAGAAATGCTAAAAGAGAAAGCAATCATTAAAGCACAATTGAATATTGATGGAATTAAAACTCTCGTTTTAATTGTATCAATATTCAGTTGCTTAAATTTGTGTGTGTGTGTGTGTGTGTGAAAGCTCTGGCAGCTCCAGCTGGGGCTGGGAATGCATCCTGTCGGGAACCCTAGATACCAGCTGCCAGTCAGTGTAAATATTATTATTATCCTGAAGCAAAGTTCTTAACCTGAAGCACTTTTTCTGGGTTAGCGGAGTCTCTAACCTGAAGCGTCTGCAATCTGAAGCGTATGTAACCTGAGGTACCACTGTACTTTGTTGGAAGCCGTCCAGAGTGGCTGGGGAAACCCAGCCAGATGGGCAGGGTATAAATAATATATTATTATTATTATTATTATTATTATTATTATTATTATTATATACCTCAATTCAAGGGTCTCATTCCTGTTCGCAGAACCTCAAGAAAAGCTGGCATCCACAAACCCTGCGCAATGTGGAGAAAGTTTGGAAGGCAGAACAGAAGCATGAAGCCGAACGGAAGAAAATTGAGGAGCTGCAGCGGGAGTTACATGAAGAACGAGCGCGGGAGGAAATGCAGCGCTATGCGGAGGATGTGGGGGCCGTCAAGTATGTTGGGCAGGATTTCCTTGGTCAACAGGCATATTTAGGGCTTAAAATTGAGCAGATGCTTAGCATTTCTTCTCCAAGCAGCTACACTGGTAACCAAAACGCCACAGAAATGTGAATCAGTTAGCAGAAACAGCCTCATAGGATGATGGTTTCTCAGGTTCTTTGGGGAAAACTTGGAGTGAAATTATACTTGTTCAGGGTCAGAAACTCAGATATATATACTGTATTTTTTGCTCTATAAGACGCACTTTTCCCCTCCTAAAAAGTAAGGGGAAATGTGTGTGCGTCTTATGGAGCGAATGCAGGCGGGAGGCTCTGCTCAGCGCTCCCTTTAAAGAGCCGCGTGGAGCCCATCAGTCCCGTCCTCCCTCCTTGGGGAAAAGCCCCCAAGAGCCACAAACACGCTCCACGCACTCTTTAAAGGGAGCGTGGCTCTTGGGGGAGCCTTCCTCCCACTGCCAGGCGATCCCACTTGCTGTCCTGGCTTCTATCTTAGCCACACGTACCTTCTCCCGGGCAGGGGGAGCTTTCATCTCGCTGCTCTGAAGAGGCTTTGTGTGGCTATTCCAGAAGCCAGAACAGCAAGAGGCTATCCCAGAAGCCAGATTCCTCTTGCTGTTCTGGCTTCTGGGATTCAGAATATTTTTTTTTCTTGTTTTCCTCCTCCAAAAACTAGGCGCGTCTTATGGTCTAGTGCGTCTTATAGAGCGAAAAATACGGTGAGCTAGGCACCTCCCCCCCCCGAGGCTTATTATTTCTATTCATTTCATTTCTTTAATGCTTTATATTTTAAAGAAAAACATCTCAGAGTGCTTTACAACACATGCAGAATAAAACAAATTCAAGCCTCAAGGAAAATATTTCAGATCCCTTTCTAAGTGACATTTTGCTTTCCCCATATCTATTTACCCACTTAACTTATATAGCAGCCCCATAACAGAAGTACTCGGGGAAGCCAGTGTGGTGTAACGGTTAGAGTGTTGGACCAGTAGACGAAGAAGAGTTTGGATTTGATATCCCGCTTTATCACTACCCTAAGGAGTCTCAAAGCGGCTAATAATCTCCTTTCCCTTCCTGCCCCACAACAAACACTCTGTGAGGTGAGTGAGGCTGAGAGACTTCAGAGAAGTGTGACTAGCCTAAGGTCACCCAGCAGCTGCATGTGGAGGAGTGGGGAAGCGAACCCAGTTCACCAGATTACGAGTCTACTGTTCTTAACCACTACACTGGAAGATTGGGGTTCAAATCCCTACTTAGTCATGAAGCTGACTGGGTGACCTTGGGCCAGTCCCAGCCTCTTAACCTACCTCAAAAGGTCGTTTTAGGGATTAACTGAGGGGGGGGGTGAACCATGTACTTGGAGAAAAAAGGTGGGATATAAATGCATTAAATAAGCTCTTCTGCATGCCTGTTAAGAAAACTGGAGGGGCCAGCCAGATGGAAATGTCAGTTATCAGTCTGGCATCCAGAGATCTCCCATGTGGTCGCAACAGTGCTATTTTTCTAGAAAAAGGGGTGCCAGAACTCACCAAGATTGCCATCCTCGTTCTCTTGGAATGGCAATGACGCCCACCTGAGAGGTGCCGGAACCAAGTTCTGGTCAATCCCAGCTGAAAAAAATAGCAATTGGACCAGTGCCAGTAGCAAAATGCACCTGGTGCCTGGCTTATTTCTAACACTAATCCGTAAACAAACCCCTGTTTTGCAATATAGACAAGCTGAACAATAGAACACAACACGATGGCCAAGAACAATGGCACTAAACACTGTTTATAGACTAATACAAATGATCAGAAATTACAACCAAAGTCTCTAAATCTTCCTCACCAGTCGCGGTAGAATAATTCAAAAGTTCGATATATACATAATCTGTCACCAAATATCACCGGAACGGAGTTTCCGGATAACCAATCTGTTTTGTTCAATGCTTCATCAGCCAGACTTGTAAGAATTAATATGAGAAGGATGCAGTTAAATTTCTTAACAAGCCAGTCTTACATGTAAGCAAATATAAACACTGTAGAAAATATACTCTGGATCAGTGCTCATATGATACTGTAGTCACTGAATTTTTGAATTCTGGCGATATTTGGTGACAGATTATGTATAGATCGAACTTTTGAATTATTCTACCGCGACTGTTGAGGAAGATTTAGAGACTTTGGTTGTAATTTCTGATCATTTATATTAGTCTATAAATAGTGTTTAGTGCATTGTTATTTGTTGTGTTATATTGTTCAGTAATATCTAACACTGACTTGTGTATATATGTTTGCCTGTGTCTTTATTTCTGTTTCTAACTTGCGCTATTTCTAAACAAAGCACAGGCACAAAAACGTATTTTAGAAAGTTTAAAATTACCCCCAGATCTGTTTCACCTTCCATCGGCTACTCAATTGTTTCCTTGGTCAACTCTTCCTTATAACAGTTTGAGAAATGCTTCTGTTGTAGAGGAGACATCTTTTGCTTTCTCTCAGCTCCCACCCACTTGGTCTGAAAAATATGTTTAGTGTCCTTTTCTGCCAATGAATTAGGAAAAAAGATGAGAAGCTGGAGTGGATGTACCAAGGACCAGGAGGCATGGTGAACAGAGATGAATACCTTATGGGCCGCCCAGTTGACAAATACGTCTTTGAGACCATGGAGGACAAGGAAACAGGCTGTTCCTCTGAGACCGGCCTTCTGCCAGGCTCCATCTTTGCCCCTGCAGCTGCCAACTCTGCCTTGGATATGGCCAGCAAGATCCGAGAAGACCCGCTGTTAATGATAAGGTAGCAAAAATATTTAGCTTTATATGGAACCAGTTGGTGCTCTTAAGTTTTGTAAAGTACAGGGGAATCAAGGCCTTTTAGTGTGACCATGCAGTGGGAGGACAACGACGTATTGTTTTCATTAGTGTCACCAGTTCCCCACTTTAATATGTATTTATTTAAAGTGGGATTTTTTTTACCTTGCTAAAAACTCCCCAAAGCGGCTTTAAAAGGCCAGTAGTAGCTGTGGTCTAAACCACAGAGCCTAGGGCTTGCCGATCAGAAGGTCGGTGGTTCAAATCCCCGCAACGGGGTGAGCTCCCGTGGCTCGGTCCCTGCTCCTGCCAACCTAGCAGTTCGAAAGCATGTCAAAGTGCAAGTAGATAAATGGGTACTATTCCTGCGGGAAGGTAAATGGCATTTCCAGGCACTGCTCTGGTTCGCCAGAAGCGGCTTAGTCATGCTAGCCACATGATCCGGAAAAACTGTACCCTGGCTCCCTTGGCCAGTAAAGTGAGATGAGCGCCGCAACCCCAGAGTCATCCACAACTGAACCCTAACGGCCAGGGGTCCCTTTACTTTTCTAGTAAGACAAAGGTGTAAGAAAAATGTAAAGCTGAGACATTACGTTACATCGCAGAAACTTGCAGTGATGCGAACCTTGCAGTTAGGTTTCATTGCAGTGTTGGGATAACAGTGCTGTGCATGGGGAAATCTCATCATAACCTTGAAATCTCTCCCCACCCCCGGTTTTTAATGTTGTTATTTAGGAAGAGGGAGGAAGAGAAGAAGCGTGAAGTTCTGAACAACCCTGTAAAAATGAAGAAGATCAAAGAACTGGTATGTTAAGTCTGCGATCCTATGTACCCTTAGCTAATATTCTATGGGATGTGCATAGAATTGTGCTATTGTCTGTAACAAATCCTTATAGCAAGGATTAACATGTACAATGTCCTCTTGTCTTTGGGGTGGGGGGAAATAGCATTTTAATTCCAAGGCTTGAAATGTTTAGGTGTGAAGGCGTGGACTCTGGCATTACATTGGTGCTGATTTAATTGGCATTATATTGGTGCTGATATAAATGTATTGAGGATAAATGTAACCTTCATCTTTTAATTGTGTGCTCACAACCAAGGTGGTTTAAAGACTTGGACAGGGAAGGGTGACTTTCCACCCCACTCCCTTTCCAATGCCTGATTATGGTTGGAGCAGCAATTCTCACCCGTATATTATCGGGAGGTAATTATTCCAACTTTATCTAATGCAGAATAGGACAAAGAGAGGTGGTGGGAAGAAGTCTTTGTCCTCGCACTCCTTCACGTGGTAGAACTGCATTATAAATCACTATGTCGTTTGATACGGAGCTGGCACCTTTCTCCTTCCCCCACCCCCAGTTGCAAAGCAGCTTGGAGAAGAAGAAGAAAAAGAAGAAGAAAGATAAGAAGAAGAAACACAAAAAGCACAAGCACCACAGCCCCAGCAGCAGCGAAGACGAACAGGCAAAAGCCAAGTACGTTTACAGAGAGCCAGTGTGGTGTAGTGGTTGAGAGCGGTAGACTCGTAATCTGGGGAACCGGGTTCGCTTCCCCACTCCTCCACATGCAGCTGCTGGGTGAAGTCTCTCAGCCCCACTCACCTCACAGAGTGTTTGTTGTGGGGGAGGAAGGGAAAGGAGATTGTTGGCCGCTTTGAGACTTCTTCAGGTAGTGATAAAGCGGGATATCAAATCCAAACTCCTCTTCTTATACGCAGTGTGACCTTGTTCAACACTCATTTCCTGTTCTTAATTAGTAACTTATTTTCCACTCTTGGTTGGGTTGGTCTTGTGAGGTAGGGCTTTGTCACTCCTTTTGATGTCGATAAAGGAGGCTAAGGAGAGAGTGATTTGCCCACAACTGCAGAGACAGGACTTGTACCTACTCTGCCCGTGAAGCAGCAGTGGATATTCAGTATCTGCTAAATCGAGGACAGGCAGAACAGTTTTCTTTCTCCCTTCAGAAATGTCCTTGTGGGGGGCAGAGGCGCCTCCTTTTCAAGCCTACGTACTTGTACATCTTTCTCCTGCCTCAGGCAATTCGTTGGATCCCCAGGGAGTTCCTGCTGCCAGGCTTGCCTTGTTTTCCTTCCCCTTGTCTATCTGTTAGCCTGGGTTCCTTGACAAGGCTTGGTGTCTACAGGTTAGGCATTCAGAATTAGGTGCCATGTAAACCACAGAGCCTAGGGCTTGCCGATCAGAAGGTCCGCGGTTTGAATCCCTGCGACGGGGTGAGCTCCCGTTGCTCGGTCCCTGCTCCTGCCAACCTAGCAGTTCGAAAGCACACCAAAATGCAAGTAGATAAATAGGTACCGCTCCGGTGGGAAGGTAAACGGCGTTTCCGTGCGCTGCTCTGGTTCTCCAGAAGCGGCTTAGTCCTGCTGGCCACATGACCCGGAAGCTGTACGCCGGCTCCCTTGGCCAATAAAGCGAGATGAGCGCCGCAACCCCAGAGTTGGTCACAACTGGACCTAATGGTCAGGGGTCCCTTTACCTTTTTAACCTTGGCAAACATGTCCAGTCACATCCTTGGTACAAGATTAGCATAAGCAGACATGGCAGGGCAAGACTCAGGTATAAGATTAGCATAGGCAAACACCTCTGAAGTCCCACCACCCAAAGTACAATAGAACTTCCTTTGCATGTCTGGCCCCTTGGCAAGTTTGGTGATGGGATTAGGCTTTCCTTGGCCAACAGTCAGCTCAGCAATTGTGACCTCTGGGAACTTCCTGGAGTCCCTTTCAAGGGGGAAATAGCTTTAATGGTCAGGGGTTCCTTACCTTCTTAATATCTGAAGACTCTGTAGCTATCAGACCACCTGGAGAGGTTCAGTAATAACCAGGCTGACAAAGAGGCTGGCATAACCGTTGCTTTTGTCTTTTGCTTTAGGTCACGGGAGAAAACGGATCGCTCTTCTTCAGAGCCTCTTCACCCCAAAATACCCGGGTATGGTTTGCAGGTACGCCCAAGCTGTCTACCCTTAAGACTTCCCCCCTGGGGTGGCATTTACAGTGAGCAAAATGGAAGGGGTGAAGACCACGGCTGGCAAGCAAGGTTGCCTCCATCACCAGTCACACCTTTCTCCAATTTCAGATCCAAAATACCGGCCGTGAAAGCACATTTGGCCACAAGGTCCAACAGAGTTCTGGGTCAAAGAGCCGCGGCCTGTCGCCAGAGCGGACGTCTGGCAAGAAGAACGCTTACGAGACAGAGCAGAGCAGCCGCAGGAGGTCAAGGTCACCTAGGCACAATAAACAGTAAGCAAGGAGAGGGGGGCATCTGTTGCTGGGTGCCTATTGATAGTGCTATGGAAGCCAGTCTATTTATGGCTTAGAATCATTTACTTGTGGTGGAGTGTCATGAGAAAGCAGAATGGGGTCTGAGTGTACTTAAAGGGAGATAATCCCATCTCCAGCATATGTCTCACCCACCCTGTGTTCATCACCTGAGACCCTTCTTTGTGTGTCTCCTCCACAAGAGGTCCAGAGAGTGGCAGCGGAAGAAGGGGCCATTTTTGCCATGGCTCCCTGTTTGTGAAATGCTCTCCCCAGGGAGGCTTGCCAGGCGCCTTCATTAGATATCTTTAGGTGCCAGGCAGAAAAAGTTTATTGCTTCTATGGCTGATTAACATTCTATGGCCTTTTTGTGGGAGGGGGGATATTGGTTTGTTCAACTTTTTTATTACGTATTTTGTGTTCTCATTTTGTATTTTTATCTTGTGACCTGCCCTGTAATCTTCGGATGAAGGGTGCTGTACAAATTCAATTAATAATAATAATAGTAATAGTACAGTGGTGCCTCGCAAGACGAAATTAATCCGTACCGCGAGTCTCTTTGTCTTGCGGTTTTTTCGTCTTGCAAAGCATGGCTATAAGAGGCTTAGCGGCTATTAACGGCTTAGCGGCTTTTAAAAAAAGGAAACAAATTCGCAAGATGTTTCGTCTTGCGAAGCAAGCCCATAGGGAAATTCATCTTGCGGAACGACTCAAAAAACGGAAAACTCTTTCGTCTTGTGCGTTTTTCGTCTTGCGAGGCATTCGTCTTGTGAGGTACCACTGTACAGTGGTACCTCTGGATGCTAACGGGATCCGTTCCGGAGCCCCGTTCGCATCCTGAAGTGAACACAACCCGCGTCTGTGCATGCGCAGGTCACAATTCGCCGCTTCCACACATGCGTGTGACGTCATTTTGACAGTCTGCGCATGCGTGAGCGCAAACCTGGAAGTAATGCGCTCCGTTACTTCCGGGTTGCCGCGCAGCGCAACCCGAAAATACTCATCCCAAAGCTACTTCAACCCGAGGTATGACTGTACAAGATTGGGAAGGGGCAGGAGAATGGAATAGGTCCAAGACTCCTTGGGACCAAATGGTTATTTTCGTGGCGGATATAAAAAAAGGATCTTCCTGAATTGCAGCTACAACATCAAGGAACAGAAGGCAAAAAGGAGTCCTTCGCCGAAGCAAGAAGTCTATAGAAGACCACAGACCTCAAGGTATGTTTAAGTGCGTACAGTGCCAGGGGGTGCATTGTGAAGAAAGGGAAAGAGCTCTATATGGCTGCATCCTTCATGCAGGAGGCTTCAAGATGGATTGGCAAAGCAAGGCGATGATATTCAAAGTCCCACACTTTGTGTTTAATTCATGTCCACCTTCCTGGATGCTGAAGGCCAGAAAGCTGCTCTTAGGTGCTTTTTTTTTAGGTTTTAGACTTCAGTTCTGTGCCCTGGGTGGTCCAATGTACTCAGTAGACCTGGTTAAAACCAGAAGAATCCTGATGTGGGTGTGAAATCTAGATCCCTTAATGCCCATGTGCCATGCTCTGCCCTGGCTTCCTTTTCATTTCCGGGCAAATTCAAGATTGCCCATGTGCTCTAAATGAGCTTGACACACTGCAAGTAGCCAGAGGCAGTTTGCTGTAGCTAAGAGAAATCCATTTGCTGGGAGTTCCCCGGTTATGCAGGGATTTGATTTGAACCCAGGTCTTTTCACTTACCCTATTTGTATGACCGCCCATCAACCCATGTTCTCACTGGTTCACCAAAAAAACAAAACAAAAACAAAACAAATAGTGTTCAGATCCGATAACAGTGATCAAAGCTACAACATTCTGCTGTAGCTCCAGCACTGGAGGCTGGGCAGACTGAAGCTGAATATGATCTCCTTTAGGAGAAAACTCTCTGCGGAAGAGCTGGAGAGAAAACGTCGAGAAATGATGGACAATGCCAAGTGGCGGGAAGAGGAGAGAGCGAAGAACGTGAACAGACACAGAAAAGAAGAGGAGCGAGAGCTCACACGGGATAAACTTGACAACGGCAATGGGAAGTTTATACAGTGAGTTTCCTCCCCTCCTCTGAAACTTGGCGGGGGGGGGGGAGAGCTATAGCTGAGCATGTGCTTTGGGTTCAGTCCCTGTCATCTCAAGTTAAAAGGATTGAGTGATGGGAGACCTTGGAGAACCACTGCCCAAAATATTAGACGTCACTGGGCTACATGGATGCGGGTGGCGCTGTGGTCTAAACCACTGAGCCTCTTGGGCTTGCCGATCAGAAGGTCGGCGGTTCAAATCCCCGTGATGGGCTGAGCTCCTGTTGCTCTTTCCCAGCTCCTGCCAACCTAGCAGTCCGAAAGCACGCCAGTGCAAGTAGATAAATAGGTATCGCTGCAGCGGGAAGGTAAACGGTGTTTCTGTGTGCTCTGGTTTCCGTCATGGTGTTCCGTTGTGCCAGAAGCGGTTTAGTCATGCTGGCCACATGACCTGGAAAGTTAAGGTAAAGGGACCCCTAACCATTAGGTCCAGTCGTGACCGACTCGGGGGTTGGGGCGCTCATCTCGCTTTATTGGCCGAGGGAGCCAGCATGACCACGCCACTTCTGGCGAACCAGAGCAGCGCACGGAAACACCGTTTACCTTCCCGCCGGAGCGGTACCTATTTATCTACTTGCAGTTTGACGTGCTTTCGAACTGTTAGGTTGGCAGGAGCAGAGACCGAGCAACGGGAGCTCACCCCATCACGGGAATTCGAACCACCGACCTTCTGATCGGCAAGTCCTAGACTCTGTGGTTTAACCCACAGCGCCACCCGCATCCCTTACCTGGAAAGTTAGCTATAGACAAACGCCGGCTCCTTTGGTCTGAAAGCAAGATGAGTGCTGAAACCCTATCATCGCCTTTGACTTAACCGTCCAGGGGTCCTTTACCTTACCTTTTTTGGTTTTTTTTTACATGGACCAGTGGTCTGATTTAAACACCTTCACGCGTTCCTATAAAATTTCAGTTCCAAAACTAAAGTAAGGGTTGCATGTGGCTCAGGAAGTATACCATATGCCCTTGGTATGTGGTTTAAGAAGAGGCCTTGCCTCTTCTGAGCCCATTTCCACCTCTTTCCTTCCTGCCTAAAATTCCTTTTGGTGGGAAACACACTTGGGGTACAAGGCAGGAGGCTGCTTTTTCCAACTCATCACGTTTCTTTCTCTCGATTTTCCTGCAGCCACATAAAGCTTGAGAGTGCGTCAACCTCTTCCCTTGAAGACAGGGTCAAG
This sequence comes from Podarcis vaucheri, assembly GCF_965113315.1. Lineage (NCBI taxonomy): Eukaryota > Metazoa > Chordata > Lepidosauria > Squamata > Lacertidae > Podarcis > Podarcis vaucheri. The sequence goes on along the minus strand of NC_138751.1, from coordinate 43,956,857 downwards.
AGGAACATTCACTCCATCCAAAGGACAGCGGCAGCCCTGGAAAAAAACTTCATGCAGAGATGAGACTTGCTTCTGTCTTCCTCCACCAGACCACTGGACCAGATAGGGAAACCTTCGTATAAACTCCACAGCTCAGGGCAGCTGTCCTCTCACTGTGTGAGAGGGCTTATACCTGGGTATCATGAGGAAGACGTTCTCTTTGATGCTTTGCTATAAGGGTCGGTTTTTTCCAAACTAGGATGTCGTAAAGGCCTGTGGGGTCCCAACTTTTGGAAGAGTTTGATGTACTCCTGGCAAGGCTTTTGGATGGTAGGCCCTGGCTTGAAGCTCCATAGAGCTATAACATTTAGGCTAGAGGGCATCAGCTAGAGGAGATTTGCATCCACAGTGAATGGAACAGAAAGAAAGAAGAGGCAGTCCTTTCACTTCTGATTATGTCATCGCTTCTTGTAAAGGAGCACAGCTGCCAAAACCACATGTATTTTATTGGCTGATCATAATTCCTTTTCGGTTTCTTAAATAATTTGATATTATTGGGCATTGGACCCATCCAAAATTTAGTGAGGCAAGTGGAGAATTCTGGGGATTATAGTTTCCCTTTGGCTTATGTTTCTGTTTTGTTGAGTTATTCTCCCCCACCCCCAAGACCATTTTTAAAACAACTTTTAAATAAGATTTTGAGCTGGGTACCTAATACCGTAGAGACAGGGGTGCCTTTTATAAAAAGAGGCTTTATTTTATTTAAAGCGTTTTAGTGGAGACAGATGCACTTTCTGAAGTGAAACTTAGCTTTCTGAAGAATAGACAAAAAAAGTAATACCTGACCTAACGGGACAGCCGTTTTTGTGTAGTCTGTGATGTGTAAATGCTGATCTTTGTATAAAATCCAGCTGGAATAATAGATATTGTTTCTCTTAAGCAGCTGTTTTAACCTTTTTGTGGTGATTTATCTTAATAAGCTGTTCGCATTCGCAGGTCATTTGAAATATTGTTGTGTTTCATGTGGAACGGCAGAAGAATGTGCGGTGATTGCAGGGCTGGGGAAGCGCACAAATCCCCGTTTTGTAGCAACTGGCTTTGGAAACAGGCCCTTTTAGAGTGAAAAGAGGGCTGTCAAGTATGTTCCCAAAACACTCTGCTTACAAGGACAGTGACCATCCCCACCCACAAGGCTTTTAAAACACTCCTGGGATAGGTACAAAGAGCTATATGAGAGGATGAAGGAGCAGCCGCTCTGTGCCCTGCAGCCAGCGCCTCAACTCAAGGCACAGTTTAGAAGAAAGACTACTCACTCTTCCTGGCTTTTTACCCTTTCACATTATTCTATATTTGTAAAGGTGTGTTAACTGTTGTGCCAGAAAATTTCTACTAAATATGAGATTATTTATTTATTTTTTACTATCTACTTATCATTGCTTATGGCACAAAATCTCCCCTTCTAATTGAAGAGAGATGGCAGAAACTAAAAAGGTAAAGGGGCCCCTGACCATTAGGTCCAGTCGTGGCCGGCTCTGGGGTTGCGGCGCTCATCTCGCTTTATTGGCCGAGGGAGCTGGCGTACACCTTCCGGGTCATGTGGGCAGCATTACTAAGCCTCTTCTGGCGAACCAGAGCAGCGCGCGGAAACGCCGTTTTCCTTCCCGCCGGAGCAGTACCTATTTATCTACTTGCACTGGCGTGCTTTTGAACTGCTAGGTTGGCAGGAGCAGGGACCGAGCAACAGGAGCTCACCCCGTTGCGGGGATTCGAACCGCCAACCTTCTGATCGGCAAGTCCTAGGCTCTGTGGTTTAACCCACAGCGCCACCCGCGTCCCTTGGCAGAAACTACTTGGCTGCTTTTGGCTGTGTACTTACGTTTTTAATGGTGAAAAGGGGCCCCTTAAGAAAATCAACTACAGCGATTGTATAATTCACAGGAGTGAATGTTAGTATTTTGACAGCTGTCTCCAAAGTTAACATGGCCACTTTATACCTGCCAGGAATCCCTCCTGGCCCATAGCCCTGTATGAGATTTCTCTGTTTCCTCTTCTTCCCTTAGCTTCTTATTTCTGATCTTCAGACTCTCTCCTTCTCCGTTTCCTCAGGATCGTAATTCTCAAGCATCTACATGTTTGCTTCCTTCTTCTTGGCTACCACACCCTCTTTGAATAATTATTACCACTGTCCACTTCCACCTCAGCCCAATCATTTTTAGGCCTTTGTCCCATCCAAACTGCTCTTTACTTTGTGAAACTAGAAATAAAGTGGACCAGCTTATGAATATGATATGATAGCCATCTTCGGATACCTCAAGCGCTGTCCCATGGAAGAGGGAACCAGCTTGTTTTCTTGTGCTCTGGAGGGCAGGACTTGAACCAGTGGCTTCAAGTTACAAGAAGGGAGATTCCGACTAAACACCAGGAAGAACCTCCTGACAGTGAGAGCTGTTCGACAGTGGAACGGTTGTAGACTATCCTTCCTTGGAAGTTTTTAAGCAGAGGTTGGTGGCCATCTGTCATGGATGCTTTAACTAAGATTCCTGTGTTGCCTGGGGTTGAACTAGATTGATTGATTAATTTTAGTCTTGTGTGTGGGCATGAGGTTTACCTGGGAGGAGTCACCCTTTTTCTTTAGGCTTCTTTAAGTGTTGGTGCTGACCTTGAAAGCCCTAAATGGCCTCGGCCCAGTATACCTGAAAGTATGTCTCCACCCCCATCGTTTAGCCCGGGACACTAAGGTCCAGCTCCAAGGGCTTCTGGCAGTTCCCTCACTGCAAGAAGTGAGGTTACAGGGAACCAAGCAAAGGGCCTTCTCGGTAGTGGCGCCCGCCCTGTGGAACGCCCTCCCTTGAGATGTCAAGGAAATAGACAACTATCTGACTTTTAGAAGACATCTGAAGTAGCCCTGTATTGGGAAATCTTTAATGTGTAATGTTTTACAGTTCTTTATGTGCTGTCAGCCACCCAGAGTGGCTGGGGAAACCCAGCCAGATGGGCAGGATATAAATAATAAAATTGCTATTTTTATTATTATTTATGAATGATTCCCCACCAGCCCAAAATGGGCTGGAAGTTGGATAGTTGTGGCGGAGACAATGCTTAATGGAGGAGAAAAGAAACAAGGGCTCAAATTTACCTATACACTGGGCACTTTTTTCTCTTTGGGTTGGCAAATGGGGTGGATGGGCTAACTGAAGGCATGACAGCTATGAGTGAAAAGGGAGACAAGGCCCTAGAATAATTGCGTGAGGTTCACTCCAGCCACAGGCGGCGCTGTCTGCAAAAACACCACGTCCCTGACGTACCATCGCAATTCCCCCATTCATAATTCCAGGCGCCTCTCCGCTGATTGGTCGTAAAACGGAGAGGCGTGGTCCCTCCCACTTGTACGTCACTTTCTCTTTACCGGAGCGTACTAATACTAAAAGACAGGGATGTGGAGGAAATATTTCTGGTTCCGCTGCGCGAATCTCCCTTTAACCTGCCTCACATTGATATTTTTTCTCCCCTCCACAAGGGGAACCCCCGCGTGCCTTGACTTTAACGATCCTCACAGCACTCTTCTCCCCCCAACTGAAGCGCAAATGGTACATCCCGCCCCGCCGCCCGCCCGCCCCCCTCCCTCCGTCCGACGCCATCTTGACGCCTCTGCGCAGGAGCCGAGCGCGCGGGGTGCTCGTTCCGCGGTGGAGCAAACCACCGAGGAGGAAGCGCGGGGGGGAGGGAGGGGTGGAAGGGAGGTGGGCAGGCGGGGCGGGGCGACGCGTTGTCCGCGGACGAAACTATTTTTGACGGCCGCGAAGGGGTGTCTCTGTGTGTGAGGCGGCGGGGGGGGGGGCGGGCAAGCGCCCGGATTCGGTTCGCTAGGGAGGCGGGCGGCGCTATTCGGCAGCTGACAGCGGGTGGGTGGGGCGCGGGCGCGACCATTATGCGGACGGCGGGGGTGGCAGCGCGGCGGCCGGTTCTCTGAGCGGAACCACTTGGTGGCACGCAGCCGGGGGGGGAGAGGGTCTGCTGCGAGCCAGCGGCTCAGGTGATACAGGTGCGGCGGCGGGCGGTACCACTCTGAATTCTCTCGCGGGGGGGGAGAGGGCAAGAGAGCGAGGGAGGGCGTGCTACTGACGGGCTTGGAATGGTAACAGCTCTGAGGAGGCGTGGCCGGGCGGTACCATTCGGGGGAGGCGGGCGGGGAGGCATGTCACAGACTTGACGTGTGCGTGTCTGCGAGGGGGGGAATGTTCCATTGCGCGTGGGAGAGGAAGGCTCCATGTGGTGCTTCTGGAGGGCCCCGTCGAGGGTGATACCACTGCATTCAGCAAGGGGGGCAGAGGGAGGCAGGAGGTACCACTTAGGGGACTGAGGGGGGGCAACGTTGGGTTTTGGGGGTGCCTCTCTGGGGAATGCCAGGCAGTGCCAGCGCATGGGGCAAGTGGTGCCATTTTGAGCTGTGGTAGCGGAAGGGGTGTGCCTTTCACCCAAAGAGCATCAATAAGCGGGTATTGAAAGGGACCATGCCTAGGCCACGCTGCTCTTAGGGGGCTGTGAGGGGTACGCGGTGGTGGTGGTGTTTTTTGGCAAGCCAGGAGCCCGGAGGATCCCCTGGCCGCCATGGCCTCCAACTGCACCGGAGGCACGGCCTCGGCGAACGTCGGCGCGGCCATCGGAGCGGCGCTGAGCGCTTCCAAGACCAAGACGAAGAAGAAGCATTTTGTGTGCCAGAAGGTGAAGCTCTTCCGAGCCTCGGAGCCGCTCCTCAGCGTCCTGATGTGGGGAGTCAACCACACGGTGAGCAAGAGAGGCATGCAAACGTAGGTAGATCCCTACTCCCACTTCCCTTGAGTCACGCACACAGCGAGAGACGAAATGTGGCATTCATCCATCTCCATTAGGAGAGGTACACCTTCTCATGCCATGAGTCTTAGTGGCAGATCTTTCGCATCACCTGTTTGTTTGTTTTCAGTGACTAAGCTCGGAAGAACCAGTTCTTGCAGGTCCTGTTGCCAACATGGATTAGGATCCATATTCTTCAGGAGAACATGCTTGGCGGAAAAGGGAATTTAAAAGTTCTCATCTTTTGAAACGGACGGCTTGTCGGGTTTCGCTGGACTGCAGTTTCCATCAGCCCAGTGGTCAGGGTTGATGGGAGATGTAGTCTAGCAAGATCTGGAGGGTCACCATTCCCCAACCTCTATTTTAAAATAATCTGGTAGTATGCGGAGCAGGTTATAATACTCTTACAAGAGCTTGGGGTCATCCACTGAAGTTGAATATTGGAACATCCAAAAGGATGGACTTCACACAGCACATAGTTCAATTCTGGAAGAAGCCACCACAAAATGTGATGGTGGCCACCATCTTGAATGATTTCAAAAGGGGATTAGGCAAATCCATGGAGGATAAGGCTATCAGTACCTACTAGTCATGATTATATAAAAAGGTAAAGGGACCCCTGACCATTAGGTCCAGTTGTGGCCGACTCTGGGGTTGTGGCACTCATCTCGCCTTACTGGCCGAGGGAGCCGGCGTACAGCTTCCGGGTCATGTGGCCAGCATGACTAAGCCGCTTCTGGCGAACCAGAGCAGCTCACAGAAACGCCGTTTACCTTCCCACAGGAGCGGTACCTATTTATCTACTTGCACTTTGACGTGCTTTCAAACTGCTAGGTTGACAGGAGCAGGGACCGAGCAACAGGAGCTCACCCCATTGCGGAGATTCGAATCGCCGACCTTCTGATCTGCAAGCCCTAGGCTCTGTGGTTTTAAGCCACAGCACCACCCGCACCCCCATGATTATATACTACCTTAGTATTGGAGGCAGTAAGTCCCCAGTTGCTGGGGATCACGAGTGTGAGAGGGCTGTTGTGCTTATGTTGTGCTTATGGGCTTCCCATTGGTATCTGGTCAGCCACTGTGAGAGCAGAGTGCTGGACTTGGTGAGGCTTTGGTCTGATCCAGCAGGGCTTCTACGTGGATGTCCTTCACATCGATTTCACACAGTGAGATAGGCAGGTACAAGTCCACCTCCCAGTTTACCTTATCTGGGGTTGCTTTCCCTGTTGACCCTTCTCTTCAGCTGTTATGGGAAGAAGAGACAAAAGGTTTTTCAGCCACTTCAGCAATTAACTCCACAGTCCTACATGTTTCTGCTCAGAAGTAAGCCCAATTTCCTGCAGTAGGACTTACTTCCAGATAAGTGCAAGTAGGATTGCACCCTAAATCAGATCTAAGCAAGCAAGCTTCCACTTTTATATTGGCTTGGATGTGCCTGTTTGGAGTAAGCTGAACACCACAAACTTGTTTCTATAAATGCATTATTTTGCCGTGATGAATTCTGATTTCTTGGGTTTAATAATTCACAGTTTAAAACATGCATGCATACTCTTGGATGGTGGTTTGGCGCTTGATGAGGCTTGTAAAATATTCCAAATATTTCCCCAACTATTATTGGTGCTACGGTTACCAGGCAAATGAGATTCTGTCAGCCTTATTCAAAGTCCCTCCTTTTACACCAGGTAACAGAAATGAGTGGTCACTTCCTCTGTTGAGGACAGAACTGTTTTGCTGAATCTGGGTTCCAATCCCCATTCATCTTGAGCTCGCTCTGTTGCAATTTATTTCTACTCTATTGATCACCTGTGTCAAATGGGAAGAGTACCTTCCTGAGTTTCTGGGTGGAGAACGAGAGAAGATGGCAACATTTTCAGTATGCAACAGTGTGCCAGATAAATGCTACACAAACATGTTTTATCAACTGTTGCAGTTTAATAGGCATTTTGGTTGCAATCATTTGTACACCAGCCACCCACGTGTTGTGGAACTCCAGTCCCCATGAGCCAAGGGGCATGGCCAGAGGGTTGATGGGTGTTGTCCAACATCTGGAGGACTGCAAATTCCACATTTCCCACCTGTGCCCTAAAGGTGTTTGCTAGCTGTGGTTGATAAAATGGCCCCAGATAACTGGTGGGGCATTTATTGAGTAGCACAGGCATAGGCAAATTCGGCCCTCCAGACGTTTTGGGACTACAACTCCCATCATCCCTAGCTAACAGGACCAGTGGTCAGGGATGATGGGAAATGTAGTCTCAAAACATCTGGAGGGCCAAGTTTGCCTATGCCTGGCAGAGCCCAACCCCTGTGGACTGGGAACAATGCTGTCTGTTCAGGAATCTTAAAACACAATTGTCTACACTATATATGCATGTACTGGTCTGTGAGAGGGGGCTGGATTATTCAATGGTGTGAATATTGGCGCCATGCATAACTTACATGAGCAAAGTGCCCCCTTCGCCAGGACTTTCACATTCCCTGTGATAAATGTGGCAGTGTTGTCCTATGTGTCATGCATAAACTCTGTGAAACCACACCTCACTCTCCGATTATTGGATATTCCTCTGCCTCTGCTAAGCCTGAGACAAAATGCAGTAGCAAGTTGAGAGAATGTCAACTTTGGCAGCAGGAAACTGGAGGGCAAAGGAGACCTGGATTATTATTATTTTTTGTCTAGGGTTTGATGAATTGAGTAAAGAAACTGGACGGCTTGAATTTACAAGCAGTGCTTTTACTTGCTGCAGCTGACTTGTAATTTTGTAATATTGATTTAATGGCGTGTTTTGTTGCAACTGCGTTATTCAATTTGTTTTAAGTTGCCTCAAGTAATGGGAAAGTCGCCAGGCAAACGCAGTGGATAAAAAGGGAATAGCTTTGACCAATCATGCCAAATCGGTTGGGTAGGTTTGGGTTGGACAGAGGGGTCACATAGTTGTTAATCTGTGGGGTTTCTTGTTGCCAGAGGTGATGCTGGCCACCAGCATAAAAGGCTTAAAGATAATTAGATGCATTTATGGGTGGCTCTGTGGGTTAAATCACAGAGCCTAGGACTTGCCGATCAGAAGGTCGGCGGTTCGAGTCCCCGCGACGGGGTGAGCCCCCGTTGCTCGGTCCCTGCTCCTGCCAACCTAGAAGTTCAAAAGCATGCCAGTGCGAGTAGATCAATAGGTACCACTCTGGCGGGAAAGTAAACGGTGTTTCTGTGTGCTGCTCTGGTTTGCCAGAAGCAGCTTAGTCATGCTGGCCACATGGCCCGGAAGCTGTACAATAACCTCGGCCAGTAAAGCGAGATGAGCGCCGCAACCCCAGAGTCGGCCGCGACTGGACCTAATGGTCAGGGGTCCCTTTACCTTTACCTCTTTATGGGTATGCAACTATTAGTCCCAACAGCTCAATAGAGCCTCCATGTGGCAGGGGTAGGATACCTCAGATTGCTGAGGGGAAACCGCAGTTCTTTCCTTAATGCCCTGCCTCTGCCCTCTTGAAGGTACAGTGGTACCTCGCAAGACGAACGCCTCGCAAGACGGAAAACCCGCTAGACGAAAGGGTTTTCTGTTTTGGGGGCGCTTCGCAAGATGAATTTCCCTATGGGCTTGCTTCGCAAGACGACAGCCCATAGGGAAATATCCGGGACAGCGGGGAAGCGCAGCGCGTCTTCCCCACTGTCCTCGGACCTCCTCCGAAGCCGGGCGGTGGGGCGGGAACGCCTCCTCCCGCCGCCGCCGGGCTTTGGAACGCTGCTCCGAAGCCGGGCGGGGGGCGGGAACACCTTCTGAAGGCGGGCGGGGGGCAAAAGTCTTTGTCCCCCCTGCCTGCCTTCCCAGGGGCTTTTAAATCGCCCCGGACAGCGGAGAAGTCCTCAACTGTCCGGGGCGATTTTAAAATGCCGCCCGCCAGCATTTTAAGATCGCCCGGACAGCGGAGAAGTCCTCCGCTGTCCCGGGGTTTTTTAAAATGCTGGGGGTGGGAAGAAAAGCCCTTGTCCCCCCCCCAGCCTTCAGAAGAGGTCCAGGGACAGACTGTCCCCGGACCTGGTCTGAAGGCGGTTTCCCTAGGAACGCATTAATTGATTTTCAATGCATTCCTATGGGCAACCGTGCATCGCAAGACGAAAAACTCGCAAGAAGAAGAGACTTGCGGAATGAATTAATTTCGTCTTGCGAGGCACCACTGTACTTGGCTATCCCCTGGCAGACATGGGAGAGCCTTGCTAGTTGCCCCTTCAGTGTGGCTGAGAGTTGGTAGTGCACAGAAACGGTTTGACTTCTTAGTCATTTGGCTCTTCTCAGGAAACAAATTGTGTGGATTTCTTTATCGTGGTTATTGTTGTTGTTGTTATCATTGTCGTTATTATTAATTTGATTTATATACCACCTTTTTTCAAAAGATCCCAGGGCGGTGCACGACATTAAGAACGTATTTTACGGTGCATAAAAATAAGAAGCATAATAGTAGACAGCAGACGAGAATGGTCTGCAGGACAAACTAGCAGCTGCTCTCCAGGGACTCAGGCAAAGGGGTCTTTTCCAACTTTGGTACCTGACCTGGAAATGCTGGGGAGTGAAAGTCCGCCTTTCTGCGTGCAAAGTCATTTTTATTGTCACCGAGAGACAGAATCTTCTCTTAATTTCGCAAGTATAAGCATGACGTGTGCTGCCAATTTAGATTCAGGGAAGAACAATATGCCTTGGCTACTAGAAATTCAGGAGACACTAGCTTTGGGCCTGGCAAATATTAACCACTCTCAATCTTACGCTGATAACATTTGTCCAGATTTTAATTTGTCTGAATTAATTTTAAGATGTATTTTAATTAATTGGTGCCTGTTTTTATGTATACTGTGCTATTTATATGATGTTAGCCGCTCTGAGCCCAGCTCCAGTCAGGGAGGGCTGGGTACAAATAAAATTTATTATTATCATTTTTTATTTATACTGAGGGGCAGCTATGAAGCATGGGTAGCTCTTCAAAGGGCCTGTTGCCAATTCAGTGGTACCTTGGGTTACATGCGCTTCAGATTACATACGCTTCAGGTTACAGACTCCGCTAACCCAGAAATATTACCTTGGGTTAAGAACTTTGCTTCAGGATGAGAACAGAAATCGTGCTCCGGTGGAGCGGCAGCAGCAGGAGGCCCATTAGCTAAAGTGGTGCTTCAGGTTAAGAACAGTTTCAGGTTAAGAACAGACCTCCGGAACGAATTAAGTACTTAACCCGAGAGCTGAAGGGCACTGCTGGCATTTGATGGTATACACAATGTTAGAAGATGAACGCTAAGTTGGCCTGAGATGGTATGTTTGATGTTGTTGGGTCCAGTGATGGCGTTCTCTTGGTGTATGTGGCAGCAAAGTTGGCATCTGGGTTTAAGTGGTTAGTCAGACTAGAACCTGGGAGACGAAATTTCAAATCCCCCTTGGCCAGTCCCAGCCTCTTAACCTACTTCACAAAGTTGTTGTAGGGATTAACTGAGAACATGGGGTGAACCATGTACTCCTTGGAGAAAAAGGTGGGATATAAACACATTAAATAAGCCCTTCTTAAGCTTACCTGCTGAAGGAAGTCGGAGAGGCCAGTCAGATGGAGATGTCAGTTGCCAACCTGGCAACCAGGGATCTCCATGTGGTAGCAATTGGACCCACACTGGTCGCAATTGGACCCACGCCAGTCACAAAACATGCCTGGTGCCTGGGGAATTTCAAACACTGCTAAATGACTGAGTTACTCCTGCTTGAGGGGTCTTGTCATGGCTGTTGAAGTCCCCCAGGATTAACTTCTTGGGAATTCTCATTGCCAAGTAAGGTAACGAGACTATTCGGCAGTGGTGCGGACAGGGTGCTAAAAGAATCCCTAATGTGCCCTGCGGCTCCAACACCAGATGTGAACTCTCAAAAATGGGAAACCCTGTTGTACTGGAAAACTGGCATGGGAGATGGTATTCTGAGAGGGCAGTGACATTGCCTCCCTGACCATCGAGCTGGTCTGGTACTGCGATGAAAAATAATTATTCCCAGTTACCTCAGCGAGTCTTTTCTCTTCTATTTGTGTTTCCAGTTGAATCTCTCCTGGGTGTTTTGCAAATTCTCAAATGCCTGAAACTCCTTAACCTGCAGTATAGAGCTGGCAGTGGAATTTTTTTTTTACCATACTTTGCACTCAGTTCCTATACTATAAAGGGTGATATATATATAAGAGCAAGTTTTTCCACCCTTGTGGTTGAAAGTGGGTGGGTGATGCCTCCTGTAATGTAAGGAACTGAAAAAGCTTTCCAGTAGTCAGGGGCAAGCCCTCAGTCCCTTCCTGTTATAGTCCCTTGAATATTAAATGAGAATAAATCCTACACAAAAGAGAGAGAAATAATTGCATTACTTAGGTTGCAGTATTCTGCTTTTCATGACACAGAATTATGATTGACTGGCTACGGTTTATTTTTTCTGATGTGGACTGTTCATGTCCATGGAACAGTGAATGGGTTTTGCCTGTAAAACGTGACTGTCCCAAATTATCTTACAATGTGAGCCTATTCAAACTGGTTTAATATGTGCTGTGGGTAACCATAGTTTCCTGGTTTAGATGAAATGGGAAACTGTGGTTAATCAGAGGCTTCCTAGTTGAATATAGCTTCAAAAAAGAATTAAAAGTTTATTGGCATAAACACATACAGAATACAATAAAAATGATAGATACGGTGAGTAAAAATATATGTAAAAGTACAAAAATAAAACATAGATACATGGGTGGGGTAAAAAAACCAATAAACTACTGAAAGTGCAATGTCATTTTCACTTGTTGCACAAACAGAAAAAGGTGGGTCAGCTCAGTTCTCAGCAAAACCTCTCCACATACCGTATTTTTTGCTCCATAACACTCACTTTTTTCCTCCTAGAAAGTAAGGGGAAATGTCTGTGCGTGTTATGGAGGGAATGCCTACGGATGGCGGGGGGGATCTGCTGCAGTCGTGAGCAGAGGATCCATGGTTCCCCTCCTTCCCTCCTCCGTGGCTCGCTTTGAAACAGCAAAGCGGGAGAAGAGCCGCTGAGTGGGGAGGAGAGAGGGACAGAGAGCCTGCTTCTTTAAAGGAGCAAAGTGGGAGAGGAGAGTGTAAGCGGCTCCTGTCCAGTTGGTTCCTTTAAAGCAAGCAGGCTCTCTGTCCCTCTCTCCTCCCCACTCAGCTCACTACATAGCAGCAAAGTTTTTCAGCTCGCTAAGCCGGGGATGAGCGGGAAGAGGAAGAAAAGCAGAGCCTGCTTGCTTTAAAGGAGCAAAGTGGGAGAGGAGAGGAGCCTTCTCCTCTTAAACCCCTTTTCTGCATTATTAGCAGCATCCTTCTCCTTGTCCCTTGAGTGCTTTTCCTTCCCTCCCCACTTAAAATGTGGTTACAAAGCATGGATCCACATGGATCCTCAGGATTTTTGCACTGGGTCACCCCAAATTCACCATCATATCACATAGCATGTCCATGGCTACATCTTGCACCAAAAAAACCACGCACCCACTGGGTGCAGCAGTGGTGCAAAAACGTGGTTACAAAGCATGGATCCACATGGATCCTCTGGATTTTTGCATTGGGCTACTCCAAACTCACTGTCAGATCACATGTCTGTGGCCACAGCATGAACCACAAAAATCATACATCCACTGTTTTGTTTAGAATATTTTTTTTCTTGTTTTCCTCCTCTAAAAACTACGTGCGTGTTATGGTCGAGTGCGTGTTATAGAGCGAAAAATACGGTACTTGTCTGTAAAGCAAGGGGTTTAGTGGGCTGTTCAGTTGAGTTAGCACAGGAGAAAAACTTATGCCGTATTGAGTAGAAAGGATCCATTTTTTATGAACCACTGAGGACTATCTGGTTTTATGTCAGATGTTCTGACAATGGAATGTCCCATTCTTTCGCTAGCAACTCTTCCAGAGAAGGAAGTGATTTGGACTTCCAATGGGCAGCCATTGGCTGCCGCAGGAAGCATGAGCACAAGAGATTTATGCGTGATAGAGGAGTTGGTCCCAGGCTCCAAGGATAGCAGTGCCAAAGCTGGGTCTGAGAAAAGTATCTGTGAAGTAATTGTGGAGATACAATGGTACCTTGGTTCTCAAACGCCTTGGTACTCAAACAACTTGGAACCCAAACACTGCAAACCCGGAGGTAAGTGTTCTGGTTTGCGAACTTTTTTTGGAAGCTGGACGTGCTCCGTTTTGAGTGTTATGCTGACGATTTGAGTGCCAACACTTCCGTTCTGAGTGTTACGCTGAGGTCTGTCTGTTTTTGCTATTTATTTTGCGTTTTCGTGGCTCTTTTTTGTTTTGTTGTTAAGACTGTGTGGAATCCAGTTCAGCTACTGATTGATTGATTGATTGTGTGACTGCAGTACATGGTTCATTGCTTTCATTTTATGGATCAATGGTCTCGTTAGATAGTAAAATTCATGTTAAATAGCTGTTTTAGGGGTTGTTTTTAAAAGTCTGGAACAGATTAATCCATTTTGCATTACTTTCTATGGGAAAGCGCGCCTTGGTTTTGGAAAGCTTTGGTTTTGGAAGGAACTTCCGGAACGGATTAAGTTTGAGACCCAAGGTACCACTGTAGTGTCAGAAGTTTGGATCCAGAATCTCTGAACTATGCAACAATCCCACCACATGTGAAGCAGTGCTTCAGCATGTCCACAACCCTGCCAACATAAACTGAAGTAGCCTTTGCCAATTCTAACTAGGCAGGAGTGGAGTCCGATGCCATCTTAGCAATGTTTTCAACGTGGCTTCCTATATTCTTACGGAGATGGTTTTAAGTGGGGGTTTAGACCATATTGCTTTCCATACGTGATCCTCTCTCTGAAGTCCCAGATTACTCTCCCACACTGATCGTAGCCCCTGGGAAGAGCCCAATACTTTACTAAGTAGAATTTTGTAGCTATTGAAAGCCCTACCCTTATTATTTAAAGGTAAAGGTAAAGGGACCCCTGACCATTAGGTCCAGTCATGTCCAACTCTGGGGTTGCGGCGCTCATCTCGCTTTACTGGCTGAGGGAGCCGGTGTACAGCTTCCAGGACATGTGGCCAGCATGACTAAGCCGCTTCTGGTGAACCAGAGCAGTGCACGGAAACGCCGTTTACCTTCCCGCCGGAGCGGTACCTATTTATCTACTTGCTCTTTGACGTGCTTTCGAACTGCTAGGTTGGCAGGAGCAGGGACCGAGCAATGGGAGCTCACCCCGTCACGGGGATTCGAACCACCAGCCTTCTGATCGGCAAGTCCTAGGCTCTGTGGTTTAACCCACAGCGCCACCCGCGTCCCCTCTCTTATTATTTAGGGTCTCATTAATATGAAGTAGTTCAAAGGGAGGAACCATGGCTTGCTGCAAAGGAGGAACAAAGAGGTTGTGTGTGTGGACAACATGTTTGTTCACATCCCAGCTTTATACGCCAAGATATACCCATCCAAGCTTGGCCAATGAGTTCATAAGACTGGATTCCAGTTCCCACAAATGCGTGGCACGGGCAGCTGTAGCCTCAGGATTGTACCTGCTCAGTAAACGCAGCAGGGAATTCAGTCTGGCAATGCATTAAGCGTGTGGTTGAATATAAATCTGGTTTCTGTTCTGTACAATTCTGCAGGTCCTCACATAGCGTTGACCCTCCGAGGGAAAGTTTAATGGGGTTTATTGGCTCTGCGCTCACAAGTGCCAGCAGTACAGATGGTTTTCTTTCCCTTCTCCCTTCACTGCCTATTTAGATTTTGTGTTTCTTTTTCAGATTAACGAATTGAGTAATGTCCCTGTCCCAGTTATGTTAATGCCAGATGACTTTAAGGCCTACAGCAAGATTAAGGTGGACAATCATCTTTTCAACAAGTGAGTAATGAACGTAACTTTTGATCTGATTCCTCCCTAGATAGGAACTTCAGTATATAAATAGCTGGTTTCTTTTTACTTGATAAGGGAGCTGGGCATGTTTAGCCTGGAGAAGAGGAGGTTAAGGGGTGATATGATAGCCATGTTCAAATATATAAAAGGATGTCACATAGAGGAGGGAGAAAGGTTGTTTTCTGCTGCTCCAGAGAAGCGGACACGGAGCAATGGATCCAAACTACAAGAAAGAAGATTCCACCTAAACATTCGGAAGAACTTCCTGACAGTAAGAGCTGTTCGACAGTGGAATTTGCTGCCCAGGAGTGTGGTGGAGTCTCCTACTTTGGAGGTCTTTAAGCAGAGGCTTGACAACCATATGTCAGGAGTGCTCTGATGGTGTTTCCTGCTTGGCAGGGGGTTGGACTCGATGGCCCTTGTGGTCTCTTCCAACTCTATGATCCTATGATTCCCTATGATTCTATGATGTACAATGATGTACCGCCCATAATTTCACAGGAGTCACTTTGCAATGGAGGTGAGAGAAACGAGAAGCATAGACCGTAGAGGAGCATGGTTTTATATACAATTTCCCACGTGTCTGTCTGTGTACTCTAAACCCTGCTGGTGTGTGGATATGGCTTGGAAGATCCAGCTCATCTTTTGAAAAAGACAGGCCATGAGAAACATTACAACTCCTATTCAGACCTAGCTGCATATGGCTACTTATAAGATTTTATGCTTTCAAGCCCATTTTGATGTTCTGATTACATTTTCAGCCTATCATGGTTTGAGACCTGCATACCTTAAAAGGAGCACCTCCTTCCATATGTTTATTTTCACTTAACAAAATTTATATATCAGTTCTTTTTTTTAAGAAAAGCTCTTTTTGGCTTGCAAAAAATGTAAAATGTAACTTCTACAGGTCTGGATAGGCTCGCCCGCACAAAAGTGTTTTAAGCAGAAGCCGAAAAGAATATGACGAAACTGCCACAGGAAGCAATTGGCAAAATCCTAAAACTAATGATTTTTAATTGGTGGGGGAATGAATGGATTTTAACTGAACAGCACCCGAGGTGTATATGTGTGTTCTTGGGGTGTTTGTGAAGTTCAGTGCATATAAATAAACATCCCATATGCTAATGCCATGGTTTTGTGTGTTTCAAATTCATTCCATTCATTCATTCCAGCAGTTTAAACCTGTGTTAATACAAGATGCATCTTGTATTGCATATGGAAAGAGCTCTTACCGCTTTAGCTCAAGATTAGCTTGCCCACAGTTTCCCCTCCCTGCCTTTGGACAGCTGTTATGAAACCAAGGAACACTTTGATTGTGTGTTTTGTGGCTACACTGTACATTAACCTTGCAATTTTTAGCGCTTAGTGCTTTTCAACCGCTTCTGTATAGTTAGACCATGAACGTTTTGGAATCTGATTTGAGGCCACCTCATTCTCCTTCAGGAGACTGATATATTCAGGGTAGCATCTACCGTACCTTGCAGAAGAACCAAGAACAGAATAACTTCCCATAAAATAAAGGACAATATTTGTTTCTGTCTAAATATAGGATTTGGGGTGCAGGAAATTCATTTGCCCAGCATTTGAACATAGGAGTGGGGAACAAACTAGCTGGGGTTAGTATCCTGGGAACACTTAGTTGGGAATTTGACCTGTTGAACACAGTGGGGATTCCAAGTAAAGAGTCATGATACTGTGCTGCCAATTGGTACCTTGCTATAATATTTGTTCTAGGTGACCACTCCTTGTTGTGCTTATCTTGCAAAAATGTTTCATAGATGTTGATGAAAGGGAAGGAGAATTTCTACTGCCCCTTTTAAGAACTCTTCGAGGGGTTATGCCTTGGTCTTCTGCAGCAGCACACAAGCACTATATTAATTGTACAGTCGTATCTTGGAAGTCAAATAGAATCCGTTCCGGAAGTCCGTTCGACTTCCAGAATGTTCGAAAACCAAAGTACGGCTTCTGATAGGCTGCAGGAAACAGGCATGTATGGATTTGCAACATTCGGGAGCCAAAACGTTCAGGAACCAAGCTGTTCAACTTCCAAGGTACCACTGTACTCTTGTACTATTCCAGAGCAACGGAGCAACTATCTTCAGAAGTACTTTCAACATTTGTGCTAGGGGAGCATGTTGTTAGGATATAGTTCTGTTCCACCTTAAAAGGGAACAGGCATGACTGTTACGTGTCACATGCCTGTTTACTTCTAGCAAGTCTGCTGGGAACTTCCGTTTGTATATTGCTTTTGCTTTTAGCTGTTTTGCTGGAGACGAAGGGAGGCAGACATGTTTTCCTTTGTTCCTGAACTATGCTGAATAAATGCCTGTAATTAATGCTTACATCTGCCTCTGTCCGCCACTTCTGCTGTGAGAAGATTTATTCACTCTGCTGATAGAGCTTACAGAAGTCTCTAAACGTATCTGAGGCTTGTGTTGCTGATTGATGCTGTTCCAAGGGAGACCGGTGATCGTCTGGCTGCTGGCTAGTGGCTGGAGCCAGCTGGGGGCCAGCCTGCTGCCCCCGTTTCCCCGGCAGTATCCCAACACATGTAATGCGCCCCAGTTCAGGTTTATGGGATGGGATCTGGTCAGACATGTGCTGGTATAGGTGCCATAACTTCTGCAGCACGTTAAGATTTCTGGCTGGCACATACCTACCAATGTGACTCTGCAGAGACACAAGGGGGAAAGACCTTTACTTGGTACAGATGTAAATGGATCTGGTTGCTATATACGATTAAGCCAATGTCTTCTGAAAAGCTGGGGGCTATGTCTGCACAAACACTGCCAACTTCTCTAAGTTGCTGGGCAGAGTGAAAATGCAAGTCCTAACAAGAGTGTCACAGCACACATCAAGAGGAATCACCCGCTTGTCTTCCATTGGATTCGATTGGCAGGATTACAAATCAGGGAGAAGCTGAACTTTTATCTATTGGTTACATCAGCTCTAGAGAGTATTGCTGTGGTGCTTCCTGACAGTAAGAGCTGTTCGACAGTGGAATTTGCTGCCAAGGAGTGTGGTGGAGTCTCCTTCTTTGGAGGTCTTTAAGCAGAGGCTTGACAACCATATGTCAGGAGTGCTCTGATTGTATTTCCTGCTTGGCAGGGGGTTGGACTCGATGGCCCTTGTGGTCTCTTACAACTCTATGATTCTAAACATTGTCTGAGAAAATATGCCAAGAAAGAGGGTGAACAGGCATGATGCAATGGTAATTGGGTAGTGATAAATGCAAGGTTATGGAAGGCTTTGACAAACTGCTATCTAGCAAAAGGCACAGTAATAATAATAATAATAATAATAATAATAATAATAATAATAATAATAATAATATTTTATTTATACCCCGCCCATCTGGCTGGGCTTCCCCAGCCACTCTGAGCGGCTTCCCCCAAAAATATAAAAATACTCTAATACATCAAACATTAAAAACTTACCTAAACAGGGCTACCTTCAGATGTCTTCTAAAAGTCTGGTAGTTGTTGTTCTCTTTGACATCTGATGGGAGGGCATTCCACAGGGAGGGCGCCACTACCGAGAAGACCCTCTGCCTGGTTCCCTGTAACTTGGCTTCTCGCAGTGAGGGACCCGCCAAAAGGCCCTTGGTTCTGGACCTCAGTAATGAAAACCACATTAAAAGCTGGAGTTGCTATGTGGTTTCACACCGATCCAATTTAGTCCAGGGTTCTGTTCTCTTATGGTGGCCTGTGACTATTGTTCCTTTATGAGCTGGCACCAATACTAACATAATTGGGTCACAAGTACTACAGTGACAATGTCAGCATTAAAAATGCAGCTCTGATTGCACCAGCTCTCTCTTTGATCTAGAAGAGATCTCCATCAACAGAATGGAGGGGAGGGCTCTTTTTGCAACCTTGAACATTGCCAAATGCACCAGCTACTGCCATGAGTGGCTGTTCCGTTCTTTGGATGATTCCTCAAGTGTCACAAGGTGTGATACAAGATGACACTGATTTGTGGCATGTGTTATTAGGATAAAAGCTAAACGTGTTATTAGGATAAAAGCTAGCATGTCAAACCACTAAGTGATAGAGCCTAATTACCATATGCAGACCACACTTCCTCCTTGGAAGCCTGCACATGCCCAGGTCATAGAACTCGTTTGCTACCAGCTTTGGGTCGAGTTATAGCAAAAGAACAGTGACTGTCCACTACACAAAATTATATGAATTAAGAGGATCCAGTACCATCCTGAAAGAGGTTGACATGAGTTTTTGCCATCTTGGGAAGGGGAGATCTGAAGGACTGCTTGTGAAGAGGCAGACGTAATAATTCCATTTTTTAAAAAAGGTTTAATATTAGAGAACAGTTTTCACTTGTGCTCCATAAAGCATGGAGACGGTGAGTTAGTGTATATATAAAACCAAATTACCTCTTAATGCTGAAGGATTTGAAGACTCGTTTTGTCAGAAGTCTTTTTCATTTAAGTGTTTAATTAAGTATTAATTAGGAAGATTTTTTTAATGTAGTAAATTTGCTTTTTCTTCTTTCTGTATTTTCTTCTTTTCTTCTTTCTTAATTGTTTTTTCTTTAATTTTCTTTTTGTAGTATGAGATTGTAAATTCTTTGTAAATTCTTTGTATAAGTGTGTAACTTAAATCAATAAATATTATTTTAATAAAAGAAAAGAAAGACAGCTTCTCTGCATCTGCTTCTAGGGAGAACCTCCCAAGTCGTTTCAAATTCAAGGAGTACTGCCCACTGGTGTTCCGAAATCTCCGCGAAAGGTTTGCGATTGACGATCAAGATTATCAGGTACGGAGCATTCAAGCAAGCGGATGAGTCGAAACAAAAGGTTGCAATATGTTGGGAGTGGTTTCTGCAGAAGGTTTTGTTCAGGGGATTGGGGTTTGTTTGCAGGGTGAGGCCAGGGGGGAAGTCCTTGCAGGAGGAAGCTTGCTTCACTGGAAGCAAGACAGATCCAGCGCGAAGGATGCAGGATGAGCCAAGATACTAGTCCTTGGGGCCAAGGTGGGAAGTAGCAGGGTTACTTGCCATGGGAATGAGATCGGGAAGTAGGGAGGTTCAATATGGAGGAGGAGGAGGAAGATAGCAGTAGCTGACCATGCAAGCAATGGAAAGGAAAGCCTGCAGCGCAAATTCAGAAGTGCAGAGCCCCTTTATGATAACCACAGCAACGCCTCTTCTGAGATTATACAACTTTCTAATATTGTACAATAATTGTAAATTGTAATTAGGTCCAGTCGTGACCGACTCTGGAGTTGCAGCGCTCATCTCACTTTGTTGGCCGAGGGAGCCGGCATACAGCTTCCGGGTCATGTGGCCAGCATGACTAAGCCGCTTCTGGTGAACCAGAGCAGCGCACGGAAACGCCGTTTACCTTCCCGCCGGAGCGGTACCTATTTATCTACTTGCACTTTGATGTGCGTTCGAACTGCTAGGTTGGCAGGAGCAGGGACCGAGCAACGGGAGCTCACCCCATCACGGGGATTCGAACCGCCGACCTTCTGATCGACAAGTCCTAGGCTCTATGGTTTAGACCACAGCGCCACCTGCGTCCCTTCACAATAATCTTACAATTATACAATAATAGTAATTAAGGACGTTGTGCAATGATTGGTGCAGTTCTCCATGTGTTGCCTTTCAGCTAAATCTACTGTATTCTGTGCACGTACATGGGCAATTGATTTAGAGTACTTATTTCAGAGTGACTCTGTTGTCTGCAACAGAGCTCATACACCGCTCTCTTGAAATGGAAGCACCTTGTGTTTTCGGTGCCCCTAAATGCTTGGGCTATGCTTGGGCTTGGGGCATACAGGGGCTATAAATCTCCCCTTTTTTGCTGTTCGGGTGGCTCTAAGACATTAGAGACAGGGGCCCTGCTGCAGAAATGCTAACAGGTCTTTGACCCCGGCCCCGTGACCCTGGACCACTACACCACTAGACACAGTGAAGATCTGTGCTGGATGTGCGGCACAGTCCAGAGTGCCAGCCTCTTCCCGGACAGGCTTGTGTTTGAGTGTGTTTTCAGGGGCAAAGGTCTGGTCTAGAAATCGATCGCTGCTCTGGAATGCAATCCTGGTATATAAGCTGTTATGGCAGCTTTTATGGGAAAACAGAAGAGGTTTCTACACCTGCAGCTGTTTAAAGCAGCTTTGGAAATATACTGAATACCCAGAAGGGGTGTGTGTGTGTTCATGCATGGTGAGTGAGCTTTCAGTGAAGAAAGGGACATGACGTTTGCAGTCTTTGTGCTTCCCTCTGTTCCCCTTTGCACACTCCTCACCTTAGCTCTGTCAGTCATCAGGGAATGGCTTCAAACTTGGAAAGAAAATAGGACTGCTAAAACTTGTTTAGTTGTGTCTGACTCTTCGTGACCCCCTGGACCAGAGCACGCCAGGCACTCCTGTCTTCCGCTGCCTCCCGCAGTTTGGTCAAACTCATGCTGGTAGCTTCGAGAACACTATCCAACCATCTCGTCCTCTGCCGTCCCCTTCTCCTTGTGCCCTCCATCTTTCCCAACATCAGGGTCTTTTCCAGGGAGTCTTCTCTTCTCATGAGGTGGCCAAAGTATTGGAGCCTCAGCTTCAGGATCTGTCCTTCCAGTGAGCACTCAGGGCTGATTTCCTTAAGAATGGATAGGTTTGATCTTCTTGCAGTCCATGGGACTCTCAAGAGTCTCCTCCAACACCATAATTCAAAAGCATCATTCTTCGGCGATCAGCCTTCTTTATGGTCCAGCTTTCACTTCCATACATCACTACTGGGAAAACCATAGCTTTTACTATATGGACCTTTGTTGGCAAGGTGGTGTCTCTAACTCTGCTAAAACTAGATCGAGGTAAAATTAGAGAACTGATTCCAAAGAGTTAGTTAGCTACTTCACTATTTTATTGCTAACCTTTCCCCTTGGCTAAGCAGTTAGCCGTTAGAATATTCATAAACGTTCCAGCCAGTGGTTAGTGGGGTTTCCTAAGGGGCAGCCATTTTTGCTGGTTCAAAATGCATTCCTCTGATTGGTTACCTTTTAAAGTCAGCAGCAACAAACAGACAGCAACTCTTGGTTTCAATTGCAAAAAAACCCAAGTTTAAAAATGGGGCGATTGCAATGCCAAGGATCTGAAATACGAGGGACGTAGTGTTTTGCTTTGTTCACAGTTCTCTATATTAAGGGGAGTGGGTGGCGCTGAAGGTCAGCGGTTTGAATCCCCACCACGAGGTGAGCGCCCGTTGCTCTGTCCCAGCTCCTGCCAACCTAGCAGTTTGAAAGCATGCCAGTGCAAGTAGATAAATAGGTACCGCTGCGGCAAGAAGGTAAACGGCGTTTCCGTGCGCTCTGGCTTCCGTCACAGTGTTCCGTTGCGCCAGAAGCGGTTTAGTCATGCTGGCCACATGACCTAGAAAGCTGTCTGTGGACAAACGCCGGCTCCCTCGGCCTGAAAGCAAGATGAGCGCCACAACCCCATCAGCGCCTTTGACTGGACTTAACCATCCAGGGGTCCTTTGCCTTTACCTTTTACCTATATTAAAGCGCAGGCATGCCAACATAATGGAGTTCTGTTGTGCGCAAGGCCTGGCACCCTACTGGCATGGCACGATGTGCTTCCGATGCAGCGTTCAATGTCCTCCTTACTCGTGCATCAAGTGAAGTTGCTCCAACTTTCACAGGGCTGGTCTGAAGAGGCGGCCGGTGCATCTCCTCCTTGTTCTTCTGTTTTCCTCTTTGTAGAATTCCGTGACGCGGAGCGCCCCGGTGTACAGTGACAGCCATGGCCGTTGCGGGGTCCGTTTCCTCACCACCTACGACCGGCGGTTTGTCATCAAGGCGGTGTCGAGTGAAGACGTCGCAGAGATGCACAACATCCTGAAGAAGTATCACCAGGTAAGGGAGGTGGAGAGAAAAAGGGTGTCTTAAGCACTAAGCTAGCATGACTGGGAAGCGCTATTTCTGGTAATGCCTGGATTCTGGGTCATTTCTCTACGGGAGCTTCCTGCCCTCCCAGCACTGGACAAGAAAGCAGTTCTGATTATCTGCTTTGCTAGGTTCCCACAGTAGAGCCAGGTTGTCCTCAGTCCCACTGCAGTCTAAATTGACATTTCTGGTACTGAATTGAGCTAGTTCCTACTCTGGTTTACCATGTGCAGGGTATGCAAGGCTTTCACCATGGAGCCCGATAAGGTTATCAGATTTTTTTCAAAGAATCCAGGGACACTATTATTATTATAGTACGTTTCCGAGCACAATTCAAAGTGTTGGTGCTGACCTTTAAAGCCCTAAACGGCCTCGGTCCAGTATACCTGAAGGAGCGTCTCCACCCCCATCACTCAGCCTGGACACTGAGGTCCAGCGCCGAGGGCCTTCTGGCGGTTCCCTCACAGCGAGAAGCCAAGTTACAGGGAACCAGGCAGAGGGCCTTCTCGGTGGTGGCGCCCTCCCTGTGGAACGCCCTCCCACCAGATGTCAAAGAGAACAACAGCTACCAGACTTTTAGAAGACATCTGAAGGCAGCCCTGTTTAGGGAAGCTTTCAATGTTTAATGTATCACAGTATTTTAATATTCTTTTGGAAGCTGCCCAGAGTGTCTGGGGAAACCCAGCCAGATGGGCGGGGTATAAATAAATAATAATAATAATAATAATAATAATAATAATAATAATAATAATAATAATAATTAGCGTTTATATACTGCCCTATACTTGAAGGTCTCAGGACAGTTCACAGAAAAAATTCAAGATAAAAGACCACAAAATACAGTGGTACCTCGGGTTACATACGCTTCAGGTTACAGACTCCACTAACCCAGAAATAGTACCTTGGATTAAGAACTTTGCTTCAGGGTGAGAACAGAAATCGTGCTCCGATGGCGCAGCAGCAGCAGGAGGCCCCATTAGCTAAAGTGGTGCTTCAGGTTAATAATGATAATAATAATAATAATAATAATAATAATAATAATAATAATAATAGTAATAATTTATTATTTATATCCCGCCCATCTGGCTGGGTTTCCCCAACCACTCTGGGCAGCTTCCAACAAAACACTAAAATACAATAACCTATTAAACATTAAAAGCTTCCCTAAACAGGGCTGCCTTTAGAACAGTTTCAGGTTAAGAACAGACCTCCGGAACGAATTAAGTATGTAACCAGAGGTACCACTGTACATAATAAAAATAAAAACAACAGCCCAATAGCCCCCCCCCCCAAAAAAGAGCCACATTTTAAAAGGGTGTAGATCAGGTCAACCAAAGGAAAGGCCTGGTTAAAAGGAACGTTTTTGCCTGGTGCCTACAGGTGTATAATGAAGGTGCCAGGCGACCTTCCCTGGGCATTCCACATTCAGCAGCAACTGGAGGGCCAAAGTCTAGCCATCTCTGCCACTGGAAATCACAGCCAATAAAATGCTGCCGGTCTCACTCTCCCATAACTCCTTGCAAGCCTTTGCTCACTGCTCTCTAAACATATATTGGGAGCAGCCGCCACAGAAACCCAAATCTGTACTGGAGGATGTATACCTGAGTGTACGACAGTTCCAGGAAGAGAAATCATTAATAGTAATAATCACTTATCTATCACAACAACAACTCCTCTGGGCAACTCCCAACAGAATATTAAAAACATAATAAAACATCAAACATTAAAAACTTCCCTAAACAGGGCTGCCTTCAGATGTCTTCTAAAAGTCAGATAGTTGTTTATTTCCTTGACATCTGATGGGAGGGCGTTCCACAGGGCGAGTGCCACCACCAAGAAGGCCCTCTGCCTTGTTCCCTGCAACCTCACTTCTCGCAGCGAGGGAACCACCAGAAGGCCCTCGGATCTGGACCTCAGTGTCTGGGCAGAACAATGGGGGTGGAGACGCTCCTTCAGGTATACTGGGCCGAGGCCATTTAGGGCTTCAAAGGTCAGCACCAACAGTTTGAATTGTGCTCGGAAACGTACTGGGAGCCAATGTAGGTCTTTCAGGACCGGTGTTATACGGTCTCGGCGGCCACTCCCAGTCTAGCTGCTGCATTCTGGATTAATTGCAGTTTTCGGGTCACCTCCAAAGGTTTCTTTTATCTAAAAAGAAATAATCCCTTGGGTTTCCAAACTCTTGTTGTGAAATGTTTACCTTTTTTTTGTATGTTTCTCAAATATACTTGCAAGATTTGAAGCCGTCCTGTCCCTTTTGATCAAGCTGTGCTGAAATTCTGTGGCCTGATTCTGACGGACTTCTTGTTCTTGTTTTCTCCTCGCCTCCTCTCCTCTTTAGTTCATTGTGGAATGTCATGGGAATACACTTCTCCCCCAGTTCCTTGGTATGTACAGGCTCACTGTAGACGGCGTGGAAACATACATGGTGGTCACCAGGAACGTGTTCAGCCACCGGCTGACAGTGCATCGGAAATACGATCTCAAGGTGAGGGACGTTATAACATTCTTGCGTGGAGCCACATTCTGCGCATCTGACTGGCCATCGTGAAAACAGGATGATTGGCCAAATGAGCCGCTGGCCTGATCCAGTGTGCTGTTATTACATTTTATTACATTCCAACTTCTTTCCTGTAGTGGACAGTCTGACAGTTTTCTTCCTGAGGAGATGGACATTGGAGGTGTTTTAATTCTTTTACTGCATACCACGTGAGAGAGAGCATAGTTAGAAATGCTCAGATAAACAAACTGGATGGGGAAGAGGGGGAAAGATGCTTTCAGATATTTCACAGGTTAGCCGCTTGCATGTGGATCCCGTCTCTCGTCATGGGAGTGTGGTATCCTGAGAATCTCAGCTTTCGAGGGTTTGCCTGTAGGGTAAAGGTAAAGGGAGCCCTGACCATTAGGTCCAGTCGTGGCCGACTCTGGGATTGCAGTGCTCATTTCGCTTTACTGGCCGAGGGAGCCGGCATACAGCTTCCGGGTCATGTGGCCAGCAGGACTAAGCCGCTTCTGGCGAACCAGAGCAGCGCACAGAAACGCCGTTTACCTTCCCACCGGAGTGGTACCTATTTATCTACTTGCACTTTGACGTGCTTTCGAACTGGTAGATTGGCAGGAGCAGGGACCGAGCAACGGGAGCTCACCCCGTCGTGGGGATTCGAACCACCGACCTTCTGATCGGCAAGTCCTAGACTCTGTGGTTTAACCCACAGCGCCACCCGCCTCCCTTACCTGGAAAGTTAGCTATAGACAAACGCCGGCTCCTTTGGTCTGAAAGCAAGATGAGTGCTGAAACCCTATCATCGCCTTTGACTGGACTTAACCCACAGCGCCACCTGCGTCCCTTTTAGCTGTAGGGTGGTTTTGTACAATTGCATCTAGTGTGCCAGAAGTCCTTTTCAGACGCCGCATGGTAGAGTTTAGGCTTGTGAGAGGTTATTGGAGACCGCTAGAGGGAACCGAATATTAACACTGCGGTGTTATTGTGCTCTGGCTTTCTTAGGGATTTCTACATTAGCCTTCTGGGGCCCCTCTGGGCCATGTGAGAGAGTCTCCTGACCGATGCATAGAATATCTGCCTGCATAGAATTGCTACATGCATTATGCACGTGATAGCCAGAAGTTAAATATTTGTGTACTAAGTTCCTGCACCGTATTTCACATAGCCCGCCCAACTTTTAAGCAATTTTAACACCCAAATTTTCATCCCACTGGTTGCATAAAATGGGTTTGCTTTTTTGTTGTTAATACAGTGGTGCCTCGCAAGACGAAAAGAATCCATTCTGTGATTCTCTTCGTCTAGCGGTTTTTTCGTCTTGCGAAGCAAGCCCATTGACGGATTAGCGGATTAGCGCTATTAGCACTTTTAGCGGCTTATCTGCTGATCGGATCAGCTGATAAGCGGCTTAGCAGCTTAGAAAAAGGGGGGAAAGGAAAAAAAAACCAGCAGGAACTCGCAAGACATTGTCGTCTTGCAAAGCAAGCCCATAGGAAATTCGTTTTGCGAAGCACCTCCAAAACGGAAAACTCTTTCGTCTAGCGAGTTTTCCGTCTTACGATGCATTCGTCTTGCGGGGCACCACTGTACTGTGAATTTGATTTTAAGTCTCTCCGTCTCTCACTGCTGTAAATCTTCAGAAAGGCTCTCGGTTATCTAAGGTTCAACACTGGGGGCTATATTTTCTTGAAATACTAAGTGGCTCTAAAATAGGTCTCCACCCCTTTTCTCTCCAGGGTTCAACGGTAGCAAGGGAAGCCAGCGACAAGGAAAAGGTAAGAGCAGCGGTCGGGGAAGGCATTCTGAATAAATCTACAAATGTTGCTGCTGTGGCTATAATTCTGGTAGGCTTAGAGGAAAGGGGGTGCAGTTCCCCCCTAGCTTCAGATGTGTGTGCTGGGTGTTGGAGAGGTGGTTGAATAGATGTATAGCTGCATCTCCCCATTTAACTCATAACTTTTGATTGCCAATGTTAGAGAGAGCAGGGAGCAACAGCCTCTCTTGAAGTTTCATTCCGTTGATTTTTAAAAAAAGAGTGAATCAGAGGGAGAGACAGAAATGGGTATAGCAGAGAGAGAAAGAAGGAGAAAAGGGGAAAGGGGTATAGCAGAGAGAAATGGATGAGAGGGAGATACGGAATGCTCCCATCTTTGGCTGTGGTCCCAGTGTGGTGTAGTGGTTAAGAGTGGTGGACTCGTAATCTGGGGAACCGGGTTCGCTTCCCCGCTCCTCCACATGCAGCTGCTGGGTGACCTTGGGCCAGTCACACTTCTCTGAAGTCTCTCAGCCCCACTCACCTCACAGAGTGTTTGTTGTGGGGAAGGAAGGGAAAGGAGAATGTTAGCCGCTTTGAGACTTCTTCGGGTAGTGATAAAGCGGGACATCAAATCCAAACTCCTCCCACCCGCTGTTAGCATATGGTCCCTACTGGATTGCTCCCAAGGGTATGCAGCCCTCGACGGGGGGGGGGGGGAGGTTGCTTACCCTTGCATTAATCACCAGACTAGCCAACTAATATTTCAGCTCGTTTAATCAATGAGGACCCCTTTTGATAGGTGACAGAGAAAAGGGCACCCTAGTTTGGTTATCAAGGCTGTTTCCTGGTAATTGTGGTTGCTGGATATATGTGGACTGTGCAGCTGGTATGCTTCTAGAAAGTTGCTCCTCCCCAAACCAGAGGATCTGATCCAGTTTGGCTGGACTTGAGAGACTTGTTTGAGCCATAAGATTGGGCAGGCAGTGGGGGGGAGTAAGTGAGTAAGTAAGGTCAGGTGGAGATCTCCAATGACTGGATAGTCCAAAGGGCAGTTGGTTGCCTACCTCGCCCGTCCAGGCCTTTCAAACTGTGTGTGTGTGTGTGTGTGTCTCATCCAGGATTATTCTTCTTTGTAATTATAAGCAAACATAATTCCTATGGCTTCCCTTCCACCTCCCAAATTATGCTACATATATGTTTGCCTCCAGTTAGCGGGTGTGTATGTGTCTTAAACGGCTTCCTTCATGTTAGAAACGAGAATCTTATCAAATGCCTGAAATGATTCCTTTTTTTAATGCAATGTTTTATTTTTCCATTTGGTTATTTAAGAAGTATTTTAATTCTCCTCCCTCATTCTGTCCTGTTTTTCGTACTAATCCGGAAAAGCCAGATGGCTTTTCTCCTATTTTAGGGATTGCCAGTTGATTAGATATTCAGATTACCGAATATTTTTAACCAGACGGGAGTATAAACCTTTCAGACTGTGCATCAGAGCCCTAAACAGTCGTACCAAAAATGTCTTTTGGGACCGGCCTTTTCTGCTGTAGGGGGATGCTCACACCCATCGTATTGGTGGTACGTCCAAAAGAATGCTTAAGAATCAACAAGTGTTTTTGGGGATTTCGATTCTCAGTTGATTTTTGAAAATCAAACTTTTGTGATTGCAGGTTATTGAAAATGGCATTTAACCCTGCCAAATAAGCAGTTGCCCCAGAAGATCATGAGCAGTGCAGTGGGGAGAAGTCTTTTCACTCACACCTAAGGAAGTTGCAGAAGAAATAAAATTGCCCATTTGGCTATAGTTGTTAGTGT
Source organism: Podarcis vaucheri (assembly GCF_965113315.1). Taxonomy (NCBI): domain Eukaryota; kingdom Metazoa; phylum Chordata; class Lepidosauria; order Squamata; family Lacertidae; genus Podarcis; species Podarcis vaucheri. Next base: position 43,928,237 of record NC_138751.1, on the reverse strand, counting down.
ACCTGCTGACTTTTGAAAAAATGCAGAAGAAGAAGATCTAGGCTCCTGCCCATGATCTTGAGGCCCTCATCAGCGCTAGGACTTGAGCCCACGGTAGATACAATATTCATGTTTGATGAATATTGGTGATGAAGATTCAGATGAAGAGATATATGTGAGTAAGAGAGTCAAATGGGTCATATTCCTAAATCTATTCCAAGAGCAGTTAAAGGTAAAGGTAAAGGGACTCCTGACAGTTAAGTCAAGTTGTGGCCGACTCTGGGGTTGCGGCGCTCATCTTGTTTTATTGGCCAAGGGAGCCGGCGTACGGCTTCCGGGTCATGTGGCCAGCATGACTAAGCCGCTTCTGGCGAACTAGAGCAGCGCACGGAAACGCCGTTTACCTTCCCACCAGAGTGGTACCTATTTATCTACTTGCACTTTGACGTGCTTTCAAACTGCTAGGTTGGCAGGAGCAGGGACCGAGCAATGGGAGCTCACCCCGTCATGGGGATTCGAACTGCCGACCTTCTGATCGGCAAGTCCTAGGTTCTGCGCCACCCGCATTAAGAGCAGTTAAGATGCTTTATACTGTTTTATTGTTGTTAGCCGCCCTGAGCCCGGCTTCGGCTGGGAAGGGTGGGATATAAATAAAATTTATTATTATTATTATAACATATAAGGCCGTAGGATTTTGGTATTCTTCTTTGTGCAGATTTTGACCTAAGAATTCTGAACACCGGAACCCTTTTAGGTGTTCCTAATATCTGATTGCCAGGCGCCTAGACAGATTACTCTGGGAAACTCCCAACCAGAACATCTTCCCTTTTTCCTTGTCTCCAGAATCGCTTGATCCAAGAACTTGATCCCTAAACAGGAAAGTTCTAATTCTGGCTAGCATTGTTGACAGCCAACAATGAGAGTTTTGTAGACAGGCCGCAAGGCTACACTGTCATTCTTGAGATGGGGAAGAGAGAACTTGCACCCAGGACTCGTGTACTAAGTGTGGCAGCACTGTGGCTTTTTATAGTCCCAACAAACCAGAGGAAACCAAAATTTCCCCAGGGTTGGAAAAGTCACCCTGCAGCCTCAGAAGACATTACAGCCCTTGGTGCCTTTCAGTCTGCTGCCAGAAGAGTTGTGCCATGTGTGTCAGAGAGAGGATTGTTCTGGGTGTTTAAGTTTTAGCCCCCAGTAGTGCCCGGCCGATAATTCCCGTTGTATATTTCATCTTAACCCTAAACGCTTCCAGCGTCGAATTTGCCTTTCCCATAACCTCAGAGAGCTGACATTTTTCAGTGAGCATCCTGTTAGGACCAAGGCCTCTTTCCTGGATAGATGTGACCTCTTTGGATCTCATCCAGCCTCGGCGTGAAATTGAGGGAGATATATATATATATATATATGCTTTCGTAGATTTTCACGGGTACAGGAATGCAGGTTTTGGTGTCTTCGGGTGTCTTCCCGTGTAAGAGTCGGGGTGTCTGGGCGACGTTTCGACGAGGTCTCACTCGTCATCTTCAGGCTGGTGCTTTCGGCTTCTTGTTACTGGAACAGAGCTCTGTTCCAGTAACAAGAAGCCGAAAGCACCAGCCTGAAGATGACGAGTGAGACCTCGTCGAAACGTCGCCCAGACACCCCGACTCTTACACGGGAAGACACCCGAAGACACCAAAACCTGCATATATATATATATATATATATATATATATATATATATATATATTGCACTTATTCCAGTTCCATCTTCTCTCTAGGCCAAGGACCTGCCGACCTTCAAGGACAACGACTTTCTGAACGAAGGCCAAAAGCTCCACGTTGGAGAGGAAAGCAAAAAGAACTTTTTGGAGAAGTTGAAGCGAGATGTCGAGGTAGGGTTTGCTGAGCGAAAATGCGAATGAGCAGAAAGCTTGTCCACAAACCTGGATAGGATAGATGGGGAACCTTTGCAGACTCATTTCACCCCTGTAAGTTAGAATGCTTATGGACATGAATTGAAGTACTGTATATACTCGAGTGACGCAGGTGGCGCTGTGGGTTAAACCACAGAGCCTAGGACTTGCCGATCAGAAGGTCGGCGGTTCGAATCCCCGCGATGGGGTGAGCTCCTGTTGTTCGGTCCCTGCTCCTGCCAACCTAGCAGTTCGAAAGCACGTCAAAAGTGCAAGTAGATAAATAGGTACCGCTTCAGCGGGAAGGTAAACGGCGTTTTCGTGCACTGCTCTGGTTTGCCAGAAGCGGCTTAGTCATGCTGGCCACATGCTTGGCCAATAAAGCAAGATGAGCGCCACAACCCCAGAGTCAGTCACGACTGGACCCTTTACCTTTTTATATACTCCAGTATAAGCTGACTTTTTCAGCACATTTTTTATGCTGAAAAAGCCCCCCTCGGATTATACTCAAGTGAGTCGGCGGCGGAGGGACGAGCGGCCAGAAAGGAGCCCCTTCAGGCTGCCCCTTCCTCCTCCGTCGCCTTTGCCGCTGTTGGCGGAGGAGGAGGAACAAGCAGCCCGAAAGCAGCCCTTTTGGGCTGCTTGTTCTTCCTCCGCCACTGCCGCCACCAGGTTTGTGGTGTGGTGAACCAGCTTATACTTGAGTCAATAAGTTTTCCCAGTTTTTTGTGCTAAAGTTAGGTTCCTCGGATTATATTTGGGTCAGCTTATACTCGAGTATATACGGTATGTTTGAATTAGAGCTTTGAGTGAGGCCAGAGTGCCACTCACACAGGGTATCATTTGCTCTATCTTCCCAAGCGTTTGGTACTTAGGCTCAGAGGTGGACAAGTGCCTTCGGCTGGTGATTAAATTGCCTGACAGCAGGATGACTGAAAGCCAATAGTCAGGAGCGCAGAAGGTAGATGCACTGGTCTCCCTCAAGGGCAAATTGCCCGGGCTGGACAAAGGCAGGAGTTTTGTATCAGCCAGTCAGTGGCACTGGATTGGTTATCTGGTGTCACCTGACTTCCCAGACATAAGAGGATTGTGGGCTGTTGTGCGACTGTTCCAGCCAGAACCGTGTGTGCAGTCCTGACCAGGTGGCAACAAGAACTCTGGTTTTGATGCACTGGTTTGATCCTGGCAGCTCCTGAGGGCATGATTATCTGCCTCTTTCCTGTCAGCCTCCTCTGGGTTCTAATAACTGCCCGCCCCTGCGCTCCCGGTAGGATTGGGCCAACACAAAAACGCAGCACAATCGCCTGACCCAGCCTCTCCTCTGAGTTTGCCTCCTTCCAAACAGGAAAGCAGTTTCCACCCTGGAAGTGTGTGTGTGTGTGTGTGTGTGTGTGTGTGTGTGTGTGTACACACACACACTTCCAGGGTGGAAATTGCCTCCACGCACCACTTTTCTGTGTGAGTCGCTGGCCCGGGAATGATTAGGCCTGGGAATGAATATATATATATATAAAGGAACCCCTGACCATTAGGTCCAGTCGTGACCGACTCTGGGGTTGCGGCGCTCATCTCGCTTTACTGGCCGAGGGAGCCAGCGTACAGCTTCCGGGTCATGTGGCCAGCATGACTAAGCCGCTTCTGGCGAACAAGAGCAGCACACGGAAACACCGTTTACCTTCCCACCGGAGCAGTACCTATTTATCTACTTGCACTTTGAGGTGCTTTTGAACTGCTAGGTTGGCAGGAGCAGGGACCGAGCAACAGGAGCTCATCCCGTCGCAGGGATTCGAACCGCCGACTTTCTGATTGGCAAGTCCTAGGCTCTGTGGTTTAACCCGCAGCGCCACCCGCATCCCTATATATATGTGGTGAACGAAGTGTTCCTCCAGTCTTAATTCCAGAATAAATTTTGCCTTTGTCATTTGCTGGTATGAAGAATGGGGGCTTTTGGAGCAAAAGGGTGGATATGGGAGATACGTTCTGAATTGATTCTAGAGAGCAAAAACAGGACAGAAGGAAGGATTAGGAAGAACAGAAATGTACAGGAGAATGCAGGAGTCCAGGGTAAGAGGTCTAGAGTCTTGAAACTGATGTGGGGAGTTTGAAAAGGATCATAGCTTGAGATCAGAGCAGCTGGAGACAGAGAGAGAGAGAGACTGTCTTTCTGTTGGCTTCCAGTTTCTCGCTCAGCTGAAGATCATGGATTACAGTTTGCTGGTGGGGATTCACGACGTGGACCGTGCTGAGCAAGAGGAGATGGAAGTTGAGGACCGGGCAGAAGACGAAGAATGCGAGAACGACGGCATTGGTGGGAACCCCATTGGCTCTTATGGGACCCCACCTGACAGTCCAGGCAACCTTCTCAACTTCCCCCGGTTTTTTGGGCCTGGGGAATTTGATCCCTCCGTGGATGTCTACGCTATGAAAAGCCATGAAAGTGAGTGTTTGGGATCGGTGTGGGTGAATAGGGTGGAAAGGAGGAGATGGGAAGCCCGGTCTAAAGTCCTCTGGATGGAAGCCAGAGTGTTGTGCTGATAGGTTCCCGGACCACAGACATTTTGCAACAAAATTATATCTGAAGTATATCTGAAGGAGCGTCTCCACCCCCATCGTTCTACCCGGACACTGAGGTCCATCTCCGAGGGCCTTCTGGCGGTTCCCTCACTGCGAGAAGCCAAGTTACAGGGAACCAGGCAGAGGGCCTTCTCGGTAGTGGCACTTGCCCTGTGGAACGCCCTCCCACCAGATGTCAAAGAGAGCAACAACTACCAGACTTTTAGAAGACATCTGAAGGCAGCCCTGTTTAGGGAAGCTTTTAATGTTTGACGCACTATTGTATTTTAATATTTTGTTGGAAGCCGTCCAGAGTGGCTGGGGAAACCCAGCCAGATGGGCGGGGTATAAATAATAAATTATTATTATTATTTATTATTAAAATTGTGGCTGGCTAGTTGAATGAAATTAAAATAATCTGAAATACCTCTCGCGGTGTTTCTCAAACTTGGGTCCCCAGCTGTTGTTGGACTACAACACCTATCATCCCTGATCACTGGTCCTGCCTGCTAGGGATGATGGGAATTGTAGTCCAACAATAGTTGGGGACCCAAGTATGAGAAGCACCTCCCTTGGGCATCCCGACACCCTTGTCTCCCTGAACCACCATCACCCAACCACCGAAGCTCCCTTGCCTGCCTACTCTTTCCGTGCCAATGCAAGACAGCTTGCACCAAACCTTAGCTGTGTACACATTGCCCTCTTAAAACATAGTGTGATAATTTCCCCCCTTTGCATTTCGTATCACATTTGCACATCATTGTATGCATCAATACAGTTTGACGCATTTCCAAGTTGTCTGCTGTCTGTCCACACCAGTGGGGAGAGAGGACGCATGGATGCCTTCCTATGGAATCAGATTCAAACTGGTTCCAAGGGGAAATGCATCAGAATACAGTGGTGCCCCGCAAGACGAATGCCTCGCAAGACGGAAAACTCGCTAGACGAAAGAGTTTTCCGTTTTGGAGGTGCTTCGCAAAACGAATTTCCTATGGGCTTGCTTTGCAAGACGAAAATGTCTTGCGAGTTCCTGCTGGTTTTTTTTCCTTCTCCCCTTTTTTCTAAGCCGCTAAGCCGCTTATCAGCTGATCCGATCAGCAGATAAGCCGCTAAAAGCCGCTAAAAGCGCTAATCCGCTAATGCTTCAATGGGCTTGCTTCGCAAGACGAAGAAACCGCTAGACGAAGAGAATCACAGAATGGATTCTTTTCGTCTTACGAGGCACCACTGTATAGTATTTCTCAGAAATCTACAGGATAGATATGGATTGTGGCTAACACCATCATCATCATCTTCTTCATCATCATTTATTATTTATTCCCTGCCCATCTGGCTGGGCGGCTCCCAACAGAATATTAAAAACATGACAAAACATCGAACATTAAACACTTCGCTAAACAGGGCTGCCTTCAGGTGTCTTCTAAAAGTCAGATTGTTGTTTATTTCCTTGACATCTGACGGGAAGGTGTTCCACAAGGTGGGAGCCACTACCGAGGAAGCCCTGTGCCTGGTTCCCTGCAACCTCACTTCTTGCAATGAGGGAACTGCCAGAAGGCCCTCGGCGCTGGACCTCAGTGTCCGGGCAGAACGATGGGGGTGGAGACGCTCCTTCAGGTATACTGGGCCGAGGCCGTTTATGGCTTTAAAGGTCAGCACCAGCACTTTGAATTGTTCTCGGAGACGTACTGAGAGCCAATGTAGGTCTTTTAGGACCAGTGTTATGTGGTCTTGGCGGCTGCTCCCAGTCACCAGTCTAGCTGCCGCATTCTGGATTAGTTGTAGTTTCAGAGTCACCTTCAAAGATAGCCCCACGTAGAGCATGTTGCAGAAGTTCAAGCAGGAGATAACCAGAGCATGCACCACTCTGGCGAGACAGTGCGCAGACAGGTAAGGTCTCAGCCTGCATACCATACTGTGTACATGTCTTCACATAGCAGTGATGGGAATGCACTGGATAGGAAGCAAATTTTATGTGTGTGTATGTGTACACAGCCCTGACTTTCCCCAGCAATGTGCAACCACAGCGGGGATCATTGGGTCTGTTTTTGGGCACACTTGCAGTGCCCATGGATCAATCATAAGGCCCAGCAGGTCTGGCCAGTGTCCTGAATAAACCAGACTGTGGCCTAGACTGTGTCCCAAAATCCTTTGAAATGCACACAGGTTTCTGTTCATTATGGGTTCCCTAAAAATTGGAAAATCGCTAATCTTAATAACATGATAATTCCATGGAGAGAACTCCTGTCTCTTAACAGCTGTTGGTCTCTGCTAGGTGTGTCTGAGCAGTACTTGCTTTTCATTTCCTTATTATTGTGGTCCTTTCTCTTGCTCCACCCCTCCAGTCGAAAGCCAGGGGGGCTGGTGCATTGGCAGTGGGAAAGCCCTTATCTGGGGGGCAGTGGGAATCAAAACAAATCAACTGCCAATCAAGCATCATGAAGCCAATTGGAGAGGCGTTCTGCAAATGCTCAGAGCAGCTGCTGACTTCTGGTTATGCTCTGCCACATTGAGATTGTCAGCAAGATACTATAGTCACCCCTTCATCTGCATCTGTTGGGCTGGAAAGGTGGCCTCAACTCACAGATCTAACCACAAAAACATTTGGCCATACTTGAACTGCGCTTGCTAGCCAAAGAGTAGGCAGCCTGCCCTAAATATGACTCTTTGCCTGGATTAACCAGTTTTTTCCCTCTCTCTCTTCCTCTCTCATTGTAATCAGGTGCCCCTAAAAAGGAGGTCTATTTCATGGCGATTATAGATATCCTCACACCGTATGACACAAAGAAAAAAGCGGCGCACGCTGCCAAAACTGTGAAACACGGGGTAAGACAAATCCATTCCTTTTGCTCGTTCAGAACCTATTGCTGGAAAGTTTCATGGATTGCAATTCAAGTGTTGGGGGGGCGGCAGGATAGCCGCCTGAAGCCTTCAGAGCGCAGCGCGAGTTCCTGCTGCGCTCCGCAGGCTTCAGGTTCCTTTTGCTGAAGCCGGGAGAGCAAGACTTTCCTGGCTTCAGCAAAAGGAACCTGAAGCCTGCGGGAACTTGCGCTGCGCTCCAAAGGCTTCAGGGATCTTCCCCCCACCGCCAGCCCCACAAGCTCAGGGGGCAGCGGGAAGGCTGCATGCAGCCTTTGCGTTGTTCCTGGACCTGCTCTTTGGGGCTGGCGGTGGGGGAAAGCAGCGCTCCGCCCCGCCAGCCCCAAAGAGAGGTCTAAAGGAACCTGAAGCCTCCGGAGTCCAGCGGGAACTCCCACCGCGCTCCAGAGGCTTCGAGTTGCCTTCACTGAAGCCTGGAGAGTGAGAGGGGTCAGTGTGCACCGACCTCTCTCGCTCTCCAGGCTTCCAAGGTAGCTGCCTGAAACCTCCAGAGCGCAGCAGGAACTGGCTTTGGGCGAATGCACCTTGAACGCACCTTGTTTTAGAGGGGGGAGGACAAGAAAAAAAATTCTCCCCCTCTTTGTGCAGTGGCCCTTTAGCGAAGCGGGAGGAGAAATGGAAGGGGCTCCGTTTCTCCTGGCGCTTCGCTGAAGGGGCACTGAGCAGAGAGGGGGAGAATTTTTTTTTCTTGTTCTCTCCCTCTAAAACAAGGTACGTCCTATGGTCGGGTGTGTCCTATAGAGCGAAAAATACGGTAAATTATATTCAGTATTGATCCGGAGTAGATTCCAATGTATAGCTCAGAGTAACAACTTAAACACATTGTTGGATTCCCCAAAAAATAGACCAGAGGCATTTCATGCAGCAGAGCTTTACTGCTACTGAAGGCAAAGGAGCAGAATGGTCACAAATCCAATACATTCAGGATTGGCATTGTCCATAAGAAATCTCAGTTGCAGCAGACATAACTTAAACTTAACAATAACTTGTAATAAGTCTAAACCAGGTGCTGGCAGCCTAAGGCCCATGGACCAAAAACGGCCAACGGAGGTCATTTAACCAGCCTACGAGCTGCCCCCGAACTGACTGCTCAGTGAGTCCCCACGTGCTGTGCTAAACCGGTGCGGCACGGGGCCTTTCTTCCGCGGCTCTGGAAATCACTTTTGTGCATGCCCAGATGCCGGAAATTGCTTCTGCGCAGGCGCAATTTTTGGCGTCTGGGCATGCATACGCAGAAGCGATTCCCAGCGTCATGCTGCGCTGTCCGGCCCATAGAGGATCTCCGCAGGAGTGATCTGGCCCATGCTGGCCCCTGGTCTAAACCTGAACGCTGCATACAGAACACCACACCGAAAAGAAAGAGAAACAGAAAGAGAGAAACCCGGGCCTCAAAAATAAAAATGCAAAATAAATAGCAAAAAAACTGAAGCGCCAAATACTGTGGTACCTTAGTTCTCGAACTTAATCCATTCCGGAAGTCTGTTTGACTTCTGAAATGTTCAAAAACCAAGGCGCGGCTTCTGATTGGTGCAGGCGCCCCAGAAATAATAGCCAACAGCCACATCAGATGTTCGCCTTCCGAAAAACGTTTGAAAACTGGAACACTTACTTCCAGGTTTTCAGTGTTTGGGAACCAAGGCGTTTGAGAACCAAGGTACCACTGTAGGTAATTGCGACCTGCTTGCCTAGTCATTCCTACTACGGAGTTTGCTCTTTTCATGTTCAGTGAAGTACTCCCAAGAGTGCTTCCTTCCTTGCCTGGAATTGGCCTGTTTGCGCCCTGTTAATCAGGGTAGGTGTGGCGTTTGGATTTTTCAAACCACAGGGGTTGCAGAAACATCAAGACTAAACGAGTGACATGTTCAATAAATGTTTGCTAGTTCTACCACTAACCTTCCTCGTACTGTGGGGGCTGTTGTGCTGTCTTCTGAGCCCCACCCATAGGTCAAGGCTAATCTCTGTAGAGCAGCGTTTCACAACCTGTGGGTCCCCAGATGTTGTTGGACTACAACTCCCATCACCCCTAGCTAGCAAAGCCAGAGCTCAGGGATGATGGGAGTTGTAGTCCAACAACGTCTGGGGACCCACAGGTTGAGAAAGGCTGCCGTAGAGGAAGGGGTTGGCATACCAGGACCTTGTGGGCAGTGGCAGAGTAAGCCAATCGGGTGCCTGGGGCGGTGCACATGCCCTGTGCTCAGGGGCGGGGCCAGCCGCCTCTGGGGGCGGGCCAAGCCGGGGCAGGACATTCCGCAGGGCCTCCGAGGAGTCTGCCTGCCTCCTCCCATTCAGCCACCCTACAGCTGAGGGGGAGGCAGCAGGCAGACTGTTTAGGGCAGAGCAGAGCCCATGGGCACCCAAGCCACCACGTCACTCCCACGAGAGACGCATTGCTCAGTCGCGCTGCAGGCACCGCGGTGAGTGCTGCCCAGCAGTTTGTCACCCCCCCAGTGGTGACACCCGGGGCGGCCTGCCCCCCCCCGCCCCCCTCTTCCTCCGCCCCTGCTTGTGGGCCTTTGTAGATGTGCCTGTGAGCGCCATCTTGGTGACCCGTGGCCTGGGCCCCATCTTCCAGCTGAGCATTCATTCTCGCTAGTCTCCCATGGGTATTCCTGCCCAGAGCTCACAGAGGAGGTGATTAGATAGCATGCCTGCAACTGAACACGTTTGAGGAAGCAAAACTCCAGCTTCTTTCCGTGGGTGATTGATGTGGGTCAGTGGGGGGGGGAATTAGGGATCAGGCAAAAATATTCCCCCAGGTCTTTAGCTAATTATACAATTTACGGCCTTTAAATTGTGTACGTGTGGCAGGAGTTACCGTTTTCATTCGTTACTACAGTGGTGCCCTGCAAGACGAATGCCTCGCAAGACGGAAAACTCGCTAGACGAAAGAGTTTTCTGTTTTGGAGATGCTTCGCAAAACGAATTTCCTATGGGCTTGCTTCTCAAGACGACAATGTCTTGCAAGTTCCTGCTGGTTTTTTTCCCTTCCCCCCCTTTTTCTAAGCTGCTAAGCTGCTTATCAGCTGATCCGATCAGCAGATAAGCCGCTAAAAGCCGCTAATAGCGCTAATAGCGCTAATCCGCTAATGGGCTTGCTTCGCAAGACGAAAAAACCGCTAGACGAAGAGAATCATAGAACGGATTCTTTTCGTCTTGCGAGGCACCACTGTATATTTTTGTGTTTTTGTATTACAAGTCGCCCTGCGATCCTCTGATAAAGGGCAGTATAGAAATTAAACAAGCAAGCAAATAAATTGCTAGTCTTCCAGACTCTCTTTAAAATAATAATAATATTTTATCCCTTTTTTCCATATAGAAAGTTACATTTGTTATAACAGTTCTATTCCAGTTCCACAAAACTGGTGACTTCCAGCTTCCAAACTCTCAAAGTGATGCACGTTTGGTGGCAACGTAGAATTTGCTATAGCGCCAACCCTTGTCCGTGAAGGAGGTTTCGTTGCTTGAATCTGTTTTGTTTTCCAGGCCGGAGCAGAGATTTCCACAGTCAATCCAGAGCAGTATTCGAAACGCTTCAACGAATTTATGTCCAATATCCTGACATAGTTGCCTTCCCATCCTTGGCAAAAAAAAGCAGAGGGAGAAGACAAAGTGGGGGTGGGTGCAGGATGTGACTTCCAGGGCAACAGGAATGCACCCCCACTCTGCCGGGGTGTGATGTTCAGTGAATGTGCGATAACCGTGTGACCTAGCAGAAAACTAACTCATAGCTGTAGGCCTCCAAATACTCCGCTAGACCTGGTGGAAAAGTGGAGGTTTCTCTCTCTCTTTCTCTCTCTCTCTCTTTGGTTGCGAAAAAATCCAAACATAAACCTGAGGAATTACCTTTGAAGAGTATCACAGTCTCCTGAAGGTCAGACGCAAATGTGAATAAATAGCAGAAACTTCCACAGACATTTGTCCCTTCGATTGGAACTGCTTTTCTTCACTCCGAGCGAGAAAAAAACAAACAAACCTCTTGTTGCTTCTTTCTCTAAGAACTGGACGGGAATAACCGTTTGCCGTTTGGAGGGGAAACTGTTACAGCGATGTGCAAAAGCCATTTTAAGTCTATTCAAACAGAGAACTTTCCCCTTTGGGTTACATTTCCCCAATATTATTATTATTATTATTATTTTGCACCAATGTTCATTTCAAAAGAGATGGGGTGGAATACGATGGCAAGTTGGCTGCTTAAAAAAACCACGCAAGTCAATGGGAGGAAAGCAGTTACAGGAGAATTCTTACACCTGTCATTCTGGAGCACGACGAAGGCCCTTGGCGAAGAGACTGACTCCGAAGGGGGTGTGGCAACATTAAATCATTCTCTGGACGAGTTGCAAAGACATTTCTTTTGGAGCACCTGGGCTCAGTTGCCTCTGTAACATAACTGATGTTTTGCCAGTGTTAAGCTAATCATGGTTCAGCCAACTTTTTAAACCCTGGATCCGGTTGCGAATCCCATAAGACGGTGCTTGCCATGAGAAGGCCCCCACTTTTTAAAGCAGCGTATTGTGTTGTGAATCAGTGTGTTGGAAATCTGTCTCCCTGGAGTTTTGGGAAGAACATGATCCTAGAACATAGGGGAAAAAACATTATAAATCGATGCAGCTGACTGTTCCGTAACCACTAAGATAGACTGTCTGTGAGCTAGGACAGAACGTTGGAATAATTTGTGCTAGGTCGGTTTTCTTCAAGAAAGCAAACTGTTCTTGCCCCATTTGAATTGCAACTTTCCCCCCTCTTACGTCTGCAGACAGTAACGTTGGATTGAACAGCCACGCTTGTTGAAACTGCCGAAGATTTGGAATGCAACGCATTGATTCCATGTTTTAAATCTTATGTGGGGTGGGAGGGGGAGGGGGGGTTGTTTGTGGGCTGGTTTCTTTTTTAAGATGGATATAACAGTTTTTGAGCCGTCACCTTGCAATCAAGACACTTTGCTTACTCTGCCTTGAAACTGTTTCTCACATAGGCCTTTCTTACCCTGAATGTGGTTGTTGGGGAGTTTGTGTCTTGTGCTGTGTAGTATAGTTCTTGATTTGTGGATTCTGTCTTGTTGAGAATGTGGTGAATGTTTTCTTTCCTTCTTTCCCCGTTCCCTTGTAGTATATGCCCCTTCTTCTCTGATGGGATCCCCCACCCTCGCCTGATTAAAAAGAAAATTGATTCCACAATTGTAAAGACCTAGAAAGTTTTGCAAAACTTGAAAATCGTGGAGTATGCTGTAAATAGATTGAGGTTTCTTAAAAGCCTAAATGAAACCTTGCATTAGGAATAGGATAAGAAAGTCCCTCCTCTTCTCACTTGTGACTTTAATTTATCAGATCAGCTATGTTTTAAGCATCGTGGGGCAGATCTACACTTGTCATTTATAATGTTAAAAACGTGTTATTGAAATGTGACACGAGGGCACTGCAGAGCAGCATGCCGCCGGCAATGGGAAACTGCCATTAAGAATTATAGATTGTTTTATTTATAGAAGATCAGTGTAGATCCAGCCCAGCTGACTACAACTGGTTGTGAATATGTGAGCATACTTTTCAGAGTGGGAATGGGGATGTCGGCAGGTTGTAAATGCTTTGAAAGCTTTGAAAGGGCACCTTTCAAAGCATGCTCTCGAAATCCATTGTGAAATAAGAGCATACAGCCTGGGAAGATTCTCCACTCTTGGATCCATTTCTTGGGCGCTTGCATCTCGACTCTTAAAAGCCATTTCACCCTACTTTCCGCTAGGTTGCCATTAGAAATACACAAGCATCCGCGCCAAACACTGGTGACGATATTCCTACCAACGTCTGTCCTTTTCGAAGCTTGGCAGTCCAGCTGGCCCTGGGGTGGGGGCAGATTGGATACATTTCCTGGTCATGCTGGGACCCGATCCAAAGTTCCCATCGAGCCCAGCTTCCTGTTTCTCACAGTTGCCAACCAACCAAATGCTCCTGGGAAGCCTGGCAGGAGGACACGAGCCCTCTCTTGCTTGTGTGCCCCAGCAACAGGCGCCTGGAGGCTTCCTGCCTCTGATAACCAGAGGCCATATCTAGCCCATCATGGCCTAAATATTCAGTCTATCAAACTCAATCGGTGTACGGAAGCAGGCTCCCACACGCATGGAATGACCGTCCTGGTCGCTCAAGGCACACTTCTTTTTTAAGTATCTATGGCCCAACCTGTCTTTCTGCCTTTGTCTCTTCCCATTGCATTCCCATTGACCTTCTCTCTTCTGCCCCCCCCGAAAATCCCTTGCTCTCAAACATCTTTGTCAGTTCTGTTCTCATCTAATTTGCTTGAAGCTCCCTCCTTCAACACAACCTTGCTAATAATAATAATTTATTATTTATACCCCTCCCATCTGGCTGGGTTTCCCCAGCCACTCTGGGCGGCTTCCAACAGAACATTAAAATACAATAACCTATTAAACATTAAAAGCTTCCCTAAACAAGGCTGCCTTCAGGTGTCTTCTAAGAGTCTGGTAGTTGTTTTTCTCTTTGACATCTGGTGGGAGGGTGTTTCACAGGGCGGGTGCCACTACCAAGAAGGCCCTCTGCCTGGTTCCCTGTAACAGTACCACCTCTCTCTCTCTCTCTCTCTCTCTCTCTCTCTCTCTCTCTCTCCCTCCCTCCCTCCCTCCCAGTCTCCCTTCAGAAGCCAATTCTTTTGGCTTGATAAACCCCTTCATTCTCTTGTAAGGTGAGGAATGTGATCCATGGATATGGGTTGTGTCTGCCCACCTCTCCACTGACAAAAAGCAAAAATCTTTCAGAGAATACACCCTCGGGGGCTGAGACAATCCCCTCCGCTTCATCCCTAGCCCAGCTAAAGCCTGAGTAACATAGTCATTTCCATATCTTGCTAGCCTTACTTTCTCCCTGCAGTCATCCTTTTGATCGTATGCCCTGGGGGGGGGGGGCAAGCGCTGACATTTCTTTTTCCTGTCAAAGCCCATGAGCATATACATTGCTCTTTAAAACAAGCATGCATCTCCCATTTGGAGTGAGTGCAGGCAGCCAGTTACTCCTCTAACCATTCAAGCCACCCCACTGGTATCTGGGGTCTCCTAAGTGTCACTCACCTGTAGGCAAAACTGCAAGCCGTTTATTGGATGCTGTTTGGAGACCTAAATATGAGAAGTCTTAAGCCCAAAGAGCTTTCCAGGGGGAGTTATGAGCAGGGGCTAGGTGACTTATCCAAGTTTCTCCACTCTGAACCTCTCACTAACGCCCTTTCCTGCGCCAACCTCTTTGTTGAGACCGTTTACCTTCGCTTCTCCTAAATTTATTTTCTGCTCCGTGGCTATGAAGCCCCTGTCTCTTTTTGGCTTCCTGCCAACCCCCAACACTCTGCCTCGTCTCCCTAATCGCACCCCACCAGCAAACTTTTCCTCCCGCTCTCGTAGCTGTAGCCTTCTGCTGTGTCCCTCACCCGGTCCACTTTAATCTTCCCTTTTTGTCTCTTCTGCAAGTCCCACTTCAGCAAAGCTTCTCCCCATTCATTCTCGCCCCCAACTACCAAACCCTACTCTTAAGTATGGAGCCTCTCAGCTCTGCTCCCAACCACTGCATGTAGATGAGGACGCGGTCAGGTCTGCAACACTTCTGCCTATTGCACCAGATTAACTGTTGGCTGTTAATGTGGAGCCTTTGGAGATAATTCCTGGGCTCAACAGGACGGTTGTGTGGCTGGCCTTGTCTCCTCTTCTGCTAATGTTGGGTTTGATAGACAGGTCAAGGGCAGTTGGGTTTTCCCTTCCTCACAAAGCTTTTCCCCTTAGATTTGCCTCCCCACAGACCTCCCCTCCAATCTAAGAGATAGAAATCTTGCAAATAGGTGAAACCAGGGCAGGAGACTTGAGAGCTCCATCATGCTGGTCTGATTCTGGCCCATTGCCCATCTTCATCTTCATCTTCTTCCATGCCGGATTAGTATCAAGCATTTCCAAATTCTTCTTCTGATGAATTTTGGAAGTATATTTTGTGAAATAAGCAGAAAAGTGCACAGTTAGTTCTAGAATGGCAGGATATTTACAGTGGTGCCTCGCAAGATGAAAAGAATCCGTTCTGTGATTCTCTTCGTCTAGCAGTTTTTTCGTCTTGCAAAGCAAGCCCATTGACAGATTAGCGGATTAGCGCTATTAGCGGCTTTTAGCGGCTTATCTGCTGATCGGATCAGCTGGTAAGCGGCTTAGCGGCTTAGAAAAGGGGGGGGGGGAACCAGCAGGAACTCGCAAGACATTGTTGTCTTGCGAAGCAAGCCCATAGGAAATTCGTTTTGTGAAGCACCTCCAAAACGGAAAACCCTTTCGTCTAGCGAGGCATTCGTCTTGCGGGGCACCACTGTATTGTTCATGGCAGAATTTGAGTCACCATAGTACACAGTTAGATTATTTTTTTCCTCCTATGGCATGTCAGACGAACCTGGCAATCCAGTAAACATGAATTATGTGTAAAGGATATTCTAATCAAGGCCGGTGGCTTATTTTGGTGCTGTGGAAGTGCCCCCTGCCATCATGACTATGATATGCTGTTGAAATTGCAGCTGCTGAACAGTCTTAATTCTCCCCCCCCCCAGCTTCTCCCCCACTCCATCAAGAACCTTTTGCTTTTCCTCGGATTTTGGTGACCTCTGGGTTTCCTCCCCCCCCCCCCGAGCACCGACATTAAAACTGCCTGCATCCATAACCATAAGGAGGCCAGTGCTGTGGTGTATTTAAGTTTTGTTGTGTAGCCCAAGGTGACGGCGCTGACGATGCAACTTTGCATCCGCATCAAGGGTGCTTAACATTTTCTCTGGAGTCTATTCTGAAACTTTTGCACTTGCCCTGATGTCCTTTTCTAAGTGTGAGCTGTTTCCGCGAAGGGCGCAGCTTGCCTGCACAGCCGGTGGGCTGCTGGCTTACTCTTGAACCTAACAGCCACCGGACACGTCTGTTGTCACTGAGCATTTGAACACCATCTGCGGATTTAGTAGTAGTGATTTATAGGGTCATTTCCCCCCAAGATCCTTAAGGCAGAGAGAAGTGTGGATAAGTGCAAGGTGGAGCGAAACAACATCTGTTTGCCTGGACAGAACGCCCTTTTCAAAAGCCAGCATCGGCCGTAATCGGTCCAGGCAAGGAATTGTAAACAGCCAGCACTTTCCCCCTAAGCAAGAGAGGTCAGCTGAGAGCCATTTTTTAAATCTCTCACACACACATGCACCACAGAAGCAAAGTATTTTCTGGCTCTTGGAGAACACCTCGGTGGTGCTTTCTCAAAAAAGAGAGCAAAAGGCAGCCTAATTGCAATTTCAGTTGGAAGGATCTGTGTGTGTGTGTGTGTGTGTGTTCTGCTTCTGTGAACAGTCTCAAGATGCACATTCTCAGCTGGATTGTGCCCAGCCAGAGTACATGCTGTTTCTATCTGCTCTCTTGCCTTGGGTATATGCTCTCTGGTGATGCCAAAGCCTGAACCCTAAGGGGTTAGACATATTTGTTAAGGAATCTATCGGTGGCTACTAGCTACATGGTCCTCATAGTTTAAACCTGCATGCTTTGGTCATCACAAAGGAGAAGATGAGGTCATCTACTCAGGAGAAGAAAATCTTGATGAGAGTTGGTTTCTGTGCAGAGTGAGGGCTTATCCATGCTTAACTTCCTTCCTCTCTTTCCAGGCACAGTCCGCACCTTAAAGCTTTGTGTCTAAGCGCTCGTTTTTCTTCCAGAGCTTTCTCCATGAAAACCTGCTCTTTAAAGTTCAATCGGAGCAAACAGCCATCCGCAGAAAACCAGAATTAACGTTTGCTCTGATTGAGCACTAAAGAGCGAGTTTTTGCGGTGAAAACTCCAGGGCAAAATTTAAAAAAAGCAATACGCTCGGACAAGGAACTTTAAACCACCTGGAAAGAGCGGGGACAAAAGGTAAATTGGATAAGCCTGGTGTTTGACAGCCATTATACACATCCACCCCATGCTAACTTTTAGTGATTTGATGGGAGGTGGGTTATATTCAGGCACTTAGCACTTGAAAAAGATACTGTTGTGGGATTTTTAAGGGCTGGTGGTGGCAACCAAGTTTGTTTAATCATGTCTGCCTCCTTCAAATGTAAAACAAGTTGGGGCGGATCTTAATTGATTATTGCAAAGGTCATGGGTACCACTTTGTGCTCAGTTGTTTCAGCCAGTTGTTTCCA
Source organism: Podarcis vaucheri (assembly GCF_965113315.1). Taxonomy (NCBI): domain Eukaryota; kingdom Metazoa; phylum Chordata; class Lepidosauria; order Squamata; family Lacertidae; genus Podarcis; species Podarcis vaucheri. Next base: position 43,910,772 of record NC_138751.1, on the reverse strand, counting down.
GCACATCTGAGCCAGCCTGGGAACGGTTTATGTTCGTACCCCTTGTTCTTAGGCTCCTGTTATTAAAAACGCACATACACAAACACACACACACACTTTGTATGCGAGCGAGACAACCAACAAGCTGCTATGCAGTCTCACTTGGCCCCGAGAATGAAAATCGTAGCGCAAGTCTGCACAGTGTCACCACAGGTAGTTTTTTTTTAAATCGTACGAATTGTAAATGCAGCTCCTTGTGTTCCTAGTCAGGGTGAAGGAATCATGAGCCAGTTCCGCTGAGCTACATTTTTTTAAAAAAGCCTGTTTTTTGTGCTGCATATGCAGCGGACTCAAAGGTGTTTTTAAAGATGTATCACAAAAGGTTCAAGTAGCTGGTGACAAAAAAAAGGAAAGAAAAAACGGAAAAAACGCACCCGTTTCAATTTTCACAACATTTTTTAAAAAATAGAGATTAAAAGTTCAATGTGCTTATCTGTTTGCTAGAAGAAGTATGAAACACTTAGTGTTTTGAAATGCATGCATGTTAACAAGGTGAAGTCTCCCAGGTGGGACAAACGAAATAAAATTAAAACTTTGTGTACAGTTCTTTTTTTAAAATGTATTTCTGAGGCAGGGGGAAACTGGGGAGGTGGGTCTCAAAAGGGAGGCAGGGTGGGAAGAACTCACTCTCACATTCATTCAGCATCACAGGGTGACAAATATTTGGCTGCAAGCCAGCAGTGGAGAACCTCTATCATGTTTTCCCCAAGCTGCACCCAGGAAAAGCCACAGTTTGATGTCATCCAGTGACTGACAGGTGCCCAGTCACACTCACTGTCAAAATAGTTAGCAGGGGCTCCCTCACTGTGAGAAGTGAGGTTACAGTGGAACCTCATGTTACGTACTGTCCTCCTTGCGAACACTGCGGGTTAAGAGCTCCTCTAACCCGGACGCGGGTGGCGCTGTGGTCTAAAAACCACTGAGCCTTGGGCTTGCCAATCAGAAGGTCAGTGGTTCAAATCCGCGTGACAGGGTGAGCTCAGGATGCTGTCCTAGCTCCTCCCAACCTAGCAGTTCGAACGCACGCCAAAATTGCAAGTAGATAAATAGGTACCGCTCCGGCGGGAAGGTAAACGGCGTTTCCATGCGCTGCTCTGGTGTTGGTGTTCCTTTGTACCATGCTGGCCACATGACCCAAAAAACTGTCTGCAGAGCAGACAAACGCCGGCTCCCTCAGCCTATAAAGCGAGATGTGTGCTGCAACCTCAGAGTTGTTCGCGACTGGACTTAACTGTCAGGGGTCCCTTTACCTTTACCTAACCCGGAAGTAGATGCTCCCAGTTGCAAACTTTGCCCAGGGATGCGAGCGGACGTTGCGCGCCAGCAACGCAGCAGCAGCGGGAGGCGCCATTAGTGAAAGCACGCCTCAGGTTATGAACGGTTTCGGCTTAAGAACGAACCTCCGGAACAAATTAAGTTCGTAACCGGTGGTACCACTGTACAGGGAACCAGGCAGAGGGCCTTCTCGGTAGTGGCGCCCACACTGTGGAACGCCTTCTCATCATATGTCAAGGAAATAAACAACTATCTGACTTTTAGAAGACATCTGAAGGCAGCCCTGTTTAGGGAAGTTTTTAATGTTCAATGTTTTATCGTGTTTTTAATGTTCTGTTGGGAGCCACCCAGAGTGGCTGGGGAAACCTAGCCAGATGGCTGGGGTATAAATTTATTTATTTGGCCCACCCAGCAAACCAGTCTGCAGTAAGCCAATGTGCCAGTGACTGGCTTTTGTCCTCTCCTATCTTCGGCTTCCTCCCAGTGGCTGCGTTGGCGAGGTTTGTTCTCAAGGCACTGTGGCTTGTTTGCAGCACAAGAAACCGCCACCTCTGGTTTCTCTCAGTGCCTGTGGTGAGGTAGGAGCAAAATGGCCGTGATTCATTTGTGCTCAGTAAACCATGGCTTGCCCTGATGTAGGGATATGGCCTTTCTGCAAGGCTCAAAACGTGCCAGAAATGTAGAGCTTTCCTTTTCTTCCAGTTCCAAAAGTGAACTAACTTCACCGCTTTAGGTTCTAGAGGAATTCTGAGCAAAGCCCACCTGTGTGTTAACAGATAACTAGCTTGAAATGACTAAAGCTTCAGGGGATCTGATCTGCTGATCACGTTAAAATCCACCTGTTTGTTCCCCATGCTGCCTCAAAGGAAACTGAGGAAGCGCTTAACAACGGCTTTTGAATCTGTTTTTATCAGAGGCTAGCAGGCGTTTTGCACTTCCGAGCAAACTCACTCTAGGCTTCCCTGCCGGCAATCTGAACTACAGAAAAATGAACTTGACATTGCAGGAAGTTCTAGACGGGCACCGTGCCCCTCCCCCTTTACGCGTGAACACAAATACGTGAGGTGCTGAGAAATACCGTATTTTTTGCTCTATAAGACTCACTTTTTCCCTCCTAAAAAGGGGACGTGTGTGTGCGTCTTATAGAGCAAATGCAGGCTGCGCAGCTATCACAGAAGCCAGAGCAGCAAGAAGGATTGCTGCTTTCATTGCGCAGTGATCCCTCTTCTGAGATTCAGAATAATTTTTTTCTTGTTTTCCTCCTCCAAAAACTAGGTGCATCTTGTGGTCTGGTGCGTCTTATAGAGCAAAAAATATGGTGATTATGTAAATAAATAGAATCATATTCTTATGGCATGAGAGAGAGCTGGAGAGTCCCTGTGACTTGTGAGGAGACCCTACCGGGAGCCTGAAGAGGTCAGTCAAGGCAGAGGAAGCCCGAGACACCTCGGGTACAGCAGGGCCTTGTTTAGGCTGCTCAGCCTCCCCACCTAACAGCTGGTCCCTGGGGCAGAACAGCAGCGGTCCCAGATTTCCCCCACGTCCTCCAGCTGGCCCCAGAGCTTCAACCCTAGTTGAAGAGCAATTTGGGTGGAGGGAAAGAGAGCAGGACAGCAGGGGGGAAACGGGTGTTTAGAGGCTTTTTAGAGTGTACTCCTAAATTTATGCAATTTCACTTACGTGCGTGATGAACACAAGCCCTGTAAGGTCATCGTCTAACTCCAGTCCTTCTGTAGTACTGGTGGGACTTGCAACATAATAAATAAGGAATATTCTGTATGGCAGATTTTCCACTTGACAAAAAAGAGCCTTAATAAAAACTACCCTTACGTTTAAAAATGAAGACTATCTTACAAGAGACTTTGGGGGGATTTTCAAAATTACCTCTTTCAGTGGTCTTGAAATATGATGAAATATAACCTATGAAAAGGTTGACAGCTGGGCTACTGAAGGTCCAAGTTTCTTTAACCTTGGTTCTCGAACGTAATCTGTTCCAGAATTTTGTTCAACTTACGAAACGTTTTAAAACCAAGGCATGGCTTCCGATTGGCGCAGGTGCCCAGGAAACAATAGCTGACAGCCGCACTGGATGTTCAGCTTCCGAAAAACCTTCAAAAACCGGAACACACAATTCTGGGTTTTCAGCATTTGGGAGCCGAAATGTTTGAGACCCAAGGATCCACTGTAATCATCTTCAAATGGATTTTTCTTAATGACCATCTACCCTATTGCTTACTGTTTTCAGAAGTGATAAAGTTTGTGTATTATAAATGAAAAACCTAGTAGAACTCTTAGTGAAAACATTTATTCTGCCAACGATACATCTCATTTCCATCATATCTAATTTTGAGATCTGACAACAAAATCATATACGGTTTTCTTAACAGAAGAGCATTCCGGCCGTTAAGATAATGTCAAGTAAAATATTGAGCATCCCAAAACCACTGTGCCTTTTGCTTAGTCCATGCGAGCTTTCAGTGTTCGGGTAGTTATCTTGTCTTTTTCACTGGTGAAGAGAGAAAAGAGGAGGAGAAATGGAGGTGAAATCTCACGCTGATGCCCAGCAGTGTAAATCATATTTTTACCTCTTGGGGAATTTCCATCAAGCATCGGCCGCTCACTAGAAAAACAAGGAGCTTAGCTAGGTTAGTCCAGCTCCCTTGTCGCAGATACTGATCATTTTCTCACTGGTGCAAGCAGGAATGCCTGCTGCTCTCTACACCTACTGCCAACTAGGAGGGGAAACTAAATTAACTTCATCACTTCCATGGGACTCATTTTTCTGGGTCAGCCTTGCTGGAGAGCTACTCTCCCTGCAGCTAAGCCATGAAGATCAATCAACCTCATGGACATGTTTTGCGGCAAACGTACTAAAAAAAAAGAGACCCAACCGCAACAAACCAAAAGCATACTTACATGACATGAACTATCACGCCCATGCCTGACACGGCGTCTCTGTCCACCGCATTGAGCATGGCTTGCCCTATGGTTTCAAAGAGGTCGTCTGGTTCCTGCATTCAAGAGGGGAAGAGAGAAACCCTTGTCTTGTACTTGGAATTCCTTTAGGTGTGTTGTATCTAGAATGAGCTTTGCACGAGGAATTACGGTAGATCACGTGGCCCTTAAGTTTTAATTTGACAATTTTAATCTTTAGTCTTTTAAAGGCCCTTAAATTTGTAATCTGACAACATGTGAGGTGGGGTGGATTACAATATTATTATTATTATTATAATTATTATTATTATAATTTGTATACTGGCCTTCATCCAAGGATCACAGGGTGGTTCACAACATAAAAATACTAAATGACAGCACAAAATACGCAACGAAACAAAAACAAACCAATCACACACCCCCCACAAGCACACCCCAAAGGCCATAAAATGTTTAATCAGCCAAAGGGCCAGTAACATAACAACAACAATTTATTATTTGTTCCCCAGCCACTCTGGGTGGCTTCCAACAAGGATCAAAAATACATCAAAATGTCACACATTACAAACTTCCCTGAACAGGACTGCCTTCAGATGTCTTCTAAATGTCAGGTAGTTGTTTACCTCTTTTACATCTGATGGGAGGGCATTCCATAGGGCAGGCACCACTACCAAGAAGGCCCTCTGCCTGGTTCCCTGTAGCTTTGCTTCTCGCAGTGAGGGAACCGCCAGAAGGCCCTCGGCACCGTTAAGAGGCACTGTGCATTAGCGAGAGCAGCCGTTTTTAGAGGCAGCCCCACAAAATCTTGCCCTTGCCAAGGTAATGAAAGCAGAAACACTGATGCCCATGCTTCTTGTGTGCTCCTGGCTAAGACAGCATCCTACTTACCATGTCTGGCTCCCACAGGGACTCGCACATGCCGTACATCTGCTCTGCGCAAGTCCCGCTGACTACAAAGTCCTCCGTTGTCATTGGGCAGCCGATCAGGTCTAAGGAGCAGATGAAGGGCTCGTACGTGACCGGGTCCAAGCCGGCTATCACTGGCTCCGTGTAGTAAGGTCCAAACCTGAAAACAGCAGGAAAAGGTGTGTTAGCTATCCATTCAGTAAACTCGTCCCAAACACCATCTAACCATGACAAAGCTATGCTAAAAAAATGCTATTAAAAACCCAACTTCGAGAAAAAGGGAAGCGGCAGGAAAATACATCCAATCACATTTCCATTGGGATGCCTAAGCAGTCAAGTTTAGGTTATGCTTAGAATTGGCCAGATCTTCAAATATCTGGAGAGAAGGGCAGAACTCCCCAGTCCCTCCAGTTCAGGTGTAGCTTGCTAGAGCTACCCAGAGCACTTTTTGCGGTACACCAGTTTTGGCCTGACATGTATATTGATTTGTGTCAGGTTTGCAGAGTCCTCCCCTCCCTTTGGTAACCTCACAGACAAGAATTAACGGAAAGTTTATATTTTATGTTGTCGTTTAGTCGTGTCCGACTCTTTGTGATCCCATGGACCAGGGCACGCCAGGCACTCCTGTCTTCCACTGCCTCCCGCAGTTTGGTCAAACTCATGCTTCAAGAACACCGTCCAACCATCTCGTCCTCTGTCGTCCCCTTCTCCTTGTGCCCTCCATCTTTCCCAACATCAGGGACTTTTCCAGGGGGTCTTCTCTTCTCATGAGGTGGCCAAAGTATTGGAGCCTCAGCTTCAGGATCTGTCCTTCCAGTGAGCACTCAGGGCTGATTTCCTTAAGAATGGATAGGTTTGTTCTTCTTGCAGTCCATGGGACTCTCAAGAGTCTCCTCCAGCACCATAATTCAAAAGCATCCATTCTTCGGCGATCAGCCTTCTTTATGGTCCAGCTCTCACTTCCATACATCACTACTGGGAAAACCATAGCTTGAACTATACGGACCTTTGTTGGCAAGGGGATGTCTCTGCTTTTTAAGATGCTGCCAATGAACCCGCCAGCCAGCAGATATTCCAGGAGTTCAGTTGCAGCTAGGGCTTCAATCTGCTCTAGGATTTATCTTCAGTTCAATCCCATGCATTCACCCCCCCGCCCGCATGTTACTGAACTTCTTAGCTGAAATGCAATTCTTTTAAATCCTTTACCGTCTCTCATACAGCAGGTTAGACACCATACTCATCAGGGTCTGCGGTTTGATTTGCCGGCCTTCTTTCAGCTCGTAAAGATTCAGCCGGAACTTGAGCCTTTGAGCGCTGTTAAGAGACAAAAACTGGTGTTTATTTCATTTTAAGGCCCCAAATCCATTTTCCACTTGGTGGCTGAGGAAGCACAATGTACATATCTCAGGACATTCTGCAACTGCTCCCCATGCCATGGCGGATAGTTGTTTATTGGAGAATTTTGGACTAATTTGAGTAATCTCCAGTTTCCTTTATGCTTGCTTGCTTGAATTTTTTTATAAGACCAAGATCATAGTCTTAGTTGTTGCAGGATACAACACAGATCTATGCAAGTACTTTGCAAAACCTGCACTGGCTGGAAGCCCAGACTTCTCTACTACTCACAATTTGATAACTTCAGCTTAAAATTTAGAACTTTGAACCTATTGTCTCTACGAATTGGGGTGGGGGAGATTATTTAATGCCAATATGTTATTGCTCTTAAACACACACCCTGTGAAAAAAATTAGGCAATGTCATTTAATAATCCATTCCTAAAACATGTTTGCATTTGATCTGATTTGAGTTTCAATTCAAAATTGCATTGTTCTAAGACAAGGATATTGCTGGACTACAAACCCCATTATCCTTGACCATGGGCCATGCTCGCTGGGGATAATGGGAATTGGGAGTCCAAAAACATCTAGAGTTCACTGGTTTACCATCTCTGTTTTAAGAGGGGAAAATTTAGCTCATTTTTAAAATAATAATAATAATAATTTTTAGTTATACCCCGCCCTCCCCAGCCAAGGCTGAGCTCAGGGTGGCTAACAAGCAATAATAAAAACAAGTTGAATGAATACAACTTAAAAACAAAATTAAAATACAACATTAAAATACTGAAACATTAAAACATTAAAATAATATTTAACAACAACAACAACAACAACAACAACAACAGGAACTTGGCTTCTGTTTTCTAAAAAAGCAAACAAAAACAAACCCTCACGGTACTGAATATTTTACCCTTCAGTTCACAGGATATGTGTGTGTTGATGATCTATAACATGCTCAGCTGCAGGGAATTTTTGCCTCTGGAAAAAACTGTCCCTGTCCAACAGCACAAGTGATGAGAAAAACTACAAAACATTATCTGTACAGTGGTACCTTGGGTTAAGTACTTAATTCGTTCAGGAGGTCCGTACTTAACCTGAAACTGTTCTTAACCTGAAGCACCACTTTAGCTAATGGGGCCTCCTGCTGCCGCCGCACCGCTGGAGCACGATTTCTGTTCTCACCCTGAAGCAAAGTTTTTAACCTGAAGCACTATTTCTGGGTTAGCGGAGTCTGTAACCTGAAGCGTCTGTAACTCAAGGTACCACTGTATTTGTTTTCTATTTTCTGATATTCGCAACTTCCAAGCAACCTTGCCAAGAGAGCCACTATTCCCTTCGGGAAGAGTTGGGGATACCAAGACCGAAAGAGCAGCAATTCACAAAAATCTAGCCACAAACCTCCCAAAAACAGTTCCCAAGGCCCCTAGCACTAGACAACACCAATTTTCCTGCTTTGAGCAAGAACAAATACTTACACTGTCTGAACATCAGTGGCGAGTCCAGCCAAACCGATGAATAATCTGTCTCCCATTGGGAAAATTTTCTGGAAATCCGTAGTCACCATCTGGGCTTGAATGCCAAACCTCCGGTCAGCGGCAATGGCAACACAGTTTTTCCCTTTCATGGCCATTACGGCCCCACCATTATAGGACATAATAGACTGGGAAAGGAGGGAGAAGGCAGGCTGGTTAGTCAACATTATTAAGGAACCAATTCGGCAACACTTTTTCACTGGGATGGAGATTCTCCAAAACAGACCACTATGTGTGAGCCTCTTCGGTAGGAAGGTCAACTACACACATGTAAGAAAAGTGTGTCAGAGATCTGACATGGTTCCCACTTTCCTCCAAATGATGTTAGAATAGAGTCTTGTCGTCTGTGCAGCCCAGGACGACAAGACCAACTCTGCCTCGCCGATGCGGTTCAGAGGAAAGCAGAGCAATACGTTAATCACCAGCTTGGCTGCAGTTGTTGTTAGAAAGAAGAAGAGGAGTCTGGATTTAATATCCCGCTTTATCACTACCCAAAGGAGTCTCAAAGCAGCTAACATTCTCCTTTCCCTCCCTCCCCCACAACAAACACTCTGTGAGGTGAGTGGGGCTGAGAGACTTCAGAGAAGTGGGACTAGCCCAAGGTCACCCAGCAGCTGCATGTGGAGGAGCGGGGAAGCGAACCCGGTTCACCAGATTACGAGTCTACCACTCTTAACCACTACACCACACTGGCATACAAAAAGCATACAAGGCGCCGCCCAACTGTGTTAAGGACCCCACTCCAGATTTGTGCACTCCTTAACATTTTCTTCTCCCAAAGATATCCCCGCAAGGCAGCAGACGCTTAAGAGCAGAATCTTCTTTCTCAAACGTGGGCCTCCAGCTATTTTTGGACTACAACTCCCATCATCCCTAGCTATAAGGTAAAGGACCCCTGGATGATTAAGTCCAGTCAAAGGCAACTATGGGGTGCAGCGCTCATCTTGCTTTCAGCCCGAGGGAGCCGGCGATTTTCCACGGACAGCTTTCTGGGTCATGTAGCCAACATGACTAAACAGCTTCTGGTGCAATGGGACATGGTGACGGAAACCAGAGCGCATGGAAATGCTGTTTACCTTCCCGCCACATCGACTTACACTGGTGTGCTTTCGAACTGCTACGTAGGCAGGAGCTGGGACAGAGCAATGGGAGATCACCCCGTCACAGGGATTCGAACCTCCAACCTTCTGATCGGCATGCCCAAGGGGCTCAGTGGTTTAGACCACAGCGCCACCCGCATCCCTAGCTATAGCAGGACCAGTGGTCAGGCATGACGGGAACTGTAGTCCAGAAAACACACACCAGCTGCAAGCCCAAGTTTGGGGAAAACATTGGGATGAGTCCCATGTGCCCCTATGTCAGCCTTTCTCAACCTGCGGGTCCCAAATGTTGTTGAACCTCAACTCCCATCAACCCTAACTAGCAAGGCCAGAGCTCAGGGGTGATGGGAGTTGTAGTCCAACAACATATGGGGACCCACAGGTTGAGAAGCTACGTGCACAATAAAGAAAGCCTCGATTCCCCCAACCCCGGGCCACTTTACGGGGCGCCAACTTTCGCTATCGCTCCTACCAGAGCCATCGCTTCCACAGCGCCATCAGGACCACTGGTCTAAAAGCATGATGGGAACTGTAGTCCAAAAAACACACACCAGCTGCAAGCCCAAGTTTGGGAAAAACATTGTCCCAGATGCACTAACTTCCTAGATGGATGAGCCCCATGTGCCCCAATGCAGACAATAAAGAAAACCTCGATTTCCCCAACCGGGGGGGGGGGGGCGCCTGGAACCACTTTCGCTATCGCTTCTACCAGAGCCCGGGGACGATCCCGGGCTGGATCAGGCCAGAGCCCAGCGCACCCACCCTCCTCTTTCCCACGGGATCTGCGGGAAGGGGAGCCGCCTTTCCCCGGCCTCTCCGTCCCCCGGCGATTCGCACCCCAAGCCTGGCCGAGGGCTCCCATCTTGGCAGAGGCGGGATTCAGCCAGGAGCAGCCGATCAGCGCCTCGACCACCTTGGTCCAGTGGCACCCCGTTCCGCTGGCCATTCCCCCCCCCCCCGCAGCTCCCCTTTAGAACCCACCATGGTGGACGCTGGTAAGAAAACGAGCCCTTATCCCCGCGCTCCTCTCGCTTCCTGCCGCTCGCTGCCGCTAAGGCCCGCCTCCGCCTCCCTGCCACTGGCTAGCGTGGCCACTCGCGCCGCTTCCCATTGGGTAGCTGGGAGCCGTCAGTCAAGGCTCGGCCTCTACCCTCGGGGCGGCCGGCAGAAGGATGTGAAGAGTCATGGTTCCTCCTTCCTCGCAGCACACTCGCACGTAGAGATAGAAAAATGGAGAGAGATCAATCTTCTCTCGTGGAGAGATAGATTCCGGGTTCGCAATGGATTATTTTTTTCAATTTTTTTAAAATATATTTCACAAGTCAGAGCTATAACAATACAAAATACATACCCATATTTAGAGATTTCTCCGAATCTCTAGACTGCCCACCTTCCCCTCCCATGGGTCCTGTTATCAACCTTTTCAACTGCATATTATTTCCTCGTCCAAATTTTATGTCTCTCTCTCCATTTTATCCATAATATCTTCTGCGTTACAAGTGTTATTGCAATCCTAATGTTTTTATCTGGAATGGGTGACAATTTTAGTCCCCAGCCCCAGGGGAAATTCAGGATCACATTCTGCGCTTCGTTTGGAATATATATATCTAGAATTTGTCTGAATATATATATATTTCCACATGACATATTTTTTTCATTATTGCCTGTATTGCATTATTGCCCATGTTGCCTTGTGTTCCATTCGCTGGAATACACCCACAATGTGCTTTTACATCTAAAAAAACTCAGGTATAAACTGACTGCAAGGACTAAGGGCTGAGATAAGAAAGAAAAGAAACACGCGTTGCCATCTAATCGCACGCTAAAATTATGGATTTCTGCAAACAAACACCTAACAGAGAAAAACCACTTTTTAAAAAAGTGGCAGAAAGGAGGCTTAATAATATTTCAAATAAATAAGGAATCGGGATTGGGAAATGATGCGCGACTCTTCTATTGCCTTTGATTCCTATCTCTATGAACAGCAACCGGAAGTGGCGTGAGATAATAATAATAATAATAATAATAATAATAATAATAATAATAATAAATTTTATTTATATCCCGCCCTCCCCAGCCGAAGCCGGGCTCAGGGCGGCTAACAACAATCAAATAATCAGTCAAATGATCACAAAATCTAAAAATATTTCATTATAAAAATTAATTAAATCAAATTGATGGCAACCAATTAAGCAAAATTCTGTGCAGGTTGCCAGAGGAGGGAGTCAGGCTGCGCCCTGACCAAAGGCCTGGCGGAACAACTCTGTCTTGCAGGCCCTGCGGAAAGATGTCAGGTCCCGCAGGGCCCTGGTCTCTTGTGACAGAGCATTCCACCAGGTTGGAGCCGCAGCCGAGAAGGCCCTGGCTCTAGTTGAGGCCAGCCTAACCTCTCTGAGGCCTGGGACCTTGAGGATGTTATTATTTGCAGACCGTAGGTTTCTCTGTGGGGCATACCAGGAGAGGCGGTCCCGTAGGTACGAGGGTCCTAGGCCGTATAGGGCTTTAAAGGTTAAAACCAGCACCTTAAACCTGATCCTGTACTCCACCGGGAGCCAGTGCAGCTGATATAGTACCGGATGAATGTGATCTCGCAGCGAAGACCCCATAAGGAGTCTCGCCGTGGCATTCTGCACCCGCTGGAGTTTCTGAGTCAGTCTCAAGGGCAGCCCCACGTAGAGCGAGTTACAATAATCCAGTCTGGAGGTGACCGTCGCATGGATCACAGTGGCTAGGTCAGGACGAGAGAGATAAGGGGCCAACTGCTTAGCTTGGCGGAGATGGAAAAATGCCGCCTTTGTTATAGCTGTAATCTGCGCCTCCATAGGGAGGGAGGTATCGAAGATTACACCCAAACTCTTAACGGACGGTGCTGGCACTAATTGCACCCCCGCAAGAGATGGGAGTTGCCCCCTCGATCCCATATCGTCCCGCCCCAGCCAGAGGACCTCTGTCTTCGAAGGATTTAACTTCAACCGGCTCCCACGTAACCATCCAGCCACAGCTTCCAGACATCTGGTCAGTGTGTCTGGGGCCGAGTCAGGATGGCCATCCATCAACAGATAGAGTTGGGTGTCATCAGCATACTGATGGCAACCCAGCCCAAAACTCCAGACAAGCTGGGCGAGGGGGCGCATAAAGATGTTAAAAAGCATCGGGGAGAGAATTGCACCCTGAGGCACTCCACACACCAAGGAGTGGCGGGATGACAATTCCCCCCCAAGCGCCACCCTCTGTCCCCGACCAGAGAGAAATGAGAGCAGCCATTGAAGGACTGTGCCCTGGATCCCCATGTCAGCAAGGCGGTGGTCCAGGAGTTCATGATCGACCATGTCAAAGGCTGCTGACAGATCTAGAAGAATCAGCAGCCCTGACCCGCCTCGATCCAGCTGCCTGCGGAGATCATCTGTTAGGGCGACCAGAGCCGTCTCGGTCCCATGACCAGCGCGGAAGCCGGACTGGAATGGGTCCAGAGCAGATGTTTCATCCAGAAACTTACCAAGCTGTTCAGCAACCGCTCTCTCAATCACCTTACCCAGGAATGGAAGATTCGAGACCGGGCGGTAATTGGATAGATCTGAGGGATCTAATGATGTTTTCTTTAAGAGCAGACGCACCACTGCCTCCTTCAGTTCCCCTGGGAATATCCCGGTGCCAAGGGACAAATTGATGATATCCCCCAGGGGGGCCCGCACCTCGTCTGGACACGCTCTAATCAGCCATGACGGGCACGGGTCAAGAGGGCAGGTGGTGGGCTTTCCAGCTTGGAGGAATCTGTCCACATCGGCTGGAGATATCCGGTCAAAGTGGTCCAATACTGGACCCGAGGACAGTCGAGGGGCCTCCAGTTCCTTTATTGTATCCAAATTGGCAGGGAGGTCATGGCGGAGCAACAGGACCTTCTCCGCAAAAAAGCTCTCGCAAATGCCTCACAGCTGTGTGTCAGATTGTTATTTAAATTTGGCTGTCCTTCAAGGGACGTTAAAGACCGAATTATACTAAATAATTGTGCCGGGCGAGAGCTAGCGGATGCAATGGAGGCCGAGAAGTAAGACTTCTTAGCGGCCTTCACTGCCATCTCATAGGTTTTCATAAAAACCCTATAAGATGTTCTTGAGGCTCCGTCACGGGCACCCCGCCAATTGTAAGCCTGAATACTCCCCCCCCAACCAAGTATCCACAGAGATAATAAATGAGAGAGATGTCTCATGGTTGGTTCCCCAAATGGCAGCAAATTAGGAAGGGTTTCTGACTTTCGACTGGTTAAAAATTGCAAATATGTTGTCTGCCTTGTATTTTGACGGCCTACCGAAAGCCTTCCTTCTACAAGGCTTGTAAATCGAGAACAATTTGCATCTGCACCGCAATTGAGTTTTTAAATATATTTTAAAGACTTTTCTGTATTTTCTCTCTGTGGTTTGGTACCCAGGCCTCCTTTGGGAGGAAGGGTGGTATAGAATTTAATAAATTAAATAAACTAAAAAGCACCCCTTTCCTCCCAAAAAAGGTTACTGAAAAAGACCAGGGAGGAGGAAAACAGAAACATACCCTCCAACATTTCTCCGATAAAAATAGGAATGTCCCATTTCATAATTATAATTTTACTATTTACACCTCACCCATCTGACTGACTGGGTTGCCCCAGCCACTCTGGGCAGCTTCCAACATATATAAAAACATAATAAAACAATAAACATATTTTATAAAACCTTCCCTATACAGGGCTGCCTTCAGATGGCTTGTGGGTCGGATAACTCCATACCCTCCAATATTTCTCTAATGGAAATAGGGACGTCCTAAGGAAAAGTGGGACATTCTGGGAATAAATCAGAAACTGACGGCTTCTCTAAATCAGTGGCATCCCTGTGTTATAATAATTTGAGGTCTCAAATATATAAATTTAATGTTTATAAATTTACAAGGCAAACACATACATAAATATATAAACCACATCTCTGAAACAGTACAGGAAGACACAGGAAGACAGTCCCGAAACCATTTTGACACTCCCAAACTGACCAAATGTTTCTCTGCAAGGAGGGAGGATATGAAATAAAACCTCCCCATTGTCTCTTTACTCACAAATCCTGCCTTAAGGGCACTTTAAAGATTTGAACAGGGCGAGCTTGTGACCTGGACTCAGGAATTAAGTATTTACCATCACAATAGGATGGCCCGGCTCTCCATGTAAACCCATTAACAGCCAGGTAAACCCAGTAGTGATGTATGTAAGTGAGAACTGGATCATAAAGAAGGCTGATCGCAGAAGAATTGCCTCCCGCAGTTTGGTCAAACTCATGCTGGTAGCTTTGAGAAGCTTTCTCCTTGTGCCCTCAATCTTTCCCAACATCAGGGTCTTTTCCAGGGAGTCTTCTCTTCTCATGAGGTGGCCAAAGTATTGGAACCTCAGCTTCAGGATCTGTCCTTCCAGTGAGCACTCAAGGCTGATTTCCTTCAGAATGGAGAGGTTTGATCTTCTTGCAGTCCATGGGACTCTCAAGAGTCTCCTCCAGCACCATAATTCAAAAGCATCCATTCTTCGGCGATCAGCCTTCTTTATGGTCCAGCTCTCACTTCCATACATCACTACTGGGAAAACCATAGCTTTTACTATACGGACCTTTGTTGGCAAGGTGATGTCTCTGCTTTTTAAGATGCTGTCTAGGTTTGTCATTGCTTTTCTCCCAAGAAGCAGGTGTCTTTTAATTTCGTGGCTGCTGTCACCATCTGCAGTGATAATGGAGCCCAAGAAAGTAAAAATTCTCACTGCCTCCATTTCTTCCCCTTCTATTTGCCAGGAGGTGATGGGACCAGTGGCCATGATCTTAGTTTTTTTGATGTTGAGACCAACTAAGTTTGTTATTGGTATCAGCTTTCGTGTGCATGCACACTTCTTCAGATACATAAGCACATGAAAGCTCATACCAATAATAAACTTACCGTAGTTGGTCTCTAAGGTCCTACTGGAAGGAATTATTTTATTTTGTTTCGACTATGGCAGACCAACACAGCTGTTACTAGAACTATGAAAGGCATACACAAAGTACCGTATTTTTTGCTCTATACGACTCACTTTTTCCCTCCTAAAAAGTAAGGGGAAATGTGTGTGCGTCTTATGGAGCGAATGCAGGCTGCACAGCTATCCCAGAAGCCAGAACAGCAAGAGGGATTGCTGCTTTCACTGCACAGCGATCCCTCTTGTTGTTCTGGCTTCTGAGATTCAGATATTTTTTTTCTTGTTTTCCTCTTCCAAAAACTAGGTGCGTCTTGTGGCCTGGTGCGTCTTATAGAGCAAAAAATACGGTAGTTCCTGCAATCCTGAAGTCTGCCCACCATTCCCTCTAACAAAGGGTAGAAATTCAACAAGTAAAGCCTCTAATCATTGCATCTCTGATGCTATGAGGCATTTTAAAACACTGGGACCCAATCAGGAAAGAAACAACGTCTTTGTCTAGGATTGGGTTTATTTGTTGTGTTTTGGCAGGTTATTTGATCATTGCAAATCGGTTAAACGAAAGGAAGCATTTAAACCTCCCTGGCGAATTATACTTTTCAGATTATTTCTGCAGGCTTCCACCCTCTTGTGCATCAAAGATTATACCTCCTGCATTCAGGAAAGTAGGGATTGCTAAAAGGAATACCAGAAAAGGCCAATTGGGGCAGGATGAAACCTTGCAAGGCTCCGAATAAAAGGGCTGAAAACTCATTTTCATGAAATAAGGGAGGAAACGATCGACATATGTTTGCAACAGGAGCGGGAAACCTGATTTTAAGAAACTGTGTTCAATTAAAGGAATTTGCTTTGATTTGCAATAATCTGGAAAATTAATAAAAATAATTGGGGGGGGGGAGAAAACTCATTACCCCCCCCATCAGGACCCCCACCTACAATGTCTGAAAACCTGCATCTGGTTTGGAAGAATGACAGATGAAGATGATGGATTTTTTTGAGCTAGCCAGCCTAACCGGAAGAGTCCACGACCAGGAGGAGGAGGAGTATCAGGAAGAATGGATAAAATTTAATGATACTGTACTTGGTTAAATATGTTAAGTTAAATTAGCCGAAAACAGCTTGCAGATGCTTAATTGCCTTAGGATTTTATTTATGTTAAGTGATGAATTAATATGTTTAATTTCATAAGGTGAAGATCTAAGGATGTTAATGTCTAAGTTAAATTTTATAAGAACTGCGATTTGGAAAACCGTTAAAAGGATATGCTGTGAAATTCAACCAAGGGGAAGCGAGGAAGTCACTTAACGATGTTAATAAGAGTAATTTTCAATAAGACTATGATTTATGTTTGTTTGTCTTATGTGTTTGTTTGTTTATAATGTTGTGAAAACCAATAAAAAATTTTGAAAAGAAAGGAAGAAAAAGAGAATGGAGAATGGAAAGTTGCAGGTTATTCTTTGTGGCCTCTACCACCTTTTATGCCAAATTGAGCAGGAATAACTAAAAATGCACGAATCCTAGAGAGGAGGCAAGACGTGCTCTGGGATCAACGGGGCAGCTGCGTTTTTGGGGGCCCCCCTCGTTTTGCAAACCGAGGGGAAGCCAGTTGAGAAACAAAAGACACCGTCGTCCCTGGGTGGGCTCGAACCACCAACCTTTCGGTTAACAGCCGAACGCGCTAACCGATTGCGCCACAGAGACCGGCTTGTGGCGGAGAAGCGCTTGCCCTGCATTGCTAACTCTGAAGCCTAGTTTGAAAAAAAAAAGAAAATCAACAACGGTTCTGGATTCGCCCGCTGGAGGCGGAGTGAGATTGGAAAGGTTTGGAAGAAAAGCCAGCGCGCAACACGATCTTCAGGTTGTGGCTGGTAGTGCAATGGATACAAGGCAGACTGCAGAAATAAAATGCATGCAAAAAAATTGGTATACCGTATTCTATTCTATTCTCCTTTTTCTGAATTTTTTTTTTTTGGGGGGGTACATGGCTGTCTTTTTTAAAGCAATCTTCGCATGCAAGAGCTGGCATTGCTGCACATTGCAAAATCAGCTTCCTCTTCTATAGCTGCCGTTCACGCGCCACGCACTGCGCTGGCATCGCTCTTGCAGAGATAAAGGCGCTCTCTCCACGCAAGATCCTGCTCCACGCGTGTCTTGTTGTGTCGTGTGCGTGGTGGCCCAGCAGAGGGCGCGCCTCCTCCCTGCTCTTTGAACAGCATCCCTAGAACTGGCGCAATAGCAGGTCTCTATCCAGGTCTTGGTTAGCAGCGAGGAAAAACTCCCCCGCGAAGCTCAGCGTGGAAAACCTGTTTTATAAAACCCTCTTCCATTGCTCTCCTAAAGCCAACCTTTTATTTTCAGTTCCCCCCCTGTTATTTTATTTCCATTTCCCTTATTCTTCCTTCACCACCTTTATTTTCTTAATAAAGAAAATAATTTAAACCAAAGCAGTTTAAATTAGCGTTTTTTGGGGATTTTCTTGTGTTGCTTTGTTATCCTTGGGTGATTCTCAGAGTCTGCATGCTCTCAGAGCAAAAATATTCAAAAACATAAAAAGTTGGGGTAGCTCAGTCGGTAGAGCACGAGATGCTTAATCTGAGGTTCGTGGGTTCGAGCCCCACTCTGGGCAAAAAGTTTTCCTACGTTACAGGTGGGTTGGACTAGATAATTCTCGTTGTCCCTTCCAACTCTACCTTTCTGTGTTCCTTAGTATCTGTTGACTTAGGTTATTTTCCTGTGTAGTTGCTGTTCCTCTGGCTATTTTTTTAAATAATAATAATAACATTGTGCCTTTTCGACAGCCCCCTCCAATGTTTGTTTGGTTAAATATCCTTTGCCAGTTGAGCTGTTGAACTTCTTGTTCCAGGTAGATAAATGTAAGTGGTATCTTTCTTGGAGTCAGTTTGGGTTTGGTTGGGGCTATGGGAACGTGTAGCGGTGAGTTCCGGATGGTGTTAAGACTCCATCAGCCCCCAGTACGGTGGGAACTGTAGTTCCCTAACCCGGGTTGGTATGCAAGCTTTTGTGTTACACAGAATTCTTGGTCAGGCAGAAGAGCAAAGACGGTGGAGAGGCTGTCCCTAAACTGTCAGTCTCTGCACCAGTTGAGGGTGCGGAATTAGAGGGATTAAGAGTCCTTCTGAGCTGTGCCACAGACCTGGATAAAACGACTTCACTTCTCCGCACCATTATTCGAAAGCGACCTGTCTAGCCAAAGAATTTCGACAATGATCACAATTCATAAAGTGATGCGCCCAGTCTTTGGAGGGGACCTGTATGCATAACCAACAACCTCAATCGCTTAGAGTCCATTGCGGGGTGTGGACATCAGCTCTTCCCTTTGCTTTCACTTGTCAGGCGACAGGCAAAAATTCAACGGGTGCAGCTTTTCCCCGTTGCAGCGTGGCAAAAGGTGGCGCTTGTCCCCCAAGAAACAGAGCATCTGTATCAAGACAATGTTTAAAAATAAGATTGCGGATTTAGGGGATGAAAACTTCACCCTGGTGTGGCCTGCCTTAGATTAATTCAGATCCTCTCCAACTTCTGCATGGATTCTCAACTGTTCTGCTCCTGTCGTTTTCTTATTGCACATAAAAGAGTATCATAATAACCACAATTCCAGCCTTTCAAGGTACTGTCGTTCCCCCATAATCGCCTAGGAGTTATGCTTTAGTCACACGCCCTCATATTCAAAACGTCAAAAAATATATCCCCTTGGTGGTTGCTCGGAGAGTCTGCAACTTCAGAATCGTGTGCATTCTGACGTTCAAAGCCACAGCGAGATTACTGTGATCTTTCATCGATCAGCTCACCCAGGAGCTCTTAAAAATGCTGCTATTCTTGCGCTTGTGTGTGTGTGTGTGTTATTGACAAGACAGAGGATGAGAGGAGAGAAAACTGGAGACTCATTGCTGAGCTTCAGAAAATGAAGTTATTAAAACTTTGCTAGGACTCTACCTGTTGTCTTTGTCCAGGGAGTTTTCTTGGCAGGGATACTGGAGTGGCTTGCCGGTTCCTGCTCCAGGTGGATCACCTTTGGTCAAAACTCTCCACTATGACCTGTTCATCTTGGGTGGCCCTGCACGGCATTGCTCATAGCTTCCTCTGAGTTATTCAAGCCCCTTCGCCACGGCAAGGCAGAGACATCACCTTGCCAACAAAGGTCCGTATAGTTCAAGCTATGTTTTTCCCAGTAGTGATGTATGGAAGTGAGAGCTGGACCATTAAGAGGGCTGATCGCCGAAGAATGGATGCTTTTGAATTCTGGAAGAAGTTCAAACCTCTCCATTCTGCAGTAAATCAGCCCTGAGTGCTCACTGGAAGGACAGATTGTGAAGCTGAGACTCCAATACTTTGGCCACCTCATGAGAAGAGAAGACTCCCTGGGAAAGACCCTGATGTTGGGAAAGATGGAGGACACAAGGAGAAGGGGACGACAGAGGACGAGATGGTTGGACAGTGTTCTCGAAGCTACCAGCATGAGTTTGGCCAAACTGCGGGAGGCAGTGGAAGACAGGAGTGCCTGGCGTGCTCTGGTCCAGGGGGTCACGAAGAGTCGGACACGACTAAACGACTAAACAACAAATGTCTCTAGATGCAATTTCTTAAGCTTTTGTATCAACAACAACCCGCCTCCCACAGAAGACCAGCTGATCTCCTCCCTCGTCTCTTTTAGGTGCAAATTCAGCTTCGCTCAGTAAAAGTTGGTCTGGACGCTCCTTGGGAGTTTGATAACGACCACACGCAAATGGGGACGCAGATTTAGGATGGGGACCATTTTAACAAAACGACGCGTGCATTTGGGGGTTGTTGTTTTTTTAAGACTGAGGGAGGAAATGCGTGATCATGACAATCACATCCTTGGCTAGCAATAATTCTCTCTTGGCTAAAGACGCGCAGTTCTTTGAAGAGGAGTAATATTTTTGATACCATTCCCACGACCCTCAAGATGCGGGGAAGGGAAGACGCGTGCAAGACGTTCTGATTGAGAACGGCCATAAAACCGGATTTCCTCTCGGAGGGAAAAGCGACAAGGAGAATTGGCGGACCTTGAAGATTTATTATACCATGAACTTTCGTGGACCACAGTATATAACCAGATGCATTAAGTATTTTTTTTCCCTGAGGCACAGAATGCACGTTGGTCGGGGTGGGGTCTGTAAGAAGAGGGGTGAGAGACCAAAAAATAAAAAATGTGGAAAGTGCAGAGAGAGTGTGAATTACCTACTGAGCAGTGGGGATTCGCAAAACAGCTGTTGATACCACAGGCATTCTGGCATTGGTAAGTCAACTAGCACACCCTTTGGCGCGATTCAGTCCATCAGCGGTAGCGCAAAACCTCAAATATGACTACTTTAAGGTCAATTACAGGGTATTATGGGGAAAAGAGCCTTCTGCTCTTTTGAGGGCTGGATTCCACCCATCTCATCCACCCATAACCCTTATTGAGTCCATTATTTTATCAAACTTTGAGTAGACTTTTTATTTTCTGGGGAAAGACGCATTGGAGAAACTTCTGGCTGACCAGATGTGCATGGAAGCAGGGCTGCCAGCCAGATTTTGAAAAGGTCTAGTCCCCGTGTCTTCCCCTCAGACCCATATTTCAAATAATATACATCCACGGGCGGTATCTCAACTCTCCTCGCTCCTTTCAGAAGCCCTTTTCAGACTTCATTCCCCAAAGGAACCTGGCCGATTCACGCGTTCAGCAGAATCACGCGTACAACTTCCACTTACTGGTGAGAGGTACCGCATTTTTTAAAACATAAAATGCTTGCCTGCAAAACCAGCTCCCGGAACAGAGAAAAATATTGCATTCCAGGGAGAAGGGGATCACTCCACCTTTCTCTCTGAGAGTGTTTTTTTCTGGGGGGGGGGGTGTCCTATGATGGCAGACGGACCCTTAAAAACAGGCGATTTCTCTGCACACCGGCAGCACGAAGTGGTAGAGTCCTGTTGTTGTTGCTGTTGTTGTTGAGTCATGTCCGACTCTTCGTGACCCCCTGGACCAGAGCACGCCAGGCACTCCTGTCTTCCACTGCCTCCCGCAGTTTGGTCAAACTCATGCTGGTAGCTTTGAAAACACTGTCCAACCATCTCGTCCTCTGCTGTCCCCTTCTCCTTGTGCCCTCCATCTCGTAATCTGGGGAACCGGGTTCGCGTCTCCGCTCCTCCACATGCAGCTGCTGGGTGACCTTGGGCTGGTCACACTTTTCTGAAGTCTCTCAGCCCTACTCACCTCACAGAGTGTTTGTTGTGGGGGAGGAAGGGAAAGGAGAATGTTAGCTGCTTTGAGACTCCTTCGGGTAGTGATAAAGCGGGATATCAAATCCAAACTCTTCTCCAAACTCTTCTCCAAAGACTTCGCTTCTGTTGCGCCCTCCCAATCATTTCACCACCTTATTTCCCCCCACTGTTGCTGCCCCTGGCACCTGCCCGATGGGCCATCGCACCCCCTCGCAGACACCCCCCTTCCTTCCGTCGCCATCCCCAAAATGCTCTGCGAGGACGCGAGGTCAAATTGACGCGGCGAATCGTTAATTCGCCGCTCGATCCGGATTAGGCGCGCGGTGGTGTCACTCCGGACTGCCACGAGTTTAGGCTCTCCAAAGGATCCGGCGACGTTGGCGACGACCTTGTAGCTTCGGATCCTCACCTCTGTGGATAGGAAGCTGGAACGCGCCACTTAATCCGTGGTTCATCGCTTGCTAAAAATCTGGATCAATCAATTTATCGCGTGTCATTTTCCTTCCCTGACGGTTCCTGTGCCCCGTACCGATTTACAAGCCTGCCTGAACCAGAATTAACTCGTTCCGCAGTAACCACCCCCTCCTCCTGGTTCTGATGGCAGCATAGAGCGACCCAGAGGGTTCACACGTGACGGCCACCACGCCATCGCGATTCCTAGGGATTCTCATCGTCTGTCCGCACATAAATGTGCTTGCAAAAAAGCTGGGATATATGCGATCGGGCTTTTTAGTTACTAGCGTTTAAGAGCTGCGCGCTGGCCGCGAGGAAGTGGCTTTTGTAGGCAATCTGGAGCGGCCACCTTCAGTTTTTATGCCCCTGTCCCCAGCCAGAGAGCTTAAGCTTTCGTGAACACGGGTGCCACAAAAAAATCGCTTGGTGGGAGAAAACTCGTGGATGACATTGCTGCAGACTAAGTCCACTGCTACCTCTCCGGAATGGACCTTGCAGGTCATCTGTCATGGATATATTAGCTGAGATCCCTGCATTGCACGGGGGTGGACTAGATGACTCGAGGGTTCCCTTCTCATTCTACGATTCTGTGACTTTAAACCGGTGGCGCCACTGAAGAACACGGCCTTCTCCAGCAAAGTCCCACTCCCCACTGGGGGAACCACCTAAGTGCATGTGAAAAAGGACATCTCAGAAAGATCTAACATTGCGAAGCAAATCAGGGCTTCGAATCTCCCTCCATAGAAAAAGTTAAAGTATTTTAGAAACAATCGACACCCCACCGGCTCACCCCTCCCCAAAAATATTTCCTTGGTGCAAATCCCACCTTGGGCATGGGCGACGTCTCCGAGAGAAGCGTGTTCTCGTGCTTGAAAACACGCGGGGGAAGCAGGCAGCTTCTATATGGAGTCCAGTTTGTCTTGTTTAGTCACGAAACGGTTGGTAGTTAAAGTTTACTAGTTGCAATGCACCCTTCTGCTTTAGGTGTTTTTGTTTTAATCTTAGTTTTGACGCCCTGCGTTTTAATTTACATGCTCTTTGTAAAAAAGTGGGTCATTCCTCTCTGTAAAACAGAAACAAAAAGCTGTAATCTTTTTTAAAAAACAACAACAAAGCTCCGTTTCCATTATCTTTTTGCACGCGTCTTTAATTGGTTCTTTGGGATTCGTTATACAGATTGCAAACTTTTAGCGAACTCTTTACTCTGCGGGGAAGGGAGGACGTTAGTGCCTGGTACAAGTCACGGTTATAAAGTAACACATACAGACACAAATATTTACACCTGGGAGAAGAAATATACGGTAATTCTCGTTCTCAGATTGTCCATAGTCTCTCTCTCTCTCTCCCCCTTTCCCAAGTTCTGAATTTTAAGGGCTGCATCGAACTGCGTCGTGGATTTGAAGCCGACTCCTGTTTAGAATTCGAATTCTTTTATACACGTGACAATTCCGCAAGCCTCCAACCAATGCATGTCTTCTTCTTGGAAGGATCACCGATTTACGCATCTCCCCGCGTAGCTCATGGAAGAGCAGAAAATCGGAGAACTGCAGTACGGTCCTTTTGTATATTCCAGAGATTAAAATACCAGGGTTGTTGTTTTTTAATTAAACTTTTTTTTTTTTGGAGGGTGTGTGTGCGTGTCTGTCCTTTTGCCTGCACCGGGTGCCTTTTCCACTTTCCCTCCTGCGCGTCTTTCCTCCCAGCAAAAAAAGACTCCGGGCCGACCGTGTGTGTGTCTTTCTGGGTGTGTGTGTGTTGTGTGTGTGTTTGTGTCAATCGGTCCCCCAAGCCGTCGCTTTTGTTCCCCGCGCGATCGCAGGCTTTTCTCTTCCAAATCGTGGCTTTACAGTACTTCGATCGACGCGTTTTTTTGTGTGCTTTCCTTTTTGCTTTTGGACGGGTGGCAAGGTTGTTTTTGTATTGTCTGGATGCGAAGTCTGTCTGTCTGGAGGCAGAGGCGGAAGGGAAACCCGCACATTTTCCTCCCCACCCCCTCTCTCTCCCCCCCCCATCCCCAGATCCCGAGTCTCTCCACCTCCTCCTCCTCATTTATTTATTTCCAGGGACTTCGCTCTTTTGCAAACACCCATGAAGGAAGGAAATCACGTGAGGCTCCCAAAAGGGGGCGGGGCTTTTTGTCCGGAGGAAAAGAGGTGGGGGGGAGGAGGGGGAGGAAGAGGAGGAGGGGGAAGGGCCATTTTGTAGATTTCTCCCTCCCTCCCTCTTTCTGTAGCCCGGCAGAGAGAGAGAGAGAGAGAGAGGAGAGGAGAGGAGAGGAGAGAGACAAGGCTGCCCAGAGAATCTCTCTGCCTCTGGAGAGAGAGAGAGAGATATTTATCTATACTATATATATTTATATGTATATATTTAAACATTCCAGTCTGATCAGTGTAAGTGGGGCGAAAAGGGGGGCGGCGTCGGTTCCTCCCCCCTTTGCTTCTCCTCTCTCTTTTCTCTCTCCCCATCCGGTCTTTCGCTGCCTCCGTGCGCCCCTCTAGAAAGGACCCGGGGATCAGGTAGGGCTGCTATACTTTCCCCCTCCGAAATCTATGTGTGTGTGTGTCCCTTTTTTAAAAATTAGCATTATTTGCTCCCGGGAACTCCCCCGCTTGCTTTCCCCTGGCGCCTTTTCCCTCCTTGCCCTTTGTCACTCCTTCTCTCTCTCTCTTTCCCTCTCCTCTTTTCCTTCTCTTTTTCCCCCCCTCCTCACCCTGCCTGGTTTTCAAGATGGCCGATCTTTTCTCTCTCTCTCTTTCTCTCTCTCACTCTCTCTCTCGAAATTTTGCCAGCCCTCTCCGGCTCCGAGGAGCCCGCCTTTGTTGTTGTTGTTGTTGTTGTGGCCGCGGGTCGCTTTCCCCCTTCCCCAAATCGCGAAAGGGGGGGGGGTACCTCCGGAGGCTCTCCAAAAAGGTCTCCTCGGGTTCCCCCTTTGGAAAGCTCAGCTCCGCCCCCCGGGACCCCCTTTCCCTTGTGTGTGAGTGTGTGTTTGCGCGTCTGCGTCCCCCCCATCGCAACTCAGGAAGCCGGCGGCCAGCGTGGCTCCCTTCCCCGGCCCAGGGCTGCCTCTCTTCGGCTGCTTCAGCCACCAGCTCCGGCTTCCCCGGAGAGGCCTTTACCGCTTCGCTTGTGCGTCTGGGGCGTGTGGGTATGGTTTTTTTGGTGTGTGTGTGTTTTGTGTGTGTGCGCAAACGGCGATCGCGGTTTTGACAGCCAGCATCTTGCAGGCCGCGGTGGAAAAAAGACTGTCCTCTGGTGTGGAGCTCGAGAGATCCACTCCTTTGGATCTCTCGAGAGATCCAAATGTCAGGCGATCCAGGGAGCCCCAAAGAGAAAGGCGCACGCGATGGCTCCTTCGGGCGCGCAGCAGCAGCAGCAGGCCCGGGTGATTTGGAGAGGATTGGGATTTATATTGTATATATATATATATCATTTAAAAAAAAGGGGGGGGAGAGAACCACAACATGGCGCGCAGGATGTTGTGGAGAGCGTTGTTGGTCTGGTGTGTGTGTGTGTGTGTGTGTGTGTGTATGTATGGATAGGGGGAAAGGGACATATTTCTTCTGCCTTGTGTTTCAACCAGCAAGGTGAGGACGGTGATGGTTCTTCCTTTCGCCCCAGACCGGAGGGGGTTTAAAAGTCTGATCTGGGGAACTCTAGAGGCAGAAAAGGGGTGTGTGTGTTTCTGTCATTCCCCCAAATCACATGGGAATATGGTTTTGTGTTGTTTTTTTGCGGTGTGTGTGTGTGGGAGGGGTGATGTTCGACAACATAGTTGTTTCCAAATGCGGGGAGGGGGTGGGAAAGCTGATCGGGCTGGGGCAGTTTGAGGCTGGAGATGCCAAAGCAACACTTGCTGGTATTTATTATTATTATTATTATTATTATTATTATTATTATTATTTGCTGTCGCGATGTTTGGCGAATGGACGAAATAAGGGAAGTAGGTGGGGATTGTGATTGTGTGTGTGTGTAAAATGTGAATGAGAGAACAGTTGTAGTGGAAAAGCCATATCACTACATATTTTTCACTGTGTGGCTACATAAATAAGAGCAGAATCCTATGGATGCCTTCTGGGAACACTACAGGGTTTAATGGGGCGCTACGTGTGTTTAGAACAACACCCTAAACTTCCCCCATCAACCCCCCATTACTGCCTTAATTTTCTTTTTTAAAAGACACCTGGTGGTAATTTAATTAGCCAGTTGCTCTTGACGCCCTTGCAAAAATAGGATGCAATGTCAGAACAGACATGAGGGTGGACTTTCAGAAAAGTACCTTCTCCTACTCTCAGTTTGTGATGGTTCATTCATTTCTGCCCCACTAAGAGTGGGGCGGGGGAGGAACCTCTCCTTGGTCACCGGATCAAAATCGCATTTCCCTCCAAAATTCTGATTTCTTCTTTGTAAGCCCCTTCAAAGAAACGTCTGGTATGTAGCTCCAGAATTCAGGAAGGAAGGCGTCTCGTTGTCTTCTCTAGAGTATAATAAAAGCAGACACCGTGTCGGTATTTTCTAGAGTGCAGGGAAGAAGCACCTTTCTGGGCTTTGCATTCCGTATTAGCTTCCAGAATGCAAGGAGGAAAGGATTGCCACCACCTCTATATTTTACTCCAGAATGGAAAAGACACCGTTTTCAATGTGGGCCTTTAGACGGAAGAAGTGACCTTCCAAGTATTTGCCTCTTAAATTCTGGGAATCCGGAACGGGAATTTGAAAAACGGGAGGTTCTAGGATGCAAGGAAGGAGAGGGGGTCATCCTACTTGCAGAAATGTCCGGGGGAAATTAAGGGTTGGATTTCCATATGTCTATTTTGCTGGAGGTTTCATGTTCCAAGCCTTTCTATAGAACATTCCCCTCTAGAATTCCAAGATAAGTTTCTGGAGAACTCGAGATAGGAGTAAGATAGGGCTCAATCCAGATAAAGTTCAGCACCGCTCATTGTCTGTTAAAAATGCTTAATTTCTTGGTTGGACCTTTTTAAAAATAGAGATGCTTCTGCCTCCAGAGTCTAAAGAGATCCGCTTTCAACCTTCCTCGTGCCTTGTTTCATTTTTCTACCTTTAAATGTCGGGAATTATTGGCTTAAAAATAATAATTAATAATTCCCCACCTTCAGATGGCTTGAAAGTCCTTCACGAAAGTGGTGGCAAGGGGAATAGGAGGAGAGGCTGTTTTATTCCTCCTTTATTATCTTCCTTTCCTCTGTTCTGGGACAAGGTTATTCTCTCAATGTCTCCTGACACCTGCCCGTCGTTCTTAACCCTAACCTTGCAGTGTAGGCCACACAAGCAGAGAGAGAGAGAGAGAGAAAGGCTGGTGTTCTTGCGTTTAGGCGGAGCAAAGCTTGTGCGTTTTTCTATGTTTTGCCGTTGTGTTAGCGCGACGAGGATGGAGCGTCCTCTCAAGACCAGATCTTAGATTATCGACTGGGCTTTGTCGTTGAAAAGAGGATCCCTGCATTGCAAGGGGGTTGGACTAGATGACCCGGGGTCCCTCCCAAAGCTGCAATTCTATGAGAAGGATGGAGTGAATGATCAGTTCAAAGCGCTGTCCTGGGAGCGGAGCTTCTTCGACTCTCTGACGGTGGGTTTCACCCTCCAAGCGTCCCCCACCCCTGCGCATCTCAGCTCCCAGAAGTTGCCCAGTGGCAGGGTGCCGGTAGCCCGGGGTACCCGCCTCGCTTTCTGCGCTTCCCAAGAGGTATCTGGTTCGGCTGGGCTGGGTGGCGGGCCTTCTTTGGTCGGATCCAGCAGAGGACTTCTCAAGTTGCCTTCCTTATCAAGGTGTTTGGATGGGGGGAACGGGACAATGTGGGCATCTTCTGCCTACACTTAAGATTGCGCACCGTCGGCTGATGGCGAAAGGGTCGCCGTTTCCCCTGCGCAGAGGCCGGGTGAATCCTAAGCGCCTTCCTGCCCTGGCCTTGGGCCGCGCAAGAGCGTTTCCCGCAGGATCGCGCGCTCTTATTCCACGTGGTGCTTGCTGGAGCGCCGCGGAAGTAAGTACAAATGGGCTTACTCCCAGGCCAGAGTGACATAAAGGATGCCAGCCCAGGGCTCCCCTCCTTCCTGTACCCATTGACCTGGGAGCAAGTCGCGCTGCGCACAGGGAGATTTACTCATGAGGAAACTGGCCAGGATCGCGCTGAAAGCAGCCACCCCCCTGCCCAGGAGAGAAGCGAGGGTCGGAGCTGATTTTGGCTTGGCTCTTTTCCTGTTCTTTGGACTGGCGTGTATTTAAATCGGCGCCGAGACCCAGTCTTGCTGGCGATGGGGGTGGGTGGGTGGGTGGGGGGTTTGTTGTGTCTCGCTGGCGGTTTGTTGAGTCTTGCTTGGGGTTTTTGTTGCGTCTTGCTGGCGGTTTGTTGTGTCTGCTTTGGAGAGCGAGTTGCCTTTTGAACCCACGTGGGATCGAGAGAGCTGATGGCCGCAGGGAATCCCCTCGGGGGAGATCGCTTCTGAGAACGCGAGCAGGGGGGCTGGGGTGGCGCGCGTCCCCGCTGCAGAAAGGCTAGGATTTTAGGATCTCTCTCTCTCTTGCCTTCAGAAGGGAAGCATCCGACGCAGGTATTTGCCCTGCTCCCCGGAGGTCAAGGCCATGGATTCAATACAGGCTTAACTCCCGAGTAAATCTCTTTCCGGATTGCAATTTTTTATAGTCTCAAATCCCACCCCATCCTTTGAAAACAGTATTCCACTTTGACATGGGATTTTTTTGGAGGTGTCTCCAAGATCTAGCCAAAGTTAGGCCTTTTAAAACACCCCATTGACTTCAGTGGGAGCGTATTCCTTCTTTTTGCTTTGAAGATTTATACGCCGCCTTTCGATGGAGTGATGGCAGGTTGTAAAGCGAAGAAACGCGAGTGCCTGGGGCTGCGCAGGCTGGTGTACATGTTCGTGGCTAAGGCATCATCAGGGAATATCCCAATAGCTCTGATTCAGGGCTAAAGGGCATGGGTTTTGCGGATAGGTATTCTGTTCTAGGTTGTCAATTGGCCTTCAGCTTGGACAACAAATCCCAGTGCTCCAGAAAACCGGGAGGGCTTGACTGGAGAGCGCAAGCTTAGCAATGGATCTGGAGATGTAACGAACACCCGGATCTGTTTCCTTCGCCGAATTCTAGAAGCTAATAAAATGAAGGGACTGTCCTTCAATTTCTGTGTGGTGCACAGAAAGCCGGCTTCTTCCCAGTGCAGAAATCAATAATAAGATCTCGAGAAATAGATTGATGTACAAGGATAGGGGCTGCGTCGTGCAGAAATCAGTAGAATCTGGAATGGACGGGTTCTAGACTGGATTACTGGATGCAAAAGAAACATTGGGGGGGGGGCGTGGAGTGTTTTCCATACTTGCCCGGTGAAATATTACATGCACTCTCCCGGGGAACCTCGGAACTTGTTTCAAAGGGCCCTTCTTGGGTCCCTGAGCATATGGAGCAATGAAGAGTGGCTCTGAGCACATGCAGAGTGCCCGTTAACTATTGAGTAATCGCTGTCCTCATACATCTTAGAGGAAAATGTCAGGCAGTCTGAAACCCTGGTCAATTTTTTTAATAAAAAAAAGCAACAACTAGGCAGTGACCAGGAGGCATTAAATAAACCATCTGAAAGATCCTTTCGCTCCACCCGTTTGTTTTCTCGTTTATTTAGGGATCTAAGTATTATATATTTCGCAAACGGCTTGGTGTGCGAGATGGTGATCCTCAAATTTCTGGAGGCTTGCCTTGGAGTTTGGGGGTGCAGGTGAGAGTGGCAGGAGGCGTTGCCCTAAATTTACAGATCTGAATCTAAGCTCGGTATAGTTCCTTAGCTTGCCCCTCCGGACTCACTTTTCCAAGAGTCCCGGCCGCGATGATGGGAACTGTAGTCCAAACCACCTGGAAGAGGCAGCAGGTTGGCGCAAAAATAGTAGTAACCTTGACCCGGATTAGGGAGAAGAGTTTCCGGGCTTCGGGGAAGTCGGAGCCCCGGGGAAAAATTTAAAATAAAAGAAGGATTAAAGAAATGTGAATGCTAACCTTTATACTGGGGAAGAGGCCAATGTATTTAGGATGCAATTCGGTGCATGGGTAGGACATCTTGAAGCCGCTGTTGCGCAGCGCAATCCTATGCCTCTCTACTCAGAGGTAAGCCGGAATGAGTTCAGGCACTCTTTGCATAGGATGGGAGCGCAACAACCCGGATTGCAGCCAGGGCTGGTTGCAGTCTCTTGCACACTTACATGCGGGGAAGCCCCATTGCTGCCCCTCCCTTTGAAATAGACCTTCGTAGGATCTGCTCCGCCTCCAGCGCTGCGCTGCGCTGTTTTTCCGAAGATCCCTCCGTTTCCTCACTTCCTGGTTGGTTGCATCGAGCAAAACAGGCTTTCCAAAGTTTGCAGGCTTAGAGAAGGAGGCTGCCTCCCGCCCGGGAGAAATCCTTGCTATTTATTTTATCCGAAGGTTGCCTTTCAGAGCAAAACCCCACTTTCTTTAAACTCAGGGGCACGTGCTTCGGAGCGGGGGTGCCAACCTGAATAAAATATTGCGGGCGCCCAGGTAAGCCCCGCGCCGCATAATGGATCACATGATGCAATGCACACACCCCGTTTGAATGGGGATGCCCATCAACTTTGTGGGAGCTCGGCCCCTTCAGATATTTTATTGTGGGGGTTGAAGTCGGCTCCTGTGCTTCGGGATCCACAGCTGCGCGCTGTCTGGCAGCCTTTTCCGACCGATCCTGTCCTTTTTTAAGCAAATAAATAAATGCCCAAATGGAGCCCCTTTTAAGGGTCTTGCTCCTTTAACAACTGCAGGAAGGCACGATCTGTCTGCAGCTTCTAGATTCTGCAAATGTATTCGTTGAATGTATAGCTTGGCTGTGGAGCTGACCGGACCCAGATCTCTTCAGCTTCTGCAATGTTACAAGATGACAATCTTCCTAGATGATGTTGGATTGCAACCATCATCCTTGCCCATTGGCCGCGCTTGGTTGGGGATGCTGAGAGCTGGGGGTCCAATATCTGGCGGGGTGGGGGCAGACGTTTCCAGTCCCTAGCGGTGCAATGATAAAGGGAACTATCTTAAAGTAGTTCCTTTATCAGATGAGTTTTCGATTCATTGGGGCGGGGGAGGCAAGGGGATGCAAGGACGCCCCCCCGGACCACTCCAATTAGAAGAGATCCAGGTTTTGAGTGACCCCAGCATTAACTGGAAATTTAAAATATGAAGCATGGTTTATTTGTATGTAAACGCCGTCATCATAAATAGGACCTCCTTCTCCCCAATGAGGTGTAGAATGGGAACATCAGTAGCTCGAAGGGGCCTAGAGAAACTCCCTCTGCCCATCTCTGCGCCCCCTCCGATCCCCAGCACCCACTATTTTGTCTGGTGCCACCGCTGGATATTTTCTCGAAGCGCTGAGTTTCGTTTTCATAGGGAGTGGTTTTAGTAGAGTAGAGAGTGCGTCTGAGCGCGTGCAGAAGGCCTTTCCTTCCAGGGCCCGTGTAACCAGACCTTCCTTGATCGTAGCGGATCAAGAATTAGGATTGGACCCAAAACGGACGATCCAACTTTGGGGAATCTTGAGCACTTTTGGGGGCGGAAGGGGGTGAGGAGGGAAGCCGTTTTTTAAACGAAAATTGACCACTGGTGACCCCAAAGGGTTCACCTTATTTCCACACCTCCATTGCTCCTGTCCTCTGGGGAGCATAAAATCTGCGATGGTGGCCTGTTTGCAAACATGTATTGGTTTTCCCCTACACACGCACCTATTTTATTTTTTATTTTTGCCTGTGTAGGATTTTGGTCTTCTTGGTTTCTAATCTTGAGCCGTTTGCCTGTTTCAGGAGCTAAATAATTTAATGCAAAATAGGTGAACGGGGCTGCCCGGCGGTATTTCACGTTGAAAAGTCCCTTTGATTTCAAAGGAGAGAGCTTGATCTTCTGTAAATCGGAAGAAAATCCAAGTCTGTTGAATGGGACGTTAAGCGGAAACCTAAGCAGGCTTGCTCAGAAGTAAGCCCCACTGAGTTCAATAAGAGTTGATTTGGGGGTAACAGATATGCAGCAAAAGCCCCTACCTGGGGGTAGGGGGAAGCCAGTATGGTGGAGCGGTTAGGAGCCAGGAGACCCGGGTTTCTATCCCTATTCGCCCATGAAGCTCGCTGCGTGACCCTGGACCTGCCACAATCTTTCAGTTTAACCCGATTTACAAAGTTGCTGTGCAGATAAAATGGGGAGGGGGAGCAGCAAGCGCCTTGCAAGAAAAGCCGGTTATAAATGTAAATAAATGTAATAATAATAATAATCCCAAGCATATACTTTTCGCATTGGAACAGGAGGAATTCCTAGAGCAATTGTGTGCATGTCTATTTAAAAATGAAGTTCAATCGGTTACGTATACCCTAAGCCTGTACAGGATTGCATTTCTTAAAAGTGCATAACTCTGGCTGAGCTGTCAGGGAAGTCCCGGCCCAGGCGAGGTTTGTGAGAAGGCGCGCCAGCTTTCAGGCTCTGCAGAGCTCTTCTTCAGGCAGTCTGTACCTGTTTCTCTCCCTTGCTGATGCTCCTGCGCTTTCGGCAGTACTTGCGCAGGAGTCAGGAGCACATCAGGTGGAAGGAAGCTTTATTCAGTTCTTCCTGACAAAATTCCTTCCCTCTAAAGCATTTGGGGAGCGGAAGTAAATAAACAACACGCGATCTCTCTAATCGGGCTGCACAATTAAGGGTTTACCACCATGCAATGTAACTCCTAAACCAAAGAGACGCAGGGGTGCATCTACCCAAACACGTGTACAAGGGACCATTTAAAGGAGCCCGATTTGTTAAATAAATATTCACATAATTGCAGTAGAACCTCTGTACTCCGGAGCCCAATTGTGGCCAGTAGGTCATGCTTGCGGGTAAGCGTGCGTAAAATTGCGTTGTTAGGATCAGTTTTGCTGAGCGAGTGAGATCCTGTTGAGATCCACCCTTTGCAGGGGCAGCAGCCGAGATCTCTCTGCCCATTTTATTGAAAAATTCCTTCCAGTAGCACCTTAAAGACCAACTAAGTTAGTTCTTGGTATGAGCTTTCGTGTGCATGCACACTTCTTCAGATACACACCATTGCTTCCCATTTTATTGGGAAGCAAACCCCATTGCCTCCTCTCCGATGGGACTTTTCTCCCCGGGAAAGTGGGCGTGAGATGGTTTGCAAACGGGAGTGGGTCGCGACCGTCTGCACCGTCCGTGAAAGGCTGGCTTGGTGACTTGAGGTCGCCTGATTCTTAGCTAGCCAAAAGTGAAAAAGAAAAGGCCATTTTGATCACCGATAAGAGAGAGAGAGAGAGAGAGAGAGAGAGAGAGAGAGAGAGACTAAGTCGATTGATTTCCAGCTGCTCCACAGCCCATTCAACTAAAGAATCTTGCCAGAAAATAAGATGGGAACACGTTCTCAGGTTTACGCGTAAAATGATAGTTTAGCCTGAAAAGACGCTTGCTTGTTGCTCGTCTGGCTTTCTAAATGTTAAAGCAAGTCACAAGTTTCATAAGAGGCCATTCGGCTCAGCTTCCTATCCAACTCCTTTCTCTTGCGCTGCAGCTACAATCTCTCCACACCCCCTGGGTCCGGGTTGTAAAACAGCCTTGTTACTTGGATTTCCTTTGTTTCCAAAGGGAAAAAAATGCTTCTGAGATCCCTTCTCAACAAATTGTCCCCAAGATACTGAAATGCGATTAGGCTGTAAATTTCAAGGTTCCTTTAGCTGCAGGTTCCCAGCCTGATGCGCTTCTAGTTAGAAAAAACCCCTTTAAGCTCAATGGGGTTTGCCTCCAGGTAAGTATGCAGATAGGATTTCAGCCTTTAAGCGAAAGCACCGCTGGGAGATGTGCAAAAGCCTAAGCAATAATTTGGGAGGTTTTGGCTACACATCTGTGCAAATATTTTTCCTGGTTCCTAAGCAAGTTGGGCGAGGGGAGGGGAACCTGATGCTCTCGTGACCTAAGAGTAAAACAGCAGGTTGGGGAGAAAAAGAGCAGCAATGGATGGATGCCTTCCAGCCCAGGCGTGTTGATTCACGGGTCATTGATATGTCTAGCCAAAGACTGTTTGATCTATCCATCTCCATGCTGGAAGGTCGTGTGGGCTGAAGCACATCTGAAAACTATACAAAACGGGAAGGCTGAGGAAATGGGGAAGGTGGTTCATTTTATTTTATTTTATAATTTGCGCACCGCAGAATGGGTGGGGAGGACGCTCTGGGCTTTTCACCTGCACTTTTGTAAAATATATTCCTATCTGAAATTGTCTGTGCAATCAGTTCTCTGGAATTATCCACTCAGCCCTCAATCTGATAAATTTATTTTTTTTATGTCTGTCTCTTTTCCACAGTCCCATTTTCCACAGATTTTTTCTGTGTGCAAAGGATCTGTTTGATTAAGATGGGAGGATCACTTGTAGTTTATAACCGTGTGTGTGTGTGTGTGTGTGTGTGTGTGTCTGAAGAAACAAATTAACTTCACATCCCAATAATAGACTGGGTGGGAAATCAGCCAAGCTCCTTCTTTTTCCTCCTCTTTTGTCTGGAATGAGATTAGCCCTTCCTTAAATATTGCCTATATAGTCTCATCCTTGGTCCAGGATATGCAGTCTTCAGCCCTGCAGATGTTGCTGGACTCCAATTCCCATCAGCTCCAGCCAGCATGGGATGATGGGAGTTGTAGTCCAGCAACATCTGTGTGGAATAACAGCGGAGACATGTCTTAAATGCATCACAGTAATCCTGCAATTTATGCAGGGGGTTACGTTCCAGGGATTGCTCCTAAAGCAAACATTGCGTATAGTCAAAACACATTGGGTTCAGAGGCGGGTGGGATTGCCCAAGTCACTTTTTCAGGAATCCCACCCCTTTTAAAATTTTTTATTTTGCCCCACGTGCGAGTTAAATGCACATAAATTGTGGGCTTACTGTAATTGCCTGAATGCAGGAGGAAGGTATCCCTCTGTAGAGAGGAATGGGGAGGTTGAGAAATGCTCAGGTTTTTTTTGTGTCAAGTAGGATCAGGTTGGTTCCATGGTTGCGTTCCGTTAATAAAGCTATTTCCACTTAGCCTAGAATCGGCTGGTGCAATGCAGGCAGCGGTGGCGGCCAACTAGGGTGAGGATATCAGCCGTTCCTCTTTCTTCTGTTCCAGGGGTAGGCAACCTAAGGGCCGTGGGCCGGATGCGGCCTATTTGCCTTCTCAATGCTGCCCACGGACGGTCCGAGAATCAGTGTGTTTTTACATGAGTAGAAAGTGTCCTTTTATTTAAAAGGCATTTCTGGGTTATTTGTGGGGCCTGCCTGGTGTTTTGACATGAGTAGAATGTGTGCTTTTATTTAAAATGCATCTCTGGGTTCTTTGTGGGGCATAGGAATTCGTTCATACCCCCCCCCCCAAAATATATATATATATAGTCCAGCCCACCACATAGTTTGAGGGACGGTGGACTGGCCCACAGCTGAAAAAGTCTGCTGACCCCTGCTGTATTCCCTTGGTCCATCTTCCTTAACTCAGTTAGTTGCACTGTTAGGTAATGCTAGACTTCTGGATTTAAAGGTCTTGTGGGCCACAGCTCGTCTTTAGATGATCGTTGCTGTAATTTCACTTCCTGCAAAATGTGATAAGCCAGCCCTGCAGCGTTGCTTTGGTGGGGAGGTCTTGCTTCTCTTTCCTCTGAGTGGGGCCTTGCACCTCTGTCACAAAGTCTTATTTTGATTGGCACCATTGAGCCTAACTTCTCCAGCTCAGGAGATAGTTAAATGTAAAGGTAAAGGGACCCCTGACCATTAGGTCCAGTCGTGACCGACTCTGGGGTTGCGGCGCTCATTTCACTTTATTGGCCGAGGGAGCCGGCGTACAGCTTCCAGGTCATGTGGCCAGCAGGACTAAGCCGCATCTGGCGAACCAGAGCAGCGCACAGAAACACTGTTTACCTTCCCGCTGGAGCGGTACCTATTTATTTACTTGCACTGGTGTGCTTTCAAACTGCTAGGTTGGCAGGAGCAGGGACCGAGCAACGGGAGCTCACCCCGTTGTGGGGATTCGAACCGCCGACCTTCTGATTAGCAAGTCCTAGGCTCTGTGGTTTAACCCACAGCGCCACCCACCTCCCCAGGAGATAGTAAGTAGCTCAAATTAAAATATTCAACTGAAGCAGGTCAGGTTGGTGAAGTATGCAAGTCTCCTGGTTTCTTGGTGCTCCTTAAGTGGTTTTTTATGGTACAGTTTTGAAGGGGAGAGTCTTGGATTAGGGGTTATGAGACCACTTCCATGCTCACTCGTGAAGGTCACAGGGTGACCTTGGCTCCCCCTCTATCTCATCTAATCTATTGTGAGGATAATATGCGTGGAGGGAGACACCATGTCCATTGGCCCTTAGCTCATTAGTTTTATATAGTTTTTATTTTATTTTACAGATATAAACTTATAGCAAAATCAATTAAAGGTAAAGGGACCCCTGACCATTAGGTCCAGTCGTGGCCGACTCTGGGGTTGCGGCGCTCATCTCGCTTTATTGGCCAAGGAAGCCGGCGTACAGCTTCCGGGTCATGTGGCCAGCATGACTAAGCCGCTTCTGGTGAACCAGAGCAGCGCACGGAAACGCCGTTTACCTTCCTGCCAGTGCGGTACCTATTTATCTACTTGCACTTTGATGTGCTTTCGAACTGCTACAAATCTATATAAAGAGATTACTCCTGAATCTCACAACTTCCCCCCATGGGTCCTAATGTCAACATTTACAATTGCATATCAATTCATTATCCACATTTTCTTAACCATCTGAATTATCAATAGTCGTTGTTAGCTTACAAGTGAGGTTAAAATCCTGCCAATGTTTCCATCTGCTTACAATGGTCTCCTAAATAAATTATAAATTTTTCCCATTCTTTTTTAAAGTTCTTGTCCTTTTGGTTCCTGAGCCTTCCAGTTAATTTTGCCATTTTGGCATAGTCCATCAAGTAGGTTTGCCATTCTTCCCTGGTTGGAAGGGTTCCTTCTTTCCATCTCTGGGCTAGTAACATCCATGCGGCTGTTGTCAAATGCATAAATATTCTTTTCTGAACCTTTGGAATCTCGGTACCTATAATAATAATAATAAAAAGCTTCAGTTTTTTTAAAAAACATTATTTAAAACTCCCTCCCCCCATATTTCATTATATATCATCTTCCATAAAGTTTTTATTACCTTATATGACCACCACATATGATAAAAGGTACCTTCTTTTTCTTTACGTTTCCAGCAGGTATTTGTGCTTGTTCTATACATTTTTGCTAACTTACTAGGTGTCAAATACCACCGGTACATCATTTTCATATAATTTTCTTTCACCGTACAACGTGCTATAAATTTCTGTAACTTCTCCCAATCTGCCATAAAATTAATAAATAAATTAAACCGATACGTTAACTGAAAGATATATAATGCTAGCTGGATTGTAAAAGACTGGGGTGAGGAGATCCCATTGGTGGAAACGGGCTATTTTGCAGAGCTGCCATCAAATGAGAGATAGCTAATAAAAGGGCATGGTGCCATACAAAGAGAAAACGTTCGTGAAAAGAAAAGACCAGATGGGTGTCACTGGAGTAGAGTTGAAAGACTTCTCTTCCAAAACCCACTAGTATCTGCTAATTAATTATCTTTCAAAGAGGCTTTCACAGAAATTAATTTCTTTTACAGGATTAATCTGTAAAAAGGGCTGTTGATTGATTAAAAGATTTTCAGTTGACTTATCTCCTGGCTTCCCATTAATTCATTTAAAGGAAGAAGCATATTGCAAAAGTCTTGATACGTTTCTTCCTGAGGAGACCTGTAGTGTTTCTCTGAAGTGTGAGAGGGATTGATAATTCTGTAAATAAGCTACTACTTATTGCTAGATGGAAAGACCGTATTTAATATTTTCAAAAGAAGCTAAAGGATTTGAACAATTCTCCCCCCTTCAGAATATTTTTACTGGTTTTTCTCATTTATCTAAAATCTGAACGATTTAAATCTCTTGTAATGCTTTGTTTTGCCAGTTAAAGTTTGCAGCGCTACAGAGAGAGGTACAGTGGTACCTCGGGTTAAGTACTTAATTCGTTCCAGAGGTCCATACTTAACCAGAAACTGTTCTTAACCTGAAGCACCACTTTAGCTAATGGGCCTCCTGCTGCTGCCGCGCCGCCGGAGCCCAATTTCTGTTCTTATCTTGAAGCAAAGTTCTTAACCTGAAGCACTATTTCTGGGTTAGCAGAGTGTGTAACCTGAAGCGTACGTAACCTGAGGTATCACTGTACTGGGACACTAGACTTTGTGGAAATCCCATTCCCCTTGCTAAAGAAGTTGTGTTCTTTAATTCCAGATGTGTGGGCTGTTACACCAGTGATGAATAGTGTAGGGAATTCATTATGCTTATGTTAAAAGATGCGTTTGTCTATCAAATTGTACAGTATTTGAAATGTTGGCACGGGGAACAAATTCTAGGAGAAACCTCAGCTCAAACTGATTCTGATTCAACATATGGGGGCAATGCTATGGCAAGATCCGGACTCAGCAAGGCTCAACCAGGGTTAAGTCTCCAACCCTGGAACACCCAAAGATACAGTTGCATTGCTGGCTGATTTAAATGTCAAAAAGGGTGGTGGTGGAGACAGGGACAAGAGAGGGAGAATTTAGGTTGGATCCTAAACCCATTCATCTTGGTTGCATGATTTGGCAACACATAAGGGACGCGGGTGGAAAAGGGACGCGGGTGGCGCTGTGGGTAAATGCCTCAGCGCCTAGGGCTTGCCGATCGAAAGGTCGGCGGTTCGAATCCCCGCGGCGGGGTGCGCTCCCGCTACTCGGTCCCAGCGCCTGCCAACCTAGCAGTTCGAAAGCACCCCCGGGTGCAAGTAGATAAATAGGTACCGCTTACCAGCGGGAAGGTAAACGGCGTTCCGTGTGCTGTGCTGGCTCGCCAGATGCAGCTTTGTCACGCTGGCCACGTGACCCGGAAGTGTCTCCGGACAGCGCTGGCCCCCGGCTTATAGATGTGAGATGGGCGCACAAACCCCAGAGTCTGTCAAGACTGGCCCGTTCGGGCAGGGGTACCTTTACCTTTACCTTTAACCATTTCATAAGGGACGCGGGTGGCACTGTGGGTAAAACCTCAGTGCCTAGGACTTGCCGATCGCATGGTCGGCGGTTTGAATCCCTGCGGCGGGGTGAGCTCCCGTCTTTCGTTCCCAGCTCCTGCCCACCTAGCAGTTCGAAAGCACCCCTAAGTGCAAGTAGATAAATAGGTACCGCTTTATAGCGGGAAGGTAAACGGTGTTTCTGTGTGCTGCGCTGGTGCTGGCTCACCAGAGCAGCTTCGTCACGCTGGCCACGTGACCCGGAAGTGTCTCCGGACAGCGCGGGCCCCCGGCCTCTTAAGTGAGATGGGCGCACAACCCTAGAGTCGGACACGACTGGCCCGTACGGGCAGGGGTACCTTTACCTTTAACCATTTCATAAAAGGGAGCGGGTGGCGCTGTGGGTTAAACCACAGAGCCTAGGACTTGCCGATCAGAAGGTCGGCGGTTTGAATCCCCGCGAAGGGGTGAGCTCCCGTTGCTCGGTCCCTGCTCCTGCCAACCTAGCAGTTCGAAAGCATATCAAAGTGCAAGTAGATAAATAGGTACTGCTCCGGCGGGAAGGTAAATGGCGTTTCTGTGCGCTGCTCTGGTTTGCCAGAAGCGGCTTAGTCATGCTGGCCATATGACCCGGAAGCTGGACTCTGGCTCCCTCGGCCAATAAAGCGAGATGAGCGCCGCAACCCCAGAGTCGGTCACGATTGGACCTAATGGTCAGGGGTCCCTTTACCTTTACCTTTAACCATTTCAAAGTCTTGTTTTCCCTCTGCCAGAGTTAAGCAGAACAACAGCCCCACTGCTGAAGTTTGGATCTGGCTTAACTTTAGACTGGCTTAACTTCCATGGTCTTTCTTTACACTAGCTTCTTGTACATAGGATTTTACTGTAGATGTACCTAACAAAGGAGGCGTTGGGGCTTCAAACCGAAAGGAAACATTATTCGAAGAGCTTTGTTTTGATTTGATTGTTCTGCGGGGAGCAGAAACTGATGTATTTTTTACTAGGGCGAAAAAGCTGATTGAGGGAGTTAATTAACGTAGGGAAAGTCTCATAGACTAGAAGTTACGTCATGCACCGTATTTTTCGCTCCATAGGACGCACCAGACCATAAGACGCACCATGTTTTTGGAGGAGGAAAACAAGGAAAAAAATATTCTGAATCTCAGAAGCCAGAACAACAAGAGGGATCGCTGCGCAGCGAAAGCAGCGACCCCTCTTGCTGTTCTGGCTTCTGGGATAGCTGCGCAGCCTGCATTCGCTCCATAGGACGCACACACATTTCCCCTTACTTTTTAGGAGGGAAAAAGTGAGTCTTATAGAGCAAAAAATACAGTATGTATCATGTGGGTTTGTAGCATATATGTATGTATATGTGACGCGTAATTAATGTTACTTGTTGGGTGTCCTTAGAGAGAGAAACAGATATTTCCATGTAGCCCGAATGAGGTCTTGATGTCTAGCATGAGGATTTTATTAAAACTAGCTTGCACTGGCAGGCAGGCTGGCTGGCTTCTTTCCAGCGTTTAATTTCCATTTAAGAAATAAAAGAGTGGTGCTCAGGCAACATGCTCTTAAGCCCCGACCCCTAAATCCAGATGTGTGAGGGCTGAGAAAAACAGTCTTCACACGCAAACCTCCTTCTCCCATGTATTGGGAGAAAGAGGCCCCCCCCAACAATAAAAGGACTCGAGAGACAATGGAGTGCGCCTTAGGGGGTGAAGTCAAACCGCTGCAAAGTGACCCCCCCAGGGCACAAGCCTGGGCAGTGTGTATGGAGGTCTTCGCATGCAGGGCAAGTCTAACTCACCAAGGGTTTTTGGACCCATTGGCTACCCTCACCTGGTTTAGCTGGCTAGTCGAAGCCATTCCCTGGGTGCGGCTGCTGTTGCATGCTAAATAATAATAATAATAATAATAATAATAATAATAATAATAACTTATTATTTATACCCCGCCCATCTGGCTGGGTTTCCCCAGCCGCTCTGGGTGGCTTCCAACAAAATATTAAAAAACAATTGTCTATTAAACATTAAAAGCTTCCCTAAACAGGGCTGCCTTCAGATGTCTTCTAAAAGTCTGATAGAGTGGTACCTCAGGTTACAGATGCTTTAGGCTACAGACGCTTCAGGTTACAGACTCCACTAACCCAGAAATAGTACCTCGGGTTAAGAACTTTGCTTCAGGATGAGGACAGAAATCGTGCTCCAGCGGCGCGGCGGCAGCAGGAGGCCCCATTAGCTAAAGTGATGCTTCAGGTTAAGAACAGTTTCAGGTTAGGAACGGACCTCCGGAATGAATCAAGTTCTTAACCTGACGTACCACTGTAGTTGTTTTTCTCTTTGACATCTGATGGGAGGGCGTTCCACAGGGCAGGTGCCACTGCCGAGAAGGCCCTCTGCCTGGTTCCCTGTAACTTGGCTTCTTGCAACGAGGGAACCACCAGAAGGCCCTCGGCACTGGACCTCAGTGTCCGGGCAGAACGATGGGGGTGGAGAAGCTCCTTCAGGTATACTGGACCGAGGCCGTTTAGGGTTTTAAAGGTCAGCACCAACACTTTGAATTGTGCTCGGAAATGTACTGACGGCTCCCAGGAGCCAGAGGTGGGAGAGGGTGGGGACTAAAGGTGGACAAACTATCCCCAGAGGAGCACAATGTGTCCTCCACTATACTATCCCTCACGTAACACTTCATATATCCTCATAGAAGTTCTGAGTCTAGTAAGCTGGATAGCTCAGTTGGTTAGAGAGGGGTCAGCAACCTTTTTCAGTCGTGGGCCGGTCCACTGTCCCTCAGACCTTGTGGGGGGGCCGGACTATATTTTGAAGGAGAAGAAAAATGAACGAATTCCTATGCCCCACAAATAACCCAGAGGTGCATTTTAAATAAAAGCACACATTCTACTCATGTAAAAACATGCTGATTCCCAGATTGTCCACAGGCTGGATTTAGAAGGCAATTGGGCCGGATCCAGCCTCGGGTCTTAGTTTGCCTACTCCTTAGAGCACGGTGCTGATAATGCCAAGGTTGTAGGTTTGATTCCCATAAGGGACAGCTGCATTTTCCTTCATTGCAAGGGGTGATTCTCAGGGTCCCTTCCAACAATGCAATTCTATGTTCAGGGCTCACTTTAAAGCCCATTTCCCCTGAATTTGAGATAATGGGGAGCTAGGTATGATAATGAAGAGTGGCATTCTGCACATGTTCAGGTACATTTTTTCTTTAAAGTGCATCTGTTGCAATTGCATGTTCTTTGTTGCAATTCCAGCGTGTCAACGGTTCCGAGAACTGATGGGCTTTTACTAAAACTCTTTGCAGTAAACCGGACCGCCCCTTCTCAGTTTTCTTGCCTGCTACCTTTGACAGCATTTGCAGATGGAAGGAGAGGATTTCTTGCCGTGAAGGAGGAGAGGAGGGGGGCAGCCAGGAAGAGAATAGATTGCAAAAGCAGACCTCTCCCAGAAAATAAAAATGAGGAGGGAGGGAAGGGGAAAGACACACAATCTGGAGAATAGGGGGGTTCCCAAGGGTACCAGATAGGGGAATTGCGTTTCAGGACCACAAAGATGCAATGTAATCGGCTGGATTTCTCTCCGGTGCTGGCATCCTGCCATCTGGAGCAGCCATGTAACTATAGAAACTGGCTCGCTGCCTTACACCAATCAGGAAATGTAACATCACCTGAGAATGCAATGGAGAGAGCCACTTTGTTGATGCTGTGAAGGGAGGGAGCCAGCCCGCCATTCCTTCTTTGCTGTTCCTATTAAGTGAAATTAGGGGAAAGCTGGGGGGTAGGGAGAAAAATGTGAAGCGGGGAGGGGAAGAGCTCATGGGCAAGGTGGGGTGTCTATGTCCCCCAAGGAAATTGCGGAATGGAAAATGTGTGTGTGGCAAATAACATTTAGGGGGGTTAGAAGCAGGAGAAGCAGTAGAGTTGGAAGGGGACACGAGGGTCATCTAGTCCAGCCCTCTGCAATGCAGAAATCTTCTGCCCCATGTGAGGCTCGAACCCATGACCTTGAGATTAGGAGTCTGCCGACTAAGCTATCGCAGCTTCCGGTCTTCGGGACTTGTATATTTGTGGCTGATAGGTTCCCATGAAACGATGGGTGGTATTCAACTATGTTTCTATCAGAGTAAAGGTAAAGGTAAAGGGACCCCTGACCATTAGGTCCAGTCATGACCGACTCTGGGGTATCTGAAGAAGTGTGCATGCACACGAAAGCTCATACCAAGAACTAACTTAGTTGGTCTTTAAGGTGCTACTGGAAGGAATTTTTTTATTTTGACTGGCAGACCAATACGGCTACCTATCTGTAACTTTTTCTTAGGTTCTCCACACAAAGTGAAAATG
This sequence comes from Podarcis vaucheri, assembly GCF_965113315.1. Taxonomy (NCBI): domain Eukaryota; kingdom Metazoa; phylum Chordata; class Lepidosauria; order Squamata; family Lacertidae; genus Podarcis; species Podarcis vaucheri. The sequence goes on along the minus strand of NC_138751.1, from coordinate 43,867,557 downwards.
TGGCAAATACTAAGTTTCCCCACCCTCTGGAAGCTGCAAGGGGCAATTTAATAGCTAAGTGAATGACAATAGCAAGTGAATGGCAAGTAAAAGGCACATAAAGAGTCTCCCAGTGATGTCCTCTGTGTGCCCCTAGAAAATTGCAGGGGGCAAATGAGGTTGGGGGCGATGAGTAAATAAAAATGGAAGCGATATCATAATGAATCAAAGCAAAACACATGTATGAGAGAGACTCAAAACATCCTTTCCTTTCCTCACCTCTCTCCCCTAAATTAGCATATGTGCCTATGTTTGTGGCAATGCTGGCTTGTTTGTTGGTGGTTTAAAGAATCCCAAAACTAGGCCTAGCAGGAGTGGTGTGGAGAGGAAGCTTTTTTTTTAACAAGCTGGTTTCCTTGATGAAACCTGAGACGGTCGCCTCCATCGAATTTCATATCCAGACCTTTTGCTGTTGAAACCGACAGAGCGAGCAAAATAATTGCTCCCCCATCTGTTAGGGCTGCTTATCCCTTATTCAGCTTTCCTTTCTCTTATGCCTCTCAGGTAGAGGGAGAAAAGGTTGACTTCTGTCCTGAGCTGTTTTTGCTTTTCATCAGCAGACCTGGAAAGATTTTTTTAAAGCAATATGAGAATGGTGCGCCCCTTTTGCAAAGAGCTGGGCTCTGAGGAATCTGTGACCCTCCAGATATTTCTGGAGTATGCCTGGGCCTGACAGTTGTTAGAGACCAGCAAACATGTGGAAGCCCAAAAGCCTTGAAATGAAATAGGGCTTCACTTCTGCCACCATTGCTGATGTAAAATTCAACTAGTTATCTGGATGATTTCCATAACATGGATCTGACGGGGCATTTTATCCTTTGCTTTGGGTGGTGGTAGGGATTGCCCAGGCCCAGAAACGATGTGGGTCTCAAACCAATTTGCAAATGCCACGCTGGTATGGCATTTCTTTTTTTTTTTTTTCATTGCCTGCTTTCCCCATCTTCCTCCTCCTTCCTTCCCCTCTTTTTTTCCCACCTCCACCTTGGGTAGTTGCAATAATAATCTGGCTTCTTGCCAAGTATAGGCGTTACTATGGAAACAGAAAAGCTGCCTCGGTGAGCCAGGAGGGGTTGTGGCTTCTAATGTCTCCTATTGTATATATTCAGCCCTATATAGTAGAGAGGAAAAGAGGGAGAACTATAATCACAGGATTCCCCCCCTTCCTTTAAACCCTTCCTACATTTCATTGTATAAAACGAGGCTGCATTTCCTGGAAGAAACGGGGGGGGGGGGAGAGAAAAGGCCTATTTTCCCTTTTCCCCATCCTTGAAAACACCCGACATGCCGCTAAATTTCTTCATCAGCCACAAAGGAGAAAACAACTTATTTTCTTCTTTGCATTTTAATATCGAGAGGGATGCTTTCGAAAATGTTGCTGTTGTTGTTGTTGTTTTGCAGAAATAGTGCCTATTTGTGGTGCATGAAGGGGTCCCCAATACGAGCGGGGGGGGGGGTGTCACACGTGAAGTTGTTATTAAGGCACCTGCCATGGCAAGGTGCCGTAGAAAGGTTATGGCAGAAGGGGAGGCAGACCCTATCCAGAGGCTTAAATGTTAATCTGGTAAGGCTACATAAGTCTTATGGGGCCCTTCCTTCTCTGGCCCCCCAAGCAGACTGTGTTCAGGGGATCTGCAAGCCTTATTTGTTTCTGTACAATTATTCCGTTATGTCGTGTTGACTGGGCCCAGGGATGGACCAAAACAGTTGGCTGCCTGAGGCAAAGGACAATATGATGCCCTCTCCCCCTCCATTTCACGTAGAGAAGCCAGTTGAATATTTCCTCAACACAGATGAGGGGGCAGGAGGTTTGTTTAGGATGGGCAATATAGCCTGGGGGGCACAAACAGCCCTGTCCTCCAGCAGAGGGGAACAGCTTAGGGTAGGGACTGAGAAGAACAGCCGCAGTGCTGCTGCTGCCCCCCAGGACCTGACGCCCGAGGCAGCTGCCTTACTCTGACTAATGAGAGGACTGGCTCTAGGGTTCTGTATAATTACTTTCAGACTTGCCATAGGGTTTTGTTTTAGTCAGTATGGAGGGGGGGGGAAACCAACTCTCTTTTTCAAATACATTTTTAAAAAAGATAGAAAGAATATGAAGAGAAGTACGGCAGAAGAACAAACAAAATGGCAGACCTGGGGTGGGATATAAACCGTGTTTATGGAAGACAATCTTATTCGGCTACGAGTGATCGCCGAAGGAGAATGCATTGGTCTGAATCCAGGGAACAATGGAAGGCTATGTGATTGTTACTGTGCTCGACAGCCAAATTTACCAAATGGCCCAATGTTAAGCCATCCTCTGTTCAATATGGGACGTGTGTGGCGTTATGGTCTAAACCATTGAGCCTCTTGGGCTTGCCGATTGGAAGGTCGGTGGTTTGAATCCCAACGGGGTGAGCTTCTATTGCTCTGTCCCAGTTCCTGCCAACCTAGCCATTTGAAAGCACGCCAGTGCAAGTAGATAAATAGGTACCGCTGTGGTGGGAAGGCAAACGGTGCTTCCTTGCGCTCTGGTTTCCGTCATGGTGTTCCGTTGCACCAGAAGCAGTTTAGTCATGCTGGCCACTTGACCCGGAAAGCTGTCTGTGGACAAATGCCAGCTCCCTTGGCCTGAAAGCAAGATGAGCGCTGCAACCCCATAGTCACCTTTGACTGGACTTAACCGTCCAGGGGCCTTTTACCTTTACCATATTTGGATGTGGGAAAGAAACGTGGCTCAAAATCCAAAGTTGCAGCCACAGTGTCTGGCAATGTTGCAGGGTCTTCTGGGGGTGGGGTGCACTTTTTTGCCCTTACGGATGCAGAGGTGGTCTTTGAAAAGGTGTGGCACAAGACCTGGTTGCATATCAGCAGTGAGCTAGTGCCCTTGGGTTAATGTTAATGGAGCACCAAAAATCCATCAAGGATGGATTTTTCATCCCTATTCAGTTTAGCTAGTGATCAACGCTCTAGAAAAAGAATCTCCTTGTTTTCAAAATTGTGCCAGATCAGCTTTAGAATAAGTATTTTATGATACTCTTCATCTGGTACCTCAATGATGCATTGGAGTCAGGGAGAGAGGCTTCCCTAGTCTCGCAAATGCTTACAAAAGTTAATTTAACTTGGTGTCACCTAGACTACCCCTTCCCCATGCCAGTGGATCTGGGAAACTACTTTCCTAGCAGGAGATATTACTTAGCCTGAACACATGTGGGGCTTGCAATTGGTGTATGTTTGCAGTCTGCTACAGAATAATGTCCAAAAAGTCAAAATTCTGTCAGATTATATATTCTGTGCATTGCATTTTTTTATTTTATGGATTTATTTAGATTCCTTGGGCTTCCTTTTTTGGAAGAAAAGGTAGGGTTTTAAAAATAACTTTCTATGACACCATTATACACACCGACGTTTTGTATTGGTCCTCTGGGAATTGAAAAAGCTCAGTGAGTAATGTGGTTTGCATGCCCCCCAGCTCTGGGGACTGCAAGGACTACTATATCCCATCCCTATTGTATCTGATGGCACTACTCAGGATACAATATGGAAAGAGCTTGTTCGTTCCCCAGATGGTTTGCAGTCTGCATTTGATAGGCAAGTATACCAAGATTCATGTACAAACTGTGACAGCACTATTCATACAGGTGTACAGAAGATAGCATCCCAAGTCAAGATTGAAAACACACACCCTCTTTTCACTTCAGGGCGTGGTATTGCTCTGAAAGTGTATGAGCAATATCGGGTGAGGTCTCCAAAAACCAGAGAGTGAGGAACTGCGCAAGCTTTTTCTGTGGTCTGGGTTTCAGTGACTCTGTCTTTTATGTGCAGAATTCTTTATTATTCTTCAGAGGCAGCTTAATAAATGATGCAACCTGAATAACCTGTATAGGGCACAAAATTTTATATATATATATATATATATATATATATATATATATATATATATATTTGCTTTCGTAGATTTTCACGGGTACAGGAATGCAGGTTTTGGTGTCTTCGGGTGTCTTCCCGTGTAAGAGTCGGGGTGTCTGCATTAAGAAAGCACAGTTGATGCCCATCACTGCCCCTAGGAGAACTTCAAAGCACACAGTTTCTTGCAGCCTGCTCTGACACCCTGGTTTGAAATATTTGGCTATTTCCACAAATTTTCAGCATGACTGAGGTTGTCTTACTTACCCTGGGTCTTTCCCCCCCTTCTTCTTCTTCTTCCAGAGAGGATCTGCTGAGCTTCTCAGGATCCAAAATGCACAGGACCACCAGGATAAAAATCACAGAGCTGAACCCTCACTTGATGTGCGCTTTGTGCGGAGGCTACTTCATCGATGCCACAACCATTGTGGAATGCTTACACTCTTGTAAGTTTAAAAACCATATCTGGAAACTCCTGAGGATTAATGGGATACGTGCCTCATCCCTGGGCTCTCTTTTCAGCTGTTGAAATATGCAGAACAATAATCACCCCCCTTTGAGCATATGAAAAGGGCGTTTTCCTCACTATCGACTGGGTGAAATCCCATGCTCCCCCCCTCGGCTGCCTCTGCCACCAGGGCCTTCCCCCCCAAAAAAGTCCAGGCAGTAGCAAGACACGGGCATTACCTGAGACCATCAAGCCTTGGAATTTTGGCACTCCATGTGGCTTCCTAAGTTCAGTTCTGTTAGTCTTGTGAGGCTTTGCCTCATGGTAGGGCTGGCCGTGGCTGTTGTCCGCTGTGTCGTAAATCTTCCGCTGTGGTGACTTTGTCCTCCCACCCCTGTTGCCTTCTTTCCTTTACAGTCTGCAAAACCTGCATCGTCCGTTACCTGGAGACGAACAAATACTGCCCGATGTGCGATGTCCAAGTGCATAAAACAAGGCCACTCCTCAGCATCAGGTATGTCATATTCATTTATATGTCAGCTGGGGCGGTTATCTGTGTCAGACAAGTAGCCAGGCAACGCGCTCATGTAACCTTGAAAATTTTGGAGCGGGGGGAGGGGCAAGGTCCCTTGACTCTCCCTATCTGGCACCCCTGCAGCCAAAGATGGGTTCATATAGGTGGAAGCAGCATGTAGCAGCTAGAGCAGGGGTCAGCAACCTTTTTCAGCCATGGACTGGTCCACCATCCCTCAGACCACGTGGTGGTCTGGACTATATTTTGAAAAATAAATAAATAAAAAATGAACGAATTCCTATGCCCCACAAATAACCCAGAGGTGCATTTTAAATAAAAGGGCACATTCTGCTCATGTAAAAACACCAGGCAGGCCCCACAAATAACCCAGAGATGCATTTTAAATAAAAGGGCACATTCTGATCATGTAAAAATATGCTGATTGAGAAGGCGATTGGGCCGCATCTGGCCCCCGGGCCGTAGGTTGCCTACCCCTGGGCTAGAGCTTGCCCTGTAATGTCTGTAACTGTGGAGAGGTTGTCACTTAGACCCAGAGAGACTTGCACAGAGCTAGGCAAAACCTGACGGTTGGCTTGAACCGCAGGTGAGGACAAAAGCAGGTCACCTGCTGTTATTGGGACATGTGATTGACAGGTGGGCAGCCCAACCTACCTATCAAATTTGGCATGCAGGAAGCTGTTGGACTGTGCTGAAATGGCAAAACTGACCGGAAAGCTCAGGAACCAAGTAGATCAAAACTTTAATAAGAAATGGGAAAAATGTATAACTTATCTAGGAGACCACTGTAAGCAGATGGAAAACATTAGCCGGATTCTAATAACACTTGTAATGTAGCAATACTATGGACAATATGGAGAGATATAAAATATGGATTATGAAATAATATGCAGTTGAGAAGGTGTACAATAGGACCCGTGGAGGGGAAGGTGGGAAGTCCAGAGATTCGGAGGAATCTCTAGATATGGTTCTGCAGTTTGGATTGTTATAATTCTACATTTGTAAAATCAAATAAAAATTATTATTATTATTTTTTAAATTGGCATGCCAGGATGTGAGGGAGTTAAGAGTCCAGCCTGCTGGCAAGATCCAGTTCCTCCCCAGTGAACCCACAGCACACCTTGTCTTATTAGGATTCAGCCTCAGTTTTTTGGCCCCCGCCCAGCCTGTCACTGCTTTCAGGCACTGATCCAATACATGCACAGCCTAACGTGGCTGTGTTTCTCTATCGGGCGACGAACGGCTGCATTTCTGTATGGCAAAGCTGCACTGCTAATTAATGGGCTCTGATAATGTCTTTGGACCACAGTCTTTGGACCACAGATGAGCAAGCTATTGAAGAAGCTCTAAGAACTATTAAATCCGAGTATGATTGTGGTTTATGATGTATCGATCCATTTGTCTTGGAGCTCTTGCATTAACCTCCTGCCCGAGGCATGCACGCGTCACGCTTTTCCCAACTCTGCGTCAATTTAAAGCCGCTGTGCGTCGCGGAGAGCCTGCCTCTAATGCAAGATTAAAATGCAGAATATTTGCACACGTTCATGGATTTTGCACAATTTATTCAGCTTTAGCAAGTTGGAAAGAGAGTCAATGGGCTAAGCAGAGCACTGAGACTCACCCCCATCGCCAACTCTCCTGCCTTTGTGGCTTTGCATTTTTTTTTGATGAAACGTTTCTTTTCCAAAAGTAAGCCCGCCCAGCAATGCTTGGCTTTGAAGTGGTTATCCGGCTGCTTCCTTGTTCGTCTGGATTTTGGGGGAAGCCAGACGCACCTTACTGAACTCTGCAGATGGTTGGCATAGAAACCAAGAAGGCGACTTCTCACAGATGCATCTCTCGGGTTGTATTTTTAGCTCCTGCGCTGTGCAAATTAATTTCTCTAGTAACACTTCAGGCGTTCTGCAAAATATTTACAAGCCGAGCTCCCACCAGCCTCTCCTCTTAGGCCCACGAACATCCACGCTCCCAGACGCATGCATGCGCCCACCCATCCACCCGGCAGATGCGAGCTGCCAGTGCAAAGAGGCATGCGAGAGGGGAGAAAATGCGCCAGGTTAAAAGTGCAGCGAAATGTCACTGGGGTTTAGCAACCCCATGGCGAGACCGCAGCCTCTGATTGATTTCAAATGTGCCACTGAGAGCAGGTGTACTGGGTATATTAGTTGTGATTTCCTCTCCAGCTTCCCTGAATGTCCCCAATCTCCAAGCAGTTTTATGATTTTTAGGGAGAATGTTTAAAAAGCCATGCGTATGCCTCAATGCTGGAGTACACGGCAGTATTTTACTTTATTTCACAAGGAAACTGATAAGGCACTGATCTGTGAAGCAGGTCTGCTTTGATGGGTTGCTTTGATGTTCTGCTAGGGGCAGAGCAGCCTCGGCCCAGTATCCCTGAAGGAGTGTCTCCACCCCCATCGCTCAGCCCAGACACTGAGGTCCAGCTCCGAGGGCCTTCTGGTGGTTCCCTCCCTGTGAGAAGGAAGGTTACAGGGAACCAGGCAGAGGGCCTTCTCGGTAGTGGCACCCATCCTGTGGAACGCCCTCCCATCAGATGTCAAGGAAATAAGCACCTATATGACTTCTAGAAGACATCTGAAGGCAGCCCTCTTTAGGGAAGCTTTTAATATTTGATGAATTATTGTATTTTAATATTTTGCTGGAAGCCACCCAGAGTGGCTGGGGAAACCCAGCCAGATGGGCAGGATATTATTATTATTATTATTATTATTATTATTATTATTATTATTATTATGGATTGGAAGACTGGGGTGGGTTTGCAGGAGCTGTATAGGCAGCAGTATGGCAAAGTGCATTGGCTCAGTGGTTCATGGTTGCTCTTCCCTTCCCACCAATGATTTCTTAGAATGATTGCATTTTTTTGGGGGGGGAGAGGCTTTTTATATTTTATTTTACCAGGCCCCTTGGTTGCAACAGGTGGCTTCAGGGCTCTGTTGAGGTGACATGACTCGTCACACTTTATAGCAGCTCAGGAATAATAGGGTGTCCTGGATGTCTTAAGTGTCTTATTGACTCGAGCAAATATAATGGCTTTCCTTGTAACCTAGCTGCCAGTCACGCAGCCCCTGGACAAAGCTTGTTTTCATTAGCTTGCCATAAATCACAAAACAAAGTCAATATGCATGTGTAATAAATAACATTACCAAATTGGATTGGGGGGGGTGCTCAGGACAGCCCAACGGTGTGAAGATTGTGACGTTGTAAATTAAAACAAACACTGCCTGGTGTGTGTGTGTACACACATACACACACACACACACACACACACACACACACACACAGCCTTTTAAATCAAACTCTGCATGCTGTTCAACACAGAAATAATTGTGTGTTGCCTCCCTTACCCCCAGTAAATCCAAATACAGAGGGGTTTTGACACATTTATATGTTTCATCAATAGATCAAAGCAGCAGTTAATAGTATTGCAACACTGGAACTGTGCATTAAATGAAATCAAAACTTGGTGCCAAGAACACCTGAACTCCAGCACCCCTGCCCATTAAGTGACTTACAACAAGTTTTCATCATGTGCTTATTTTGCATAATTGTTTTCTCACGGCAGGAAAGGGTGAACTATGAATCTTCCTGACTGGCTGGTACGGGGTGTGGGCTGGGCTGTAAGTTCCATTACCACGAAGAAAAAAACTTTGGCTAAAGTGTAGGTCAGGACTGGGAAACCTGTAGCTTAAAATAGCTTTTATTGATAGCCACTCTCTTAACCAACTGAACTGATCCTCTGAAATATTCAGTTCTGAATTTGGTCCTTAATTGGCTGCATGAGAGATGCTGGGGCTAAAGGCTTATCTTCTAAAGTTAGGCATACTTCTGTTCTCTTGGCACTAAAAAGAAAAAAAAAGATTTTGTAGCAAGCGTTGGAACACCCTAAGTCCGATTAAGCAACAGAGATAGTGAGCGCTGTGTTTTGAAATGTTAAGCCTCTTTTTCCTGCCTTTGCTGCAATGCCTCCTGTTCAGTTTGCAGAGGGAATTGCACTAGAGTTGCTATTCATTTTAATAAGTCTATATAGTGGGGCTGGGGCAAGAGAGGCTTGCTCTATGTTTCTGTTATTGTCAACAGCAAAAATGAATTTGAATTGGGATTTTAATATTCTCCCCCACTTTCCCCCTTGCAATTGACCTTTGCTAACCCATCTTTTTCTCCTCGTGTTTCAGATCAGATAAAACCCTACAGGACATAGTCTACAAGCTGGTACCAGGACTTTTCAAAGGTGTGAACATGTTCAGATTTTGTGGCTGTTTTTCTGTTTTGTTTTTAAGAAGTTGCTTCTGTTGACTTTGATGCAGTTAGAAAAAGAAGCCATCTGATTATTATATAGGGCTGATGAACAGTATATAAATAACTGAGCAGAATAGGGCCAAATATTCAACTATAGTATTACCTCATTAAGTAATACAAATAGTCTTCGAAACTATGGCTGTTGTGCTTTTGGTCCTAATGCAAATTTAATTCTAGTTCTTTTATTTGTTTTCCATTCAGTCAGTGATTTAAAATGTACGAATAATTATATGGTAGCGTGTTGCTAAACATTAATGCATTTATTTATTCACTGTGATATGTAGCCCCACCTGCAGAATAAGTGAAAGATAGAAATGCTAATAAATGAATTAACTGTTTGCTTTTGCCTGCAGATGAAATGAAGAGGCGACGTGATTTCTACGCAGCATACCCTCTGGCAGATGGTATGGCGTCTCTCATGAATTTCCCTCCTACATGTCAACAGTGATGCATTAAAAAAAACACCCCACAAAAAAGGTGTGATCTTTATTTTTTCTCTGTCTCCTCCTTTCCTCTCAATTGCTTGCTTGTCTAGTTCCTAATGGATCCAATGAAGACCGGGGAGAAGTTTCGGAACAAGAGAAAGGGAACCTGACAGACGATGAAATTGTCAGCTTATCCATAGAGTTCTATGAAGGAATCAGGTAATACAGAAAAAAATATGAGGGGAATAATTTCACTTAATTTTCTTAATTTGCCCTTGTTTTTTTTTCTTTTACTACACACATATTTTAACAAATTTTATATATTTATGCCTGGTTAATGCTTTGAAAGAATGTATGTATTACACTCACACACTTATGTACAGTCGTACCTTGGTTGTCAAACGAATTCTGTCCCAGAAGTCCGTTTGACTTCCGAAAACATTCGGAAACCAAGATTGGCTGCAGGAGCTTCCTGCACTCAATTGGAAGTCACGGAAGCCACGTCGGACATTTGGCTTCCAAAAAAAGTTCACAAACCGGAACACTCACTTCTGGGTTTGCGGTGTTGAGGAGCCAAAACGTTCGAGTTGCAAGGCGTTCAACAACCAAGGTACGACTGTATATTAATTGTATTTGTGGTGTAACATTATGTTTTGGCATTGTATATGTCACCAGGAGCATTCTTACTGAAAATGTGATTGATACATATGATTTAATAATAAACAAGTCTAGGCCTGTGCAGGGAACAATCAAGGTTTTCATAATGCGATATTGCTTTTTGTTTGCTTGCTTGTTTGTTTGTTCTATCATACAATAAGAAGGATGTGGCCAGGACTAAGAGGAGGAAACTTTGTTACTGAAAGACAGTATAGGAGTCATGTGTGTGTGCATGTACGTATTATAATCTCCCAGGGTAGACACAGTCTATCTGCACTATACTACTGTTGAACAATATTGCTGATGAAAACATGATTTTAATAGGCTACACAACAGAGATCAAGTGCAAACACACATCACAATAGTGGTGTGCATCTGATTTGCCCCGCACCCACCAGGAGATGGAATCGCCCTTGTGGCTTAAAGGTCTTGTTGGGTGAGGTTAGGCTTAGGGAACGTGCTGCAAATTAATTATTTTATTCCCTTACATCCTATACTTCTGTATTGCTCAGTCAGTGTTGTTCTTTGGACAGTTTACAATGAAGGCTAAGACCACAATACAATGGTACCTTGGTTTTTGAACAGAATGCGTTCCGGGAGTCTCTTTGACTCCCGGAACTGTTTGAAAACCAAAGTGTGGCTTCCAATTGGCTTCAGGAGATGCTTGGCTTCTGAAAATTGTTCGAAAACCTAAAAACTCACTTCGGGGTTTCGATTGCTTGGTAGCTGATTTGTTCGGGAGCCAAGGTGTTCGGCTTCCAAGGTACGACTGTACAGAACAATACCTATCACAGAATAATAATAAAAAGAGCACTATGAAAACAAAAGAAAAACGGCAACAGAGAATAAACAGTACAGAAGACCTAAGGAGCTCAAACACTTTCTAAAGGCTCAGTGGTACAGAATGTTGGTTGAATGGAGGTAGGGACTGATAGCAGAGCAGGAAAGGGGACAGAGGGAGGAAGAGAGACACAGAGATAAAACAGAAGGAACCATCTTGTTGTGTGGAGAGGTCCTTTTCTGTTTCATTCTGAGACGTTATTGTAAAATATTCCTGGAGAAAGAAGTCAAATGTATCCCTAGAAATCACTGGAGAACTCCCAAGATTTTTAAAAATGTGGCTGGTACTAGTGTGTCCATTCCCCCTCCCCACAACCTGCCCTCTTCAAATATTAGCAGAAAGAGAAGAAGTCCTGCTCTTTCTGAGTTCTAGTTTAGTGTGAAGCAACATTTTTTTTTAAAATCCTACCAGTGCAAATTCCAAAGCAGGCTGGAAGTGATTGTTGCTGGGAAAGAATCCTAATCCAACCATATCTGGAGCGGTGCCACACAGGTGTGCTCAAGTTGCGCTGCTAAGCTACTCACCTGACCACGGCACTGCAGAAGCAGTGGGTGAAGTTGGGGTTGTGTGGGTGCAACAGCAAAGCCAATCTGGAGCCCAGGTAAGTTGCAGCAACACTGCTGACAGGAGGAGGGCTCTGCCCCACTCTACTGGCTGCTTCTGGGTCCTTGCTTTTGATTGTGATCTTCCACACATGGTTGAAGTGTGCACAAATAACCAAAGTTCTGGACCCACAGAGGCCTGGATAATCTGGTCCGTGCTCTTGTGTATGTGTGCGTTTCATTAATTCCCCCTATTTCTCTCTCTCTCTCAGAGAAGAAAACAAAGGGACCGTTGAGAATGGGAACACAGAGAAAGACAAGGTGAGCTATGTAGCTTCTGCCCTTGAATAATGCTTTAGAAATGTGGGAGAATCCCATGTCCCCTGCATGCCCTCAAATTATTGAATTCATAAAATAAGAGGTTCAGGGGCTGCCTGGAAGCCGTGTCCTCTCAGCTGGGATCCCAGAGTTGTTCCATAGGTGGTGATCTCTAAAGTGAGAGGTGCAGGGGCTCAAGGTGGTCGTCCTCCAACCGGGAGGCCCTTTCCATTAATATTTCATATTTAGGAACCAATCGCAAGGCACCCAATCTTAATTAGGATTTTTACGTCCTCTGGGCGTAAATCATGATGAATCAAGTTAGCGCTCAATACCTCAAAAGCCCCCTACACTGCCTCCTCTTGCTTCCCACCTCCAACCTTTCCCCTCAATTTGACTTTCAATTTTTCTTTTCTATTTAGTCCATTTTTCTTTCCTTCCAGCTTTCACCTTTGCTGTGTCCCTTTCCCTGTTTCTGTGGCTGTGCTAGGATATACTCCAACTTTCTCCTTTCCTCTTTTTAAATTTCGGATTCTGTTTCCCTCCCCCCGCAGATGTTGTGCTTTCCCTCCCCCCTCCAACGGTATATATATAGATTGCAAGGGTGTCCTTTGCCTGTGACCCCTGACCCTTCCCGGACTCCTCCCCCTGCCCCCTTCCCCGGTATCCTTGCCTTTTGGCAGATTTACAGCTGCTTCAATACATATTTCAACGACTCTGCCTGCTCCAGCTGCCTAGCCCTCTCCCAATAAAACCTTTTCTCTCACCTTCTCTCTCTCTCTCCCTCCCCTCCCTCCCTCGCTTTCTCTCTCATATTCCTCCCTAGAAGAACAGCATGAGATTCCTCCGCTGCCCTGCCGCTATGACGATCATGCACCTGGCTAAGTTCCTCCGCAACAAGATGGATGTTCCCAGCAAATACAAAGTGAGTTGCTATCAAATGCTATCACACTTTCCCCGGGCCAAGGTTGATGCTGCATGTTCAAAACTATTTGCACATCAAGGAAGCTCCAGTTCCACACTCATTATAAAATAAGCAAACAGCAAAATGTGCAAACAGCATTTTAAGTGTGCATGCTTTCTCCCTGCCGAAGAACTGGCTTCGCTCTGAAGGCTTATATAGTTTTTTTTAGCAACAGAGGTTTGCCAAATTCCAAACCCAAACGAACTGCGCAGATTGAGAAAACATGTCTCTGTTTGCTTGCTCTGCGTAATTTAGTTTACTTCTAGTTAGGGGAAGGGACATATGCTTTCAAACTTTCTTTACTGCTTAAGGGCTAGAAAATTACTTCTTTAAAAAACAGCAACAAAGATGAAGATGTTCAGGAGACTTTCGACCTGTAAAAGGGTAAAAGAGTACATAAAAGAGTATATAATCTATAATGAAATTAAAAAAATGTTTGAAAGTACTTTTCAAAAAAGGAAAAAAGAAGAAAGAAAAAACAGAGTCCTTTTTGTTGGGGATAATTCAGACAGAAATTCCCAGGTGTCAAAAAAAGGTTATTTATGTATGCCACTACTGCGGCCTGTGTTTTGTTAGCCCCCAAATGGAAAACGAGCGAGGTCCCAAGCAAAGAAGAATGGCAACTTAAACTGATTGAATATGTGCAGCTTGCAGACCTAATACATAGAATAAGAGAACAAGAAGAACATATGTTTAAAGAAGAATGGCAGCATTAAGATAAATTCAACCGTGTAAATAAGTTTTGATTGATGTAATAACGGAATACTGATTGGTATAGTTTTTGTAAAATATGCAGGGATTTATGATATGCAGAATGAACCATGGATAGAGAAGAGAAGTCACTGCTATTTTAAGATTGTTTAAAAGAGTATTCTAAATTGCAAAACAGAAAATCTAATAAAAGTGTGTGTGTGTGTGTGTGTGTGTGTGTGTGTGTGTGTGTATGTGTATGTGTGTATATATATATATATATGCAGATTTTGGTGTCTTCGGGTGTCTTCCCGTGTAAGAGTCGGGGTGTCTGTGCGACGTTTCGACGAGGTCTCACTCGTCATCTTCAGGCTGGTGCTTTCGGCTTCTTGTTACTGGAACAGAGCAGAATCTGGTGTTTGAGTTCCTATAAATACTGTTGAGGGGTGTGGTGTATAGCCTCCAACGTTCTGGGCAGAGAGGAAGTTCCTAGATTAGTGTGCCTCTTCTTCTTTTGTTCCTTAATTACTTGAGGGATATCTTGAGTGATTTCATGAGTGATACCCCGACTCTTACACGGGAAGACACCCGAAGACACCAAAACCTGCATTCCTGTACCCGTGAAAATCTACGAAAGCAAATATATATATATATATATATATATGTGTGTGTGTGTGTGTGTGTATATATATATATAAGTGTGAGAAAGATGCTCAGGAGACTTAAATCTGTGCCCAGTACTTATTCATCTGTGCCTGCCATGTAACTCAGAATTTCTTTACTTGTGTTATTAAATCTGTTAGGTGGAAGTTCTCTATGAAGATGAACCTCTGAAGGAATACTATACCCTAATGGACATAACTTATATCTATCCTTGGCGACGGGTGAGTGCGCAGAGAGAAGCGACCCCTAAGGGTGATCTAGCCCAACTTCCTGCAATGCAGGAATCTCAACTAGATCATAAATGACAGATGGCCATAGGAAGCTGTCTTGTCCTGAGTCAGACCGTTGGTTCATTTAGTTCAGTGTTGTCTGCACTGACATAGCAACATCTCCAGTGAAAGACTCTTGTCCGAAACCCCCGAGAGCCGCTGTACCTTTGTATAGACCAGTGTTACCCAACCATGGGTCTCCAGCTGTTTTGGGGCTACAACTCCCATCATCCTTAGCTAGCAGGACCAGTGGTCAGGGATGATGGGTATTGTAGTCCAGCTTTGGGAAACCCTGGTACAGACTGAGCAAGATGGACCAACAGCTTCATTCATGGTAAGGCAGCATTTCGTACATTCATAAGAGACAAATAAAAGCAGAGGAAATTTGAGTTGTGACCCAAGTTGTCTGAGACAGAACTCATTTGAGAACGAGGAGCAAGTGTATCTTCCATTCAGAACCCACCAAGTGGGATGGAAGGGTACGTCTTGTTTGTTACATCTGAAAACAACAATGAAAACAAATGCCAAATTAGCATTTTGGATTTAGGATGGGGGTGGCACTGTGGGTTAAACCACAGAGCCTAGGACTTGCCGATCAGAAGGTTGGCGGTTCAAATCCCCGTGACGGGGTGAGCTCCCGTTGCTTGGTCCCTGCTCCTGCCACCCTAGCAGTTCGAAAGCACGTCAACGTGCAAGTAGATAAATAGGTACTGCTCCGGCAGGAAGGTAAACGGCGTTTCCGTGCGCTGCTCTGGTTCACCAGAAGCGGCTTAGTCATGCTGGCCACATGACCCGGAAGCTGTACACCGGCTCCCTCGGCCAAGAAAGCGAGATGAGTGCCACAACCCCAGGTTCAGCTACGACTGGACCTAATGGTCAGGGGTCCCTTTACCTTTACCTTGAAGAATTGAAAATGTTACATCGCCCTCATATCTGGAGGAAGAAGTTAGAGTAGAGGAAAGGAAATAGTCTTTTTTAAAAAAATGTTATTAAGGTTTATAGAGAAAAGAATAAAACTTAATATCTTTTCCCTTTTTTTAACCAACCAAGACTTTTATATAGATACAATAAAAACACAAAAAGGCGTGGGGGAGGAGGAGAGAGGAAATAGAGAAGTAAAAAATAAATAACGTCCAATTCTTCATCTGTCCGCTATATGAAAATGGGGTGAGCTCCCGTTGCTCAGTCCCTGCTCCTGCCAACCTAGCAGTTCGAAAGCACGTCAAAGTGCAGGTAGATAAATAGGTACCGTTCCGGCGGGAAGGTAAACGGCATTTCCATGCGCTGCTCTGGTTTGCCAGAAGCGGCTTAGTCATGCTGGCCACATGACCTGGAAGCTGTACGCCGGCTCCCTCGGCCAAGAAAGCGAGATGAGCGCCACAACCCCAGAGTCGGTCACGACTGGACCTAATGGTCAGGTGTCCCTTTACCTTTTAAAATGGTTGCAGCCAAGCTGTGAAGAAGATGAAATGTTACGTCTATTCTCTCCCTCTGCAGAATGGCCCTCTCCCTCTGAAATACCGTGTCCAGCCGGCCTGCAAGAGGCTAAAACTCTCCTCCCAGCTCCCCAACTCCGAATGCACCAATACCAGCGGCGCGTCAGAGTGCGAGTCCGTCAGCGACAAGGCGAACAGCCCGGCCACCTTGCCGGCCACCACTTCCTCTTCGTTGCCAAGCCCTGCCACCCCTTCCCACGGCTCGCCCAGCTCCAACACCACCACGATGAGCATCCCCGCCAACCCTGCGCCCGGGACCATGCTCAACGGCACTTCGAACTGCCACCAGATGCAGCCCTTGGCCAGCAGGGGGCGCAAGGCAATGGTAAATGGCGGCCCCACCATGTCGGCTTTGACTTAAAGGGACGGGACACCTTTTTCTTTTTCTTCCCTTCTCCTTCTTGGCTGGATCTCACGTTTTATAAATAAGTATATTATGTGTAGATAAGGGCAGTGGAGGGGTGGGGTGGGTGGTGGGTGGGGAAATTATACATACTTATTTTCTATCAATCGACCTGATTTAATTTAAGAAGAAAAAAAGGCAAAAAGACAAAAAAACCCCGATGTGTCCTCCCTCTTTTTTAATTTTTAAAAAAGAAAAAAATGCTCCTGTAACTGCATGATGTCATCTGTGTTAAAGCGGCAGCCCCTTCCTGTTAAAAAACTCTTTTTTATTTGTGCCCTCTGTTTGTAGTCAGATTTAATGCACAGTCCCCGAGAGAGAAAAACGCACAGTTCTGAATCAAGCAGGCTTCCTGTCTTAGAAGCACACGTGGCTTTCTCATGCTTTCTTCGTCCTTTGACTTCTGCACCGTCACGGAATCTGGTTCCCTCCCAGTGTTTCTGGACTTCAACTCCCATGAGCCCTAACCAGCACAGGCTGAGGGAAAGGGACGATGGGAGTTGTAGTCCAACAGTATTTAGAGGGTGCCAGGTTGAGGAAGGCAGGACGCCTTCCACCTTCTGCACCCTTGCTGTCTCCACCTATGCTTCCTTTCAGCGCCCCCCCCTCCCCGGCTACACAAGCGCAATGCCTTTAAAGATGTGCGGAACCTTTGGCTCTCCGTGTGTCGCTGAAACATAACTCCCATCCGCCGCAGCAAGCATGGCCAATGGCCAGAGGCGACAGGAGTTCATCTGGAGGGCCAAAGATTCCTCTCACCTGCTTGAAAGCACATCCGAAGCACTTTCCCCCACCCTCTCAAAGAATTCTGTGGTTTGTTAAGGGTTGCTGGGAGCTAACTCTGAGTGGCTAACTACAGTGCCCAGAATTCCTGGAGGGAAATAATGTGCTTTGAGCGTGCTTTAGAGGTGTAGAGTGTACACAGCTTTAGCCTCATATTCCCTCATCTATACCTCCCGTGGTCTCCTGCAGAGCCGAGATGCAGCTATAAAGCCTGAAGGAGAGGTCTGGACAGCTGCACACATCAGAAGGGTTGACGCCGCCAGTCTCCTTCCTTTAATGATGCGAAAGGCCAACAGCCGCTGCTGGTTTGCAAGCAGCCATGTGACAAAACATGGCAGCTAGGAACAGAGGGGCAGCTGAGATAGGGCTGAGGACCAGAAGCTTAGCCCCACAAGGTTCAGGTCTGAAGGTGGGCCTTGGGCCATTGGTGGAGGGACAGGTTCCGTGAAATGCAATGCGATTGTCTCACACACAGGGACCCAGGCTAGCGTGGCACCCTGAGCTTCACAAGCAAGGCCACAAGCAAGGCCTGCCAAGATGTCTAGCTGTTTTGTTAGTCGCTGGGGCCGCTTCTTCTGTCTGCCTTTCAAACCCAACATGTGGACTGGGATGTCCTTGGAGTGGCAAGTTCCGCACATTCCCCTCTCCCGCCTGTTTCTATGCCCGCAGTAGTGCAATGTTGCAGGTGGCAACTGTCGTGGGTGGCGCTGTGGTCTAAACCACTGAGCCGCTTGGGCTTGCCGATCGGAAGGTTGGCGGTTCAAATCCCTGCGACAGAGTGAGCGCCCGTTGCTCTGCTCCAGCTCCTGCCAACCTAGTAGTTCGAAAGCATGCCAGTGCAAGTAGATAAATAAGTACCACTGCAGCAGGAAGATAGACAGCGTTTCTGTGCGCTCTGGTTTCCGTCACGGTGTCCTGTTGTGCCAGAAACGGTTTAGTCCTGCTGGCCACATGATCCGAAAAGCTGTCTGTGGACAAACACTGGCTTCCTCGGCCTGAAAGCAAGATGAGCGCCGCAACCCCATAGTAGCCTTTGACTGGACTTAACCATCCAGGGGTCCTCTACCTTTTTACCTTAAATGTTGCATCTGGTGAGGCCAACCACTACTGGCGTCACATCCCCAAAACCCATACAGGTGTGGCGTCGCCAGTGACGCTGTTACAGTGGACATAGTGCCTTGTGCTTAACATGGCTTCCTCCTGGTCAATCCTCCAGACATTTTGAACCATGACTCCTTCCACTCCCACCCCCAGCCGACATCAATTCTGTTCCTTTGTGCCAGACATCTCTGCCTGTCTCTCAGGAGGACTGATCTTCACTTCTGTTTCCAACCACTTCAGCCGTCCCGCCAACAGACCTGGGATTTTTTTTTTTTTGGGGGGGGGGTTACGGAGAGTGCGTTTTCTTAGGACACATTCACACCACCTATTTCACACACGTTTAAAGCACACAGCTCCTCGCCCCACCCCAAGAATCCTGGAAACTGCAGTTTTCTTGAGTGTGCTGGGAATCGTAGCACCTATCAGGTAAAACAAGGTAAAGGACCCCTGGACGGTTAAGTCCAGTCAAAGGCAACTATGGCGTTGTGGAGCCTCTTGGGCTTGCTGATCAGAAGGTTGGTGTTTAGGATCCCTGCAACGGGGCGAGCTCCTGTTGCTCTGTCCTAGCTCCTGCCAACCTAGCAGTTCAAAAGCACGTCAGTGCAAGTAGATAAATAGGTACCGCTCCGGCGGGAAGGTAAACTATGTTTCCCTGTCCTCTGGTTTCCGTCACGGTGTCCCATTGCACCGGAAGCAGTTTAGCCATGCTGGCCACATGACCCGAAAAGCTGTCCGTGGACAAACGCCGGCTCCCTTGGCCTGAAAGCGAGGTGAGCGCCACAACCCCATAGTTGCCTTTGACTGGACTTAACTGTCCAGGCGTCCTTTACCTTACACCTATCATTCATATGGTTTTTGAGGGGATGTCATGCGCTTTAATGGCATGAGGTTGTATCAGACGCTAGGTCTGCTCAGAGCAGACACATTGAATGAAGTTAATGGACAGGACTTCACTTGATTACATTGGGTTTTCTTTGAGCAAGACTTAGCTGAAAACACCCCTCTGTGTGGATGTGCCATTAGAGATAGCTATTGGCCATTTACTGGCCTACAGTTCTCAGGGCTTGAAGTCGTCGAAGACAGAAGTGGAGCCCTCCATATTCGGAGGTAGTATACTGGGGAAGAACGAGCAGAGCATTTTCACACCCAGGATGTGAACCGCCCAGGGACATTGGCTGGCCATGGTCAAGAGCAGGGGTGGCGAACAGCCTGCAGTGACCTGTTGTATGACTCCTGACTCCCATGAATCCCAATCAGCATGGCCTGCAGTGAAGGATGATGGGAGTTACAGACCAGCAGGTTCACCTCCACTGGTCAAAAGACAGATGGTTACGTGCGGCGGGTTTTTCGGTCTTCTCCAGAAAACCAGCTTGCGCACATTTAATGATTTCTTGGCTGGGAGCAATGACAGTTGGAAACAGTTTAGATTTGCGGTGTTGATCTGGCCCACGTGTGTGCTTTCAGGGAGTAGCAGTAACTTTGAAACCAGGAGTCCATAAAACTTGGTCATGGAAACTTCTACCCATCTTGGAGGCTGGGAGCATGCATACCTTGAGTTCGTGAGATCTGGGGCAGCCAAGACCCACATTCTTGCAGCTGTTTGCGTTATAGTTACGCAAGCAGATGCGCTTGGGGGGCGGCCCGATTTGGCTCATGCCAAGTTTTTGTTTGAACTGGCTCTTGAGATGAGAAACAACTTGTAGACTTTGAGGGATCCTGTTCTGCATCTCTCTCTCCCCCCTCAAAGCCTCCCTTTTCTCACTCACCCTGCTTGTAAAACGAGTTTCAAAGAAATAAATACAGTGCCTTTGAAAAGGAAACCTACTGCTTGATCCGCTGGGGTGACAGAAGAGGGTTTTGTGGTTTAACTAGGTGGGGTGGGGTTGGGGGAAGACAATGTCTTTTCATTTGCTGACTTGTGTTTTCAAGGCTGCCAGGTGGAAACGCACAACTTCCAGCGGGAAGAGTTCTATTCTTCCGTCAGCTTGAATCCTCTCCCCTTTTTTCTGATTGGAAGAAAAGCGATCCCAGAGGGCAGCCTTCGCCAAGCCTGTTCGCATCCAGATGCTTTGGACTACAACTTCCATCAGCCCCTGCCAGCACGGCTGATGGGAGTTGTAGTCCGGAGGGGGCAACAAGTTGGCAAAAGCTGCCAGGGTGATCATCTTCCTTTTTTTAATGTAAGTTAGGAAGGGCTAACTTGACACAAGCACATTTTGTATTCCTGAATGTCAAAGGAACTTTTGATAGGCTTTCCCCACCACCGGCTGGCTCACAAGAGCGGCCGACCTCACAAAGGCAATCCATCCTCGGAAGTTTTTGCAGGTGGATCTGTTGTGCTCGATGTGCACTGAGACCAAGATGTGCAGCGGAGAACACGTTTGGCAACCTGGCAATGCACCTGGACTCCCAAGTCTTACCCCATGTCACCTAAACCTATAAACAAGGGGTCATACCCTATTGTGTACCTGTGCTGATGGAAGGGTTATTTGATCCAGCTTGAGCAGAGGGGGAGAGGAGGTGTTTTGTTTTATTATTATTATTTTGAAATTCACCCTTTCTCTGACATCCCCTTGCACTACCTTCCACACTGTTCTAAGGGGATCCTCAACCATCTTCAGCAGATTGGGAGGCATAGGGAGGCAAGGGCTGTGGAGGGAAGGGGGAATAACACAAAAAATATATTCCTCTTTCACTTCTGGATCAGAGTGTCTTCCATCAAGGGGAGGGACACACCTGGGATACAGGCCATCTGCCGGTGCAATAGGATGGGTCCAAGTCTGCTGTTGTTACCGTGCTGCTCTGCATCAGGACCACTGTGCAGCAGAAGCCACAGCTAAGAATAGGAAGCTGATCTAGGGATATGTGGGGCCTTGCACAACATGACATTTGGAGGATGACTATAATAATAATACATTTCCCCTTGCTCTTGCCATTGACATACTGCATTTGAAGTGAGGAGGAAGAATCATAGTCCTGGGAAGGACCCCAAAACCCCCCTTTCCAGTACCACTTCACAGAGGACCAGCACATCTGAATCATCTTGCTGGGACGGACTCAAGGTTTACTTGTCCCGGCACTCTGACCAAAGAGCTGCTTAGGTTTGTGTGGCAGCCCAGTGAGATATTTTGGGTTAACTTTTCTCTCTGTAAACAGCTGGCACCTCTGATTGCCCTCTTCCTGCACCGTGTCACAGATCACATCACTAGTTTCCCTTGCTTTCCAAGGCGGTTTGCCGCCTAGCGAGGAAGGCAACTGCCAGATAGAGAGAAACAAAACCTTGCTGCTCGGGTTCTTGGCATAGCTGTGGTCGACAGAATCTGGCAGTGAAAGGGATGTTGCCTCCTGGAGTTTCCAGTTTTGTAATTGTGGCTAATAGCCATTGGAAGGCACATCCACTTCCTCTGAAACCGAAGACATGTCCAAAAGTTTAGCATCCCAGAGGCAACTTGTTCTACAGCTGAGCTCCTCTTAGAGTGAGGAAGGCTCCTTTTCCTAATCTGCTCCTCATAATTTCCCGCTCCTTGCTGCTTGTCCTGGCTGCAGGCTGAGCATTAGTTTTCTTGAGATTCTTTATATTAAAAAAAAATAGAACCTTGCAGTTTTATCACACTGTTCTAAGCAGCATTTGCAGCAATGCCATAATGTCAAGGGTGTCTGTGTATGTAGGGGGAAGCCTCTTAACAACTACACACACACACACACAGACACACACACCCTGATTTGACAAGCTCTATTGTGAAGGTGACGGTTCCTGCATTTGGGGGAACTGAAGTCACTGGGGAGAGGCATGCCTTATGCCACCACCTCGTAGGGAACATAACAACCGTGGTCCTCCTTTAAAAATGGCTTCATGGTAAGCATCCCCTTGCAGACAGAAGGTCCAGATTCAATCCGCAGTGTTTTCAGGTAAGGCTGGGAGATGCTTCTGTCTGAAATCTTAGAGAGCCACTGCTGGTGTAGACAATAAACTAAACAAGGTCAGTATAATAAGACTGTTTCTTCTAACAGCCTGCTGGCAAAACGCCACTTTGTCTACATCTCTTGCCTCTAGGTTGGCAACTGGTGTGGGTGAAGGCGGCACCTCCCAGTGGGCTGGATTTGGTTCTGGCGCCTCCATCCGCCAACCCATAAGATAACCAGTTTTTTTACCCCCTTACAAGGAAGTATAGGAGGCCCAGAGGGGCCAACAGGAAGAATTTACAGAAACACATGCACATTTTATTGACCAGTCCTATTGCTCCTCTCTTTCTCGTTGGCCGAGACCAAACTTTGGCCTTGCTAATGGCGTTGCGCCATGTTTTAAGATTTGCTGGACTTCAAACACCCAAAAGGTGTTTCCCACCTGCGCATTAACTTTGTACATACCGAGTGAAATGACCAAGGCGACGGAAGGCCTCACGTTTTTCTCTTCTGAGCTCCCCACCCCCACCCCAACAACCTTTTTTGTACATTTTTTTAATATGGTACAAGCCAAATCGCTCTGTATGTTTGCAAACCTGTATGATGTTTTAATGTGCTGTAATATATTCTGATATTCATATATTGTTATTGGTTAAAACATTTGTATCAATAAGACAGTTTGTAAATGGTAATAAATGCTGCAACTTTGTCCTTCAGCTCCGGTGTCTGGCATTGTTGTGCTTTGCAAGTTTTTTCTCCCCCATCGCTAGCCCACAAAATCCTAAACTTTGCAAAGGGGGGCCCCAAATTGCTTCACCCCAATGAAGAGCTGAAGCCTCTTATCAGTTTCAAGACAATAGGGTGATGGATGTTGTTCCGGACTTGGTGGTGGAGTATGAAATATCTATGGCAGCAACTAGATAAAGGGATTTCTCTGATTATTATGCTACTTGCTTATTGCATCATGATTGCCTTATCTTCCTTCCTAGTGGTTTTGACACCTTAGGATTTGCCGTTGTATTTGGTACCACAGAACTGCTACTGTGTATATATGTTTTCAGTGAGGCCGAAACTAGAAGTGACATTGAATACGTCTTTGCATTTAACAGGCACCATTTTTAAAAAACCCGCAAATAGCAGCTGGGTGAGTGTGTGAGCAGCTTAACCCTTTCAGTGAGGGAAGTTCCCTTGAGCACCGATAGTAGCTTTCCAATCCCAATACTGTAGTAGTTTCAAAGGAGGAATTTTCCTTGGGACTGAAACAGGGGAGACGTCCTTCCAATCTGCTGTGATCCTGATAACAATCAGCCTCCTCCTTGCATTTTAAAAAGCTGCTTGTTGTATTTAACTTCCAATCTAGTTTGTTCCTTGTGTGCTAAGCGTTCCCCATCCCCCAAACAATCTCTCAATTTCTTTCGAGTGCAGCCCTACCAGTAACTCTGCAAAAACATTTAACGCAATTTTAAAACTGCCAAGAAAAGATGGTTTGCGATCAAACAGAGCCCATCTGCCTAACCCCTCCTTTTGCATAACATCTGATTCTGTTCAGATGCATTGGAATTTTGTTCTGTCTGGGCATTCCAAGGACGTTAAAGCCCCACCCACAACCACCAAAAATCTTATTTAGTAACCTGTCTGGTGTCTGAGATTTTATCAGGCGTTGTCTACACAGTTTCAAGTGTTCAAAGCCAATGAGGACTAGAAATTTGCCTTTTATTTATTTATATTTTAAAAAGGTAAGATTAGCAGGAAGCTGGATTTTGTACCTTCTGCAGTTGTTGTTTTGTACATCGGTTGCAGCACGAACACAATTCTACACAGACACACAAACAATAACAAGGCATGCAGTTTTAAAATCCCAATGTACATGCCAGGTGGTAGTGTTTCGAAAACATTCCTGAACAGCAAGTACAACATGTGCATTTGCATCAAACCCCTGTCTCTTATTTTGCTGTTTCCTATTTGAAGAACGCTTCATAATCTTGGGATTTCACTTTTGGCTGATTTCGACAACAGTGGACTCTCTGCACTGGCAAGTACATGGCACTTTTCAGAATCCACAAATGATCCTGTAAGAGCTGCAATTGCCCGATAAGTATGTATGCAGACATATAGCCACATAATATAGCCACCCTGCACAGTGAGCACTACACAACCACTTAGCTATGGGTGCAAATCTGGGACAGGAATTCCAATTTCTCCATTGCATGCTGAACTCCAGAGCCAGGGTGGTGTAGTGGGTAAGAGCGGTGGACTCATAATCTGGTGGACTGGATTTGCTTCCCCGCACCTCCACTTGCAGCTGCTGGGTGACCTTGGGCTAGTCACACTTCTTTAGAGTCTCTCAGCCCCACTCACCTCACAGGGTGTTGGTTGTGGGGGAAGAAGGGAAAGGAGATTGTGAGCCGCTTTGAGACTCCTTAGGGTAGTGATAAAAGCGGGATATCAAATCCAAACTACTACTACTACTACTACTACTACTACTCCTCCTCCTCCTCCTCCTCCTCCTCTTCTTCTTCTTCTTCTTCTTCTTCTTCTTCTTCTTCTTCTTCTTCTTCCAGCAGGTCAGGTAAACCTGTGTTATCCCTGCAAGTTACCTGTGTTATCCCTGTGCTAACAGAGCAATTTAAAGATTTCTGGGCTGTGTACTACAGATAGAACACAAAAATGCAGAAATACACAGGATCCTTATTTGGGTTAGGTGCAGCCATGGCAGAAACCTGTACCTCCACCAGCTGGCATTCTGCGCCTCCTTTTTAGTTGTTTTCTTGCTGCATCATTCATCTGTCTTGACATCCAGGTAATGCAAACATCAAGAGCTAAAGCCAAGTCAGGAGAGTAAGGGAGGGAAAGAGAGATCAAGAAATTGGAAGGAAGAGGGACCTCAAGCAGTTGTGGAAGTTGTGGTGGGACCCATTGGGTTGCATCCCGAGTCTGGATAATGCATTATTTTTGAAGAGAATACCTCAATTATAGATACGCCAATTGAACACTCATCACCTGACGTGTTTTTATCAAGCTGCGTTCTTGCTGGACACAGAGCTGCTTTCAAAACATCACTGAGGTGAGTAGCATAGCATGTTGGATCAGGGAGTTTCAGAAGTGTCAATTCAGCTGAATTCGAGGGACGCGATAACCGAAACCAGCTCTGGCCACGTGGTGGCAGCAAAATGCAAATTTTGAAAGCATCTGCATTACATCCTATGGTGTGCTGTCACTAAATAAACGAATACTTGTCATTTGAAAGGCTATAGAAGGGCAAGACGCAGGTTTTAATTTGCGTTGGAGATCTGTCAATACCAGCCGTGGATAAGTGGACTCCCTTATTTCACTCCCAGACACTTTTCAAAAGTTGTTCCACTAACTCTTTGAATTCTCTCTCCTTATTTGGATTTAATTTGGGGATTTTTGTGGCAACGGTGAGAGTCTTAGAGGCTGTGTGTTGATGAGCTGATCTCTCATTCTAGCGCCATGGCTCATTACCCAAATTCTCCAGAGCTTGTGTTGCCTCAGCGGGGAGCTCGGTTTTTTTCTTTTTTGTTTGCATTTATAGAAAATTTTATTCATTGTTTTTAAAAGATGGCATGTCAAGTCATCAAGCACAAGGAAAGAAAGATTAAACAGCAAATCCCTGGGTTATGTATGGCAAAGAACAAGAACATTCAATATAAAATGTCATTTTTCTATTATATTTTTCCGTCTATAAGATGCCCCCATATATAAGACGCCTCCTATTTTTGGGGACTCCAAATTAAGAAAACATCACTCAGTACTACACATGTATAAGACAGGCCCCAATTTTAAACCTAATTTTTTGGTAAAAAAACCCCTAGTCTTATACATGGAAAAATAAGGCAGGCCTCAGGGCGCTTGACATAAAAAGATGACAGTATATAAAATAAAGATAAACGCAATAACCCAATAATACCCCCCCCCAAAGATCCACATTTTAAAAGGGTATGGGATGTTGATCAGGTCAACCAAAGGCCTGGTTAAAAAGGAACATTTTTGCCTGGTTCCTAAAGGTGTATAATGAAGGCGCCAGGCGAACTTCCCTGGGGAGACCATTCCACAGACGGGGAGCCACTGCAGAGGACTGGTTGGATGAGTTCCAGATAAATATATATCTAATTATGTGAATCTATTTTATTCTAAGGTGCATTAGGGTAACTGAGACCAATGGTTCGTGCTGCCTGGAATCTCAGGAAGGACATTTTTATGGGATGCAGAAATCAGTCAGATTTTTGCTGAAATTGTGACCCCGGGGCTTAGGGATATTTTCAAAAAGAAACCTTTTCTGCCGCTTAAGTTGTTGAGGGCTGATTTCTTGTCCTGTGATAAAAATCCTTCTGTTTTGACTGCCAAACCTGTCAGGGGAGCATTTGCAACTGGTTGGCACCATTTTTGAGTGAATTGTCAAAAGTCAGTTTTTTGCCGAAATTGTGACCCCGGGGCTTAGGGATTTTTCCAAAAAATCTTTTCCCACCGTGTCAGGGAACTGACATCGGAGCGAGAGGCGAAGGGGAGGCTCCCAGAGGATGCTGGCGAAGGACCCAGCAGCAGGGGGAGAAACAGCTCAGTAGAGGGAGAAGCCAATCAGCGCAACACTGGGGATAAAGGGAGGCAGACGGGGGAAGTGGAGAGAGGGCTCCAGGACTCTTCACTGGACATCAGTGAGGAGAGTCCAGGTCCTCCGCTACCCACGCCCAGAAGAGGCCCAGCAATCCTTTGAAAAACTGAAGAAGGTGTTCGCATCGGAAGAGCAACTCCTGCACGTGGATCTGGAGAAACCCATGAGGCTAGAGACCGACGCGTCCGACAGAGCCATCGGTGCGGTCCTTTTGCAGCCAGGGAGGAGCCAGAAGGAATGGAAACCGTGCGCCTTTTTCTCGAGAAAACTGAACAAGTCGGAGCAAAACTATACCGTGTATGACCGCGAACTGCTGGCGATCTACGCGGCCTTTCGTCACTGGCGTCATCTGCTGATAGGGGCGTAACAACGGATCCAGGTTTGCACAGATCACAAGAACTTGGAGTACTGGAGGACAGCACGAGTACTCAACCAGAGACAGATTTGATGGGCACAGGAGTTCTCCAAGTTTTTCTTTGAAATCCGATACGTGCCCGGAGAGGAAAACGTACGAGCAGATGCTCTCTTGTGCAAACCGGAGTATTTGGAAGGAGAGGGGCCGTCGGAGAAACAACACGTGATCCCCGAGGACCGATGGGTGTGTGTGTGTGGGAAACTTTGGTGGGGAAAAGAGAACTAGCCGGGCTGACCAGAAACGACGTGTTTGCACAAACTAAAATCCGGGAGCTCCGAGACGGAAGGGGGACCCAAGAAGGGTTTAAGGAGAAGGAAGGGGTACTGTACTATAGGGGAGCGCTGTACGTACCGGGGGAGAACCTAAGGGGAAGGGTACTCAAACAACTCCATGACAACCCCACAGCAGGGCACTTTGGACAGCACAAAACCATGATGCTGGTGACCAGGCAGTTCTGGTGGCCCAGGGTGAGGGGGGATGTACGGGAATATGTACGGGGGTGCGACTGCTGCCAAAGGGCAAAGGGGGAGAGGGCTGCCCCAGCAGGATTACTGGAACCCTTACCCATGCCGGGAAAACCCTGGGAGGTGGTGTTCATTGATTTCATGACAGATTTGCCCAAGTCCCGGGGAAAGACAGCAGTCATGGTAGTGGTCGACCTACTGACAAAAATGTGCCCCTTTATAGCTTGCTCGCATGCGGTAATGGCAGAGGAAACAGCCCGGTTGTTTGTGGAGCACATCTTCAGGCTGCATGGTGCCCCCTTGAGGGTTCTCCGATCGCAGAAAACAATTTACTTCCCGGTTCTGGAGGAAGCTCATGAGCTTGTTGCAGGTCGAAGTGGGTTTCTCGACGGCGAGACACCCGGAGACCAACGGGCAAGCAGAAAGAGCGAACAGTATACTCCAGCAATACCTACGCTGCTATGTCAGCGAGAGGCAGAATGATTGGGTAGAGAATCTAGCGCTGGCTGAATTCGCGTACAATAACGCTGAACACGTGTCCACGGGAATGAGCCCATTCATGGCCAACCATGGGTGTCATCCCAGGGCCTTCCCGGGGAGTGGGGAGGAAAACTGGAGCGTACCCGCGGCAGAGCAGTTTGTGGAAGAAATGGAGGCCCTGCACCAGCAACTTAAGATGAACTTGGAGCGGGCCAAGGAAACTAACAAGAGGCAGGCAGACAAGCACCGCCGGGAAGGGGAGACCATACGGGTGGGGGACCGGGTGTGGTTGTCCACCCAAGGGCTACCTTTCAAAGGGGGGTGCAAGAAGTTGCAACCCAGACAGCTGGGACCTTTTGAGGTAACACAGCAAGTCAATCCCGTGGCCTTTAAGCTCAGGTTGCCTGATAGCATGAAAATACACCCGGTTTTCCACAGGTCCCTGCTCTCACAGCATAGGGAGGGGCGGGGATTCCAGGGGCAAGATGGAGAAGACACCACCCACCCGCAGGTAGAAGAAAGGAAACACCATCACAGGGCCATGGAAATACTGGACTCAAGGTGGCGAGGGCGCCGGGTGGAGTATTTGGTAGCTTGGGAGGGGGAACACGGGTCCGAAAACACGTGGGTTCCCACTGAAGCCTTCAATGACAGCTACCTGGTGGAGGAATTCCACCGCCGGTGCCCGGACAAACCCAAACCCCTAGAGAGGTTCTGGGAGGGAGGAGAGGTTTTTTCCGAAGAAGAAGAATCAGACGGGGAGGACCACCCAGTTGGCAGGTATAAGAGGGGGTGGGAAGCGGGTTTCGAATCCACAAAAGATGGTGACAGTTCCTTCCGGGGGTTTCCTGCCTCGTCAGCCGACGAGGGGGATGAAGTTGATTCCACAGGTCGGTCCAGGGGTGGAGGGGGTCCTGGGGGAGGAGGTGGATGTCAGGGAACAGACATTGGAGCGAGAGACTCTACACGGGACATCAGTGAGGAGAGCCCAGGTCCTCCGCTACCCACGCCTTCCCTGCGCAGAAGACTCCCGCGCAGTGAGAGGAGAAGGAGACTGGGTGTCAAACAACTTTTATGTTGGAAGAGGTTCAAGAAATGCCCACTGACGGATTCTGCCAGCAACTGAGGCAGCCGCAATGAGCAAGGGCTGTGCAGTCTGAAAGGTTTAACAAGGCAAATTTACCAAGAAAGGCACCAGTTTACGCACGAGTAACTCATACCCATTACACACCGGTTTAGTTGTCGAGGGTTGATTCCTTGTCCTGTGATAAAAAGCCTTCTGTTTCCATCACCAAAGCTTTCAGGGGAACATTTGCAACCGGTTGGCACCATTTTTGAGTGAATTGCCAAAAGTCAGATTTTTGCTGAAATTGTGACCCCGGGGCTTAGGGATTTTTTGAAAAAAAATATTTTCTGCCAGTTAAGTTTTTGAAGGCTGATTTATTTTCCTGTGATAAAAAGACTTCTGTTTCCATTGCCAAAGCTTTCAGGGGAACATTTGCAACCGGTTGGCACCATTTTTGAGTGAATTGCCAAAAGTCAGATTTTTGCTGAAATTGTGACCCCGGGGCTTAGGGATTTTTTCAAAAAAATATTTTCTGCCGGTTAAGTTTCTGAGGGCTGATTTCTTGTCCTGGGATAAAAAGCCTTCTGTTTCGAGTGCCAAACCTTTCAGGAGAGCATTTTCAAGCTTTTGGCACCATTTTTGAGTGAATTGCCAAAAGTCAGATTTTTGCTGAAATTGTGACCCCGGGGGTTAGGGATTTTTTCAAAAAAATATTTTCTGCCGGTTAAGTTTTCAAGGGCTGATTTCTTGTCCTGGGATAAAAAGCCTTCTGTTTCGAGTCCCAAACCTTTCAGGAGAGCATTTTCAAGCTTTTGGCACCATTTTTGAGTGAATTGCCAAAAGTCAGATTTTTGCATAAATTGTGACCCCGGGGCTTAGGGATTTTTTCAAAAAAATATTTTCTGCCGGTTAAGTTTTTGAGGGCTGATTTCTTGTCCTGGGATAAAAAGCCTTCTGTTTCGGGTGCCAAACCTTTCAGGAGAGCATTTTCAAGCTTTTGGCACCATTTTTGAGTGAATTGCCAAAAGTCAGATTTTTGCGGAAATTGTGACCCCGGGGCTTAGGGATTTTTTCAAAAAAATATTTTCTGCCGGTTAAGTTTCTGAGGGCTGATTTCTTGTCCTGGGATAAAAAGCCTTCTGTTTCGAGTCCCAAACCTTTCAGGAGAGCATTTTCAAGCTTTTGGCACCATTTTTGAGTGAATTGCCAAAAGTCAGATTTTTGCTGAAATTGTGACCCTCGGGGTTAGGGATTTTTTCAAAAAAATATTTTCTGCCGGTTAAGTTTTTGAGGGCTGATTTCTTGTCCTGGGATAAAAAGCCTTCTGTTTCGAGTGCCAAACCTTTCAGGAGAGCATTTTGAAGCTTTTGGAAACATTTTTGAGTGAATTGCCAAAAGTCAGATTTTTGCTGAAATTGTGACCCTGGGGCTTAGGGATTTTTTCAAAAAAATATTTTCTGCCGGTTAAGTTTTTGAGGGCTGATTTCTTGTCCTGGGATAAAAAGCCATCTGTTTCGAGTCCCAAACCTTTCAGGAGAGCATTTTCAAGCTTTTGGCACCATTTTTGAGTGAATTGCCAAAAGTCAGTTTTTTGCTGAAATTGTGACCCCGGGGCTTAGGGATTTTTTTCAAAAAAATATTTTCTGCCGGTTAAGTTTTTGAGGGCTGATTCCTTGTCCTGTGATAAAAAGCCTTCTGTTTCGAGTCCCAAACCTTTCAGGAGAGCATTTTCAAGCTTTTGGCACCATTTTTGAGTGAGTTGCCAAAAGTCAGATTTTTGCTGAAATTGTGACCCCGGGGCTTAGGGATTTTTTCAAAAAAATATTTTCTGCCGGTTAAGTTTTTGAGGGCTGATTTCTTGTCCTGGGATAAAAAGCCTTCTGTTTTGGGTGCCAAAGCTTTCAGGAGAGCATTTTCAAGCTTTTGGCACCATTTTTGAGTGACTCGCCAAAAGTTAGATTTTTGCTGAAATTTTGACCCTGGGGCTTAGGGATTTTTCAAAAAAATATTTTCTGCCGGTTAAGTTTTCGAGGGCTGATTTCTTGTCCTGGGATAAAAAGCCTTCTGTTTCGAGTGCCAAACCTTTCAGGAGAGCATTTTCAAGCTTTTGGCACCATTTTTGAGTGAATTGCCAAAATTCAGATTTTTGCTGAAATTGTGACCCCGGGGGTTAGGGATTTTTTCAAAAAAATATTTTCTGCCGGTTAAGTTTTCGAGGGCTGATTTCTTGTCCTGGGATAAAAATCCATCTGTTTCGAGTCCCAAACCTTTCAGGAGAGCATTTTCAAGCTTTTGGCACCATTTTTGAGTGAATTGCCAAAAGTCAGATTTTTGCTGAAATTGTGACCCAGGGGGTTAGGGATTTTTTCAAAAAAATATTTTCTGCCGGTTAAGTTTTCGAGGGCTGATTTCTTGTCCTGGGATAAAAAGCCTTCTGTTTCGAGTCCGAAACCTTTCAGGAGAGCATTTTCAAGCTTTTGGCACCATTTTTGAGTGAATTGCCAAAAGTCAGATTTTTGCTGAAATTGTGACCCCGGGGCTTAGGGATTTTTTCAAAAAAATATTTTCTGCCAGTTAAGTTTTCGAGGGCTGATTTCTTGTCCTGGGATAAAAAGCCTTCTGTTTCGAGTGCCAAATCTTTCAGGGCAGCATTTTCAAGCTTTTGGCACCATTTTTGAGTGAATTGCCAAAAGTCAGATTTTTGCGGAAATTGTGACCCCGGGGCTTAGGGATTTTTTCAAAAAAATATTTTCTGCCGGTTAAGTTTCTGAGGGCTGATTTCTTGTCCTGGGATAAAAAGCCTTCTGTTTCGAGTGCCAAACCTTTCAGGAGAGCATTTTCAAGCTTTTGGCACCATTTTTGAGTGAATTGCCAAAAGTCAGATTTTTGCTGAAATTGTGACCCCGGCCGGGGCTTAGGGATTTTTTCAAAAAAATATTTTCTGCCGGTTAAGTTTTCAAGGGCTGATTTCTTGTCCTGTGATAAAAAGCCTTCTGTTTCGAGTCCCAAACCTTTCAGGAGAGCATTTTCAAGCTTTTGGCACCATTTTTGAGTGAATTGCCAAAAGTCAGATTTTTGCATAAATTGTGACCCCGGGGCTTAGGGATTTTTTCAAAAAAATATTTTCTGCCGGTTAAGTTTTTGAGGGCTGATTTCTTGTCCTGGGATAAAAAGCCTTCTGTTTCGGGTGCCAAACCTTTCAGGAGAGCATTTTCAAGCTTTTGGCACCATTTTTGAGTGAATTGCCAAAAGTCAGATTTTTGCGGAAATTGTGACCCCGGGGCTTAGGGATTTTTTCAAAAAAATATTTTCTGCCGCTTAAGTTTTTGAGGGCTGATTTCTTGTCCTGTGATAAAAAGACTTCTCTTTCCATCCCCAAAGCTTTCAGGGGAGCATTTGCAACCGGTTGGCACCATTTTTGAGTGAACTGCCAAAAGTCAGATTTTTGCTGAAATTGTGACCCCGGGGCTTAGGGATTTTTTCAAAAAAATATTTTCTGCCGGTTAAGTTTCTGAGGGCTGATTTCTTGTCCTGGGATAAAAAGCCTTCTGTTTCGAGTGCCAAACCTTTCAGGAGAGCATTTTCAAGCTTTTGGCACCATTTTTGAGTGAATTGCCAAAAGTCAGATTTTTGCTGAAATTGTGACCCCGGCCGGGGCTTAGGGATTTTTTCAAAAAAATATTTTCTGCCGGTTAAGTTTTTGATGGCTGATTTCTTGTCCTGGGATAAAAAGCCTTCTGTTTCGAGTGCCAAACCTTTCAGGAGAGCATTTTCAAGCTTTTGGCAACATTTTTGAGTGAATTGCCAAAAGTCAAATTTTTGCTGAAATTGTGACCCTGGGGCTTAAGGGATTTTTTCAAAAAAATATTTTCTGCCGGTTAAGTTTTTGAGGGCTGATTTCTTGTCCTGGGATAAAAAGCCTTCTGTTTCGAGTGCCAAACCTTTCAGGAGAGCATTTTGAAGCTTTTGGCACCATTTTTGAGTGAATTGCCAAAAGTCAGATTTTTGCGGAAATTGTGACCCCGGCTGGGGCTTAGGGATTTTTTCAAAAAAATATTTTCTGCCGGTTAAGTTTTCGAGGGCTGATTTCTTGTCCTGGGATAAAAAGCCTTCTGTTTCCATGGCCAAAGCTTTCAGGAGAACATTTTCAAGCTTTTGGCACCATTTTTGAGTGAATTGCCAAAAGTCAGATTTTTGCGGAAATTGTGACCCCGGGGCTTAGGGATTTTTTCAAAAAAATATTTTCTGCCGGTTAAGTTTTTGAGGGCTGATTTCTTGTCCTGGGATAAAAAGCCTTCTGTTTCGAGTGCCAAACCTTTCAGGAGAGCATTTTCAAGCTTTTGGCAACATTTTTGAGTGAATTGCCAAAAGTCAGATTTTTGCGGAAATTGTGACCCCGGGGCTTAGGGATTTTTTTTCAAAAAAATATTTTCTGCCGGTTAAGTTTTCGAGGGCTGATTTCTTGTCCTGGGATAAAAAGCCTTCTGTTTCGAGTGCCAAACCTTTCAGGAGAGCATTTTTAAGCTTTTGGCAACATTTTTGAATGAATTGCCAAAAGTCAGATTTTTGCGGAAATTGTGACCCCGGGGCTTAGGGATTTTTCCAAAAAAATATTTTCTGCCGGTTAAGTTTTCGAGGGCTGATTTCTTGTCCTGGGATAAAAAGCCTTCTGTTTCCATGGCCAAAGCTTTCAGGAGAGCATTTTCAAGCTTTTGGCACCATTTTTGAGTGAATTGCCAAAAGTCAGATTTTTGCTGAAATTGTGACCCCGGGGCTTAGGGATTTTTTCAAAAAAATATTTTCTGCCGGTTAAGTTTTTGAGGGCTGATTTCTTGTCCTGGGATAAAAAGCCTTCTGTTTCGAGTGCCAAACCTTTCAGGAGAGCATTTTCAAGCTTTTGGCACCATTTTTGAGTGAATTGCCAAAAGTCAGATTTTTGCGGAAATTGTGACCCCGGCCGGGGCTTAGGGATTTTTTCAAAAAAATATTTTCTGCCGGTTAAGTTTCTGAGGGCTGATTTCTTGTCCTGGGATAAAAAGCCTTCTGTTTCGAGTGCCAAACCTTTCAGGAGAGCATTTTCAAGCTTTTGGCACCATTTTTGAGTGAATTGCCAAAAGTCAGATTTTTGCTGAAATTGTGACCCCGGGGCTTAGGGATTTTTTCAAAAAAATATTTTCTGCCGGTTAAGTTTTCGAGGGCTGATTTCTTGTCCCGGGACAAAAAGCCTTCTGTTTCGCATGCCAAACCTTTCAGGAGAGCATTTTCAAGCTTTTGGCACCATTTTTGAGTGAATTGCCAAAAGTCAGATTTTTGCTGAAATTGTGACCCCGGGGGTTAGGGATTTTTTCAAAAAGATATTTTCTGCCGGTTAAGTTTTCGAGGGCTGGTTTCTTGTCCTGGGATAAAAAGCCTACTGTTTCACGTGCCAAACCTTTCAGGAGAGCATTTTAAAGCTTTTGGCACCATTTTTGAGTGAATTGCTAAAAGTCAGATTTTTGCTGAAATTGTGACCCCGGGGGGTTAGGGATTTTTTCAAAAAAATATTTTCTGCCGGTTAAGTTTTCGAGGGCTGATTTCTTGTCCTGGGATAAAAAGCCTTCTGTTTCGAGTGCCAAACCTTTCAGGAGAGCATTTTCAAGCTTTTGGCAACATTTTTGAGTGAATTGCCAAAAGTCAGATTTTTGTGGAAATTGTGACCCCGGGGCTTAGGGATTTTTTTTAAAAAAAATATTTTCTGCCGGTTAAGTTTTCGAGGGCTGATTTCTTGTCCTGGGATAAAAAGCCTTCTGTTTCGAGTGCCAAACCTTTCAGGAGAGCATTTTTAAGCTTTTGGCAACATTTTTGAGTGAATTGCCAAAAGTCAGATTTTTGCTGAAATTGTGACCCCGGGGCTTAGGGATTTTTTCAAAAAAATATTTTCTGCCGGTTAAGTTTTTGAGGGCTGATTTCTTGTCCTGGGATAAAAAGCCTTCTGTTTCCATGGCCAAAGCTTTCAGGAGAGCATTTTCAAGCTTTTGGCACTATTTTTGAGTGAATTGCCAAAAGTCAGATTTTTGCGGAAATTGTGACCCCGGGGCTTAGGGATTTTTTCAAAAAAATATTTTCTGCCGGTTAAGTTTCTGAGGGCTGATTTCTTGTCCTGGGATAAAAAGCCTTCTGTTTCGAGTGCCAAACCTTTCAGGAGAGCATTTTCAAGCTTTTGGCACCATTTTTGAGTGAATTGCCAAAAGTCAGATTTTTGCTGAAATTGTGACCCCGGGGCTTAGGGATTTTTTCAAAAAAATATTTTCTGCCGGTTAAGTTTTCGAGGGCTGATTTCTTGTCCCGGGACAAAAAGCCTTCTGTTTCGCATGCCAAACCTTTCAGGAGAGCATTTTCAAGCTTTTGGCACCATTTTTGAGTGAATTGCCAAAAGTCAGATTTTTGCTGAAATTGTGACCCCGGGGGTTAGGGATTTTTTCAAAAAGATATTTTCTGCCGGTTAAGTTTTCGATGGCTGGTTTCTTGTCCTGGGATAAAAAGCCTACTGTTTCACGTGCCAAACCTTTCAGGAGAGCATTTTAAAGCTTTTGGCACCATTTTTGAGTGAATTGCTAAAAGTCAGATTTTTGCTGAAATTGTGACCCCGGGGGGTTAGGGATTTTTTCAAAAAAATATTTTCTGCCGGTTAAGTTTTCGAGGGCTGATTTCTTGTCCTGGGATAAAAAGCCTTCTGTTTCGAGTGCCAAACCTTTCAGGAGAGCATTTTCAAGCTTTTGGCAACATTTTTGAGTGAATTGCCAAAAGTCAGATTTTTGCGGAAATTGTGACCCCGGGGCTTAGGGATTTTTTTTAAAAAAAATATTTTCTGCCGGTTAAGTTTTCGAGGGCTGATTTCTTGTCCTGGGATAAAAAGCCTTCTGTTTCGAGTGCCAAACCTTTCAGGAGAGCATTTTTAAGCTTTTGGCAACATTTTTGAGTGAATTGCCAAAAGTCAGATTTTTGCTGAAATTGTGACCCCGGGGCTTAGGGATTTTTTCAAAAAAATATTTTCTGCCGGTTAAGTTTTCGAGGGCTGATTTCTTGTCCTGGGATAAAAAGCCTTCTGTTTCGAGTGCCAAACCTTTCAGGAGAGCATTTTCAAGCTTTTGGCAACATTTTTGAGTGAATTGCCAAAAGTCAGATTTTTGCGGAAATTGTGACCCCGGGGCTTAGGGATTTTTTTTCAAAAAAATATTTTCTGCCGGTTAAGTTTTCGAGGGCTGATTTCTTGTCCTGGGATAAAAAGCCTTCTGTTTCGAGTGCCAAACCTTTCAGGAGAGCATTTTTAAGCTTTTGGCAACATTTTTGAGTG
The DNA here is from genome assembly GCF_965113315.1 of Podarcis vaucheri. Classification (NCBI taxonomy): domain Eukaryota; kingdom Metazoa; phylum Chordata; class Lepidosauria; order Squamata; family Lacertidae; genus Podarcis; species Podarcis vaucheri. Next base: position 43,830,893 of record NC_138751.1, on the reverse strand, counting down.
AATTGCCAAAAGTCAGATTTTTGCTGAAATTGTGACCCCGGGGCTTAGGGATTTTTTCAAAAAAATATTTTCTGCCGGTTAAGTTTTTGAGGGCTGATTTCTTGTCCTGGGATAAAAAGCCTTCTGTTTCCATGGCCAAAGCTTTCAGGAGAGCATTTTCAAGCTTTTGGCACCATTTTTGAGTGAATTGCCAAAAGTCAGATTTTTGCGGAAATTGTGACCCCGGCCGGGGCTTAGGGATTTTTTCAAAAAAATATTTTCTGCCGGTTAAGTTTCTGAGGGCTGATTTCTTGTCCTGGGATAAAAAGCCTTCTGTTTCGAGTGCCAAACCTTTCAGGAGAGCATTTTCAAGCTTTTGGCACCATTTCTGAGTGAATTGCCAAAAGTCAGATTTTTGCTGAAATTGTGACCCCGGCCGGGGCTTAGGGATTTTTTCAAAAAAATATTTTCTGACAGTTAAGTTTTCGAGGGCTGATTTCTTGTCCTGGGATAAAAAGCCTTCTGTTTCGAGTGCCAAATCTTTCAGGAGAGCATTTTCAAGCTTTTGGCAACATTTTTGAGTGAATTGCCAAAAGTCAGATTTTTGCTGAAATTGTGACCCCGGGGCTTAGGGATTTTTTCAAAAAAATATTTTCTGCCGGTTAAGTTTTTGAGGGCTGATTTCTTGTCCTGGGATAAAAAGCCTTCTGTTTCGAGTGCCAAACCTTTCAGGAGAGCATTTTCAAGCTTTTGGCACCATTTTTGAGTGAATTGCCAAAAGTCAGATTTTTGCGGAAATTGTGACCCCGGCCGGGGCTTAGGGATTTTTTCAAAAAAATATTTTCTGCCAGTTAAGTTTTCGAGGGCTGATTTCTTGTCCTGGGATAAAAAGCCTTCTGTTTCGAGTGCCAAACCTTTCAGGAGAGCATTTTCAAGCTTTTGGCACCATTTTTGAGTGAGTTGCCAAAAGTCAGATTTTTGCTGAAATTGTGACCCCGGGGCTTAGGGATTTTTTCAAAAAAATATTTTCTGCCGGTTAAGTTTTCGAGGGCTGATTTCTTGTCCTGGGATAAAAAGCCTTCTGTTTCCATGGCCAAAGCTTTCAGGAGAACATTTTCAAGCTTTTGGCACCATTTTTGAGTGAATTGCCAAAAGTCAGATTTTTGCTGAAATTGTGACCCCGGGGCTTAGGGATTTTTCCAAAAAAATATTTTCTGCCGGTTAAGTTTTCGAGGGCTGATTTCTTGTCCTGGGATAAAAAGCCTTCTGTTTCACGTGCCAAACCTTTCAGGAGAGCATTTTAAAGCTTTTGGCACCATTTTTGAGTGAATTGCCAAAAGTCAGATTTTTGCTGAAATTGTGACCCCGGGGGGTTAGGGATTTTTTCAAAAAAATATTTTCTGCCGGTTAAGTTTTCGAGGGCTGATTTCTTGTCCTGGGATAAAAAGCCTTCTGTTTCGAGTGCCAAACCTTTCAGGAGAGCATTTTCAAGCTTTTGGCACCATTTTTGAGTGAATTGCCAAAAGTCAGATTTTTGCTGAAATTGTGACCCAGGGGGTTAGGGATTTTTTCAAAAAAATATTTTCTGCCGGTTAAGTTTTCGAGGGCTGATTTCTTGTCCTGGGATAAAAAGCCTTCTGTTTCGAGTGCCAAATCTTTCAGGAGAGCATTTTCAAGCTTTTGGCAACATTTTTGAGTGAATTGCCAAAAGTCAGATTTTTGCTGAAATTGTGACCCCGGGGCTTAGGGATTTTTTCAAAAAAATATTTTCTGCCGGTTAAGTTTTTGAGGGCTGATTTCTTGTCCTGGGATAAAAAGCCTTCTGTTTCGAGTGCCAAACCTTTCAGGAGAGCATTTTCAAGCTTTTGGCACCATTTTTGAGTGAATTGCCAAAAGTCAGATTTTTGCGGAAATTGTGACCCCGGCCGGGGCTTAGGGATTTTTTCAAAAAAATATTTTCTGCCAGTTAAGTTTTCGAGGGCTGATTTCTTGTCCTGGGATAAAAAGCCTTCTGTTTCGAGTGCCAAACCTTTCAGGAGAGCATTTTCAAGCTTTTGGCACCATTTTTGAGTGAGTTGCCAAAAGTCAGATTTTTGCTGAAATTGTGACCCCGGGGCTTAGGGATTTTTTCAAAAAAATATTTTCTGCCGGTTAAGTTTTCGAGGGCTGATTTCTTGTCCTGGGATAAAAAGCCTTCTGTTTCCATGGCCAAAGCTTTCAGGAGAACATTTTCAAGCTTTTGGCACCATTTTTGAGTGAATTGCCAAAAGTCAGATTTTTGCTGAAATTGTGACCCCGGGGCTTAGGGATTTTTCCAAAAAAATATTTTCTGCTGGTTAAGTTTTCGAGGGCTGATTTCTTGTCCTGGGATAAAAAGCCTTCTGTTTCACGTGCCAAACCTTTCAGGAGAGCATTTTAAAGCTTTTGGCACCATTTTTGAGTGAATTGCCAAAAGTCAGATTTTTGCTGAAATTGTGACCCCGGGGGGTTAGGGATTTTTTCAAAAAAATATTTTCTGCCGGTTAAGTTTTCGAGGGCTGATTTCTTGTCCTGGGATAAAAAGCCTTCTGTTTCGAGTGCCAAACCTTTCAGGAGAGCATTTTCAAGCTTTTGGCACCATTTTTGAGTGAATTGCCAAAAGTCAGATTTTTGCGGAAATTGTGACCCCGGGGCATAGGGATTTTTTTTCAAAAAAATATTTTCTGCCGGTTAAGTTTTCGAGGGCTGATTTCTTGTCCTGGGATAAAAAGCCTTCTGTTTCGAGTGCCAAACCTTTCAGGAGAGCATTTTCAAGCTTTTGGCACCATTTTTGAGTGAATTGCCAAAAGTCAGATTTTTGCGGAAATTGTGACCCCGGGGCATAGGGATTTTTTTTCAAAAAAATATTTTCTGCCGGTTAAGTTTTCGAGGGCTGATTTCTTGTCCTGGGATAAAAAGCCTTCTGTTTCGAGTGCCAAACCTTTCAGGAGAGCATTTTTAAGCTTTTGGCACCATTTTTGAGTGAATTGCCAAAAGTCAGATTTTTGCTGAAATTGTGACCCCGGGGCTTAGGGATTTTTCCCAAAAAATATTTTCTGCCGGTTAAGTTTTTGAGGGCTGATTTCTTGTCCTGGGATAAAAAGCCTTCTGTTTCGAGTGCCAAACCTTTCAGGAGAGCATTTTCAAGCTTTTGGCACCATTTTTGAGTGAATTGCCAAAAGTCAGATTTTTGCGGAAATTGTGACCCCGGCCGGGGCTTAGGGATTTTTTCAAAAAAATATTTTCTGCCGGTTAAGTTTTCGAGGGCTGATTTCTTGTCCTGGGATAAAAAGCCTTCTGTTTCCATGGCCAAAGCTTTCAGGAGAACATTTTCAAGCTTTTGGCACCATTTTTGAGTGAATTGCCAAAAGTCAGATTTTTGCTGAAATTGTGACCCCGGCCGGGGCTTAGGGATTTTTTCAAAAAAATATTTTCTGCCGGTTAAGTTTTCGATGGCTGATTTCTTGTCCTGGGATAAAAAGCCTTCTGTTTCGAGTGCCAAACCTTTCAGGAGAGCATTTTCAAGCTTTTGGCAACATTTTTGAGTGAATTGCCAAAAGTCAAATTTTTGCTGAAATTGTGACCCTGGGGCTTAAGGGATTTTTTCAAAAAAATATTTTCTGCCGGTTAAGTTTTTGAGGGCTGATTTCTTGTCCTGGGATAAAAAGCCTTCTGTTTCGAGTGCCAAACCTTTCAGGAGAGCATTTTGAAGCTTTTGGCACCATTTTTGAGTGAATTGCCAAAAGTCAGATTTTTGCGGAAATTGTGACCCCGGCTGGGGCTTAGGGATTTTTTCAAAAAAATATTTTCTGCCGGTTAAGTTTTCGAGGGCTGATTTCTTGTCCTGGGATAAAAAGCCTTCTGTTTCCATGGCCAAAGCTTTCAGGAGAACATTTTCAAGCTTTTGGCACCATTTTTGAGTGAATTGCCAAAAGTCAGATTTTTGCGGAAATTGTGACCCCGGGGCTTAGGGATTTTTTCAAAAAAATATTTTCTGCCGGTTAAGTTTTTGAGGGCTGATTTCTTGTCCTGGGATAAAAAGCCTTCTGTTTCGAGTGCCAAACCTTTCAGGAGAGCATTTTCAAGCTTTTGGCAACATTTTTGAGTGAATTGCCAAAAGTCAGATTTTTGCGGAAATTGTGACCCCGGGGCTTAGGGATTTTTTTTCAAAAAAATATTTTCTGCCGGTTAAGTTTTCGAGGGCTGATTTCTTGTCCTGGGATAAAAAGCCTTCTGTTTCGAGTGCCAAACCTTTCAGGAGAGCATTTTTAAGCTTTTGGCAACATTTTTGAGTGAATTGCCAAAAGTCAGATTTTTGCGGAAATTGTGACCCCGGGGCTTAGGGATTTTTCCAAAAAAATATTTTCTGCCGGTTAAGTTTTCGAGGGCTGATTTCTTGTCCTGGGATAAAAAGCCTTCTGTTTCCATGGCCAAAGCTTTCAGGAGAGCATTTTCAAGCTTTTGGCACCATTTTTGAGTGAATTGCCAAAAGTCAGATTTTTGCTGAAATTGTGACCCCGGGGCTTAGGGATTTTTTCAAAAAAATATTTTCTGCCGGTTAAGTTTTTGAGGGCTGATTTCTTGTCCTGGGATAAAAAGCCTTCTGTTTCGAGTGCCAAACCTTTCAGGAGAGCATTTTCAAGCTTTTGGCACCATTTTTGAGTGAATTGCCAAAAGTCAGATTTTTGCGGAAATTGTGACCCCGGCCGGGGCTTAGGGATTTTTTCAAAAAAATATTTTCTGCCGGTTAAGTTTTCGAGGGCTGATTTCTTGTCCCGGGACAAAAAGCCTTCTGTTTCGCATGCCAAACCTTTCAGGAGAGCATTTTCAAGCTTTTGGCACCATTTTTGAGTGAATTGCCAAAAGTCAGATTTTTGCTGAAATTGTGACCCCGGGGGTTAGGGATTTTTTCAAAAAGATATTTTCTGCCGGTTAAGTTTTCGAGGGCTGGTTTCTTGTCCTGGGATAAAAAGCCTACTGTTTCACGTGCCAAACCTTACAGGAGAGCATTTTCAAGCTTTTGGCACCATTTTTGAGTGAATTGCTAAAAGTCAGATTTTTGCTGAAATTGTGACCCCGGGGGGTTAGGGATTTTTTCAAAAAAATATTTTCTGCCGGTTAAGTTTTCGAGGGCTGATTTCTTGTCCTGGGATAAAAAGCCTTCTGTTTCGAGTGCCAAACCTTTCAGGAGAGCATTTTCAAGCTTTTGGCAACATTTTTGAGTGAATTGCCAAAAGTCAGATTTTTGCGGAAATTGTGACCCCGGGGCTTAGGGTTTTTTTTTTAAAAAAATATTTTCTGCCGGTTAAGTTTTCGAGGGCTGATTTCTTGTCCTGGGATAAAAAGCCTTCTGTTTCGAGTGCCAAACCTTTCAGGAGAGCATTTTTAAGCTTTTGGCAACATTTTTGAGTGAATTGCCAAAAGTCAGATTTTTGCTGAAATTGTGACCCCGGGGCTTAGGGATTTTTTCAAAAAAATATTTTCTGCCGGTTAAGTTTTTGAGGGCTGATTTCTTGTCCTGGGATAAAAAGCCTTCTGTTTCCATGGCCAAAGCTTTCAGGAGAGCATTTTCAAGCTTTTGGCACTATTTTTGAGTGAATTGCCAAAAGTCAGATTTTTGCGGAAATTGTGACCCCGGGGCTTAGGGATTTTTTCAAAAAAATATTTTCTGCCGGTTAAGTTTTCGAGGGCTGATTTCTTGTCCTGGGATAAAAAGCCTTCTGTTTCGAGTGCCAAACCTTTCAGGAGAGCATTTTCAAGCTTTTGGCAACATTTTTGAGTGAATTGCCAAAAGTCAGATTTTTGCGGAAATTGTGACCCCGGGGCTTAGGGATTTTTTTTCAAAAAAATATTTTCTGCCGGTTAAGTTTTCGAGGGCTGATTTCTTGTCCTGGGATAAAAAGCCTTCTGTTTCGAGTGCCAAACCTTTCAGGAGAGCATTTTTAAACTTTTGGCAACATTTTTGAGTGAATTGCCAAAAGTCAGATTTTTGCTGAAATTGTGACCCCGGGGCTTAGGGATTTTTTCAAAAAAATATTTTCTGCCGGTTAAGTTTTTGAGGGCTGATTTCTTGTCCTGGGATAAAAAGCCTTCTGTTTCCATGGCCAAAGCTTTCAGGAGACCATTTTCAAGCTTTTGGCACCATTTTTGAGTGAATTGCCAAAAGTCAGATTTTTGCGGAAATTGTGACCCCGGCCGGGGCTTAGGGATTTTTTCAAAAAAATATTTTCTGCCGGTTAAGTTTCTGAGGGCTGATTTCTTGTCCTGGGATAAAAAGCCTTCTGTTTCGAGTGCCAAACCTTTCAGGAGAGCATTTTCAAGCTTTTGGCACCATTTTTGAGTGAATTGCCAAAAGTCAGATTTTTGCTGAAATTGTGACCCCGGGGCTTAGGGATTTTTTCAAAAAAATATTTTCTGCCGGTTAAGTTTTCGAGGGCTGATTTCTTGTCCCGGGACAAAAAGCCTTCTGTTTCGCATGCCAAACCTTTCAGGAGAGCATTTTCAAGCTTTTGGCACCATTTTTGAGTGAATTGCCAAAAGTCAGATTTTTGCTGAAATTGTGACCCCGGGGGTTAGGGATTTTTTCAAAAAGATATTTTCTGCCGGTTAAGTTTTCGAGGGCTGGTTTCTTGTCCTGGGATAAAAAGCCTACTGTTTCACGTGCCAAACCTTTCAGGAGAGCATTTTAAAGCTTTTGGCACCATTTTTGAGTGAATTGCTAAAAGTCAGATTTTTGCTGAAATTGTGACCCCGGGGGGTTAGGGATTTTTTCAAAAAAATATTTTCTGCCGGTTAAGTTTTCGAGGGCTGATTTCTTGTCCTGGGATAAAAAGCCTTCTGTTTCGAGTGCCAAACCTTTCAGGAGAGCATTTTCAAGCTTTTGGCAACATTTTTGAGTGAATTGCCAAAAGTCAGATTTTTGCGGAAATTGTGACCCCGGGGCTTAGGGATTTTTTTAAAAAAAAATATTTTCTGCCGGTTAAGTTTTCGAGGGCTGATTTCTTGTCCTGGGATAAAAAGCCTTCTGTTTCGAGTGCCAAACCTTTCAGGAGAGCATTTTTAAGCTTTTGGCAACATTTTTGAGTGAATTGCCAAAAGTCAGATTTTTGCTGAAATTGTGACCCCGGGGCTTAGGGATTTTTTCAAAAAAATATTTTCTGCCGGTTAAGTTTTTGAGGGCTGATTTCTTGTCCTGGGATAAAAAGCCTTCTGTTTCCATGGCCAAAGCTTTCAGGAGAGCATTTTCAAGCTTTTGGCACTATTTTTGAGTGAATTGCCAAAAGTCAGATTTTTGCGGAAATTGTGACCCCGGGGCTTAGGGATTTTTTCAAAAAAATATTTTCTGCCGGTTAAGTTTTCGAGGGCTGATTTCTTGTCCTGGGATAAAAAGCCTTCTGTTTCGAGTGCCAAACCTTTCAGGAGAGCATTTTCAAGCTTTTGGCAACATTTTTGAGTGAATTGCCAAAAGTCAGATTTTTGCGGAAATTGTGACCCCGGGGCTTAGGGATTTTTTTTCAAAAAAATATTTTCTGCCGGTTAAGTTTTCGAGGGCTGATTTCTTGTCCTGGGATAAAAAGCCTTCTGTTTCGAGTGCCAAACCTTTCAGGAGAGCATTTTTAAGCTTTTGGCAACATTTTTGAGTGAATTGCCAAAAGTCAGATTTTTGCTGAAATTGTGACCCCGGGGCTTAGGGATTTTTTCAAAAAAATATTTTCTGCCGGTTAAGTTTTTGAGGGCTGATTTCTTGTCCTGGGATAAAAAGCCTTCTGTTTCCATGGCCAAAGCTTTCAGGAGACCATTTTCAAGCTTTTGGCACCATTTTTGAGTGAATTGCCAAAAGTCAGATTTTTGCGGAAATTGTGACCCCGGGGCTTAGGGATTTTTTCAAAAAAATATTTTCTGCCGGTTAAGTTTTTGAGGGCTGATTTCTTGTCCTGGGATAAAAAGCCTTCTGTTTCGAGTGCCAAACCTTTCAGGAGAGCATTTTCAAGCTTTTGGCAACATTTTTGAGTGAATTGCCAAAAGTCAGATTTTTGCGGAAATTGTGACCCCGGGGCTTAGGGATTTTTTTTCAAAAAAATATTTTCTGCCGGTTAAGTTTTCGAGGGCTGATTTCTTGTCCTGGGATAAAAAGCCTTCTGTTTCGAGTGCCAAACCTTTCAGGAGAGCATTTTTAAGCTTTTGGCAACATTTTTGAGTGAATTGCCAAAAGTCAGATTTTTGCTGAAATTGTGACCCCGGGGCTTAGGGATTTTTTCAAAAAAATATTTTCTGCCGGTTAAGTTTTTGAGGGCTGATTTCTTGTCCTGGGATAAAAAGCCTTCTGTTTCCATGGCCAAAGCTTTCAGGAGACCATTTTCAAGCTTTTGGCACCATTTTTGAGTGAATTGCCAAAAGTCAGATTTTTGCGGAAATTGTGACCCCGGCCGGGGCTTAGGGATTTTTTCAAAAAAATATTTTCTGCCGGTTAAGTTTCTGAGGGCTGATTTCTTGTCCTGGGATAAAAAGCCTTCTGTTTCGAGTGCCAAACCTTTCAGGAGAGCATTTTCAAGCTTTTGGCACCATTTCTGAGTGAATTGCCAAAAGTCAGATTTTTGCTGAAATTGTGACCCCGGCCGGGGCTTAGGGATTTTTTCAAAAAAATATTTTCTGACAGTTAAGTTTTCGAGGGCTGATTTCTTGTCCTGGGATAAAAAGCCTTCTGTTTCGAGTGCCAAATCTTTCAGGAGAGCATTTTCAAGCTTTTGGCACCATTTTTGAGTGAATTGCCAAAAGTCAGATTTTTGCTGAAATTGTGACCCCGGGGCTTAGGGATTTTTTCAAAAAAATATTTTCTGCCGGTTAAGTTTTTGAGGGCTGATTTCTTGTCCTGGGATAAAAAGCCTTCTGTTTCGAGTGCCAAACCTTTCAGGAGAGCATTTTCAAGCTTTTGGCACCATTTTTGAGTGAATTGCCAAAAGTCAGATTTTTGCGGAAATTGTGACCCCGGCCGGGGCTTAGGGATTTTTTCAAAAAAATATTTTCTGCCAGTTAAGTTTTCGAGGGCTGATTTCTTGTCCTGGGATAAAAAGCCTTCTGTTTCGAGTGCCAAACCTTTCAGGAGAGCATTTTCAAGCTTTTGGCACCATTTTTGAGTGAGTTGCCAAAAGTCAGATTTTTGCTGAAATTGTGACCCCGGGGCTTAGGGATTTTTTCAAAAAAATATTTTCTGCCGGTTAAGTTTTCGAGGGCTGATTTCTTGTCCTGGGATAAAAAGCCTTCTGTTTCCATGGCCAAAGCTTTCAGGAGAACATTTTCAAGCTTTTGGCACCATTTTTGAGTGAATTGCCAAAAGTCAGATTTTTGCTGAAATTGTGACCCCGGCCGGGGCTTAGGGATTTTTCCAAAAAAATATTTTCTGCCGGTTAAGTTTTCGAGGGCTGATTTCTTGTCCTGGGATAAAAAGCCTTCTGTTTCGAGTGCCAAACCTTTCAGGAGAGCATTTTCAAGCTTTTGGCACCATTTTTGAGTGAATTGCCAAAAGTCAGATTTTTGCGGAAATTGTGACCCCGGGGCATAGGGATTTTTTTTCAAAAAAATATTTTCTGCCGGTTAAGTTTTCGAGGGCTGATTTCTTGTCCTGGGATAAAAAGCCTTCTGTTTCGAGTGCCAAACCTTTCAGGAGAGCATTTTTAAGCTTTTGGCACCATTTTTGAGTGAATTGCTAAAAGTCAGATTTTTGCTGAAATTGTGACCCCGGGGGGTTAGGGATTTTTTCAAAAAAATATTTTCTGCCGGTTAAGTTTTCGAGGGCTGATTTCTTGTCCTGGGATAAAAAGCCTTCTGTTTCGAGTGCCAAACCTTTCAGGAGAGCATTTTCAAGCTTTTGGCAACATTTTTGAGTGAATTGCCAAAAGTCAGATTTTTGCGGAAATTGTGACCCCGGGGCTTAGGGATTTTTTTTAGAAAAAATATTTTCTGCCGGTTAAGTTTTCGAGGGCTGATTTCTTGTCCTGGGATAAAAAGCCTTCTGTTTCGAGTGCCAAACCTTTCAGGAGAGCATTTTTAAGCTTTTGGCAACATTTTTGAGTGAATTGCCAAAAGTCAGATTTTTGCTGAAATTGTGACCCCGGGGCTTAGGGATTTTTTCAAAAAAATATTTTCTGCCGGTTAAGTTTTTGAGGGCTGATTTCTTGTCCTGGAATAAAAAGCCTTCTGTTTCCATGGCCAAAGCTTTCAGGAGAGCATTTTCAAGCTTTTGGCACTATTTTTGAGTGAATTGCCAAAAGTCAGATTTTTGCGGAAATTGTGACCCCGGGGCTTAGGGATTTTTTCAAAAAAATATTTTCTGCCGGTTAAGTTTTCGAGGGCTGATTTCTTGTCCTGGGATAAAAAGCCTTCTGTTTCGAGTGCCAAACCTTTCAGGAGAGCATTTTCAAGCTTTTGGCAACATTTTTGAGTGAATTGCCAAAAGTCAGATTTTTGCGGAAATTGTGACCCCGGGGCTTAGGGATTTTTTTTCAAAAAAATATTTTCTGCCGGTTAAGTTTTCGAGGGCTGATTTCTTGTCCTGGGATAAAAAGCCTTCTGTTTCGAGTGCCAAACCTTTCAGGAGAGCATTTTTAAGCTTTTGGCAACATTTTTGAGTGAATTGCCAAAAGTCAGATTTTTGCTGAAATTGTGACCCCGGGGCTTAGGGATTTTTTCAAAAAAATATTTTCTGCCGGTTAAGTTTTTGAGGGCTGATTTCTTGTCCTGGGATAAAAAGCCTTCTGTTTCCATGGCCAAAGCTTTCAGGAGAGCATTTTCAAGCTTTTGGCACCATTTTTGAGTGAATTGCCAAAAGTCAGATTTTTGCGGAAATTGTGACCCCGGCCGGGGCTTAGGGATTTTTTCAAAAAAATATTTTCTGCCGGTTAAGTTTCTGAGGGCTGATTTCTTGTCCTGGGATAAAAAGCCTTCTGTTTCGAGTGCCAAACCTTTCAGGAGAGCATTTTCAAGCTTTTGGCACCATTTCTGAGTGAATTGCCAAAAGTCAGATTTTTGCTGAAATTGTGACCCCGGCCGGGGCTTAGGGATTTTTTCAAAAAAATATTTTCTGACAGTTAAGTTTTCGAGGGCTGATTTCTTGTCCTGGGATAAAAAGCCTTCTGTTTCGAGTGCCAAATCTTTCAGGAGAGCATTTTCAAGCTTTTGGCACCATTTTTGAGTGAATTGCCAAAAGTCAGATTTTTGCTGAAATTGTGACCCCGGGGCTTAGGGATTTTTTCAAAAAAATATTTTCTGCCGGTTAAGTTTTTGAGGGCTGATTTCTTGTCCTGGGATAAAAAGCCTTCTGTTTCGAGTGCCAAACCTTTCAGGAGAGCATTTTCAAGCTTTTGGCACCATTTTTGAGTGAATTGCCAAAAGTCAGATTTTTGCGGAAATTGTGACCCCGGCCGGGGCTTAGGGATTTTTTCAAAAAAATATTTTCTGCCAGTTAAGTTTTCGAGGGCTGATTTCTTGTCCTGGGATAAAAAGCCTTCTGTTTCGAGTGCCAAACCTTTCAGGAGAGCATTTTCAAGCTTTTGGCACCATTTTTGAGTGAGTTGCCAAAAGTCAGATTTTTGCTGAAATTGTGACCCCGGGGCTTAGGGATTTTTTCAAAAAAATATTTTCTGCCGGTTAAGTTTTCGAGGGCTGATTTCTTGTCCTGGGATAAAAAGCCTTCTGTTTCCATGGCCAAAGCTTTCAGGAGAACATTTTCAAGCTTTTGGCACCATTTTTGAGTGAATTGCCAAAAGTCAGATTTTTGCTGAAATTGTGACCCCGGGGCTTAGGGATTTTTCCAAAAAAATATTTTCTGCCGGTTAAGTTTTCGAGGGCTGATTTCTTGTCCTGGGATAAAAAGCCTTCTGTTTCACGTGCCAAACCTTTCAGGAGAGCATTTTAAAGCTTTTGGCACCATTTTTGAGTGAATTGCCAAAAGTCAGATTTTTGCTGAAATTGTGACCCCGGGGGGTTAGGGATTTTTTCAAAAAAATATTTTCTGCCGGTTAAGTTTTCGAGGGCTGATTTCTTGTCCTGGGATAAAAAGCCTTCTGTTTCCATGGCCAAAGCTTTCAGGAGAACATTTTCAAGCTTTTGGCACCATTTTTGAGTGAATTGCCAAAAGTCAGATTTTTGCGGAAATTGTGACCCCGGGGCATAGGGATTTTTTTTCAAAAAAATATTTTCTGCCGGTTAAGTTTTCGAGGGCTGATTTCTTGTCCTGGGATAAAAAGCCTTCTGTTTCGAGTGCCAAACCTTTCAGGAGAGCATTTTCAAGCTTTTGGCACTATTTTTGAGTGAGTTGCCAAAAGTCAGATTTTTGCTGAAATTGTGACCCCGGGGCTTAGGGATTTTTCCAAAAAAATATTTTCTGCCGGTTAAGTTTTCGAGGGCTGATTTCTTGTCCTGGGATAAAAAGCCTTCTGTTTCCATGGCCAAAGCTTTCAGGAGAGCATTTTCAAGCTTTTGGCACTATTTTTGAGTGAATTGCCAAAAGTCAGATTTTTGCGGAAATTGTGACCCCGGGGCTTAGGGATTTTTTCAAAAAAATATTTTCTGCCGGTTAAGTTTTCGAGGGCTGATTTCTTGTCCTGGGATAAAAAGCCTTCTGTTTCGAGTGCCAAACCTTTCAGGAGAGCATTTTCAAGCTTTTGGCAACATTTTTGAGTGAATTGCCAAAAGTCAGATTTTTGCGGAAATTGTGACCCCGGGGCTTAGGGATTTTTTTTCAAAAAAATATTTTCTGCCGGTTAAGTTTTCGAGGGCTGATTTCTTGTCCTGGGATAAAAAGCCTTCTGTTTCGAGTGCCAAACCTTTCAGGAGAGCATTTTCAAGCTTTTGGCACCATTTTTGAGTGAGTTGCCAAAAGTCAGATTTTTGCTGAAATTGTGACCCCGGGGCTTAGGGATTTTTTCAAAAAAATATTTTCTGCCGGTTAAGTTTTCGAGGGCTGATTTCTTGTCCTGGGATAAAAAGCCTTCTGTTTCCATGGCCAAAGCTTTCAGGAGAGCATTTTCAAGCTTTTGGCACCATTTTTGAGTGAATTGCCAAAAGTCAGATTTTTGCTGAAATTGTGACCCCGGGGCTTAGGGATTTTTCCAAAAAAATATTTTCTGCCGGTTAAGTTTTCGAGGGCTGATTTCTTGTCCTGGGATAAAAAGCCTTCTGTTTCCATGGCCAAAGCTTTCAGGAGAGCATTTTCAAGCTTTTGGCACTATTTTTGAGTGAATTGCCAAAAGTCAGATTTTTGCTGAAATTGTGACCCCGGGGCTTAGGGATTTTTTCAAAAAAATATTTTCTGCCGGTTAAGTTTTTGAGGGCTGATTTCTTGTCCTGGGATAAAAAGCCTTCTGTTTCCATGGCCAAAGCTTTCAGGAGAGCATTTTCAAGCTTTTGGCACCATTTTTGAGTGAATTGCCAAAAGTCAGATTTTTGCGGAAATTGTGACCCCGGGGCTTAGGGATTTTTTCAAAAAAATATTTTCTGCTGGTTAAGTTTCTGAGGGCTGATTTCTTGTCCTGGGATAAAAAGCCTACTGTTTCACGTGCCAAACCTTTCAGGAGAGCATTTTAAAGCTTTTGGCACCATTTTTGAGTGAATTGCCAAAAGTCAGATTTTTGCTGAAATTGTGACCCCGGGGGGTTAGGGATTTTTTCAAAAAAATATTTTCTGCCGGTTAAGTTTTCGAGGGCTGATTTCTTGTCCTGGGATAAAAAGCCTTCTGTTTCGAGTGCCAAACCTTTCAGGAGAGCATTTTCAAGCTTTTGGCAACATTTTTGAGTGAATTGCCAAAAGTCAGATTTTTGCGGAAATTGTGACCCCGGGGCATAGGGATTTTTTTTCAAAAAAATATTTTCTGCCGGTTAAGTTTTCGAGGGCTGATTTCTTGTCCTGGGATAAAAAGCCTTCTGTTTCGAGTGCCAAACCTTTCAGGAGAGCATTTTTAAGCTTTTGGCAACATTTTTGAGTGAATTGCCAAAAGTCAGATTTTTGCTGAAATTGTGACCCCGGGGCTTAGGGATTTTTTCAAAAAAATATTTTCTGCCGGTTAAGTTTTTGAGGGCTGATTTCTTGTCCTGGGATAAAAAGCCTTCTGTTTCCATGGCCAAAGCTTTCAGGAGAGCATTTTCAAGCTTTTGGCACCATTTTTGAGTGAATTGCCAAAAGTCAGATTTTTGCGGAAATTGTGACCCCGGGGCTTAGGGATTTTTTCAAAAAAATATTTTCTGCCGGTTAAGTTTCTGAGGGCTGATTTCTTGTCCTGGGATAAAAAGCCTACTGTTTCACGTGCCAAACCTTTCAGGAGAGCATTTTCAAGCTTTTGGCACCATTTTTGAGTGAGTTGCCAAAAGTCAGATTTTTGCTGAAATTGTGACCCCGGGGCTTAGGGATTTTTTCAAAAAAATATTTTCTGCCGGTTAAGTTTTCGAGGGCTGATTTCTTGTCCTGGGATAAAAAGCCTTCTGTTTCCATGGCCAAAGCTTTCAGGAGAACATTTTCAAGCTTTTGGCACCATTTTTGAGTGAATTGCCAAAAGTCAGATTTTTGCTGAAATTGTGACCCCGGGGCTTAGGGATTTTTCCAAAAAAATATTTTCTGCCGGTTAAGTTTTCGAGGGCTGATTTCTTGTCCTGGGATAAAAAGCCTTCTGTTTCCATGGCCAAAGCTTTCAGGAGAGCATTTTCAAGCTTTTGGCACTATTTTTGAGTGAATTGCCAAAAGTCAGATTTTTGCGGAAATTGTGACCCCGGGGCTTAGGGATTTTTTCAAAAAAATATTTTCTGCCGGTTAAGTTTTCGAGGGCTGATTTCTTGTCCTGGGATAAAAAGCCTTCTGTTTCGAGTGCCAAACCTTTCAGGAGAGCATTTTCAAGCTTTTGGCAACATTTTTGAGTGAATTGCCAAAAGTCAGATTTTTGCGGAAATTGTGACCCCGGGGCTTAGGGATTTTTTTTCAAAAAAATATTTTCTGCCGGTTAAGTTTTTGAGGGCTGATTTCTTGTCCTGGGATAAAAAGCCTTCTGTTTCGAGTGCCAAACCTTTCAGGAGAGCATTTTTAAGCTTTTGGCAACATTTTTGAGTGAATTGCCAAAAGTCAGATTTTTGCTGAAATTGTGACCCCGGGGCTTAGGGATTTTTTCAAAAAAATATTTTCTGCCGGTTAAGTTTTCGAGGGCTGATTTCTTGTCCTGGGATAAAAAGCCTTCTGTTTCCATGGCCAAAGCTTTCAGGAGAGCATTTTCAAGCTTTTGGCACCATTTTTGAGTGAGTTGCCAAAAGTCAGATTTTTGCTGAAATTGTGACCCCGGGGCTTAGGGATTTTTTCAAAAAAATATTTTCTGCCGGTTAAGTTTTCGAGGGCTGATTTCTTGTCCTGGGATAAAAAGCCTTCTGTTTCCATGGCCAAAGCTTTCAGGAGAACATTTTCAAGCTTTTGGCACCATTTTTGAGTGAATTGCCAAAAGTCAGATTTTTGCTGAAATTGTGACCCCGGGGCTTAGGGATTTTTCCAAAAAAATATTTTCTGCCGGTTAAGTTTTCGAGGGCTGATTTCTTGTCCTGGGATAAAAAGCCTTCTGTTTCCATGGCCAAAGCTTTCAGGAGAGCATTTTCAAGCTTTTGGCACCATTTTTGAGTGAATTGCCAAAAGTCAGATTTTTGCTGAAATTGTGACCCCGGGGCTTAGGGATTTTTCCAAAAAAATATTTTCTCCCGGTTAAGTTTTCGAGGGCTGATTTCTTGTCCTGGGATAAAAAGCCTTCTGTTTCCATGGCCAAAGCTTTCAGGAGAGCATTTTCAAGCTTTTGGCACTATTTTTGAGTGAATTGCCAAAAGTCAGATTTTTGCGGAAATTGTGACCCCGGGGCTTAGGGATTTTTTCAAAAAAATATTTTCTGCCGGTTACGTTTTCGAGGGCTGATTTCTTGTCCTGGGATAAAAAGCCTTCTGTTTCGAGTGCCAAACCTTTCAGGAGAGCATTTTCAAGCTTTTGGCAACATTTTTGAGTGAATTGCCAAAAGTCAGATTTTTGCGGAAATTGTGACCCCGGGGCTTAGGGATTTTTTTTCAAAAAAATATTTTCTGCTGGTTAAGTTTTCGAGGGCTGATTTCTTGTCCTGGGATAAAAAGCCTTCTGTTTCGAGTGCCAAACCTTTCAGGAGAGCATTTTTAAGCTTTTGGCAACATTTTTGAGTGAATTGCCAAAAGTCAGATTTTTGCTGAAATTTTGACCCCGGGGCTTAGGGATTTTTTCAAAAAAATATTTTCTGCCGGTTAAGTTTTCGAGGGCTGATTTCTTGTCCTGGGATAAAAAGCCTTCTGTTTCCATGGCCAAAGCTTTCAGGAGAGCATTTTCAAGCTTTTGGCACCATTTTTGAGTGAGTTGCCAAAAGTCAGATTTTTGCTGAAATTGTGACCCCGGGGCTTAGGGATTTTTTCAAAAAAATATTTTCTGCCGGTTAAGTTTTCGAGGGCTGATTTCTTGTCCTGGGATAAAAAGCCTTCTGTTTCCATGGCCAAAGCTTTCAGGAGAACATTTTCAAGCTTTTGGCACCATTTTTGAGTGAATTGCCAAAAGTCAGATTTTTGCTGAAATTGTGACCCCGGGGCTTAGGGATTTTTCCAAAAAAATATTTTCTGCCGGTTAAGTTTTCGAGGGCTGATTTCTTGTCCTGGGATAAAAAGCCTTCTGTTTCCATGGCCAAAGCTTTCAGGAGAGCATTTTCAAGCTTTTGGCACTATTTTTGAGTGAATTGCCAAAAGTCAGATTTTTGCGGAAATTGTGACCCCGGGGCTTAGGGATTTTTTCAAAAAAATATTTTCTGCCGGTTAAGTTTTCGAGGGCTGATTTCTTGTCCTGGGATAAAAAGCCTTCTGTTTCGAGTGCCAAACCTTTCAGGAGAGCATTTTCAAGCTTTTGGCAACATTTTTGAGTGAATTGCCAAAAGTCAGATTTTTGCGGAAATTGTGACCCCGGGGCTTAGGGATTTTTTTTCAAAAAAATATTTTCTGCCGGTTAAGTTTTCGAGGGCTGATTTCTTGTCCTGGGATAAAAAGCCTTCTGTTTCGAATGCCAAACATTTCAGGAGAGCATTTTTAAGCTTTTGGCAACATTTTTGAGTGAATTGCCAAAAGTCAGATTTTTGCTGAAATTGTGACCCCGGGGCTTAGGGATTTTTTCAAAAAAATATTTTCTGCCGGTTAAGTTTTTGAGGGCTGATTTCTTGTCCTGGGATAAAAAGCCTTCTGTTTCCATGGCCAAAGCTTTCAGGAGAGCATTTTCAAGCTTTTGGCACCATTTTTGAGTGAATTGCCAAAAGTCAGATTTTTGCGGAAATTGTGACCCCGGGGCTTAGGGATTTTTTCAAAAAAATATTTTCTGCCGGTTAAGTTTCTGAGGGCTGATTTCTTGTCCTGGGATAAAAAGCCTACTGTTTCACGTGCCAAACCTTTCAGGAGAGCATTTTAAAGCTTTTGGCACCATTTTTGAGTGAATTGCCAAAAGTCAGATTTTTGCTGAAATTGTGACCCCGGGGGGTTAGGGATTTTTTCAAAAAAATATTTTCTGCCGGTTAAGTTTTCGAGGGCTGATTTCTTGTCCTGGGATAAAAAGCCTTCTGTTTCGAGTGCCAAACCTTTCAGGAGAGCATTTTCAAGCTTTTGGCACCATTTTTGAGTGAATTGCCAAAAGTCAGATTTTTGCTGAAATTGTGACCCCGGGGCTTAGGGATTTTTCCCAAAAAATATTTTCTGCCGGTTAAGTTTTCGAGGGCTGATTTCTTGCCCTGGAATAAAAAGCCTTCTGTTTCTATGGCCAAAGCTTTCAGGAGAGCATTTTCAAGCTTTTGGCACCATTTTTGAGTGAATTGCCAAAAGTCTGATTTTTGCTGAAATTGTGACCCCGGGGCTTAGGGATTTTTTCAAAAAAATATTTTCTGCCGGTTAAGTTTTTGAGGGCTGATTTCTTGTCCTGGGATAAAAAGCCTTCTGTTTCGAGTGCCAAACCTTTCAGGAGAGCATTTTCAAGCTTTTGGCACCATTTTTGAGTGAATTGCCAAAAGTCAGATTTTTGCGGAAATTGTGACCCCGGCCGGGGCTTAGGGATTTTTTCAAAAAAATATTTTCTGCCAGTTAAGTTTTCGAGGGCTGATTTCTTGTCCTGGGATAAAAAGCCTTCTGTTTCGAGTGCCAAACCTTTCAGGAGAGCATTTTCAAGCTTTTGGCACCATTTTTGAGTGAGTTGCCAAAAGTCAGATTTTTGCTGAAATTGTGACCCCGGGGCTTAGGGATTTTTTCAAAAAAATATTTTCTGCCGGTTAAGTTTTCGAGGGCTGATTTCTTGTCCTGGGATAAAAAGCCTTCTGTTTCCATGGCCAAAGCTTTCAGGAGAACATTTTCAAGCTTTTGGCACCATTTTTGAGTGAATTGCCAAAAGTCAGATTTTTGCTGAAATTGTGACCCCGGGGCTTAGGGATTTTTCCAAAAAAATATTTTCTGCCGGTTAAGTTTTCGAGGGCTGATTTCTTGTCCTGGGATAAAAAGCCTTCTGTTTCGAGTGCCAAACCTTTCAGGAGAGCATTTTAAAGCTTTTGGCACCATTTTTGAGTGAATTGCCAAAAGTCAGATTTTTGCTGAAATTGTGACCCCGGGGGGTTAGGGATTTTTTCAAAAAAATATTTTCTGCCGGTTAAGTTTTCGAGGGCTGATTTCTTGTCCTGGGATAAAAAGCCTTCTGTTTCGAGTGCCAAACCTTTCAGGAGAGCATTTTCAAGCTTTTGGCACCATTTTTGAGTGAATTGCCAAAAGTCAGATTTTTGCGGAAATTGTGACCCCGGGGCTTAGGGATTTTTTCAAAAAAATATTTTCTGCCGGTTAAGTTTTCGAGGGCTGATTTCTTGTCCTGGGATAAAAAGCCTTCTGTTTCGAGTGCCAAACCTTTCAGGAGAGCATTTTCAAGCTTTTGGCAACATTTTTGAGTGAATTGCCAAAAGTCAGATTTTTGCGGAAATTGTGACCCCGGGGCTTAGGGATTTTTTTTCAAAAAAATATTTTCTGCCGGTTAAGTTTTCGAGGGCTGATTTCTTGTCCTGGGATAAAAAGCCTTCTGTTTCGAGTGCCAAACATTTCAGGAGAGCATTTTTAAGCTTTTGGCAACATTTTTGAGTGAATTGCCAAAAGTCAGATTTTTGCTGAAATTGTGACCCCGGGGCTTAGGGATTTTTTCAAAAAAATATTTTCTGCCGGTTAAGTTTTTGAGGGCTGATTTCTTGTCCTGGGATAAAAAGCCTTCTGTTTCCATGGCCAAAGCTTTCAGGAGAGCATTTTCAAGCTTTTGGCACCATTTTTGAGTGAATTGCCAAAAGTCAGATTTTTGCGGAAATTGTGACCCCGGGGCTTAGGGATTTTTTCAAAAAAATATTTTCTGCCGGTTAAGTTTCTGAGGGCTGATTTCTTGTCCTGGGATAAAAAGCCTACTGTTTCACGTGCCAAACCTTTCAGGAGAGCATTTTAAAGCTTTTGGCACCATTTTTGAGTGAATTGCCAAAAGTCAGATTTTTGCTGAAATTGTGACCCCGGGGGGTTAGGGATTTTTTCAAAAAAATATTTTCTGCCGGTTAAGTTTTCGAGGGCTGATTTCTTGTCCTGGGATAAAAAGCCTTCTGTTTCGAGTGCCAAACCTTTCAGGAGAGCATTTTCAAGCTTTGGCAACATTTTTGAGTGAATTGCCAAAAGTCAGATTTTTGCGGAAATTGTGACCCCGGGGCATAGGGATTTTTTTTCAAAAAAATATTTTCTGCCGGTTAAGTTTTCGAGGGCTGATTTCTTGTCCTGGGATAAAAAGCCTTCTGTTTCGAGTGCCAAACTTTTCAGGAGAGCATTTTCAAGCTTTTGGCACCATTTTTGAGTGAATTGCCAAAAGTCAGATTTTTGCTGAAATTGTGACCCCGGGGCTTAGGGATTTTTCCCAAAAAATATTTTCTGCCGGTTAAGTTTTCGAGGGCTGATTTCTTGCCCTGGAATAAAAAGCCTTCTGTTTCTATGGCCAAAGCTTTCAGGAGAGCATTTTCAAGCTTTTGGCACCATTTTTGAGTGAATTGCCAAAAGTCTGATTTTTGCTGAAATTGTGACCCCGGGGCTTAGGGATTTTTTCAAAAAAATATTTTCTGCCGGTTAAGTTTTTGAGGGCTGATTTCTTGTCCTGGGATAAAAAGCCTTCTGTTTCGAGTGCCAAACCTTTCAGGAGAGCATTTTCAAGCTTTTGGCACCATTTTTGAGTGAATTGCCAAAAGTCAGATTTTTGCGGAAATTGTGACCCCGGCCGGGGCTTAGGGATTTTTTCAAAAAAATATTTTCTGCCAGTTAAGTTTTCGAGGGCTGATTTCTTGTCCTGGGATAAAAAGCCTTCTGTTTCGAGTGCCAAACCTTTCAGGAGAGCATTTTCAAGCTTTTGGCACCATTTTTGAGTGAGTTGCCAAAAGTCAGATTTTTGCTGAAATTGTGACCCCGGGGCTTAGGGATTTTTTCAAAAAAATATTTTCTGCCGGTTAAGTTTTCGAGGGCTGATTTCTTGTCCTGGGATAAAAAGCCTTCTGTTTCCATGGCCAAAGCTTTCAGGAGAACATTTTCAAGCTTTTGGCACCATTTTTGAGTGAATTGCCAAAAGTCAGATTTTTGCTGAAATTGTGACCCCGGGGCTTAGGGATTTTTCCAAAAAAATATTTTCTGCCGGTTAAGTTTTCGAGGGCTGATTTCTTGTCCTGGGATAAAAAGCCTTCTGTTTCACGTGCCAAACCTTTCAGGAGAGCATTTTAAAGCTTTTGGCACCATTTTTGAGTGAATTGCCAAAAGTCAGATTTTTGCTGAAATTGTGACCCCGGGGGGGTTAGGGATTTTTTCAAAAAAATATTTTCTGCCGGTTAAGTTTTCGAGGGCTGATTTCTTGTCCTGGGATAAAAAGCCTTCTGTTTCGAGTGCCAAACCTTTCAGGAGAGCATTTTCAAGCTTTTGGCAACATTTTTGAGTGAATTGCCAAAAGTCAGATTTTTGCGGAAATTGTGACCCCGGGGAATAGGGATTTTTTTTCAAAAAAATATTTTCTGCCGGTTAAGTTTTCGAGGGCTGATTTCTTGTCCTGGGATAAAAAGCCTTCTGTTTCGAGTGCCAAACCTTTCAGGAGAGCATTTTTAAGCTTTTGGCACCATTTTTGAGTGAATTGCCAAAAGTCAGATTTTTGCTGAAATTGTGACCCCGGGGCTTAGGGATTTTTCCCAAAAAATATTTTCTGCCGGTTAAGTTTTCGAGGGCTGATTTCTTGCCCTGGAATAAAAAGCCTTCTGTTTCCATGGCCAAAGCTTTCAGGAGAGCATTTTCAAGCTTTTGGCACCATTTTTGAGTGAATTGCCAAAAGTCAGATTTTTGCGGAAATTGTGACCCCGGGGCTTAGGGATTTTTTCAAAAAAATATTTTCTGCCGGTTAAGTTTCTGAGGGCTGATTTCTTGTCCTGGGATAAAAAGCCTACTGTTTCACGTGCCAAACCTTTCAGGAGAGCATTTTAAAGCTTTTGGCACCATTTTTGAGTGAATTGCGAAAAGTCAGATTTTTGCTGAAATTGTGACCCCGGGGGGTTAGGGATTTTTTCAAAAAAATATTTTCTGCCGGTTAAGTTTTCGAGGGCTGATTTCTTGTCCTGGGATAAAAAGCCTTCTGTTTCCATGGCCAAAGCTTTCAGGAGAACATTTTCAAGCTTTTGGCACCATTTTTGAGTGAATTGCCAAAAGTCAGATTTTTGCTGAAATTGTGACCCCGGGGCTTAGGGATTTTTCCAAAAAAATATTTTCTGCCGGTTAAGTTTTCGAGGGCTGATTTCTTGTCCTGGGATAAAAAGCCTTCTGTTTCACGTGCCAAACCTTTCAGGAGAGCATTTTAAAGCTTTTGGCACCATTTTTGAGTGAATTGCCAAAAGTCAGATTTTTGCTGAAATTGTGACCCCGGGGGGGTTAGGGATTTTTTCAAAAAAATATTTTCTGCCGGTTAAGTTTTCGAGGGCTGATTTCTTGTCCTGGGATAAAAAGCCTTCTGTTTCGAGTGCCAAACCTTTCAGGAGAGCATTTTCAAGCTTTTGGCAACATTTTTGAGTGAATTGCCAAAAGTCAGATTTTTGCGGAAATTGTGACCCCGGGGAATAGGGATTTTTTTTCAAAAAAATATTTTCTGCCGGTTAAGTTTTCGAGGGCTGATTTCTTGTCCTGGGATAAAAAGCCTTCTGTTTCGAGTGCCAAACCTTTCAGGAGAGCATTTTTAAGCTTTTGGCACCATTTTTGAGTGAATTGCCAAAAGTCAGATTTTTGCTGAAATTGTGACCCCGGGGCTTAGGGATTTTTCCCAAAAAATATTTTCTGCCGGTTAAGTTTTCGAGGGCTGATTTCTTGCCCTGGAATAAAAAGCCTTCTGTTTCCATGGCCAAAGCTTTCAGGAGAGCATTTTCAAGCTTTTGGCACCATTTTTGAGTGAATTGCCAAAAGTCAGATTTTTGCGGAAATTGTGACCCCGGGGCTTAGGGATTTTTTCAAAAAAATATTTTCTGCCGGTTAAGTTTCTGAGGGCTGATTTCTTGTCCTGGGATAAAAAGCCTACTGTTTCACGTGCCAAACCTTTCAGGAGAGCATTTTAAAGCTTTTGGCACCATTTTTGAGTGAATTGCGAAAAGTCAGATTTTTGCTGAAATTGTGACCCCGGGGGGTTAGGGATTTTTTCAAAAAAATATTTTCTGCCGGTTAAGTTTTCGAGGGCTGATTTCTTGTCCTGGGATAAAAAGCCTTCTGTTTCGAGTGCCAAACCTTTCAGGAGAGCATTTTCAAGCTTTTGGCAACATTTTTGAGTGAATTGCCAAAAGTCAGATTTTTGCGGAAATTGTGACCCCGGGGCTTAGGGATTTTTCCAAAAAAATATTTTCTGCCGGTTAAGTTTTCGAGGGCTGATTTCTTGTCCTGGGATAAAAAGCCTTCTGTTTCACGTGCCAAACCTTTCAGGAGAGCATTTTAAAGCTTTTGGCACCATTTTTGAGTGAATTGCCAAAAGTCAGATTTTTGCTGAAATTGTGACCCCGGGGGGTTAGGGATTTTTTCAAAAAAATATTTTCTGCCGGTTAAGTTTTCGAGGGCTGATTTCTTGTCCTGGGATAAAAAGCCTTCTGTTTCGAGTGCCAAACCTTTCAGGAGAGCATTTTCAAGCTTTTGGCAACATTTTTGAGTGAATTGCCAAAAGTCAGATTTTTGCGGAAATTGTGACCCCGGGGAATAGGGATTTTTTTTCAAAAAAATATTTTCTGCCGGTTAAGTTTTCGAGGGCTGATTTCTTGTCCTGGGATAAAAAGCCTTCTGTTTCGAGTGCCAAACCTTTCAGGAGAGCATTTTTAAGCTTTTGGCACCATTTTTGAGTGAATTGCCAAAAGTCAGATTTTTGCTGAAATTGTGACCCCGGGGCTTAGGGATTTTTCCCAAAAAATATTTTCTGCCGGTTAAGTTTTCGAGGGCTGATTTCTTGCCCTGGAATAAAAAGCCTTCTGTTTCCATGGCCAAAGCTTTCAGGAGAGCATTTTCAAGCTTTTGGCACCATTTTTGAGTGAATTGCCAAAAGTTTGATTTTTGCGGAAATTGTGACCCCGGGGCTTAGGGATTTTTTCAAAAAAATATTTTCTGCCGGTTAAGTTTCTGAGGGCTGATTTCTTGTCCTGGGATAAAAAGCCTACTGTTTCACGTGCCAAACCTTTCAGGAGAGCATTTTAAAGCTTTTGGCACCATTTTTGAGTGAATTGCCAAAAGTCAGATTTTTGTTGAAATTGTGACCCCGGGGGGTTAGGGATTTTTTCAAAAAAATATTTTCTGCCGGTTAAGTTTTCGAGGGCTGATTTCTTGTCCTGGGATAAAAAGCCTTCTGTTTCGAGTGCCAAACCTTTCAGGAGAGCATTTTCAAGCTTTTGGCAACATTTTTGAGTGAATTGCCAAAAGTCAGATTTTTGCGGAAATTGTGACCCCGGGGGGTTAGGGATTTTTTCAAAAAAATATTTTCTGCCGGTTAAGTTTTCGAGGGCTGATTTCTTGTCCTGGGATAAAAAGCCTTCTGTTTCGAGTGCCAAACCTTTCAGGAGAGCATTTTCAAGCTTTTGGCAACATTTTTGAGTGAATTGCCAAAAGTCAGATTTTTGCGGAAATTGTGACCCCGGGGCATAGGGATTTTTTTTCAAAAAAATATTTTCTGCCGGTTAAGTTTTCGAGGGCTGATTTCTTGTCCTGGGATAAAAAGCCTTCTGTTTCGAGTGCCAAACCTTTCAGGAGAGCATTTTTAAGCTTTTGGCACCATTTTTGAGTGAATTGCCAAAAGTCAGATTTTTGCTGAAATTGTGACCCCGGGGGGTTAGGGATTTTTTCAAAAAAATATTTTCTGCCGGTTAAGTTTTCGAGGGCTGATTTCTTGTCCTGGGATAAAAAGCCTTCTGTTTCGAGTGCCAAACCTTTCAGGAGAGCATTTTCAAGCTTTTGGCACCATTTTTGAGTGAATTGCCAAAAGTTTGATTTTTGCTGAAATTGTGACCCCGGGGCTTAGGGATTTTTTCAAAAAAATATTTTCTGCCGGTTAAGTTTTTGAGGGCTGATTTCTTGTCCTGGGATAAAAAGCCTTCTGTTTCCATGGCCAAAGCTTTCAGGAGAGCATTTTCAAGCTTTTGGCACCATTTTTGAGTGAATTGCCAAAAGTTTGATTTTTGCGGAAATTGTGACCCCGGGGCTTAGGGATTTTTTCAAAAAAATATTTTCTGCCGGTTAAGTTTCTGAGGGCTGATTTCTTGTCCTGGGATAAAAAGCCTACTGTTTCACGTGCCAAATCTTTCAGGAGAGCATTTTCAAGCTTTTGGCACCATTTTTGAGTGAATTGCCAAAAGTCAGATTTTTGTTGAAATTGTGACCCCGGGGGGTTAGGGATTTTTTCAAAAAAATATTTTCTGCCGGTTAAGTTTTCGAGGGCTGATTTCTTGTCCTGGGATAAAAAGCCTTCTGTTTCGAGTGCCAAACCTTTCAGGAGAGCATTTTCAAGCTTTTGGCAACATTTTTGAGTGAATTGCCAAAAGTCAGATTTTTGCGGAAATTGTGACCCCGGGGGGTTAGGGATTTTTTCAAAAAAATATTTTCTGCCGGTTAAGTTTTCGAGGGCTGATTTCTTGTCCTGGGATAAAAAGCCTTCTGTTTCGAGTGCCAAACCTTTCAGGAGAGCATTTTCAAGCTTTTGGCAACATTTTTGAGTGAATTGCCAAAAGTCAGATTTTTGCGGAAATTGTGACCCCGGGGCATAGGGATTTTTTTTCAAAAAAATATTTTCTGCCGGTTAAGTTTTCGAGGGCTGATTTCTTGTCCTGGGATAAAAAGCCTTCTGTTTCGAGTGCCAAACCTTTCAGGAGAGCATTTTTAAGCTTTTGGCACCATTTTTGAGTGAATTGCCAAAAGTCAGATTTTTGCTGAAATTGTGACCCCGGGGGGTTAGGGATTTTTTCAAAAAAATATTTTCTGCCGGTTAAGTTTTCGAGGGCTGATTTCTTGTCCTGGGATAAAAAGCCTTCTGTTTCGAGTGCCAAACCTTTCAGGAGAGCATTTTCAAGCTTTTGGCACCATTTTTGAGTGAATTGCCAAAAGTTTGATTTTTGCTGAAATTGTGACCCCGGGGCTTAGGGATTTTTTCAAAAAAATATTTTCTGCCGGTTAAGTTTTTGAGGGCTGATTTCTTGTCCTGGGAAAAAAGCCTTCTGTTTCGAGTGCCAAACCTTTCAGGAGAGCATTTTCAAGCTTTTGGCACCATTTTTGAGTGAATTGCCAAAAGTCAGATTTTTGCGGAAATTGTGACCCCGGCCGGGGCTTAGGGATTTTTTCAAAAAAATATTTTCTGCCAGTTAAGTTTTCGAGGGCTGATTTCTTGTCCTGGGATAAAAAGCCTTCTGTTTCGAGTGCCAAACCTTTCAGGAGAGCATTTTCAAGCTTTTGGCACCATTTTTGAGTGAGTTGCCAAAAGTCAGATTTTTGCTGAAATTGTGACCCCGGGGCTTAGGGATTTTTTCAAAAAAATATTTTCTGCCGGTTAAGTTTTCGAGGGCTGATTTCTTGTCCTGGGATAAAAAGCCTTCTGTTTCCATGGCCAAAGCTTTCAGGAGAACATTTTCAAGCTTTTGGCAACATTTTTGAGTGAATTGCCAAAAGTCAGATTTTTGCTGAAATTGTGACCCCGGGGCTTAGGGATTTTTCCAAAAAAATATTTTCTGCCGGTTAAGTTTTCGAGGGCTGATTTCTTGTCCTGGGATAAAAAGCCTTCTGTTTCCATGGCCAAAGCTTTCAGGAGAGCATTTTCAAGCTTTTGGCACTATTTTTGAGTGAATTGCCAAAAGTCAGATTTTTGCGGAAATTGTGACCCCGGCCGGGGCTTAGGGATTTTTTCAAAAAAATATTTTCTGCCGGTGAAGTTTTCGAGGGCTGATTTCTTGTCCTGGGATAAAAAGCCTTCTGTTTCGAGTGCCAAACCTTTCAGGAGAGCATTTTCAAGCTTTTGGCAACATTTTTGAGTGAATTGCCAAAAGTCAGATTTTTGCGGAAATTGTGACCCCGGGGCTTAGGGATTTTTTTTCAAAAAAATATTTTCTGCCGGTTAAGTTTTCGAGGGCTGATTTCTTGTCCTGGGATAAAAAGCCTTCTGTTTCGAGTGCCAAACCTTTCAGGAGAGCATTTTTAAGCTTTTGGCAACATTTTTGAGTGAATTGCCAAAAGTCAGATTTTTGCTGAAATTGTGACCCCGGGGCTTAGGGATTTTTTCAAAAAAATATTTTCTGCCGGTTAAGTTTTCGAGGGCTGATTTCTTGTCCTGGGATAAAAAGCCTTCTGTTTCCATGGCCAAAGCTTTCAGGAGAGCATTTTCAAGCTTTTGGCACCATTTTTGAGTGAATTGCCAAAAGTCAGATTTTTGCTGAAATTGTGACCCCGGGGGGTTAGGGATTTTTTCAAAAAAATATTTTCTGCCGGTTAAGTTTTCGAGGGCTGATTTCTTGTCCTGGGATATAAAAAGCCTTCTGTTTCGAGTGCCAAACCTTTCAGGAGAGCATTTTCAAGCTTTTGGCAACATTTTTGAGTGAATTGCCAAAAGTCAGATTTTTGCGGAAATTGTGACCCCGGGGCATAGGGATTTTTTTTCAAAAAAATATTTTCTGCCGGTTAAGTTTTCGAGGGCTGATTTCTTGTCCTGGGATAAAAAGCCTTCTGTTTCGAGTGCCAAACCTTTCAGGAGAGCATTTTCAAGCTTTTGGCACCATTTTTGAGTGAATTGCCAAAAGTCAGATTTTTGCTGAAATTGTGACCCCGGGGCTTAGGGATTTTTCCCAAAAAATATTTTCTGCCGGTTAAGTTTTCGAGGGCTGATTTCTTGCCCTGGAATAAAAAGCCTTCTGTTTCCATGGCCAAAGCTTTCAGGAGAGCATTTTCAAGCTTTTGGCCCCATTTTTGAGTGAATTGCCAAAAGTCTGATTTTTGCTGAAATTGTGACCCCGGGGCTTAGGGATTTTTTCAAAAAAATATTTTCTGCCGGTTAAGTTTTTGAGGGCTGATTTCTTGTCCTGGGATAAAAAGCCTTCTGTTTCGAGTGCCAAACCTTTCAGGAGAGCATTTTCAAGCTTTTGGCACCATTTTTGAGTGAGTTGCCAAAAGTCAGATTTTTGCTGAAATTGTGACCCCGGGGCTTAGGGATTTTTTCAAAAAAATATTTTCTGCCGGTTAAGTTTTCGAGGGCTGATTTCTTGTCCTGGGATAAAAAGCCTTCTGTTTCCATGGCCAAAGCTTTCAGGAGAACATTTTCAAGCTTTTGTCACCATTTTTGAGTGAATTGCCAAAAGTCAGATTTTTGCTGAAATTGTGACCCCGGGGCTTAGGGATTTTTCCAAAAAAATATTTTCTGCCGGTTAAGTTTTCGAGGGCTGATTTCTTGTCCTGGGATAAAAAGCCTTCTGTTTCCATGGCCAAAGCTTTCAGGAGAGCATTTTCAAGCTTTTGGCACTATTTTTGAGTGAATTGCCAAAAGTCAGATTTTTGCGGAAATTGTGACCCCGGGGCTTAGGGATTTTTTCAAAAAAATATTTTCTGCCGGTTAAGTTTTTGAGGGCTGATTTCTTGTCCTGGGATAAAAAGCCTTCTGTTTCGAGTGCCAAACCTTTCAGGAGAGCATTTTCAAGCTTTTGGCAACATTTTTGAGTGAATTGCCAAAAGTCAGATTTTTGCGGAAATTGTGACCCCGGGGCTTAGGGATTTTTTTTCAAAAAAATATTTTCTGTCGGTTAAGTTTTCGAGGGCTGATTTCTTGTCCTGGGATAAAAAGCCTTCTGTTTCGAGTGCCAAACCTTTCAGGAGAGCATTTTCAAGCTTTTGGCAACATTTTTGAGTGAATTGCCAAAAGTCAGATTTTTGCGGAAATTGTGACCCCGGGGCTTAGGGATTTTTTTTCAAAAAAATATTTTCTGTCGGTTAAGTTTTCGAGGGCTGATTTCTTGTCCTGGGATAAAAAGCCTTCTGTTTCGAGTGCCAAACCTTTCAGGAGAGCATTTTTAAGCTTTTGGCAACATTTTTGAGTGAATTGCCAAAAGTCAGATTTTTGCTGAAATTGTGACCCCGGGGCTTAGGGATTTTTTCAAAAAAATATTTTCTGCCGGTTAAGTTTCTGAGGGCTGATTTCTTGTCCTGGGATAAAAAGCCTACTGTTTCACGTGCCAAACCTTTCAGGAGAGCATTTTAAAGCTTTTGGCACCATTTTTGAGTGAATTGCCAAAAGTCAGATTTTTGCTGAAATTGTGACCCCGGGGGGTTAGGGATTTTTTCAAAAAAATATTTTCTGCCGGTTAAGTTTTCGAGGGCTGATTTCTTGTCCTGGGATAAAAAGCCTTCTGTTTCGAGTGCCAAACCTTTCAGGAGAGCATTTTCAAGCTTTTGGCAACATTTTTGAGTGAATTGCCAAAAGTCAGATTTTTGCGGAAATTGTGACCCCGGGGGGTTAGGGATTTTTTCAAAAAAATATTTTCTGCCGGTTAAGTTTTTGAGGGCTGATTTCTTGTCCTGGGATAAAAAGCCTTCTGTTTCGAGTGCCAAACCTTTCAGGAGAGCATTTTCAAGCTTTTGGCACCATTTTTGAGTGAATTGCCAAAAGTCAGATTTTTGCTGAAATTGTGACCCCGGGGCTTAGGGATTTTTCCCAAAAAATATTTTCTGCCGGTTAAGTTTTCGAGGGCTGATTTCTTGCCCTGGAATAAAAAGCCTTCTGTTTCCATGGCCAAAGCTTTCAGGAGAGCATTTTCAAGCTTTTGGCACCATTTTTGAGTGAATTGCCAAAAGTGTGATTTTTGCTGAAATTGTGACCCCGGGGCTTAGGGATTTTTTCAAAAAAATATTTTCTGCCGGTTACGTTTTTGAGGGCTGATTTCTTGTCCTGGGATAAAAAGCCTTCTGTTTCGAGTGCCAAACCTTTCAGGAGAGCATTTTCAAGCTTTTGGCACCATTTTTGAGTGAATTGCCAAAAGTCAGATTTTTGCTGAAATTGTGACCCCGGGGCTTAGGGATTTTTCCCAAAAAATATTTTCTGCCGGTTAAGTTTTCGAGGGCTGATTTCTTGCCCTGGAATAAAAAGCCTTCTGTTTCTATGGCCAAAGCTTTCAGGAGAGCATTTTCAAGCTTTTGGCACCATTTTTGAGTGAATTGCCAAAAGTCTGATTTTTGCTGAAATTGTGACCCCGGGGCTTAGGGATTTTTTCAAAAAAATATTTTCTGCCGGTTAAGTTTTTGAGGGCTGATTTCTTGTCCTGGGATAAAAAGCCTTCTGTTTCGAGTGCCAAACCTTTCAGGAGAGCATTTTCAAGCTTTTGGCACCATTTTTGAGTGAATTGCCAAAAGTCAGATTTTTGCGGAAATTGTGACCCCGGCCGGGGCTTAGGGATTTTTTCAAAAAAATATTTTCTGCCAGTTAAGTTTTCGAGGGCTGATTTCTTGTCCTGGGATAAAAAGCCTTCTGTTTCGAGTGCCAAACCTTTCAGGAGAGCATTTTCAAGCTTTTGGCACCATTTTTGAGTGAGTTGCCAAAAGTCAGATTTTTGCTGAAATTGTGACCCCGGGGCTTAGGGATTTTTTCAAAAAAATATTTTCTGCCGGTTAAGTTTTCGAGGGCTGATTTCTTGTCCTGGGATAAAAAGCCTTCTGTTTCCATGGCCAAAGCTTTCAGGAGAACATTTTCAAGCTTTTGGCACCATTTTTGAGTGAATTGCCAAAAGTCAGATTTTTGCTGAAATTGTGACCCCGGGGCTTAGGGATTTTTCCAAAAAAATATTTTCTGCCGGTTAAGTTTTCGAGGGCTGATTTCTTGTCCTGGGATAAAAAGCCTTCTGTTTCACGTGCCAAACCTTTCAGGAGAGCATTTTAAAGCTTTTGGCACCATTTTTGAGTGAATTGCCAAAAGTCAGATTTTTGCTGAAATTGTGACCCCGGGGGGTTAGGGACTTTTTCAAAAAAATATTTTCTGCCGGTTAAGTTTTCGAGGGCTGATTTCTTGTCCTGGGATAAAAAGCCTTCTGTTTCGAGTGCCAAACCTTTCAGGAGAGCATTTTCAAGCTTTTGGCAACATTTTTGAGTGAATTGCCAAAAGTCAGATTTTTGCGGAAATTGTGACCCCGGGGCATAGGGATTTTTTTTCAAAAAAATATTTTCTGCCGGTTAAGTTTTCGAGGGCTGATTTCTTGTCCTGGGATAAAAAGCCTTCTGTTTCGAGTGCCAAACCTTTCAGGAGAGCATTTTTAAGCTTTTGGCACCATTTTTGAGTGAATTGCCAAAAGTCAGATTTTTGCTGAAATTGTGACCCCGGGGGGTTAGGGATTTTTTCAAAAAAATATTTTCTGCCGGTTAAGTTTTCGAGGGCTGATTTCTTGTCCTGGGATAAAAAGCCTTCTGTTTCGAGTGCCAAACCTTTCAGAAGAGCATTTTCAAGCTTTTGGCACCATTTTTGAGTGAATTGCCAAAAGTTTGATTTTTGCTGAAATTGTGACCCCGGGGCTTAGGGATTTTTTCAAAAAAATATTTTCTGCCGGTTAAGTTTTTGAGGGCTGATTTCTTGTCCTGGGATAAAAAGCCTTCTGTTTCGAGTGCCATACCTTTCAGGAGAGCATTTTCAAGCTTTTGGCACCATTTTTGAGTGACTTGCCAAAAGTCAGATTTTTGCGGAAATTGTGACCCCGGCCGGGGCTTAGGGATTTTTTCAAAAAAATATTTTCTGCCAGTTAAGTTTTCGAGGGCTGATTTCTTGTCCTGGGATAAAAAGCCTTCTGTTTCGAGTGCCAAACCTTTCAGGAGAGCATTTTCAAGCTTTTGGCACCATTTTTGAGTGAGTTGCCAAAAGTCAGATTTTTGCGGAAATTGTGACCTCGGCCGGGGCTTAGGGATTTTTTCAAAAAATTATTTTCTGCCGGTTAAGTTTTCGAGGGCTGATTTCTTGTCCTGGGATAAAAAGCCTTCTGTTTCCATGGCCAAAGCTTTCAGGAGAACATTTTCAAGCTTTTGGCACCATTTTTGAGTGAATTGCCAAAAGTCAGATTTTTGCTGAAATTGTGACCCCGGGGCTTAGGGATTTTTCCAAAAAAATATTTTCTGCCGGTTAAGTTTTCGAGGGCTGATTTCTTGTCCTGGGATAAAAAGCCTTCTGTTTCCATGGCCAAAGCTTTAAGGAGAGCATTTTCAAGCTTTTGGCACCATTTTTGAGTGAATTGCCAAAAGTCAGATTTTTGCTGAAATTGTGACCCCGGGGCTTAGGGATTTTTCCCAAAAAATATTTTCTGCCGGTTAAGTTTTTGAGGGCTGATTTCTTGTCCTGGGATAAAAAGCCTACTGTTTCACGTGCCAAACCTTTCAGGAGAGCATTTTAAAGCTTTTGGCACCATTTTTGAGTGAATTGCCAAAAGTCAGATTTTTGCTGAAATTGTGACCCCGGGGGGTTAGGGATTTTTTCAAAAACATATTTTCTGCCGGTTAAGTTTTCGAGGGCTGATTTCTTGTCCTGTGATAAAAAGCCTTCTGTTTCGAGTGCCAAACCTTTCAGGAGAGCATTTTCAAGCTTTTGGCAACATTTTTGAGTGAATTGCCAAAAGTCAGATTTTTGCGGAAATTGTGACCCTGGGGCTTAGGGATTTTTTCAAAAAAATATTTTCTGCCGGTTAAGTTTTCGAGGGCTGATTTCTTGTCCTGGGATAAAAAGCCTTCTGTTTCCATGGCCAAAGCTTTCAGGAGAACATTTTCAAGCTTTTGGCACCATTTTTGAGTGAATTGCCAAAAGTCAGATTTTTGCGGAAATTGTGACCCCGGGGCTTAGGGATTTTTTCAAAAAAATATTTTCTGCCGGTTAAGTTGTTGAGGGCTGATTTCTTGTCCTGTGATAAAAAGCCTTCTGTTGCGAGTCCCAAACCTTTCAGGAGAGCATTTTCAAGCTTTTGGCACCATTTTTGAGTGAATTGCCAAAAGTCAGATTTTTGCGGAAATTGTGACCCCGGCCGGGGCTTAGGGATTTTTTCAAAAAAATATTTTCTGCCAGTTAAGTTTTCGAGGGCTGATTTCTTGTCCCGGGACAAAAAGCCTTCTGTTTCGCATGCCAAACCTTTCAGGAGAGCATTTTCA
Organism: Podarcis vaucheri; assembly: GCF_965113315.1. Lineage (NCBI taxonomy): Eukaryota > Metazoa > Chordata > Lepidosauria > Squamata > Lacertidae > Podarcis > Podarcis vaucheri. The sequence goes on along the minus strand of NC_138751.1, from coordinate 43,798,173 downwards.
AGCTTTTGGCACCATTTTTGAGTGAATTGCCAAAAGTCAGATTTTTGCGGAAATTGTGACCCCGGGGCTTAAGGATTTTTTCAAAAAAATATTTTCTGCCGGTTAAGTTTTCGAGTGCTGATTTCTTGTCCCGGGACAAAAAGCCTTCTGTTTCGCATGCCAAACCTTTCAGGAGAGCATTTTCAAGCTTTTGGCAACATTTTTGAGTGAGTTGCCAAAAGTCAGATTTTTGCGGAAATTGTGACCTCGGCCGGGGCTTAGGGATTTTTTCAAAAAATTATTTTCTGCCGGTTAAGTTTTCGAGGGCTGATTTCTTGTCCTGGGATAAAAAGCCTTCTGTTTCCATGGCCAAAGCTTTCAGGAGAACATTTTCAAGCTTTTGGCACCATTTTTGAGTGAATTGCCAAAAGTCAGATTTTTGCTGAAATTGTGACCCCGGGGCTTAGGGATTTTTCCAAAAAAATATTTTCTGCCGGTTAAGTTTTCGAGGGCTGATTTCTTGTCCTGGGATAAAAAGCCTTCTGTTTCCATGGCCAAAGCTTTAAGGAGAGCATTTTCAAGCTTTTGGCACCATTTTTGAGTGAATTGCCAAAAGTCAGATTTTTGCTGAAATTGTGACCCCGGGGCTTAGGGATTTTTCCCAAAAAATATTTTCTGCCGGTTAAGTTTTTGAGGGCTGATTTCTTGTCCTGGGATAAAAAGCCTACTGTTTCACGTGCCAAACCTTTCAGGAGAGCATTTTAAAGCTTTTGGCACCATTTTTGAGTGAATTGCCAAAAGTCAGATTTTTGCTGAAATTGTGACCCCGGGGGGTTAGGGATTTTTTCAAAAACATATTTTCTGCCGGTTAAGTTTTCGAGGGCTGATTTCTTGTCCTGTGATAAAAAGCCTTCTGTTTCGAGTGCCAAACCTTTCAGGAGAGCATTTTCAAGCTTTTGGCAACATTTTTGAGTGAATTGCCAAAAGTCAGATTTTTGCGGAAATTGTGACCCTGGGGCTTAGGGATTTTTTCAAAAAAATATTTTCTGCCGGTTAAGTTTTCGAGGGCTGATTTCTTGTCCTGGGATAAAAAGCCTTCTGTTTCCATGGCCAAAGCTTTCAGGAGAACATTTTCAAGCTTTTGGCACCATTTTTGAGTGAATTGCCAAAAGTCAGATTTTTGCGGAAATTGTGACCCCGGGGCTTAGGGATTTTTTCAAAAAAATATTTTCTGCCGGTTAAGTTGTTGAGGGCTGATTTCTTGTCCTGTGATAAAAAGCCTTCTGTTGCGAGTCCCAAACCTTTCAGGAGAGCATTTTCAAGCTTTTGGCACCATTTTTGAGTGAATTGCCAAAAGTCAGATTTTTGCGGAAATTGTGACCCCGGCCGGGGCTTAGGGATTTTTTCAAAAAAATATTTTCTGCCAGTTAAGTTTTCGAGGGCTGATTTCTTGTCCCGGGACAAAAAGCCTTCTGTTTCGCATGCCAAACCTTTCAGGAGAGCATTTTCAAGCTTTTGGCACCATTTTTGAGTGAATTGCCAAAAGTCAGATTTTTGCGGAAATTGTGACCCCGGGGCTTAAGGATTTTTTCAAAAAAATATTTTCTGCCGGTTAAGTTTTCGAGTGCTGATTTCTTGTCCCGGGACAAAAAGCCTTCTGTTTCGCATGCCAAACCTTTCAGGAGAGCATTTTCAAGCTTTTGGCACCATTTTTGAGTGAATTGCCAAAAGTCAGATTTTTGTGGAAATTGTGACCCCGGGGGGTTAGGGATTTTTTCAAAAAAATATTTTCTGCCGGTTAAGTTTTCGAGGGCTGATTTCTTGTCCTGGGATAAAAAGCCTTCTGTTTCGCGTGCCAAACCTTTCAGGAGAGCATTTTCAAGCTTTTGGCACCATTTTTGAGTGAATTGCCAAAAGTCAGATTTTTGCTGAAATTGTGACCCCGGGGCTTAGGGATTTTTTCAAAAAAATATTTTCTGCCGGTTAAGTTTTCGAGGGCTGATTTCTTGTCCTGGGATAAAAAGCCTTCTGTTTCCATGGCCAAAGCTTTCAGGAGAACATTTTCAAGCTTTTGGCACCATTTTTGAGTGAATTGCCAAAAGTCAGATTTTTGCTGAAATTGTGACCCCGGGGCTTAGGGATTTTTCCAAAAAAATATTTTCTGCCGGTTAAGTTTTCGAGGGCTGATTTCTTGTCCTGGGATAAAAAGCCTTCTGTTTTCATGGCCAAAGCTTTAAGGAGAGCATTTTCAAGCTTTTGGCACCATTTTTGAGTGAATTGCCAAAAGTCAGATTTTTGCTGAAATTGTGACCCCGGGGTTTAGGGATTTTTCCAAAAAAATATTTTCTGCCGGTTAAGTTTTTGAGGGCTGATTTTTTGTCCAGGGATAAAAAGCCTACTGTTTCACGTGCCAAACCTTTCAGGAGAGCATTTTCAAGCTTTTGGCACCATTTTTGAGTGAATTGCCAAAAGTCAGATTTTTGCTGAAATTGTGATCCCGGGGCTTAGGGATTTTTTCAAAAAAATATTTTCTGCCGGTTAAGTTTTCGAGTGCTGATTTCTTGTCCCGGGACAAAAAGCCTTCTGTTTCGCATGCCAAACCTTTCAGGAGAGCATTTTCAAGCTTTTGGCACCATTTTTGAGTGAATTGCCAAAAGTCAGATTTTTGTGGAAATTGTGACCCCGGCCGGGGCTTAGGGATTTTTTCAAAAAAATATTTTCTGCCGGTTAAGTTTTTGAGGGCTGATTTCTTGTCCTGGGATAAAAAGCCTTCTGTTTCGCGTGCCAAACCTTTCAGGAGAGCATTTTCAAGCTTTTGGCACCATTTTTGAGTGAATTGCCAAAAGTCAGATTTTTGCTGAAATTGTGACCCCGGGGCTTAGGGATTTTTTCAAAAAAATATTTTCTGCCGGTTAAGTTTCTGAGGGCTGATTTCTTGTCCTGGGATAAAAAGCCTTCTGTTTCGAGTGCCAAACCTTTCAGGAGAGCATTTTAAAGCTTTGGGCACCATTTTTGAGTGAATTGCCAAAAGTCAGATTTTTGCTGAAATTGTGACCCCGGGGCTTAGGGATTTTTTCAAAAAAATATTTTCTGCCGGTTAAGTTGTTGAGGGCTGATTTCTTGTCCTGGGATAAAAAGCCTTCTGTTTCGCGTGCCAAACCTTTCAGGAGAGCATTTTCAAGCTTTTGGCACCATTTTTGAGTGAATTGCCAAAAGTCAGATTTTTGCTGAAATTGTGACCCCGGGGGTTAGGGATTTTTTCAAAAAAATATTTACTGCCGGTTAAGGTTTTGAGGGCTGGTTTCTTGTCCTGGGATAAAAAGCCTTCTGTTTCCATGGCCAAAGCTTTCAGGAGAAAATTTTCAAGCTTTTGGCACCATTTTTGAGTGAATTGCCAAAAGTCAGATTATTGCTGAAATTGTGACCCCGGGGCTTAGGGATTTTTTCAAAAAAATATTTTCTGCCGGTTAAGTTTTCGAGGGCTGATTTCTTGTCCTGGGATAAAAAGCCTTCTGTTTCCATGGCCAAAGCTTTCAGGAGAACATTTTCAAGCTTTTGGCACCATTTTTGAGTGAATTGCCAAAAGTCAGATTTTTGCGGAAATTGTCACCCCGGGGCTTAGGGATTTTTTCAAAAAATATTTTCTGCCCGTTAAGTTTTCGAGGGCTGATTTCTTGTCCCGGGACAAAAAGCCTTCTGTTTCGCATGCCAAACCTTTAAGGAGAGCATTTTCAAGCTTTTGGCACCATTTTTGAGTGAATTGCCAAAAGTCAGATTTTTGCGGAAATTGTGACCCCGGCCGGGGCTTAGGGATTTTTTTTAAAAAAATATTTTCTGCCGGTTAAGTTTTTGAGGGCTGATTTCTTGTCCTGGGATAAAAAGCCTTCTGTTTCGCGTGCCAAACCTTTCAGGAGAGCATTTTCAAGCTTTTGGCACCATTTTTGAGTGAATTGCCAAAAGTCAGATTTTTGCGGAAATTGTGACCCCGGGGCTTAGGGATTTTTTCAAAAAAATATTTTCTGCCAGTTAAGTTTTCGAGGGCTGATTTCTTGTCCTGGGATAAAAAGCCTTCTGTTTCGAGTGCCAAATCTTTCAGGAGAGCATTTTCAAGCTTTTGGCACCATTTTTGAGTGAATTGCCAAAAGTCAGATTTTTGCTGAAATTGTGACCCCGGGGCTTAGGGATTTTTTCAAAAAAATATTTTCTGCCGGTTAAGTTTTCGAGGGCTGATTTCTTGTCCTGGGATAAAAAGCCTTCTGTTTCGAGTGCCAAACCTTTCAGGAGAGCATAATCAAGCTTTTGGCACCATTTCTGAGTGAATTGCCAAAAGTCAGATTTTTGCTGAAATTGTGACCCCGGGGCTTAGGGATTTTTTCAAAAAAATATTTTCTGCCGGTTAAGTTGTTGAGGGCTGATTTCTTGTCCTGTGATAAAAAGCCTTCTGTTTCGAGTCCCAAACCTTTCAGGAGAGCATTTTCAAGCTTTTGGCACCATTTTTGAGTGAATTGCCAAAAGTCAGATTTTTGCGGAAATTGTGACCCCGGGGCTTAGGGATTTTTTCAAAAAAATATTTTCTGCCAGTTAAGTTTTCGAGGGCTGATTTCTTGTCCTGGGATAAAAAGCCTTCTGTTTCGAGTGCCAAATCTTTCAGGAGAGCATTTTCAAGCTTTTGGGACCATTTTTGAGTGAATTGCCAAAAGTCAGATTTTTGCGGAAATTGTGACCCCGGGGCTTAGGGATTTTTTCAAAAAAATATTTTCTGCCGGTTAAGTTTTTGAGGGCTGATTTCTTGTCCTGGGATAAAAAGCCTTCTGTTTCGATTGCCAAACCTTTCAGGAGAGCATTTTTAAGCTTTTGGCAACATTTTTGAGTGAATTGCCTAAAGTCAGATTTTTGCTGAAATTGTGACCCCGGGGCTTAGGGATTTTTTTCCAAAAAAATATTTTCTGCCGGTTAAGTTTTCGAGGGCTGATTTCTTGTCCTGGGATAAAAAGCCTTCTGTTTCGCGTGCCAAACCTTTCAGGAGAGCATTTTCAAGCTTTTGGCACCATTTTTGAGTGAATTGCCAAAAGTCAGATTTTTGCGGAAATTGTGACCCCGGCCGGGGCTTAGGGATTTTTCCAAAAAAATATTTTCTGCCGGTTAACTTTTCGAGGGCTGATTTCTTGTCCTGGGATAAAAAGCCTTCTGTTTCGAGTCCCAAACCTTTCAGGAGAGCATTTTCAAGCTTTTGGCACCATTTTTGAGTGAATTGCCAAAAGTCAGATTTTTGCTGAAATTGTGACCACGGCCGGGCCTTAGGGATTTTTTCAAAAAAATATTTTCTGCCGGTTAAGTTTCTGAGGGCTGATTTCTTGTCCTGGGATAAAAAGCCTTCTGTTTCGAGTGCCAAACCTTTCAGGAGAGCATTTTAAAGCTTTGGGCACCATTTTTGAGTGAATTGCCAAAAGTCAGATTTTTGCTGAAATTGTGACCCCGGGGCTTAGGGATTTTTTCAAAAAAATATTTTCTGCCGGTTAAGTTGTTGAGGGCTGATTTCTTGTCCTGGGATAAAAAGCCTTCTGTTTCGCGTGCCAAACCTTTCAGGAGAGCATTTTCAAGCTTTTGGCACCATTTTTGAGTGAATTGCCAAAAGTCAGATTTTTGCTGAAATTGTGACCCCGGGGGTTAGGGATTTTTTCAAAAAAATATTTACTGCCGGTTAAGTTTTTGAGGGCTGGTTTCTTGTCCTGGGATAAAAAGCCTTCTGTTTCCATGGCCAAAGCTTTCAGGAGAAAATTTTCAAGCTTTTGGCACCATTTTTGAGTGAATTGCCAAAAGTCAGATTATTGCTGAAATTGTGACCCCGGGGCTTAGGGATTTTTTCAAAAAAATATTTTCTGCCGGTTAAGTTTTCGAGGGCTGATTTCTTGTCCTGGGATAAAAAGCCTTCTGTTTCCATGGCCAAAGCTTTCAGGAGAACATTTTCAAGCTTTTGGCACCATTTTTGAGTGAATTGCCAAAAGTCAGATTTTTGCGGAAATTGTGACCCCGGGGCTTAGGGATTTTTTCAAAAAAATATTTTCTGCCGGTTAAGTTTTCGAGGGCTGATTTCTTGTCCCGGGACAAAAAGCCTTCTGTTTCGCATGCCAAACCTTTCAGGAGAGCATTTTCAAGCTTTTGGCACCATTTTTGAGTGAATTGCCAAAAGTCAGATTTTTGCGGAAATTGTGACCCCGGGGCTTAGGGATTTTTTCAAAAAAATATTTTCTGCCGGTTAAGTTTTTGAGGGCTGATTTCTTGTCCTGGGATAAAAAGCCTTCTGTTTCGCGTGCCAAACCTTTCAGGAGAGCATTTTCAAGCTTTTGGCACCATTTTTGAGTGAATTGCCAAAAGTCAGATTTTTGCTGAAATTGTGACCCCGGGGGTTAGGGATTTTTTCAAAAAAATATTTACTGCCGGTTAAGTTTTTGAGGGCTGGTTTCTTGTCCTGGGATAAAAAGCCTTCTGTTTCCATGGCCAAAGCTTTCAGGAGAAAATTTTCAAGCTTTTGGCACCATTTTTGAGTGAATTGCCAAAAGTCAGATTATTGCTGAAATTGTGACCCCGGGGCTTAGGGATTTTTTCAAAAAAATATTTTCTGCCGGTTAAGTTTTCGAGGGCTGATTTCTTGTCCTGGGATAAAAAGCCTTCTGTTTCCATGGCCAAAGCTTTCAGGAGAACATTTTCAAGCTTTTGGCACCATTTTTGAGTGAATTGCCAAAAGTCAGATTTTTGCGGAAATTGTGACCCCGGGGCTTAGGGATTTTTTCAAAAAAATATTTTCTGCCGGTTAAGTTTTCGAGGGCTGATTTCTTGTCCCGGGACAAAAAGCCTTCTGTTTCGCATGCCAAACCTTTCAGGAGAGCATTTTCAAGCTTTTGGCACCATTTTTGAGTGAATTGCCAAAAGTCAGATTTTTGCGGAAATTGTGACCCCGGGGCTTAGGGATTTTTTCAAAAAAATATTTTCTGCCGGTTAAGTTTTTGAGGGCTGATTTCTTGTCCTGGGATAAAAAGCCTTCTGTTTCGCGTGCCAAACCTTTCAGGAGAGCATTTTCAAGCTTTTGGCACCATTTTTGAGTGAATTGCCAAAAGTCAGATTTTTGCGGAAATTGTGACCCCGGGGCTTAGGGATTTTTTCAAAAAAATATTTTCTGCCAGTTAAGTTTTCGAGGGCTGATTTCTTGTCCTGGGATAAAAAGCCTTCTGTTTCGAGTGCCAAATCTTTCAGGAGAGCATTTTCAAGCTTTTGGCACCATTTTTGAGTGAATTGCCAAAAGTCAGATTTTTGCTGAAATTGTGACCCCGGGGCTTAGGGATTTTTTCAAAAAAATATTTTCTGCCGGTTAAGTTTTCGAGGGCTGATTTCTTGTCCTGGGATAAAAAGCCTTCTGTTTCGAGTGCCAAACCTTTCAGGAGAGCATAATCAAGCTTTTGGCACCATTTCTGAGTGAATTGCCAAAAGTCAGATTTTTGCTGAAATTGTGACCCCGGGGCTTAGGGATTTTTTCAAAAAAATATTTTCTGCCGGTTAAGTTGTTGAGGGCTGATTTCTTGTCCTGTGATAAAAAGCCTTCTGTTTCGAGTCCCAAACCTTTCAGGAGAGCATTTTCAAGCTTTTGGCACCATTTTTGAGTGAATTGCCAAAAGTCAGATTTTTGCGGAAATTGTGACCCCGGGGCTTAGGGATTTTTTCAAAAAAATATTTTCTGCCAGTTAAGTTTTCGAGGGCTGATTTCTTGTCCTGGGATAAAAAGCCTTCTGTTTCGAGTGCCAAATCTTTCAGGAGAGCATTTTCAAGCTTTTGGCACCATTTTTGAGTGAATTGCCAAAAGTCAGATTTTTGCGGAAATTGTGACCCCGGGGCTTAGGGATTTTTTCAAAAAAATATTTTCTGCCGGTTAAGTTTTCGAGGGCTGATTTCTTGTCCTGGGATAAAAAGCCTTCTGTTTCGAGTGCCAAACCTTTCAGGAGAGCATAATCAAGCTTTTGGCACCATTTCTGAGTGAATTGCCAAAAGTCAGATTTTTGCTGAAATTGTGACCCCGGGGCTTAGGGATTTTTTCAAAAAAATATTTTCTGCCGGTTAAGTTGTTGAGGGCTGATTTCTTGTCCTGTGATAAAAAGCCTTCTGTTTCGAGTCCCAAACCTTTCAGGAGAGCATTTTCAAGCTTTTGGCACCATTTTTGAGTGAATTGCCAAAAGTCAGATTATTGCGGAAATTGTGACCCCGGGGCTTAGGGATTTTTTCAAAAAAATATTTTCTGCCAGTTAAGTTTTCGAGGGCTGATTTCTTGTCCTGGGATAAAAAGCCTTCTGTTTCGAGTGCCAAATCTTTCAGGAGAGCATTTTCAAGCTTTTGGCACCATTTTTGAGTGAATTGCCAAAAGTCAGATTTTTGCGGAAATTGTGACCCCGGGGCTTAGGGATTTTTTCAAAAAAATATTTTCTGCCGGTTAAGTTTTTGAGGGCTGATTTCTTGTCCTGGGATAAAAAGCCTTCTGTTTCGAGTGCCAAACCTTTCAGGAGAGCATTTTCAAGCTTTTGGCACCATTTTTGAGTGAATTGCCAAAAATCAGATTTTTGCGGAAATTGTGACCCCGGGGCTTAGGGATTTTTCCCAAAAAATATTTTCTGCCGGTTAAGTTTTCGAGGGCTGATTTCTTGTCCCGGGACAAAAAGCCTTCTGTTTCGCGTGCCAAACCTTTCAGGAGAGCATTTTCAAGCTTTTGGCACCATTTTTGAGTGAATTGCCAAAAGTCAGATTTTTGCTGAAATTGTGATCCCGGGGCTTAGGGATTTTTTCAAAAAAATATTTTCTGCCGGTTAAGTTTTCGAGGGCTGATTTCTTGTCCTGGGATAAAAAGCCTTCTGTTTCGAGTGCCAAACCTTTCAGGAGAGCATAATCAAGCTTTTGGCACCATTTCTGAGTGAATTGCCAAAAGTCAGATTTTTGCTGAAATTGTGACCCCGGGGCTTAGGGATTTTTTCAAAAAAATATTTTCTGCCGGTTAAGTTGTTGAGGGCTGATTTCTTGTCCTGTGATAAAAAGCCTTCTGTTTCGAGTCCCAAACCTTTCAGGAGAGCATTTTCAAGCTTTTGGCACCATTTTTGAGTGAATTGCCAAAAGTCAGATTTTTGCGGAAATTGTGACCCCGGGGCTTAGGGATTTTTTCAAAAAAATATTTTCTGCCAGTTAAGTTTTCGAGGGCTGATTTCTTGTCCTGGGATAAAAAGCCTTCTGTTTCGAGTGCCAAATCTTTCAGGAGAGCATTTTCAAGCTTTTGGCACCATTTTTGAGTGAATTGCCAAAAGTCAGATTTTTGCGGAAATTGTGACCCCGGGGCTTAGGGATTTTTTCAAAAAAATATTTTCTGCCGGTTAAGTTTTCGAGGGCTGATTTCTTGTCCTGGGATAAAAAGCCTTCTGTTTCGAGTGCCAAACCTTTCAGGAGAGCATAATCAAGCTTTTGGCACCATTTCTGAGTGAATTGCCAAAAGTCAGATTTTTGCTGAAATTGTGACCCCGGGGCTTAGGGATTTTTTCAAAAAAATATTTTCTGCCGGTTAAGTTGTTGAGGGCTGATTTCTTGTCCTGTGATAAAAAGCCTTCTGTTTCGAGTCCCAAACCTTTCAGGAGAGCATTTTCAAGCTTTTGGCACCATTTTTGAGTGAATTGCCAAAAGTCAGATTTTTGCGGAAATTGTGACCCCGGGGCTTAGGGATTTTTTCAAAAAAATATTTTCTGCCAGTTAAGTTTTCGAGGGCTGATTTCTTGTCCTGGGATAAAAAGCCTTCTGTTTCGAGTGCCAAATCTTTCAGGAGAGCATTTTCAAGCTTTTGGCACCATTTTTGAGTGAATTGCCAAAAGTCAGATTTTTGCGGAAATTGTGACCCCGGGGCTTAGGGATTTTTTCAAAAAAATATTTTCTGCCGGTTAAGTTTTTGAGGGCTGATTTCTTGTCCTGGGATAAAAAGCCTTCTGTTTCGAGTGCCAAACCTTTCAGGAGAGCATTTTCAAGCTTTTGGCACCATTTTTGAGTGAATTGCCAAAAATCAGATTTTTGCGGAAATTGTGACCCCGGGGCTTAGGGATTTTTCCCAAAAAATATTTTCTGCCGGTTAAGTTTTCGAGGGCTGATTTCTTGTCCCGGGACAAAAAGCCTTCTGTTTCGCGTGCCAAACCTTTCAGGAGAGCATTTTCAAGCTTTTGGCACCATTTTTGAGTGAATTGCCAAAAGTCAGATTTTTGCTGAAATTGTGATCCCGGGGCTTAGGGATTTTTTCAAAAAAATATTTTCTGCCGGTTAAGTTTTCGAGTGCTGATTTCTTGTCCCGGGACAAAAAGCCTTCTGTTTCGCATGCCAAACCTTTCAGGAGAGCATTTTCAAGCTTTTGGCACCATTTTTGAGTGAATTGCCAAAAGTCAGATTTTTGTGGAAATTGTGACCCCGGCCGGGGCTTAGGGATTTTTTCAAAAAAATATTTTCTGCCGGTTAAGTTTTTGAGGGCTGATTTCTTGTCCTGGGATAAAAAGCCTTCTGTTTCGCGTGCCAAACCTTTCAGGAGAGCATTTTCAAGCTTTTGGCACCATTTTTGAGTGAATTGCCAAAAGTCAGATTTTTGCTGAAATTGTGACCCCGGGGCTTAGGGATTTTTTCAAAAAAATATTTTCTGCCGGTTAATTTTTTGAGTACTGATTTCTTGTCCTGTGATAAAAAGCCTTCTGTTTCCATCGCCAAAGCTTTCAGGGTAGCATTTGCAACTGGTTGGCACCATTTTTGAGTGAACTGCCAAAAGTCAGATTTTTGCGGAAATTGTGACCCCGGGGCTTAGGGATTTTTTCAAAAAAATATTTTCTGCCAGTTAAGTTTTCGAGGGCTGATTTCTTGTCCTGGGATAAAAAGCCTTCTGTTTCGAGTGCCAAACCTTTCAGGAGAGCATTTTCAAGCTTTTGGCACCATTTTTGAGTGAATTGCCAAAAGTCAGATTTTTGCGGAAATTGTGACCCCGGGGCTTAGGGATTTTTTCAAAAAAATATTTTCTGCCGGTTAAGTTTTTGAGGGCTGATTTCTTGTCCTGGGATAAAAAGCCTTCTGTTTCGAGTGCCAAACCTTTCAGGAGAGCATTTTCAAGCTTTTGGCAACATTTTTGAGTGAATTGCCAAAAGTCAGATTTTTGCTGAAATTGTGACCCCGGGGCTTAGGGATTTTTTTCCAAAAAAATATTTTCTGCCGGTTAAGTTTTCGAGGGCTGATTTCTTGTCCTGGGATAAAAAGCCTTCTGTTTCGAGTGCCAAACCTTTCAGGAGAGCATTTTTAAGCTTTTGGCAACATTTTTGAGTGAATTGCCTAAAGTCAGATTTTTGCTGAAATTGTGACCCCGGGGCTTAGGGATTTTTTCAAAAAAATATTTTCTGCTGGTTAGGTTTTCGAGGGCTGATTTCTTGTCCCGGGACAAAAAGCCTTCTGTTTCGCGTGCCAAACCTTTCAGGAGAGCATTTTCAAGCTTTTGGCACCATTTTTGAGTGAATTGCCAAAAGTCAGATTTTTGCGGAAATTGTGACCCCGTCCGGGGCTTAGGGATTTTTCCCAAAAAATATTTTCTGCCGGTTAAGTTTTCGAGGGCTGATTTCTTGTCCTGGGATAAAAAGCCTTCTGTTTCGAGTCCCAAACCTTTCAGGAGAGCATTTTCAAGCTTTTGGCACCATTTTTGAGTGAATTGCCAAAAGTCAGATTTTTGCTGAAATTGTGACCACGGCCGGGGCTTAGGGATTTTTTCAAAAAAAATTTTCTGCCGGTTAAGTTTTTGAGGGCTGATTTCTTGTCCTGGGATAAAAAGCCTTCTGTTTAGAGTGCCAAACCTTTCAGGAGAGCATTTTCAAGCTTTTGGCACCATTTTTGAGTGAATTGCCAAAAGTCAGATTTTTGCTGAAATTGTGACCCCGGCCGGGGCTTAGGGATTTTTTCAAAAAAATATTTTCTGCCGGTTAAGTTTTTGAGGGCTGATTTCTTGTCCTGTGATAAAAAGCCTTCTGTTTCGAGTGCCAAACCTTTCAGGAGAGCATTTTCAAGCTTTTGGCACCATTTTTGAGTGAATTGCCAAAAGTCAGATTTTTGCGGAAATTGTGACCCCGGCCAGGGCTTAGGGATTTTTTCAAAAAAATATTTTCTGCCGGTTAAGTTTTTGAGGGCTGATTTCTTGTCCTGTGATAAAAAGCCTTCTGTTTCGAGTGCCAAACCTTTCAGGAGAGCATTTTCAAGCTTTTGGCACCATTTTTCAGTGAATTGCCAAAAGTCAGATTTTTGCTGAAATTGTGACCACGGGGGTTAGGGATTTTTTCAAAAAAATATTTTCTGCTGGTTAAGTTTTCGAGGGCTGATTTCTTGTCCTGGGATAAAAAGCCTTCTGTTTCGCGTGCCAAACCTTTCAGGAGAGCATTTTAAAGCTTTTGGCACCATTTTTGAGTGAATTGCCAAAAGTCAGATTTTTGCGGAAATTGTGACCCCGGGGCTTAGGGATCTTTTTCCAAAAAAATATTTTCTGCCGGTTAAGTTTTCGAGGGCTGATTTCTTGTCCTGGGATAAAAAGCCTTTTGTTTCGAGTGCCAAACCTTTCAGGAGAGCATTTTTAAGCTTTTGGCAACATTTTTGAGTGAATTGCCAAAAGTCAGATTTTTGCTGAAATTGTGACCCCGGGGCTTAGGGATTTTTTCAAAAAAATATTTTCTGCCGGTTAAGTTTTCGAGGGCTGATTTCTTGTCCTGGGATAAAAAGCCTTCTGTTTCCATGGCCAAAGCTTTCAGGAGAGCATTTTCAAGCTTTTGGCACCATTTTTGAGTGAATTGCCAAAAGTCAGATTTTTGCTGAAATTGTGACCCCGGGGCTTAGGGATTTTTCCAAAAAAATATTTTCTGCCGGTTAAGTTTTTGAGGGCTGATTTCTTGTCCTGGGATAAAAAGCCTTCTGTTTCCATGGCCAAAGCTTTCAGGAGAGCATTATCAAGCTTTTGGCACCATTTTTGAGTGAATTGCCAAAAGTCAGATTTTTGCTGAAATTGTGACCCCGGGGGTTAGGGATTTTTTCAAAAAAATATTTACTGCCGGTTAAGTTTTTGAGGGCTGGTTTCTTGTCCTGGGATAAAAAGCCTTCTGTTTCCATGGCCAAAGCTTTCAGGAGAAAATTTTCAAGCTTTTGGCACCATTTTTGAGTGAATTGCCAAAAGTCAGATTATTGCTGAAATTGTGACCCCGGGGCTTAGGGATTTTTTCAAAAAAATATTTTCTGCCGGTTAAGTTTTCGAGGGCTGATTTCTTGTCCTGGGATAAAAAGCCTTCTGTTTCCATGGCCAAAGCTTTCAGGAGAACATTTTCAAGCTTTTGGCACCATTTTTGAGTGAATTGCCAAAAGTCAGATTTTTGCGGAAATTGTGACCCCGGGGCTTAGGGATTTTTTCAAAAAAATATTTTCTGCCGGTTAAGTTTTCGAGGGCTGATTTCTTGTCCCGGGACAAAAAGCCTTCTGTTTCGCATGCCAAACCTTTCAGGAGAGCATTTTCAAGCTTTTGGCACCATTTTTGAGTGAATTGCCAAAAGTCAGATTTTTGCGGAAATTGTGACCCCGGGGCTTAGGGATTTTTTCAAAAAAATATTTTCTGCCGGTTAAGTTTTTGAGGGCTGATTTCTAGTCCTGGGATAAAAAGCCTTCTGTTTCGCGTGCCAAACCTTTCAGGACAGGATTTTCAAGCTTTTGGCACCATTTTTGAGTGAATTGCCAAAAGTCAGATTTTTGCGGAAATTGTGACCCCGGGGCTTAGGGATTTTTTCAAAAAAATATTTTCTGCCAGTTAAGTTTTCGAGGGCTGATTTCTTGTCCTGGGATAAAAAGCCTTCTGTTTCGAGTGCCAAATCTTTCAGGAGAGCATTTTCAAGCTTTTGGCACCATTTTTGAGTGAATTGCCAAAAGTCAGATTTTTGCTGAAATTGTGACCCCGGGGCTTAGGGATTTTTTCAAAAAAATATTTTCTGCCGGTTAAGTTTTCGAGGGCTGATTTCTTGTCCTGGGATAAAAAGCCTTCTGTTTCGAGTGCCAAACCTTTCAGGAGAGCATAATCAAGCTTTTGGCACCATTTCTGAGTGAATTGCCAAAAGTCAGATTTTTGCTGAAATTGTGACCCCGGGGCTTAGGGATTTTTTCAAAAAAATATTTTCTGCCGGTTAAGTTGTTGAGGGCTGATTTCTTGTCCTGTGATAAAAAGCCTTCTGTTTCGAGTCCCAAACCTTTCAGGAGAGCATTTTCAAGCTTTTGGCACCATTTTTGAGTGAATTGCCAAAAGTCAGATTTTTGCGGAAATTGTGACCCCGGGGCTTAGGGATTTTTCCAAAAAAATATTTTCTGCCGGTTAAGTTTTCGAGGGCTGATTTCTTGTCCCGGGACAAAAAGCCTTCTGTTTCGCGTGCCAAACCTTTCAGGAGAGCATTTTCAAGCTTTTGGCACCATTTTTGAGTGAATTGCCAAAAGTCAGATTTTTGCTGAAATTGTGATCCCGGGGCTTAGGGATTTTTTCAAAAAAATATTTTCTGCCGGTTAAGTTTTCGAGGGCTGATTTCTTGTCCTGGGATAAAAAGCCTTCTGTTTCGCGTGCCAAACCTTTCAGGAGAGCATTTTGAAGCTTTTGGCACCATTTTTGAGTGAATTGCCAAAAGTCAGATTTTTGCTGAAATTGTGACCCCGGCCGGGGCTTAGGGATTTTTTCAAAAAAATATTTTCTGCCGGTTAAGTTTTTGAGGGCTGATTTCTTGTCCTGGGATAAAAAGCCTTCTGTTTCGAGTGCCAAACCTTTCAGGAGAGCATTTTCAAGCTTTTGGCACCATTTTTGAGTGAATTGCCAAAAGTCAGATTTTTGCGGAAATTGTGACCCCGGCCGGGGCTTAGGGATTTTTCCAAAAAAATATTTTCTGCCGGTTAAGTTTTCGAGGGCTGATTTCTTGTCCTGGGATAAAAAGCCTTCTGTTTCCATGGCCAAAGATTTCAGGAGAGCATTTTCAAGCTTTTGGCACCATTTTTGAGTGAATTGCCAAAAGTCAGATTTTTGCGGAAATTGTGACCTCGGGGGTTAGGGATTTTTTCAAAAAAATATTTTCTGCCGGTTAAGTTTCTGAGGGCTGATTTCTTGTCCTGGGATAAAAAGCCTTCTGTTTCGAGTGCCAAACCTTTCAGGAGAGCATTTTCAAGCTTTTGGCACCATTTTTGAGTGAATTGCCAAAAGTCAGATTTTTGCTGAAATTGTGACCCCGGGGCTTAGGGATTTTTTCAAAAAAATATTTTCTGCCAGTTAAGTTTTCGAGGGCTGATTTCTTGTCCTGGGATAAAAAGCCTTCTGTTTCGAGTGCCAAATCTTTCAGGAGAGCATTTTCAAGCTTTTGTCACCATTTTTGAGTGAATTGCCAAAAGTCAGATTTTTGCTGAAATTGTGACCCCGGGGCTTAGGGATTTTTTCAAAAAAATATTTTCTGCTGGTTAGGTTTTCGAGGGCTGATTTCTTGTCCCGGGACAAAAAGCCTTCTGTTTCGCGTGCCAAACCTTTCAGGAGAGCATTTTCAAGCTTTTGGCACCATTTTTGAGTGAATTGCCAAAAGTCAGATTTTTGCGGAAATTGTGACCCCGGCCGGGGCTTAGGGATTTTTCCAAAAAAATATTTTCTGCCGGTTAAGTTGTTGAGGGCTGATTTCTTGTCCTGTGATAAAAAGCCTTCTGTTTCGAGTCCCAAACCTTTCAGGAGAGCATTTTCAAGCTTTTGGCACCATTTTTGAGTGAATTGCCAAAAGTCAGATTTTTGCTGAAATTGTGACCACGGCCGGGGCTTAGGGATTTTTTCAAAAAAATATTTTCTGCCGGTTAAGTTTTTGAGGGCTGATTTCTTGTCCTGGGATAAAAAGCCTTCTGTTTCGAGTGCCAAACCTTTCAGGAGAGCATTTTCAAGCTTTTGGCACCATTTTTGAGTGAATTGCCAAAAGTCAGATTTTTGCTGAAATTGTGACCCCGGCCGGGGCTTAGGGATTTTTTCAAAAAAATATTTTCTGCCGGTTAAGTTTTTGAGGGCTGATTTCTTGTCCTGGGATAAAAAGCCTTCTGTTTCGAGTGCCAAACCTTTCAGGAGAGCATTTTCAAGCTTTTGGCACCATTTTTGAGTGAATTGCCAAAAATCAGATTTTTGCGGAAATTGTGACCCCGGGGCTTAGGGATTTTTCCAAAAAAATATTTTCTGCCGGTTAAGTTTTCGAGGGCTGATTTCTTGTCCCGGGACAAAAAGCCTTCTGTTTCGCGTGCCAAACCTTTCAGGAGAGCATTTTCAAGCTTTTGGCACCATTTTTGAGTGAATTGCCAAAAGTCAGATTTTTGCTGAAATTGTGATCCCGGGGCTTAGGGATTTTTTCAAAAAAATATTTTCTGCCGGTTAAGTTTTCGAGGGCTGATTTCTTGTCCTGGGATAAAAAGCCTTCTGTTTCGCGTGCCAAACCTTTCAGGAGAGCATTTTGAAGCTTTTGGCACCATTTTTGAGTGAATTGCCAAAAGTCAGATTTTTGCTGAAATTGTGACCCCGGCCGGGGCTTAGGGATTTTTTCAAAAAAATATTTTCTGCCGGTTAAGTTTTTGAGGGCTGATTTCTTGTCCTGGGATAAAAAGCCTTCTGTTTCGAGTGCCAAACCTTTCAGGAGAGCATTTTCAAGCTTTTGGCACCATTTTTGAGTGAATTGCCAAAAGTCAGATTTTTGCGGAAATTGTGACCCCGGCCGGGGCTTAGGGATTTTTCCAAAAAAATATTTTCTGCCAGTTAAGTTTTCGAGGGCTGATTTCTTGTCCTGGGATAAAAAGCCTTCTGTTTCGAGTGCCAAACCTTTCAGGAGAGCATTTTCAAGCTTTTGGCACCATTTTTGAGTGAATTGCCAAAAGTCAGATTTTTGCGGAAATTGTGACCCCGGGGCTTAGGGATTTTTTCAAAAAAATATTTTCTCCCGGTTAAGTTTTCGAGGGCTGATTTCTTGTCCTGGGATAAAAAGCCTTCTGTTTCCATGGCCAAAGCTTTCAGGAGAGCATTTTCAAGCTTTTGGCAACATTTTTGAGTGAATTGCCAAAAGTCAGATTTTTGCTGAAATTGTGACCCCGGCCGGGGCTTAGGGATTTTTTCAAAAAAATATTTTCTGCCGGTTAAGTTTTTGAGGGCTGATTTCTTGTCCTGGGATAAAAAGCCTTCTGTTTCGAGTGCCAAACCTTTCAGGAGAGCATTTTCAAGCTTTTGGCACCATTTTTGAGTGAATTGCCAAAAATCAGATTTTTGCGGAAATTGTGACCCCGGGGCTTAGGGATTTTTCCAAAAAAATATTTTCTGCCGGTTAAGTTTTCGAGGGCTGATTTCTTGTCCCGGGACAAAAAGCCTTCTGTTTCGCGTGCCAAACCTTTCAGGAGAGCATTTTCAAGCTTTTGGCACCATTTTTGAGTGAATTGCCAAAAGTCAGATTTTTGCTGAAATTGTGATCCCGGGGCTTAGGGATTTTTTCAAAAAAATATTTTCTGCCGGTTAAGTTTTCGAGGGCTGATTTCTTGTCCTGGGATAAAAAGCCTTCTGTTTCGCGTGCCAAACCTTTCAGGAGAGCATTTTGAAGCTTTTGGCACCATTTTTGAGTGAATTGCCAAAAGTCAGATTTCTGCTGAAATTGTGACCCCGGCCGGGGCTAAGGGATTTTTTCAAAAAAATATTTTCTGCCGGTTAAGTTTTTGAGGGCTGATTTCTTGTCCTGGGATAAAAAGCCTTCTGTTTCGAGTGCCAAACCTTTCAGGAGAGCATTTCCAAGCTTTTGGCACCATTTTTGAGTGAATTGCCAAAAGTCAGATTTTTGCTGAAATTGTGACCCCGGCCGGGGCTTAGGGATTTTTCCAAAAAAATATTTTCTGCCGGTTAAGTTTTCGAGGGCTGATTTCTTGTCCCGGGACAAAAAGCCTTCTGTTTCGCGTGCCAAACCTTTCAGGAGAGCATTTTCAAGCTTTTGGCACCATTTTTGAGTGAATTGCCAAAAGTCAGATTTTTGCGGAAATTGTGACCCCGGGGGTTAGGGATTTTTTCAAAAAAATATTTTCTGCCGGTTAAGTTTCTGAGGGCTGATTTCTTGTCCTGGGATAAAAAGCCTTCTGTTTCGAGTGCCAAACCTTTCAGGAGAGCATTTTCAAGCTTTTGGCACCATTTTTGAGTGAATTGCCAAAAGTCAGATTTTTGCTGAAATTGTGACCCCGGGGCTTAGGGATTTTTTCAAAAAAATATTTTCTGCCAGTTAAGTTTTCGAGGGCTGATTTCTTGTCCTGGGATAAAAAGCCTTCTGTTTCGAGTGCCAAATCTTTCAGGAGAGCATTTTCAAGCTTTTGGCACCATTTTTGAGTGAATTGCCAAAAGTCAGATTTTTGCGGAAATTGTGACCCCGGGGCTTAGGGATTTTTTCAAAAAAATATTTTCTGCCGGTTAAGTTTCTGAGGGCTGATTTCTTGTCCTGGGATAAAAAGCCTTCTGTTTCGAGTGCCAAACCTTTCAGGAGAGCATTTTCAAGCTTTTGGCACCATTTTTGAGTGAATTGCCAAAAGTCAGATTTTTGCTGAAATTGTGACCCCGGGGCTTAGGGATTTTTTCAAAAAAATATTTTCTGCCGGTTAAGTTTTCGAGGGCTGATTTCTTGTCCCGGGACAAAAAGCCTTCTGTTTCGCGTGCCAAACCTTTCAGGAGAGCATTTTCAAGCTTTTGGCACCATTTTTGAGTGAATTGCCAAAAGTCAGATTTTTGCTGAAATTGTGACCCCGGCCGGGGCTTAGGGATTTTTTCAAAAAAATATTTTCTGCCGGTTAAGTTTTTGAGGGCTGATTTCTTGTCCTGGGATAAAAAGCCTTCTGTTTCGCGTGCCAAACCTTTCAGGAGAGCATTTTCAAGCTTTTGGCACCATTTTTGAGTGAATTGCCAAAAGTCAGATTTTTGCTGAAATTGTGACCCCGGCCGGGGCTTAGGGATTTTTTCAAAAAAATATTTTCTACCGGTTAAGTTTTTGAGGGTTGATTTCTTGTCCCGTGATAAAAAGCCTTCTGTTTCGTGTACCAAACCTTTCAGGAGAGCATTTTCAAGCTTTTGGCACCATTTTTGAGTGAATTGCCAAAAGTCAGATTTTTGTGGAAATTGTGACCCCGGGGCTTATGGATTTTTTCAAAAAATTATTTTCTGCCGGTTAAGTTTTCGAGGGCTGATTTCTTGTCCTGGGATAAAAAGCCTTCTGTTTCCATGGCCAAAGCTTTCAGGAGAGCATTTTCAAGCTTTTGGCACCATTTTTGAGTGAATTGCCAAAAGTCAGATTTTTGCTGAAATTGTGACCCCGGCTGGGGCTTAGGGATTTTTTCAAAAAAATATTTTCTGCCGGTTAAGTTTTCGAGGGCTGATTTCTTGTCCTGGGATAAAAAGCCTTCTGTTTCGAGTGCCAAACCTTTCAGGAGAGCATTTCCAAGCTTTTGGCACCATTTTTGAGTGAATTGCCAAAAGTCAGATTTTTGCTGAAATTGTGACCCCGGCCGGGGCTTAGGGATTTTTTCAAAAAAATATTTTCTGCCAGTTAAGTTTTCGAGGGCTGATTTCTTGTCCTGGGATAAAAAGCCTTCTGTTTCGAGTGCCAAATCTTTCAGGAGAGCATTTTCAAGCTTTTGGCACCATTTTTGAGTGAATTGCCAAAAGTCAGATTTTTGCGGAAATTGTGACCCCGGGGCTTAGGGATTTTTTCAAAAAAATATTTTCTGCCGGTTAAGTTTCTGAGGGCTGATTTCTTGTCCTGGGATAAAAAGCCTTCTGTTTCGAGTGCCAAACCTTTCAGGAGAGCATTTTCAAGCTTTTGGCACCATTTTTGAGTGAATTGCCAAAAGTCAGATTTTTGCTGAAATTGTGACCCCGGGGCTTAGGGATTTTTTCAAAAAAATATTTTCTGCCGGTTAAGTTTTCGAGGGCTGATTTCTTGTCCCGGGACAAAAAGCCTTCTGTTTCGCGTGCCAAACCTTTCAGGAGAGCATTTTCAAGCTTTTGGCACCATTTTTGAGTGAATTGCCAAAAGTCAGATTTTTGCTGAAATTGTGACCCCGGCCGGGGCTTAGGGATTTTTTCAAAAAAATATTTTCTGCCGGTTAAGTTTTTGAGGGCTGATTTCTTGTCCTGGGATAAAAAGCCTTCTGTTTCGCGTGCCAAACCTTTCAGGAGAGCATTTTCAAGCTTTTGGCACCATTTTTGAGTGAATTGCCAAAAGTCAGATTTTTGCTGAAATTGTGACCCCGGCCGGGGCTTAGGGATTTTTTCAAAAAAATATTTTCTGCCGGTTAAGTTTTTGAGGGTTGATTTCTTGTCCCGTGATAAAAAGCCTTCTGTTTCGTGTACCAAACCTTTCAGGAGAGCATTTTCAAGCTTTTGGCACCATTTTTGAGTGAATTGCCAAAAGTCAGATTTTTGCGGAAATTGTGACCCCGGGGCTTATGGATTTTTTCAAAAAATTATTTTCTGCCGGTTAAGTTTTCGAGGGCTGATTTCTTGTCCTGGGATAAAAAGCCTTCTGTTTCCATGGCCAAAGCTTTCAGGAGAGCATTTTCAAGCTTTTGGCACCATTTTTGAGTGAATTGCCAAAAGTCAGATTTTTGCTGAAATTGTGACCCCGGCTGGGGCTTAGGGATTTTTTCAAAAAAATATTTTCTGCCGGTTAAGTTTTCGAGGGCTGATTTCTTGTCCTGGGATAAAAAGCCTTCTGTTTCGAGTGCCAAACCTTTCAGGAGAGCATTTCCAAGCTTTTGGCACCATTTTTGAGTGAATTGCCAAAAGTCAGATTTTTGCTGAAATTGTGACCCCGGCCGGGGCTTAGGGATTTTTTCAAAAAAATATTTTCTGCCGGTTAAGTTGTTGAGGGCTGATTTCTTGTCCTGTGATAAAAAGCCTTCTGTTTCGAGTCCCAAACCTTTCAGGAGAGCATTTTCAAGCTTTTGGCACCATTTTTGAGTGAATTGCCAAAAGTCAGATTTTTGCGGAAATTGTGACCCCGGGGCTTATGGATTTTTTCAAAAAATTATTTTCTGCCGGTTAAGTTTTCGAGGGCTGATTTCTTGTCCTGGGATAAAAAGCCTTCTGTTTCCATGGCCAAAGCTTTCAGGAGAGCATTTTCAAGCTTTTGGCACCATTTTTGAGTGAATTGCCAAAAGTCAGATTTTTGCTGAAATTGTGACCCCGGCTGGGGCTTAGGGATTTTTTCAAAAAAATATTTTCTGCCGGTTAAGTTTTCGAGGGCTGATTTCTTGTCCTGGGATAAAAAGCCTTCTGTTTCGAGTGCCAAACCTTTCAGGAGAGCATTTCCAAGCTTTTGGCACCATTTTTGAGTGAATTGCCAAAAGTCAGATTTTTGCTGAAATTGTGACCCCGGCCGGGGCTTAGGGATTTTTTCAAAAAAATATTTTCTGCCGGTTAAGTTGTTGAGGGCTGATTTCTTGTCCTGTGATAAAAAGCCTTCTGTTTCGAGTCCCAAACCTTTCAGGAGAGCATTTTCAAGCTTTTGGCACCATTTTTGAGTGAATTGCCAAAAGTCAGATTTTTGCGGAAATTGTGACCCGGGGCTTAGGGATTTTTTCAAAAAAATATTTTCTGCCAGTTATGTTTTCGAGGGCTGATTTCTTGTCCTGGGATAAAAAGCCTTCTGTTTCGAGTGCCAAATCTTTCAGGAGAGCATTTTCAAGCTTTTGGCACCATTTTTGAGTGAATTGCCAAAAGTCAGATTTTTGCGGAAATTGTGACCCCGGGGCTTAGGGATTTTTTCAAAAAAATATTTTCTGCCGGTTAAGTTTTTGAGGGCTGATTTCTTGTCCTGGGATAAAAAGCCTTCTGTTTCGAGTGCCAAACCTTTCAGGAGAGCATTTTCAAGCTTTTGGCAACATTTTTGAGTGAATTGCCAAAAGTCAGATTTTTGCTGAAATTGTGACCCCGGGGCTTAGGGATTTTTTTCCAAAAAAATATTTTCTGCCGGTTAAGTTTTCGAGGGCTGATTTCTTGTCCTGGGATAAAAAGCCTTCTGTTTCGAGTGCCAAACCTTTCAGGAGAGCATTTTTAAGCTTTTGGCAACATTTTTGAGTGAATTGCCAAAAGTCAGATTTTTGCTGAAATTGTGACCCCGGGGCTTAGGGATTTTTTCAAAAAAATATTTTCTGCTGGTTAGGTTTTCGAGGGCTGATTTCTTGTCCCGGGACAAAAAGCCTTCTGTTTCGCGTGCCAAACCTTTCAGGAGAGCATTTTCAAGCTTTTGGCACCATTTTTGAGTGAATTGCCAAAAGTCAGATTTTTGCGGAAATTGTGACCCCGGCCGGGGCTTAGGGATTTTTCCAAAAAAATATTTTCTGCCGGTTAAGTTTTCGAGGGCTGATTTCTTGTCCTGGGATAAAAAGCCTTCTGTTTCGAGTCCCAAACCTTTCAGGAGAGCATTTTCAAGCTTTTGGCACCATTTTTGAGTGAATTGCCAAAAGTCAGATTTTTGCTGAAATTGTGACCACGGCCGGGGCTTAGGGATTTTTTCAAAAAAATATTTTCTGCCGGTTAAGTTTTTGAGGGCTGATTTCTTGTCCTGGGATAAAAAGCCTTCTGTTTCGAGTGCCAAACCTTTCAGGAGAGCATTTTCAAGCTTTTGGCACCATTTTTGAGTGAATTGCCAAAAGTCAGATTTTTGCTGAAATTGTGACCCCGGCCGGGGCTTAGGGATTTTTTCAAAAAAATATTTTATGCCGGTTAAGTTTTTGAGGGCTGATTTCTTGTCCTGTGATAAAAAGCCTTCTGTTTCGAGTGCCAAACCTTTCAGGAGAGCATTTTCAAGCTTTTGGCACCATTTTTGAGTGAATTGCCAAAAGTCAGATTTTTGCGGAAATTGTGACCCCGGGGCTTAGGGATTTTTTCAAAAAAATATTTTCTGCCGGTTAAGTTTCTGAGGGCTGATTTCTTGTCCTGTGATAAAAAGCCTTCTGTTTCGCGTGCCAAACCTTTCAGGAGAGCATTTTCAAGCTTTTGGCACCATTTTTGAGTGAATTGCCAAAAGTCAGATTTTTGCGGAAATTGTGACCCCGGCCAGGGCTTAGGGATTTTTTCAAAAAAATATTTTCTGCCGGTTAAGTTTTTGAGGGCTGATTTCTTGTCCTGTGATAAAAAGCCTTCTGTTTCGAGTGCCAAACCTTTCAGGAGAGCATTTTCAAGCTTTTGGCACCATTTTTCAGTGAATTGCCAAAAGTCAGATTTTTGCTGAAATTGTGACCACGGGGGTTAGGGATTTTTTCAAAAAAATATTTTCTGCTGGTTAAGTTTTTGAGGGCTGATTTCTTGTCCTGGGATAAAAAGCCTTCTGTTTCGCGTGCCAAACCTTTCAGGAGAGCATTTTCAAGCTTTTGGCACCATTTTTGAGTGAATTGCCAAAAGTCAGATTTTTGCGGAAATTGTGACCCCGGGGCTTAGGGATCTTTTTCCAAAAAAATATTTTCTGCCGGTTAAGTTTTTGAGGGCTGATTTCTTGTCCTGGGATAAAAAGCCTTTTGTTTCGAGTGCCAAACCTTTCAGGAGAGCATTTTTAAGCTTTTGGCAACATTTTTGAGTGAATTGCCAAAAGTCAGATTTTTGCTGAAATTGTGACCTCGGGGCTTAGGGATTTTTTCAAAAAAATATTTTCTGCCGGTTAAGTTTTCGAGGGCTGATTTCTTGTCCTGGGATAAAAAGCCTTCTGTTTCCATGGCCAAAGCTTTCAGGAGAGCATTTTCAAGCTTTTGGCACCATTTTTGAGTGAATTGCCAAAAGTCAGATTTTTGCTGAAATTGTGACCCCGGGGCTTAGGGATTTTTCCAAAAAAATATTTTCTGCCGGTTAAGTTTTTGAGGGCTGATTTCTTGTCCTGGGATAAAAAGCCTTCTGTTTCAATGGCCAAAGCTTTCAGGAGAGCATTTTCAAGCTTTTGGCACCATTTTTGAGTGAATTGCCAAAAGTCAGATTTTTGCGGAAATTGTGACCCCGGGGCTTAGGGATTTTTCCAAAAAAATATTTTCTGCCGGTTAAGTTTTCGAGGGCTGATTTCTTGTCCTGGGATAAAAAGCCTTCTGTTTCCATGGCGAAAGCTTTCAGGAGAACATTTTCAAGCTTTTGGCACCATTTTTGAGTGAATTGCCAAAAGTCAGATTTTTGCGGAAATCGTGACCCCGGGGCTTAGGGATTTTTTCAAAAAAATATTTTCTGCCGGTTAAGTTTTTGAGGGCTGATTTCTTGTCCTGTGATAAAAAGCCTTCTGTTTCGAGTGCCAAACCTTTCAGGAGAGCATTTTCAAGCTTTTGGCACCATTTTTGAGTGAATTGCCAAAAATCAGATTTTTGCGGAAATTGTGACCCCGGGGGTTAGGGATTTTTTCAAAAAAATATTTTCTGCCGGTTAAGTTTTCGAGGGCTGATTTCTTGTCCCGGGACAAAAAGCCTTCTGTTTCGCGTGCCAAACCTTTCAGGAGAGCATTTTCAAGCTTTTGGCACCATTTTTGAGTGAATTGCCAAAAGTCAGATTTTTGCTGAAATTGTGACCCCGGCCGGGGCTTAGGGATTTTTCCAAAAAAATATTTTCTGCCGGTTAAGTTTTCGAGGGCTGATTTCTTGTCCTGGGATAAAAAGCCTTCTGTTTCGCGTGCCAAACCTTTCAGGAGAGCATTTTGAAGCTTTTGGCACCATTTTTGAGTGAATTGCCAAAAGTCAGATTTTTGTTGAAATTGTGACCCCGGCCGGGGCTTAGGGATTTTTTCAAAAAAATATTTTCTGCCGGTTAAGTTTTTGAGGGCTGATTTCTTGTCGTGGGATAAAAAGCCTTCTGTTTCGAGTGCCAAACCTTTCAGGAGAGCATTTTCAAGCTTTTGGCACCATTTTTGAGTGAATTGCCAAAAATCAGATTTTTGCGGAAATTGTGACCCCGGGGCTTAGGGATTTTTCCAAAAAAATATTTTCTGCCGGTTAAGTTTTCGAGGGCTGATTTCTTGTCCCGGGACAAAAAGCCTTCTGTTTCGCGTGCCAAACCTTTCAGGAGAGCATTTTCAAGCTTTTGGCACCATTTTTGAGTGAATTGCCAAAAGTCAGATTTTTGCTGAAATTGTGACCCCGGCCGGGGCTTAGGGATTTTTTCAAAAAAATATTTTCTGCCGGTTAAGTTTTTGAGGGCTGATTTCTTGTCCTGGGATAAAAAGCCTTCTGTTTCGAGTGCCAAACCTTTCAGGAGAGCATTTTCAAGCTTTTGGCACCATTTTTGAGTGAATTGCCAAAAATCAGATTTTTGCGGAAATTGTGACCCCGGGGCTTAGGGATTTTTCCAAAAAAATATTTTCTGCCGGTTAAGTTTTCGAGGGCTGATTTCTTGTCCCGGGACAAAAAGCCTTCTGTTTCGCGTGCCAAACCTTTCAGGAGAGCATTTTCAAGCTTTTGGCACCATTTTTGAGTGAATTGCCAAAAGTCAGATTTTTGCTGAAATTGTGATCCCGGGGCTTAGGAATTTTTTCAAAAAAATATTTTCTGCCGGTTAAGTTTTCGAGGGCTGATTTCTTGTCCTGGGATAAAAAGCCTTCTGTTTCCATGGCCAAACCTTTCAGGAGAGCATTTTGAAGCTTTTGGCACCATTTTTGAGTGAATTGCCAAAAGTCAGATTTTTGCTGAAATTGTGACCCCGGCCGGGGCTTAGGGATTTTTTCAAAAAAATATTTTCTGCCGGTTAAGTTTTTGAGGGCTGATTTCTTGTCCTGGGATAAAAAGCCTTCTGTTTCGAGTGCCAAACCTTTCAGGAGAGCATTTTCAAGCTTTTGGCACCATTTTTGAGTGAATTGCCAAAAGTCAGATTTTTGCGGAAATTGTGACCCCGGCCGGGGCTTAGGGATTTTTCCAAAAAAATATTTTCTGCCGGTTAAGTTTTCGAGGGCTGATTTCTTGTCCTGGGATAAAAAGCCTTCTGTTTCCATGGCCAAAGCTTTCAGGAGAGCATTTTCAAGCTTTTGGCACCATTTTTGAGTGAATTGCCAAAAGTCAGATTTTTGCTGAAATTGTGATCCCGGGGCTTAGGGATTTTTTCAAAAAAATATTTTCTGCCGGTTAAGTTTTCGAGGGCTGATTTCTTGTCCTGGGATAAAAAGCCTTCTGTTTCGCGTGCCAAACCTTTCAGGAGAGCATTTTGAAGCTTTTGGCACCATTTTTGAGTGAATTGCCAAAAGTCAGATTTTTGCTGAAATTGTGACCCCGGCCGGGGCTTAGGGATTTTTTCAAAAAAATATTTTCTGCCGGTTAAGTTTTTGAGGGCTGATTTCTTGTCCTGGGATAAAAAGCCTTCTGTTTCGAGTGCCAAACCTTTCAGGAGAGCATTTTGAAGCTTTTGGCACCATTTTTGAGTGAATTGCCAAAAGTCAGATTTTTGCGGAAATTGTGACCCCGGCCGGGGCTTAGGGATTTTTCCAAAAAAATATTTTCTGCCGGTTAAGTTTTCGAGGGCTGATTTCTTGTCCTGGGATAAAAAGCCTTCTGTTTCCATGGCCAAAGCTTTCAGGAGAGCATTTTCAAGCTTTTGGCACCATTTTTGAGTGAATTGCCAAAAGTCAGATTTTTGCGGAAATTGTGACCCCGGGGCTTAGGGATTTTTTCAAAAAAATATTTTCTGCCGGTTAAGTTTCTGAGGGCTGATTTCTTGTCCTGGGATAAAAAGCCTTCTGTTTCGAGTGCCAAACCTTTCAGGAGAGCATTTTCAAGCTTTTGGCACCATTTTTGAGTGAATTGCCAAAAGTCAGATTTTTGCTGAAATTGTGACCCCGGGGCTTAGGGATTTTTTCAAAAAAATATTTTCTGCCAGTTAAGTTTTCGAGGGCTGATTTCTTGTCCTGGGATAAAAAGCCTTCTGTTTCGAGTGCCAAATCTTTCAGGAGAGCATTTTCATGCTTTTGGCACCATTTTTGTGTGAATTGCCAAAAGTCAGATTTTTGCGTTAATTGTGCTCCCGGGGCTTAGGGATTTTTTCAAAAAAATATTTTCTGCCGGTTAAGTTTCTGAGGGCTGATTTCTTGTCCTGGGATAAAAAGCCTTCTGTTTCGAGTGCCAAACCTTTCAGGAGAGCATTTTCAAGCTTTTGGCACCATTTTTGAGTGAATTGCCAAAAGTCAGATTTTTGCTGAAATTGTGACCCCGGGGCTTAGGGATTTTTTCAAAAAAATATTTTCTGCCGGTTAAGTTTTCGAGGGCTGATTTCTTGTCCCGGGACAAAAAGCCTTCTGTTTCGCGTGCCAAACCTTTCAGGAGAGCATTTTCAAGCTTTTGGCACCATTTTTGAGTGAATTGCCAAAAGTCAGATTTTTGCTGAAATTGTGACCCCGGGGCTTAGGGATTTTTTCAAAAAAATATTTTCTGCCGGTTAAGTTTTTGAGGGCTGATTTCTTGTCCTGGGATAAAAAGCCTTCTGTTTCGCGTGCCAAACCTTTCAGGAGAGCATTTTCAAGCTTTTGGCACCATTTTTGAGTGAATTGCCAAAAGTCAGATTTTTGCTGAAATTGTGACCCCGGCCGGGGCTTAGGGATTTTTTCAAAAAAATATTTTCTGCCGGTTAAGTTTTTGAGGGTTGATTTCTTGTCCCGTGATAAAAAGCCTTCTGTTTCGTGTACCAAACCTTTCAGGAGAGCATTTTCAAGCTTTTGGCACCATTTTTGAGTGAATTGCCAAAAGTCAGATTTTTGCTGAAATTGTGACCCCGGGGGTTAGGGATTTTTTCAAAAAAATATTTTCTGCCGGTTAAGTTTTCAAGGGCTGGTTTCTTGTCCTGGGGTAAAAAGCCTTCTGTTTCGCGTGCCAAACCTTTCAGGAGAGCATTTTAAAGCTTTGGGCACCATTTTTGAGTGAATTGCCAAAAGTCAGATTTTTGCTGAAATTGTGACCCCGGCTGGGGCTTAGGGATTTTTTCAAAAAAATATTTTCTGCCGGTTAAGTTTTTGAGGGCTGATTTCTTGTCCTGTGATAAAAAGCCTTCTGTTTCGAGTGCCAAACCTTTCAGGAGAGCATTTCCAAGCTTTTGGCACCATTTTTGAGTGAATTGCCAAAAGTCAGATTTTTGCTGAAATTGTGACCCCGGGGCTTAGGGATTTTTTCAAAAAAATATTTTCTGCCGGTTAAGTTTTTGAGGGCTGATTTCTTGTCCTGGGATAAAAAGCCTTCTGTTTCGAGTGCCAAACCTTTCAGGAGAGCATTTTCAAGCTTTTGGCACCATTTTTGAGTGAATTGCCAAAAGTCAGATTTTTGCTGAAATTCTGACCCCGGGGCTTAGGGATTTTTTCAAAAAAATATTTTCTGCCGGTTAAGTTTTCGAGGGCTGATTTCTTGTCCTGGGATAAAAAGCCTTCTGTTTCCATGGCCAAAGCTTTGAGAGCATTTTCAAGCTTTTGGCACCATTTTTGAGTGAATTGCCAAAAGTCAGATTTTTGCTGAAATTGTGACCACGGGGCTTAGGGATTTTTTCAAAAAAATATTTTCTGCTGGTTAAGTTTTCGAGGGCTGATTTCTTGTCCTGGGATAAAAAGCCTTCTGTTTCGAGTGCCAAACCTTTCAGGAGAGCATTTTCAAGCTTTTGGCACCATTTTTGAGTGAATTGCCAAAAGTCAGATTTTTGCGGAAATTGTGACCCCGGCCGGGGCTTAGGGATTTTTCCAAAAAAATATTTTCTGCCGGTTAAGTTTTCGAGGGCTGATTTCTTGTCCTGGGATAAAAAGCCTTCTGTTTCGAGTGCCAAACCTTTCAGGAGAGCATTTTCAAGCTTTTGGCACCATTTTTGAGTGAATTGCCAAAAGTCAGATTTTTGCGGAAATTGTGACCCCGGGGCTTAGGGATTTTTCCCAAAAAATATTTTCTGCCGGTTAAGTTTTCGAGGGCTGATTTCTTGTCCCGGGACAAAAAGCCTTCTGTTTCGCGTGCCAAACCTTTCAGGAGAGCATTTTCAAGCTTTTGGCACCATTTTTGAGTGAATTGCCAAAAGTCAGATTTTTGCTGAAATTGTGATCCCGGGGCTTAGGGATTTTTTCAAAAAAATATTTTCTGCCGGTTAAGTTTTCGAGGGCTGATTTCTTGTCCTGGGATAAAAAGCCTTCTGTTTCGCGTGCCAAACCTTTCAGGAGAGCATTTTGAAGCTTTTGGCACCATTTTTGAGTGAATTGCCAAAAGTCAGATTTTTGCTGAAATTGTGACCCCGGCCGGGGCTTAGGGATTTTTCCAAAAAAATATTTTCTGCCGGTTAAGTTTTTGAGGGCTGATTTCTTGTCCTGGGATAAAAAGCCTTCTGTTTCGAGTGCCAAACCTTTCAGGAGAGCATTTTGAAGCTTTTGGCACCATTTTTGAGTGAATTGCCAAAAGTCAGATTTTTGCGGAAATTGTGACCCCGGCCGGGGCTTAGGGATTTTTCCAAAAAAATATTTTCTGCCGGTTAAGTTTTCGAGGGCTGATTTCTTGTCCTGGGATAAAAAGCCTTCTGTTTCCATGGCCAAAGCTTTCAGGAGAGCATTTTCAAGCTTTTGGCACCATTTTTGAGTGAATTGCCAAAAGTCAGATTTTTGCGGAAATTGTGACCCCGGGGGTTAGGGATTTTTTCAAAAAAATATTTTCTGCCGGTTAAGTTTCTGAGGGCTGATTTCTTGTCCTGGGATAAAAAGCCTTCTGTTTCGAGTGCCAAACCTTTCAGGAGAGCATTTTCAAGCTTTTGGCACCATTTTTGAGTGAATTGCCAAAAGTCAGATTTTTGCTGAAATTGTGACCCCGGGGCTTAGGGATTTTTTCAAAAAAATATTTTCTGCCAGTTAAGTTTTCGAGGGCTGATTTCTTGTCCTGGGATAAAAAGCCTTCTGTTTCGAGTGCCAAATCTTTCAGGAGAGCATTTTCAAGCTTTTGGCACCATTTTTGAGTGAATTGCCAAAAGTCAGATTTTTGCGGAAATTGTGACCCCGGGGCTTAGGGATTTTTTCAAAAAAATATTTTCTGCCGGTTAAGTTTCTGAGGGCTGATTTCTTGTCCTGGGATAAAAAGCCTTCTGTTTCGAGTGCCAAACCTTTCAGGAGAGCATTTTCAAGCTTTTGGCACCATTTTTGAGTGAATTGCCAAAAGTCAGATTTTTGCTGAAATTGTGACCCCGGGGCTTAGGGATTTTTTCAAAAAAATATTTTCTGCCGGTTAAGTTTTCGAGGGCTGATTTCTTGTCCCGGGACAAAAAGCCTTCTGTTTCGCGTGCCAAACCTTTCAGGAGAGCATTTTCAAGCTTTTGGCACCATTTTTGAGTGAATTGCCAAAAGTCAGATTTTTGCTGAAATTGTGACCCCGGCCGGGGCTTAGGGATTTTTTCAAAAAAATATTTTCTGCCGGTTAAGTTTTTGAGGGCTGATTTCTTGTCCTGGGATAAAAAGCCTTCTGTTTCGCGTGCCAAACCTTTCAGGAGAGCATTTTCAAGCTTTTGGCACCATTTTTGAGTGAATTGCCAAAAGTCAGATTTTTGCTGAAATTGTGACCCCAGCCGGGGCTTAGGGATTTTTTCAAAAAAATATTTTCTGCCGGTTAAGTTTTTGAGGGTTGATTTCTTGTCCCGTGATAAAAAGCCTTCTGTTTCGTGTACCAAACCTTTCAGGAGAGCATTTTCAAGCTTTTGGCACCATTTTTGAGTGAATTGCCAAAAGTCAGATTTTTGCTGAAATTGTGACCCCGGGGGTTAGGGATTTTTTCAAAAAAATATTTTCTGCCGGTTAAGTTTTCAAGGGCTGGTTTCTTGTCCTGGGGTAAAAAGCCTTCTGTTTCGCGTGCCAAACCTTTCAGGAGAGCATTTTAAAGCTTTGGGCACCATTTTTGAGTGAATTGCCAAAAGTCAGATTTTTGCTGAAATTGTGACCCCGGCTGGGGCTTAGGGATTTTTTCAAAAAAATATTTTCTGCCGGTTAAGTTTTTGAGGGCTGATTTCTTGTCCTGTGATAAAAAGCCTTCTGTTTTGAGTGCCAAACCTTTCAGGAGAGCATTTCCAAGCTTTTGGCACCATTTTTGAGTGAATTGCCAAAAGTCAGATTTTTGCTGAAATTGTGACCCCGGGGCTTAGGGATTTTTTCAAAAAAATATTTTCTGCCGGTTAAGTTTTTGAGGGCTGATTTCTTGTCCTGGGATAAAAAGCCTTCTGTTTCGAGTGCCAAACCTTTCAGGAGAGCATTTTCAAGCTTTTGGCACCATTTTTGAGTGAATTGCCAAAAGTCAGATTTTTGCTGAAATTCTGACCCCGGGGCTTAGGGATTTTTTCAAAAAAATATTTTCTGCCGGTTAAGTTTTCGAGGGCTGATTTCTTGTCCTGGGATAAAAAGCCTTCTGTTTCCATGGCCAAAGCTTTGAGAGCATTTTCAAGCTTTTGGCACCATTTTTGAGTGAATTGCCAAAAGTCAGATTTTTGCTGAAATTGTGACCACGGGGCTTAGGGATTTTTTCAAAAAAATATTTTCTGCTGGTTAAGTTTTCGAGGGCTGATTTCTTGTCCTGGGATAAAAAGCCTTCTGTTTCGAGTGCCAAACCTTTCAGGAGAGCATTTTTAAGCTTTTGGCAACATTTTTGAGTGAATTGCCAAAAGTCAGATTTTTGCTGAAATTGTGACCCCGGGGCTTAGGGATTTTTTCAAAAAATTATTTTCTGCCGGTTAAGTTTTCGAGGGCTGATTTCTTGTCCTGGGATAAAAAGCCTTCTGTTTCCATGGCCAAAGCTTTCAGGAGAGCATTTTCAAGCTTTTGGCACCATTTTTGAGTGAATTGCCAAAAGTCAGATTTTTGCTGAAATTGTGACCCCGGGGCTTAGGGATTTTTCCAAAAAAATATTTTCTGCCGGTTAAGTTGTTGAGGGCTGATTTCTTGTCCTGTGATAAAAAGCCTTCTGTTTCGAGTCCCAAACCTTTCAGGAGAGCATTTTCAAGCTTTTGGCACCATTTTTGAGGGAATTGCCAAAAGTCAGATTTTTGCGGAAATTGTGACCCCGGGCTTAGGGATTTTTTCAAAAAAATATTTTCTGCCAGTTATGTTTTCGAGGGCTGATTTCTTGTCCTGGGATAAAAAGCCTTCTGTTTCGAGTGCCAAATCTTTCAGGAGAGCATTTTCAAGCTTTTGGCACCATTTTTGAGTGAATTGCCAAAAGTCAGATTTTTGCGGAAATTGTGACCCCGGGGCTTAGGGATTTTTTCAAAAAAATATTTTCTGCCGGTTAAGTTTTTGAGGGCTGATTTCTTGTCCTGGGATAAAAAGCCTTCTGTTTCGAGTGCCAAACCTTTCAGGAGAGCATTTTCAAGCTTTTGGCAACATTTTTGAGTGAATTGCCAAAAGTCAGATATTTGCTGAAAATGTGACCCCGGGGCTTAGGGATTTTTTTCCAAAAAAATATTTTCTGCCGGTTAAGTTTTCGAGGGCTGATTTCTTGTCCTGGGATAAAAAGCCTTCTGTTTCGAGTGCCAAACCTTTCAGGAGAGCATTTTGAAGCTTTTGGCACCATTTTTGAGTGAATTGCCAAAAGTCAGATTTTTGCGGAAATTGTGACCCCGGCCGGGGCTTAGGGATTTTTCCAAAAAAATATTTTCTGCCGGTTAAGTTTTCGAGGGCTGATTTCTTGTCCTGGGATAAAAAGCCTTCTGTTTCCATGGCCAAAGCTTTCAGGAGAGCATTTTCAAGCTTTTGGCACCATTTTTGAGTGAATTGCCAAAAGTCAGATTTTTGCGGAAATTGTGACCCCGGGGGTTAGGGATTTTTTCAAAAAAATATTTTCTGCCGGTTAAGTTTCTGAGGGCTGATTTCTTGTCCTGGGATAAAAAGCCTTCTGTTTCGAGTGCCAAACCTTTCAGGAGAGCATTTTCAAGCTTTTGGCACCATTTTTGAGTGAATTGCCAAAAGTCAGATTTTTGCTGAAATTGTGACCCCGGGGCTTAGGGATTTTTTCAAAAAAATATTTTCTGCCAGTTAAGTTTTCGAGGGCTGATTTCTTGTCCTGGGATAAAAAGCCTTCTGTTTCGAGTGCCAAATCTTTCAGGAGAGCATTTTCAAGCTTTTGGCACCATTTTTGAGTGAATTGCCAAAAGTCAGATTTTTGCGGAAATTGTGACCCCGGGGCTTAGGGATTTTTTCAAAAAAATATTTTCTGCCGGTTAAGTTTCTGAGGGCTGATTTCTTGTCCTGGGATAAAAAGCCTTCTGTTTCGAGTGCCAAACCTTTCAGGAGAGCATTTTCAAGCTTTTGGCACCATTTTTGAGTGAATTGCCAAAAGTCAGATTTTTGCTGAAATTGTGACCCCGGGGCTTAGGGATTTTTTCAAAAAAATATTTTCTGCCGGTTAAGTTTTCGAGGGCTGATTTCTTGTCCCGGGACAAAAAGCCTTCTGTTTCGCGTGCCAAACCTTTCAGGAGAGCATTTTCAAGCTTTTGGCACCATTTTTGAGTGAATTGCCAAAAGTCAGATTTTTGCTGAAATTGTGACCCCGGCCGGGGCTTAGGGATTTTTTCAAAAAAATATTTTCTGCCGGTTAAGTTTTTGAGGGCTGATTTCTTGTCCTGGGATAAAAAGCCTTCTGTTTCGCGTGCCAAACCTTTCAGGAGAGCATTTTCAAGCTTTTGGCACCATTTTTGAGTGAATTGCCAAAAGTCAGATTTTTGCTGAAATTGTGACCCCAGCCGGGGCTTAGGGATTTTTTCAAAAAAATATTTTCTGCCGGTTAAGTTTTTGAGGGTTGATTTCTTGTCCCGTGATAAAAAGCCTTCTGTTTCGTGTACCAAACCTTTCAGGAGAGCATTTTCAAGCTTTTGGCACCATTTTTGAGTGAATTGCCAAAAGTCAGATTTTTGCTGAAATTGTGACCCCGGGGGTTAGGGATTTTTTCAAAAAAATATTTTCTGCCGGTTAAGTTTTCAAGGGCTGGTTTCTTGTCCTGGGGTAAAAAGCCTTCTGTTTCGCGTGCCAAACCTTTCAGGAGAGCATTTTAAAGCTTTGGGCACCATTTTTGAGTGAATTGCCAAAAGTCAGATTTTTGCTGAAATTGTGACCCCGGCTGGGGCTTAGGGATTTTTTCAAAAAAATATTTTCTGCCGGTTAAGTTTTTGAGGGCTGATTTCTTGTCCTGTGATAAAAAGCCTTCTGTTTTGAGTGCCAAACCTTTCAGGAGAGCATTTCCAAGCTTTTGGCACCATTTTTGAGTGAATTGCCAAAAGTCAGATTTTTGCTGAAATTGTGACCCCGGGGCTTAGGGATTTTTTCAAAAAAATATTTTCTGCCGGTTAAGTTTTTGAGGGCTGATTTCTTGTCCTGGGATAAAAAGCCTTCTGTTTCGAGTGCCAAACCTTTCAGGAGAGCATTTTCAAGCTTTTGGCACCATTTTTGAGTGAATTGCCAAAAGTCAGATTTTTGCTGAAATTCTGACCCCGGGGCTTAGGGATTTTTTCAAAAAAATATTTTCTGCCGGTTAAGTTTTCGAGGGCTGATTTCTTGTCCTGGGATAAAAAGCCTTCTGTTTCCATGGCCAAAGCTTTGAGAGCATTTTCAAGCTTTTGGCACCATTTTTGAGTGAATTGCCAAAAGTCAGATTTTTGCTGAAATTGTGACCACGGGGCTTAGGGATTTTTTCAAAAAAATATTTTCTGCTGGTTAAGTTTTCGAGGGCTGATTTCTTGTCCTGGGATAAAAAGCCTTCTGTTTCGAGTGCCAAATCTTTCAGGAGAGCATTTTTAAGCTTTTGGCAACATTTTTGAGTGAATTGCCAAAAGTCAGATTTTTGCTGAAATTGTGACCCCAGGGCTTAGGGATTTTTTCAAAAAATTATTTTCTGCCGGTTAAGTTTTCGAGGGCTGATTTCTTGTCCTGGGATAAAAAGCCTTCTGTTTCCATGGCCAAAGCTTTCAGGAGAGCATTTTCAAGCTTTTGGCACCATTTTTGAGTGAATTGCCAAAAGTCAGATTTTTGCTGAAATTGTGACCCCGGGGCTTAGGGATTTTTCCAAAAAAATATTTTCTGCCGGTTAAGTTGTTGAGGGCTGATTTCTTGTCCTGTGATAAAAAGCCTTCTGTTTCGAGTCCCAAACCTTTCAGGAGAGCATTTTCAAGCTTTTGGCACCATTTTTGAGGGAATTGCCAAAAGTCAGATTTTTGCGGAAATTGTGACCCCGGGCTTAGGGATTTTTTCAAAAAAATATTTTCTGCCAGTTATGTTTTCGAGGGCTGATTTCTTGTCCTGGGATAAAAAGCCTTCTGTTTCGAGTGCCAAATCTTTCAGGAGAGCATTTTCAAGCTTTTGGCACCATTTTTGAGTGAATTGCCAAAAGTCAGATTTTTGCGGAAATTGTGACCCCGGGGCTTAGGGATTTTTTCAAAAAAATATTTTCTGCCGGTTAAGTTTTTGAGGGCTGATTTCTTGTCCTGGGATAAAAAGCCTTCTGTTTCGAGTGCCAAACCTTTCAGGAGAGCATTTTCAAGCTTTTGGCAACATTTTTGAGTGAATTGCCAAAAGTCAGATATTTGCTGAAAATGTGACCCCGGGGCTTAGGGATTTTTTTCCAAAAAAATATTTTCTGCCGGTTAAGTTTTCGAGGGCTGATTTCTTGTCCTGGGATAAAAAGCCTTCTGTTTCGAGTGCCAAACCTTTCAGGAGAGCATTTTTAAGCTTTTGGCAACATTTTTGAGTGAATTGCCAAAAGTCAGATTTTTGCTGAAATTGTGACCCCGGGGCTTAGGGATTTTTTCAAAAAAATATTTTCTGCTGGTTAGGTTTTCGAGGGCTGATTTCTTGTCCCGGGACAAAAAGCCTTCTGTTTCGCGTGCCAAACCTTTCAGGAGAGCATTTTCAAGCTTTTGGCACCATTTTTGAGTGAATTGCCAAAAGTCAGATTTTTGCGGAAATTGTGACCCCGGCCGGGGCTTAGGGATTTTTCCAAAAAAATATTTTCTGCCGGTTAAGTTTTCGAGGGCTGATTTCTTGTCCTGGGATAAAAAGCCTTCTGTTTCGAGTCCCAAACCTTTCAGGAGAGCATTTTCAAGCTTTTGGCACCATTTTTGAGTGAATTGCCAAAAGTCAGATTTTTGCTGAAATTGTGACCACGGCCGGGGCTTAGGGATTTTTTCAAAAAAATATTTTCTGCCGGTTAAGTTTTTGAGGGCTGATTTCTTGTCCTGGGATAAAAAGCCTTCTGTTTAGAGTGCCAAACCTTTCAGGAGAGCATTTTCAAGCTTTTGGCACCATTTTTGAGTGAATTGCCAAAAGTCAGATTTTTGCTGAAATTGTGACCCCGGCCGGGGCTTAGGGATTTTTTCAAAAAAATATTTTATGCCGGTTAAGTTTTTGAGGGCTGATTTCTTGTCCTGTGATAAAAAGCCTTCTGTTTCGAGTGCCAAACCTTTCAGGAGAGCATTTTCAAGCTTTTGGCACCATTTTTGAGTGAATTGCCAAAAGTCAGATTTTTGCGGAAATTGTGACCCCGGGGCTTAGGGATTTTTTCAAAAAAATATTTTCTGCCGGTTAAGTTTCTGAGGGCTGATTTCTTGTCCTGTGATAAAAAGCCTTCTGTTTCGCGTGCCAAACTTTTCAGGAGAGCATTTTCAAGCTTTTGGCACCATTTTTGAGTGAATTGCCAAAAGTCAGATTTTTGCGGAAATTGTGACCCCGGCCAGGGCTTAGGGATTTTTTCAAAAAAATATTTTCTGCTGGTTAAGTTTTCGAGGGCTGATTTCTTGTCCTGGGATAAAAAGCCTTCTGTTTCGCGTGCCAAACCTTTCAGGAGAGCATTTTAAAGCTTTTGGCACCATTTTTGAGTGAATTGCCAAAAGTCAGATTTTTGCGGAAATTGTGACCCCGGGGCTTAGGGATCTTTTTCCAAAAAAATATTTTCTGCCGGTTAAGTTTTCGAGGGCTGATTTCTTGTCCTGGGATAAAAAGCCTTTTGTTTCGAGTGCCAAACGTTTCAGGAGAGCATTTTTAAGCTTTTGGCAACATTTTTGAGTGAATTGCCAAAAGTCAGATTTTTGCTGAAATTGTGACCCCGGGGCTTAGGGATTTTTTCAAAAAAATATTTTCTGCCGGTTAAGTTTTCGAGGGCTGATTTCTTGTCCTGGGAGAAAAAGCCTTCTGTTTCGAGTGCCAAACCTTTCAGGAGAGCATTTTCAAGCTTTTGGCACCATTTTTGAGTGAATTGCCAAAAGTCAGATTTTTGCTGAAATTGTGACCCCGGGGCTTAGGGATTTTTCCAAAAAAATATTTTCTGCCGGTTAAGTTTTTGAGGGCTGATTTCTTGTCCTGGGATAAAAAGCCTTCTGTTTCAATGGCCAAAGCTTTCAGGAGAGCATTTTCAAGCTTTTGGCACCATTTTTGAGTGAATTGCCAAAAGTCAGATTTTTGCGGAAATTGTGACCCCGGGGCTTAGGGATTTTTCCAAAAAAATATTTTCTGCCGGTTAAGTTTTCGAGGGCTGATTTCTTGTCCTGGGATAAAAAGCCTTCTGTTTCCATGGCGAAAGCTTTCAGGAGAACATTTTCAAGCTTTTGGCACCATTTTTGAGTGAATTGCCAAAAGTCAGATTTTTGCGGAAATCGTGACCCCGGGGCTTAGGGATTTTTTCAAAAAAATATTTTCTGCCGGTTAAGTTTTTGAGGGCTGATTTCTTGTCCTGTGATAAAAAGCCTTCTGTTTCGAGTCCCAAACCTTTCAGGAGAGCATTTTCAAGCTTTTGGCACCATTTTTGAGCGAATTGCCAAAAATCAGATTTTTGCGGAAATTGTGACCCCGGCGGTTAGGGATTTTTTCAAAAAAATATTTTCTGCCGGTTAAGTTTTCGAGGGCTGATTTCTTGTCCCGGGACAAAAAGCCTTCTGTTTCGCGTGCCAAACCTTTCAGGAGAGCATTTTCAAGCTTTTGGCACCATTTTTGAGTGAATTGCCAAAAGTCAGATTTTTGCTGAAATTGTGACCCCGGCCGGGGCTTAGGGATTTTTCCAAAAAAATATTTTCTGCCGGTTAAGTTTTCGAGGGCTGATTTCTTGTCCTGGGATAAAAAGCCTTCTGTTTCGAGTGCCAAACCTTTCAGGAGAGCATTTTGAAGCTTTTGGCACCATTTTTGAGTGAATTGCCAAAAGTCAGATTTTTGTTGAAATTGTGACCCCGGCCGGGGCTTAGGGATTTTTTCAAAAAAATATTTTCTGCCGGTTAAGTTTTTGAGGGCTGATTTCTTGTCCTGGGATAAAAAGCCTTCTGTTTCGAGTGCCAAACCTTTCAGGAGAGCATTTTCAAGCTTTTGGCACCATTTTTGAGTGAATTGCCAAAAATCAGATTTTTGCGGAAATTGTGACCCCGGGGCTTAGGGATTTTTCCAAAAAAATATTTTCTGCCGGTTAAGTTTTCGAGGGCTGATTTCTTGTCCCGGGACAAAAAGCCTTCTGTTTCGCGTGCCAAACCTTTCAGGAGAGCATTTTCAAGCTTTTGGCACCATTTTTGAGTGAATTGCCAAAAGTGAGATTTTTGCTGAAATTGTGACCCCGGCCGGGGCTTAGGGATTTTTTCAAAAAAATATTTTCTGCCGGTTAAGTTTTTGAGGGCTGATTTCGTGTCCTGGGATAAAAAGCCTTCTGTTTCGAGTGCCAAACCTTTCAGGAGAGCATTTTCAAGCTTTTGGCACCATTTTTGAGTGAATTGCCAAAAATCAGATTTTTGCGGAAATTGTGACCCCGGGGCTTAGGGATTTTTCCAAAAAAATATTTTCTGCCGGTTAAGTTTTCGAGGGCTGATTTCTTGTCCCGGGACAAAAAGCCTTCTGTTTCACGTGCCAAACCTTTCAGGAGAGCATTTTCAAGCTTTTGGCACCATTTTTGAGTGAATTGCCAAAAGTCAGATTTTTGCTGAAATTGTGATCCCGGGGCTTAGGGATTTTTTCAAAAAAATATTTTCTGCCGGTTAAGTTTTCGAGGGCTGATTTCTTGTCCTGGGATAAAAAGCCTTCTGTTTCGCGTGCCAAACCTTTCAGGAGAGCATTTTGAAGATTTTGGCACCATTTTTGAGTGAATTGCCAAAAGTCAGATTTTTGCTGAAATTGTGACCCCGGCCGGGGCTTAGGGATTTTTTCAAAAAAATATTTTCTGCCGGTTAAGTTTTTGAGGGCTGATTTCTTGTCCTGGGATAAAAAGCCTTCTGTTTCGAGTGCCAAACCTTTCAGGAGAGCATTTTCAAGCTTTTGGCACCATTTTTGAGTTAATTGCCAAAAGTCAGATTTTTGCGGAAATTGTGACCCCGGCCGGGGCTTAGGGATTTTTCAAAAAAAATATTTTCTGCCGGTTAAGTTTTCGAGGGCTGATTTCTTGTCCTGGGATAAAAAGCCTTCTGTTTCCATGGCCAAAGCTTTCAGGAGAGCATTTTCAAGCTTTTGGCACGATTTTTGAGTGAATTGCCAAAAGTCAGATTTTTGCGGAAATCGTGACCCCGGGGCTTAGGGATTTTTTCAAAAAAATATTTTCTGCCGGTTAAGTTTTTGAGGGCTGATTTCTTGTCCTGTGATAAAAAGCCTTCTGTTTCGAGTCCCAAACCTTTCAGGAGAGCATTTTCAAGCTTTTGGCACCATTTTTGAGTGAATTGCCAAAAATCAGATTTTTGCGGAAATTGTGACCCCGGGGGTTAGGGATTTTTTCAAAAAAATATTTTCTGCCGGTTAAGTTTCTGAGGGCTGATTTCTTGTCCTGGGATAAAAAGCCTTCTGTTTCGAGTGCCAAACCTTTCAGGAGAGCATTTTCAAGCTTTTGGCAGCATTTTTGAGTGAATTGCCAAAAGTCAGATTTTTGCTGAAATTGTGACCCCGGGGCTTAGGGATTTTTTCAAAAAAATAATTTCTGCCAGTTAAGTTTTCGAGGGCTGATTTCTTGTCCTGGGATAAAAAGCCTTCTGTTTCGAGTGCCAAATCTTTCAGGGCAGCATTTTCAAGCTTTTGGCACCATTTTTGAGTGAATTGCCAAAAGTCAGATTTTTGCGGAAATTGTGACCCCGGGGCTTAGGGATTTTTTCAAAAAAATATTTTCTGCCGGTTAAGTTTCTGAGGGCTGATTTCTTGTCCTGGGATAAAAAGCCTTCTGTTTCGAGTGCCAAACCTTTCAGGAGAGCATTTTCAAGCTTTTGGCACCATTTTTGAGTGAATTGCCAAAAGTCAGATTTTTGCTCAAATTGTGACCCCGGCCGGGGCTTAGGGATTTTTTCAAAAAAATATTTTCTGCCGGTTAAGTTTTTGAGGGCTGATTTCTTGTCCTGGGATAAAAAGCCTTCTGTTTCGCGTGCCAAACCTTTCAGGAGAGCATTTTCAAGCTTTTGGCACCATTTTTGAGTGAATTGCCAAAAGTCAGATTTTTGCTGAAATTGTGACCCCGGCCGGGGATTAGGGATTTTTTCAAAAAAATATTTTCTGCCGGTTAAGTTTTTGAGGGTTGATTTCTTGTCCCGTGATAAAAAGCCTTCTGTTTCGTGTACCAAACCTTTCAGGAGAGCATTTTCAAGCTTTTGGCACCATTTTTGAGTGAATTGCCAAAAGTCAGATTTTTGCTGAAATTGTGACCCCGGGGGTTAGGGATTTTTTCAAAAAAATATTTTCTGCCGGTTAAGTTTTCGAGGGCTGGTTTCTTGTCCTGGGGTAAAAAGTCTTCTGTTTCGCGTGCCAAACCTTTCAGGAGAGCATTTTCAAGCTTTGGGCACCATTTTTGAGTGAATTGCCAAAAGTCAGATTTTTGCTGAAATTGTGACCCCGGCCGGGGCTTAGGGATTTTTTCAAAAAAATATTTTCTGCCGGTTAAGTTTTTGAGGGCTGATTTCTTGTCCTGTGATAAAAAGCCTTCTGTTTCGAGTGCCAAACCTTTCAGGAGAGCATTTTCAAGCTTTTGGCACCATTTTTGAGTGAATTGCCAAAAGTCAGATTTTTGCTGAAATTGTGACCCCGGCCGGGGCTTAGGGATTTTTTCAAAAAAATATTTTCTGCCGGTTAAGTTTTTGAGGGCTGATTTCTTGTCCTGGGATAAAAAGCCTTCTGTTTCGCGTGCCAAACCTTTCAGGAGAGCATTTTCAAGCTTTTGGCACCATTTTTGAGTGAATTGCCAAAAGTCAGATTTTTGCGGAAATTGTGACCCCGGACGGGGCTTAGGGATTTTTTCAAAAAAATATTTTCTGCCGGTTAAGTTTTTGAGGGCTGATTTCTTGTCCTGTGATAAAAAGCCTTCTGTTTCGAGTGCCAAACCTTTCAGGAGAGCATTTTAAAGCTTTTGGCACCATTTTTGAGTGAATTGCCAAAAGTCAGATTTTTGCGGAAATTGTGACCCCGGGGCTTAGGGATCTTTTTCCAAAAAAATATTTTCTGCCGGTTAAGTTTTCGAGGGCTGATTTCTTGTCCTGGGATAAAAAGCCTTTTGTTTCGAGTGCCAAACCTTTCAGGAGAGCATTTTTAAGCTTTTGGCAACATTTTTGAGTGAATTGCCAAAAGTGAGATTTTTGCTGAAATTGTGACCCCGGGGCTTAGGGATTTTTCCAAAAAAATATTTTCTGCCGGTTAAGTTTTCGAGGGCTGATTTCTTGTCCTGGGATAAAAAGCCTTCTGTTTCGAGTGCCAAACCTTTCAGGAGAACGTTTTTAAGCTTTTGGCAACATTTTTGAGTGAATTGCCAAAAGTCAGATTTTTGCGGAAATTGTGACCCCGGCCGGGGCTTAGGGATTTTTTCAAAAAAATATTTTCTGCCGGTTAAGTTTTTGAGGGCTGATTTCTTGTCCTGGGATAAAAAGCCTTCTGTTTCCATGGCCAAAGCTTTCAGGAGAGCATTTTCAAGCTTTTGGCACCATTTTTGAGTGAATTGCCAAAAGTCAGATTTTTGCGGAAATTGTGACCCCGGGGCTTAGGGATTTTTCCAAAAAAATATTTTCTGCCGGTTAAGTTTTCGAGGGCTGATTTCTTGTCCTGGGATAAAAAGCCTTCTGTTTCCATGGCGAAAGCTTTCAGGAGAACATTTTCAAGCTTTTGGCACCATTTTTGAGTGAATTGCCAAAAGTCAGATTTTTGCGGAAATCGTGACCCCGGGGCTTAGGGATTTTTTCAAAAAAATATTTTCTGCCGGTTAAGTTTTTGAGGGCTGATTTCTTGTCCTGTGATAAAAAGCCTTCTGTTTCGAGTCCCAAACCTTTCAGGAGAGCATTTTCAAGCTTTTGGCACCATTTTTGAGTGAACTGCCAAAAATCAGATTTTTGCGGAAATTGTGACCCCGGGGGTTAGGGATTTTTTCAAAAAAATATTTTCTGCCGGTTAAGTTTTCGAGGGCTGATTTCTTGTCCCGGGACAAAAAGCCTTCTGTTTCGCGTGCCAAACCTTTCAGGAGAGCATTTTCAAGCTTTTGGCACCATTTTTGAGTGAATTGCCAAAAGTCAGATTTTTGCTGAAATTGTGACCCCGGCCGGGGCTTAGGGATTTTTTGAAAAACATATTTTCTGCCGGTTAAGTTTTTGAGGGCTGATTTCTTGTCCTGGGATAAAAAGCCTTCTGTTTCGCGTGCCAAACCTTTCAGGAGAGCATTTT
Organism: Podarcis vaucheri; assembly: GCF_965113315.1. Classification (NCBI taxonomy): domain Eukaryota; kingdom Metazoa; phylum Chordata; class Lepidosauria; order Squamata; family Lacertidae; genus Podarcis; species Podarcis vaucheri. The sequence goes on along the minus strand of NC_138751.1, from coordinate 43,755,523 downwards.
CAAGCTTTTGGCACCATTTTTGAGTGAATTGCCAAAAGTCAGATTTTTGCGGAAATTGTGACCCCGGGGCTTAGGGATTTTTCCAAAAAAATATTTTCTACCGGTTAAGTTTTCGAGGGCTGATTTCTTGTCCCGGGACAAAAAGCCTTCTGTTTCGCGTGCCAAACCTTTCAGGAGAGCATTTTCAAGCTTTTGGCACCATTTTTGAGTGAATTGCCAAAAGTCCGATTTTTGCTGAAATTGTGATCCCGGGGCTTAGGGTTTTTTTCAAAAAAATATTTTCTGCCGGTTAAGTTTTTGAGGGCTGATTTCTTGTCCTGGGATAAAAAGCCTTCTGTTTCGCGTGCCAAACCTTTCAGGAGAGCATTTTGAAGCTTTTGGCACCATTTTTGAGTGAATTGCCAAAAGTCAGATTTTTGCTGAAATTGTGACCCCGGCCGGGGCTTAGGGATTTTTTCAAAAAAATATTTTCTGCTGGTTAAGTTTTTGAGGGCTGATTTCCTGTCCTGGGATAAAAAGCCTTCTGTTTCGAGTGTCAAACCTTTCAGGAGAGCATTTTCAAGCTTTTGGCACCATTTTTGAGTGAATTGCCAAAAGTCAGATTTTTGCGGAAATTGTGACCCCGGCCGGGGCTTAGGGATTTTTCCAAAAAAATATTTTCTGCCGGTTAAGTTTTCGAGGGCTGATTTCTTGTCCTGGGATAAAAAGCCTTCTGTTTCCATGGCCAAAGCTTTCAGGAGAGCATTTTCAAGCTTTTGGCACCATTTTTGAGTGAATTGCCAAAAGTCAGATTTTTGCGGAAATCGTGACCCCGGGGCTTAGGGATTTTTTCAAAAAAATATTTTCTGCCGGTTAAGTTTTTGAGGGCTGATTTCTTGTCCTGTGATAAAAAGCCTTCTGTTTCGAGTCCCAAACCTTTCAGGAGAGCATTTTCAAGCTTTTGGCACCATTTTTGAGTGAATTGCCAAAAATCAGATTTTTGCGGAAATTGTGACCCCGGGGGTTAGGGATTTTTTCAAAAAAATATTTTCTGCCGGTTAAGTTTCTGAGGGCTGATTTCTTGTCCTGGGATAAAAAGCCTTCTGTTTCGAGTGCCAAACCTTTCAGGAGAGCATTTTCAAGCTTTTGGCACCATTTTTGAGTGAATTGCCAAAAGTCAGATTTTTGCTGAAATTGTGACCCCGGGGCTTAGGGATTTTTTCAAAAAAATATTTTCTGCCAGTTAAGTTTTCGAGGGCTGATTTCTTGTCCTGGGATAAAAAGCCTTCTGTTTCGAGTGCCAAATCTTTCAGGAGAGCAATTTCAAGCTTTTGGCACCATTTTTGAGTGAATTGCCAAAAGTCAGATTTTTGCGGAAATTGTGACCCCGGGGCTTAGGGATTTTTTCAAAAAAATATTTTCTGCCGGTTAAGTTTCTGTGGGCTGATTTCTTGTCCTGGGATAAAAAGCCTTCTGTTTTGAGTGCCAAACCTTTCAGGAGAGCATTTTCAAGCTTTTGGCACCATTTTTGAGTGAATTGCCAAAAGTCAGATTTTTGCTGAAATTGTGACCCCAGGCTTAGGGATTTTTTCAAAAAAATATTTTCTGCCGGTTAAGTTTTCGAGGGCTGATTTCTTGTCCTGGGATAAAAAGCCTTCTGTTTCCATGGCCAAAGCTTTCAGGGGAACATTTTCAAGCTTTTGGCACCATTTTTGAGTGAATTGCCAAAAGTCAGATTTTTGCGGAAATTGTGACCCCGGGGCTTAGGGATTTTTTCAAAAAAATATTTTCTGCCGGTTAAGTTTTTGAGGGCTGATTTCTTGTCCTGTGATAAAAAGCCTTCTGTTTCGAGTCCCAAACCTTTCAGGAGAGCATTTTCAAGCTTTTGGCACCATTTTTGAGTGAATTGCCAAAAATCAGATTTTTGCGGAAATTGTGACCCCGGGGCTTAGGGATTTTTTCAAAAAAATATTTTCTGCCGGTTAAGTTTTCGAGGGCTGATTTCTTGTCCCGGGACAAAAAGCCTTCTGTTTCGCGTGCCAAACTTTTCAGGAGAGCATTTTCAAGCTTTTGGCACCATTTTTGAGTGAATTGCCAAAAGTCAGATTTTTGCTGAAATTGTGACCCCGGCCGGGGCTTAGGGATTTTTTCAAAAAAATATTTTCTGCCGGTTAAGTTTTCGAGGGCTGATTTCTTGTCCTGGGATAAAAAGCCTTCTGTTTCGCGTGCCAAACCTTTCAGGAGAGCATTTTCAAGCTTTTGGCACCATTTTTGAGTGAATTGCCAAAAGTCAGATTTTTGCTGAAATTGTGACCCCGGCCGGGGCTTAGGGATTTTTTCAAAAAAATATTTTCTGCCGGTTAAGTTTTTGAGGGCTGATTTCTTGTCCCGTGATAAAAAGCCTTCTGTTTCGTGTGCCAAACCTTTCAGGAGAGCATTTTCAAGCTTTTGGCACCATTTTTGAGTGAATTGCCAAAAGTCAGATTTTTGCTGAAATTGTGACCCCGGGGGTTAGGGATTTTTTCAAAAAAATATTTTCTGCCGGTTAAGTTTTCGAGGGCTGATTTCTTGTCCTGGGATAAAAAGCCTTCTGTTTCGAGTGCCAAACCTTTCAGGAGAGCATTTTCAAGCTTTTGGCAACATTTTTGAGTGAATTGCCAAAAGTCAGATTTTTGCTGAAATTGTGACCCCGGGGCTTATGGATTTTTTCAAAAAAATATTTTCTGCCGGTTAAGTTTTCGAGGGCTGATTTCTTGTCCTGGGATAAAAAGCCTTCTGTTTCGAGTGCCAAATCTTTCAGGAGAGCAATTTCAAGCTTTTGGCACCATTTTTGAGTGAATTGCCAAAAGTCAGATTTTTGCGGAAATTGTGACCCCGGGGCTTAGGGATTTTTTCAAAAAAATATTTTCTGCCGGTTAAGTTTCTGTGGGCTGATTTCTTGTCCTGGGATAAAAAGCCTTCTGTTTTGAGTGCCAAACCTTTCAGGAGAGCATTTTCAAGCTTTTGGCACCATTTTTGAGTGAATTGCCAAAAGTCAGATTTTTGCTGAAATTGTGACCCCAGGCTTAGGGATTTTTTCAAAAAAATATTTTCTGCCGGTTAAGTTTTCGAGGGCTGATTTCTTGTCCTGGGATAAAAAGCCTTCTGTTTCCATGGCCAAAGCTTTCAGGGGAACATTTTCAAGCTTTTGGCACCATTTTTGAGTGAATTGCCAAAAGTCAGATTTTTGCGGAAATTGTGACCCCGGGGCTTAGGGATTTTTTCAAAAAAATATTTTCTGCCGGTTAAGTTTTTGAGGGCTGATTTCTTGTCCTGTGATAAAAAGCCTTCTGTTTCGAGTCCCAAACCTTTCAGGAGAGCATTTTCAAGCTTTTGGCACCATTTTTGAGTGAATTGCCAAAAATCAGATTTTTGCGGAAATTGTGACCCCGGGGCTTAGGGATTTTTTCAAAAAAATATTTTCTGCCGGTTAAGTTTTCGAGGGCTGATTTCTTGTCCCGGGACAAAAAGCCTTCTGTTTCGCGTGCCAAACTTTTCAGGAGAGCATTTTCAAGCTTTTGGCACCATTTTTGAGTGAATTGCCAAAAGTCAGATTTTTGCTGAAATTGTGACCCCGGCCGGGGCTTAGGGATTTTTTCAAAAAAATATTTTCTGCCGGTTAAGTTTTCGAGGGCTGATTTCTTGTCCTGGGATAAAAAGCCTTCTGTTTCGCGTGCCAAACCTTTCAGGAGAGCATTTTCAAGCTTTTGGCACCATTTTTGAGTGAATTGCCAAAAGTCAGATTTTTGCTGAAATTGTGACCCCGGCCGGGGCTTAGGGATTTTTTCAAAAAAATATTTTCTGCCGGTTAAGTTTTTGAGGGCTGATTTCTTGTCCCGTGATAAAAAGCCTTCTGTTTCGTGTGCCAAACCTTTCAGGAGAGCATTTTCAAGCTTTTGGCACCATTTTTGAGTGAATTGCCAAAAGTCAGATTTTTGCTGAAATTGTGACCCCGGGGGTTAGGGATTTTTTCAAAAAAATATTTTCTGCCGGTTAAGTTTTCGAGGGCTGATTTCTTGTCCTGGGATAAAAAGCCTTCTGTTTCGAGTGCCAAACCTTTCAGGAGAGCATTTTCAAGCTTTTGGCAACATTTTTGAGTGAATTGCCAAAAGTCAGATTTTTGCTGAAATTGTGACCCCGGGGCTTAGGGATTTTTTCAAAAAAATATTTTCTGCCGGTTAAGTTTTCGAGGGCTGATTTCTTGTCCTGGGATAAAAAGCCTTCTGTTTCCATGGCCAAAGCTTTCAGGAGAGCATTTTCAAGCTTTTGGCACCATTTTTGAGTGAATTGCCAAAAGTCAGATTTTTGCTGAAATTGTGACGCCGGCCGGGCTTAGGGATTTTTTCAAAAAAATATTTTCTGCCGGTTAAGTTTTTGAGGGCTGATTTCTTGTCCTGGGATCAAAAGCCTTCTGTTTCGCGTGCCAAACCTTTCAGGAGAGCATTTTCAAGCTTTTGGCACCATTTTTGAGTGAATTGCCAAAAGTCAGATTTTTGCCGAAATTGTGACCCCGGCCGGGGCTTAGGGATTTTTTCAAAAAAATATTTTCTGCCGGTTAAGTTTTCGAGGGCTGGTTTCTTGTCCTGGGATAAAAAGCCTTCTGTTTCGCGTGCCAAACCTTTCAGGAGAGCATTTTCAAGCTTTTGGCACCATTTTTGAGTGAATTGCCAAAAGTCAGATTTTTGCTGAAATTGTGACCCCGGGGGGTTAGAGATTTTTTCAAAAAAATATTTTCTGCCGGTTAAGTTTTCGAGGGCTGATTTCTTGTCCTGGGATCAAAAGCCTTCTGTTTCGCATGCCAAACCTTTCAGGAGAGCATTTTCAAGCTTTTGGCACCATTTTTGAGTGAATTGCCAAAAGTCAGATTTTTGCCGAAATTGTGACCCCGGCCGGGGCTTAGGGATTTTTTCAAAAAAATATTTTCTGCCGGTTAAGTTTTCGAGGGCTGGTTTCTTGTCCTGGGATAAAAAAGCCTTCTGTTTCGCGTGCCAAACCTTTCAGGAGAGCATTTTCAAGCTTTTGGCACCATTTTTGAGTGAATTGCCAAAAGTCAGATTTTTGCTGAAATTGTGACCCCGGGGCTTAGGGATTTTTTCAACAAAATATTTTCTGCCGGTTAAGTTTTCGAGGGCTGATTTCTTGTCCTGGGATAAAAAGCCTTCTGTTTCCATGGCCAAAGCTTTCAGGAGAGCATTTTCAAGCTTTTGGCACCATTTTTGAGTGAATTGCCAAAAGCCAGATTTTTGCTGAAATTGTGACGCCGGCCGGGCTTAGGGATTTTTTCAAAAAAATATTTTCTGCCGGTTAAGTTTTTGAGGGCTGATTTCTTGTCCTGGGATAAAAAGCCTTCTGTTTCGCGTGCCAAATCTTTCAGGAGAGCATTTTCAAGCTTTTGGCACCATTTTTGAGTGAATTGCCAAAAGTCAGATTTTTGCGGAAATTGTGACCCCGGGGCTTAGGGATTTTTTCAAAAAAATATTTTCTGCCGGTTAAGTTTCTGAGGGCTGATTTCTTGTCCTGGGATAAAAAGCCTTCTGTTTCGAGTGCCAAACCTTTCAGGAGAGCATTTTCAAGCTTTTGGCACCATTTTTGAGTGAATTGCCAAAAGTCAGATTTTTGCTGAAATTGTGACCCCGGCGCTTAGGGATTTTTTCAAAAAAATATTTTCTGCCAGTTAAGTTTTCGAGGGCTGATTTCTTGTCCTGGGATAAAAAGCCTTCTGTTTCGAGTGCCAAATCTTTCAGGAGAGCATTTTCAAGCTTTTGGCACCATTTTTGAGTGAATTGCCAAAAGTCAGATTTTTGCTGAAATTGTGACCCCAGGCTTAGGGATTTTTTCAAAAAAATATTTTCTGCCGGTTAAGTTTTCGAGGGCTGATTTCTTGTCCTGGGATAAAAAGCCTTCTGTTTCCATGGCCAAAGCTTTCAGGAGAACATTTTCAAGCTTTTGGCACCATTTTTGAGTGAATTGCCAAAAGTCAGATTTTTGCGGAAATTGTGACCCCGGGGCTTAGGGATTTTTTCAAAAAAATATTTTCTGCCGGTTAAGTTTTTGAGGGCTGATTTCTTGTCCTGTGATAAAAAGCCTTCTGTTTCGAGTCCCAAACCTTTCAGGAGAGCATTTTCAAGCTTTTGGCACCATTTTTGAGTGAATTGCCAAAAATCAGATTTTTGCGGAAATTGTGACCCCGGGGCTTAGGGATTTTTTCAAAAAAATATTTTCTGCCGGTTAAGTTTTCGAGGGCTGATTTCTTGTCCCGGGACAAAAAGCCTTCTGTTTCGCGTGCCAAACCTTTCAGGAGAGCATTTTCAAGCTTTTGGCACCATTTTTGAGTGAATTGCCAAAAGTCAGATTTTTGCTGAAATTGTGACCCCGGCCGGGGCTTAGGGATTTTTTGAAAAACATATTTTCTGCCGGTTAAGTTTTTGAGGGCTGATTTCTTGTCCTGGGATAAAAAGCCTTCTGTTTCGCGTGCCAAACCTTTCAGGAGAGCATTTTCAAGCTTTTGGCACCATTTTTGAGTGAATTGCCAAAAGTCAGATTTTTGCTGAAATTGTGACCCCGGCCGGGGCTTAGGGATTTTTTCAAAAAAATATTTTCTGCCGGTTAAGTTTTTGAGGGCTGATTTCTTGTCCCGTGATAAAAAGCCTTCTGTTTCGTGTGCCAAACCTTTCAGGAGAGCATTTTCACGCTTTTGGCACCATTTTTGAGTGAATTGCCAAAAGTCAGATTTTTGCTGAAATTGTGACCCCGGGGGTTAGGGATTTTTTCAAAAAAATATTTTCTGCCGGTTAAGTTTTCGAGGGCTGGTTTCTTGTCCTGGGGTAAAAAGCCTTCTGTTTCGCGTGCCAAACCTTTCAGGAGAGCATTTTAAAGCTTTGGGCACCATTTTTGAGTGAATTGCCAAAAGTCAGATTTTTGCTGAAATTGTGACTTCGGGGGGTTAGGGATTTTTTCAAAAAAATATTTTCTGCCGGTTAAGTTTTCGAGGGCTGATTTCTTGTCCTGGGAGAAAAAGCCTTCTGTTTCGAGTCCCAAACCTTTCAGGAGAGCATTTTCAAGCTTTTGGCAACATTTTTGAGTGAATTGCCAAAAGTCAGATATTTGCTGAAATTGTGACCCCGGGGCTTAGGGATTTTTTCAAAAAAATATTTTCTGCCGGTTAAGTTTTCGAGGGCTGATTTCTTGTCCTGGGATAAAAAGCCTTCTGTTTCGCGTGCCAAACCTTTCAGGAGAGCATTTTCAAGCTTTTGGCACCATTTTTGAGTGAATTGCCAAAAGTCAGATTTTTGCTGAAATTGTGACCCCGGCCGGGGCTTAGGGATTTTTTCAAAAAAATATTTTCTGCCGGTTAAGTTTTCGAGGGCTGATTTCTTGTCCTGGGATAAAAAGCCTTCTGTTTCGAGTGCCAAACCTTTCAGGAGAGCATTTTCAAGCTTTTGGCAACATTTTTGAGTGAATTGCCAAAAGTCAGATTTTTGCTGAAATTGTGACCCCGGGGCTTAGGGATTTTTTCAAAAAAATATTTTCTGCCGGTTAAGTTTTCGAGGGCTGATTTCTTGTCCTGGGATAAAAAGCCTTCTGTTTCCATGGCCAAAGCTTTCAGGAGAGCATTTTCAAGCTTTTGGCACCATTTTTGAGTGAATTGCCAAAAGTCAGATTTTTGCTGAAATTGTGACGCCGGCCGGGCTTAGGGATTTTTTCAAAAAAATATTTTCTGCCGGTTAAGTTTTTGAGGGCTGATTTCTTGTCCTGGGATCAAAAGCCTTCTGTTTCGCGTGCCAAACCTTTCAGGAGAGCATTTTCAAGCTTTTGGCACCATTTTTGAGTGAATTGCCAAAAGTCAGATTTTTGCCGAAATTGTGACCCCGGCCGGGGCTTAGGGATTTTTTCAAAAAAATATTTTCTGCCGGTTAAGTTTTCGAGGGCTGGTTTCTTGTCCTGGGATAAAAAGCCTTCTGTTTCGCGTGCCAAACCTTTCAGGAGAGCATTTTCAAGCTTTTGGCACCATTTTTGAGTGAATTGCCAAAAGTCAGATTTTTGCTGAAATTGTGACCCCGGGGGGTTAGGGATTTTTTCAAAAAAATATTTTCTGCCAGTTAAGTTTTCGAGGGCTGATTTCTTGTCCTGGGATCAAAAGCCTTCTGTTTCGCATGCCAAACCTTTCAGGAGAGCATTTTCAAGCTTTTGGCACCATTTTTGAGTGAATTGCCAAAAGTCAGATTTTTGCCGAAATTGTGACCCCGGCCGGGGCTTAGGGATTTTTTCAAAAAAATATTTTCTGCCGGTTAAGTTTTCGAGGGCTGGTTTCTTGTCCTGGGATAAAAAGCCTTCTGTTTCGCGTGCCAAACCTTTCAGGAGAGCATTTTCAAGCTTTTGGCACCATTTTTGAGTGAATTGCCAAAAGTCAGATTTTTGCTGAAATTGTGACCCCGGGGCTTAGGGATTTTTTCAAAAAAATATTTTCTGCCGGTTAAGTTTTCGAGGGCTGATTTCTTGTCCTGGGATAAAAAGCCTTCTGTTTCCATGGCCAAAGCTTTCAGGAGAGCATTTTCATGCTTTTGGCACCATTTTTGAGTGTATTGCCAAAAGTCAGATTTTTGCTGAAATTGTGACGCCGGCCGGGCTTAGGGATTTTTTCAAAAAAATATTTTCTGCCGGTTAAGTTTTTGAGGGCTGATTTCTTGTCCTGGGATAAAAAGCCTTCTGTTTCGCGTGCCAAATCTTTCAGGAGAGCATTTTCAAGCTTTTGGCACCATTTTTGAGTGAATTGCGAAAAGTCAGATTTTTGCGGAAATTGTGACCCCGGGGCTTAGGGATTTTTTCAAAAAAATATTTTCTGCCGGTTAAGTTTCTGAGGGCTGATTTCTTGTCCTGGGATAAAAAGCCTTCTGTTTCGAGTGCCAAACCTTTCAGGAGAGCATTTTCAAGCTTTTGGCACCATTTTTGAGTGAATTGCCAAAAGTCAGATTTTTGCTGAAATTGTGACCCCGGCGCTTAGGGATTTTTTCAAAAAAATATTTTCTGCCAGTTAAGTTTTCGAGGGCTGATTTCTTGTCCTGGGATAAAAAGCCTTCTGTTTCGAGTGCCAAATCTTTCAGGAGAGCATTTTCAAGCTTTTGGCACCATTTTTGAGTGAATTGCCAAAAGTCAGATTTTTGCTGAAATTGTGACCCCAGGCTTAGGGATTTTTTCAAAAAAATATTTTCTGCCGGTTAAGTTTTCGAGGGCTGATTTCTTGTCCTGGGATAAAAAGCCTTCTGTTTCCATGGCCAAAGCTTTCAGGAGAACATTTTCAAGCTTTTGGCACCATTTTTGAGTGAATTGCCAAAAGTCAGATTTTTGCGGAAATTGTGACCCCGGGGCTTAGGGATTTTTTCAAAAAAATATTTTCTGCCGGTTAAGTTTTTGAGGGCTGATTTCTTGTCCTGTGATAAAAAGCCTTCTGTTTCGAGTCCCAAACCTTTCAGGAGAGCATTTTCAAGCTTTTGGCACCATTTTTGAGTGAATTGCCAAAAATCAGATTTTTGCGGAAATTGTGACCCCGGGGCTTAGGGATTTTTTCAAAAAAATATTTTCTGCCGGTTAAGTTTTCGAGGGCTGATTTCTTGTCCCGGGACAAAAAGCCTTCTGTTTCGCGTGCCAAACCTTTCAGGAGAGCATTTTCAAGCTTTTGGCACCATTTTTGAGTGAATTGCCAAAAGTCAGATTTTTGCTGAAATTGTGACCCCGGCCGGGGCTTAGGGATTTTTTGAAAAACATATTTTCTGCCGGTTAAGTTTTTGAGGGCTGATTTCTTGTCCTGGGATAAAAGCCTTCTGTTTCGCGTGCCAAACCTTTCAGGAGAGCATTTTCAAGCTTTTGGCACCATTTTTGAGTGAATTGCCAAAAGTCAGATTTTTGCTGAAATTGTGACCCCGGCCGGGGCTTAGGGATTTTTTCAAAAAAATATTTTCTGCCGGTTAAGTTTTTGAGGGCTGATTTCTTGTCCCGTGATAAAAAGCCTTCTGTTTCGTGTGCCAAACCTTTCAGGAGAGCATTTTCACGCTTTTGGCACCATTTTTGAGTGAATTGCCAAAAGTCAGATTTTTGCTGAAATTGTGACCCCGGGGGTTAGGGATTTTTTCAAAAAAATATTTTCTGCCGGTTAAGTTTTCGAGGGCTGGTTTCTTGTCCTGGGGTAAAAAGCCTTCTGTTTCGCGTGCCAAACCTTTCAGGAGAGCATTTTAAAGCTTTGGGCACCATTTTTGAGTGAATTGCCAAAAGTCAGATTTTTGCTGAAATTGTGACCCCGGGGGGTTAGGGATTTTTTCAAAAAAATATTTTCTGCCGGTTAAGTTTTCGAGGGCTGATTTCTTGTCCTGGGAGAAAAAGCCTTCTGTTTCGAGTCCCAAACCTTTCAGGAGAGCATTTTCAAGCTTTTGGCAACATTTTTGAGTGAATTGCCAAAAGTCAGATATTTGCTGAAATTGTGACCCCGGGGCTTAGGGATTTTTTTCCCAAAAATATTTTCTGCCGGTTAAGTTTTCGAGGGCTGATTTCTTGTCCCGGGACAAAAAGCCTTCTGTTTCGCGTGCCAAACTTTTCAGGAGAGCATTTTCAAGCTTTTGGCACCATTTTTGAGTGAATTGCCAAAAGTCAGATTTTTGCTGAAATTGTGACCCCGGCCGGGGCTTAGGGATTTTTTCAAAAAAATATTTTCTGCCGGTTAAGTTTTCGAGGGCTGATTTCTTGTCCTGGGATAAAAAGCCTTCTGTTTCGCGTGCCAAACCTTTCAGGAGAGCATTTTCAAGCTTTTGGCACCATTTTTGAGTGAATTGCCAAAAGTCAGATTTTTGCTGAAATTGTGACCCCGGCCGGGGCTTAGGGATTTTTTCAAAAAAATATTTTCTGCCGGTTAAGTTTTCGAGGGCTGATTTCTTGTCCTGGGAGAAAAAGCCTTCTGTTTCGAGTCCCAAACCTTTCAGGAGAGCATTTTCAAGCTTTTGGCAACATTTTTGAGTGAATTGCCAAAAGTCAGATATTTGCTGAAATTGTGACCCCGGGGCTTAGGGATTTTTTTCCCAAAAAATATTTTCTGCCGGTTAAGTTTTCGAGGGCTGATTTCTTGTCCCGGGACAAAAAGCCTTCTGTTTCGCGTGCCAAACTTTTCAGGAGAGCATTTTCAAGCTTTTGGCACCATTTTTGAGTGAATTGCCAAAAGTCAGATTTTTGCTGAAATTGTGACCCCGGCCGGGGCTTAGGGATTTTTTCAAAAAAATATTTTCTGCCGGTTAAGTTTCGAGGGCTGATTTCTTGTCCTGGGATAAAAAGCCTTCTGTTTCGCGTGCCAAACCTTTCAGGAGAGCATTTTCAAGCTTTTGGCACCATTTTTGAGTGAATTGCCAAAAGTCAGATTTTTGCTGAAATTGTGACCCCGGCCGGGGCTTAGGGATTTTTTCAAAAAAATATTTTCTGCCGGTTAAGTTTTCGAGGGCTGATTTCTTGTCCTGGGATAAAAAGCCTTCTGTTTCGAGTGCCAAACCTTTCAGGAGAGCATTTTCAAGCTTTTGGCAACATTTTTGAGTGAATTGCCAAAAGTCAGATTTTTGCTGAAATTGTGACCCCCGGGGCTTAGGGATTTTTTCAAAAAAATATTTTCTGCCGGTTAAGTTTTCGAGGGCTGATTTCTTGTCCTGGGATAAAAAGCCTTCTGTTTCCATGGCCAAAGCTTTCAGGAGAGCATTTTCAAGCTTTTGGCACCATTTTTGAGTGAATTGCCAAAAGTCAGATTTTTGCTGAAATTGTGACGCCGGCCGGGCTTAGGGATTTTTTCAAAAAAATATTTTCTGCCGGTTAAGTTTTTGAGGGCTGATTTCTTGTCCTGGGATCAAAAGCCTTCTGTTTCGCGTGCCAAACCTTTCAGGAGAGCATTTTCAAGCTTTTGGCACCATTTTTGAGTGAATTGCCAAAAGTCAGATTTTTGCCGAAATTGTGACCCCGGCCGGGGCTTAGGGATTTTTTCAAAAAAATATTTCTGCCGGTTAAGTTTTCGAGGGCTGGTTTCTTGTCCTGGGATAAAAAGCCTTCTGTTTCGCGTGCCAAACCTTTCAGGAGAGCATTTTCAAGCTTTTGGCACCATTTTTGAGTGAATTGCCAAAAGTCAGATTTTTGCTGAAATTGTGACCCCGGGGGGTTAGGGATTTTTTCAAAAAAATATTTTCTGCCGGTTAAGTTTTCGAGGGCTGATTTCTTGTCCTGGGATCAAAAGCCTTCTGTTTCGCATGCCAAACCTTTCAGGAGAGCATTTTCAAGCTTTTGGCACCATTTTTGAGTGAATTGCCAAAAGTCAGATTTTTGCCGAAATTGTGACCCCGGCCGGGGCTTAGGGATTTTTTCAAAAAAATATTTTCTGCCGGTTAAGTTTTCGAGGGCTGGTTTCTTGTCCTGGGATAAAAAGCCTTCTGTTTCGCGTGCCAAACCTTTCAGGAGAGCATTTTCAAGCTTTTGGCACCATTTTTGAGTGAATTGCCAAAAGTCAGATTTTTGCTGAAATTGTGACCCCGGGGCTTAGGGATTTTTTCAAAAAAATATTTTCTGCCGGTTAAGTTTTCGAGGGCTGATTTCTTGTCCTGGGATAAAAAGCCTTCTGTTTCCATGGCCAAAGCTTTCAGGAGAGCATTTTCAAGCTTTTGGCACCATTTTTGAGTGTATTGCCAAAAGTCAGATTTTTGCTGAAATTGTGACGCCGGCCGGGCTTAGGGATTTTTTTCAAAAAAATATTTTCTGCCGGTTAAGTTTTTGAGGGCTGATTTCTTGTCCTGGGATAAAAAGCCTTCTGTTTCGCGTGCCAAATCTTTCAGGAGAGCATTTTCAAGCTTTTGGCACCATTTTGAGTGAATTGCCAAAAGTCAGATTTTTGCGGAAATTGTGACCCCGGGGCTTAGGGATTTTTTCAAAAAAATATTTTCTGCCGGTTAAGTTTCTGAGGGCTGATTTCTTGTCCTGGGATAAAAAGCCTTCTGTTTCGAGTGCCAAACCTTTCAGGAGAGCATTTTCAAGCTTTTGGCACCATTTTTGAGTGAATTGCCAAAAGTCAGATTTTTGCTGAAATTGTGACCCCGGCGCTTAGGGATTTTTTCAAAAAAATATTTTCTGCCAGTTAAGTTTTCGAGGGCTGATTTCTTGTCCTGGGATAAAAAGCCTTCTGTTTCGAGTGCCAAATCTTTCAGGAGAGCATTTTCAAGCTTTTGGCACCATTTTTGAGTGAATTGCCAAAAGTCAGATTTTTGCTGAAATTGTGACCCCAGGCTTAGGGATTTTTTCAAAAAAATATTTTCTGCCGGTTAAGTTTTCGAGGGCTGATTTCTTGTCCTGGGATAAAAAGCCTTCTGTTTCCATGGCCAAAGCTTTCAGGAGAACATTTTCAAGCTTTTGGCACCATTTTTGAGTGAATTGCCAAAAGTCAGATTTTTGCGGAAATTGTGACCCCGGGGCTTAGGGATTTTTTCAAAAAAATATTTTCTGCCGGTTAAGTTTTTGAGGGCTGATTTCTTGTCCTGTGATAAAAAGCCTTCTGTTTCGAGTCCCAAACCTTTCAGGAGAGCATTTTCAAGCTTTTGGCAACATTTTTGAGTGAATTGCCAAAAATCAGATTTTTGCGGAAATTGTGACCCCGGGGCTTAGGGATTTTTTCAAAAAAATATTTTCTGCCGGTTAAGTTTTCGAGGGCTGATTTCTTGTCCCGGGACAAAAAGCCTTCTGTTTCGCGTGCCAAACCTTTCAGGACAGCATTTTCAAGCTTTTGGCACCATTTTTGAGTGAATTGCCAAAAGTCAGATTTTTGCTGAAATTGTGACCCCGGCCGGGTCTTAGGGATTTTTTCAAAAACATATTTTCTGCCGGTTAAGTTTTTGAGGGCTGATTTCTTGTCCTGGGATAAAAAGCCTTCTGTTTCGCGTGCCAAACCTTTCAGGAGAGCATTTTCAAGCTTTTGGCACCATTTTTGAGTGAATTGCCAAAAGTCAGATTTTTGCTGAAATTGTGACCCCGGCCGGGGCTTAGGGATTTTTTCAAAAAAATATTTTCTGCCGGTTAAGTTTTTGAGGGCTGATTTCTTGTCCTGTGATAAAAAGCCTTCTGTTTCGAGTCCCAAACCTTTCAGGAGAGCATTTTCAAGCTTTTGGCACCATTTTTGAGTGAATTGCCAAAAGTCAGATTTTTGCTGAAATTGTGACCCCGGCGCTTAGGGATTTTTTCAAAAAAATATTTTCTGCCAGTTAAGTTTTCGAGGGCTGATTTCTTGTCCTGGGATAAAAAGCCTTCTGTTTCGAGTGCCAAATCTTTCAGGAGAGCATTTTCAAGCTTTTGGCACCATTTTTGAGTGAATTGCCAAAAGTCAGATTTTTGCTGAAATTGTGACCCCAGGCTTAGGGATTTTTTCAAAAAAATATTTTCTGCCGGTTAAGTTTTCGAGGGCTGATTTCTTGTCCTGGGATAAAAAGCCTTCTGTTTCCATGGCCAAAGCTTTCAGGAGAACATTTTCAAGCTTTTGGCACCATTTTTGAGTGAATTGCCAAAAGTCAGATTTTTGCGGAAATTGTGACCCCGGGGCTTAGGGATTTTTTCAAAAAAATATTTTCTGCCGGTTAAGTTTTTGAGGGCTGATTTCTTGTCCTGTGATAAAAAGCCTTCTGTTTCGAGTCCCAAACCTTTCAGGAGAGCATTTTCAAGCTTTTGGCAACATTTTTGAGTGAATTGCCAAAAATCAGATTTTTGCGGAAATTGTGACCCCGGGGCTTAGGGATTTTTTCAAAAAAATATTTTCTGCCGGTTAAGTTTTCGAGGGCTGATTTCTTGTCCCGGGACAAAAAGCCTTCTGTTTCGCGTGCCAAACCTTTCAGGAGAGCATTTTCAAGCTTTTGGCACCATTTTTGAGTGAATTGCCAAAAGTCAGATTTTTGCTGAAATTGTGACCCCGGCCGGGTCTTAGGGATTTTTTCAAAAACATATTTTCTGCCGGTTAAGTTTTTGAGGGCTGATTTCTTGTCCTGGGATAAAAAGCCTTCTGTTTCGCGTGCCAAACCTTTCAGGAGAGCATTTTCAAGCTTTTGGCACCATTTTTGAGTGAATTGCCAAAAGTCAGATTTTTGCTGAAATTGTGACCCCGGCCGGGGCTTAGGGATTTTTTCAAAAAAATATTTTCTGCCGGTTAAGTTTTTGAGGGCTGATTTCTTGTCCTGTGATAAAAAGCCTTCTGTTTCGAGTCCCAAACCTTTCAGGAGAGCATTTTCAAGCTTTTGGCAACATTTTTGAGTGAATTGCCAAAAATCAGATTTTTGCGGAAATTGTGACCCCGGGGCTTAGGGATTTTTTCAAAAAAATATTTTCTGCCGGTTAAGTTTTTGAGGGCTGATTTCTTGTCCTGGGAGAAAAAGCCTTCTGTTTCGAGTGCCAAACCTTTCAGGAGAGCATTTTCAAGCTTTTGGCAACATTTTTGAGTGAATTGCCAAAAGTCAGATATTTGCTGAAATTGTGACCCCGGGGCTTAGGGATTTTTTCAAAAACATATTTTCTGCCGGTTAAGTTTTTGAGGGCTGATTTCTTGTCCTGGGATAAAAAGCCTTCTGTTTCGCGTGCCAAACCTTTCAGGAGAGCATTTTCAAGCTTTTGGCACCATTTTTGAGTGAATTGCCAAAAGTCAGATTTTTGCTGAAATTGTGACCCCGGCCGGGGCTTAGGGATTTTTTCAAAAAAATATTTTCTGCCGGTTAAGTTTTTGAGGGCTGATTTCTTGTCCCGTGATAAAAAGCCTTCTGTTTCGTGTGCCAAACCTTTCAGGAGAGCATTTTCACGCTTTTGGCACCATTTTTGAGTGAATTGCCAAAAGTCAGATTTTTGCTGAAATTGTGACCCCGGGGGTTAGGGATTTTTTCAAAAAAATATTTTCTGCCGGTTAAGTTTTCGAGGGCTGGTTTCTTGTCCTGGGGTAAAAAGCCTTCTGTTTCGCGTGCCAAACCTTTCAGGAGAGCATTTTAAAGCTTTGGGCACCATTTTTGAGTGAATTGCCAAAAGTCAGATTTTTGCTGAAATTGTGACCCCGGGGGGTTAGGGATTTTTTCAAAAAAATATTTTCTGCCGGTTAAGTTTTCGAGGGCTGATTTATTGTCCTGGGAGAAAAAGCCTTCTGTTTCGAGTGCC
The DNA here is from genome assembly GCF_965113315.1 of Podarcis vaucheri. Taxonomy (NCBI): domain Eukaryota; kingdom Metazoa; phylum Chordata; class Lepidosauria; order Squamata; family Lacertidae; genus Podarcis; species Podarcis vaucheri. The sequence goes on along the minus strand of NC_138751.1, from coordinate 43,739,326 downwards.
AAACCTTTCAGGAGAGCATTTTCAAGCTTTTGGCAACATTTTTGAGTGAATTGCCAAAAGTCAGATATTTGCTGAAATTGTGACCCCGGGGCTTAGGGATTTTTTTCCCAAAAAATATTTTCTGCCGGTTAAGTTTTCGAGGGCTGATTTCTTGTCCTGGGATAAAAAGCCTTCTGTTTCGAGTGCCAAACCTTTCAGGAGAGCATTTTTAAGCTTTTGGCAACATTTTTGAGTGAATTGCCAAAAGTCAGATTTTTGCTGAAATTGTGACGCCGGCCGGGCTTAGGGATTTTTTCAAAAAAATATTTTCTGCCGGTTAAGTTTTTGAGGGCTGATTTCTTGTCCTGGGATAAAAAGCCTTCTGTTTCGAGTGCCAAACCTTTCAGGAGGGCATTTTCAAGCTTTTGGCACCATTTTTGAGTGAATTGCCAAAAGTCAGATTTTTGCTGAAATTGTGACCCCGGGGCTTAGGGATTTTTTCAAAAAAATATTTTCTGCCGGTTAAGTTTTCGAGGGCTGATTTCTTGTCCTGGGATAAAAAGCCTTCTGTTTCCATGGCCAAAGCTTTCAGGAGAGCATTTTCAAGCTTTTGGCACCATTCTTGAGTGAATTGCCAAAAGTCAGATTTTTGCTGAAATTGTGACGCCGGCCGGGCTTAGGGATTTTTTCAAAAAAATATTTTCTGCCGGTTAAGTTTTTGAGGGCTGATTTCTTGTCCTGGGATAAAAAGCCTTCTGTTTCGCGTGCCAAACCTTTCAGGAGAGCATTTTCAAGCTTTTGGCACCATTTTTGAGTGAATTGCCAAAAGTCAGATTTTTGCTGAAATTGTGACCCCGGGGGTTAGGGATTTTTTCAAAAAAATATTTTCTGCCGGTTAAGTTTTCGAGGGCTGGTTTCTTGTCCTGGGGTAAAAAGCCTTCTGTTTCGCGTGCCAAACCTTTCAGGAGAGCATTTTAAAGCTTTGGGCACCATTTTTGAGTGAATTGCCAAAAGTCAGATTTTTGCTGAAATTGTGACCCCGGGGGGTTAGGGACTTTTTCAAAAAAATATTTTCTGCCGGTTAAGTTTTCGAGGGCTGATTTCTTGTCCTGTGATAAAAAGCCTTCTGTTTCCATCACTAAAGCTTTCAGGGGAGCATTTGCAACCGGTTGGCACCATTTTTGAGTGAACTGCCAAAAGTCAGATTTTTGCTGAAATTGTGACCCCGGGGCTTAGGGATTTTTTCAAAAAAATATTTTCTGCCGGTTAAGTTTTTGAGGGCTGATTTCTTGTCCTTTGATAAAAAGCCTTCTGTTTCGCGTGCCAAACCTTTCAGGGGAGCATTTTCAAGCTTTTGGCACCATTTTTGAGTGAATTGCCAAAAGTCAGATTTTTGCTGAAATTGTGACCCCGGGGCTTAGGGATTTTTTCAAAAAAATATTTTCTGCCGGTTAAGTTTTTGAGGGCTGATTTCGTGTCCTGTGATAAAAAGCCTTCTGTTTCGAGTCCCAAACCTTTCAGGAGAGCATTTTCAAGCTTTTGGCACCATTTTTGAGTGAATTGCCAAAAGTCAGATTTTTGCTGAAATTGTGACCCCGGCGCTTAGGGATTTTTTCAAAAAAATATTTTCTGCCAGTTAAGTTTTCGAGGGCTGATTTCTTGTCCTGGGATAAAAAGCCTTCTGTTTCGAGTGCCAAATCTTTCAGGAGAGCATTTTCAAGCTTTTGGCACCATTTTTGAGTGAATTGCCAAAAGTCAGATTTTTGCTGAAATTGTGACCCCAGGCTTAGGGATTTTTTCAAAAAAATATTTTCTGCCGGTTAAGTTTTCGAGGGCTGATTTCTTGTCCTGGGATAAAAAGCCTTCTGTTTCCATGGCCAAAGCTTTCAGGAGAACATTTTCAAGCTTTTGGCACCATTTTTGAGTGAATTGCCAAAAGTCAGATTTTTGCGGAAATTGTGACCCCGGGGCTTAGGGATTTTTTCAAAAAAATATTTTCTGCCGGTTAAGTTTTTGAGGGCTGATTTCTTGTCCTGTGATAAAAAGCCTTCTGTTTCGAGTCCCAAACCTTTCAGGAGAGCATTTTCAAGCTTTTGGCAACATTTTTGAGTGAATTGCCAAAAATCAGATTTTTGCGGAAATTGTGACCCCGGGGCTTAGGGATTTTTTCAAAAAAATATTTTCTGCCGGTTAAGTTTTCGAGGGCTGATTTCTTGTCCCGGGACAAAAAGCCTTCTGTTTCGCGTGCCAAACCTTTCAGGAGAGCATTTTCAAGCTTTTGGCACCATTTTTGAGTGAATTGCCAAAAGTCAGATTTTTGCTGAAATTGTGACCCCGGCCGGGTCTTAGGGATTTTTTCAAAAACATATTTTCTGCCGGTTAAGTTTTTGAGGGCTGATTTCTTGTCCTGGGATAAAAAGCCTTCTGTTTCGCGTGCCAAACCTTTCAGGAGAGCATTTTCAAGCTTTTGGCACCATTTTTGAGTGAATTGCCAAAAGTCAGATTTTTGCTGAAATTGTGACCCCGGCCGGGGCTTAGGGATTTTTTCAAAAAAATATTTTCTGCCGGTTAAGTTTTTGAGGGCTGATTTCTTGTCCTGTGATAAAAAGCCTTCTGTTTCGAGTCCCAAACCTTTCAGGAGAGCATTTTCAAGCTTTTGGCAACATTTTTGAGTGAATTGCCAAAAATCAGATTTTTGCGGAAATTGTGACCCCGGGGCTTAGGGATTTTTTCAAAAAAATATTTTCTGCCGGTTAAGTTTTTGAGGGCTGATTTCTTGTCCTGGGAGAAAAAGCCTTCTGTTTCGAGTGCCAAACCTTTCAGGAGAGCATTTTCAAGCTTTTGGCAACATTTTTGAGTGAATTGCCAAAAGTCAGATATTTGCTGAAATTGTGACCCCGGGGCTTAGGGATTTTTTCAAAAACATATTTTCTGCCGGTTAAGTTTTTGAGGGCTGATTTCTTGTCCTGGGATAAAAAGCCTTCTGTTTCGCGTGCCAAACCTTTCAGGAGAGCATTTTCAAGCTTTTGGCACCATTTTTGAGTGAATTGCCAAAAGTCAGATTTTTGCTGAAATTGTGACCCCGGCCGGGGCTTAGGGATTTTTTCAAAAAAATATTTTCTGCCGGTTAAGTTTTTGAGGGCTGATTTCTTGTCCCGTGATAAAAAGCCTTCTGTTTCGTGTGCCAAACCTTTCAGGAGAGCATTTTCACGCTTTTGGCACCATTTTTGAGTGAATTGCCAAAAGTCAGATTTTTGCTGAAATTGTGACCCCGGGGGTTAGGGATTTTTTCAAAAAAATATTTTCTGCCGGTTAAGTTTTCGAGGGCTGGTTTCTTGTCCTGGGGTAAAAAGCCTTCTGTTTCGCGTGCCAAACCTTTCAGGAGAGCATTTTAAAGCTTTGGGCACCATTTTTGAGTGAATTGCCAAAAGTCAGATTTTTGCTGAAATTGTGACCCCGGGGGGTTAGGGATTTTTTCAAAAAAATATTTTCTGCCGGTTAAGTTTTCGAGGGCTGATTTATTGTCCTGGGAGAAAAAGCCTTCTGTTTCGAGTGCCAAACCTTTCAGGAGAGCATTTTCAAGCTTTTGGCAACATTTTTGAGTGAATTGCCAAAAGTCAGATATTTGCTGAAATTGTGACCCCGGGGCTTAGGGATTTTTTTCCCAAAAAATATTTTCTGCCGGTTAAGTTTTCGAGGGCTGATTTCTTGTCCTGGGATAAAAAGCCTTCTGTTTCGAGTGCCAAACCTTTCAGGAGAGCATTTTTAAGCTTTTGGCAACATTTTTGAGTGAATTGCCAAAAGTCAGATTTTTGCTGAAATTGTGACGCCGGCCGGGCTTAGGGATTTTTTCAAAAAAATATTTTCTGCCGGTTAAGTTTTTGAGGGCTGATTTCTTGTCCTGGGATAAAAAGCCTTCTGTTTCGAGTGCCAAACCTTTCAGGAGGGCATTTTCAAGCTTTTGGCACCATTTTTGAGTGAATTGCCAAAAGTCAGATTTTTGCTGAAATTGTGACCCCGGGGCTTAGGGATTTTTTCAAAAAAATATTTTCTGCCGGTTAAGTTTTCGAGGGCTGATTTCTTGTCCTGGGATAAAAAGCCTTCTGTTTCCATGGCCAAAGCTTTCAGGAGAGCATTTTCAAGCTTTTGGCACCATTCTTGAGTGAATTGCCAAAAGTCAGATTTTTGCTGAAATTGTGACGCCGGCCGGGCTTAGGGATTTTTTCAAAAAAATATTTTCTGCCGGTTAAGTTTTTGAGGGCTGATTTCTTGTCCTGGGATAAAAAGCCTTCTGTTTCGCGTGCCAAACCTTTCAGGAGAGCATTTTCAAGCTTTTGGCACCATTTTTGAGTGAATTGCCAAAAGTCAGATTTTTGCTGAAATTGTGACCCCGGGGGTTAGGGATTTTTTCAAAAAAATATTTTCTGCCGGTTAAGTTTTCGAGGGCTGGTTTCTTGTCCTGGGGTAAAAAGCCTTCTGTTTCGCGTGCCAAACCTTTCAGGAGAGCATTTTAAAGCTTTGGGCACCATTTTTGAGTGAATTGCCAAAAGTCAGATTTTTGCTGAAATTGTGACCCCGGGGGGTTAGGGACTTTTTCAAAAAAATATTTTCTGCCGGTTAAGTTTTCGAGGGCTGATTTCTTGTCCTGTGATAAAAAGCCTTCTGTTTCCATCACTAAAGCTTTCAGGGGAGCATTTGCAACCGGTTGGCACCATTTTTGAGTGAACTGCCAAAAGTCAGATTTTTGCTGAAATTGTGACCCCGGGGCTTAGGGATTTTTTCAAAAAAATATTTTCTGCCGGTTAAGTTTTTGAGGGCTGATTTCTTGTCCTTTGATAAAAAGCCTTCTGTTTCGCGTGCCAAACCTTTCAGGGGAGCATTTTCAAGCTTTTGGCACCATTTTTGAGTGAATTGCCAAAAGTCAGATTTTTGCTGAAATTGTGACCCCGGGGCTTAGGGATTTTTTCAAAAAAATATTTTCTGCCGGTTAAGTTTTTGAGGGCTGATTTCGTGTCCTGGGAGAAAAAGCCTTCTGTTTCGAGTGCCAAACCTTTCAGGAGAGCATTTTAAAGCTTTTGGCAACATTTTTGAGTGAATTGCCAAAAGTCAGATTTTTGCGGAAATTGTGACCCCGGGGCTTAGGGATTTTTTTCCCAAAAAATATTTTCTGCCGGTTAAGTTTTCGAGGGCTGATTTCTTGTCCAGGGAGAAAAAGCCTTCTGTTTCGAGTGCCAAACCTTTCAGGAGAGCATTTTCAAGCTTTTGGCACCATTTTTGAGTGAATTGCCAAAAGTCAGATTTTTGCTGAAATTGTGACCCCGGCCGGGGCTTAGGGATTTTTTCAAAAAAATATTTTCTGCCGGTTAAGTTTTTGAGAGCTGATTTCTTGTCCTGGGATCAAAAGCCTTCTGTTTCGCGTGCCAAACCTTTCAGGAGAGCATTTTCAAGCTTTTGGCACCATTTTTGAGTGAATTGCCAAAAGTCAGATTTTTGCTGAAATTGTGACCCCGGCCGGGGCTTAGGGATTTTTTCAAAAAAATATTTTCTGCCGGTTAAGTTTTTGAGGGCTGATTTCTTGTCCCGTGATAAAAAGCCTTCTGTTTCGTGTGCCAAACCTTTCAGGAGAGCATTTTCAAGCTTTTGGCACCATTTTTGAGTGAATTGCCAAAAGTCAGATTTTTGCTGAAATTGTGACCCCGGGGGTTAGGGATTTTTTCAAAAAAATATTTTCTGCCGGTTAAGTTTTCGAGGGCTTGTTTCTTGTCCTGGGATAAAAAGCCTTCTGTTTCGCGTGCCAAACCTTTCAGGAGAGCATTTTCAAGCTTTTGGCACCATTATTGAGTGAATTGCCAAAAGTCAGATTTTTGCTGAAATTGTGACCCCGGGGTGGTTAGGGATTTTTTCAAAAAAAATTTTCTGCCGGTTAAGTTTTCGAGGGCTGATTTCTTGTCCTGGGAGAAAAAGCCTTCTGTTTCGAGTGCCAAACCTTTCAGGAGAGCATTTTCAAGCTTTTGGCAACATTTTTGAGTGAATTGCCAAAAGTCAGATTTTTGCGGAAATTGTGACCCCGGGGCTTAGGGATTTTTTCAAAAAAATATTTTCTGCCGGTTAAGTTTTTGAGAGCTGATTTCTTGTCCTGGGATAAAAAGCCTTCTGTTTCGCGTGCCAAACCTTTCAGGAGAGCATTTTCAAGCTTTTGGCACCATTTTTGAGTGAATTGCCAAAAGTCAGATTTTTGCTGAAATTGTGTCCCCGGCCGGGGCTTAGGGATTTTTTCAAAAAAATATTTTCTGCCGGTTAAGTTTTTGAGGGCTGATTTCTTGTCCTGTGATAAAAAGCCTTCTGTTTCGAGTGCCAAACCTTTCAGGAGAGCATTTTCAAGCTTTTGGCACCATTTTTGAGTGAATTGCCAAAAGTCAGATTTTTGCTGAAATTGTGACCCCGGGGCTTAGGGATTTTTTCAAAAAAACTTTTCCGCCGCTTAAGTTGTTGAGGGCTGATTTCTTGTCCTGTGATAAAAAGCCTTCTGTTTCCATCGCCAAAGCTTTCAGGGGAGCATTTGCAACCGGTTGGCACCATTTTTGAGTGAATTGCCAAAAGTCAGATTTTTGCTGAAATTGTGACCCCGGGGGTTAGGGATTTTTTCAAAAAAATATTTTCTGCCGGTTAAGTTTTCGAGGGCTGATTTCTTGTCCTGGGATAAAAAGCCTTCTGTTTCCATGGCCAAAGCTTTCAGGAGAGCATTTTCAAGCTTTTGGCACCATTTTTGAGTGAATTGCCAAAAGTCTGATTTTTGCTGAAATTGTGACGCCGGCCGGGCCTAGGGATTTTTTCAAAAAAATATTTTCTGCCGGTTAAGTTTTTGAGGGCTGATTTCTTGTCCTGGGATCAAAAGCCTTCTGTTTCGCGTGCCAAACCTTTCAGGAGAGCATTTTCAAGCTTTTGGCACCATTTTTGAGTGAATTGCCAAAAGTCAGATTTTTGCTGAAATTGTGACCCCGGGGGTTAGGGATTTTTTCAAAAAAATATTTTCTGCCGGTTAAGTTTTTGAGGGCTGATTTCTTGTCCCGTGATAAAAAGCCTTCTGTTTCGAGTGCCAAACCTTTCAGGAGAGCATTTTCAAGCTTTTGGCACCATTTTTGAGTGAATTGCCAAAAGTCAGATTTTTGCTGAAATTGTGACCCCGGGGCTTAGGGATTTTTTCAAAAAAATATTTTCTGCCGGTTAAGTTTTCGAGGGCTGATTTCTTGTCCTGGGATAAGAAGCCTTCTGTTTCCATGGCCAAAGCTTTCAGGAGAGCATTTTCAAGCTTTTGGAAACATTTTTGAGTGAATTGCCAAAAGTCAGATTTTTGCGGAAATTGTGACCCCGGGGCTTAGGGATTTTTTTCCCAAAAAATATTTTCTGCCGGTTAAGTTTTCGAGGGCTGATTTCTTGTCCTGGGATAAAAAGCCTTCTGTTTCGAGTGCCAAACCTTTCAGGAGAGCATTTTTAAGCTTTTGGCAACATTTTTGAGTGAATTGCCAAAAGTCAGATTTTTGCGGAAATTGTGACCCCGGGGCTTAGGGATTTTTTTCCCAAAAAATATTTTCTGCCGGTTAAGTTTTCGAGGGCTGATTTCTTGTCCTGGGATAAAAAGCCTTCTGTTTCGAGTGCCAAACCTTTCAGGAGAGCATTTTCAAGCTTTTGGCAACATTTTTGAGTGAATTGCCAAAAGTCAGATTTTTGCTGAAATTGTGACCCCGGGGCTTAGGGATTTTTTCAAAAAAATATTTTCTGCCGGTTAAGTTTTCGAGGGCTGATTTCTTGTCCTGGGATAAAAAGCCTTCTGTTTCCATGGCCAAAGCTTTCAGGAGAGCATTTTCAAGCTTTTGGCACCATTTTTGAGTGAATTGCCAAAAGTCAGATTTTTGCTGAAATTGTGACGCCGGCCGGGCTTAGGGATTTTTTCAAAAAAATATTTTCTGCCGGTTAAGTTTTTGAGGGCTGATTTCTTGTCCTGGGATCAAAAGCCTTCTGTTTCGCGTGCCAAACCTTTCAGGAGAGCATTTTCAAGCTTTTGGCACCATTTTTGAGTGAATTGCCAAAAGTCAGATTTTTGCGGAAATTGTGACCCCGGGGCTTAGGGATTTTTTCAAAAAAATATTTTCTGCCGGTTAAGTTTTTGAGGGCAGATTTCTTGTCCCGTGATAAAAAGCCTTCTGTTTCGAGTGCCAAACCTTTCAGGAGAGCATTTTCAAGCTTTTGGCACCATTTTTGAGTGAATTGCCAAAAGTCAGATTTTTGCCGAAATTGTGACCCCGGCCGGGGCTTAGGGATTTTTTCAAAAAAATATTTTCTGCCGGTTAAGTTTTCGAGGGCTGGTTTCTTGTCCTGGGATAAAAAGCCTTCTGTTTCGCGTGCCAAACCTTTCAGGAGAGCATTTTCAAGCTTTTGGCACCATTTTTGAGTGAATTGCCAAAAGTCAGATTTTTGCTGAAATTGTGACCCCGGGGGGTTAGGGATTTTTTCAAAAAAATATTTTCTGCCGGTTAAGTTTTCGAGGGCTGATTTCTTGTCCTGGGAGAAAAAGCCTTCTGTTTCGAGTGCCAAACCTTTCAGGAGAGCATTTTCAAGCTTTTGGCAACATTTTTGAGTGAATTGCCAAAAGTCAGATATTTGCTGAAATTGTGACCCCGGGGCTTAGGGATTTTTTCCCCAAAAAATATTTTCTGCCGGTTAAGTTTTCGAGGGCTGATTTCTTGTCCTGGGATAAAAAGCCTTCTGTTTCGAGTGCCAAACCTTTCAGGAGAGCATTTTTAAGCTTTTGGCAACATTTTTGAGTGAATTGCCAAAAGTCAGATTTTTGCTGAAATTGTGACGCCGGCCGGGCTTAGGGATTTTTTCAAAAAAATATTTTCTGCCGGTTAAGTTTTTGAGGGCTGATTTCTTGTCCTGGGATAAAAAGCCTTCTGTTTCGAGTGCCAAACCTTTCAGGAGGGCATTTTCAAGCTTTTGGCACCATTTTTGAGTGAATTGCCAAAAATCAGATTTTTGCGGAAATTGTGACCCCGGGGCTTAGGGATTTTTTCAAAAAAATATTTTCTGCCGGTTAAGTTTTCGAGGGCTGATTTCTTGTCCTGGGATAAAAAGCCTTCTGTTTCCATGGCCAAAGCTTTCAGGAGAGCATTTTCAAGCTTTTGGCACCATTTTTGAGTGAATTGCCAAAAGTCAGATTTTTGCTGAAATTGTGACGCCGGCCGGGCTTAGGGATTTTTTCAAAAAAATATTTTCTGCCGGTTAAGTTTTTGAGGGCTGATTTCTTGTCGTGGGATAAAAAGCCTTCTGTTTCGCGTGCCAAACCTTTCAGGAGAGCATTTTCAAGCTTTTGGCACCATTTTTGAGTGAATTGCCAAAAGTCAGATTTTTGCTGAAATTGTGACCCCGGGGGTTAGGGATTTTTTCAAAAAAATATTTTCTGCCGGTTAAGTTTTCGAGGGCTGGTTTCTTGTCCTGGGGTAAAAAGCCTTCTGTTTCGCGTGCCAAACCTTTCAGGAGAGCATTTTAAAGCTTTGGGCACCATTTTTGAGTGAATTGCCAAAAGTCAGATTTTTGCTGAAATTGTGACCCCGGGGGGTTAGGGATTTTTTCAAAAAAATATTTTCTGCCGGTTAAGTTTTCGAGGGCTGATTTCTTGTCCTGTGATAAAAAGCCTTCTGTTTCCATCACTAAAGCTTTCAGGGGAGCATTTGCAACCGGTTGGCACCATTTTTGAGTGAACTGCCAAAAGTCAGATTTTTGCTGAAATAGTGACCCCGGGGCTTAGGGATATTTTCAAAAAAATATTTTCTGCCGGTTAAGTTTTTGAGGGCTGATTTCTTGTCCTTTGATAAAAAGCCTTCTGTTTTGAGTGCCAAAGCTTTCAGGGGAGCATTTTCAAGCTTTTGGCACCATTTTTGAGTTAATTGCCAAAATTCAGATTTTTGCTGAAATTGTGACCCCGGGGCTTAGGGATTTTTTCAAAAAAATATTTTCTGCCGCTTAAGTTTTTGAGGGCTGATTTCTTGTCCCGTGATAAAAAGCCTTCTGTTTCGAGTGCCAAACCTTTCAGGAGAGCATTTTTAAGCTTTTGGCAACATTTTTGAGTGAATTGCCAAAAGTCAGATTTTTGCTGAAATTGTGACGCCGGCCGGGCTTAGGGATTTTTTCAAAAAAATATTTTCTGCTGGTTAAGTTTTTGAGGGCTGATTTCTTGTCCTGGGATAAAAAGCCTTCTGTTTCGTGTGCCAAACCTTTCAGGAGAGCATTTTCAAGCTTTTGGCACCATTTTTGAGTGAATTGCCAAAAGTCAGATTTTTGCTGAAATTGTGACCCCAGCCGGGGCTTAGGGATTTTTTCAAAAAAATATTTTCTGCCGGTTAAGTTTTTGAGGGCTGATTTCTTGTCCCGTGATAAAAAGCCTTCTGTTTCGAGTGCCAAACCTTTCAGGAGAGCATTTTCAAGCTTTTGGCACCATTTTTGAGTGAATTGCCAAAAGTCAGATTTTTGCTGAAATTGTGACCCCGGGGGTTAGGGATTTTTTCAAAAAAATATTTTCTGCCGGTTAAGTTTTCGAGGGCTGGTTTCTTGTCCTGGGATAAAAAGCCTTCTGTTTCGCGTGCCAAACCTTTCAGGAGAGCATTTTCAAGCTTTTGGCACCATTTTTGAGTGAATTGCCAAAAGTCAGATTTTTGCTGAAATTGTGACCCCGGGGGGTTAGGGATTTTTTCAAAAAAATATTTTCTGCCGGTTAAGTTTTCGAGGGCTGATTTCTTGTCCTGGGAGAAAAAGCCTTCTGTTTCGAGTGCCAAACCTTTCAGGAGAGCATTTTAAAGCTTTTGGCAACATTTTTGAGTGAATTGCCAAAAGTCAGATTTTTGCGGAAATTGTGACCCCGGGGCTTAGGGATTTTTTTCCAAAAAAATATTTTCTGCCGGTTAAGTTTTCTGGGGCTGATTTCTTGTCCTGGGAGAAAAAGCCTTCTGTTTCGAGTGCCAAACCTTTCAGGAGAGCATTTTCAAGCTTTTGGCACCATTTTTGAGTGAATTGCCAAAAGTCAGATTTTTGCTGAAATTGTGACCCCGGGGCTTAGGGATTTTTTCAAAAAAATATTTTCTGCCGGTTAAGTTTTTGAGAGCTGATTTCTTGTCCTGGGATCAAAAGCCTACTGTTTCGCGTGCCAAACCTTTCAGGAGAGCATTTTCAAGCTTTTGGCACCATTTTTGAGTGAATTGCCAAAAGTCAGATTTTTGCTGAAATTGTGACCCCGGCCGGGGCTTAGGGATTTTTTCAAAAAAATATTTTCTGCCGGTTAAGTTTTTGAGGGCTGATTTCTTGTCCCGTGATAAAAAGCCTTCTGTTTCGTGTGCCAAACCTTTCAGGAGAGCATTTTCAAGCTTTTGGCACCATTTGTGAGTGAATTGCCAAAAGTCAGATTTTTGCTGAAATTGTGACCCCGGGGGTTAGGGATTTTTTCAAAAAAATATTTTCTGCCGGTTAAGTTTTCGAGGGCTTGTTTCTTGTCCTGGGATAAAAAGCCTTCTGTTTCGCGTGCCAAACCTTTCAGGAGAGCATTTTCAAGCTTTTGGCACCATTTTTGAGTGAATTGCCAAAAGTCAGATTTTTGCTGAAATTGTGACCCCGGGGTGGTTAGGGATTTTTTCAAAAAAAAATTTCTGCCGGTTAAGTTTTCGAGGGCTGATTTCTTGTCCTGGGAGAAAAAGCCTTCTGTTTCGAGTGCCAAACCTTTCAGGAGAGCATTTTCAAGCTTTTGGCAACATTTTTGAGTGAATTGCCAAAAGTCAGATTTTTGCGGAAATTGTGACCCCGGGGGTTAGGGATTTTTTCAAAAAAATATTTTCTGCCGGTTAAGTTTTTGAGAGCTGATTTCTTGTCCTGGGATAAAAAGCCTTCTGTTTCGCGTGCCAAACCTTTCAGGAGAGCATTTTCAAGCTTTTGGCACCATTTTTGAGTGAATTGCCAAAAGTCAGATTTTTGCTGAAATTGTGACCCCGGGGGTTAGGGATTTTTTCAAAAAAATATTTTCTGCCGGTTAAGTTTTTGAGGGCTGATTTCTTGTCCCGTGATAAAAAGCCTTCTGTTTCGAGTGCCAAACCTTTCAGGAGAGCATTTTCAAGCTTTTGGCACCATTTTTGAGTGAATTGCCAAAAGTCAGATTTTTGCTGAAATTGTGACCCCGGGGCTTAGGGATTTTTTCAAAAAAATATTTTCTGCCGGTTAAGTTTTCGAGGGCTGATTTCTTGTCCTGGGATAAGAAGCCTTCTGTTTCCATGGCCAAAGCTTTCAGGAGAGCATTTTCAAGCTTTTGGCACCATTTTTGAGTGAATTGCCAAAAGTCAGATTTTTGCTGAAATTGTGACGCCGGCCGGGCCTAGGGTTTTTTTCAAAAAAATATTTTCTGCCGGTTAAGTTTTTGAGGGCTGATTTCTTGTCCTGGGATCAAAAGCCTTCTGTTTCGTGTGCCAAACCTTTCAGGAGAGCATTTTCAAGCTTTTGGCACCATTTTTGAGTGAATTGCCAAAAGTCAGATTTTTGCTGAAATTGTGACCCCGGGGGTTAGGGATTTTTTCAAAAAAATATTTTCTGCCGGTCAAGTTTTTGAGGGCTGATTTCTTGTCCCGTGATAAAAAGCCTTCTGTTTCGTGTGCCAAACCTTTCAGGAGAGCATTTTCAAGCTTTTGACACCATTTTTGAGTGAATTGCCAAAAGTCAGATTTTTGCTGAAATTGTGACCCCGGGGGTTAGGGATTTTTTCAAAAAAATATTTTCTGCCGGTTAAGTTTTCGAGGGCTGGTTTCTTGTCCTGGGATAAAAAGCCTTCTGTTTCGCGTGCCAAACCTTTCAGGAGAGCATTTTCAAGCTTTTGGCACCATTTTTGAGTGAATTGCCAAAAGTCAGATTTTTGCTGAAATTGTGACCCCGGGGTGGTTAGGGATTTTTTCAAAAAAAATTTTCTGACCGGTTAAGTTTTCGAGGGCTGATTTCTTGTCCTGGGAGAAAAAGCCTTCTGTTTCGAGTGCCAAACCTTTCAGGAGAGCATTTTCAAGCTTTTGGCAACATTTTTGAGTGAATTGCCAAAAGTCAGATTTTTGCGGAAATTGTGACCCCGGGGCTTAGGGATTTTTTTCCCAAAAAATATTTTCTGCCGGTTAAGTTTTCGAGGGCTGATTTCTTGTCCTGGGATAAAAAGCCTTCTGTTTCGAGTGCCAAACCTTTCAGGAGAGCATTTTCAAGCTTTTGGCAACATTTTTGAGTGAATTGCCAAAAGTCAGATTTTTGCGGAAATTGTGACCCCGGGGCTTAGGGATTTTTTCAAAAAAATATTTTCTGCCGGTTAAGTTTTTGAGGGCTGATTTCTTGTCCTGGGATAAAAAGCCTTCTGTTTCGCGTGCCAAACCTTTCAGGAGAGCTTTTTCAAGCTTTTGGCACCATTTTTGAGTGAATTGCCAAAAGTCAGATTTTTGCTGAAATTGTGACCCCGGCCGGGGCTTAGGGATTTTTTCAAAAAAATATTTTCTGCCGGTTAAGTTTTTGAGGGCTGATTTCTTGTCCCGTGATAAAAAGCCTTCTGTTTCGAGTGCCAAACCTTTCAGGAGAGCATTTTCAAGCTTTTGGCACCATTTTTGAGTGAATTGCCAAAAGTCAGATTTTTGCTGAAATTGTGACCCCGGGGGTTAGGGATTTTTTCAAAAAAATATTTTCTGCCGGTTAAGTTTTCGAGGGCTGGTTTCTTGTCCTGGGATAAAAAGCCTTCTGTTTCGCGTGCCAAACCTTTCAGGAGAGCATTTTCAAGCTTTTGGCACCATTTTTGAGTGAATTGCCAAAAGTCAGATTTTTGCTGAAATTGTGACCCCGGGGGGTTAGGGATTTTTTCAAAAAAATATTTTCTGCCGGTTAAGTTTTCGAGGGCTGATTTCTTGTCCTGGGAGAAAAAGCCTTCTGTTTCGAGTGCCAAACCTTTCAGGAGAGCATTTTCAAGCTTTTGGCAACATTTTTGAGTGAATTTCCAAAAGTCAGATTTTTGCGGAAATTGTGACCCCGGGGGTTAGGGATTTTTTTCCCAAAAAATATTTTCTGCCGGTTAAGTTTTCGAGGGTTGATTTCTTGTCCTTGGATAAAAAGCCTTCTGTTTCGAGTGCCAAACCTTTCAGGAGAGCATTTTTAAGCTTTTGGCAACATTTTTGAGTGAATTGCCAAAAGTCAGTTTTTTGCGGAAATTGTGACCCCGGCCGGGGCTTAGGGAGTTTTTCAAAAAAATATTTTCTGCCGGTTAAGTTTTCGAGGGCTAATTAATTGTCCTGGGATAAAAAGCCTTCTGTTTCGAGTGCCAAACCTTTCAGGAGAGCATTTTTAAGCTTTTGGCAACATTTTTGAGTGAATTGCCAAAAGTCAGATTTTTGCGGAAATTGTGACCCCGGGGCTTAGGGATTTTTTCAAAAAAATATTTTCTGCCGGTTAAGTTTTCGAGGGCTGATTTCTTGTCCTGGGATAAAAAGCCTTCTTTTTCGAGTGCCAAACCTTTCAGGAGAGCATTTTTAAGCTTTTGGCAACATTTTTGAGTGAATTGCCAAAAGTCAGAATTTTGCTGAAATTGTGACCCCGGGGCTTAGGGATTTTTTCAAAAAAATATTTTCTGCCGGTTACGTTTTCGAGGGCTGATTTCTTGTCCTGGGATAAAAAGCCTTCTGTTTCCATGGCCAAAGCTTTCAGGAGAGCATTTTGAAGCTTTTGGCACCATTTTTGAGTGAATTGCCAAAAGTCAGATTTTTGCTGAAATTGTGACGCCGGCCGGGCTTAGGGATTTTTTCAAAAAAATATTTTCTGCCGGTTAAGTTTTTGAGGGCTGATTTCTTGTCCTGGGATAAAAAGCCTTCTGTTTCGAGTGCCAAACCTTTCAGGAGAGCATTTTCAAGCTTTTGGCACCATTTTTGAGTGAATTGCCAAAAGTCAGATTTTTGCGGAAATTGTGACCCCGGCCGGGGCTTAGGGATTTTTTCAAAAAAATATTTTCTGCCGGTTAAGTTTTCGAGGGCTGATTTCTTGTCCTGGGATAAAAAGCCTTCTGTTTCCATGGCCAAAGCTTTCAGGAGAGCATTTTAAAGCTTTGGGCACCATTTTTGAGTGAATTGCCAAAAGTCAGATTTTTGCGGAAATTGTGACCCCGGGGCTTAGGGATTTTTTCAAAAAAATATTTTCTGCCGGTTAAGTTTTCGAGGGCTGATTTCTTGTCCTGTGATAAAAAGCCTTCTGTTTCCATGGCCAAAGCTTTCAGGAGAACATTTTCAAGCTTTTGGCACCATTTTTGAGTGAATTGCCAAAAGTCAGATTTTTGCGGAAATTGTGACCCCGGGGCTTAGGGATTTTTTCAAAAAAATATTTTTTGCCGGTTAAGTTTTTGAGAGCTGATTTCTTGTCCTGTGATAAAAAGCCTTCTGTTTTGAGTCCCAAACCTTTCAGGAGAGCATTTTCAAGCTTTTGGCACCATTTTTGAGTGAATTGCCAAAAATCAGATTTTTGCGGAAATTGTGACCCCGGGGCTTAGGGATTTTTTCAAAAAAATATTTTCTGCCGGTTAAGTTTTCGAGGGCTGATTTCTTGTCCCGGGACAAAAAGCCTTCTGTTTCGCGTGCCAAACCTTTCAGGAGAGCATTTTCAAGCTTTTGGCACCATTTTTGAGTGAATTGCCAAAATTCAGATTTTTGCTGAAATTGTGACCCCGGCCGGGACTTAGGGATTTTTTCAAAAAAATATTTTCTGCCGGTTAAGATTTTGAGAGCTGATTTCTTGTCCTGGGATAAAAAGCCTTCTGTTTCGCGTGCCAAACCTTTCAGGAGAGCATTTTCAAGCTTTTGGCACCATTTTTGAGTGAATTGCCAAAAGTCAGATTTTTGCTGAAATTGTGACCCCGGCCGGGGCTTAGGGATTTTTTCAAAAAAATATTTTCTGCCGGTTAAGTTTTTGAGGGCTGATTTCTTGTCCTGTGATAAAAAGCCTTCTGTTTCGAGTCCCAAACCTTTCAGGAGAGCATTTTCAAGCTTTTGGCACCATTTTTGAGTGAATTGCCAAAAATCAGATTTTTGCTGAAATTGTGACCCCGGCCGGGGTTTAGGGATTTTTTCAAAAAAATATTTTCTGCCGGTTAAGTTTTTGAGGGCTGATTTCTTGTCCTGGGATAAAAAGCCTTCTGTTTCCATGGCCAAAGCTTTCAGGAGAGCATTTTCAAGCTTTTGGCACCATTTTTGAGTGAATTGCCAAAAGTCCTATTTTTGCTGAAATTGTGACCCCGGCCGGGGCTTAGGGATTTTTTCAAAAAAATATTTTCTGCCGGTTAAGTTTTTGAGGGCTGATTTCTTGTCCTGGGATAAAAAGCCTTCTGTTTCCATGGCCAAAGCTTTCAGGAGAGCATTTTCAAGCTTTTGGCACCATTTTTGAGTGAATTGCCAAAAGTCAGATTTTTGCTGAAATTGTGACCCCGGCCGGGGCTTAGGGATTTTTTCAAAAAAATATTTTCTGCCGGTTAAGTTTTTGAGGGCTGATTTCTTGTCCTGGGATAAAAAGCCTTCTGTTTCCATGGCCAAAGCTTTCAGGAGAGTATTTTCAAGCTTTTGGCACCATTTTTGAGTGAATTGCCAAAAGTCAGATTTTTGCTGAAATTGTGACCCCGGCCGGGGCTTAGGGATTTTTTCAAAAAAATATTTTCTGCCGGTTAAGATTTTGAGAGCTGATTTCTTGTCCTGGGATAAAAAGCCTTCTGTTTCGCGTGCCAAACCTTTCAGGAGAGCATTTTCAAGCTTTTGGCACCATTTTTGAGTGAATTGCCAAAAGTCCTATTTTTGCTGAAATTGTGACCCCGGCCGGGGCTTAGGGATTTTTTCAAAAAAATATTTTCTGCCGGTTAAGTTTTTGAGGGCTGATTTCTTGTCCTGGGATAAAAAGCCTTCTGTTTCCATGGCCAAAGCTTTCAGGAGAGCATTTTCAAGCTTTTGGCACCATTTTTGAGTGAATTGCCAAAAATCAGATTTTTGCTGAAATTGTGACGCCGGCCGGGCTTAGGGATTTTTTCAAAAAAATATTTTCTGCCGGTTAAGTTTTTGAGGGCTGATTTCTTGTCCTGGAATAAAAACCCTTCTGTTTCGAGTGCCAAACCTTTCAGGAGAGCATTTTCAAGCTTTTGGCACCATTTTTGAGTGAATTGCCAAAAGTCAGATTCTTGCGGAAATTGTGACCCCGGCCGGGGCTTAGGGATTTTTTCAAAAAAATATTTTCTGCCGGTTAAGTTTTCGAGGGCTGATTTCTTGTCCTGTGATAAAAAGCCTTCTGTTTCCATGGCCAAAGCTTTCAGGAGAACATTTTCAAGCTTTTTGCACCATTTTTGAGTGAATTGCCAAAAGTCAGATTTTTGCGGAAATTGTGACCCCGGGGCTTAGGGATTTTTTCAAAAAAATATTTTCTTCCGCTTATGTTTTTGAGGGCTGATTTCTTGTCCTGTGATAAAAAGCCTTCTGTTTCGAGTCCCAAACCTTTCAGGAGAGCATTTTCAAGCTTTTGGCACCATTTTTGAGTGAATTGCCAAAAATCAGATTTTTGCGGAAATTGTGACCCCGGGGCTTAGGGATTTTTTCAAAAAAATATTTTCTGCCGGTTAAGTTTTTGAGGGCTGATTTCTTGTCCTGGGATAAAAAGCCATCTGTTTCGCGTGCCAAACCTTTCAGGAGAGCATTTTCAAGCTTTTGGCACCATTTTTGAGTGAATTGCCAAAAGTCAGATTTTTGCTGAAATTGTGACCCCGGCCGGGGCTTAGGGATTTTTTCAAAAAAATATTTTCTGCCGGTTAAGTTTTCGAGGGCTGATTTCTTGTCCCGGGACAAAAAGCCTTCTGTTTCGCGTGCCAAACCTTTCAGGAGAGCATTTTCAAGCTTTTGGCACCATTTTTGAGTGAATTGCCAAAAGTCAGATTTTTGCTGAAATTGTGACCCCGGCCGGGGCTTAGGGATTTTTTCAAAAAAATATTTTCTGCCGCTTAAGTTGTTGAGGGCTGATTTCTTGTCCTGTCATAAAAAGCCTTCGGTTTCGAGTGCCAAACCTTTCAGCAGAGCATTTTCAAGCTTTGGGCACCATTTTTGAGTGAATTCCCAAAAGTCAGATTTTTGCTGAAATTGTGAGCCCGGGGCTTAGGGATTTTTTCAAAAAAATATTTTCTGCCGGTTAAGTTTTTGAGGGCTGATTTCTTGTCCCGTGATAAAAAGCCTTCTGTTTCGAGTGCCAAACCTTTCAGGAGAGCATTTTCAAGCTTTGGGCACCATTTTTGAGTGAATTGCCAAAAGTCAGATTTTTGTTGAAATTCTGACCCCGGGGCTTAGGGATTTTTTCAAAAAAATATTTTCTGCCGGTTTACTTTTTGAGGGCTGATTTCTTGTCCTGTGATAAAAAGCCTTTTGTTTCCATCGCCAAAGCTTTCAGGGGAGCATTTGCAACCGGCTGGCACCATTTTTGAGTGAACTGCCAAAAGTCAGATTTTTGCTGAAATTGTGACCCCGGGGCTTAGGGATTTTTTCAAAAAAATATTTTCTGCCGGTTAAGTTTTTGAGGGCTGATTTCTTGTCCTGTGATAAAAAGCCTTCTGTTTCCATCGCCAAAGCTTTCAGGGGAGCATTTGCAACGGGTTGGCACCATTTTTGAGTGAACTGCCAAAAGTCAGATTTTTGCTGAAATTGCGACCCCGGGGCTTAGGGATTTTTTCAAAAAAATATTTTATGCCGGTTAAGTTTTTGAGGGCTGATTTCTTGTCCTGTGATAAAAAGCCTTCTGTTTCCATCGCCAAAGCTTTCAGGGGAGCATTTGCAACGGGTTGGCACCATTTTTGAGTGAACTGCCAAAAGTCAGATTTTTGCGGAAATTGTGACCCCAGGGCTTAGGGATTTTTTCAAAAAAATATTTTCTGCCGCTTAAGTTTTTGAGGGCTGATTTCTTGTCCTGTGATAAAAAGCCTTCTGTTTCGAGTGCCAAAGCTTTCAGGGGAGCATTTGCAACCGGTTGGCACCATTTTTGAGTGAATTGCCAAAAGTCAGATTTTTGCTGAAATTGTGACCCCGGGGCTTAGGGATTTTTTCAAAAAAATATTTTCTGCCGCTTAAGTTTTTGAGGGCTGATTTCTTGTCCTGTGATAAAAAGCCTTCTGTTTTGAGACCCAACCTTTCAGGAGAGCATTTTCAAGCTTTTGGCACCATTTTTGAGTGAATTGCCAAAAATCAGATTTTTGCGGAAATTGTGACCCCGGGGCTTAGGGATTTTTTCAAAAAAATATTTTCTGCCGGTTAAGTTTTCGAGGGCTGATTTCTTGTCCCGGGACAAAAAGCCTTCTGTTTCGCGTGCCAAACCTTTCAGGAGAGCATTTTCAAGCTTTTGGCACCATTTTTGAGTGAATTGCCAAAAGTCAGATTTTTGCTGAAATTGTGACCCCGGCCGGGGCTTAGGGATTTTTTCAAAAAAATATTTTCTGCTGGTTAAGATTTTGAGAGCTGATTTCTTGTCCTGGGATAAAAAGCCTTCTGTTTCGCGTGCCAAACCTTTCAGGAGAGCATTTTCAAGCTTTTGGCACCATTTTTGAGTGAATTGCCAAAAGTCAGATTTTTGCTGAAATTGTGACCCCGGCCGGGGCTTAGGGATTTTTTCAAAAAAATATTTTCTGCCGGTTAAGTTTTTGAGGGCTGATTTCTTGTCCTGGGATAAAAAGCCTTCTGTTTCCATGGCCAAAGCTTTCAGGAGAGTATTTTCAAGCTTTTGGCACCATTTTTGAGTGAATTGCCAAAAGTCAGATTTTTGCGGAATTTGTGACCCCGGGGCTTAGGGATTTTTTCAAAAAAATATTTTCTGCCGGTTAAGTTTTCGAGGGCTGATTTCTTGTCCTGTGATAAAAAGCCTTCTGTTTCCATGGCCAAAGCTTTCAGGAGAACATTTTCAAGCTTTTGGCACCATTTTTGAGTGAATTGCCAAAAGTCAGATTTTTGCTGAAATTGTGACGCCGGCCGGGCTTAGGGATTTTTTCAAAAAAATATTTTCTGCCGGTTAAGTTTTTGAGGGCTGATTTCTTGTCCTGTGATAAAAAGCCTTCTGTTTCGAGTCCCAAACCTTTCAGGAGAGCATTTTCAAGCTTTTGGCACCATTTTTGAGTGAATTGCCAAAAATCAGATTTTTGCGGAAATTGTGACCCCGGCCGGGGCTTAGGGATTTTTTCAAAAAAATATTTTCTGCCGGTTAAGTTTTTGAGGGCTGATTTCTTGTCCTGGAATAAAAAGCCTTCTGTTTCGCGTGCCAAACCTTTCAGGAGAGCATTTTCAAGCTTTTGGCACCATTTTTGAGTGAATTGCCAAAAGTCAGATTTTTGCTGAAATTGTGACCCAGGCCGGGGCTTAGGGATTTTTTCAAAAAAATATTTTCTGCCGGTTAAGATTTTGAGAGCTGATTTCTTGTCTTGGGATAAAAAGCCTTCTGTTTCCATGGCCAAACCTTTCAGGAGAGCATTTTCAAGCTTTTGGCACCATTTTTGAGTGAATTGCCAAAAATCAGATTTTTGCGGAAATTGTGACCCCGGGGCTTAGGGATTTTTTCAAAAAAATATTTTCTGCCGGTTAAGTTTTCGAGGGCTGATTTCTTGTTCCGGGACAAAAAGCCTTCTGTTTCGCGTGCCAAACCTTTCAGGAGAGCATTTTCAAGCTTTTGGCACCATTTTTGAGTGAATTGCCAAAAGTCAGATTTTTGCTGAAATTGTGACCCCGGCCGGGGCTTAGGGATTTTTTCAAAAAAATATTTTCTGCCGCTTAAGTTGTTGAGGGCTGATTTCTTGTCCTGTCATAAAAAGCCTTCGGTTTCGAGTGCCAAACCTTTCAGCAGAGCATTTTCAAGCTTTGGGCACCATTTTTGAGTGAATTCCCAAAAGTCAGATTTTTGCTGAAATTGTGACCCCGGGGCTTAGGGATTTTTTCAAAAAAATATTTTCTGCCGGTTAAGTTTTTGAGGGCTGATTTCTTGTCCTGTGATAAATAGCCTTCTGTTTCGAGTGCCAAACCTTTCAGGGGAGCATTTGCAACCGGTTGGCACCATTTTTGAGTGAACTGCCAAAAGTCAGATTTTTGTTGAAATTCTGACCCCGGGGCTTAGGGATTTTTTCAAAAAAATATTTTCTGCCGGTTTACTTTTTGAGGGCTGATTTCTTGTCCTGTGATAAAAAGCCTTTTGTTTCCATCGCCAAAGCTTTCAGGGGAGCATTTGCAACCGGCTGGCACCATTTTTGAGTGAACTGCCAAAAGTCAGATTTTTGCTGAAATTGTGACCCCGGGGCTTAGGGATTTTTTCAAAAAAATATTTTCTGCCGGTTAAGTTTTTGAGGGCTGATTTCTTGTCCTGTGATAAAAAGCCTTCTGTTTCCATCGCCAAAGCTTTCAGGGGAGCATTTGCAACGGGTTGGCACCATTTTTGAGTGAACTGCCAAAAGTCAGATTTTTGCTGAAATTGTGACCCCGGGGCTTAGGGATTTTTTCAAAAAAATATTTTCTGCCGGTTAAGTTTTTGAGGGCTGATTTCTTGTCCTGTGATAAAAAGCCTTCTGTTTTGAGTCCCAACCTTTCAGGAGAGCATTTTCAAGCTTTTGGCACCATTTTTGAGTGAATTGCCAAAAATCAGATTTTTGCGGAAATTGTGACCCCGGGGCTTAGGGATTTTTTCAAAAAAATATTTTCTGCCGGTTAAGTTTTCGAGGGCTGATTTCTTGTCCCGGGACAAAAAGCCTTCTGTTTCGCGTGCCAAACCTTTCAGGAGAGCATTTTCAAGCTTTTGGCACCATTTTTGAGTGAATTGCCAAAAGTCAGATTTTTGCTGAAATTGTGACCCCGGCCGGGGCTTAGGGATTTTTTCAAAAAAATATTTTCTGCCGGTTAAGTTTTCGAGGGCTGATTTCTTGTCCTGTGATAAAAAGCCTTCTGTTTCCATGGCCAAAGCTTTCAGGAGAACATTTTCAAGCTTTTGGCACCATTTTTGAGTGAATTGCCAAAAGTCAGATTTTTGCGGAAATTGTGACCCCGGGGCTTAGGGATTTTTTCAAAAAAATATTTTCTGCCGGTTAAGTTTTTGAGGGCTGATTTCTTGTCCTGTGATAAAAAGCCTTCTGTTTCGAGTCCCAAACCTTTCAGGAGAGCATTTTCAAGCTTTTGGCACCATTTTTGAGTGAATTGCCAAAAATCAGATTTTTGCGGAAATTGTGACCCCGGGGCTTAGGGATTTTTTCAAAAAAATATTTTCTGCCGGTTAAGTTTTCGAGGGCTGATTTCTTGTCCCGGGACAAAAAGCCTTCTGTTTCGCGTGCCAAACCTTTCAGGAGAGCATTTTCAAGCTTTTGGCACCATTTTTGAGTGAATTGCCAAAAGTCAGATTTTTGCTGAAATTGTGACCCCGGCCGGGGCTTAGGGATTTTTTCAAAAAAATATTTTCTGCCGGTTAAGATTTTGAGAGCTGATTTCTTGTCCTGGGATAAAAAGCCTTCTGTTTCGCGTGCCAAACCTTTCAGGAGAGCATTTTCAAGCTTTTGGCACCATTTTTGAGTGAATTGCCAAAAGTCAGATTTTTGTTGAAATTGTGACCCCGGCCGGGGCTTAGGGATTTTTTCAAAAAAATATTTTCTGCCGGTTAAGTTTTTGAGGGCTGATTTCTTGTCCTGGGATAAAAAGCCTTCTGTTTCCATGGCCAAAGCTTTCAGGAGAGCATTTTCAAGCTTTTGGCACCATTTTTGAGTGAATTGCCAAAAGTCAGATTTTTGCTGAAATTGTGACCCCGGCCGGGGCTTAGGGATTTTTTCAAAAAAATATTTTCTGCCGGTTAAGTTTTCGAGGGCTGATTTCTTGTCCCGGGACAAAAAGCCTTCTGTTTCGCGTGCCAAACCTTTCAGGAGAGCATTTTCAAGCTTTTGGCACCATTTTTGAGTGAATTGCCAAAAGTCAGATTTTTGCTGAAATTGTGACCCCGGGGCTTAGGGATTTTTTCAAAAAAATATTTTCTGCCGCTTAAGTTGTTGAGGGCTGATTTCTTGTCCTGTCATAAAAAGCCTTCGGTTTCGAGTGCCAAACCTTTCAGCAGAGCATTTTCAAGCTTTGGGCACCATTTTTGAGTGAATTCCCAAAAGTCAGATTTTTGCTGAAATTGTGACCCCGGGGCTTAGGGATTTTTTCAAAAAAATATTTTCTGCCGGTTAAGTTTTTGAGGGCTGATTTCTTGTCCTGTGATAAAAAGCCTTCTGTTTCCATCGCCAAAGCTTTCAGGGGAGCATTTGCAACGGGTTGGCACCATTTTTGAGTGAACTGCCAAAAGTCAGATTTTTGCTGAAATTGTGACCCCGGGGCTTAGGGATTTTTTCAAAAAAATATTTTCTGCCGGTTAAGTTTTTGAGGGCTGATTTCTTGTCCTGTGATAAAAAGCCTTCTGTTTTGAGTCCCAACCTTTCAGGAGAGCATTTTCAAGCTTTTGGCACCATTTTTGAGTGAATTGCCAAAAATCAGATTTTTGCGGAAATTGTGACCCCGGGGCTTAGGGATTTTTTCAAAAAAATATTTTCTGCCGGTTAAGTTTTCGAGGGCTGATTTCTTGTCCCGGGACAAAAAGCCTTCTGTTTCGCGTGCCAAACCTTTCAGGAGAGCATTTTCAAGCTTTTGGCACCATTTTTGAGTGAATTGCCAAAAGTCAGATTTTTGCTGAAATTGTGACCCCGGCCGGGGCTTAGGGATTTTTTCAAAAAAATATTTTCTGCCGCTTAAGTTGTTGAGGGCTGATTTCTTGTCCTGTCATAAAAAGCCTTCGGTTTCGAGTGCCAAACCTTTCAGCAGAGCATTTTCAAGCTTTGGGCACCATTTTTGAGTGAATTCCCAAAAGTCAGATTTTTGCTGAAATTGTGACCCCGGGGCTTAGGGATTTTTTCAAAAAAATATTTTCTGCCGGTTAAGTTTTTGAGGGCTGATTTCTTGTCCTGTGATAAATAGCCTTCTGTTTCGAGTGCCAAACCTTTCAGGAGAGCATTTTCAAGCTTTGGGCACCATTTTTGAGTGAATTGCCAAAAGTCAGATTTTTGTTGAAATTCTGACCCCGGGGCTTAGGGATTTTTTCAAAAAAATATTTTCTGCCGGTTTACTTTTTGAGGGCTGATTTCTTGTCCTGTGATAAAAAGCCTTTTGTTTCCATCGCCAAAGCTTTCAGGGGAGCATTTGCAACCGGCTGGCACCATTTTTGAGTGAACTGCCAAAAGTCAGATTTTTGCTGAAATTGTGACCCCGGGGCTTAGGGATTTTTTCAAAAAAATATTTTCTGCCGGTTAAGTTTTTGAGGGCTGATTTCTTGTCCTGTGATAAAAAGCCTTCTGTTTCCATCGCCAAAGCTTTCAGGGGAGCATTTGCAACGGGTTGGCACCATTTTTGAGTGAACTGCCAAAAGTCAGATTTTTGCTGAAATTGTGACCCCGGGGCTTAGGGATTTTTTCAAAAAAATATTTTCTGCCGGTTAAGTTTTTGAGGGCTGATTTCTTGTCCTGTGATAAAAAGCCTTCTGTTTTGAGTCCCAACCTTTCAGGAGAGCATTTTCAAGCTTTTGGCACCATTTTTGAGTGAATTGCCAAAAATCAGATTTTTGCGGAAATTGTGACCCCGGGGCTTAGGGATTTTTTCAAAAAAATATTTTCTGCCGGTTAAGTTTTCGAGGGCTGATTTCTTGTCCCGGGACAAAAAGCCTTCTGTTTCGCGTGCCAAACCTTTCAGGAGAGCATTTTCAAGCTTTTGGCACCATTTTTGAGTGAATTGCCAAAAGTCAGATTTTTGCTGAAATTGTGACCCCGGCCGGGGCTTAGGGATTTTTTCAAAAAAATATTTTCTGCCGGTTAAGATTTTGAGAGCTGATTTCTTGTCCTGGGATAAAAAGCCTTCTGTTTCGCGTGCCAAACCTTTCAGGAGAGCATTTTCAAGCTTTTGGCACCATTTTTGAGTGAATTGCCAAAAGTCAGATTTTTGCTGAAATTGTGACCCCGGCCGGGGCTTAGGGATTTTTTCAAAAAAATATTTTCTGCCGGTTAAGTTTTCGAGGGCTGATTTCTTGTCCTGTGATAAAAAGCCTTCTGTTTCCATGGCCAAAGCTTTCAGGAGAACATTTTCAAGCTTTTGGCACCATTTTTGAGTGAATTGCCAAAAGTCAGATTTTTGCGGAAATTGTGACCCCGGGGCTTAGGGATTTTTTCAAAAAAATATTTTCTGCCGGTTAAGTTTTTGAGGGCTGATTTCTTGTCCTGTGATAAAAAGCCTTCTGTTTCGAGTCCCAAACCTTTCAGGAGAGCATTTTCAAGCTTTTGGCACCATTTTTGAGTGAATTGCCAAAAATCAGATTTTTGCGGAAATTGTGACCCCGGGGCTTAGGGATTTTTTCAAAAAAATATTTTCTGCCGGTTAAGTTTTCGAGGGCTGATTCCTTGTCCCGGGACAAAAAGCCTTCTGTTTCACGTGCCAAACCTTTCAGGAGAGCATTTTCAAGCTTTTGGCACCATTTTTGAGTGAATTGCCAAAAGTCAGATTTTTGCTGAAATTGTGACCCCGGCCGGGGCTTAGGGATTTTTTCAAAAAAATATTTTCTGCCGGTTAAGATTTTGAGAGCTGATTTCTTGTCCTGGGATAAAAAGCCTTCTGTTTCGCGTGCCAAACCTTTCAGGAGAGCATTTTCAAGCTTTTGGCACCATTTTTGAGTGAATTGCCAAAAGTCAGATTTTTGTTGAAATTGTGACCCCGGCCGGGGCTTAGGGATTTTTTCAAAAAAATATTTTCTGCCGGTTAAGTTTTTGAGGGCTGATTTCTTGTCCTGGGATAAAAAGCCTTCTGTTTCCATGGCCAAAGCTTTCAGGAGAGCATTTTCAAGCTTTTGGCACCATTTTTGAGTGAACTGCCAAAAGTCAGATTTTTGCTGAAATTGTGACGGCGGCCGGGCTTAGGGATTTTTTCAAAAAAATATTTTCTGCCGGTTAAGTTTTTGAGGGCTGATTTCTTGTCCTGGGATAAAAAGCCTTCTGTTTCGAGTGCCAAACCTTTCAGGAGAGCATTTTCAAGCTTTTGGCACCATTTTTGAGTGAATTGCCAAAAGTCAGATTCTTGCGGAAATTGTGACCCCGGCCGGGGCTTAGGGATTTTTTCAAAAAAATATTTTCTGCCGGTTAAGTTTTCGAGGGCTGATTTCTTGTCCTGTGATAAAAAGCCTTCTGTTTCCATGGCCAAAGCTTTCAGGAGAACATTTTCAAGCTTTTTGCACCATTTTTGAGTGAATTGCCAAAAGTCAGATTTTTGCGGAAATTGTGACCCCGGGGCTTAGGGATTTTTTCAAAAAAATATTTTCTGCCGGTTATGTTTTTGAGGGCTGATTTCTTGTCCTGTGATAAAAAACCTTCTGTTTCGAGTCCCAAACCTTTCAGGAGAGCATTTTCAAGCTTTTGGCACCATTTTTGAGTGAATTGCCAAAAATCAGATTTTTGCAGAAATTGTGACCCCGGGGCTTAGGGATTTTTTCAAAAAAATATTTTCTGCCGGTTAAGTTTTTGAGGGCTGATTTCTTGTCCTGGGATAAAAAGCCATCTGTTTCGCGTGCCAAACCTTTCAGGAGAGCATTTTCAAGCTTTTGGCACCATTTTTGAGTGAATGGCCAAAAGTCAGATTTTTGCTGAAATTGTGACCCCGGCCGGGGCTTAGGGATTTTTTCAAAAAAATATTTTCTGCCGGTTAAGTTTTTGAGGGCTGATTTCTTGTCCTGTGATAAAAAGCCTTCTGTTTCGAGTGCCAAACCTTTCAGGAGAGCATTTTCAAGCTTTTGGCAACATTTTTGAGTGAATTGCCAAAAGTCAGATATTTGCTGAAATTGTGACCCCGGGGGGTTAGGAATTTTTTCAAAAAAATATTTTCTGCCGGTTAGGTTTTCGAGGGCTGATTTCTTGTCCTGGGATAAAAAGCCTTCTGTTTCGAGTGCCAAACCTTTCAGGAGAGCATTTTCAAGCTTTTGGCAACATTTTTGAGTGAATTGCCAAAAGTCAGATTTTTGCGGAAATTGTGACCCCGGGGCTTAGGGATTTTTTTTTCAAAAAAATATTTTCTGCCGGTTAAGTTTTCGAGGGCTGATTTCTTGTCCTGGGATAAAAAACCTTCTGTTTCGAGTGCCAAATCTTTCAGGAGAGCATTTTTAAGCTTTTGGCAACATTTTTGAGTGAATTGCCAAAAGTCAGATATTTGCTGAAATTGTGACCCCGGGGCTTAGGGATTTTTTCAAAAAAATATTTTCTGCCGGTTAAGTTTTCGAGGGCTGATATCTTGTCCTGGGATAAAAAGCCTTCTGTTTCCATGGCCAACGCTTTCAGGAGAGAATTTTCAAGCTTTTGGCACCATTTTTGAGTGAATTGCCAAAAGTCAGATTTTTGCTGAAATTGTGACGCCGGCCGGGCTTAGGGATTTTTTCAAAAAAATATTTTCTGCCGGTTAAGTTTTTGAGGGCTGATTTCTTGTCCTGGGATAAAAAGCCTTCTGTTTCAAGTGCCAAACCTTTCAGGAGAGCATTTTCAAGCTCTGGCACCATTTTTGAGTGAATTGCCAAAAGTCAGATTTTTGCTGAAATTGTGACCCCGGGGGTTAGGGATTTTTTCAAAAAAATATTTTCTGCCGGTTAAGTTTTCGAGGGCTGATTTCTTGTCCTGGGATAAAAAGCCTTCTGTTTCGAGTGCCAAACCTTTCAGGAGACTATTTTCAAGCTTTTGGCACCATTTTTGAGTGAATTGCCAAAAGTCAGATTTTTGCTGAAATTGTGACCCTGGGGGTTAGGGATTTTTTCAAAAAAATATTTTCTGCCGGTTAAGTTTTCGAGGGCTGATTTCTTGTCCTGGGATAAAAAGCCTGCTGTTTCAAGTGCCAAACCTTTCAGGAGAGCATTTTCAAGCTTTTGGCACCATTTTTGAGTGAATTGCCAAAAGTCAGATTTTTGCTGAAATTGTGACCCCGGGGGTTAGGGATTTTTTCAAAAAAATATTTTCTGCCAGTTAAGTTTTTGAGGGCTGATTTCTTGTCCTGTGATAAAAAGCCTTCTGTTTCGAGTGCCAAACCTTTCAGGGGAGCATTTGCAACCGGTTGGTACCATTTTTGAGTGAACTGCCAAAAGTCAGATTTTTGCTGAAATTGTGACCCCGGGGCTTAGGGATTTTTTCAAAAAAATATTTTCTGCCGCTTAAGTTTTTGAGGGCTGATTTCTTGTCCTGTGATAAAAAGCCTTCTGTTTCGAGTGCCAAACCTTTCAGGAGAGCATTTTCAAGCTTTGGGCACCATTTTTGAGTGAATTGCCAAAAGTCAGATTTTTGCTGAAATTGTGACCCCGGGGCTTAGGGATTTTTTCAAAAAAATATTTTCTGCCGCTTAAGTTTTTGAGGGCTGATTTCTTGTCCTGTGATAAAAAGCCTTCTGTTTCCATCGCCAAAGCTTTCAGGGGAGCATTTGCAACCGGTTGGCACCATTTTTGAGTGAATTGCCAAAAGTCAGATTTTTGCTGAAATTGTGACCCCGGGGCTTACGGATTTTTTCAAAACAATATTTTCTGCCGGTTTACTTTTTGAGGGCTGATTTCTTGTCCTGTGATAAAAAGCCTTCTGTTTCCATCGCCAAAGCTTTCAGGGGAGCATTTGCAACCGGCTGGCACCATTTTTGAGTGAACTGCCAAAAGTCAGATTTTTGCTGAAATTGTGACCCAGGGGCTTAGGGATTTTTTCAAAAAAATATTTTCTGCCGGTTAAGTTTTTGAGGGCTGATTTCTTGTCCTGTGATAAAAAGCCTTCTGTTTCGAGTGCCAAACCTTTCAGGGGAGCATTTGCAACCGGTTGGCACCATTTTTGAGTGAATTGCCAAAAGTCAGATTTTTGCTGAAATTGTGACCCCCGGGGCTTAGGGATTTTTTCAAAAAAATATTTTCTGCCGGTTAATTTTTTGAGTCCTGATTTCTTGTCCTGTGATAAAAAGCCTTCTGTTTCCATTGCCAAAGCTTTCAGGGTAGCATTTGCAACTGGTTGGCACCATTTTTGAGTGAACTGCCAAAAGTCAGATTTTTGCTGAAATTGTGACCCCGGGGCTTAGGGATTTTTTCAAAAAAATATTTTCTGCCGGTTAAGTTGTTGAGGGCTGATTTTTTGTCCTGTGACAAAAAGCTTTCTGTTTCGAGTGCCAAACCTTTCAGGAGAGCATTTTCAAGCTTTGGGCACCATTTTTGAGTGAATTGCCAAAAGTCAGATTTTTGCTGAAATTGTGACCCCGGGGCTTAGGGATTTTTTCAAAAAAATATTTTCTGCCGCTTGAGTTTTTGAGGGCTGATTTCTTGTCCTGTGATAAAAAGCCTTCTGTTTCCATCGCCAAAGCTTTCAGGGTAGCATTTGCAACTGGTTGGCAGCATTTTTGAGTGAACTGCCATAAGTCAGATTTTTGCTGAAATTGTGACCCCGGGGCTTAGGGATTTTTTCAAAAAAATATTTTCTGCCGGTTAAGTTTTCGAGGGCTGATTTCTTGTCCTGGGATAAAAAGCCTTCTGTTTCAAGTGCCAAAGCTTTCAGGGGAGCATTTGCAACCGGTTGGCACCATTTTTGAGTGAATTGCCAAAAGTCAGATTTTTGCTGAAATTATGACCCCGGGGCTTACGGATTTTTTCAAAAAAATATTTTCTGCCGCTTAAGTTGTTGAGGGCTGATTTCTTGTCCTGTCATAAAAAGCCTTCGGTTTCGAGTGCCAAACCTTTCAGCAGAGCATTTTCAAGCTTTGGGCACCATTTTTGAGTGAATTCCCAAAAGTCAGATTTTTGCTGAAATTGTGACCCCGGGGCTTAGGGATTTTTTCAAAAAAATATTTTCTGCCGGTTAAGTTTTTGAGGGCTGATTTCTTGTCCTGTGATAAATAGCCTTCTGTTTCGAGTGCCAAACCTTTCAGGAGAGCATTTTCAAGCTTTGGGCACCATTTTTGAGTGAATTGCCAAAAGTCAGATTTTTGTTGAAATTCTGACCCCGGGGCTTAGGGATTTTTTCAAAAAAATATTTTCTGCCGGTTTACTTTTTGAGGGCTGATTTCTTGTCCTGTGATAAAAAGCCTTTTGTTTCCTTCGCCAAAGCTTTCAGGGGAGCATTTGCAACCGGCTGGCACCATTTTTGAGTGAACTGCCAAAAGTCAGATTTTTGCTGAAATTGTGACCCCGGGGCTTAGGGATTTTTTCAAAAAAATATTTTCTGCCGGTTAAGTTTTTGAGGGCTGATTTCTTGTCCTGTGATAAAAAGCCTTCTGTTTCCATCGCCAAAGCTTTCAGGGGAGCATTTGCAACGGGTTGGCACCATTTTTGAGTGAACTGCCAAAAGTCAGATTTTTGCTGAAATTGTGACCCCGGGGCTTAGGGATTTTTTCAAAAAAATATTTTCTGCCGGTTAAGTTTTTGAGGGCTGATTTCTAGTCCTGTGATAAAAAGCCTTCTGTTTCGAGTGCCAAACCTTTCAGGAGAGCATTTTCAAGCTTTGGGCACCATTTTTTGAGTGAATTGCCAAAAGTCAGATTTTTGCGGAAATTGTGACCCCGGGGCTTAGGGATTTTTTCAAAAAAATATTTTCTGCCGCTTGAGTTTTTGAGGGCTGATTTCTTGTCCTGTGATAAAAAGCCTTTTGTTTCCATCGCCAAAGCTTTCAGGGGAGCATTTGCAACCGGCTGGCACCATTTTTGAGTGAACTGCCAAAAGTCAGATTTTTGCTGAAATTGTGACCCCGGGGCTTAGGGATTTTTTCAAAAAAATATTTTCTGCCGGTTAAGTTTTTGAGGGCTGATTTCTTGTCCTGTGATAAAAAGCCTTCTGTTTCCATCGCCAAAGCTTTCAGGGGAGCATTTGCAACAGGTTGGCACCATTTTTGAGTGAACTGCCAAAAGTCAGATTTTTGCTGAAATTGTGACCCCGGGGCTTAGGGATTTTTTCAAAAAAATATTTTCTGCCGCTTAAGTTGTTGAGGGCTGATTTCTTGTCCTGTGATAAAAAGCCTTCTGTTTCCATCGCCAAAGCTTTCAGGGGAGCATTTGCAATCGGTTGCCACCATTTTTGAGTTAACTGCCAAAAGTCAGATTTCTGCTGAAATTGTGACCCCGGGGCTTAGGGATTTTTTCAAAAAAATATTTTCTGCCGGTTAAGTTGTTGAGGGCTGATTTCTAGTCCTGTGATAAAAAGCCTTCTGTTTCGAGTGCCAAACCTTTCAGGAGAGCATTTTCAAGCTTTGGGCACCATTTTTGAGTGAATTGCCAAAAGTCAGATTTTTGCTGAAATTGTGACCCCGGGGCTTACGGATTTTTTCAAAACAATATTTTCTGCCGGTTAAGTTTTTGAGGGCTGATTTCTTGTCCTGTGATAAAAAGCCTTCTGTTTCCATCGCCAAAGCTTTCAGGGGAGCATTTGCAACGGGTTGGCACCATTTTTGAGTGAACTGCCAAAAGTCAGATTTTTGCTGAAATTGTGACCCCGGGGCTTAGGGATTTTTTCAAAAAAATATTTTCTGCCGGTTAAGTTTTTGAGGGCTGATTTCTAGTCCTGTGATAAAAAGCCTTCTGTTTCGAGTGCCAAACCTTTCAGGAGAGCATTTTCAAGCTTTGGGCACCATTTTTTGAGTGAATTGCCAAAAGTCAGATTTTTGCGGAAATTGTGACCCCGGGGCTTAGGGATTTTTTCAAAAAAATATTTTCTGCCGCTTGAGTTTTTGAGGGCTGATTTCTTGTCCTGTGATAAAAAGCCTTTTGTTTCCATCGCCAAAGCTTTCAGGGGAGCATTTGCAACCGGCTGGCACCATTTTTGAGTGAACTGCCAAAAGTCAGATTTTTGCTGAAATTGTGACCCCGGGGCTTAGGGATTTTTTCAAAAAAATATTTTCTGCCGGTTAAGTTTTTGAGGGCTGATTTCTTGTCCTGTGATAAAAAGCCTTCTGTTTCCATCGCCAAAGCTTTCAGGGGAGCATTTGCAACGGGTTGGCACCATTTTTGAGTGAACTGCCAAAAGTCAGATTTTTGCTGAAATTGTGACCCCGGGGCTTAGGGATTTTTTCAAAAAAATATTTTCTGCCGGTTAAGTTTTTGAGGGCTGATTTCTAGTCCTGTGATAAAAAGCCTTCTGTTTCGAGTGCCAAACCTTTCAGGAGAGCATTTTCAAGCTTTGGGCACCATTTTTTGAGTGAATTGCCAAAAGTCAGATTTTTGCGGAAATTGTGACCCCGGGGCTTAGGGATTTTTTCAAAAAAATATTTTCTGCCGCTTAAGTTTTTGAGGGCTGATTTCTTGTCCTGTGATAAAAAGCCTTCTGTTTCCATTGCCAAAGCTTTCAGGGGAGCATTTGCAACCGGCTGGCACCATTTTTGAGTGAATTGCCAAAAGTCAGATTTTTGCTGAAATTGTGACCCCGGGGCTTAGGGATTTTTTCAAAAAAATATTTTCTGCCGGTTAATTTTTTGAGTACTGATTTCTTGTCCTGTGATAAAAAGCCTTCTGTTTCCATCGCCAAAGCTTTCAGGGTAGCATTTGCAACTGGTTGGCACCATTTTTGAGTGAACTGCCAAAAGTCAGATTTTTGCTGAAATTGTGACCCCGGGGCTTAGGGATTTTTTCAAAAAAATATTTTCTGCCGCTTGAGTTTTTGAGGGCTGATTTCTTGTCCTGTGATAAAAAGCCTTTTGTTTCCATCGCCAAAGCTTTCAGGGGAGCATTTGCAACCGGCTGGCACCATTTTTGAGTGAACTGCCAAAAGTCAGATTTTTGCTGAAATTGTGACCCCGGGGCTTAGGGATTTTTTCAAAAAAATATTTTCTGCCGGTTAAGTTTTTGAGGGCTGATTTCTTGTCCTGTGATAAAAAGCCTTCTGTTTCCATCGCCAAAGCTTTCAGGGGAGCATTTGCAACGGGTTGGCACCATTTTTGAGTGAACTGCCAAAAGTTAGATTTTTGCTGAAATTGTGACCCCGGGGCTTAGGGATTTTTTCAAAAAAATATTTTCTGCCGCTTAAGTTGTTGAGGGCTGATTTCTTGTCCTGTGATAAAAAGCCTTCTGTTTCCATCGCCAAAGCTTTCAGGGGAGCATTTGCAATCGGTTGCCACCATTTTTGAGTTAACTGCCAAAAGTCAGATTTCTGCTGAAATTGTGACCCCGGGGCTTAGGGATTTTTTCAAAAAAATATTTTCTGCCGGTTAAGTTGTTGAGGGCTGATTTCTAGTCCTGTGATAAAAAGCCTTCTGTTTCGAGTGCCAAACCTTTCAGGAGAGCATTTTCAAGCTTTGGGCACCATTTTTGAGTGAATTGCCAAAAGTCAGATTTTTGCTGAAATTGTGACCCCGGGGCTTACGGATTTTTTCAAAACAATATTTTCTGCCGGTTAAGTTTTTGAGGGCTGATTTCTTGTCCTGTGATAAAAAGCCTTCTGTTTCCATCGCCAAAGGTTTCAGGGGAGCATTTGCAACGGGTTGGCACCATTTTTGAGTGAACTGCCAAAAGTCAGATTTTTGCTGAAATTGTGACCCCGGGGCTTAGGGATTTTTTCAAAAAAATATTTTCTGCCGGTTAAGTTTTTGAGGGCTGATTTCTAGTCCTGTGATAAAAAGCCTTCTGTTTCGAGTGCCAAACCTTTCAGGAGAGCATTTTCAAGCTTTGGGCACCATTTTTTGAGTGAATTGCCAAAAGTCAGATTTTTGCGGAAATTGTGACCCCGGGGCTTAGGGATTTTTTCAAAAAAATATTTTCTGCCGCTTGAGTTTTTGAGGGCTGATTTCTTGTCCTGTGATAAAAAGCCTTTTGTTTCCATCGCCAAAGCTTTCAGGGGAGCATTTGCAACCGGCTGGCACCATTTTTGAGTGAACTGCCAAAAGTCAGATTTTTGCTGAAATTGTGACCCCGGGGCTTAGGGATTTTTTCAAAAAAATATTTTCTGCCGGTTAAGTTTTTGAGGGCTGATTTCTTGTCCTGTGATAAAAAGCCTTCTGTTTCCATCGCCAAAGCTTTCAGGGGAGCATTTGCAACGGGTTGGCACCATTTTTGAGTGAACTGCCAAAAGTCAGATTTTTGCTGAAATTGTGACCCCGGGGCTTAGGGATTTTTTCAAAAAAATATTTTCTGCCGGTTAAGTTTTTGAGGGCTGATTTCTAGTCCTGTGATAAAAAGCCTTCTGTTTCGAGTGCCAAACCTTTCAGGAGAGCATTTTCAAGCTTTGGGCACCATTTTTTGAGTGAATTGCCAAAAGTCAGATTTTTGCGGAAATTGTGACCCCGGGGCTTAGGGATTTTTTCAAAAAAATATTTTCTGCCGCTTAAGTTTTTGAGGGCTGATTTCTTGTCCTGTGATAAAAAGCCTTCTGTTTCCATTGCCAAAGCTTTCAGGGGAGCATTTGCAACCGGCTGGCACCATTTTTGAGTGAATTGCCAAAAGTCAGATTTTTGCTGAAATTGTGACCCCGGGGCTTAGGGATTTTTTCAAAAAAATATTTTCTGCCGGTTAATTTTTTGAGTACTGATTTCTTGTCCTGTGATAAAAAGCCTTCTGTTTCCATCGCCAAAGCTTTCAGGGTAGCATTTGCAACTGGTTGGCACCATTTTTGAGTGAACTGCCAAAAGTCAGATTTTTGCTGAAATTGTGACCCCGGGGCTTAGGGATTTTTTCAAAAAAATATTTTCTGCCGCTTAAGTTGTTGAGGGCTGATTTCTTGTCCTGTGATAAAAAGCCTTCTGTTTCCATCGCCAAAGCTTTCAGGGGAGCATTTGCAATCGGTTGCCACCATTTTTGAGTTAACTGCCAAAAGTCAGATTTCTGCTGAAATTGTGACCCCGGGGCTTAGGGATTTTTTCAAAAAAATATTTTCTGCCGGTTAAGTTGTTGAGGGCTGATTTCTTGTCCTGTGATAAAAAGCCTTCTGTTTCGAGTGCCAAACCTTTCAGGGGAGCATTTTCAAGCTTTGGGCACCATTTTTGAGTGAATTGCCAAAAGTCAGATTTTTGCTGAAATTGTGACCCCGGGGCTTACGGATTTTTTCAAAACAATATTTTCTGCCGGTTAAGTTTTTGAGGGCTGATTTCTTGTCCTGTGATAAAAAGCCTTCTGTTTCGAGTGCCAAACCTTTCAGGGGAGCATTTGCAATCGTTTGGCACCATTTTTGAGTGAATTGCCAAAAGTCAGATTTTTGCTGAAATTGTGACCCCCGGGGCTTAGGGATTTTTTCAAAAAAATATTTTCTGCCGGTTAATTTTTTGAGTCCTGATTTCTTGTCCTGTGATAAAAAGCCTTCTGTTTCCATCGCCAAAGCTTTCAGGGTAGCATTTGCAACTGGTTGGCACCATTTTTGAGTGAACTGCCAAAAGTCAGATTTTTGCTGAAATTGTGACCCCGGGGCTTAGGGATTTTTTCAAAAAAATATTTTCTGCCGGTTAAGTTGTTGAGGGCTGATTTTTTGTCCTGTGATAAAAAGCCTTCTGTTTCGAGTGCCAAACCTTTCAGGAGAGCATTTTCAAGCTTTGGGCACCATTTTTGAGTGAATTGCCAAAAGTCAGATTTTTGCTGAAATTGTGACCCCTGCCGGGGCTTAGGGATTTTTTCAAAAAAATATTTTCTGCCGGTAAAGTTTTTGAGGGCTGATTTCTTGTCCTGGGATAAAAAGCCTTCTGTTTCGAGTGCCAAACCTTTCAGGAGAGCATTTTCAAGCTTTTGGCACCATTTTTGAGTGAATTGCCAAAAGTCAGATTTTTGCTGAAATTGTGACCCCGGGGCTTACGGATTTTTTCAAAACAATATTTTCTGCCGGTTAACTTTTTGAGGGCTGATTTCTTGTCCTGTGATAAAAAGCCTTCTGTTTCCATTGCCAAAGCTTTCAGGGGAGCATTTGCAACCGGCTGGCACCATTTTTGAGTGAACTGCCAAAAGTCAGATTTTTGCTGAAATTGTGACCCCGGGGCTTAGGGATATTTCAAAAAAATATTTTCTGCCGGTTAAGTTTTTGAGGGCTGAATTCTTGTCCTGTGATAAAAAGCCTTCTGTTTCGAGTGCCAAACCTTTCAGGGGAGCATTTGCAACCGGTTGGCACCATGTTTGAGTGAATTGCCAAAAGCCGGATTTTTGCTGAAATTGTGACCCCGGGGCTTAGGGATTTTTTCAAAAAAATATTTTCTGCCGGTTAAGTTTTTGAGTACTGATTTCTTGTCCTGTGATAAAAAGCCTTCTGTTTCCATCGCCAAAGCTTTCAGGGGAGCATTTGCAACCGGTTGGCACCATTTTTGAGTGAATCCCAAAAGTCGGATTTTTGCTGAAATTGTGACCCCGGGGCTTAGGGATTTTTTCGAAAAAATATTTTCTGCCGCTTAAGTTTTTGAGGGCTGATTTCTTGTCCTGTGATAAAAAGCCTTCTGTTTCGAGTGCCAAACCTTTCAGGAGAGCATTTTCAAGCTTTGGGCACCATTTTTGAGTGAATTGCCAAAAGTCAGATTTTTGCTGAAATTGTGACCCCGGGGCTTAGGGATTTTTTCAAAACAATATTTTCTGCCGCTTAAGTTTTTGAGGGCTGATTTCTTGTCCTGTGATAAAAAGCCTTCTGTTTCCATCGCCAAAGCTTTCAGGGTAGCATTTGCAACTGGTTGGCAGCATTTTTGAGTGAACTGCCAAAAGTCAGATTTTTGCTGAAATTGTGACCCAGGGGCTTAGGGATTTTTTCAAAAAATATTTTCTGCCGGTTAAGTTTTCGAGGGCTGATTTCTTGTCCTGGGATAAAAAGCCTTCTGTTTCAAGTGCCAAACCTTTCAGGGGAGCATTTGCAACCGGTTGGCACCATTTTTGAGTGAATTGCCAAAAGTCAGATTTTTGCTGAAATTGTGACCCCGGGGCTTAGGGATTTTTTCAAAAAAATATTTTCTGCCGGTTAATTTTTTGAGTCCTGATTTCTTGTCCTGTGATAAAAAGCCTTCTGTTTCGAGTGCCAAAGCTTTCAGGGGAGCATTTGCAACCGGTTGGCACCATTTTTGAGTGAATTGCCAAAAGTCAGATTTTTGCTGAAATTATGACCCCGGGGCTTACGGATTTTTTCAAAAAAATATTTTCTGCCGCTTAAGTTGTTGAGGGCTGATTTCTTGTCCTGTCATAAAAAGCCTTCGGTTTCGAGTGCCAAACCTTTCAGCAGAGCATTTTCAAGCTTTGGGCACCATTTTTGAGTGAATTCCCAAAAGTCAGATTTTTGCTGAAATTGTGACCCCGGGGCTTAGGGATTTTTTCAAAAAAATATTTTCTGCCGGTTAAGTTTTTGAGGGCTGATTTCTTGTCCTGTGATAAATAGCCTTCTGTTTCGAGTGCCAAACCTTTCAGGAGAGCATTTTCAAGCTTTGGGCACCATTTTTGAGTGAATTGCCAAAAGTCAGATTTTTGTTGAAATTCTGACCCCGGGGCTTAGGGATTTTTTCAAAAAAATATTTTTTGCCGGTTTACTTTTTGAGGGCTGATTTCTTGTCCTGTGATAAAAAGCCTTTTGTTTCCATCGCCAAAGCTTTCAGGGGAGCATTTGCATCCGGCTGGCACCATTTTTGAGTGAACTGCCAAAAGTCAGATTTTTGCTGAAATTGTGACCCCGGGGCTTAGGGATTTTTTCAAAAAAATATTTTCTGCCGGTTAAGTTTTTGAGGGCTGATTTCTTGTCCTGTGATAAAAAGCCTTCTGTTTCCATCGCCAAAGCTTTCAGGGGAGCATTTGCAACGGGTTGGCACCATTTTTGAGTGAACTGCCAAAAGTCAGATTTTTGCTGAAATTGTGACCCCGGGGCTTAGGGATTTTTTCAAAAAAATATTTTCTGCCGGTTAAGTTTTTGAGGGCTGATTTCTTGTCCTGTGATAAAAAGCCTTCTGTTTCCATCGCCAAAGCTTTCAGGGGAGCATTTGCAACGGGTTGGCACCATTTTTGAGTGAACTGCCAAAAGTCAGATTTTTGCTGAAATTGTGACCCCGGGGCTTAGGGATTTTTTCAAAAAAATATTTTCTGCCGGTTAAGTTTTTGAGGGCTGATTTCTAGTCCTGTGATAAAAAGCCTTCTGTTTCGAGTGCCAAACCTTTCAGGAGAGCATTTTCAAGCTTTGGGCACCATTTTTTGAGTGAATTGCCAAAAGTCAGATTTTTGCGGAAATTGTGACCCCGGGGCTTAGGGATTTTTTCAAAAAAATATTTTCTGCCGCTTAAGTTTTTGAGGGCTGATTTCTTGTCCTGTGATAAAAAGCCTTCTGTTTCCATTGCCAAAGCTTTCAGGGGAGCATTTGCAACCGGCTGGCACCATTTTTGAGTGAATTGCCAAAAGTCAGATTTTTGCTGAAATTGTGACCCCGGGGCTTAGGGATTTTTTCAAAAAAATATTTTCTGCCGGTTAATTTTTTGAGTACTGATTTCTTGTCCTGTGATAAAAAGCCTTCTGTTTCCATCGCCAAAGCTTTCAGGGTAGCATTTGCAACTGGTTGGCACCATTTTTGAGTGAACTGCCAAAAGTCAGATTTTTGCTGAAATTGTGACCCCGGGGCTTAGGGATTTTTTCAAAAAAATATTTTCTGCCGGTTAAGTTGTTGAGGGCTGATTTTTTGTCCTGTGATAAAAAGCCTTCTGTTTCGAGTGCCAAACCTTTCAGGAGAGCATTTTCAAGCTTTGGGCACCATTTTTGAGTGAATTGCCAAAAGTCAGATTTTTGCTGAAATTGTGACCCCTGCCGGGGCTTAGGGATTTTTTCAAAAAAATATTTTCTGCCGGTTAAGTTTTTGAGGGCTGATTTCTTGTCCTGGGATAAAAAGCCTTCTGTTTCGAGTGCCAAACCTTTCAGGAGAGCATTTTCAAGCTTTGGGCACCATTTTTGAGTGAATTGCCAAAAGTCAGATTTTTGCTGAAATTGTGACCCCGGGGCTTAGGGATTTTTTCAAAAAAATATTTTCTGCCGCTTAAGTTTTTGAGGGCTGATTTCTTGTCCTGTGATAAAAAGCCTTCTGTTTCCATCGCCAAAGCTTTCAGGGGAGCATTTGCAACCGGTTGGCACCATTTTTGAGTGAATTGCCAAAAGTCAGATTTTTGCTGAAATTGTGACCCCGGGGCTTACGGATTTTTTCAAAACAATATTTTCTGCCGGTTTACTTTTTGAGGGCTGATTTCTTGTCCTGTGATAAAAAGCCTTCTGTTTCCATCGCCAAAGCTTTCAGGGTAGCATTTGCAACCGGCTGGCACCATTTTTGAGTGAACTGCCAAAAGTCAGATTTTTGCTGAAATTGTGACCCAGGGGCTTAGGGATTTTTTCAAAAAAATATTTTCTGCCGGTTAAGTTTTTGAGGGCTGATTTCTTGTCCTGTGATAAAAAGCCTTCTGTTTCGAGTGCCAAACCTTTCAGGGGAGCATTTGCAACCGGTTGGCACCATTTTTGAGTGAATTGCCAAAAGTCAGATTTTTGCTGAAATTGTGACCCCCGGGGCTTAGGGATTTTTTCAAAAAAATATTTTCTGCCGGTTAATTTTTTGAGTCCTGATTTCTTGTCCTGTGATAAAAAGCCTTCTGTTTCCATCGCCAAAGCTTTCAGGGTAGCATTTGCAACTGGTTGGCACCATTTTTGAGTGAACTGCCAAAAGTCAGATTTTTGCTGAAATTGTGACCCCGGGGCTTAGGGATTTTTTCAAAAAAATATTTTCTGCCGGTTAAGTTTTTGAGGGCTGATTTCTTGTCCTGGGATAAAAGGCCTTCTGTTTCGAGTGCCAAACCTTTCAGGAGAGCATATTCAAGCTTTGGGCACCATTTTTGAGTGAATTGCCAAAAGTCAGATTTTTGCTGAAATTGTGACCCCCGGGGCTTAGGGATTTTTTCAAAAAAATATTTTCTGCCGGTTAAGTTTTTGAGTACTGATTTCTTGTCCTGTGATAAAAAGCCTTCTGTTTCCATCGCCAAAGCTTTCAGGGGAGCATTTGCAACCGGTTGGCACCATTTTTGAGTGAATCCCAAAAGTCGGATTTTTGCTGAAATTGTGACCCCGGGGCTTAGGGATTTTTTCGAAAAAATATTTTCTGCCGCTTAAGTTTTTGAGGGCTGATTTCTTGTCCTGTGATAAAAAGCCTTCTGTTTCGAGTGCCAAACCTTTCAGGAGAGCATTTTCAAGCTTTGGGCACCATTTTTGAGTGAATTGCCAAAAGTCAGATTTTTGCTGAAATTGTGACCCCGGGGCTTAGGGATTTTTTCAAAACAATATTTTCTGCCGCTTAAGTTTTTGAGGGCTGATTTCTTGTCCTGTGATAAAAAGCCTTCTGTTTCCATCGCCAAAGCTTTCAGGGTAGCATTTGCAACTGGTTGGCAGCATTTTTGAGTGAACTGCCAAAAGTCAGATTTTTGCTGAAATTGTGACCCAGGGGCTTAGGGATTTTTTCAAAAAAATATTTTCTGCCGGTTAAGTTTTCGAGGGCTGATTTCTTGTCCTGGGATAAAAAGCCTTCTGTTTCAAGTGCCAAACCTTTCAGGGGAGCATTTGCAACCGGTTGGCACCATTTTTGAGTGAATTGCCAAAAGTCAGATTTTTGCTGAAATTGTGACCCCGGGGCTTAGGGATTTTTTCAAAAAAATATTTTCTGCCGGTTAATTTTTTGAGTCCTGATTTCTTGTCCTGTGATAAAAAGCCTTCTGTTTCGAGTGCCAAAGCTTTCAGGGGAGCATTTGCAACCGGTTGGCACCATTTTTGAGTGAATTGCCAAAAGTCAGATTTTTGCTGAAATTATGACCCCGGGGCTTACGGATTTTTTCAAAAAAATATTTTCTGCCGCTTAAGTTGTTGAGGGCTGATTTCTTGTCCTGTCATAAAAAGCCTTCGGTTTCGAGTGCCAAACCTTTCAGCAGAGCATTTTCAAGCTTTGGGCACCATTTTTGAGTGAATTCCCAAAAGTCAGATTTTTGCTGAAATTGTGACCCCGGGGCTTAGGGATTTTTTCAAAAAAATATTTTCTGCCGGTTAAGTTTTTGAGGGCTGATTTCTTGTCCTGTGATAAATAGCCTTCTGTTTCGAGTGCCAAACCTTTCAGGAGAGCATTTTCAAGCTTTGGGCACCATTTTTGAGTGAATTGCCAAAAGTCAGATTTTTGTTGAAATTCTGACCCCGGGGCTTAGGGATTTTTTCAAAAAAATATTTTTTGCCGGTTTACTTTTTGAGGGCTGATTTCTTGTCCTGTGATAAAAAGCCTTTTGTTTCCATCGCCAAAGCTTTCAGGGGAGCATTTGCATCCGGCTGGCACCATTTTTGAGTGAACTGCCAAAAGTCAGATTTTTGCTGAAATTGTGACCCCGGGGCTTAGGGATTTTTTCAAAAAAATATTTTCTGCCGGTTAAGTTTTTGAGGGCTGATTTCTTGTCCTGTGATAAAAAGCCTTCTGTTTCCATCGCCAAAGCTTTCAGGGGAGCATTTGCAACGGGTTGGCACCATTTTTGAGTGAACTGCCAAAAGTCAGATTTTTGCTGAAATTGTGACCCCGGGGCTTAGGGATTTTTTCAAAAAAATATTTTCTGCCGGTTAAGTTTTTGAGGGCTGATTTCTTGTCCTGTGATAAAAAGCCTTCTGTTTCCATCGCCAAAGCTTTCAGGGGAGCATTTGCAACGGGTTGGCACCATTTTTGAGTGAACTGCCAAAAGTCAGATTTTTGCTGAAATTGTGACCCCGGGGCTTAGGGATTTTTTCAAAAAAATATTTTCTGCCGGTTAAGTTTTTGAGGGCTGATTTCTAGTCCTGTGATAAAAAGCCTTCTGTTTCGAGTGCCAAACCTTTCAGGAGAGCATTTTCAAGCTTTGGGCACCATTTTTTGAGTGAATTGCCAAAAGTCAGATTTTTGCGGAAATTGTGACCCCGGGGCTTAGGGATTTTTTCAAAAAAATATTTTCTGCCGCTTAAGTTTTTGAGGGCTGATTTCTTGTCCTGTGATAAAAAGCCTTCTGTTTACATTGCCAAAGCTTTCAGGGGAGCATTTGCAACCGGCTGGCACCATTTTTGAGTGAATTGCCAAAAGTCAGATTTTTGCTGAAATTGTGACCCCGGGGCTTAGGGATTTTTTCAAAAAAATATTTTCTGCCGGTTAATTTTTTGAGTACTGATTTCTTGTCCTGTGATAAAAAGCCTTCTGTTTCCATCGCCAAAGCTTTCAGGGTAGCATTTGCAACTGGTTGGCACCATTTTTGAGTGAACTGCCAAAAGTCAGATTTTTGCTGAAATTGTGACCCCGGGGCTTAGGGATTTTTTCAAAAAAATATTTTCTGCCGGTTAAGTTGTTGAGGGCTGATTTTTTGTCCTGTGATAAAAAGCCTTCTGTTTCGAGTGCCAAACCTTTCAGGAGAGCATTTTCAAGCTTTGGGCACCATTTTTGAGTGAATTGCCAAAAGTCAGATTTTTGCTGAAATTGTGACCCCTGCCGGGGCTTAGGGATTTTTTCAAAAAAATATTTTCTGCCGGTTAAGTTTTTGAGGGCTGATTTCTTGTCCTGGGATAAAAAGCCTTCTGTTTCGAGTGCCAAACCTTTCAGGAGAGCATTTTCAAGCTTTGGGCACCATTTTTGAGTGAATTGCCAAAAGTCAGATTTTTGCTGAAATTGTGACCCCGGGGCTTAGGGATTTTTTCAAAAAAATATTTTCTGCCGCTTAAGTTTTTGAGGGCTGATTTCTTGTCCTGTGATAAAAAGCCTTCTGTTTCCATCGCCAAAGCTTTCAGGGGAGCATTTGCAACCGGTTGGCACCATTTTTGAGTGAATTGCCAAAAGTCAGATTTTTGCTGAAATTGTGACCCCGGGGCTTACGGATTTTTTCAAAACAATATTTTCTGCCGGTTTACTTTTTGAGGGCTGATTTCTTGTCCTGTGATAAAAAGCCTTCTGTTTCCATCGCCAAAGCTTTCAGGGTAGCATTTGCAACCGGCTGGCACCATTTTTGAGTGAACTGCCAAAAGTCAGATTTTTGCTGAAATTGTGACCCAGGGGCTTAGGGATTTTTTCAAAAAAATATTTTCTGCCGGTTAAGTTTTTGAGGGCTGATTTCTTGTCCTGTGATAAAAAGCCTTCTGTTTCGAGTGCCAAACCTTTCAGGGGAGCATTTGCAACCGGTTGGCACCATTTTTGAGTGAATTGCCAAAAGTCAGATTTTTGCTGAAATTGTGACCCCCGGGGCTTAGGGATTTTTTCAAAAAAATATTTTCTGCCGGTTAATTTTTTGAGTCCTGATTTCTTGTCCTGTGATAAAAAGCCTTCTGTTTCCATCGCCAAAGCTTTCAGGGTAGCATTTGCAACTGGTTGGCACCATTTTTGAGTGAACTGCCAAAAGTCAGATTTTTG
Source organism: Podarcis vaucheri (assembly GCF_965113315.1). Lineage (NCBI taxonomy): Eukaryota > Metazoa > Chordata > Lepidosauria > Squamata > Lacertidae > Podarcis > Podarcis vaucheri. The sequence continues at coordinate 43,695,907 of NC_138751.1, read as the reverse complement.
CTGAAATTGTGACCCCGGGGCTTAGGGATTTTTTCAAAAAAATATTTTCTGCCGGTTAAGTTTTTGAGGGCTGATTTCTTGTCCTGTGATAAAAAGCCTTCTGTTTCGAGTGCCAAACCTTTCAGGGGAGCATTTGCAACCGGTTGGCACCATTTTTGAGTGAATTGCCAAAAGTCAGATTTTTGCTGAAATTGTGACCCCCGGGGCTTAGGGATTTTTTCAAAAAAATATTTTCTGCCGGTTAATTTTTTGAGTCCTGATTTCTTGTCCTGTGATAAAAAGCCTTCTGTTTCCATTGCCAAAGCTTTCAGGGTAGCATTTGCAACTGGTTGGCACCATTTTTGAGTGAACTGCCAAAAGTCAGATTTTTGCTGAAATTGTGACCCCGGGGCTTAGGGATTTTTTCAAAAAAATATTTTCTGCCGGTTAAGTTGTTGAGGGCTGATTTTTTGTCCTGTGATAAAAAGCTTTCTGTTTCGAGTGCCAAACCTTTCAGGAGAGCATTTTCAAGCTTTGGGCACCATTTTTGAGTGAATTGCCAAAAGTCAGATTTTTGCTGAAATTGTGACCCCGGGGCTTAGGGATTTTTTCAAAAAAATATTTTCTGCCGCTTAAGTTTTTGAGGGCTGATTTCTTGTCCTGTGATAAAAAGCCTTCTGTTTCCATCGCCAAAGCTTTCAGGGGAGCATTTGCAACCGGTTGGCACCATTTTTGAGTGAATTGCCAAAAGTCAGATTTTTGCTGAAATTGTGACCCCGGGGCTTACGGATTTTTTCAAAACAATATTTTCTGCCGGTTTACTTTTTGAGGGCTGATTTCTTGTCCTGTGATAAAAAGCCTTCTGTTTCCATCGCCAAAGCTTTCAGGGTAGCATTTGCAACCGGCTGGCACCATTTTTGAGTGAACTGCCAAAAGTCAGATTTTTGCTGAAATTGTGACCCAGGGGCTTAGGGATTTTTTCAAAAAAATATTTTCTGCCGGTTAAGTTTTTGAGGGCTGATTTCTTGTCCTGTGATAAAAAGCCTTCTGTTTCGAGTGCCAAACCTTTCAGGGGAGCATTTGCAACCGGTTGGCACCATTTTTGAGTGAATTGCCAAAAGTCAGATTTTTGCTGAAATTGTGACCCCCGGGGCTTAGGGATTTTTTCAAAAAAATATTTTCTGCCGGTTAATTTTTTGAGTCCTGATTTCTTGTCCTGTGATAAAAAGCCTTCTGTTTCCATCGCCAAAGCTTTCAGGGTAGCATTTGCAACTGGTTGGCACCATTTTTGAGTGAACTGCCAAAAGTCAGATTTTTGCTGAAATTGTGACCCCGGGGCTTAGGGATTTTTTCAAAAAAATATTTTCTGCCGGTTAAGTTTTTGAGGGCTGATTTCTTGTCCTGGGATAAAAGGCCTTCTGTTTCGAGTGCCAAACCTTTCAGGAGAGCATATTCAAGCTTTGGGCACCATTTTTGAGTGAATTGCCAAAAGTCAGATTTTGCTGAAATTGTGACCCCCGGGGCTTAGGGATTTTTTCAAAAAAATATTTTCTGCCGGTTAAGTTTTTGAGTACTGATTTCTTGTCCTGTGATAAAAAGCCTTCTGTTTCCATCGCCAAAGCTTTCAGGGGAGCATTTGCAACCGGTTGGCACCATTTTTTGAGTGAATCCCAAAAGTCGGATTTTTGCTGAAATTGTGACCCCGGGGCTTAGGGATTTTTTCGAAAAAATATTTTCTGCCGCTTAAGTTTTGAGGGCTGATTTCTTGTCCTGTGATAAAAAGCCTTCTGTTTCGAGTGCCAAACCTTTCAGGAGAGCCATTTTCAAGCTTTGGGCACCATTTTTGAGTGAATTGCCAAAAGTCAGATTTTTGCTGAAATTGTGACCCCGGGGCTTAGGGATTTTTTCAAAACAATATTTTCTGCCGCTTAAGTTTTTGAGGGCTGATTTCTTGTCCTGTGATAAAAAGCCTTCTGTTTCCATCGCCAAAGCTTTCAGGGTAGCATTTGCAACTGGTTGGCAGCATTTTTGAGTGAACTGCCAAAAGTCAGATTTTTGCTGAAATTGTGACCCAGGGGCTTAGGGATTTTTTCAAAAAAATATTTTCTGCCGGTTAAGTTTTCGAGGGCTGATTTCTTGTCCTGGGATAAAAAGCCTTCTGTTTCAAGTGCCAAACCTTTCAGGGGAGCATTTGCAACCGGTTGGCACCATTTTTGAGTGAATTGCCAAAAGTCAGATTTTTGCTGAAATTGTGACCCCGGGGCTTAGGGATTTTTTCAAAAAAATATTTTCTGCCGGTTAATTTTTTGAGTCCTGATTTCTTGTCCTGTGATAAAAAGCCTTCTGTTTCGAGTGCCAAAGCTTTCAGGGGAGCATTTGCAACCGGTTGGCACCATTTTTGAGTGAATTGCCAAAAGTCAGATTTTTGCTGAAATTATGACCCCGGGGCTTACGGATTTTTTCAAAAAAATATTTTCTGCCGCTTAAGTTGTTGAGGGCTGATTTCTTGTCCTGTCATAAAAAGCCTTCGGTTTCGAGTGCCAAACCTTTCAGCAGAGCATTTTCAAGCTTTGGGCACCATTTTTGAGTGAATTCCCAAAAGTCAGATTTTTGCTGAAATTGTGACCCCGGGGCTTAGGGATTTTTTCAAAAAAATATTTTCTGCCGGTTAAGTTTTTGAGGGCTGATTTCTTGTCCTGTGATAAATAGCCTTCTGTTTCGAGTGCCAAACCTTTCAGGAGAGCATTTTTAAGCTTTGGGCACCATTTTTGAGTGAATTGCCAAAAGTCAGATTTTTGTTGAAATTCTGACCCCGGGGCTTAGGGATTTTTTCAAAAAAATATTTTTTGCCGGTTTACTTTTTGAGGGCTGATTTCTTGTCCTGTGATAAAAAGCCTTTTGTTTCCATCGCCAAAGCTTTCAGGGGAGCATTTGCATCCGGCTGGCACCATTTTTGAGTGAACTGCCAAAAGTCAGATTTTTGCTGAAATTGTGACCCCGGGCTTAGGGATTTTTTCAAAAAAATATTTTCTGCCGGTTAAGTTTTTGAGGGCTGATTTCTTGTCCTGTGATAAAAAGCCTTCTGTTTCCATCGCCAAAGCTTTCAGGGGAGCATTTGCAACGGGTTGGCACCATTTTTGAGTGAACTGCCAAAAGTCAGATTTTTGCTGAAATTGTGACCCCGGGGCTTAGGGATTTTTTCAAAAAAATATTTTCTGCCGGTTAAGTTTTTGAGGGCTGATTTCTTGTCCTGTGATAAAAAGCCTTCTGTTTCCATCGCCAAAGCTTTCAGGGGAGCATTTGCAACGGGTTGGCACCATTTTTGAGTGAACTGCCAAAAGTCAGATTTTTGCTGAAATTGTGACCCCGGGGCTTAGGGATTTTTTCAAAAAAATATTTTCTGCCGGTTAAGTTTTTGAGGGCTGATTTCTAGTCCTGTGATAAAAAGCCTTCTGTTTCGAGTGCCAAACCTTTCAGGAGAGCATTTTCAAGCTTTGGGCACCATTTTTTGAGTGAATTGCCAAAAGTCAGATTTTTGCGGAAATTGTGACCCCGGGGCTTAGGGATTTTTTCAAAAAAATATTTTCTGCCGCTTAAGTTTTTGAGGGCTGATTTCTTGTCCTGTGATAAAAAGCCTTCTGTTTCCATTGCCAAAGCTTTCAGGGGAGCATTTGCAACCGGCTGGCACCATTTTTGAGTGAATTGCCAAAAGTCAGATTTTTGCTGAAATTGTGACCCCGGGGCTTAGGGATTTTTTCAAAAAAATATTTTCTGCCGGTTAATTTTTTGAGTACTGATTTCTTGTCCTGTGATAAAAAGCCTTCTGTTTCCATCGCCAAAGCTTTCAGGGTAGCATTTGCAACTGGTTGGCACCATTTTTGAGTGAACTGCCAAAAGTCAGATTTTTGCTGAAATTGTGACCCCGGGGCTTAGGGATTTTTTCAAAAAAATATTTTCTGCCGGTTAAGTTGTTGAGGGCTGATTTTTTGTCCTGTGATAAAAAGCCTTCTGTTTCGAGTGCCAAACCTTTCAGGAGAGTATTTTCAAGCTTTGGGCACCATTTTTGAGTGAATTGCCAAAAGTCAGATTTTTGCTGAAATTGTGACCCCTGCCGGGGCTTAGGGATTTTTTCAAAAAAATTTTTTCTGCCGGTTAAGTTTTTGAGGGCTGATTTCTTGTCCTGGGATAAAAAGCCTTCTGTTTCGAGTGCCAAACCTTTCAGGAGAGCATTTTCAAGCTTTGGGCACCATTTTTGAGTGAATTGCCAAAAGTCAGATTTTTGCTGAAATTGTGACCCCGGGGCTTAGGGATTTTTTCAAAAAAATATTTTCTGCCGCTTAAGTTTTTGAGGGCTGATTTCTTGTCCTGTGATAAAAAGCCTTCTGTTTCCATCGCCAAAGCTTTCAGGGGAGCATTTGCAACCGGTTGGCACCATTTTTGAGTGAATTGCCAAAAGTCAGATTTTTGCTGAAATTGTGACCCCGGGGCTTACGGATTTTTTCAAAACAATATTTTCTGCCGGTTTACTTTTTGAGGGCTGATTTCTTGTCCTGTGATAAAAAGCCTTCTGTTTCCATCGCCAAAGCTTTCAGGGTAGCATTTGCAACCGGCTGGCACCATTTTTGAGTGAACTGCCAAAAGTCAGATTTTTGCTGAAATTGTGACCCAGGGGCTTAGGGATTTTTTCAAAAAAATATTTTCTGCCGGTTAAGTTTTTGAGGGCTGATTTCTTGTCCTGTGATAAAAAGCCTTCTGTTTCGAGTGCCAAACCTTTCAGGGGAGCATTTGCAACCGGTTGGCACCATTTTTGAGTGAATTGCCAAAAGTCAGATTTTTGCTGAAATTGTGACCCCCGGGGCTTACGGATTTTTTCAAAAAAATATTTTCTGCCGGTTAATTTTTTGAGTCCTGATTTCTTGTCCTGTGATAAAAAGCCTTCTGTTTCCATCGCCAAAGCTTTCAGGGTAGCATTTGCAACTGGTTGGCACCATTTTTGAGTGAACTGCCAAAAGTCAGATTTTTGCTGAAATTGTGACCCCGGGGCTTAGGGATTTTTTCAAAAAAATATTTTCTGCCGGTTAAGTTTTTGAGGGCTGATTTCTTGTCCTGTGATAAAAAGCCTTCTGTTTCGAGTGCCAAACCTTTCAGGGGAGCATTTGCAACCGGTTGGCACCATTTTTGAGTGAATTGCCAAAAGTCAGATTTTTGCTGAAATTGTGACCCCCGGGGCTTAGGGATTTTTTCAAAAAAATATTTTCTGCCGGTTAATTTTTTGAGTCCTGATTTCTTGTCCTGTGATAAAAAGCCTTCTGTTTCCATTGCCAAAGCTTTCAGGGTAGCATTTGCAACTGGTTGGCACCATTTTTGAGTGAACTGCCAAAAGTCAGATTTTTGCTGAAATTGTGACCCCGGGGCTTAGGGATTTTTTCAAAAAAATATTTTCTGCCGGTTAAGTTGTTGAGGGCTGATTTTTTGTCCTGTGATAAAAAGCTTTCTGTTTCGAGTGCCAAACCTTTCAGGAGAGCATTTTCAAGCTTTGGGCACCATTTTTGAGTGAATTGCCAAAAGTCAGATTTTTGCTGAAATTGTGACCCCGGGGCTTAGGGATTTTTTCAAAAAAATATTTTCTGCCGCTTGAGTTTTTGAGGGCTGATTTCTTGTCCTGTGATAAAAAGCCTTCTGTTTCCATCGCCAAAGCTTTCAGGGTAGCATTTGCAACTGGTTGGCAGCATTTTTGAGTGAACTGCCATAAGTCAGATTTTTGCTGAAATTGTGACCCCGGGGCTTAGGGATTTTTTCAAAAAAATATTTTCTGCCGGTTAAGTTTTTGAGGGCTGATTTCTTGTCCTGTGATAAAAAGCCTTCTGTTTCAAGTGCCAAACCTTTCAGGGGAGCATTTGCAACCGGTTGGCACCATTTTTGAGTGAATTGCCAAAAGTCAGATTTTTGCTGAAATTGTGACCCCGGGGCTTAGGGATTTTTTCAAAAAAATATTTTCTGCCGCTTAACTTTTTGAGGGCTGATTTCTTGTCCTGTGATAAAAAGCCTTCTGTTTCCATCGCCAAAGCTTTCAGGGGAGCATTTGCAACCGGTTGGCACCATTTTTGAGTGAATTGCCAAAAGTCAGATTTTTGCTGAAATTATGACCCCGGGGCTTACGGATTTTTTCAAAAAAATATTTTCTGCCGGTTAAGTTTTTGAGGGCTGATTTCTTGTCCTGTGATAAAAAGCCTTCTGTTTCCATCGCCAAAGCTTTCAGGGGAGCATTTGCAACCGGCTGGCACCATTTTTGAGTGAACTGCCAAAAGTCAGATTTTTGCTGAAATTGTGACCCCGGGGCTTAGGGATTTTTTCAAAAAAATATTTTCTGCCGGTTAAGTTTTTGAGGGCTGATTTCTTGTCCTGTGATAAAAAGCCTTCTGCTTCCATTGCCAAAGCTTTCAGGGGAGCATTTGCAACCGGTTGGCACCATTTTTGAGTGAATTGCCAAAAGTCAGATTTTTGCTGAAATTGTGACCCCGGGGCTTACGGATTTTTTCAAAAAAATATTTTCTGCCGGTTAAGTTGTTGAGGGCTGATTTCTTGTCCTGTGATAAAAAGCCTTCTGTTTCCATCGCCAAAGCTTTCAGGGGAGCATTTGCAACCGGCTGGCACCATTTTTGAGTGAACTGCCAAAAGTCAGATTTTTGCTGAAATTGTGACCCCGGGGCTTAGGGATTTTTTCAAATAAATATTTTCTGCCGGTTAAGTTTTTGAGGGCTGATTTCTTGTCCTGGGATAAAAGGCCTTCTGTTTCGAGTGCCAAACCTTTCAGGAGAGCATATTCAAGCTTTGGGCACCATTTTTGAGTGAATTGCCAAAAGTCAGATTTTTGCTGAAATTGTGACCCCGGGGCTTAGGGATATTTCAAAAAAATATTTTCTGCCGGTTAAGTTTTTGAGGGCTGATTTCTTGTCCTGTGATAAAAAGCCTTCTGTTTCGAGTGCCAAACCTTTCAGGGGAGCATTTGCAACCGGTTGGTACCATGTTTGAGTGAATTGCCAAAAGCCGGATTTTTGCTGAAATTGTGACCCCGGGGCTTAGGGATTTTTTCAAAAAAATATTTTCTGCCGGTTAAGTTTTTGAGTACTGATTTCTTGTCCTGTGATAAAAAGCCTTCTGTTTCCATCGCCAAAGCTTTCAGGGGAGCATTTGCAACCGGTTGGCACCATTTTTGAGTGAATTGCCAAAAGTCGGATTTTTGCTGAAATTGTGACCCCGGGGCTTAGGGATTTTTTCGAAAAAATATTTTCTGCCGGTTAAGTTTTTGAGGGCTGATTTCTTGTCCTGTGATAAAAAGCCTTCTGTTTCGAGTGCCAAACCTTTCAGGAGAGCATTTTCAAGCTTTGGGCACCATTTTTGAGTGAATTGCCAAAAGTCAGATTTTTGCTGAAATTGTGACCCCGGGGCTTAGGGATTTTTTCAAAAAAATATTTTCTGCCGCTTAAGTTTTTGAGGGCTGATTTCTTGTCCTGTGATAAAAAGCCTTCTGTTTCCATCGCCAAAGCTTTCAGGGTAGCATTTGCAACTGGTTGGCACCATTTTTGAGTGAACTGCCAAAAGTCAGATTTTTGCTGAAATTGTGACCCCGGGGCTTAGGGATTTTTTCAAAAAAATATTTTCTGCCGGTTAAGTTGTTGAGGGCTGATTTTTTGTCCTGTGATAAAAAGCTTTCTGTTTCGAGTGCCAAACCTTTCAGGAGAGCATTTTCAAGCTTTGGGCACCATTTTTGAGTGAATTGCCAAAAGTCAGATTTTTGCTGAAATTGTGACCCCGGGGCTTACGGATTTTTTCAAAACAATATTTTCTGCCGGTTTACTTTTTGAGGGCTGATTTCTTGTCCTGTGATAAAAAGCCTTCTGTTTCCATCGCCAAAGCTTTCAGGGGAGCATTTGCAACCGGGTGGCACCATTTTTGAGTGAACTGCCAAAAGTCAGATTTTTGCTGAAATTGTGACCCAGGGGCTTAGGGATTTTTTCAAAAAAATATTTTCTGCCGGTTAAGTTTTTGAGGGCTGATTTCTTGTCCTGTGATAAAAAGCCTTCTGTTTCGAGTGCCAAACCTTTCAGGGGAGCATTTGCAACCGGTTGGCACAATTTTTGAGTGAATTGCCAAAAGTCAGATTTTTTGCTGAAATTGTGACCCCCGGGGCTTAGGGATTTTTTCAAAAAAATATTTTCTGCCGGTTAATTTTTTGAGTCCTGATTTCTTGTCCTGTGATAAAAAGCCTTCTGTTTCCATTGCCAAAGCTTTCAGGGTAGCATTTGCAACTGGTTGGCACCATTTTTGAGTGAACTGCCAAAAGTCAGATTTTTGCTGAAATTGTGACCCCGGGGCTTAGGGATTTTTTCAAAAAAATATTTTCTGCCGGTTAAGTTGTTGAGGGCTGATTTTTTGTCCTGTGATAAAAAGCTTTCTGTTTCGAGTGCCAAACCTTTCAGGAGAGCATTTTCAAGCTTTGGGCACCATTTTTGAGTGAATTGCCAAAAGTCAGATTTTTGCTGAAATTGTGACCCCGGGGCTTAGGGATTTTTTCAAAAAAATATTTTCTGCCGCTTGAGTTTTTGAGGGCTGATTTCTTGTCCTGTGATAAAAAGCCTTCTGTTTCCATCGCCAAAGCTTTCAGGGTAGCATTTGCAACTGGTTGGCAGCATTTTTGAGTGAACTGCCATAAGTCAGATTTTTGCTGAAATTGTGACCCCGGGGCTTAGGGATTTTTTCAAAAAAATATTTTCTGCCGGTTAAGTTTTTGAGGGCTGATTTCTTGTCCTGTGATAAAAAGCCTTCTGTTTCAAGTGCCAAACCTTTCAGGGGAGCATTTGCAACCGGTTGGCACCATTTTTGAGTGAATTGCCAAAAGTCAGATTTTTGCTGAAATTGTGACCCCGGGGCTTAGGGATTTTTTCAAAAAAATATTTTCTGCCGCTTAACTTTTTGAGGGCTGATTTCTTGTCCTGTGATAAAAAGCCTTCTGTTTCCATCGCCAAAGCTTTCAGGGGAGCATTTGCAACCGGTTGGCACCATTTTTGAGTGAATTTCCAAAAGTCAGATTTTTGCTGAAATTATGACCCCGGGGCTTACGGATTTTTTCAAAAAAATATTTTCTGCCGGTTAAGTTTTTGAGGGCTGATTTCTTGTCCTGTGATAAAAAGCCTTCTGTTTCCATCGTCAAAGCTTTCAGGGGAGCATTTGCAACCGGCTGGCACCATTTTTGAGTGAACTGCCAAAAGTCAGATTTTTGCTGAAATTGTGACCCCGGGGCTTAGGGATTTTTTCAAAAAAATATTTTCTGCCGCTTAAGTTTTTGAGGGCTGATTTCTTGTCCTGTGATAAAAAGCCTTCTGCTTCCATTGCCAAAGCTTTCAGGGGAGCATTTGCAACCGGTTGGCACCATTTTTGAGTGAATTGCCAAAAGTCAGATTTTTGCTGAAATTGTGACCCCGGGGCTTACGGATTTTTTCAAAAAAATATTTTCTGCCGGTTAAGTTGTTGAGGGCTGATTTCTTGTCCTGTGATAAAAAGCCTTCTGTTTCCATCGCCAAAGCTTTCAGGGGAGCATTTGCAACCGGCTGGCACCATTTTTGAGTGAACTGCCAAAAGTCAGATTTTTGCTGAAATTGTGACCCCGGGGCTTAGGGATTTTTTCAAATAAATATTTTCTGCCGGTTAAGTTTTTGAGGGCTGATTTCTTGTCCTGGGATAAAAGGCCTTCTGTTTCGAGTGCCAAACCTTTCAGGAGAGCATTTTCAAGCTTTGGGCACCATTTTTGAGTGAATTGCCAAAAGTCAGATTTTTGCTGAAATTGTGACCCCGGGGCTTAGGGATATTTCAAAAAAATATTTTCTGCCGGTTAAGTTTTTGAGGGCTGATTTCTTGTCCTGTGATAAAAAGCCTTCTGTTTCGAGTGCCAAACCTTTCAGGGGAGCATTTGCAACCGGTTGGTACCATGTTTGAGTGAATTGCCAAAAGCCGGATTTTTGCTGAAATTGTGACCCCGGGGCTTAGGGATTTTTTCAAAAAAATATTTTCTGCCGGTTAAGTTTTTGAGTACTGATTTCTTGTCCTGTGATAAAAAGCCTTCTGTTTCCATCGCCAAAGCTTTCAGGGGAGCATTTGCAACCGGTTGGCACCATTTTTGAGTGAATTGCCAAAAGTCGGATTTTTGCTGAAATTGTGACCCCGGGGCTTAGGGATTTTTTCGAAAAAATATTTTCTGCCGGTTAAGTTTTTGAGGGCTGATTTCTTGTCCTGTGATAAAAAGCCTTCTGTTTCGAGTGCCAAACCTTTCAGGAGAGCATTTTCAAGCTTTGGGCACCATTTTTGAGTGAATTGCCAAAAGTCAGATTTTTGCTGAAATTGTGACCCCGGGGCTTAGGGATTTTTTCAAAAAAATATTTTCTGCCGCTTAAGTTTTTGAGGGCTGATTTCTTGTCCTGTGATAAAAAGCCTTCTGTTTCCATCGCCAAAGCTTTCAGGGTAGCATTTGCAACTGGTTGGCACCATTTTTGAGTGAACTGCCAAAAGTCAGATTTTTGCTGAAATTGTGACCCCGGGGCTTAGGGATTTTTTCAAAAAAATATTTTCTGCCGGTTAAGTTGTTGAGGGCTGATTTTTTGTCCTGTGATAAAAAGCTTTCTGTTTCGAGTGCCAAACCTTTCAGGAGAGCATTTTCAAGCTTTGGGCACCATTTTTGAGTGAATTGCCAAAAGTCAGATTTTTGCTGAAATTGTGACCCCGGGGCTTACGGATTTTTTCAAAACAATATTTTCTGCCGGTTTACTTTTTGAGGGCTGATTTCTTGTCCTGTGATAAAAAGCCTTCTGTTTCCATCGCCAAAGCTTTCAGGGGAGCATTTGCAACCGGGTGGCACCATTTTTGAGTGAACTGCCAAAAGTCAGATTTTTGCTGAAATTGTGACCCAGGGGCTTAGGGATTTTTTCAAAAAAATATTTTCTGCCGGTTAAGTTTTTGAGGGCTGATTTCTTGTCCTGTGATAAAAAGCCTTCTGTTTCGAGTGCCAAACCTTTCAGGGGAGCATTTGCAACCGGTTGGCACCATTTTTGAGTGAATTGCCAAAAGTCAGATTTTTTGCTGAAATTGTGACCCCCGGGGCTTAGGGATTTTTTCAAAAAAATATTTTCTGCCGGTTAATTTTTTGAGTCCTGATTTCTTGTCCTGTGATAAAAAGCCTTCTGTTTCCATTGCCAAAGCTTTCAGGGTAGCATTTGCAACTGGTTGGCACCATTTTTGAGTGAACTGCCAAAAGTCAGATTTTTGCTGAAATTGTGACCCCGGGGCTTAGGGATTTTTTCAAAAAAATATTTTCTGCCGGTTAAGTTGTTGAGGGCTGATTTTTTGTCCTGTGATAAAAAGCTTTCTGTTTCGAGTGCCAAACCTTTCAGGAGAGCATTTTCAAGCTTTGGGCACCATTTTTGAGTGAATTGCCAAAAGTCAGATTTTTGCTGAAATTGTGACCCCGGGGCTTAGGGATTTTTTCAAAAAAAAAATTTCTGCCGCTAGAGTTTTTGAGGGCTGATTTCTTGTCCTGTGATAAAAAGCCTTCTGTTTCCATCGCCAAAGCTTTCAGGGTAGCATTTGCAACTGGTTGGCACCATTTTTGAGTGAACTGCCATAAGTCAGATTTTTGCTGAAATTGTGACCCCGGGGCTTAGGGATTTTTTCAAAAAAATATTTTCTGCCGCTTGAGTTTTTGAGGGCTGATTTCTTGTCCTGTGATAAAAAGCCTTCTGTTTCCATCGCCAAAGCTTTCAGGGTAGCATTTGCAACTGGTTGGCAGCATTTTTGAGTGAACTGCCATAAGTCAGATTTTTGCTGAAATTGTGACCCCGGGGCTTAGGGATTTTTTCAAAAAAATATTTTCTGCCGCTCAAGTTTTTGAGGGTTGATTTCTTGTCCTGTGATAAAAAGCCTTCTGTTTCGAGTGCCAAAGCTTTCAGGGGAGCATTTGCAACCGGTTGGCACCATTTTTGAGTGAATTGCCAAAAGTCAGATTTTTGCTGAAATTATGACCCCGGGGCTTACGGATTTTTTCAAAAAAATATTTTCTGCCGGTTAAGTTTTTGAGGGCTGATTTCTTGTCCTGTGATAAAAAGCCTTCTGTTTCCATTGCCAAAGCTTTCAGGGGAGCATTTGCAACCGGTTGGCACCATTTTTGAGTGAACTGCCAAAAGTCAGATTTTTGCTGAAATTGTGACCCCGGGGCTTAGGGATTTTTTCAAAAAAATATTTTCTGCCGGTTAAGTTTTTGAGGGCTGATTTCTTGTCCTGTGATAAAAAGCCTTCTGTTTCCATCGCCAAAGCTTTCAGGGGAGCATTTGCAACCGGCTGGCACCATTTTTGAGTGAACTGCCAAAAGTCAGATTTTTGCTGAAATTGTGACCCCGGGGCTTAGGGATTTTTTCAAAAAAATATTTTCTGCCGCTTAAGTTTTTGAGGGCTGATTTCTTGTCCTGTGATAAAAAGCCTTCTGCTTCCATTGCCAAAGCTTTCAGGGGAGCATTTGCAACCGGTTGGCACCATTTTTGAGTGAATTGCCAAAAGTCAGATTTTTGCTGAAATTGTGACCCCGGGGCTTACGGATTTTTTCAAAAAAATATTTTCTGCCGGTTAAGTTGTTGAGGGCTGATTTCTTGTCCTGTGATAAAAAGCCTTCTGTTTCCATCGCCAAAGCATTCAGGGGAGCATTTGCAACCGGCTGGCACCATTTTTGAGTGAACTGCCAAAAGTCAGATTTTTGCTGAAATTGTGACCCCGGGGCTTAGGGATTTTTTCAAATAAATATTTTCTGCCGGTTAAGTTTTTGAGGGCTGATTTCTTGTCCTGGGATAAAAGGCCTTCTGTTTCGAGTGCCAAACCTTTCAGGAGAGCATTTTCAAGCTTTGGGCACCATTTTTGAGTGAATTGCCAAAAGTCAGATTTTTGCTGAAATTGTGACCCCGGGGCTTAGGGATATTTGAAAAAAATATTTTCTGCCGGTTAAGTTTTTGAGGGCTGATTTCTTGTCCTGTGATAAAAAGCCTTTTGTTTCCATCGCCAAACCTTTCAGGGGAGCATTTGCAACCGGTTGGCACCATGTTTGAGTGAATTGCCAAAAGCCGGATTTTTGCTGAAATTGTGACCCCGGGGCTCAGGGATTTTTTCAAAAATATATTTTCTGCCGGTTAAGTTTTTGAGTACTGATTTCTTGTCCTGTGATAAAAAGCCTTCTGTTTCCATCGCCAAAGCTTTCAGGGGAGCATTTGCAACCGGTTGGCACCATTTTTGAGTGAATTGCCAAAAGTCGGATTTTTGCTGAAATTGTGACCCCGGGGCTTAGGGATTTTTTCGAAAAAATATTTTCTGCCGGTTAAGTTTTTGAGGGCTGATTTCTTGTCCTGTGATAAAAAGCCTTCTGTTTCGAGTGCCAAACCTTTCAGGAGAGCATTTTCAAGCTTTGGGCACCATTTTTGAGTGAATTGCCAAAAGTCAGATTTTTGCTGAAATTGTGACCCCGGGGCTTAGGGATTTTTTCAAAAAAATATTTTCTGCCGCTTAACTTTTTGAGGGCTGATTTCTTGTCCTGTGATAAAAAGCCTTCTGTTTCCATCGCCAAAGCTTTCAGGGGAGCATTTGCAACCGGTTGGCACCATTTTTGAGTGAATTGCCAAAAGTCAGATTTTTGCTGAAATTGTGACCCCGGGGCTTACGGATTTTTTCAAAACAATATTTTCTGCCGGTTTACTTTTTGAGGGCTGATTTCTTGTCCTGTGATAAAAAGCCTTCTGTTTCCATCGCCAAAGCTTTCAGGGGAGCATTTGCAACCGGCTGGCACCATTTTTGAGTGAACTGCCAAAAGTCAGATTTTTGCTGAAATTGTGACCCAGGGGCTTAGGGATTTTTTCAAAAAAATATTTTCTGCCGGTTAATTTTTTGAGTCCTGATTTCTTGTCCTGTGATAAAAAGCCTTCTGTTTCCATCGCCAAAGCTTTCAGGGTAGCATTTGCAACTGGTTGGCACCATTTTTGAGTGAACTGCCAAAAGTCAGATTTTTGCTGAAATTGTGACCCCGGGGCTTAGGGATTTTTTCAAAAAAATATTTTCTGCCGGTTAAGTTGTTGAGGGCTGATTTTTTGTCCTGTGATAAAAAGCTTTCTGTTTCGAGTGCCAAACCTTTCAGGAGAGCATTTTCAAGCTTTGGGCACCATTTTTGAGTGAATTGCCAAAAGTCAGATTTTTGCTGAAATTGTGACCCCGGGGCTTAGGGATTTTTTCAAATAAATATTTTCTGCCGCTTGAGTTTTTGAGGGCTGATTTCTTGTCCTGTGATAAAAAGCCTTCTGTTTCCATCGCCAAAGCTTTCAGGGTAGCATTTGCAACTGGTTGGCAGCATTTTTGAGTGAACTGCCATAAGTCAGATTTTTGCTGAAATTGTGACCCCGGGGCTTAGGGATTTTTTCAAAAAAATATTTTCTGCCGCTTGAGTTTTTGAGGGCTGATTTCTTGTCCTGTGATAAAAAGCCTTCTGTTTCCATCGCCAAAGCTTTCAGGGTAGCATTTGCAACTGGTTGGCAGCATTTTTGAGTGAACTGCCATAAGTCAGATTTTTGCTGAAATTGTGACCCCGGGGCTTACGGATTTTTTCAAAAAAATATTTTCTGCCGCTTGAGTTTTTGAGGGCTGATTTCTTGTCCTGTGATAAAAAGCCTTCTGTTTCCATCGCCAAAGCTTTCAGGGTAGCATTTGCAACTGGTTGGCAGCATTTTTGAGTGAACTGCCATAAGTCAGATTTTTGCTGAAATTGTGACCCCGGGGCTTAGGGATTTTTTCAAAAAAATATTTTCTGCCGGTTAAGTTTTCGAGGGCTGATTTCTTGTCCTGGGATAAAAAGCCTTCTGTTTCAAGTGCCAAACCTTTCAGGGGAGCATTTGCAACCGGTTGGCACCATTTTTGAGTGAATTGCCAAAAGTCAGATTTTTGCTGAAATTATGACCCCGGGGCTTACGGATTTTTTCAAAAAAATATTTTCTGCCGCTTAAGTTGTTGAGGGCTGATTTCTTGTCCTGTCATAAAAAGCCTTCGGTTTCGAGTGCCAAACCTTTCAGCAGAGCATTTTCAAGCTTTGGGCACCATTTTTGAGTGAATTGCCAAAAGTCAGATTTTTGCTGAAATTGTGACCCCGGGGCTTAGGGATTTTTTCAAAAAAATATTTTCTGCCGGTTAAGTTTTTGAGGACTGATTTCTTGTCCTGTGATAAATAGCCTTCTGTTTCGAGTGCCAAACCTTTCAGGAGAGCATTTTCAAGCTTTGGGCACCATTTTTGAGTGAATTGCCAAAAGTCAGATTTTTGTTGAAATTCTGACCCCGGGGCTTAGGGATTTTTTCAAAAAATATTTTCTGCCGGTTTACTTTTTGAGGGCTGATTTCTTGTCCTGTGATAAAAAGCCTTTTGTTTCCATCGCCAAAGCTTTCAGGGGAGCATTTGCAACCGGCTGGCACCATTTTTGAGTGAACTGCCAAAAGTCAGATTTTTGCTGAAATTGTGACCCCGGGGCTTAGGGATTTTTTCAAAAAAATATTTTCTGCCGGTTAAGTTTTTGAGGGCTGATTTCTTGTCCTGGGATAAAAGGCCTTCTGTTTCGAGTGCCAAACCTTTCAGGAGAGCATTTTCAAGCTTTGGGCACCATTTTTGAGTGAATTGCCAAAAGTCAGATTTTTGCTGAAATTGTGACCCCGGGGCTTACGGATTTTTTCAAAAAAATATTTTCTGCCGGTTAAGTTTTTGAGTACTGATTTCTTGTCCTGTGATAAAAAGCCTTCTGTTTCCATCGCCAAAGCTTTCAGGGGAGCATTTGCAACCGGTTGGCACCATTTTTGAGTGAATTGCCAAAAGTCAGATTTTTGCTGAAATTGTGACCCCGGGGCTTAGGGATTTTTTCGAAAAAATATTTTCTGCCGGTTTACTTTTTGAGGGCTGAATTCTTGTCCTGTGATAAAAAGCCTTCTGTTTCCGTCGCCAAAGCTTTCAGGGGAGCATTTGCAACCGGCTGGCACCATTTTTGAGTGAACTGCCAAAAGTCAGATTTTTGCTGAAATTGTGACCCCGGGGCTTAGGGATTTTTTCAAAAAAATATTTTCTGCCGGTTAAGTTTTTGAGGGCTGATTTCTTGTCCTGTGATAAATAGCCTTCTGTTTCGAGTGCCAAACCTTTCAGGAGAGCATTTTCAAGCTTTGGGCACCATTTTTGAGTGAATTGCCAAAAGTCAGATTTTTGTTGAAATTCTGACCCCGGGGCTTAGGGATTTTTTCAAAAAAATATTTTCTGCCGGTTAAGTTGTTGAGGGCTGATTTCTTGTCCTGTGATAAAAAGCCTTTTGTTTCCATCGCCAAAGCTTTCAGGGGAGCATTTGCAACCGGCTGGCACCATTTTTGAGTGAACTGCCAAAAGTCAGATTTTTGCTGAAATTGTGACCCCGGGGCTTAGGGATTTTTTCAAAAAAATATTTTCTGCCGGTTAAGTTTTTGAGGGCTGATTTCTTGTCCTGGGATAAAAGGCCTTCTGTTTCGAGTGCCAAACCTTTCAGGAGAGCATTTTCAAGCTTTGGGCACCATTTTTGAGTGAATTGCCAAAAGTCAGATTTTTGCTGAAATTGTGACCCCGGGGCTTACGGATTTTTTCAAAACAATATTTTCTGCCGGTTAACTTTTTGAGGGCTGATTTCTTGTCCTGTGATAAAAAGCCTTCTGTTTCCATCGCCAAAGCTTTCAGGGGAGCATTTGCAACCGGCTGGCACCATTTTTGAGTGAACTGCCAAAAGTCAGATTTTTGCTGAAATTGTGACCCCGGGGCTTAGGGATATTTCAAAAAAATATTTTCTGCCGGTTAAGTTTTTGAGGGCTGATTTCTTGTCCTGTGATAAAAAGCCTTCTGTTTCGAGTGCCAAACCTTTCAGGGGAGCATTTGCAACCGGTTGGCACCATTTTTGAGTGAACTGCCAAAAGTCAGATTTTTGCTGAAATTGTGACCCCGGGGCTTAGGGATTTTTTCAAAAAAATATTTTCTGCCGGTTTACTTTTTGAGGGCTCATTTCTTGTCCTGTGATAAAAAGCCTTCTGTTTCGAGTGCCAAACCTTTCAGGGGAGCATTTGCAATCGTTTGGCACCATTTTTGAGTGAATTGCCAAAAGTCAGATTTTTGCTGAAATTGTGACCCCGGGGCTTACGGATTTTTTCAAAAAAATATTTTCTGCCGGTTAAGTTGTTGAGGGCTGATTTCTTGTCCTGTGATAAAAAGCCTTCTGTTTCCATCGCCAAAGCTTTCAGGGGAGCATTTGCAACCGGCTGGCACCATTTTTGAGTGAACTGCCAAAAGTCAGATTTTTGCTGAAATTGTGACCCCGGGGCTTAGGGATATTTCAAAAAAATATTTTCTGCCGGTTAAGTTTTTGAGGGCTGATTTCTTGTCCTGTGATAAAAAGCCTTCTGTTTCGAGTGCCAAACCTTTCAGGGGAGCATTTGCAACCGGTTGGCACCATTTTTGAGTGAATTGCCAAAAGCCGGATTTTTGCTGAAATTGTGACCCCGGGGCTTAGGGATTTTTTCAAAAAAATATTTTCTGCCGGTTAAGTTTTTGAGTACTGATTTCTTGTCCTGTGATAAAAAGCCTTATGTTTCCATCGCCAAAGCTTTCAGGGGAGCATTTGCAACCGGTTGGCACCATTTTTGAGTGAATTGCCAAAAGTCGGATTTTTGCTGAAATTGTGACCCCGGGGCTTAGGGATTTTTTCGAAAAAATATTTTCTGCCGCTTAGGTTTTGAGGGCTGATTTCTTGTCCTGTGATAAAAAGCCTTCTGTTTCCATTGCCAAAGCTTTCAGGGGAGCATTTGCAACTGGTTGGCACCATTTTTGAGTGAATTGCCAAAAGTCGGATTTTTGCTGAAATTGTGACCCCGGGGCTTAGGGATTTTTTCAAAAAAATATTTTCTGCCGGTTAAGTTTTTGAGGGCTGATTTCTTGTCCTGTGATAAAAAGCCTTCTGTTTCGAGTGCCAAAGCTTTCAGGGGAGCATTTGCAACCGGTTGGCACCATTTTTGAGTGAATTGCCAAAAGTCAGATTTTTGCTGAAATTGTGACCCCGGGGCTTACGGATTTTTTCAAAACAATATTTTCTGCCGGTTAACGTTTTGAGGGCTGATTTCTTGTCCTGTGATAAAAAGCCTTCTGTTTCCATCGCCAAAGCTTTCAGGGGAGCATTTGCAACCGGCTGGCACCATTTTTGAGTGAACTGCCAAAAGTCAGATTTTTGCTGAAATTGTGACCCCGGGGCTTAGGGATATTTCAAAAAAATATTTTCTGCCGGTTAAGTTTTTGAGGGCTGATTTCTTGTCCTGTGATAAAAAGCCTTCTGTTTCGAGTGCCAAACCTTTCAGGGGAGCATTTGCAACCGGTTGGCACCATTTTTGAGTGAATTGCCAAAAGCCGGATTTTTGCTGAAATTGTGACCCCGGGGCTTAGGGATTTTTTCAAAAAAATATTTTCTGCCGCTTGAGTTTTTGAGGGCTGATTTCTTGTCCTGTGATAAAAAGCCTTCTGTTTCCATCGCCAAAGCTTTCAGGGGAGCATTTGCAACCGGTTGGCACCATTTTTGAGTGAATTGCCAAAAGTCAGATTTTTGCTGAAATTGTGACCCCGGGGCTTACGCATTTTTTCGAAAAAATATTTTCTGCCGGTTTACTTTTTGAGGGCTGATTTCTTGTCCTGTGATAAAAAGCCTTCTGTTTCCGTCGCCAAAGCTTTCAGGGGAGCATTTGCAACCGGCTGGCACCATTTTTGAGTGAACTGCCAAAAGTCAGATTTTTGCTGAAATTGTGACCCCGGGGCTTAGGGATTTTTTCAAAAAAATATTTTCTGCCGGTTAAGTTTTTGAGGGCTGATTTTTTGTCCTGGGATAAAAGGCCTTCTGTTTCGAGTGCCAAACCTTTCAGGAGAGCATATTCAAGCTTTGGGCACCATTTTTGAGTGAATTGCCAAAAGTCAGATTTTTGCTGAAATTGTGACCCCGGGGCTTACGGATTTTTTCAAAACAATATTTTCTGCTGGTTAACGTTTTGAGGGCTGATTTCTTGTCCTGTGATAAAAAGCCTTCTGTTTCCATCGCCAAAGCTTTCAGGGGAGCATTTGCAACCGGCTGGCACCATTTTTGAGTGAACTGCCAAAAGTCAGATTTTTGCTGAAATTGTGACCCCGGGGCTTAGGGATATTTCAAAAAAATATTTTCTGCCGGTTAATTTTTTGAGTCCTGATTTCTTGTCCTGTGATAAAAAGCCTTCTGTTTCCATCGCCAAAGCTTTCAGGGTAGCATTTGCAACTGGTTGGCACCATTTTTGAGTGAACTGCCAAAAGTCAGATTTTTGCTGAAATTGTGACCCTGGGGCTTAGGGATTTTTTCAAAAAAATATTTTCTGCCGGTTAAGTTGTTGAGGGCTGATTTCTTGTCCTGTGATAAAAAGCCTTCTGTTTCAAGTGCCAAACCTTTCAGGGGAGCATTTGCAACCGCTTGGCACCATTTTTGAGTGAATTGCCAAAAGTCAGATTTTTGCTGAAATTGTGACCCCGGGGCTTAGGGATTTTTTCAAAAAAATATTTTCTGCTGCTTAAGTTTTTGAGGGCTGATTTCTTGTCCTGTGATAAAAAGCCTTCTGTTTCGAGTGCCAAAGCTTTCAGGGGAGCATTTGCAACCGGCTGGCACCATTTTTGAGTGAACTGCCAAAAGTCAGATTTTTGCTGAAATTGTGACCCCGGGGCTTACGGATTTTTTCAAAAAAATATTTTCTGCCGGTTAAGTTGTTGAGGGCTGATTTCTTGTCCTGTGATAAAAAGCCTTCTGTTTCCATCGCCAAAGCTTTCAGGGGAGCATTTGCAACCGGCTGGCACCATTTTTGAGTGAATTGCCAAAAGTCGGATTTTTGCTGAAATTGTGACCCCGGGGCTTACAGATTTTTTCAAAACAATATTTTCTGCCGGTTAACGTTTTGAGGGCTGATTTCTTGTCCTGTTATAAAAAGCCTTCTGTTTCCATCGCCAAAGCTTTCAGGGGAGCATTTGCAACCGGCTGGCACCATTTTTGAGAGAACGGCCAAAAGTCAGATTTTTGCTGAAATTGTGACCCCGGGGCTTAGGGATATTTCAAAAAAATATTTTCTGCCGGTTAAGTTTTTGAGGGCTGATTTCTTGTCCTGTGATAAAAAGCCTTCTGTTTCGAGTGCCAAACCTTTCAGGGGAGCATTTGCAACCGGTTGGCACCATTTTTGAGTGAATTGCCAAAAGCCGGATTTTTGCTGAAATTGTGACCCCGGGGCTTAGGGATTTTTTCAAAAAAATATTTTCTGCCGCTTGAGTTTTTGAGGGCTGATTTCTTGTCCTGTGATAAAAAGCCTTCTGTTTCCATCGCCAAAGCTTTCAGGGGAGCATTTGCAACCGGTTGGCACCATTTTTGAGTGAATTGCCAAAAGTCAGATTTTTGCTGAAATTGTGACCCCGGGGCTTACGCATTTTTTCAAAACAATATTTTCTGCCGGTTTACTTTTTGAGGGCTGATTTCTTGTCCTGTGATAAAAAGCCTTCTGTTTCCATCGCCAAAGCTTTCAGGGGAGCATTTGCAACCGGCTGGCACCATTTTTGAGTGAACTGCCAAAAGTCAGATTTTTGCTGAAATTGTGACCCCGGGGCTTAGGGATTTTTTCAAATAAATATTTTCTGCCGGTTAAGTTTTTGAGGGCTGATTTCTTGTCCTGTGATAAAAAGCCTTCTGTTTCGAGTGCCAAACCTTTCAGGGGAGCATTTGCAATCGTTTGGCACCATTTTTGAGTGAATTGCCAAAAGTCAGATTTTTGCTGAAATTGTGACCCCCGGGGCTTAGGGATTTTTTCAAAAAAATATTTTCTGCCGGTTAATTTTTTGAGTCCTGATTTCTTGTCCTGTGATAAAAAGCCTTCTGTTTCCATCGCCAAAGCTTTCAGGGTAGCATTTGCAACTGGTTGGCACCATTTTTGAGTGAACTGCCAAAAGTCAGATTTTTGCTGAAATTGTGACCCCGGGGCTTAGGGATTTTTTCAAAAAAATATTTTCTGCCGGTTAAGTTGTTGAGGGCTGATTTCTTGTCCTGTGATAAAAAGCCTTCTGTTTCAAGTGCCAAACCTTTCAGGGGAGCATTTGCAACCGCTTGGCACCATTTTTGAGTGAATTGCCAAAAGTCAGATTTTTGCTGAAATTGTGACCCCGGGGCTTAGGGATTTTTTCAAAAAAATATTTTCTGCCGCTTAAGTTTTTGAGGGCTGATTTCTTGTCCTGTGATAAAAAGCCTTCTGTTTCGAGTGCCAAAGCTTTCAGGGGAGCATTTGCAACCGGCTGGCACCATTTTTGAGTGAACTGCCAAAAGTCAGATTTTTGCTGAAATTGTGACCCCGGGGCTTACGGATTTTTTCAAAAAAATATTTTCTGCCGGTTAAGTTTTTGAGGGCTGATTTCTTGTCCTGTGATAAAAAGCCTTCTGCTTCCATTGCGAAAGCTTTCAGGGGAGCATTTGCAACCGGTTGGCACCATTTTTGAGTGAACTGCCAAAAGTCAGATTTTTGCTGAAATTGTGACCCCGTTGCTTACGGATTTTTTCAAAAAAATATTTTCTGCCGATTAAGTTTTTGAGGGCTGATTTCTTGTCCTGTGATAAAAAGCCTTCTGTTTCCATCGCCAAAGCTTTCAGGGGAGCATTTGCAACCGGCTGGCACCATTTTTGAGTGAATTGCCAAAAGTCGGATTTTTGCTGAAATTGTGACCCCGGGGCTTAGGGATTTTTTCGAAAAAATATTTTCTGCCGCTTGAGTTTTTGAGGGCTGATTTCTTGTCCTGTGATAAAAAGCCTTCTGTTTCAAGTGCCAAACCTTTCAGGGGAGCATTTGCAACCGGCTTGCACCATTTTTGAGTGAATTGCCAAAAGTCAGATTTTTGCTGAAATTGTGACCCCGGGGCTTAGGGATTTTTTCAAAAAAATATTTTCTGCCGGTTAAGTTTTTGAGGGCTGATTTCTTGTCCTGTGATAAAAAGCCTTCTGTTTCAAGTGCCAAACCTTTCAGGGGAGCATTTGCAACCGGTTGGCACCATTTTTGAGTGAATTGCCAAAAGTCAGATTTTTGCTGAAATTGTGACCCCGGGGCTTACGGATTTTTTCAAAACAATATTTTCTGCCGGTTAACTTTTTGAGAGCTGATTTCTTGTCCTGTGATAAAAAGCCTTCTGTTTCCATCGCCAAAGCTTTCAGGGGAGCATTTGCAACCGGCTGGCACCATTTTTGAGTGAACTGCCAAAAGTCAGATTTTTGCTGAAATTTTGACCCCGGGGCTTAGGGATTTTTTCAAAAAAATATTTTCTGCCGCTTAAGTTTTTGAGGGCTGATTTCTTGTCCTGTGATAAAAAGCCTTCTGCTTCCATTGCCAAAGCTTTCAGGGGAGCATTTGAAACCGGTTGGCACCATTTTTGAGTGAATTGCCAAAAGTCAGATTTTTGCTGAAATTGTGACCCCGTTGCTTACGGATTTTTTCAAAAAAATATTTTCTGCCGGTTAAGTTGTTGAGGGCTGATTTCTTGTCCTGTGATAAAAAGCCTTCTGTTTCCATCGCCAAAGCTTTCAGGGGAGCATTTGCAACCGGCTGGCACCATTTTTTGAGTGAATTGCCAAAAGTCGGATTTTTGCTGAAATTGTGACCCCGGGGCTTAGGGATTTTTTCGAAAAAATATTTTCTGCCGCTTGAGTTTTTGAGGGCTGATTTCTTGTCCTGTGATAAAAAGCCTTCTGTTTCAAGTGCCAAAGCTTTCAGGGGAGCATTTGCAACGGGTTGGCACCATTTTTGAGTGAATTGCCAAAAGTCAGATTTTTGCTGAAATTGTGACCCCGGGGCTTACGGATTTTTTCAAAACAATATTTTCTGCCGGTTAACTTTTTGAGGGCTGATTTCTTGTCCTGTGATAAAAAGCCTTCTGTTTCCATCGCCAAAGCTTTCAGGGGAGCATTTGCAACCGGCTGGCACCATTTTTGAGTGAACTGCCAAAAGTCAGATTTTTGCTGAAATTGTGACCCCGGGGCTTAGGGATATTTCAAAAAAATATTTTCTGCCGGTTAAGTTGTTGAGGGCTGATTTCTTGTCCTGTGATAAAAAGCCTTCTGTTTCGAGTGCCAAACCTTTCAGGGGAGCATTTGCAACCGGTTGGCACCATTTTTGAGTGAATTGCCAAAAGCCGGATTTTTGCTGAAATTGTGACCCCGGGGCTTAGGGATTTTTTCAAAAAAATATTTTCTGCCGGTTTACTTTTTGAGGGCTGAATTCTTGTCCTGTGATAAAAAGCCTTCTGTTTCCGTCGCCAAAGCTTTCAGGGGAGCATTTGCAACCGGCTGGCACCATTTTTGAGTGAACTGCCAAAAGTCAGATTTTTGCTGAAATTGTGACCCCGGGGCTTAGGGATTTTTTCAAATAAATATTTTCTGCCGGTTAAGTTTTTGAGGGCTGATTTCTTGTCCTGTGATAAAAAGCCTTCTGTTTCGAGTGCCAAACCTTTCAGGGGAGCATTTGCAATCGTTTGGCACCATTTTTGAGTGAATTGCCAAAAGTCAGATTTTTGCTGAAATTGTGACCCCGGGGCTTACGGATTTTTTCAAAAAAATATTTTCTGCCGGTGAACGTTTTGAGGGCTGATTTCTTGTCCTGTGATAAAAAGCCTTCTGTTTCCATCGCCAAAGCTTTCAGGGGAGCATTTGCAACCGGCTGGCACCATTTTTGAGTGAACTGCCAAAAGTCAGATTTTTGCTGAAATTGTGACCCCGGGGCTTAGGGATATTTCAAAAAAATATTTTCTGCCGGTTAAGTTTTTGAGGGCTGATTTCTTGTCCTGTGATAAAAAGCCTTCTGTTTCGAGTGCCAAACCTTTCAGGGGAGCATTTGCAACCGGTTGGCACCATTTTTGAGTGAATTGCCAAAAGCCGGATTTTTGCTGAAATTGTGACCCCGGGGCTTAGGGATTTTTTCAAAAAAATATTTTCTGCCGGTTAAGTTTTTGAGGGCTGATTTCTTGTCCTGTGATAAAAAGCCTTCTGTTTCGAGTGCCAAACCTTTCAGGGGAGCATTTGCAACCGGTTGGCACCATTTTTGAGTGAATTGCCAAAAGTCGGATTTTTGCTGAAATTGTGACCCCGGGGCTTAGGGATTTTTTCGAAAAAATATTTTCTGCCGCTTAAGTTTTTGAGGGCTGATTTCTTGTCCTGTGATAAAAAGCCTTCTGTTTACATTGCCAAAGCTTTCAGGGGAGCATTTGCAACCGGTTGGCACCATTTTTGAGTGAATTGCCAAAAGTCGGATTTTTGCTGAAATTGTGACCCCGGGGCTTAGGGATTTTTTCAAAAAAATATTTTCTGCCGGTTAAGTTTTTGAGGGCTGATTTCTTGTCCTGTGATAAAAAGCCTTCTGTTTCGAGTGCCAAACCTTTCAGGGGAGCATTTGCAATCGTTTGGCACCATTTTTGAGTGAATTGCCAAAAGTCAGATTTTTG
The DNA here is from genome assembly GCF_965113315.1 of Podarcis vaucheri. Classification (NCBI taxonomy): domain Eukaryota; kingdom Metazoa; phylum Chordata; class Lepidosauria; order Squamata; family Lacertidae; genus Podarcis; species Podarcis vaucheri. The sequence goes on along the minus strand of NC_138751.1, from coordinate 43,671,300 downwards.
CTGAAATTGTGACCCCGGGGCTTACGGATTTTTTCAAAAAAATATTTTCTGCCGGTGAACGTTTTGAGGGCTGATTTCTTGTCCTGTGATAAAAAGCCTTCTGTTTCCATCGCCAAAGCTTTCAGGGGAGCATTTGCAACCGGCTGGCACCATTTTTGAGTGAACTGCCAAAAGTCAGATTTTTGCTGAAATTGTGACCCCGGGGCTTAGGGATATTTCAAAAAAATATTTTCTGCCGGTTAAGTTTTTGAGGGCTGATTTCTTGTCCTGTGATAAAAAGCCTTCTGTTTCGAGTGCCAAACCTTTCAGGGGAGCATTTGCAACCGGTTGGCACCATTTTTGAGTGAATTGCCAAAAGCCGGATTTTTGCTGAAATTGTGACCCCGGGGCTTAGGGATTTTTTCAAAAAAATATTTTCTGCCGGTTAAGTTTTTGAGGGCTGATTTCTTGTCCTGTGATAAAAAGCCTTCTGTTTCGAGTGCCAAACCTTTCAGGGGAGCATTTGCAACCGGTTGGCACCATTTTTGAGTGAATTGCCAAAAGTCGGATTTTTGCTGAAATTGTGACCCCGGGGCTTAGGGATTTTTTCGAAAAAATATTTTCTGCCGCTTAAGTTTTTGAGGGCTGATTTCTTGTCCTGTGATAAAAAGCCTTCTGTTTACATTGCCAAAGCTTTCAGGGGAGCATTTGCAACCGGTTGGCACCATTTTTGAGTGAATTGCCAAAAGTCGGATTTTTGCTGAAATTGTGACCCCGGGGCTTAGGGATTTTTTCAAAAAAATATTTTCTGCCGATTAAGTTTTTGAGGGCTGATTTCTTGTCCTGTGATAAAAAGCCTTCTGTTTCGAGTGCCAAACCTTTCAGGGGAGCATTTGCAATCGTTTGGCACCATTTTTGAGTGAATTGCCAAAAGTCAGATTTTTGCTGAAATTGTGACCCCGGGGCTTACGGATTTTTTCAAAAAAATATTTTCTGCCGGTGAACGTTTTGAGGGCTGATTTCTTGTCCTGTGATAAAAAGCCTTCTGTTTCCATCGCCAAAGCTTTCAGGGGAGCATTTGCAACCGGCTGGCACCATTTTTGAGTGAACTGCCAAAAGTCAGATTTTTGCTGAAATTGTGACCCCGGGGCTTAGGGATATTTCAAAAAAATATTTTCTGCCGGTTAAGTTGTTGAGGGCTGATTTCTTGTCCTGTGATAAAAAGCCTTCTGTTTCCATCGCCAAAGCTTTCAGGGGAGCATTTGCAACCGGCTGGCACCATTTTTGAGTGAACTGCCAAAAGTCAGATTTTTGCTGAAATTTTGACCCCGGGGCTTAGGGATTTTTTCAAAAAAATATTTTCTGCCGCTTAAGTTTTTGAGGGCTGATTTCTTCTCCTGTGATAAAAAGCCTTCTGCTTCCATTGCCAAAGCTTTCAGGGGAGCATTTGAAACCGGTTGGCACCATTTTTGAGTGAATTGCCAAAAGTCAGATTTTTGCTGAAATTGTGACCCCGTTGCTTACGGATTTTTTCAAAAAAATATTTTCTGCCGGTTAAGTTGTTGAGGGCTGATTTCTTGTCCTGTGATAAAAAGCCTTCTGTTTCCATCGCCAAAGCTTTCAGGGGAGCATTTGCAACCGGCTGGCACCATTTTTGAGTGAATTGCCAAAAGTCGGATTTTTGCTGAAATTGTGACCCCGGGGCTTAGGGATTTTTTCGAAAAAATATTTTCTGCCGCTTGAGTTTTTGAGGGCTGATTTCTTGTCCTGTGATAAAAAGCCTTCTGTTTCAAGTGCCAAACCTTTCAGGGGAGCATTTGCAACCGGTTGGCACCATTTTTGAGTGAATTGCCAAAAGTCAGATTTTTGCTGAAATTGTGACCCCGGGGCTTACGGATTTTTTCAAAACAATATTTTCTGCCGGTTAACTTTTTGAGGGCTGATTTCTTGTCCTGTGATAAAAAGCCTTCTGTTTCCATCGCCAAAGCTTTCAGGGGAGCATTTGCAACCGGCTGGCACCATTTTTGAGTGAACTGCCAAAAGTCAGATTTTTGCTGAAATTGTGACCCCGGGGCTTAGGGATATTTCAAAAAAATATTTTCTGCCGGTTAAGTTGTTGAGGGCTGATTTCTTGTCCTGTGATAAAAAGCCTTCTGTTTCGAGTGCCAAACCTTTCAGGGGAGCATTTGCAACCGGTTGGCACCATTTTTGAGTGAATTGCCAAAAGCCGGATTTTTGCTGAAATTGTGACCCCGGGGCTTAGGGATTTTTTCAAAAAAATATTTTCTGCCGGTTAAGTTTTTGAGTACTGATTTCTTGTCCTGTGATAAAAAGCCTTCTGTTTCCATCGCCAAAGCTTTCAGGGGAGCATTTGCAACCGGTTGGCACCATTTTTGAGTGAATTGCCAAAAGTCAGATTTTTGCTGAAATTGTGACCCCGGGGCTTAGGGATTTTTTCGAAAAAATATTTTCTGCCGGTTTACTTTTTGAGGGCTGAATTCTTGTCCTGTGATAAAAAGCCTTCTGTTTCCGTCGCCAAAGCTTTCAGGGGAGCATTTGCAACCGGCTGGCACCATTTTTGAGTGAACTGCCAAAAGTCAGATTTTTGCTGAAATTGTGACCCCGGGGCTTAGGGATTTTTTCAAATAAATATTTTCTGCCGGTTAAGTTTTTGAGGGCTGATTTCTTGTCCTGTGATAAAAAGCCTTCTGTTTCGACTGCCAAACCTTTCAGGGGAGCATTTGCAATCGTTTGGCACCATTTTTGAGTGAATTGCCAAAAGTCAGATTTTTGCTGAAATTGTGACCCCGGGGCTTACGGATTTTTTCAAAAAAATATTTTCTGCCGGTGAACGTTTTGAGGGCTGATTTCTTGTCCTGTGATAAAAAGCCTTCTGTTTCCATCGCCAAAGCTTTCAGGGGAGCATTTGCAACCGGCTGGCACCATTTTTGAGTGAACTGCCAAAAGTCAGATTTTTGCTGAAATTGTGACCCCGGGGCTTAGGGATATTTCAAAAAAATATTTTCTGCCGGTTAAGTTTTTGAGGGCTGATTTCTTGTCCTGTGATAAAAAGCCTTCTGTTTCGAGTGCCAAACCTTTCAGGGGAGCATTTGCAACCGGTTGGCACCATTTTTGAGTGAATTGCCAAAAGCCGGATTTTTGCTGAAATTGTGACCCCGGGGCTTAGGGATTTTTTCAAAAAAATATTTTCTGCCGCTTAAGTTTTTGAGGGCTGATTTCTTGTCCTGTGATAAAAAGCCTTCTGCTTCCATTGCCAAAGCTTTCAGGGGAGCATTTGCAACCGGTTGGCACCATTTTTGAGTGAATTGCCAAAAGTCAGATTTTTGCTGAAATTGTGACCCCGGGGCTTACGGATTTTTTCAAAACAATATTTTCTGCCGGTTAACTTTTTGAGGGCTGATTTCTTGTCCTGTGATAAAAAGCCTTCTGTTTCCATCGCCAAAGCTTTCAGGGGAGCATTTGCAACCGGCTGGCACCATTTTTGAGTGAACTGCCAAAAGTCAGATTTTTGCTGAAATTGTGACCCCGGGGCTTAGGGATATTTCAAAAAAATATTTTCTGCCGGTTAAGTTGTTGAGGGCTGATTTCTTGTCCTGTGATAAAAAGCCTTCTGTTTCGAGTGCCAAACCTTTCAGGGGAGCATTTGCAACCGGTTGGCACCATTTTTGAGTGAATTGCCAAAAGCCGGATTTTTGCTGAAATTGTGACCCCGGGGCTTAGGGATTTTTTCAAAAAAATATTTTCTGCCGGTTAAGTTTTTGAGTACTGATTTCTTGTCCTGTGATAAAAAGCCTTCTGTTTCCATCGCCAAAGCTTTCAGGGGAGCATTTGCAACCGGTTGGCACCATTTTTGAGTGAATTGCCAAAAGTCAGATTTTTGCTGAAATTGTGACCCCGGGGCTTAGGGATTTTTTCGAAAAAATATTTTCTGCCGGTTTACTTTTTGAGGGCTGAATTCTTGTCCTGTGATAAAAAGCCTTCTGTTTCCGTCGCCAAAGCTTTCAGGGGAGCATTTGCAACCGGCTGGCACCATTTTTGAGTGAACTGCCAAAAGTCAGATTTTTGCTGAAATTGTGACCCCGGGGCTTAGGGATTTTTTCAAATAAATATTTTCTGCCGGTTAAGTTGTTGAGGGCTGATTTCTTGTCCTGTGATAAAAAGCCTTCTGTTTCGAGTGCCAAACCTTTCAGGGGAGCATTTGCAACCGGTTGGCACCATTTTTGAGTGAATTGCCAAAAGCCGGATTTTTGCTGAAATTGTGACCCCGGGGCTTAGGGATTTTTTCAAAAAAATATTTTCTGCCGGTTAAGTTTTTGAGTACTGATTTCTTGTCCTGTGATAAAAAGCCTTCTGTTTCCATCGCCAAAGCTTTCAGGGGAGCATTTGCAACCGGTTGGCACCATTTTTGAGTGAATTGCCAAAAGTCAGATTTTTGCTGAAATTGTGACCCCGGGGCTTAGGGATTTTTTCGAAAAAATATTTTCTGCCGGTTTACTTTTTGAGGGCTGAATTCTTGTCCTGTGATAAAAAGCCTTCTGTTTCTGTCGCCAAAGCTTTCAGGGGAGCATTTGCAACCGGCTGGCACCATTTTTGAGTGAACTGCCAAAAGTCAGATTTTTGCTGAAATTGTGACCCCGGGGCTTAGGGATTTTTTCAAATAAATATTTTCTGCCGGTTAAGTTTTTGAGGGCTGATTTCTTGTCCTGCGATAAAAAGCCTTCTGTTTCGACTGCCAAACCTTTCAGGGGAGCATTTGCAATCGTTTGGCACCATTTTTGAGTGAATTGCCAAAAGTCAGATTTTTGCTGAAATTGTGACCCCGGGGCTTACGGATTTTTTCAAAAAAATATTTTCTGCCGGTGAACGTTTTGAGGGCTGATTTCTTGTCCTGTGATAAAAAGCCTTCTGTTTCCATCGCCAAAGCTTTCAGGGGAGCATTTGCAACCGGCTGGCACCATTTTTGAGTGAACTGCCAAAAGTCAGATTTTTGCTGAAATTGTGACCCCGGGGCTTAGGGATATTTCAAAAAAATATTTTCTGCCGGTTAAGTTTTTGAGGGCTGATTTCTTGTCCTGTGATAAAAAGCCTTCTGTTTCGAGTGCCAAACCTTTCAGGGGAGCATTTGCAACCGGTTGGCACCATTTTTGAGTGAATTGCCAAAAGCCGGATTTTTGCTGAAATTGTGACCCCGGGGCTTAGGGATTTTTTCAAAAAAATATTTTCTGCCGGTTAAGTTTTTGAGGGCTGATTTCTTGTCCTGTGATAAAAAGCCTTCTGTTTCGAGTGCCAAACCTTTCAGGGGAGCATTTGCAACTGGTTGGCACCATTTTTGAGTGAATTGCCAAAAGTCGGATTTGTGCTGAAATTGTGACCCCGGGGCTTAGGGATTTTTTCGAAAAAATATTTTCTGCCGCTTAAGTTTTTGAGGGCTGATTTCTTGTCCTGTGATAAAAAGCCTTCTGTTTCCATTGCCAAAGCTTTCAGGGGAGCATTTGCAACCGGTTGGCACCATTTTTGAGTGAATTGCCAAAAGTCGGATTTTTGCTGAAATTGTGACCCCGGGGCTTAGGGATTTTTTCAAAAAAATATTTTCTGCCGGTTAAGTTTTTGAGGGCTGATTTCTTGTCCTGTGATAAAAAGCCTTCTGTTTCGAGTGCCAAACCTTTCAGGGGAGCATTTGCAATCGTTTGGCACCATTTTTGAGTGAATTGCCAAAAGTCAGATTTTTGCTGAAATTGTGACCCCGGGGCTTACGGATTTTTTCAAAAAAATATTTTCTGCCGGTGAACGTTTTGAGGGCTGATTTCTTGTCCTGTGATAAAAAGCCTTCTGTTTCCATCGCCAAAGCTTTCAGGGGAGCATTTGCAACCGGATGGCACCATTTTTGAGTGAACTGCCAAAAGTCAGATTTTTGTTGAAATTGTGACCCCGGGGCTTAGGGATATTTCAAAAAAATATTTTCTGCCGGTTAAGTTTTTGAGGGCTGATTTCTTGTCCTGTGATAAAAAGCCTTCTGTTTCGAGTGCCAAACCTTTCAGGGGAGCATTTGCAACCGGTTGGCACCATTTTTGAGTGAATTGCCAAAAGCCGGATTTTTGCTGAAATTGTGACCCCGGGGCTTAGGGATTTTTTCAAAAAAATATTTTCTGCCGGTTAAGTTTTTGAGGGCTGATTTCTTGTCCTGTGATAAAAAGCCTTCTGTTTCGAGTGCCAAACCTTTCAGGGGAGCATTTGCAACCGGTTGGCACCATTTTTGAGTGAATTGCCAAAAGTCGGATTTTTGCTGAAATTGTGACCCCGGGGCTTAGGGATTTTTTCAAAAAAATATTTTCTGCCGCTTAAGTTTTTGAGGGCTGATTTCTTGTCCTGTGATAAAAAGCCTTCTGTTTCCATTGCCAAAGCTTTCAGGGGAGCATTTGGAACCGGTTGGCACCATTTTTGAGTGAATTGCCAAAAGTCGGATTTTTGCTGAAATTGTGACCCCGGGGCTTAGGGATTTTTTCAAAAAAATATTTTCTGCCGGTTAAGTTTTTGAGGGCTGATTTCTTGTCCTGTGATAAAAAGCCTTCTGTTTCGAGTGCCAAAGCTTTCAGGGGAGCATTTGCAACCGGTTGGCACCATTTTTGAGTGAATTGCCAAAAGTCAGATTTTTGCTGAAATTGTGACCCCGGGGCTTACGGATTTTTTCAAAACAATATTTTCTGCCGGTTTACTTTTTGAGGGCTGAATTCTTGTCCTGTGATAAAAAGCCTTCTGTTTCCGTCGCCAAAGCTTTCAGGGGAGCATTTGCAACCGGCTGGCACCATTTTTGAGTGAACTGCCAAAAGTCAGATTTTTGCTGAAATTGTGACCCCGGGGCTTAGGGATTTTTTCAAAAAAATATTTTCTGCCGGTTAAGTTTTTGAGGGCTGATTTCTTGTCCTGTGATAAAAAGCCTTCTGTTTCGAGTGCCAAAGCTTTCAGGGGAGCATTTGCAACCGGTTGGCACCATTTTTGAGTGAATTGCCAAAAGTCAGATTTTTGCTGAAATTGTGACCCCGGGGCTTACGGATTTTTTCAAAACAATATTTTCTGCCGGTTTACTTTTTGAGGGCTGAATTCTTGTCCTGTGATAAAAAGCCTTCTGTTTCCGTCGCCAAAGCTTTCAGGGGAGCATTTGCAACCGGCTGGCACCATTTTTGAGTGAACTGCCAAAAGTCAGATTTTTGCTGAAATTGTGACCCCGGGGCTTAGGGATTTTTTCAAAAAAATATTTTCTGCCGGTTAAGTTTTTGAGGGCTGATTTCTTGTCCTGTGATAAAAAGCCTTCTGTTTCGAGTGCCAAACCTTTCAGGGGAGCATTTGCAATCGTTTGGCACCATTTTTGAGTGAATTGCCAAAAGTCAGATTTTTGCTGAAATTGTGACCCCGGGGCTTAGGGATTTTTTCAAAAAAATATTTTCTGCCGGTTAAGTTTTTGAGGGCTGATTTTTTGTCCTGGGATAAAAGGCCTTCTGTTTCGAGTGCCAAACCTTTCAGGAGAGCATATTCAAGCTTTGGGCACCATTTTTGAGTGAATTGCCAAAAGTCAGATTTTTGCTGAAATTGTGACCCCGGGGCTTACGGATTTTTTCAAAACAATATTTTCTGCCGGTTAACGTTTTGAGGGCTGATTTCTTGTCCTGTGATAAAAAGCCTTCTGTTTCCATCGCCAAAGCTTTCAGGGGAGCATTTGCAGCCGGCTGGCAGCATTTTTGAGTGAACTGCCAAAAGTCAGATTTTTGCTGAAATTGTGACCCCGGGGCTTAGGGATTTTTTCAAAAAAATATTTTCTGCCGATTAAGTTTTTGAGGGCTGATTTTTTGTCCTGGGATAAAAGGCCTTCTGTTTCGAGTGCCAAACCTTTCAGGAGAGCATATTCAAGCTTTGGGCACCATTTTTGAGTGAATTGCCAAAAGTCAGATTTTTGCTGAAATTGTGACCCCGGGGCTTACGGATTTTTTCAAAACAATATTTTCTGCCGGTTAAGTTTTTGAGGGCTGATTTCTTGTCCTGTGATAAAAAGCCTTCTGTTTCGAGTGCCAAACCTTTCAGGGGAGCATTTGCAACCGGTTGGCACCATTTTTGAGTGAATTGCCAAAAGCCGGATTTTTGCTGAAATTGTGACCCCGGGGCTTAGGGATTTTTTCAAAAAAATATTTTCTGCCGGTTAAGTTTTTGAGGGCTGATTTCTTGTCCTGTGATAAAAAGCCTTCTGTTTCCATTGCCAAAGCTTTCAGGGGAGCATTTGCAACCGGTTGGCACCATTTTTGAGTGAATTGCCAAAAGTCGGATTTTTGCTGAAATTGTGACCCCGGGGCTTAGGGATTTTTTCAAAAAAATATTTTCTGCCGGTTAAGTTTTTGAGGGCTGATTTCTTGTCCTGTGATAAAAAGCCTTCTGTTTCGAGTGCCAAAGCTTTCAGGGGAGCATTTGCAACCGGTTGGCACCATTTTTGAATGAATTGCCAAAAGTCAGATTTTTGCTGAAATTGTGACCCCGGGGCTTACGGATTTTTTCAAAACAATATTTTCTGCCGGTTTACTTTTTGAGGGCTGAATTCTTGTCCTGTGATAAAAAGCTTTCTGTTTCCGTCGCCAAAGCTTTCAGGGGAGCATTTGCAATCGTTTGGCACCATTTTTGAGTGAATTGCCAAAAGTCAGATTTTTGCTGAAATTGTGACCCCCGGGGCTTAGGGATTTTTTCAAAAAAATATTTTCTGCCGGTTAATTTTTTGAGTCCTGATTTCTTGTCCTGTGATAAAAAGCCTTCTGTTTCCATCGCCAAAGCTTTCAGGGTAGCATTTGCAACTGGTTGGCACCATTTTTGAGTGAACTGCCAAAAGTCAGATTTTTGCTGAAATTGTGACCCCGGGGCTTAGGGATTTTTTCAAAAAAATATTTTCTGCCGGTTAAGTTGTTGAGGGCTGATTTCTTGTCCTGTGATAAAAAGCCTTCTGTTTCAAGTGCCAAACCTTTCAGGGGAGCATTTGCAACCGCTTGGCACCATTTTTGAGTGAATTGCCAAAAGTCAGATTTTTGCTGAAATTGTGACCCCGGGGCTTAGGGATTTTTTCAAAAAAATATTTTCTGCCGGTTAAGTTTTTGAGGGCTGATTTCTTGTCCTGTGATAAAAAGCCTTCTGTTTCCATCGCCAAAGCTTTCAGGGGAGCATATGCAACCGGCTGGCACCATTTTTGAGTGAACTGCCAAAAGTCAGATTTTTGCTGAAATTTTGACCCCGGGGCTTAGGGATTTTTTCGAAAAAATATTTTCTGCCGCTTAAGTTTTTGAGGGCTGATTTCTTGTCCTGTGATAAAAAGCCTTCTGCTTCCATTGCCAAACCTTTCAGGGGAGCATTTGCAACCGGTTGGCACCATTTTTGAGTGAATTGCCAAAAGTCAGATTTTTGCTGAAATTGTGACCCCGTTGCTTACGGATTTTTTCAAAACAATATTTTCTGCCGGTTAACTTTTTGAGGGCTGATTTCTTGTCCTGTGATAAAAAGCCTTCTGTTTCCATCGCCAAAGCTTTCAGGGGAGCATTTGCAACCGGCTGGCACCATTTTTGAGTGAACTGCCAAAAGTCAGATTTTTGCTGAAATTGTGACCCCGGGGCTTAGGGATTTTTTCAAATAAATATTTTCTGCCGGTTAAGTTTTTGAGGGCTGATTTCTTGTCCTGTGATAAAAAGCTTTCTGTTTCGAGTGCCAAACCTTTCAGGGGAGCATTTGCAATCGTTTGGCACCATTTTTGAGTGAATTGCCAAAAGTCAGATTTTTGCTGAAATTGTGACCCCGGGGCTTAGGGATTTTTTCAAAAAAATATTTTCTGCCGGTGAACGTTTTGAGGGCTGATTTCTTGTCCTGTGATAAAAAGCCTTCTGTTTCCATCGCCAAAGCTTTCAGGGGAGCATTTGCAACCGGCTGGCACCATTTTTGAGTGAACTGCCAAAAGTCAGATTTTTGCTGAAATTGTGACCCCGGGGCTTAGGGATATTTCAAAAAAATATTTTCTGCCGGTTAAGTTTTTGAGGGCTGATTTCTTGTCCTGTGATAAAAAGCCTTCTGTTTCGAGTGCCAAACCTTTCAGGGGAGCATTTGCAACCGGTTGGCACCATTTTTGAGTGAATTGCCAAAAGCCGGATTTTTGCTGAAATTGTGACCCCGGGGCTTAGGGATTTTTTCAAAAAAATATTTTCTGCCGGTTAAGTTTTTGAGGGCTGATTTCTTGTCCTGTGATAAAAAGCCTTCTGTTTCGAGTGCCAAACCTTTCAGGGGAGCATTTGCAACCGGTTGGCACCATTTTTGAGTGAATTGCCAAAAGTCGGATTTTTGCTGAAATTGTGACCCCGGGGCTTAGGGATTTTTTCGAAAAAATATTTTCTGCCGCTTAAGTTTTTGAGGGCTGATTTCTTGTCCTGTGATAAAAAGCCTTCTGTTTACATTGCCAAAGCTTTCAGGGGAGCATTTGCAACCGGTTGGCACCATTTTTGAGTGAATTGCCAAAAGTCGGATTTTTGCTGAAATTGTGACCCCGGGGCTTAGGGATTTTTTCAAAAAAATATTTTCTGCCGATTAAGTTTTTGAGGGCTGATTTCTTGTCCTGTGATAAAAAGCCTTCTGTTTCGAGTGCCAAACCTTTCAGGGGAGCATTTGCAATCGTTTGGCACCATTTTTGAGTGAATTGCCAAAAGTCAGATTTTTGCTGAAATTGTGACCCCGGGGCTTAGGGATATTTCAAAAAAATATTTTCTGCCGGTGAACGTTTTGAGGGCTGATTTCTTGTCCTGTGATAAAAAGCCTTCTGTTTCCATCGCCAAAGCTTTCAGGGGAGCATTTGCAACCGGCTGGCACCATTTTTGAGTGAACTGCCAAAAGTCAGATTTTTGCTGAAATTGTGACCCCGGGGCTTAGGGATATTTCAAAAAAATATTTTCTGCCGGTTAAGTTGTTGAGGGCTGATTTCTTGTCCTGTGATAAAAAGCCTTCTGTTTCCATCGCCAAAGCTTTCAGGGGAGCATTTGCAACCGGCTGGCACCATTTTTGAGTGAACTGCCAAAAGTCAGATTTTTGCTGAAATTGTGACCCCGGGGCTTAGGGATTTTTTCAAAAAAATATTTTCTGCCGCTTAAGTTTTTGAGGGCTGATTTCTTGTCCTGTGATAAAAAGCCTTCTTCTTCCATTGCCAAAGCTTTCAGGGGAGCATTTGAAACCGGTTGGCACCATTTTTGAGTGAATTGCCAAAAGTCAGATTTTTGCTGAAATTGTGACCCCGTTGCTTACGGATTTTTTCAAAAAAATATTTTCTGCCGGTTAAGTTGTTGAGGGCTGATTTCTTGTCCTGTGATAAAAAGCCTTCTGTTTCCATCGCCAAAGCTTTCAGGGGAGCATTTGCAACCGGCTGGCACCATTTTTGAGTGAATTGCCAAAAGTCGGATTTTTGCTGAAATTGTGACCCCGGGGCTTAGGGATTTTTTCGAAAAAATATTTTCTGCCGCTTAAGTTTTTGAGGGCTGATTTCTTGTCCTGTGATAAAAAGCCTTCTGTTTCAAGTGCCAAACCTTTCAGGGGAGCATTTGCAACCGCTTGGCACCATTTTTGAGTGAATTGCCAAAAGTCAGATTTTTGCTGAAATTGTGACCCCGGGGCTTAGGGATTTTTTCAAAAAAATATTTTCTGCCGGTTAAGTTTTTGAGGGCTGATTTCTTGTCCTGTGATAAAAAGCCTTCTGTTTCCATCGCCAAAGCTTTCAGGGGAGCATATGCAACCGGCTGGCACCATTTTTGAGTGAACTGCCAAAAGTCAGATTTTTGCTGAAATTTTGACCCCGGGGCTTAGGGATTTTTTCGAAAAAATATTTTCTGCCGCTTAAGTTTTTGAGGGCTGATTTCTTGTCCTGTGATAAAAAGCCTTCTGCTTCCATTGCCAAACCTTTCAGGGGAGCATTTGCAACCGGTTGGCACCATTTTTGAGTGAATTGCCAAAAGTCAGATTTTTGCTGAAATTGTGACCCCGTTGCTTACGGATTTTTTCAAAACAATATTTTCTGCCGGTTAACTTTTTGAGGGCTGATTTCTTGTCCTGTGATAAAAAGCCTTCTGTTTCCATCGCCAAAGCTTTCAGGGGAGCATTTGCAACCGGCTGGCACCATTTTTGAGTGAACTGCCAAAAGTCAGATTTTTGCTGAAATTGTGACCCCGGGGCTTAGGGATTTTTTCAAATAAATATTTTCTGCCGGTTAAGTTTTTGAGGGCTGATTTCTTGTCCTGTGATAAAAAGCCTTCTGTTTCGAGTGCCAAACCTTTCAGGGGAGCATTTGCAACCGGTTGGCACCATTTTTGAGTGAATTGCCAAAAGTCGGATTTTTGCTGAAATTGTGACCCCGGGGCTTAGGGATTTTTTCGAAAAAATATTTTCTGCCGCTTAAGTTTTTGAGGGCTGATTTCTTGTCCTGTGATAAAAAGCCTTCTGTTTACATTGCCAAAGCTTTCAGGGGAGCATTTGCAACCGGTTGGCACCATTTTTGAGTGAATTGCCAAAAGTCGGATTTTTGCTGAAATTGTGACCCCGGGGCTTAGGGATTTTTTCAAAAAAATATTTTCTGCCGATTAAGTTTTTGAGGGCTGATTTCTTGTCCTGTGATAAAAAGCCTTCTGTTTCGAGTGCCAAACCTTTCAGGGGAGCATTTGCAATCGTTTGGCACCATTTTTGAGTGAATTGCCAAAAGTCAGATTTTTGCTGAAATTGTGACCCCGGGGCTTAGGGATATTTCAAAAAAATATTTTCTGCCGGTGAACGTTTTGAGGGCTGATTTCTTGTCCTGTGATAAAAAGCCTTCTGTTTCCATCGCCAAAGCTTTCAGGGGAGCATTTGCAACCGGCTGGCACCATTTTTGAGTGAACTGCCAAAAGTCAGATTTTTGCTGAAATTGTGACCCCGGGGCTTAGGGATATTTCAAAAAAATATTTTCTGCCGGTTAAGTTGTTGAGGGCTGATTTCTTGTCCTGTGATAAAAAGCCTTCTGTTTCCATCGCCAAAGCTTTCAGGGGAGCATTTGCAACCGGCTGGCACCATTTTTGAGTGAACTGCCAAAAGTCAGATTTTTGCTGAAATTTTGACCCCGGGGCTTAGGGATTTTTTCAAAAAAATATTTTCTGCCGCTTAAGTTTTTGAGGGCTGATTTCTTGTCCTGTGATAAAAAGCCTTCTTCTTCCATTGCCAAAGCTTTCAGGGGAGCATTTGAAACCGGTTGGCACCATTTTTGAGTGAATTGCCAAAAGTCAGATTTTTGCTGAAATTGTGACCCCGTTGCTTACGGATTTTTTCAAAAAAATATTTTCTGCCGGTTAAGTTGTTGAGGGCTGATTTCTTGTCCTGTGATAAAAAGCCTTCTGTTTCCATCGCCAAAGCTTTCAGGGGAGCATTTGCAACCGGCTGGCACCATTTTTGAGTGAATTGCCAAAAGTCGGATTTTTGCTGAAATTGTGACCCCGGGGCTTAGGGATTTTTTCGAAAAAATATTTTCTGCCGCTTAAGTTTTTGAGGGCTGATTTCTTGTCCTGTGATAAAAAGCCTTCTGTTTACATTGCCAAAGCTTTCAGGGGAGCATTTGCAACCGGTTGGCACCATTTTTGAGTGAATTGCCAAAAGTCGGATTTTTGCTGAAATTGTGACCCCGGGGCTTAGGGATTTTTTCAAAAAAATATTTTCTGCCGATTAAGTTTTTGAGGGCTGATTTCTTGTCCTGTGATAAAAAGCCTTCTGTTTCGAGTGCCAAACCTTTCAGGGGAGCATTTGCAATCGTTTGGCACCATTTTTGAGTGAATTGCCAAAAGTCAGATTTTTGCTGAAATTGTGACCCCGGGGCTTACGGATTTTTTCAAAAAAATATTTTCTGCCGGTGAACGTTTTGAGGGCTGATTTCTTGTCCTGTGATAAAAAGCCTTCTGTTTCCATCGCCAAAGCTTTCAGGGGAGCATTTGCAACCGGCTGGCACCATTTTTGAGTGAACTGCCAAAAGTCAGATTTTTGCTGAAATTGTGACCCCGGGGCTTAGGGATATTTCAAAAAAATATTTTCTGCCGGTTAAGTTGTTGAGGGCTGATTTCTTGTCCTGTGATAAAAAGCCTTCTGTTTCCATCGCCAAAGCTTTCAGGGGAGCATTTGCAACCGGCTGGCACCATTTTTGAGTGAACTGCCAAAAGTCAGATTTTTGCTGAAATTTTGACCCCGGGGCTTAGGGATTTTTTCAAAAAAATATTTTCTGCCGCTTAAGTTTTTGAGGGCTGATTTCTTGTCCTGTGATAAAAAGCCTTCTTCTTCCATTGCCAAAGCTTTCAGGGGAGCATTTGAAACCGGTTGGCACCATTTTTGAGTGAATTGCCAAAAGTCAGATTTTTGCTGAAATTGTGACCCCGTTGCTTACGGATTTTTTCAAAAAAATATTTTCTGCCGGTTAAGTTGTTGAGGGCTGATTTCTTGTCCTGTGATAAAAAGCCTTCTGTTTCCATCGCCAAAGCTTTCAGGGGAGCATTTGCAACCGGCTGGCACCATTTTTGAGTGAATTGCCAAAAGTCGGATTTTTGCTGAAATTGTGACCCCGGGGCTTAGGGATTTTTTCGAAAAAATATTTTCTGCCGCTTGAGTTTTTGAGGGCTGATTTCTTGTCCTGTGATAAAAAGCCTTCTGTTTCAAGTGCCAAACCTTTCAGGGGAGCATTTGCAACCGGTTGGCACCATTTTTGAGTGAATTGCCAAAAGTCAGATTTTTGCTGAAATTGTGACCCCGGGGCTTACGGATTTTTTCAAAACAATATTTTCTGCCGGTTAACTTTTTGAGGGCTGATTTCTTGTCCTGTGATAAAAAGCCTTCTGTTTCCATCGCCAAAGCTTTCAGGGGAGCATTTGCAACCGGCTGGCACCATTTTTGAGTGAACTGCCAAAAGTCAGATTTTTGCTGAAATTGTGACCCCGGGGCTTAGGGATATTTCAAAAAAATATTTTCTGCCGGTTAAGTTGTTGAGGGCTGATTTCTTGTCCTGTGATAAAAAGCCTTCTGTTTCGAGTGCCAAACCTTTCAGGGGAGCATTTGCAACCGGTTGGCACCATTTTTGAGTGAATTGCCAAAAGCCGGATTTTTGCTGAAATTGTGACCCCGGGGCTTAGGGATTTTTTCAAAAAAATATTTTCTGCCGGTTAAGTTTTTGAGTACTGATTTCTTGTCCTGTGATAAAAAGCCTTCTGTTTCCATCGCCAAAGCTTTCAGGGGAGCATTTGCAACCGGTTGGCACCATTTTTGAGTGAATTGCCAAAAGTCAGATTTTTGCTGAAATTGTGACCCCGGGGCTTAGGGATTTTTTCGAAAAAATATTTTCTGCCGGTTTACTTTTTGAGGGCTGAATTCTTGTCCTGTGATAAAAAGCCTTCTGTTTCCGTCGCCAAAGCTTTCAGGGGAGCATTTGCAACCGGCTGGCACCATTTTTGAGTGAACTGCCAAAAGTCAGATTTTTGCTGAAATTGTGACCCCGGGGCTTAGGGATTTTTTCAAATAAATATTTTCTGCCGGTTAAGTTTTTGAGGGCTGATTTCTTGTCCTGTGATAAAAAGCCTTCTGTTTCGAGTGCCAAACCTTTCAGGGGAGCATTTGCAATCGTTTGGCACCATTTTTGAGTGAATTGCCAAAAGTCAGATTTTTGCTGAAATTGTGACCCCGGGGCTTACGGATTTTTTCAAAAAAATATTTTCTGCCGGTGAACGTTTTGAGGGCTGATTTCTTGTCCTGTGATAAAAAGCCTTCTGTTTCGATCGCCAAAGCTTTCAGGGGAGCATTTGCAACCGGCTGGCACCATTTTTGAGTGAACTGCCAAAAGTCAGATTTTTGCTGAAATTGTGACCCCGGGGCTTAGGGATATTTCAAAAAAATATTTTCTGCCGGTTAAGTTTTTGAGGGCTGATTTCTTGTCCTGTGATAAAAAGCCTTCTGTTTCGAGTGCCAAACCTTTCAGGGGAGCATTTGCAACCGGTTGGCACCATTTTTGAGTGAACTGCCAAAAGCCGGATTTTTGCTGAAATTGTGACCCCGGGGCTTAGGGATTTTTTCAAAAAAATATTTTCTGCCGGTTAAGTTTTTGAGGGCTGATTTCTTGTCCTGTGATAAAAAGCCTTCTGTTTCGAGTGCCAAACCTTTCAGGGGAGCATTTGCAACCGGTTGGCACCATTTTTGAGTGAATTGCCAAAAGTCGGATTTTTGCTGAAATTGTGACCCCGGGGCTTAGGGATTTTTTCGAAAAAATATTTTCTGCCGCTTAAGTTTTTGAGGGCTGATTTCTTGTCCTGTGATAAAAAGCCTTCTGTTTCCATTGCCAAAGCTTTCAGGGGAGCATTTGCAACCGGTTGGCACCATTTTTGAGTGAATTGCCAAAAGTCAGATTTTTGCTGAAATTGTGACCCTGGGGCTTACGGATTTTTTCAAAAAAATATTTTCTGCCGGTGAACGTTTTGAGGGCTGATTTCTTGTCCTGTGATAAAAAGCCTTCTGTTTCCATCGCCAAAGCTTTCAGGGGAGCATTTGCAACCGGCTGGCACCATTTTTGAGTGAACTGCCAAAAGTCAGATTTTTGCTGAAATTGTGACCCCGGGGCTTAGGGATATTTCAAAAAAATATTTTCTGCCGGTTAAGTTTTTGAGGGCTGATTTCTTGTCCTGTGATAAAAAGCCTTCTGTTTCGAGTGCCAAACCTTTCAGGGGAGCATTTGCAACCGGTTGGCACCATTTTTGAGTGAATTGCCAAAAGCCGGATTTTTGCTGAAATTGTGACCCCGGGGCTTAGGGATTTTTTCAAAAAAATATTTTCTGCCGGTTAAGTTTTTGAGGGCTGATTTCTTGTCCTGTGATAAAAAGCCTTCTGTTTCGAGTGCCAAACCTTTCAGGGGAGCATTTGCAACCGGTTGGCACCATTTTTGAGTGAATTGCCAAAAGTCGGATTTTTGCTGAAATTGTGACCCCGGGGCTTAGGGATTTTTTCGAAAAAATATTTTCTGCCGCTTAAGTTTTTGAGGGCTGATTTCTTGTCCTGTGATAAAAAGCCTTCTGTTTCCATTGCCAAAGCTTTCAGGGGAGCATTTGCAACCGGTTGGCACCATTTTTGAGTGAATTGCCAAAAGTCGGATTTTTGCTGAAATTGTGACCCCGGGGCTTAGGGATTTTTTCAAAAAAATATTTTCTGCCGGTTAAGTTTTTGAGGGCTGATTTCTTGTCCTGTGATAAAAAGCCTTCTGTTTCGAGTGCCAAACCTTTCAGGGGAGCATTTGCAATCGTTTGGCACCATTTTTGAGTGAATTGCCAAAAGTCAGATTTTTGCTGAAATTGTGATATTTTCAAAAAAATATTTTCTGCCGGTGAACGTTTTGAGGGCTGATTTCTTGTCCTGTGATAAAAAGCCTTCTGTTTCCATCGCCAAAGCTTTCAGGGGAGCATTTGCAACCGGCTGGCACCATTTTTGAGTGAACTGCCAAAAGTCAGATTTTTGCTGAAATTGTGACCCCGGGGCTTAGGGATATTTCAAAAAAATATTTTCTGCCGGTTAAGTTTTTGAGGGCTGATTTCTTGTCCTGTGATAAAAAGCCTTCTGTTTCGAGTGCCAAACCTTTCAGGGGAGCATTTGCAACCGGTTGGCACCATTTTTGAGTGAATTGCCAAAAGCCGGATTTTTGCTGAAATTGTGACCCCGGGGCTTAGGGATTTTTTCAAAAAAATATTTTCTGCCGGTTAAGTTTTTGAGGGCTGATTTCTTGTCCTGTGATAAAAAGCCTTCTGTTTCGAGTGCCAAACCTTTCAGGGGAGCATTTGCAACCGGTTGGCACCATTTTTGAGTGAATTGCCAAAAGTCGGATTTTTGCTGAAATTGTGACCCCGGGGCTTAGGGATTTTTTCAAAAAAATATTTTCTGCCGCTTAAGTTTTTGAGGGCTGATTTCTTGTCCTGTGATAAAAAGCCTTCTGTTTCCATTGCCAAAGCTTTCAGGGGAGCATTTGGAACCGGTTGGCACCATTTTTGAGTGAATTGCCAAAAGTCGGATTTTTGCTGAAATTGTGACCCCGGGGCTTAGGGATTTTTTCAAAAAAATATTTTCTGCCGGTTAAGTTTTTGAGGGCTGATTTGTTGTCCTGTGATAAAAAGCCTTCTGTTTCGAGTGCCAAAGCTTTCAGGGGAGCATTTGCAACCGGTTGGCACCATTTTTGAGTGAATTGCCAAAAGTCAGATTTTTGCTGAAATTGTGACCCCGGGGCTTACGGATTTTTTCAAAACAATATTTTCTGCCGGTTTACTTTTTGAGGGCTGAATTCTTGTCCTGTGATAAAAGCCTTCTGTTTCCGTCGCCAAAGCTTTCAGGGGAGCATTTGCAACCGGCTGGCACCATTTTTGAGTGAACTGCCAAAAGTCAGATTTTTGCTGAAATTGTGACCCCGGGGCTTAGGGATTTTTTCAAAAAAATATTTTCTGCCGGTTAAGTTTTTGAGGGCTGATTTCTTGTCCTGTGATAAAAAGCCTTCTGTTTCGAGTGCCAAACCTTTCAGGGGAGCATTTGCAATCGTTTGGCACCATTTTTGAGTGAATTGCCAAAAGTCAGATTTTTGCTGAAATTGTGACCCGGGGCTTACGGATTTTTTCAAAAAAATATTTTCTGCCGGTTAAGTAGTTGAGGGCTGATTTCTTGTCCTGTGATAAAAAGCCTTCTGTTTCCATCGCCAAAGCTTTCAGGGGAGCATTTGCAGCCGGCTGGCACCATTTTTGAGTGAACTGCCAAAAGTCAGATTTTTGCTGAAATTGTGACCCCGGGGCTTAGGGATTTTTTCAAAAAAATATTTTCTGCCGGTTAAGTTTTTGAGGGCTGATTTTTTGTCCTGGGATAAAAGGCCTTCTGTTTCGAGTGCCAAACCTTTCAGGAGAGCATATTCAAGCTTTGGGCACCATTTTTGAGTGAATTGCCAAAAGTCAGATTTTTGCTGAAATTGTGACCCGGGGCTTACGGATTTTTTCAAAAAAATATTTTCTGCCGGTTAAGTTGTTGAGGGCTGATTTCTTGTCCTGTGATAAAAAGCCTTCTGTTTCCATCGCCAAAGCTTTCAGGGGAGCATTTGCAGCCGGCTGGCACCATTTTTGAGTGAACTGCCAAAAGTCAGATTTTTGCTGAAATTGTGACCCCGGGGCTTAGGGATTTTTTCAAAAAAATATTTTCTGCCGGTTAAGTTTTTGAGGGCTGATTTTTTGTCCTGGGATAAAAGGCCTTCTGTTTCGAGTGCCAAACCTTTCAGGAGAGCATATTCAAGCTTTGGGCACCATTTTTGAGTGAATTGCCAAAAGTCAGATTTTTGCTGAAATTGTGACCCGGGGCTTACGGATTTTTTCAAAAAAATATTTTCTGCCGGTTAAGTTGTTGAGGGCTGATTTCTTGTCCTGTGATAAAAAGCCTTCTGTTTCCATCGCCAAAGCTTTCAGGGGAGCATTTGCAGCCGGCTGGCACCATTTTTGAGTGAACTGCCAAAAGTCAGATTTTTGCTGAAATTGTGACCCCGGGGCTTAGGGATTTTTTCAAAAAAATATTTTCTGCCGGTTAAGTTTTTGAGGGCTGATTTTTTGTCCTGGGATAAAAGGCCTTCTGTTTCGAGTGCCAAACCTTTCAGGAGAGCATATTCAAGCTTTGGGCACCATTTTTGAGTGAATTGCCAAAAGTCAGATTTTTGCTGAAATTGTGACCCCGGGGCTTACGGATTTTTTCAAAACAATATTTTCTGCCGGTTAACGTTTTGAGGGCTGATTTCTTGTCCTGTGATAAAAAGCCTTCTGTTTCCATCGCCAAAGCTTTCAGGGGAGCATTTGCAACCGGCTGGCACCATTTTTGAGTGAACTGCCAAAAGTCAGATTTTTGCTGAAATTGTGACCCCGGGGCTTAGGGATATTTCAAAAAAATATTTTCTGCCGGTTAAGTTTTTGAGGGCTGATTTCTTGTCCTATGATAAAAAGCCTTCTGTTTCGAGTGCCAAACCTTTCAGGGGAGCATTTGCAACCGGTTGGCACCATTTTTGAGTGAATTGCCAAAAGCCGGATTTTTGCTGAAATTGTGACCCCGGGGCTTAGGGATTTTTTCAAAAAAATATTTTCTGCCGGTTAAGTTTTTGAGGGCTGATTTCTTGTCCTGTGATAAAAAGCCTTCTGTTTCTAGTGCCAAACCTTTCAGGGGAGCATTTGCAACCGGTTGGCACCATTTTTGAGTGAATTGCCAAAAGTCGGATTTTTGCTGAAATTGTGACCCCGGGGCTTAGGGATTTTTTCAAAAAAATATTTTCTGCCGGTTAAGTTTTTGAGGGCTGATTTCTTGTCCTGTGATAAAAAGCCTTCTGTTTCCATTGCCAAAGCTTTCAGGGGAGCATTTGCAACCGGTTGGCACCATTTTTGAGTGAATTGCCAAAAGTCGGATTTTTGCTGAAATTGTGACCCCGGGGCTTAGGGATTTTTTCAAAAAAATATTTTCTGCCGGTTAAGTTTTTGAGGGCTGATTTCTTGTCCTGTGATAAAAAGCCTTCTGTTTCCGTCGCCAAAGCTTTCAGGGGAGCATTTGCAATCGTTTGGCACCATTTTTGAGTGAATTGCCAAAAGTCAGATTTTTGCTGAAATTGTGACCACGGCCGGGGCTTAGGGATTTTTTCAAAAAAATATTTTCTGCCGGTTAATTTTTTGAGTCCTGATTTCTTGTCCTGTGATAAAAAGCCTTCTGTTTCCATCGCCAAAGCTTTCAGGGTAGCATTTGCAACTGGTTGGCACCATTTTTGAGTGAACTGCCAAAAGTCAGATTTTTGCTGAAATTGTGACCCCGGGGCTTAGGGATTTTTTCAAAAAAATATTTTCTGCCGGTTAAGTTGTTGAGGGCTGATTTCTTGTCCTGTGATAAAAAGCCTTCTGTTTCAAGTGCCAAAGCTTTCAGGGGAGCATTTGCAACCGGTTGGCACCATTTTTGAGTGAATTGCCAAAAGTCAGATTTTTGCTGAAATTGTGACCCTGGGGCTTACGGATTTTTTCAAAAAAATATTTTCTGCCGGTGAACGTTTTGAGGGCTGATTTCTTGTCCTGTGATAAAAAGCCTTCTGTTTCCATCGCCAAAGCTTTCAGGGGAGCATTTGCAACCGGCTGGCACCATTTTTGAGTGAACTGCCAAAAGTCAGATTTTTGCTGAAATTGTGACCCCGGGGCTTAGGGATATTTCAAAAAAATATTTTCTGCCGGTTAAGTTTTTGAGGGCTGATTTCTTGTCCTGTGATAAAAAGCCTTCTGTTTCGAGTGCCAAACCTTTCAGGGGAGCATTTGCAACCGGTTGGCACCATTTTTGAGTGAATTGCCAAAAGCCGGATTTTTGCTGAAATTGTGACCCCGGGGCTTAGGGATTTTTTCAAAAAAATATTTTCTGCCGGTTAAGTTTTTGAGGGCTGATTTCTTGTCCTGTGATAAAAAGCCTTCTGTTTCGAGTGCCAAACCTTTCAGGGGAGCATTTGCAACCGGTTGGCACCATTTTTGAGTGAATTGCCAAAAGTCGGATTTTTGCTGAAATTGTGACCCCGGGGCTTAGGGATTTTTTCGAAAAAATATTTTCTGCCGCTTAAGTTTTTGAGGGCTGATTTCTTGTCCTGTGATAAAAAGCCTTCTGTTTCCATTGCCAAAGCTTTCAGGGGAGCATTTGCAACCGGTTGGCACCATTTTTGAGTGAATTGCCAAAAGTCGGATTTTTGCTGAAATTGTGACCCCGGGGCTTAGGGATTTTTTCAAAAAAATATTTTCTGCCGGTTAAGTTTTTGAGGGCTGATTTCTTGTCCTGTGATAAAAAGCCTTCTGTTTCGAGTGCCAAACCTTTCAGGGGAGCATTTGCAATCGTTTGGCACCATTTTTGAGTGAATTGCCAAAAGTCAGATTTTTGCTGAAATTGTGACCCCGGGGCTTACGGATTTTTTCAAAAAAATATTTTCTGCCGGTGAACGTTTTGAGGGCTGATTTCTTGTCCTGTGATAAAAAGCCTTCTGTTTCCATCGCCAAAGCTTTCAGGGGAGCATTTGCAACCGGCTGGCACCATTTTTGAGTGAACTGCCAAAAGTCAGATTTTTGCTGAAATTGTGACCCCGGGGCTTAGGGATATTTCAAAAAAATATTTTCTGCCGGTTAAGTTTTTGAGGGCTGTTTTCTTGTCCTGTGATAAAAAGCCTTCTGTTTCGAGTGCCAAACCTTTCAGGGGAGCATTTGCAACCGGTTGGCACCATTTTTGAGTGAATTGCCAAAAGCCGGATTTTTGCTGAAATTGTGACCCCGGGGCTTAGGGATTTTTTCAAAAAAATATTTTCTGCCGGTTAAGTTTTTGAGGGCTGATTTCTTGTCCTGTGATAAAAAGCCTTCTGTTTCGAGTGCCAAACCTTTCAGGGGAGCATTTGCAACCGGTTGGCACCATTTTTGAGTGAATTGCCAAAAGTCGGATTTTTGCTGAAATTGTGACCCCGGGGCTTAGGGATTTTTTCAAAAAAATATTTTCTGCCGCTTAAGTTTTTGAGGGCTGATTTCTTGTCCTGTGATAAAAAGCCTTCTGTTTCCATTGCCAAAGCTTTCAGGGGAGCATTTGGAACCGGTTGGCACCATTTTTGAGTGAATTGCCAAAAGTCGGATTTTTGCTGAAATTGTGACCCCGGGGCTTAGGGATTTTTTCAAAAAAATATTTTCTGCCGGTTAAGTTTTTGAGGGCTGATTTCTTGTCCTGTGATAAAAAGCCTTCTGTTTCGAGTGCCAAAGCTTTCAGGGGAGCATTTGCAACCGGTTGGCACCATTTTTGAGTGAATTGCCAAAAGTCAGATTTTTGCTGAAATTGTGACCCTGGGGCTTACGGATTTTTTCAAAAAAATATTTTCTGCCGGTGAACGTTTTGAGGGCTGATTTCTTGTCCTGTGATAAAAAGCCTTCTGTTTCCATCGCCAAAGCTTTCAGGGGAGCATTTGCAACCGGCTGGCACCATTTTTGAGTGAACTGCCAAAAGTCAGATTTTTGCTGAAATTGTGACCCCGGGGCTTAGGGATATTTCAAAAAAATATTTTCTGCCGGTTAAGTTTTTGAGGGCTGATTTCTTGTCCTGTGATAAAAAGCCTTCTGTTTCGAGTGCCAAACCTTTCAGGGGAGCATTTGCAACCGGTTGGCACCATTTTTGAGTGAATTGCCAAAAGCCGGATTTTTGCTGAAATTGTGACCCCGGGGCTTAGGGATTTTTTCAAAAAAATATTTTCTGCCGGTTAAGTTTTTGAGGGCTGATTTCTTGTCCTGTGATAAAAAGCCTTCTGTTTCGAGTGCCAAACCTTTCAGGGGAGCATTTGCAACCGGTTGGCACCATTTTTGAGTGAATTGCCAAAAGTCGGATTTTTGCTGAAATTGTGACCCCGGGGCTTAGGGATTTTTTCGAAAAAATATTTTCTGCCGCTTAAGTTTTTGAGGGCTGATTTCTTGTCCTGTGATAAAAAGCCTTCTGTTTCCATTGCCAAAGCTTTCAGGGGAGCATTTGCAACCGGTTGGCACCATTTTTGAGTGAATTGCCAAAAGTCGGATTTTTGCTGAAATTGTGACCCCGGGGCTTAGGGATTTTTTCAAAAAAATATTTTCTGCCGGTTAAGTTTTTGAGGGCTGATTTCTTGTCCTGTGATAAAAAGCCTTCTGTTTCGAGTGCCAAACCTTTCAGGGGAGCATTTGCAATCGTTTGGCACCATTTTTGAGTGAATTGCCAAAAGTCAGATTTTTGCTGAAATTGTGACCCCGGGGCTTACGGATTTTTTCAAAAAAATATTTTCTGCCGGTGAACGTTTTGAGGGCTGATTTCTTGTCCTGTGATAAAAAGCCTTCTGTTTCCATCGCCAAAGCTTTCAGGGGAGCATTTGCAACCGGCTGGCACCATTTTTGAGTGAACTGCCAAAAGTCAGATTTTTGCTGAAATTGTGACCCCGGGGCTTAGGGATATTTCAAAAAAATATTTTCTGCCGGTTAAGTTTTTGAGGGCTGTTTTCTTGTCCTGTGATAAAAAGCCTTCTGTTTCGAGTGCCAAACCTTTCAGGGGAGCATTTGCAACCGGTTGGCACCATTTTTGAGTGAATTGCCAAAAGCCGGATTTTTGCTGAAATTGTGACCCCGGGGCTTAGGGATTTTTTCAAAAAAATATTTTCTGCCGGTTAAGTTTTTGAGGGCTGATTTCTTGTCCTGTGATAAAAAGCCTTCTGTTTCGAGTGCCAAACCTTTCAGGGGAGCATTTGCAACCGGTTGGCACCATTTTTGAGTGAATTGCCAAAAGTCGGATTTTTGCTGAAATTGTGACCCCGGGGCTTAGGGATTTTTTCAAAAAAATATTTTCTGCCGCTTAAGTTTTTGAGGGCTGATTTCTTGTCCTGTGATAAAAAGCCTTCTGTTTCCATTGCCAAAGCTTTCAGGGGAGCATTTGGAACCGGTTGGCACCATTTTTGAGTGAATTGCCAAAAGTCGGATTTTTGCTGAAATTGTGACCCCGGGGCTTAGGGATTTTTTCAAAAAAATATTTTCTGCCGGTTAAGTTTTTGAGGGCTGATTTCTTGTCCTGTGATAAAAAGCCTTCTGTTTCGAGTGCCAAAGCTTTCAGGGGAGCATTTGCAACCGGTTGGCACCATTTTTGAGTGAATTGCCAAAAGTCAGATTTTTGCTGAAATTGTGACCCCGGGGCTTACGGATTTTTTCAAAACAATATTTTCTGCCGGTTTACTTTTTGAGGGCTGAATTCTTGTCCTGTGATAAAAAGCCTTCTGTTTCCGTCGCCAAAGCTTTCAGGGGAGCATTTGCAACCGGCTGGCACCATTTTTGAGTGAACTGCCAAAAGTCAGATTTTTGCTGAAATTGTGACCCCGGGGCTTAGGGATTTTTTCAAAAAAATATTTTCTGCCGGTTAAGTTTTTGAGGGCTGATTTCTTGTCCTGTGATAAAAAGCCTTCTGTTTCGAGTGCCAAACCTTTCAGGGGAGCATTTGCAATCGTTTGGCACCATTTTTGAGTGAATTGCCAAAAGCCAGATTTTTGCTGAAATTGTGACCCGGGGCTTACGGATTTTTTCAAAAAAATATTTTCTGCCGGTTAAGTTGTTGAGGGCTGATTTCTTGTCCTGTGATAAAAAGCCTTCTGTTTCCATCGCCAAAGCTTTCAGGGGAGCATTTGCAGCCGGCTGGCACCATTTTTGAGTGAACTGCCAAAAGTCAGATTTTTGCTGAAATTGTGACCCCGGGGCTTAGGGATTTTTTCAAAAAAATATTTTCTGCCGGTTAAGTTTTTGAGGGCTGATTTTTTGTCCTGGGATAAAAGGCCTTCTGTTTCGAGTGCCAAACCTTTCAGGAGAGCATATTCAAGCTTTGGGCACCATTTTTGAGTGAATTGCCAAAAGTCAGATTTTTGCTGAAATTGTGACCCGGGGCTTACGGATTTTTTCAAAAAAATATTTTCTGCCGGTTAAGTTGTTGAGGGCTGATTTCTTGTCCTGTGATAAAAAGCCTTCTGTTTCCATCGCCAAAGCTTTCAGGGGAGCATTTGCAGCCGGCTGGCACCATTTTTGAGTGAACTGCCAAAAGTCAGATTTTTGCTGAAATTGTGACCCCGGGGCTTAGGGATTTTTTCAAAAAAATATTTTCTGCCGGTTAAGTTTTTGAGGGCTGATTTTTTGTCCTGGGATAAAACGCCTTCTGTTTCGAGTGCCAAACCTTTCAGGAGAGCATATTCAAGCTTTGGGCACCATTTTTGAGTGAATTGCCAAAAGTCAGATTTTTGCTGAAATTGTGACCCGGGGCTTACGGATTTTTTCAAAAAAATATTTTCTGCCGGTTAAGTTGTTGAGGGCTGATTTCTTGTCCTGTGATAAAAAGCCTTCTGTTTCCATCGCCAAAGCTTTCAGGGGAGCATTTGCAGCCGGCTGGCACCATTTTTGAGTGAACTGCCAAAAGTCAGATTTTTGCTGAAATTGTGACCCCGGGGCTTAGGGATTTTTTCAAAAAAATATTTTCTGCCGGTTAAGTTTTTGAGGGCTGATTTTTTGTCCTGGGATAAAAGGCCTTCTGTTTCGAGTGCCAAACCTTTCAGGAGAGCATATTCAAGCTTTGGGCACCATTTTTGAGTGAATTGCCAAAAGCCGGATTTTTGCTGAAATTGTGACCCCGGGGCTTAGGGATTTTTTCAAAAAAATATTTTCTGCCGGTTAAGTTTTTGAGGGCTGATTTCTTGTCCTGTGATAAAAAGCCTTCTGTTTCGAGTGCCAAACCTTTCAGGGGAGCATTTGCAACCGGTTGGCACCATTTTTGAGTGAATTGCCAAAAGTCGGATTTTTGCTGAAATTGTGACCCCGGGGCTTAGGGATTTTTTCAAAAAAATATTTTCTGCCGGTTAAGTTTTTGAGGGCTGATTTCTTGTCCTGTGATAAAAAGCCTTCTGTTTCCATTGCCAAAGCTTTCAGGGGAGCATTTGCAACCGGTTGGCACCATTTTTGAGTGAATTGCCAAAAGTCGGATTTTTGCTGAAATTGTGACCCCGGGGCTTAGGGATTTTTTCAAAAAAATATTTTCTGCCGGTTAAGTTTTTGAGGGCTGATTTCTTGTCCTGTGATAAAAAGCCTTCTGTTTCCGTCGCCAAAGCTTTCAGGGGAGCATTTGCAATCGTTTGGCACCATTTTTGAGTGAATTGCCAAAAGTCAGATTTTTGCTGAAATTGTGACCACGGCCGGGGCTTAGGGATTTTTTCAAAAAAATATTTTCTGCCGGTTAATTTTTTGAGTCCTGATTTCTTGTCCTGTGATAAAAAGCCTTCTGTTTCCATCGCCAAAGCTTTCAGGGTAGCATTTGCAACTGGTTGGCACCATTTTTGAGTGAACTGCCAAAAGTCAGATTTTTGCTGAAATTGTGACCCCGGGGCTTAGGGATTTTTTCAAAAAAATATTTTCTGCCGGTTAAGTTGTTGAGGGCTGATTTCTTGTCCTGTGATAAAAAGCCTTCTGTTTCAAGTGCCAAACCTTTCAGGGGAGCATTTGCAACCGCTTGGCACCATTTTTGAGTGAATTGCCAAAAGTCAGATTTTTGCTGAAATTGTGACCCCGGGGCTTAGGGATTTTTTCAAAAAAATATTTTCTGCCGGTTAAGTTTTTGAGGGCTGATTTCTTGTCCTGTGATAAAAAGCCTTCTGTTTCCATCGCCAAAGCTTTCAGGGGAGCATTTGCAACCGGCTGGCACCATTTTTGAGTGAACTGCCAAAAGTCAGATTTTTGCTGAAATTTTGACCCCGGGGCTTAGGGATTTTTTCAAAAAAATATTTTCTGCCGCTTAAGTTTTTGAGGGCTGATTTCTTGTCCTGTGATAAAAAGCCTTCTGCTTCCATTGCCAAAGCTTTCAGGGGAGCATTTGCAACCGGTTGGCACCATTTTTGAGTGAATTGCCAAAAGTCAGATTTTTGCTGAAATTGTGACCCCGTTGCTTACGGATTTTTTCAAAAAAATATTTTCTGCCGGTTAAGTTGTTGAGGGCTGATTTCTTGTCCTGTGATAAAAAGCCTTCTGTTTCCATCGCCAAAGCTTTCAGGGGAGCATTTGCAACCGGCTGGCACCATTTTTGAGTGAACTGCCAAAAGTCAGATTTTTGCTGAAATTGTGACCCCGGGGCTTAGGGATTTTTTCAAATAAATATTTTCTGCCGGTTAAGTTTTTGAGGGCTGATTTCTTGTCCTGTGATAAAAAGCCTTCTGTTTCGAGTGCCAAACCTTTCAGGGGAGCATTTGCAATCGTTTGGCACCATTTTTGAGTGAATTGCCAAAAGTCAGATTTTTGCTGAAATAGTGACCCCGGGGCTTAGGGATTTTTTCAAAAAAATATTTTCTGCCGGTTAAGTTGTTGAGGGCTGATTTCTTGTCCTGTGATAAAAAGCCTTCTGTTTCAAGTGCCAAACCTTTCAGGGGAGCATTTGCAACCGCTTGGCACCATTTTTGAGTGAATTGCCAAAAGTCAGATTTTTGCTGAAATTGTGACCCCGGGGCTTACGGATTTTTTCAAAAAAATATTTTCTGCCGCTTAAGTTTTTGAGGGCTGATTTCTTGTCCTGTGATAAAAAGCCTTCTGTTTCCATCGCCAAAGCTTTCAGGGGAGCATTTGGAACCGGTTGGCACCATTTTTGAGTGAATTGCCAAAAGTCGGATTTTTGCTGAAATTGTGACCCCGGGGCTTAGGGATTTTTTCAAAAAAATATTTTCTGCCGGTTAAGTTTTTGAGGGCTGATTTCTTGTCCTGTGATAAAAAGCCTTCTGTTTCGAGTGCCAAAGCTTTCAGGGGAGCTTTTGCAACCGGTTGGCACCATTTTTGAGTGAATTGCCAAAAGTCAGATTTTTGCTGAAATTGTGACCCCGGGGCTTACGGATTTTTTCAAAAAAATATTTTCTGCCGGTTAAGTTTTTGAGGGCTGATTTTTTGTCCTGTGATAAAAAGCCTTCTGTTTCCGTCGCCAAACCTTTCAGGGGAGCATATTCAAGCTTTGGGCACCATTTTTGAGTGAATTGCCAAAAGTCAGATTTTTGCTGAAATTGTGACCCGGGGCTTACGGATTTTTTCAAAAAAATATTTTCTGCCGGTTAAGTTTTTGAGGGCTGATTTTTTGTCCTGGGATAAAAGGCCTTCTGTTTCGAGTGCCAAACCTTTCAGGAGAGCATATTCAAGCTTTGGGCACCATTTTTGAGTGAATTGCCAAAAGTCAGATTTTTGCTGAAATTGTGACCCCGGGGCTTACGGATTTTTTCAAAACAATATTTTCTGCCGGTTAACGTTTTGAGGGCTGATTTCTTGTCCTGTGATAAAAAGCCTTCTGTTTCCATCGCCAAAGCTTTCAGGGGAGCATTTGCAACCGGCTGGCACCATTTTTGAGTGAACTGCCAAAAGTCAGATTTTTGCTGAAATTGTGACCCCGGGGCTTAGGGATATTTCAAAAAAATATTTTCTGCCGGTTAAGTTTTTGAGGGCTGATTTCTTGTCCTGTGATAAAAAGCCTTCTGTTTCGAGTGCCAAACCTTTCAGGGGAGCATTTGCAACCGGTTGGCACCATTTTTGAGTGAATTGCCAAAAGCCGGATTTTTGCTGAAATTGTGACCCCGGGGCTTAGGGATTTTTTCAAAAAAATATTTTCTGCCGGTTAAGTTTTTGAGGGCTGATTTCTTGTCCTGTGATAAAAAGCCTTCTGTTTCGAGTGCCAAACCTTTCAGGGGAGCATTTGCAACCGGTTGGCACCATTTTTGAGTGAATTGCCAAAAGTCGGATTTTTGCTGAAATTGTGACCCCGGGGCTTAGGGATTTTTTCGAAAAAATATTTTCTGCCGCTTAAGTTTTTGAGGGCTGATTTCTTGTCCTGTGATAAAAAGCCTTCTGTTTCCATTGCCAAAGCTTTCAGGGGAGCATTTGCAACCGGTTGGCACCATTTTTGAGTGAATTGCCAAAAGTCGGATTTTTGCTGAAATTGTGACCCCGGGGCTTAGGGATTTTTTCAAAAAAATATTTTCTGCCGGTTAAGTTTTTGAGGGCTGATTTCTTGTCCTGTGATAAAAAGCCTTCTGTTTCCGTCGCCAAAGCTTTCAGGGGAGCATTTGCAATCGTTTGGCACCATTTTTGAGTGAATTGCCAAAAGTCAGATTTTTGCTGAAATTGTGACCACGGCCGGGGCTTAGGGATTTTTTCAAAAAAATATTTTCTGCCGGTTAATTTTTTGAGTCCTGATTTCTTGTCCTGTGATAAAAAGCCTTCTGTTTCCATCGCCAAAGCTTTCAGGGTAGCATTTGCAACTGGTTGGCACCATTTTTGAGTGAACTGCCAAAAGTCAGATTTTTGCTGAAATTGTGACCCCGGGGCTTAGGGATTTTTTCAAAAAAATATTTTCTGACGGTTAAGTTGTTGAGGGCTGATTTCTTGTCCTGTGATAAAAAGCCTTCTGTTTCAAGTGCCAAACCTTTCAGGGGAGCATTTGCAACCGCTTGGCACCATTTTTGAGTGAATTGCCAAAAGTCAGATTTTTGCTGAAATTGTGACCCCGGGGCTTAGGGATTTTTTCAAAAAAATATTTTCTGCCGGTTAAGTTTTTGAGGGCTGATTTCTTGTCCTGTGATAAAAAGCCTTCTGTTTCCATCGCCAAAGCTTTCAGGGGAGCATTTGCAACCGGCTGGCACCATTTTTGAGTGAACTGCCAAAAGTCAGATTTTTGCTGAAATTTTGACCCCGGGGCTTAGGGATTTTTTCAAAAAAATATTTTCTGCCGCTTAAGTTTTTCAGGGCTGATTTCTTGTCCTGTGATAAAAAGCCTTCTGCTTCCATTGCCAAAGCTTTCAGGGGAGCATTTGCAACCGGTTGGCACCATTTTTGAGTGAATTGCCAAAAGTCAGATTTTTGCTGAAATTGTGACCCCGTTGCTTACGGATTTTTTCAAAAAAATATTTTCTGCCGGTTAAGTTGTTGAGGGCTGATTTCTTGTCCTGTGATAAAAAGCCTT
The DNA here is from genome assembly GCF_965113315.1 of Podarcis vaucheri. NCBI lineage: Eukaryota > Metazoa > Chordata > Lepidosauria > Squamata > Lacertidae > Podarcis > Podarcis vaucheri. The sequence goes on along the minus strand of NC_138751.1, from coordinate 43,640,709 downwards.
CTGTTTCCATCGCCAAAGCTTTCAGGGGAGCATTTGCAACCGGCTGGCACCATTTTTGAGTGAACTGCCAAAAGTCAGATTTTTGCTGAAATTGTGACCCCGGGGCTTAGGGATTTTTTCAAATAAATATTTTCTGCCGGTTAAGTTTTTGAGGGCTGATTTCTTGTCCTGTGATAAAAAGCCTTCTGTTTCGAGTGCCAAACCTTTCAGGGGAGCATTTGCAATCGTTTGGCACCATTTTTGAGTGAATTGCCAAAAGTCAGATTTTTGCTGAAATAGTGACCCCGGGGCTTAGGGATTTTTTCAAAAAAATATTTTCTGCCGGTTAAGTTGTTGAGGGCTGATTTCTTGTCCTGTGATAAAAAGCCTTCTGTTTCAAGTGCCAAACCTTTCAGGGGAGCATTTGCAACCGCTTGGCACCATTTTTGAGTGAATTGCCAAAAGTCAGATTTTTGCTGAAATTGTGACCCCGGGGCTTACGGATTTTTTCAAAAAAATATTTTCTGCCGCTTAAGTTTTTGAGGGCTGATTTCTTGTCCTGTGATAAAAAGCCTTCTGTTTCCATTGCCAAAGCTTTCAGGGGAGCATTTGGAACCGGTTGGCACCATTTTTGAGTGAATTGCCAAAAGTCGGATTTTTGCTGAAATTGTGACCCCGGGGCTTAGGGATTTTTTCAAAAAAATATTTTCTGCCGGTTAAGTTTTTGAGGGCTGATTTCTTGTCCTGTGATAAAAAGCCTTCTGTTTCGAGTGCCAAAGCTTTCAGGGGAGCATTTGCAACCGGTTGGCACCATTTTTGAGTGAATTGCCAAAAGTCAGATTTTTGCTGAAATTGTGACCCTGGGGCTTACGGATTTTTTCAAAACAATATTTTCTGCCGGTTTACTTTTTGAGGGCTGAATTCTTGTCCTGTGATAAAAAGCCTTCTGTTTCCGTCGCCAAAGCTTTCAGGGGAGCATTTGCAACCGGCTGGCACCATTTTTGAGTGAACTGCCAAAAGTCAAATTTTTGCTGAAATTGTGACCCCGGGGCTTAGGGATTTTTTCAAAAAAATATTTTCTGCCGGTTAAGTTTTTGAGGGCTGATTTCTTGTCCTGTGATAATAAGCCTTCTGTTTCGAGTGCCAAACCTTTCAGGGGAGCATTTGCAATCGTTTGGCACCATTTTTGAGTGAATTGCCAAAAGTCAGATTTTTGCTGAAATTGTGACCCGGGGCTTACGGATTTTTTCAAAAAAATATTTTCTGCCGGTTAAGTTGTTGAGGGCTGATTTCTTGTCCTGTGATAAAAAGCCTTCTGTTTCCATCGCCAAAGCTTTCAGGGGAGCATTTGCAGCCGGCTGGCACCATTTTTGAGTGAACTGCCAAAAGTCAGATTTTTGCTGAAATTGTGACCCCGGGGCTTAGGGATTTTTTCAAAAAAATATTTTCTGCCGGTTAAGTTTTTGAGGGCTGATTTTTTGTCCTGGGATAAAAGGCCTTCTGTTTCGAGTGCCAAACCTTTCAGGAGAGCATATTCAAGCTTTGGGCACCATTTTTGAGTGAATTGCCAAAAGTCAGATTTTTGCTGAAATTGTGACCCCGGGGCTTACGGATTTTTTCAAAACAATATTTTCTGCCGGTTAACGTTTTGAGGGCTGATTTCTTGTCCTGTGATAAAAAGCCTTCTGTTTCCATCGCCAAAGCTTTCAGGGGAGCATTTGCAACCGGCTGGCACCATTTTTGAGTGAACTGCCAAAAGTCAGATTTTTGCTGAAATTGTGACCCCGGGGCTTAGGGATATTTCAAAAAAATATTTTCTGCCGGTTAAGTTTTTGAGGGCTGATTTCTTGTCCTGTGATAAAAAGCCTTCTGTTTCGAGTGCCAAACCTTTCAGGGGAGCATTTGCAACCGGTTGGCACCATTTTTGAGTGAATTGCCAAAAGCTGGATTTTTGCTGAAATTGTGACCCCGGGGCTTAGGGATTTTTTCAAAAAAATATTTTATGCCGGTTAAGTTTTTGAGGGCTGATTTCTTGTCCTGTGATAAAAAGCCTTCTGTTTCGAGTGCCAAACCTTTCAGGGGAGCATTTGCAACCGGTTGGCACCATTTTTGAGTGAATTGCCAAAAGTCGGATTTTTGCTGAAATTGTGACCCCGGGGCTTAGGGATTTTTTCGAAAAAATATTTTCTGCCGCTTAAGTTTTTGAGGGCTGATTTCTTGTCCTGTGATAAAAAGCCTTCTGTTTCCATTGCCAAAGCTTTCAGGGGAGCATTTGCAACCGGTTGGCACCATTTTTGAGTGAATTGCCAAAAGTCGGATTTTTGCTGAAATTGTGACCCCGGGGCTTAGGGATTTTTTCAAAAAAATATTTTCTGCCGGTTAAGTTTTTGAGGGCTGATTTCTTGTCCTGTGATAAAAAGCCTTCTGTTTCGAGTGCCAAAGCTTTCAGGGGAGCATTTGCAACCGGTTGGCACCATTTTTGAGTGAATTGCCAAAAGTCAGATTTTTGCTGAAATTGTGACCCCGGGGCTTACGGATTTTTTCAAAACAATATTTTCTGCCGGTTTACTTTTTGAGGGCTGAATTCTTGTCCTGTGATAAAAAGCCTTCTGTTTCCGTCGCCAAAGCTTTCAGGGGAGCATTTGCAATCGTTTGGCACCATTTTTGAGTGAATTGCCAAAAGTCAGATTTTTGCTGAAATTGTGACCCCCGGGGCTTAGGGATTTTTTCAAAAAAATATTTTCTGCCGGTTAATTTTTTGAGCCCTGATTTCTTGTCCTGTGATAAAAAGCCTTCTGTTTCCATCGCCAAAGCTTTCAGGGTAGCATTTGCAACTGGTTGGCACCATTTTTGAGTGAACTGCCAAAAGTCAGATTTTTGCTGAAATTGTGACCCCGGGGTTTAGGGATTTTTTCAAAAAAATATTTTCTGCCGGTTAAGTTGTTGAGGGCTGATTTCTTGTCCTGTGATAAAAAGCCTTCTGTTTCAAGTGCCAAACCTTTCAGGGGAGCATTTGCAACCGCTTGGCACCATTTTTGAGTGAATTGCCAAAAGTCAGATTTTTGCTGAAATTGTGACCCCGGGGCTTAGGGATTTTTTCAAAAAAATATTTTCTGCCGCTTAAGTTTTTGAGGGCTGATTTCTTGTCCTGTGATAAAAAGCCTTCTGTTTCGAGTGCCAAAGCTTTCAGGGGAGCATTTGCAACCGGTTGGCACCATTTTTGAGTGAATTGCCAAAAGTCAGATTTTTGCTGAAATTATGACCCCGGGGCTTACGGATTTTTTCAAAAAAACATTTTCTGCCGCTTAAGTTTTTGAGGGCTGATTTCTTGTCCTCTGATAAAAAGCCTTCTGCTTCCATTGCCAAAGCTTTCAGGGGAGCATTTGAAACCGGTTGGCACCATTTTTGAGTGAATTGCCAAAAGTCAGATTTTTGCTGAAATTGTGACCCCGTTGCTTACGGATTTTTTCAAAAAAATATTTTCTGCCGGTTAAGTTGTTGAGGGCTGATTTCTTGTCCTGTGATAAAAAGCCTTCTGTTTCCATCGCCAAAGCTTTCAGGGGAGCATTTGCAACCGGCTGGCACCATTTTTGAGTGAACTGCCAAAAGTCAGATTTTTGCTGAAATTGTGACCCCGGGGCTTAGGGATTTTTTCAAATAAATATTTTCTGCCGGTTAAGTTTTTGAGGGCTGATTTCTTGTCCTGTGATAAAAAGCCTTCTGTTTCGAGTGCCAAACCTTTCAGGGGAGCATTTGCAATCGTTTGGCACCATTTTTGAGTGAATTGCCAAAAGTCAGATTTTTGCTGAAATTGTGACCCCGGGGCTTAGGGATTTTTTCAAAAAAATATTTTCTGCCGGTTAAGTTGTTGAGGGCTGATTTCTTGTCCTGTGATAAAAAGCCTTCTGTTTCAAGTGCCAAACCTTTCAGGGGAGCATTTGCAACCGCTTGGCACCATTTTTGAGTGAATTGCCAAAAGTCAGATTTTTGCTGAAATTGTGACCCCGGGGCTTACGGATTTTTTCAAAAAAATATTTTCTGCCGCTTAAGTTTTTGAGGGCTGATTTCTTGTCCTGTGATAAAAAGCCTTCTGTTTCCATCGCCAAAGCTTTCAGGGGAGCATTTGCAACCGGCTGGCACCATTTTTGAGTGAACTGCCAAAAGTCAGATTTTTGCTGAAATTTTGACCCCGGGGCTTAGGGATTTTTTCAAAAAAATATTTTCTGCCGCTTAAGTTTTTGAGGGCTGATTTCTTGTCCTGTGATAAAAAGCCTTCTGCTTCCATTGCCAAAGCTTTCAGGGGAGCATTTGCAACCGGTTGGCACCATTTTTGAGTGAATTGCCAAAAGTCAGATTTTTGCTGAAATTGTGACCCCGTTGCTTACGGATTTTTTCAAAAAAATATTTTCTGCCGGTTAAGTTGTTGAGGGCTGATTTCTTGTCCTGTGATAAAAAGCCTTCTGTTTCCATCGCCAAAGCTTTCAGGGGAGCATTTGCAACCGGCTGGCACCATTTTTGAGTGAACTGCCAAAAGTCAGATTTTTGCTGAAATTGTGACCCCGGGGCTTAGGGATTTTTTCAAAAAAATATTTTCTGCCGCTTAAGTTTTTGAGGGCTGATTTCTTGTCCTGTGATAATAAGCCTTCTGTTTCCATTGCCAAAGCTTTCAGGGGAGCATTTGCAACCGGTTGGCACCATTTTTGAGTGAATTGCCAAAAGTCAGATTTTTGCTGAAATTGTGACCCCGGGGCTTAGGGATTTTTTCAAAAAAATATTTTCTGCCGGTTAAGTTGTTGAGGGCTGATTTTTTGTCCTGTGATAAAAGGCCTTCTGTTTCGAGTGCCAAACCTTTCAGGGGAGCATTTTCAAGCTTTTGGCACCATTTTTGAGTGAATTGCCAAAAGTCAGATTTTTGCTGAAATTGTGACCCCGGGGCTTAGGGATTTTTTCAAAAAAATATTTTCTGCCGGTTAAGTTTTTGAGGGCTGATTTCTTGTCCTGTGATAAAAAGCCTTCTGTTTCCATCGCCAAAGCTTTCAGGGGAGCATTTGCAACGGGTTGGCACCATTTTTGAGTGAACTGCCAAAAGTCAGATTTTTGCTGAAATTGTGACCCCGTTGCTTACGGATTTTTTCAAAAAAATATTTTCTGCCGGTTAAGTTGTTGAGGGCTGATTTCTTGTCCTGTGATAATAAGCCTTCTGTTTCCATCGCCAAAGCTTTCAGGGGAGCATTTGCAACGGGTTGGCACCATTTTTGAGTGAACTGCCAAAAGTCAGATTTTTGCTGAAATTGTGACCCCGGGGCTTAGGGATTTTTTCAAAAAAATATTTTCTGCCGCTTAAGTTTTTGAGGGCTGATTTCTTGTCCTGTGATAATAAGCCTACTGTTTCTATTGCCAAAGCTTTCAGGGGAGCATTTGCAACCGGTTGGCACCATTTTTGAGTGAACTGCCAAATGTCAGATTTTTGCTGAAATTGTGACCCCGGGGCTTAGGGATTTTTTCAAAAAAATATTTTCTGCCGGTTAAGTTGTTGAGGGCTGATTTTTTGTCCTGTGATAAAAGGCCTTCTGTTTCGAGTGCCAAACCTTTCAGGGGAGCATTTTCAAGCTTTTGGCACCATTTTTGAGTGAATTGCCAAAAGTCAGATTTTTGCTGAAATTGTGACCCCGGGGCTTAGGGATTTTTTCAAAAAAATATTTTCTGCCGGTTAAGTTTTTGAGGGCTGATTTCTTGTCCTGTGATAAAAAGCCTTCTGTTTCCATCGCCAAAGCTTTCAGGGGAGCATTTGCAACGGGTTGGCACCATTTTTGAGTGAACTGCCAAAAGTCAGATTTTTGCTGAAATTGTGACCCCGGGGCTTAGGGATTTTTTCAAAAAAATATTTTCTGCCGCTTAAGTTTTTGAGGGCTGATTTCTTGTCCTGTGATAATAAGCCTACTGTTTCTATTGCCAAAGCTTTCAGGGGAGCATTTGCAACCGGTTGGCACCATTTTTGAGTGAACTGCCAAATGTCAGATTTTTGCTGAAATTGTGACCCCGGGGCTTAGGGATTTTTTCAAAAAAATATTTTCTGCCGGTTAAGTTGTTGAGGGCTGATTTTTTGTCCTGTGATAAAAGGCCTTCTGTTTCGAGTGCCAAACCTTTCAGGGGAGCATTTGCAACCGGTTGGCACCATTTTTGAATGAATTGCCAAAAGTCAGATTTTTGCTGAAATTGTGACCCCGGGGCTTAGGGATTTTTTCAAAAAAATATTTTCTGCCGGTTAAGTTTTTGAGGGCTGATTTCTTGTCCTGTGATAAAAAGCCTTCTGTTTCCATCGCCAAAGCTTTCAGGGGAGCATTTGCAACGGGTTGGCACCATTTTTGAGTGAACTGCCAAAAGTCAGATTTTTGCTGAAATTGTGACCCCGGGGCTTAGGGATTTTTTCAAAAAAATATTTTCTGCCGGTTAAGTTTTTGAGGACTGATTTCTAGTCCTGTGATAAAAAGCCTTCTGTTTCGAGTGCCAAACCTTTCAGGAGAGCATTTTCAAGCTTTGGGCACCATTTTTTGAGTGAATTGACAAAAGTCAGATTTTTGCTGAAATTGTGACCCCGGGGCTTAGAGATTTTTTCAAAAAAATATTTTCTGCCGCTTAAGTTTTTGAGGGCTGATTTCTTGTCCTGTGATAAAAAGCCTTCTGTTTCGAGTGCCAAACCTTTCAGGGGAGCATTTGCAACCGGCTGGCACCATTTTTTGGTGAATTGCCAAAAGTCAGATTTTTGCTGAAATTGTGACCCCGGGTGTCAGGGGATGGTTAGCTGCTTGTGCTTAAAATTGTGCCCCTTCAGAGTTTGTGTGACCCCACAAACCTCTGTGTGTGACAGAGCTCCTCAGACATGTCTGCTCTAGTCACTAGTAGAGTCTGACAGTGGCTGTCTGCGGAAGCGCTTCCAGCAAAGAAGTTCCGTAACGGAAACGCGTCTCCTGGACTCACGACGTGGCAGCTTCCGGCGCAGCATGGGTCTCCCTGCAGTTGCTTCTGACACCTCCCCGCTATTTTCGCTCGAAGTGTCTCTCACCCCTTTCTCTCCCCTGCTGCTTCCTGCCTGGGCTGCTGCGTCTCTCTCAGCATTACTGAGATCCTCCTCCAGAGACCCCGCGCTCCCCCTGCTGGTCCCTGCTTTGGCTGTTGACTCTCTCCCAGTCTCTGGGAGCCTTACCACTTCCCTTTCCTCCGATGTCAGTTCCCTGACATCCACCTCCCCTCCAGGGCCCCCCTCTCCCCCGCCCCTACTTTCTCCTCTGGGCGGTGAGGAGCTGAAACCCCTAAAAGAATCCTCTTCATCTTCAGACGTCTCGAACAATTCCCTCCATCGGTCCTCGTTCCGACTCGCTGAATCCTCCTCCACCTCGGAATCAGCGAACCCCTCCAACTCTTCTTCGTCGTCGGTGGTGGCGAAGTATTCCCTCCGGAACCTCGCCACTGGCTGGGGTTTTCTAGGGAATCTCTGATGAAAAGTTTCAATCAAAACCTCGTCATCTACCTCCTCTGCCCTGACCCAGGTGTTTTCCGACTCCGGCTCCCCTTCCCACATTACCAAATACTCTACTTGCTCTCCCCTCCACCTGGAATCGAGAATCTCCGCTACATGGTAGCTGTGTTCTTTTTCTTCCATAGCTGGTCCCCTATTGACCCTCCCCTCTCTGTCCCCTATATATGGTGACAGCAATGATCTGTGGAACACTGGGTGCAACTTCATGTGGTTCGGTAACCGTAGTCTGAAAGCCACTGGGTTGACCTGTTGCGTGACTTCAAATGGGCCCAGTCTTTTGGGTCTTAACTTCTTACAACCTCCTTTAAATGGTAACCCTTGGGTGGACAGCCACACCTGGTCCCCCACCCTAATGCTTTCCCCTTCCCTTCTGGTTTTGTCTGCCTGCCTCTTATATTCCTCCTTCGCCCTGTTTAAATTAAGTTGGAGCTGGCGATGGATCGCTTCCATTTCTTCAACGAACTGTTCTGCGGCAGGAACGCTCCAGTTCTCCCCCTCCCCCCCTGGGAAGGCTCGGGGATGACACCCGTGATTGGCCAAAAAAGGGCTCATCCCCGTGGACATGTTCTCTGCATTGTTATAGGCAAATTCTGCCAACGCCAGCTTCTCCACCCAATCATTCTCTCTGTCATTCACATAACACCTCAAATATTGCTGGAGGACACCATTAGCTCTTTCCGCCTGCCCATTGGTTTCTGGATGACGGGCAGTGGAAAAATTCACCTCTACATGCAATAAGCTCATGAGCTTCCTCCAGAACCTGGAAGTAAATTGTTTCCCTCGGTCCGAAACCACCCTCAAGGGGGCACCATGCAACCTAAACACATTTTCCACAAACAATTTAGCGGTTTCTTCTGCTGTGACCGCATGTGAGCAGGCTATAAAGTGGGCCATCTTGGTTAACAGGTCTACCACAACCATAATGGCTGTCTTCCCTTTGGACCTGGGCAGATCAGTCATGAAATCTATTGCCACTGCCTCCCATGGTCTTTCCGGCGTGGGTAGTGGTTCTAATAAACCTGCCGGTGCCCGCCTCTCCCCCTTGGCTCGTTGACATCGGTCACACCCTCTCACATATTCACGCACATCTTCCCTGACCTTGGGCCACCAGAATTCCCTGGTAACCAGCCACATGGTTTTGTGTTGCCCAAAATGCCCTGCTGTGGGGCTATCGTGCAGTTGCTTGAGTACCTTTTCCCTCAATTCCCCTTCAGGTATGTATAACGCTCCCTTGTAGTACAACGCCCCGTTTCTCTCCTCAAAACCCCCGGGTTTGTCTCCCTCCCTCCTGAGACCCCTGAGTTTGTCCTGGGCGTATTCATCCTGCACCATTCCCTCTACCAGTTCCCTTTGCCCCACCAAAGCCGCCCCACACACCCAGCGGTCCTCGGGAATAACATGGGTCTCTTCGGGTGCACCCTCTCCCTCCAAATATTCAGGTTTGCGTGAGAGAGCGTCCGCCCTAACGTTCTCCGGGCCTGGTACGTAACAAATCTCAAAGTTAAATTTGGAGAACTCCTGGGCCCATCTCAACTGCCTTTGGTTGAGCACTCGCGCAGTTCTCCAATACTCTAGATTCTTATGGTCCGTGCACACTTGCACCTTCTGTTGTGCACCAATTAGTAGATGCCTCCATCTCCGGAAGGCCTCATAAATCGCAAGAAGTTCCCGGTCGTGCACCGTGTAGTTTCTCTCAGATTTGTTCAGCTTTCGCGAAAAGAAGGCACACGGTCGCCACTCTGACCCCTCCTTCCCCGGCTGCAGAAGAAGCACCGCCCCTATGGCTCTGTCCGAAGCGTCTGTTTCGACCCTCAGCTTTTTTTGTAAATCCACATGTAGAAGTTGTTCGTCAGAGGCGAAGGCCCTTTTCAGTTCCTCAAACGCTCGCTCCGCCTCCCCCGTCCAAACAAACTTCTTTTTGCTGCTGAGACAGTCCGTGATGGGCGCCGTCAGGTGGGCGAAGTTTCTGATGAACTTACGATAAAAGTTTCCAAACCCTAGGAACCTCTGCACATCCTTCTTGGTCTTGGGTGTTTTCCATTCCAGCACCGCTTGAACCTTGCCGGGGTCCATGGCCAACCCCTTGTCTGACAAGCGGTACCCCAGGAATTCCACCTCCTTGGTATGAAACTGACACTTTTCCAGTTTCACCCACAGTCTGTTGGCTTGCAGCCTGCTCAACACTTCTCTGACGTCTCTCACATGTTGCTCCTCATTCTCCGAATACACCAACACGTCATCTAAGAAGGCCACGCAATTCTTGTAGAGCAAAGGCCCCAGTACATGGTTCATAAAGGCTTGAAAACACGCGGAGCCTGTTTGTAATCCAAAAGGCATAACGAGGTATTCAAATGCCCCCAAAGGGGTGAACATGGTGGTCTTCCATTCATCCCCTTTCCTTATACGTATCAGGTTGTACGCCCCCCTTAGGTCCAGCTTTGTAAAAATCTTTCCTTTTCGCACCCTGGTCAAGATATCATCAATCCTGGGCATAGGAAAAGCCGCCGGCTCTGTCACTGCATTTAGGGCCCGAAAGTCACATACCAGCCTCGGCTTGTCCGTGTTTTTTTTATCCACAAAAAACACTGGGCTACCCCCCGCTGCCTTGGACTCTCTGATGAAGCCTCTCTTCAGGTTCTTGTCAATGAACGCTCGCAACTCCTGCATCTCCCTGTCTGACATGGCATACAACTTGCCTACAGGAAGCTGTGCTCCAGGGAGTAAATTGATCTGGCAATCAAAGGGCCTATGCGGGGGTAGTTGGTCCGCTTCCTTCTCGCTGAACACGTCGCTGAGATCAGCATACTGTGGTGGCACCTTCCCCTTCTCCATCACTTCCGTCCCTGCTAGGGTGGCTTGGGCCCCTGCTGACCCCTTTTCCGCCCTGCAGTGTTCTAAGCAGTGTGCGGAACCGAAGGAAACCACTCTTTGATGCCAGCCCACCAGCGGATCATGTAGGGCTAGCCAGCTCATTCCCAAAATAATGGGAGCGCCTCCCAAGGTGGCCACATTAAACGCTATCAGTTCTGTGTGCCTTGCCACCCTCATTATCATTGGGACGGTCTGCAAGCTGACGCCTCCTCCCAACAGTTCCCTGCCATCAATCGTGGTCACCTGCAGGGGGTTGCTTAAAGGGATAGTCTGTATCTGGTGTTCAGCAGCAAACTCCTTGCTCATGAAATTGCAGGAGCTGCCTGAGTCCAACAGCGCCTTTATTTTTAGGGGGTGTCCATTTTGCAGCTCTAGCGACACTTCAATCACTAGAGCAGGTCGAGGAGCTTCTGGCACTGGCACTTGGGGAAGGGGCACTTTCACTGCTCTTTGGCCTGGCTGCAGTGCCCTGCTGGCAACCAGGCGTTGGCTTTTACCTGCTCCGTTTCTCCCTGCTCTTCCCCCTCAACAGCTCCCACCATCCCTTGCCATTCCTTCCTCTGGGGGCAGACTCTGGCAAAGTGGCCTGGCTGTTGGCAGAGATAGCATTTCCGGGCTCCCTTTCCCTCCTTCTTCGCCCCCTCACTGGGCTTTGAAACTGCGCGCGCGCGGGCTGTTCCGATTTCCATCGGCTCTGCCGGCGGGAAAGCTGGCTCAGGAATGTCTGGAATGCGTAACTCCTTCCAACGTTCCCCTCTCCCTTCCCGCCTCTCCAAGGCTCTTGCCTCCTGGCGCGCTCCAATGGTCAGCGCAGATTTGGTCAGCTGATCCATAGACCCCGCCCTGGGGCTCCTGGCCAGCTCGTCTTTCACAGCTGAAGAAAGACCTTCTTCAAATAGCATCTGAATGGGTGCCGCCGATAAATCCCACCCCAATCTGTGAATCAGCATGGTAAATTCAGTCCAGTACTCACGGACAGATCTGCTTCCCTGCTTGCAAGCCATTAGCTGTCTGCGTACCGCCCCTTCCTCAATATCGCTGGAAAACATGATATCCATTGCACGAAAGAATTTCATAGTGTCCTTTAGGATATCGTTGTGCGTTGCCATCAGGGGTCGAACCCAGTCCCGCGCCCCCTTCTCAAGATGCCCAATTACGAACGCAACTCGCGATTCCTCATCAGGGAACTCATCAAACTGCACATTCAGAGCATATTGCATCTCAGTCCTAAAGGCATGGTAATCCTTGGGGTCCCCCCCAAACTTCTGCACCAATCCTGGTACCTTTCTGGGGAACTGAGTGGTTCTCCCCTTTTTGTCAGCATCCTGAGCCCTTCTCTCCTCGAGCCTCGCCGTCTGCAGCGCAAGTTGGACCTCCAGAGCTTGATACCTTTCTTCCAAGTTTGGACCAGCTCCAACCCCTGCGTCTCCGGTTCCGACTGGGTTGCTCATGATGCTTTCTCCTGCACAGGCAGCGTACAGAGACTGTCAGACTGCTGTCAGGGGATGGTTAGCTGCTTGTGCTTAAAATTGTGCCCCTTCAGAGTTTGTGCGACCCCACAAACCTCTGTGTGTGACAGAGCTCCTCAGACATGTCTGCTCTAGTCACTAGTAGAGTCTGACAGTGGCTGTCTGCGGAAGCGCTTCCAGCAAAGAAGTTCCTTAACGGAAACGCGTCTCCTGGACTCACGACGTGGCAGCTTCCGGCGCAGCATGGGTCTCCCTGCAGTTGCTTCTGACACCTCCCCGCTATTTTCGCTCGAAGTGTCTCTCACCCCTTTCTCTCCCCTGCTGCTTCCTGCCTGGGCTGCTGCGTCTCTCTCAGCATTACTGAGATCCTCCTCCAGAGACCCCGCGCTCCCCCTGCTGGTCCCTGCTTTGGCTGTTGACTCTCTCCCAGTCTCTGGGAGCCTTACCACTTCCCTTTCCTCCGATGTCAGTTCCCTGACACCGGGGCTTAGGGATTTTTTCAAAAAAATATTTTCTGCCGGTTAATTTTTTGAGTACTGATTTCTTGTCCTGTGATAAAAAGCCTTCTGTTTCCATCGCCAAAGCTTTCAGGGTAGCATTTGCAACTGGTTGGCACCATTTTTGAGTGAACTGCCAAAAGTCAGATTTTTGCTTAAATTGTGACCCCGGGGCTTAGGGATTTTTTCAAAAAAATATTCTCTGCCGCTTAAGTTGTTGAGGGCTGATTTCTTGTCCTGTGATAAAAAGCCTTCTGTTTCAAGTGCCAAACCTTTCAGGGGAGCATTTGCAACCGGTTGGCACCATTTTTGAGTGAATTGCCAAAAGTCGGATTTTTGCTGAAATTGTGACCCCGGGGCTTAGGGATTTTTTCAAAAAAATATTTTCTGCCGGTTAAGTTTTTGAGGGCTGATTTCTTGTCCTGTGATAAAAAGCCTTCTGTTTCCATTGCCAAAGCTTTCAGGGGAGCATTTGCAACCGGTTGGCACCATTTTTGAGTGAATTGCCAAAAGTCGGATTTTTGCTGAAATTGTGACCCCGGGGCTTAGGGATTTTTTCAAAAAAATATTTTCTGCCGGTTAAGTTTTTGAGGGCTGATTTCTTGTCCTGTGATAAAAAGCCTTCTGTTTCCGTCGCCAAAGCTTTCAGGGGAGCATTTTCAAGCTTTGGGCACCATTTTTGAGTGAATTGCCAAAAGTCAGATTTTTGCTGAAATTGTGACCCCGGGGCTTACGGATTTTTTCAAAAAAATATTTTCTGCCGGTTAAGTTTTTGAGGGCTGATTTCTTGTCCTGTGATAAAAAGCCTTCTGTTTCCATCGCCAAAGCTTTCAGGGGAGCATTTGCAACCGGCTGGCACCATTTTTGAGTGAACTGCCAAAAGTCAGATTTTTGCTGAAATTGTGACCCCGGGGCTTAGGGATTTTTTCAAAAAAATATTTTCTGCCGGTTAAGTTTTTGAGGGCTGATTTCTTGTCCTGTGATAAAAAGCCTTCTGTTTCCATCGCCAAAGCTTTCAGGGGAGCATTTCCAACTGGTTGGCATCATTTTTGAGTAAACTGCCAAAAGTCAGATTTTTGCTGAAATTGTGACCCCGGGGCTTAGGGATTTTTTCAAAAAAATATTTTCTGCCGCTTAAGTTTTTGAGGGCTGATTTCTTGTCCTGTGATAAAAAGCCTTCTGTTTCCATCGCCAAAGCTTTCAGGGGAGCATTTGCAACCGGCTGGCACCATTTTTGAGTGAACTGCCAAAAGTCAGATTTTTGCTGAAATTGTGACCCCGGGGCTTAGGGATTTTTTCAAAAAAATATTTTCTGCCGCTTAAGTTTTTGAGGGCTGATTTCTTGTCCTGTGATAAAAAGCCTTCTGTTTCCATTGCCAAAGCTTTCAGCGGAGCATTTGCAACCGGTTGGCACCATTTTTGAGTGAACTGCCAAAAGTCAGATTTTTGCTGAAATTGTGACCCCGGGGCTTAGGGATTTTTTCAAAACAATATTTTCTGCCGGTTAAGTTTTTGAGGGCTGATTTCTTGTCCTGTGATAAAAAGCCTTCTGTTTCCATTGCCAAAGCTTTCAGGGGAGCATTTGCAACCGGTTGGCACCATTTTTGAGTGAATTGCCAAAAGTCAGATTTTTGCTGAAATTGTGACCCCGGGGCTTACGGATTTTTTCAAAAAAATATTTTCTGCCGGTTAAGTTTTTGAGGGCTGATTTCTTGTCCTGTGATAAAAAGCCTTCTGTTTCCATCGCCAAAGCTTTCAGGGGAGCATTTGCAACCGGCTGGCACCATTTTTGAGTGAACTGCCAAAAGTCAGATTTTTGCTGAAATTGTGACCCCTGGGCTTAGGGATTTTTTCAAAAAAATATTTTCTGCCGCTTAAGTTTTTGAGGGCTGATTTCTTGTCCTGTGATAAAAAGCCTTCTGTTTCCATTGCCAAAGCTTTCAGGGGAGCATTTGCAACCGGTTGGCACCATTTTTGAGTGAATTGCCAAAAGTCGGATTTTTGCTGAAATTGTGACCCCGGGGCTTAGGGATTTTTTCAAAAAAATATTTTCTGCCGGTTAAGTTTTTGAGGGCTGATTTCTTGTCCTGTGATAAAAAGCCTTCTGTTTCGAGTGCCAAACCTTTCAGGAGAGCATTTTCAAGCTTTGGGCACCATTTTTGAGTGAATTGCCAAAAGTCAGATTTTTGCTGAAATTGTGACCCCGGGGCTTAGGGATTTTTTCAAAAAAATATTTTCTGCCGCTTAAGTTTTTGAGGGCTGATTTCTTGTCCTGTGATAAAAAGCCTTCTGTTTCCATTGCCAAAGCTTTCAGGGGAGCATTTGCAACCGCTTGGCACCATTTTTGAGTGAATTGCCAAAAGTCAGATTTTTGCTGAAATTGTGACCCCGGGGCTTAGGGATTTTTTCAAAAAAATATTTTCTGCCGCTTAAGTTTTTGAGGGCTGATTTCTTGTCCTGTGATAAAAAGCCTTCTGTTTCCATTGCCAAAGCTTTCAGCGGAGCATTTGCAACCGGTTGGCACCATTTTTGAGTGAATTGCGAAAAGTCAGATTTTTGCTGAAATTGTGACCCCGGGGCTTAGGGATTTTTTCAAAAAAATATTTTCTGCCGGTTAAGTTTTTGAGGGCTGATTTCTTGTCCTGTGATAAAAAGCCTTCTGTTTCCATCGCCAAAGCTTTCAGGGGAGCATTTCCAAATGGTTGGCATCATTTTTGAGTAAACTGCCAAAAGTCAGATTTTTGCTGAAATTGTGACCCCGGGCCTTAGGGATTTTTTCAAATAAATATTTTCTGCCGGTTAAGTTTTTGAGGGCTGATTTCTTGTCCTGTGATAAAAAGCCTTCTGTTTCGAGTGCCAAACCTTTCAGGGGAGCATTTGCAACCGGTTGGCACCATTTTTGAGTGAATTGCCAAAAGTCGGATTTTTGCTGAAATTGTGACCCCAGGGCTTCGGGATTTTTTCAAAAAAATATTTTCTGCCGGTTAAGTTTTTGAGTTCTGATTTCTTGTCCTGTGATAAAAAGCCTTCTGTATCCATCACCAAAGCTTTCAGGGTAGCATTTGCAACTGGTTGGCACCATTTTTGAGTGAACTGCCAAAAGTCAGATTTTTGCTGAAATTGTGACCCCGGGGCTTAGGGATTTTTTCAAAAAAATATTTTCTGCCGGTTAAGTTTTTGAGGGCTGATTTCTTGTCCTGTGATAAAAAGCCTTCTGTTTTGAGTGCCAAACATTTCAGGAGAGCATTTCCAACTGGCTGGCACCATTTTTGAGTGAATTGCCAAAAGTCAGATTTTTGCTGAAATTGTGACCCCGGGGCTTAGGGATTTTTTCAAATAAATATTTTCTGCCGGTTAAGTTTTTGAGGGCTGATTTCTTGTCCTGTGATAAAAAGCCTTCTGTTTCGAGTGCCAAACCTTTCAGGGGAGCATTTGCAACCGGTTGGCACCATTTTTGAGTGAACTGCCATAAGTCAGATTTTTGCTGAAATTGTGACCCCGGGGCTTACGGATTTTTTCAAAACAATATTTTTTGCCGGTTAAGTTTTTGAGGGCTGATTTCTTGTCCTGTGATAAAAAGCCTTCTGTTTTGAGTGCCAAACATTTCAGGAGAGCATTTGCAACCGGCTGGCACAATTTTTGATTGAATCGCGAAAAGTCAGTTTTTTGCTGAAATTGTGACCCCGGGGCTTAGGGATTTTTTCAAAAAAATATTTTCTGCCGGTTAAGTTTTTGAGGGCTGATTTCTTGTCCTGTGATAAAAAGCCTTCTGTTTCCATCACCAAAGCTTTCAGGGTAGCATTTGCAACTGGTTGGCACCATTTTTGAGTGAACTGCCAAAAGTCAGATTTTTGCTAAAATTGTGACCCCGGGGCTTAGGGATTTTTTCAAAAAAATATTTTCTGCCGGTTAAGTTTTTGAGGGCTGATTTCTTGTCCTGTGATAAAAAGCCTTCTGTTTCGAGTGCCAAACCTTTCAGGGGAGCATTTGCAACCGGTTGGCACCATTTTTGAGTGAATTGCCAAAAGTCGGATTTTTGCTGAAATTGTGACCCCGGGGCTTAGGGATTTTTTCAAAAAAATATTTTCTGCCGGTTAAGTTTTTGAGTACTGATTTCTTGTCCTGTGATAAAAAGCCTTCTGTATCCATCGCCAAAGCTTTCAGGGTAGCATTTTCAAGCTTTGGGCACCATTTTTGAGTGAATTGCCAAAAGTCAGATTTTTGCTGAAATTGTGACCCCGGGGCTTAGGGATTTTTTCAAAAAAATATTTTCTGCCGGTTAAGTTTTTGAGGGCTGATTTCTTGTCCTGTGATAAAAAGCCTTCTGTTTCCATCGCCAAAGCTTTCAGGGGAGCATTTCCAAATGGTTGGCATCATTTTTGAGTAAACTGCCAAAAGTCAGATTTTTGCTGAAATTGTGACCCCGGGGCTTAGGGATTTTTTCAAATAAATATTTTCTGCCGGTTAAGTTTTTGAGGGCTGATTTCTTGTCCTGTGATAAAAAGCCTTCTGTTTCGAGTGCCAAACCTTTCAGGGGAGCATTTGCAACCGGTTGGCACCATTTTTGAGTGAATTGCCAAAAGTCGGATTTTTGCTGAAATTGTGACCCCAGGGCTTCGGGATTTTTTCAAAAAAATATTTTCTGCCGGTTAAGTTTTTGAGTTCTGATTTCTTGTCCTGTGATAAAAAGCCTTCTGTATCCATCACCAAAGCTTTCAGGGTAGCATTTGCAACTGGTTGGCACCATTTTTGAGTGAACTGCCAAAAGTCAGATTTTTGCTGAAATTGTGACCCCGGGGCTTAGGGTTTTTTTCAAAAAAATATTTTCTGCCGGTTAAGTTTTTGAGGGCTGATTTCTTGTCCTGTGATAAAAAGCCTTCTGTTTCCATCACCAAAGCTTTCAGGGTAGCATTTGCAACTGGTTGGCACCATTTTTGAGTGAACTGCCAAAAGTCAGATTTTTGCTGAAATTGTGACCCCGGGGCTTAGGGATTTTTTCAAAAAAATATTTTCTGCCGGTTAAGTTTTTGAGGGCTGATTTCTTGTCCTGTGATAAAAAGCCTTCTGTTTCGAGTGCCAAACCTTTCAGGGGAGCATTTGCAACCGGTTGGCACCATTTTTGTGTGAATTGCCAAAAGTCGGATTTTTGCTGAAATTGTGACCCCGGGGCTTAGGGATTTTTTCAAAAAAATATTTTCTGCCGGTTAAGTTGTTGAGGGCTGATTTCTTGTCCTGTGATAAAAAGCCTTCTGTATCCATCGCCAAAGCTTTCAGGGTAGCATTTTCAAGCTTTGGGCACCATTTTTGAGTGAATTGCCAAAAGTCGGATTTTTGCTGAAATTGTGACCCCGGGGCTTAGGGATTTTTTCAAAAAAATATTTTCTGCCGGTTAAGTTTTTGAGGGCTGATTTCTTGTCCTGTGATAAAAAGCCTTCTGTTTCCATCGCCAAAGCTTTCAGGGGAGCATTTCCAAATGGTTGGCATCATGTTTGAGTAAACTGCCAAAAGTCAGATTTTTGCTGAAATTGTGACCCCGGGCCTTAGGGATTTTTTCAAATAAATATTTTCTGCCGGTTAAGTTTTTGAGGGCTGATTTCTTGTCCTGTGATAAAAAGCCTTCTGTTTCGAGTGCCAAACCTTTCAGGGGAGCATTTGCAACCGGTTGGCACCATTTTTGAGTGAATTGCCAAAAGTCGGATTTTTGCTGAAATTGTGACCCCGGGGCTTAGGGATTTTTTCAAAAAAATATTTTCTGCCGGTTAAGTTTTTGAGGGCTGATTTCTTGTCCTGTGATAAAAAGCCTTCTGTTTCCATCGCCAAAGCTTTCAGGGTAGCATTTCCAACTGGTTGGCATCATTTTTGAGTAAACTGCCAAAAGTCAGATTTTTGCTGAAATTGTGACCCCGGGGCTTAGGGATTTTTTCAAAAAAATATTTTCTGCCGGTTAAGTTTTTGAGGGCTGATTTCTTGTCCTGTGATAAAAAGCCTTCTGTTTCCATTGCCAAAGCTTTCAGGGGAGCATTTGCAACCGGCTGGCACCATTTTTGAGTGAACTGCCAAAAGTCAGATTTTTGCTGAAATTGTGACCCCGGGGCTTAGGGATATTTTGAAAAAAATATTTTCTGCCGGTTAAGTTTTTGAGTACTGATTTCTTGTCCTGTGATAAAAAGCCTTCTGTATCCATCGCCAAAGCTTTCAGGGTAGCATTTGCAACTGGTTGGCACCATTTTTGAGTGAACTGCTATAAGTCAGATTTTTTCCTGAAATTGTGACCCCGGGGCTTAGGGATTTTTTCAAAAAAATATTTTCTGCCGGTTAAGTTGTTGAGGGCTGATTTCTTGTCCTGTGATAAAAAGCCTTCTGTTTCAAGTGCCAAACCTTTCAGGGGAGCATTTGCAACCGGTTGGCACCATTTTTGAGTGAATTGCCAAAAGTCGGATTTTTGCTGAAATTGTGACCCCGGCCGGGGCTTAGGGATTTTTTCAAAAAAATATTTTCTGCCGGTTAAGTTTTTGAGGTTAGATTTCTTGTCCTGTGATAAGAAGCCTTCTGTTTCCATTGCCAAAGCTTTCAGGGGAGCATTTGCAACCGGTTGGCACCATTTCTGAGTGAATTGCCAAAAGTCAGATTTTTGCTGAAATTGTGACCCCGGGGCTTACAGATTTTTTCAAAAAAATATTTTCTGCCGGTTAAGTTTTTGAGGGCTGATTTCTTGTCCTGTGATAAAAAGCTTTCTGTTTCCATCGCCAAAGCTTTCAGGGGAGCATTTGCAACCGGCTGGCACCATTTTTGAGTGAACTGCCAAAAGTCAGATTTTTGCTGAAATTGTGACCCCGGGGCTTAGGGATTTTTTCAAAAAAATATTTTCTGCCGCTTGAGTTTTTGAGGGCTGATTTCTTGTCCTGTGATAAAAAGCCTTCTGTTTCCATTGCCAAAGCTTTCAGGGGAGCATTTGCAACCGGTTGGCACCATTTTTGAGTGAACTGCCAAAAGTCAGATTTTTGCTGAAATTGTGACCCCGGGGCTTAGGGATTTTTTCAAAAAAATATTTTCTGCCGATTAAGTTTTTGAGGGCTGATTTCTTGTCCTGTGATAAAAAGGCTTCTGTTTTGAGTGCCAAACATTTCAGGAGAGCATTTGCAAACGGCTGGCACCATTTTTGAGTGAATTGCGAAAAGTCAGATTTTTGCTGAAATTGTGACCCCGGGGCTTAGGGATTTTTTCAAAAAAATATTTTCTGCTGGTTAAGTTTTTGAGGGCTGATTTCTTGTCCTGTGATAAAAAGCCTTCTGTTTCCATCGCCAAAGCTTTCAGCGGAGCATTTGCAACCGGCTGGCACCATTTTTGAGTGAACTGCCAAAAGTCAGATTTTTGCTGAAATTGTGACCCCGGGGCTTAGGGATTTTTTCAAAAAAATATTTTCTGCCGGTTAAGTTGTTGAGGGCTGATTTTCTGTCCTGTGATAAAAAGCCTTCTGTTTCGAGTGCCAAACCTTTCAGGAGAGCATTTTCAAGCTTTGGGCACCATTTTTGAGTGAATTGCCAAAAGTCAGATTTTTGCTGAAATTGTGACCCCGGGGCTTAGGGATTTTTTCAAAAAAATATTTTCTGCCGCTTAAGTTGTTGAGGGCTGATTTCTTGACCTGTGATAAAAAGCCTTCTGTTTCCATCGCCAAAGCTTTCAGGGGAGCATTTCCAACTGGTTGGCATCATTTTTGAGTAAACTGCCAAAAGTCAGATTTTTGCTGAAATTGTGACCCCGGGGCTTAGGGATTTTTTCAAAAAAATATTTTCTGCCGGTTAAGTTTTTGAGGGCTGATTTCTTGTCCTGTGATAAAAAGCCTTCTGTTTCCATCGCCAAAGCTTTCAGGGGAGCATTTGCAACCGGTTGGCACCATTTTTGAGTGAATTGCCAAAAGTCAGATTTTTGCTGAAATTGTGACCCCGAGGCTTACGCATTTTTTCAAAAAAATATTTTCTGCCGGTTAAGTTTTTGAGGGCTGATTTCTTGTCCTGTGATAAAAAGCCTTCTGTTTCCATCGCCAAAGCTTTCAGGGGAGCATTTGCAACCGGCTGGCACCATTTTTGAGTGAACTGCCAAAAGTCATGTTTTTGCTGAAATTGTGACCCCGGGGCTTAGGGATTTTTTCAAAAAAATATTTTCTGCCGGTTAAGTTTTTGAGGGCTGATTTCTTGTCCTGTGATAAAAAGCCTTCTGTTTTGAGTGCCAAACATTTCAGGAGAGCATTTGCAACCGGCTGGCACCATTTTTGATTGAATCGCGAAAAGTCAGTTTTTTGCTGAAATTGTGACCCCGGGGCTTAGGGATTTTTTCAAAAAAATATTTTCTGCCGGTTAAGTTTTTGAGGGCTGATTTCTTGTCCTGTGATAAAAAGCCTTCTGTTTCGAGTGCCAAACCTTTCAGGGGAGCATTTGCAACCGGTTGGCACCATTTTTGAGTGAACTGCCAAAAGTCAGATTTTTGCTGAAATTGTGACCCCGGGGCGTAGGGATTTTTTCAAAAAAATATTTTCTGCCGGTTAATTTTTTGAGTCCTGATTTCTTGTCCTGTGATAAAAAGCCTTCTGTTTCCATCACCAAAGCTTATGGGGTAGCATTTGCAACTGGTTGGCACCATTTTTGAGTGAACTGCCAAAAGTCAGATTTTTGCTGAAATTGTGACCCCGGGGCTTAGGGATTTTTTCAAAAAAATATTTTCTGCCGGTTAAGTTTTTGAGGGCTGATTTCTTGTCCTTTGATAAAAAGCCTTCTGTTTCGAGTGCCAAACCTTTCAGGAGAGCATTTTCAAGCTTTGGGCACCATTTTTGAGTGAATTGCCAAAAGTCAGTTTTTTGCTGAAATTGTGACCCCGGGGCTTAGGGATTTTTTCAAAAAAATATTTTCTGCCGGTTAAGTTTTTGAGGGCTGATTTCTTGTCCTGTGATAAAAAGCCTTCTGTTTCCATCGCCAAAGCTTTCAGGGGAGCATTTCCAACTGGTTGGCATCATTTTTGAGTGAACTGCCAAAAGTCAGATTTTTGCTGAAATTGTGACCCCGGGGCTTACGGATTTTTTCAAAAAAATATTTTCTGCC
The DNA here is from genome assembly GCF_965113315.1 of Podarcis vaucheri. NCBI lineage: Eukaryota > Metazoa > Chordata > Lepidosauria > Squamata > Lacertidae > Podarcis > Podarcis vaucheri. The sequence continues at coordinate 43,619,264 of NC_138751.1, read as the reverse complement.
GGTTAAGTTTTTGAGGCCTGATTTCTTGTCCTGTGATAAAAAGCTTTCTCTTTCCATCGCCAAAGCTCTCAGGGGAGCATTTGCAACCGGCTGGCACCATTTTTGAGTGAACTGCCAAAAGTCAGATTTTTGCTGAAATTGTGACCCCGGGGCTTAGGGATATTTTCAAAAAAATATTTTCTGCCGGTTAAGTTGTTGGGGGCTGATTTCTTGTCCTGTGATAAAAAGCCTTCGGTTTCGAGTGCCAAAACTTTCAGGAGAGCATTTTCAAGCTTTTGGCACCATTTTTGAGTGAATTGCCAAAAGTCAGATTTTTGCTGAAATTGTGACCCCGGGGCTTAGGGATTTTTTCAAAAAAATATTTTCTGCCGGTTAAGTTTTTGAGGGCTGATTTCTTGTCCTGTGATAAAAAGCCTTCTGTTTTGAGTGCCAAACATTTCAGGAGAGCATTTGCAACCGGCTGGCACCATTTTTGAGTGAATTGCGAAAAGTCAGATTTTTGCTGAAATTGTGACCCCGGGCCTTAGGGAATTTTTCAAAAAAATATTTTCTGCCGGTTAAGTTTTTGAGGGCTGATTTATTGTCCTGTGATAAAAAGCCTTCTGTTTCGAGTGCCAAACCTTTCAGGGGAGCATTTGCAACCGGTTGGCACCATTTTTGAGTGAATTGCCAAAAGTCGGATTTTTGCTGAAATTGTGACCCCGGGGCTTAGGGATTTTTTCAAAAAAATATTTTCTGCCGCTTAAGTTTTTGAGGGCTGATTTCTTGTCCTGTGATAAAAAGACTTCTCTTTCCATCCCCAAAGCTTTCAGGGGAGCATTTGCAACCGGTTGGCACCATTTTTGAGTGAACTGCCAAAAGTCAGATTTTTGCTCTAATTGTGACCCCGGGGCTTAGGGATTTTTTCAAAAAAATATTTTCTGCCGGTTAAGTTTTTGAGGGCTGATTTCTTGTCCTGTGATAAAAAGCCTTCGGTTTCGAGTGCCAACCCTTTCAGGAGAGCATTTTCAAGCTTTGGGCACCATTTTTGAGTGAATTGCCAAAAGTCGGATTTTTGCTGAAATTGTGACCCCGGGGCTTAGGGATTTTTTCAAAAAAATATTTTCTGCCGGTTAAGTTTTTGAGGGCTGATTTCTTGTCCTGTGATAAAAAGCCTTCTGTTTCAAGTGCCAAACCTTTCAGGGGAGCATTTGCAACCGGTTGGCACCATTTTTGAGTGAATTGCCAAAAGTCGGATTCTTGCTGAAATTGTGACCCCGGGGCTTAGGGATTTTTTCAAAAAAATATTTTCTGCCGGTTAAGTTTTTGAGGGCTGATTTCTTGTCCTGTGATAAGAAGCCTTCTGTATCCATCGCCAAAGCTTTCAGGGGAGCATTTGCAACCGGTTGGCACCATTTTTGAGTGAATTGCCAAAAGTCGGATTCTTGCTGAAATTGTGACCCCGGGGCTTAGGGATTTTTTCAAAAAAATATTTTCTGCCGGTTAAGTTTTTGAGGGCTGATTTCTTGTCCTGTGATAAAAAGCCTTCTGTTTCGAGTGCCAAACCTTTCAGGAGAGCATTTTCAAGCTTTGGGCACCATTTTTGAGTGAATTGCCAAAAGTCAGATTTTTGCTGAAATTGTGACCCCGGGGCTTAGGGATTTTTTCAAAAAAAAATTTTCTGCCGCTTAAGTTTTTGAGGGCTGATTTCTTGTCCTGTGATAAAAAGCCTTCTGTTTCGAGTGCCAAACCTTTCAGGAGAGCATTTTCAAGCTTTGGGCACCATTTTTGAGTGAATTGCCAAAAGTCAGATTTTTGCTGAAATTGTGACCCCGGGGCTTAGGGATTTTTTCAAAAAAATATTTTCTGCCGCTTAAGTTTTTGAGGGCTGATTTCTTGTCCTGTGATAAAAAGCCTTCTGTTTCCATTGCCAAAGCTTTCAGGGGAGCATTTGCAACCGGTTGGCACCATTTTTGAGTGAATTGCCAAAAGTCAGATTTTTGCTGAAATTGTGACCCCGGGGCTTAGGGATTTTTTCAAAAAAATATTTTCTGCCGGTTAAGTTTTTGAGGGCTGATTTCTTGTCCTGTGATAAAAAGCCTTCTGTTTCGAGTGCCAAACATTTCAGGAGAGCATTTGCAACCGGCTGGCACCATTTTTGATTGAATCGCGAAAAGTCAGTTTTTTGCTGAAATTGTGACCCCGGGGCTTAGGGATTTTTTCAAAAAAATATTTTCTGCCGGTTAAGTTTTTGAGGGCTGATTTCTTGTCCTGTGATAAAAAGCCTTCTGTTTCGAGTGCCAAACCTTTCAGGGGAGCATTTGCAATCGTTTGGCACCATTTTTGAGTGAATTGCCAAAAGTCAGATTTTTGCTGAAATTGTGACCCCCGGGGCTTAGGGATTTTTTCAAAAAAATATTTTCTGCCGGTTAATTTTTTGAGTCCTGATTTCTTGTCCTGTGATAAAAAGCCTTCTGTTTCCATCACCAAAGCTTATGGGGTAGCATTTGCAACTGGTTGGCACCATTTTTGAGTGAACTGCCAAAAGTCAGATTTTTGCTGAAATTGTGACCCCGGGGCTTAGGGATTTTTTCAAAAAAATATTTTCTGCCGGTTAAGTTTTTGAGGGCTGATTTCTTGTCCTGTGATAAAAAGCCTTCTGTTTCGAGTGCCAAACCTTTCAGGGGAGCATTTGCAACCGGTTGGCACCATTTTTGAGTGAATTGCCAAAAGTCGGATTTTTGCTGAAATTGTGACCCCGGGGCTTAGGGATTTTTTCAAAAAAATATTTTCTGCCGGTTAAGTTTTTGAGGGCTGATTTCTTGTCCTGTGATAAAAAGGCTTCTGTTTCCATCGCCAAAGCTTTCAGGGGAGCATTTGCAACCGGTTGGCACCATTTTTGAGTGAATTGCCAAAAGTCAGATTTTTGCTGAAATTGTGACCCCGGGGCTTAGGGATTTTTTCAAAAAAATATTTTCTGCCGGTTAAGTTTTTGAGGGCTGATTTCTTGTCCTGTGATAAAAAGCCTTCTGTTTCCATCGCCAAAGCTTTCAGGGGAGCATTTGCAACCGGCTGGCACCATTTTTGAGTGAACTGCCAAAAGTCAGATTTTTGCTGAAATTGTGACCCCGGGGCTTAGGGATTTTTCAAAAAAATATTTTCTGCCGGTTAAGTTTTTGAGGGCTGATTTCTTGTCCTGTGATAAAAAGCCTTCTGTTTTGAGTGCCAAACCTTTCAGGAGAGCATTTTCAAGCTTTTGGCACCATTTTTGAGTGAACTGCCAAAAGTCAGATTTTTGCTGAAATTGTGACCCCGGGGCGTAGGGATTTTTTCAAAAAAATATTTTCTGCCGGTTAATTTTTTGAGTCCTGATTTCTTGTCCTGTGATAAAAAGCCTTCTGTTTCCATCACCAAAGCTTATGGGGTAGCATTTGCAACTGGTTGGCACCATTTTTGAGTGAACTGCCAAAAGTCAGATTTTTGCTGAAATTGTGACCCCGGGGCTTAGGGATTTTTTCAAAAAAATATTTTCTGCCGGTTAAGTTTTTGAGGGCTGATTTCTTGTCCTGTGATAAAAAGCCTTCTGTTTCGAGTGCCAAACCTTTCAGGAGAGCATTTTCAAGCTTTGGGCACCATTTTTGAGTGAATTGCCAAAAGTCAGTTTTTTGCTGAAATTGTGACCCCGGGGCTTAGGGATTTTTTCAAAAAAATATTTTCTGCCGGTTAAGTTTTTGAGGGCTGATTTCTTGTCCTGTGATAAAAAGCCTTCTGTTTCCATCGCCAAAGCTTTCAGGGGAGCATTTCCAACTGGTTGGCATCATTTTTGAGTGAACTGCCAAAAGTCAGATTTTTGCTGAAATTGTGACCCCGGGGCTTACGGATTTTTTCAAAAAAATATTTTCTGCCGGTTAAGTTTTTGAGGCCTGATTTCTTGTCCTGTGATAAAAAGCTTTCTCTTTCCATCGCCAAAGCTCTCAGGGGAGCATTTGCAACCGGCTGGCACCATTTTTGAGTGAACTGCCAAAAGTCAGATTTTTGCTGAAATTGTGACCCCGGGGCTTAGGGATATTTTCAAAAAAATATTTTCTGCCGGTTAAGTTGTTGGGGGCTGATTTCTTGTCCTGTGATAAAAAGCCTTCGGTTTCGAGTGCCAAAACTTTCAGGAGAGCATTTTCAAGCTTTTGGCACCATTTTTGAGTGAATTGCCAAAAGTCAGATTTTTGCTGAAATTGTGACCCCGGGGCTTAGGGATTTTTTCAAAAAAATATTTTCTGCCGGTTAAGTTTTTGAGGGCTGATTTCTTGTCCTGTGATAAAAAGCCTTCTGTTTTGAGTGCCAAACATTTCAGGAGAGCATTTGCAACCGGCTGGCACCATTTTTGAGTGAATTGCGAAAAGTCAGATTTTTGCTGAAATTGTGACCCCGGGCCTTAGGGAATTTTTCAAAAAATATTTTCTGCCGGTTAAGTTTTTGAGGGCTGATTTATTGTCCTGTGATAAAAAGCCTTCTGTTTCGAGTGCCAAACCTTTCAGGGGAGCATTTGCAACCGGTTGGCACCATTTTTGAGTGAATTGCCAAAAGTCGGATTTTTGCTGAAATTGTGACCCCGGGGCTTAGGGATTTTTTCAAAAAAATATTTTCTGCCGCTTAAGTTTTTGAGGGCTGATTTCTTGTCCTGTGATAAAAAGACTTCTCTTTCCATCCCCAAAGCTTTCAGGGGAGCATTTGCAACCGGTTGGCACCATTTTTGAGTGAACTGCCAAAAGTCAGATTTTTGCTCTAATTGTGACCCCGGGGCTTAGGGATTTTTTCAAAAAAATATTTTCTGCCGGTTAAGTTTTTGAGGGCTGATTTCTTGTCCTGTGATAAAAAGCCTTCGGTTTCGAGTGCCAACCCTTTCAGGAGAGCATTTTCAAGCTTTGGGCACCATTTTTGAGTGAATTGCCAAAAGTCGGATTTTTGCTGAAATTGTGACCCCGGGGCTTAGGGATTTTTTCAAAAAAATATTTTCTGCCGGTTAAGTTTTTGAGGGCTGATTTCTTGTCCTGTGATAAAAAGCCTTCTGTTTCAAGTGCCAAACCTTTCAGGGGAGCATTTGCAACCGGTTGGCACCATTTTTGAGTGAATTGCCAAAAGTCGGATTCTTGCTGAAATTGTGACCCCGGGGCTTAGGGATTTTTTCAAAAAAATATTTTCTGCCGGTTAAGTTTTTGAGGGCTGATTTCTTGTCCTGTGATAAGAAGCCTTCTGTATCCATCGCCAAAGCTTTCAGGGGAGCATTTGCAACCGGTTGGCACCATTTTTGAGTGAATTGCCAAAAGTCGGATTCTTGCTGAAATTGTGACCCCGGGGCTTAGGGATTTTTTCAAAAAAATATTTTCTGCCGGTTAAGTTTTTGAGGGCTGATTTCTTGTCCTGTGATAAAAAGCCTTCTGTTTCGAGTGCCAAACCTTTCAGGAGAGCATTTTCAAGCTTTGGGCACCATTTTTGAGTGAATTGCCAAAAGTCAGATTTTTGCTGAAATTGTGACCCCGGGGCTTAGGGATTTTTTCAAAAAAAAATTTTCTGCCGCTTAAGTTTTTGAGGGCTGATTTCTTGTCCTGTGATAAAAAGCCTTCTGTTTCGAGTGCCAAACCTTTCAGGAGAGCATTTTCAAGCTTTGGGCACCATTTTTGAGTGAATTGCCAAAAGTCAGATTTTTGCTGAAATTGTGACCCCGGGGCTTAGGGATTTTTTCAAAAAAATATTTTCTGCCGCTTAAGTTTTTGAGGGCTGATTTCTTGTCCTGTGATAAAAAGCCTTCTGTTTCCATTGCCAAAGCTTTCAGGGGAGCATTTGCAACCGGTTGGCACCATTTTTGAGTGAATTGCCAAAAGTCAGATTTTTGCTGAAATTGTGACCCCGGGGCTTAGGGATTTTTTCAAAAAAATATTTTCTGCCGGTTAAGTTTTTGAGGGCTGATTTCTTGTCCTGTGATAAAAAGCCTTCTGTTTCGAGTGCCAAACATTTCAGGAGAGCATTTGCAACCGGCTGGCACCATTTTTGATTGAATCGCGAAAAGTCAGTTTTTTGCTGAAATTGTGACCCCGGGGCTTAGGGATTTTTTCAAAAAAATATTTTCTGCCGGTTAAGTTTTTGAGGGCTGATTTCTTGTCCTGTGATAAAAAGCCTTCTGTTTCGAGTGCCAAACCTTTCAGGGGAGCATTTGCAATCGTTTGGCACCATTTTTGAGTGAATTGCCAAAAGTCAGATTTTTGCTGAAATTGTGACCCCCGGGGCTTAGGGATTTTTTCAAAAAAATATTTTCTGCCGGTTAATTTTTTGAGTCCTGATTTCTTGTCCTGTGATAAAAAGCCTTCTGTTTCCATCACCAAAGCTTATGGGGTAGCATTTGCAACTGGTTGGCACCATTTTTGAGTGAACTGCCAAAAGTCAGATTTTTGCTGAAATTGTGACCCCGGGGCTTAGGGATTTTTTCAAAAAAATATTTTCTGCCGGTTAAGTTTTTGAGGGCTGATTTCTTGTCCTGTGATAAAAAGCCTTCTGTTTCGAGTGCCAAACCTTTCAGGGGAGCATTTGCAACCGGCTGGCACCATTTTTGATTGAATTGCGAAAAGTCATATTTTTGCTGAAATTGCTTAGGGATTTTTTCAAAAAAATATTTTCTGCCGGTTAAGTTTTTGAGGGCTGATTTCTTGTCCTGTGATAAAAAGCCTTCTGTTTCGAGTGCCAAACCTTTCAGGGGGAGCATTTGCAATCGTTTGGCACCATTTTTGAGTAAACTGCCAAAAGTCAGATTTTTGCTGAAATTGTGACCCCTGGGGCTTAGGGATTCTTTCAAAAAAATATTTTTCTGCCAGTTAATTTTTTGAGTACGGATTTCTTGTCCTGTGATAAAAAGCCTTCTGTATCCATCGCCAAAGCTTTCAGGGTAGCATTTGCAACTGGTTGGCACCATTTTTGAGTGAACTGCCATAAGTCAGATTTTTGCTGAAATTGTGACCCCGGGGCTTAGGGATTTTTTCAAAAAAATATTTTCTGCCGGTTAAGTTTTTGAGGGCTGATTTCTTGTCCTGTGATAAAAAGCCTTCTGTTTCGAGTGCCAAACCTTTCAGGAGAGCATTTTCAAGCTTTGGGCACCATTTTTGAGTGAATTGCCAAAAGTCAGATTTTTGCTGAAATTGTGACCCCGGGGCTTAGGGATTTTTTCAAAAAAATATTTTCTGCCGCTTAAGTTTTTGAGGGCTGATTTCTTGTCCTGTGATAAAAAGCCTTCTGTTTCCATTGCCAAAGCTTTCAGGGGAGCATTTGCAACTGGTTGGCACCATTTTTGAGTGAATTGCCAAAAGTCAGATTTTTGCTGAAATTGTGACCCCGGGGCTTACGCATTTTTTCAAAAAAATATTTTCTGCCGGTTAAGTTTTTGAGGGCTGATTTCTTGTCCTGTGATAAAAAGCCTTCTGTTTCGAGTGCCAAACCTTTCAGGGGAGCATTTGCAATCGTTTGGCACCATTTTTGAGTGAATTGCCAAAAGTCAGATTTTTTGCTGAAATTGTGACCCCTGGGGCTTAGGGATTCTTTCAAAAAAATATTTTCTGCCAGTTAATTTTTTGAGTACGGATTTCTTGTCCTGTGATAAAAAGCCTTCTGTATCCATCGCCAAAGCTTTCAGGGTAGCATTTGCAACTGGTTGGCACCATTTTTGAGTGAACTGCCATAAGTCAGATTTTTGCTGAAATTGTGACCCCGGGGCTTAGGGATTTTTTTCAAAAAAATATTTTCTGCCGGTTAAGTTTTTGAGTTCTGATTTCTTGTCCTGTGATAAAAAGCCTTCAGTTTCCATCGCCAAATCTTTCAGGGGAGCATTTCCAACTGGTTGGCATCATTTTTGAGTAAACTGCCAAAAGTCAGATTTTTGCTGAAATTGTGACCCCGGGGCTTAGGGATTTTTTCAAATAAATATTTTCTGCCGGTTAAGTTTTTGAGGGCTGATTTCTTGTCCTGTGATAAAAAGCCTTCTGTTTCGAGTGCCAAACCTTTCAGGGGAGCATTTGCAATCGTTTGGCACCATTTTTGAGTGAATTGCCAAAAGTCAGATTTTTGCTGAAATTGTGACCCCTGGGGCTTAGGGATTCTTTCAAAAAAATATTTTGTGCCAGTTAATTTTTTGAGTCCTGATTTCTTGTCCTGTGATAAAAAGCCTTCTGTTTCCATCGCCAAAGCTTTCAGGGTAGCATTTGCAACTGGTTGGCACCAGTTTTGAGTGAACTGCCAAAAGTCAGATTTTAGCTGAAAATTGTGACCCCGGGGCTTAGGGATTTTTTTCAAAAAAAATATTTTCTGGCCGGTTAAGTTTTTGAGGGCTGATTTCTTGTCCTGTGATAAAAGCCTTCTGTTTCGAGTGCCAAACCTTTCAGGGGAGCATTTGCAACCGGTTGGCACCATTTTTGAGTGAATTGCCAAAAGTCGGATTTTTGCTGAAATTGTGACCCCGGGGCTTAGGGATTTTTTCAAAAAAAATATTTTCTGCCGGTTAAGTTGTTGAGGGCTGATTTCTTGTCCTGTGATAAAAAGCCTTCTGTATCCATCGCCAAAGCTTTCAGGGTAGCATTTTCAAGCTTTGGGCACCATTTTTGAGTGAATTGCCAAAAGTCAGATTTTTGCGGAAATTGTGACCCCGGGGCTTAGGGATTTTTTCAAAAAAATATTTTCTGCCGGTTAAGTTTTTGAGGGCTGATTTCTTGTCCTGTGATAAAAAGCCTTCTGTTTCGAGTGCCAAACCTTTCAGGGAGCATTTGCAACCGGTTGGCACCATTTTTGAGTGAACTGCCAAAAGTCAGATTTTTGCTGAAATTGTGACCCCGGGGCTTAGGGATTTTTTCAAAAAAATATTTTCTGCCGGTTAAGTTGTTGAGGGCTGATTTCTTGTCCTGTGATAAAAAGCCTTCTGTTTCGAGTGCCAAACATTTCAGGGGAGCATTTGCAACCGGTTGGCACCATTTTTGAGTGAACTGCCAAAAGTCAGATTCTTGCTGAAATTGTGACCCCGGGGCTTAGGGATTTTTTCAAAAAAATATTTTCTGCCGGTTAAGTTTTTGAGGGCTGATTTCTTGTCCTGTGATAAGAAGCCTTCTGTATCCATCACCAAAGCTTTCAGGGGAGCATTTGCAACCGGTTGGCACCATTTTTGAGTGAATTGCCAAAAGTCGGATTCTTGCTGAAATTGTGACCCCGGGGCTTAGGGATTTTTTCAAAAAAATATTTTCTGCCGGTTAAGTTTTTGAGGGCTGATTTCTTGTCCTGTGATAAAAAGCCTTCTGTTTCGAGTGCCAAACCTTTCAGGAGAGCATTTTCAAGCTTTGGGCACCATTTTTGAGTGAATTGCCAAAAGTCAGATTTTTGCTGAAATTGTGACCCCGGGGCTTAGGGATTTTTTCAAAAAAATATTTTCTGCCGGTTAAGTTTTTGAGGGCTGATTTCTTGTCCTGTGATAAAAAGCCTTCTGTTTCGAGTGCCAAACCTTTCAGGGGAGCATTTGCAATCGTTTGGCACCATTTTTGAGTGAATTGCCAAAAGTCAGATTTTTGCTGAAATTGTGACCCCTGGGGCTTAGGGATTCTTTCAAAAAAATATTTTGTGCCAGTTAATTTTTTGAGTCCTGATTTCTTGTCCTGTGATAAAAAGCCTTCTGTTTCCATCGCCAAAGCTTTCAGGGGAGCATTTGCAACCGGCTGGCACCATTTTTGAGTGAACTGCCAAAAGTCAGATTTTTGCTGAAATTGTGACCCCGGGGCTTAGGGATTTTTTCAAAAAAATATTTTCTGCCGGTTAAGTTTTTGAGGGCTGATTTCTTGTCCTGTGATAAAAAGACTTCTGTTTTGAGTGCCAAACATTTCAGGAGAGCATTTGCAACCGGCTGGCACCATTTTTGAGTGAATTGCGAAAAGTTAGATTTTTGCTGAAATTGTGACCCCGGGGCTTAGGGATTTTTTCAAAAAAATATTTTCTGCCGGTTAAGTTTTTGAGGGCTGATTTCTTGTCCTGTGATAAAAAGGCTTCTGTTTCCATCGCCAAAGCTTTCAGGGGAGCATTTCCAACTGGTTGGCATCATTTTTGAGTAAACTGCCAAAAGTCAGATTTTTGCTGAAATTGTGACCCCGGGGCTTAGGGATTTTTTCAAAAAAATATTTTCTGCCGGTTAAGTTTTTGAGGGCTGATTTCTTGTCCTGTGATAAAAAGCCTTCTGTTTCCATCGCCAAAGCTTTCAGGGGAGCATTTGCAACCGGCTGGCACCATTTTTGAGTGAACTGCCAAAAGTCAGATTTTTGCTGAAATTGTGACCCCGGGGCTTAGGGATTTTTTCAAAAAATTTTTTTCTGCCGCTTAAGTTTTTGAGGGCTGATTTCTTGTCCTGTGATAAAAAGCCTTCTGTTTCGAGTGCCAAACCTTTCAGGGGAGCATTTGCAACCGGTTGGCACCATTTTTGAGTGAATTGCCAAAAGTCGGATTTTTGCTGAAATTGTGACCCCGGGGCTTAGGGATTTTTTCAAAAAAATATTTTCTGCCGGTTAAGTTTTTGAGTACTGATTTCTTGTCCTGTGATAAAAAGCCTTCTGTATCCATCGCCAAAGCTTTCAGGGTAGCATTTGCAACTGGTTGGCACCATTTTTGAGTGAACTGCCATAAGTCGGATTTTTGCTGAAATTGTGACCCCGGGGCTTAGGGATTTTTTCAAAAAAATATTTTCTGCCGGTTAAGTTTTTGAGGGCTGATTTCTTGTCCTGTGATAAAAAGCCTTCTGTTTCGAGTGCCAAACCTTTCAGGAGAGCATTTGCAACCGTCTGGCACCATTTTTGAGTGAATTGCGAAAAGTCAGATTTTTGCTGAAATTGTGACCCCGGGGCTTAGGGATTTTTTCAAAAAAATATTTTCTGCCGGTTAAGTTTTTGAGGGCTGATTTCTTGTCCTGTGATAAAAAGCCTTCTGTTTCCATCGCCAAAGCTTTCAGGGGAGCATTTCCAACTGGTTGGCATCATTTTTGAGTAAAGTGCCAAAAGTCAGATTTTTGCTGAAATTGTGACCCCGGGGCTTAGGGATTTTTTCAAAAAAATATTTTCTGCCGGTTAAGTTTTTGAGGGCTGATTTCTTGTCCTGTGATAAAAAACCTTATGTTTCCATCGCCAAAGCTTTCAGGGGAGCATTTGAAACCGGCTGGCACCATTTTTGAGTGAACTGCCAAAAGTCAGATTTTTGCTGAAATTGTGACCCCGGGGCTTAGGGATATTTTCAAAAAAATATTTTCTGCCGGTTAAGTTTTTGAGTACTGATTTCTTGTCCTGTGATAAAAAGCCTTCTGTTTCCATCGCCAAAGCTTTCAGGGGAGCATTGGCAACCGGTTGGCACCATTTTTGAGTGAATTGCCAAAAGTCAGATTTTTGCTGAAATTGTGACCCCGGGGCTTAGGGATTTTTTCAAAAAAATATTTTCTGCCGGTTAATTTTTTGAGTCCTGATTTCTTGTCCTGTGATAAAAAGCCTTCTGTTTCCATCGCCAAAGCTTTCAGGGGAGCATTTGCAACCGGTTGGCACCATTTTTGAGTGAACTGCCAAAAGTCAGATTTTTGCTGAAATTGTGACCCCGGGGCTTAGGGATTTTTTCAAAAAAATATTTTCTGCCGGTTAAGTTTTTGAGGGCTGATTTCTTGTCCTGTGATAAAAAGACTTCTGTTTTGAGTGCCAAACATTTCAGGAGAGCATTTGCAACCGGCTGGCACCATTTTTGAGTGAATTGCGAAAAGTTAGATTTTTGCTGAAATTGTGACCCCGGGGCTTAGGGATTTTTTCAAAAAAATATTTTCTGCCGGTTAAGTTTTTGAGGGCTGATTTCTTGTCCTGTGATAAAAAGGCTTCTGTTTCCATCGCCAAAGCTTTCAGGGGAGCATTTCCAACTGGTTGGCATCATTTTTGAGTAAACTGCCAAAAGTCAGATTTTTGCTGAAATTGTGACCCCGGGGCTTAGGGATTTTTTCAAAAAAATATTTTCTGCCGGTTAAGTTTTTGAGGGCTGATTTCTTGTCCTGTGATAAAAAGCCTTCTGTTTCCATCGCCAAAGCTTTCAGGGGAGCATTTGCAACCGGCTGGCACCATTTTTGAGTGAACTGCCAAAAGTCAGATTTTTGCTGAAATTGTGACCCCGGGGCTTAGGGATTTTTTCAAAAAAATATTTTCTGCCGCTTAAGTTTTTGAGGGCTGATTTCTTGTCCTGTGATAAAAAGCCTTCTGTTTCCATCGCCAAACCTTTCAGGGGAGCATTTGCAACCGGTTGGCACCATTTTTGAGTGAATTGCCAAAAGTCGGATTTTTGCTGAAATTGTGACCCCGGGGCTTAGGGATTTTTTCAAAAAAATATTTTCTGCCGGTTAAGTTTTTGAGTACTGATTTCTTGTCCTGTGATAAAAAGCCTTCTGTATCCATCGCCAAAGCTTTCAGGGTAGCATTTGCAACTGGTTGGCACCATTTTTGAGTGAACTGCCATAAGTCGGATTTTTGCTGAAATTGTGACCCCGGGGCTTACAGATTTTTTCAAAAAAATATTTTCTGCCGGTTAAGTTTTTGAGGGCTGATTTCTTGTCCTGTGATAAAAAGCCTTCTGTTTCGAGTGCCAAACCTTTCAGGAGAGCATTTGCAACCGGCTGGCACCATTTTTGAGTGAATTGCGAAAAGTCAGATTTTTGCTGAAATTGTGACCCCGGGGCTTAGGGATTTTTTCAAAAAAATATTTTCTGCCGGTTAAGTTTTTGAGGGCTGATTTCTTGTCCTGTGATAAAAAGCCTTCTGTTTCCATCGCCAAAGCTTTCAGGGGAGCATTTCCAACTGGTTGGCATCATTTTTGAGTAAAGTGCCAAAAGTCAGATTTTTGCTGAAATTGTGACCCCGGGGCTTAGGGATTTTTTCAAAAAAATATTTTCTGCCGGTTAAGTTTTTGAGGGCTGATTTCTTGTCCTGTGATAAAAAACCTTATGTTTCCATCGCCAAAGCTTTCAGGGGAGCATTTGAAACCGGCTGGCACCATTTTTGAGTGAACTGCCAAAAGTCAGATTTTTGCTGAAATTGTGACCCCGGGGCTTAGGGATATTTTCAAAAAAATATTTTCTGCCGGTTAAGTTTTTGAGTACTGATTTCTTGTCCTGTGATAAAAAGCCTTCTGTTTCCATCGCCAAAGCTTTCAGGGGAGCATTGGCAACCGGTTGGCACCATTTTTGAGTGAATTGCCAAAAGTCAGATTTTTGCTGAAATTGTGACCCCGGGGCTTAGGGATTTTTTCAAAAAAATATTTTCTGCCGGTTAATTTTTTGAGTCCTGATTTCTTGTCCTGTGATAAAAAGCCTTCTGTTTCCATCGCCAAAGCTTTCAGGGGAGCATTTGCAACCGGTTGGCACCATTTTTGAGTGAACTGCCAAAAGTCAGATTTTTGCTGAAATTGTGACCCCGGGGCTTAGGGATTTTTTCAAAAAAATATTTTCTGCCGGTTAAGTTTTTGAGTTCTGATTTCTTGTCCTGTGATAAAAAGCCTTCTGTTTCGAGTGCCAAACATTTCAGGAGAGCATTTGCAACCGGCTGGCACCATTTTTGATTGAATCGCGAAAAGTCAGTTTTTTGCTGAAATTGTGACCCCGGGGCTTAGGGATTTTTTCAAAAAAATATTTTCTGCCGGTTAAGTTTTTGAGGGCTGATTTCTTGTCCTGTGATAAAAAGCCTTCTGTTTCGAGTGCCAAACCTTTCAGGGGAGCATTTGCAATCGTTTGGCACCATTTTTGAGTGAATTGCCAAAAGTCAGATTTTTGCTGAAATTGTGACCCCCGGGGCTTAGGGATTTTTTCAAAAAAATATTTTCTGCCGGTTAATTTTTTGAGTCCTGATTTCTTGTCCTGTGATAAAAAGACTTCTCTTTCCATCCCCAAAGCTTTCAGGGGAGCATTTGCAACCGGTTGGCACCATTTTTGAGTGAACTGCCAAAAGTCAGATTTTTGCTCTAATTGTGACCCCGGGGCTTAGGGATTTTTTCAAAAAAATATTTTCTGCCGGTTAAGTTTTTGAGGGCTGATTTCTTGTCCTGTGATAAAAAGCCTTCGGTTTCGAGTGCCAACCCTTTCAGGAGAGCATTTTCAAGCTTTGGGCACCATTTTTGAGTGAATTGCCAAAAGTCAGATTTTTGCTGAAATTGTGACCCCGGGGCTTAGGGATTTTTTCAAAAAAATATTTTCTGCCGCTTAAGTTGTTGAGGGCTGATTTCTTGTCCTGTGATAAAAAGCCTTCTGTTTTGAGTGCCAAACATTTCAGGAGAGCATTTGCAACCGGCTGGCACCATTTTTGAGTGAATTGCCAAAAGTCAGATTTTTGCTGAAATTGTGACCCCGGGGCTTAGGGATTTTTTCAAAAAAATATTTTCTGCCGCTTAAGTTTTTGAGGGCTGATTTCTTGTCCTGTGATAAAAAGACTTCTCTTTCCATCCCCAAAGCTTTCAGGGGAGCATTTGCAACCGGTTGGCACCATTTTTGAGTGAACTGCCAAAAGTCAGATTTTTGCTCTAATTGTGACCCCGGGGCTTAGGGATTTTTTCAAAAAAATATTTCCTGCCGCTTAAGTTTTTGAGGGCTGATTTCTTGTCCTGTGATAAAAAGCCTTCGGTTTCGAGTGCCAACCCTTTCAGGAGAGCATTTTCAAGCTTTGGGCACCATTTTTGAGTGAATTGCCAAAAGTCAGATTTTTGCTGAAATTGTGACCCCGGGGCTTAGGGATTTTTTCAAAAAAATATTTTTTGCCGCTTAAGTTGTTGAGGGCTGATTTCTTGTCCTGTGATAAAAAGCCTTCTGTTTCCATCACCAAAGCTTTCAGGGGAGCATTTGCAACCGGTTGGCACCATTTTTGAGTGAACTGCCAAAAGTCAGATTTTTGCTGAAATTGTGACCCCGGGGCTTAGGGATTTTTTCAAAAAAATATTTTCTGCCGGTTAAGTTGTTGAGGGCTGATTTCTTGTCCTGTGATAAAAAGCCTTCGGTTTCGAGTGCCAAAGCTTTCAGGGTAGCATTTGCAACTGGTTGGCACCATTTTTGAGTGAACTGCCAAAAGTCAGATTTTTGCTGAAATTGTGACCCCGGGGCTTAGGGATTTTTTCAAAAAAATATTTTCTGCCGCTTAAGTTTTTGAGGTCTGATTTCTTGTCCTGTGATAAAAAGCCTTCTGTTTCGAGTGCCAAACCTTTCAGGAGAGCATTTTCAAGCTTTGGTAAACCATTTTTTGAGTGAATTGCAAAAAGTCAGATTTTTGCGGAAATTGTGACCCCGGGGCTTAGGGATTTTTTCAAAAAAATATTTTCTGCCGGTTAAGTTGTTGAGGGTTGATTTCTTGTCCTGTGATAAAAAGCCTTCGGTTTCGAGTGCCAACCCTTTCAGGAGAGCATTTTCAAGCTTTGGGCACCATTTTTGAGTGAATTGCCAAAAGTCAGATTTTTGCTGAAATTGTGACCCCGGGGCTTAGGGATTTTTTCAAAAAAATATTTTCTGCCGCTTAAGTTGTTGAGGGCTGATTTCTTGTGCTGTGATAAAAAGCCTTCTGTTTTGAGTGCCAAACATTTCAGGAGAGCATTTGCAACCGGCTGGCACCATTTTTGAGTGAATTGCCAAAAGTCAGATTTTTGCTGAAATTGTGACCCCGGGGCTTAGGGATTTTTTCAAAAAAATATTTTCTGCCGCTTAAGTTTTTGAGGGCTGATTTCTTGTCCTGTGATAAAAAGACTTCTCTTTCCATCCCCAAAGCTTTCAGGGGAGCATTTGCAACCGGTTGGCACCATTTTTGAGTGAACTGCCAAAAGTCAGATTTTTGCTCTAATTGTGACTTTTTCAAAAAAATATTTCCTGCCGCTTAAGTTTTTGAGGGCTGATTTCTTGTCCTGTGATAAAAAGCCTTCGGTTTCGAGTGCCAACCCTTTCAGGAGAGCATTTTCAAGCTTTGGGCACCATTTTTGAGTGAATTGCCAAAAGTCAGATTTTTGCTGAAATTGTGACCCCGGGGCTTAGGGATTTTTTCAAAAAAATATTTTTTGCCGCTTAAGTTGTTGAGGGCTGATTTCTTGTCCTGTGATAAAAAGCCTTCTGTTTCCATCACCAAAGCTTTCAGGGGAGCATTTGCAACTGGTTGGCACCATTTTTGAGTGAACTGCCAAAAGTCAGATTTTTGCTGAAATTGTGACCCCGGGGCTTAGGGATTTTTTCAAAAAAATATTTTCTGCCGCTTAAGTTTTTGAGGTCTGATTTCTTGTCCTGTGATAAAAAGCCTTCTGTTTCGAGTGCCAAACCTTTCAGGAGAGCATTTTCAAGCTTTGGGCACCATTTTTTGAGTGAATTGCCAAAAGTCAGATTTTTGCGGAAATTGTGACCCCGGGGCTTAGGGATTTTTTCAAAAAAATATTTTCTGCCGGTTAAGTTGTTGAGGGTTGATTTCTTGTCCTGTGATAAAAAGCCTTCGGTTTCGAGTGCCAAACCTTTCAGGAGAGCATTTTCAAGCTTTTGGCACCATTTTTGAGTGAATTGTCAAAAGTCAGATTTTTGCTGAAATTGTGACCCCGGGGCTTAGGGATTTTTTCAAAAAAATATTTTCTGCCGCTTAAGTTGTTGAGGGCT
Source organism: Podarcis vaucheri (assembly GCF_965113315.1). NCBI lineage: Eukaryota > Metazoa > Chordata > Lepidosauria > Squamata > Lacertidae > Podarcis > Podarcis vaucheri. Next base: position 43,602,607 of record NC_138751.1, on the reverse strand, counting down.
GATTTCTTGTCCTGTGATAAAAAGCCTTCTGTTTCCATCGCCAAAGCTTTCAGGGGAGCATTTGCAACCGGTTGGCACCATTTTTGAGTGAATTGCCAAAAGTCGGATTTTTGCTGAAATTGTGACCCCGGGGCTTAGGGATTTTTTCAAAAAAATATTTTCTGCCGGTTAAGTTTTTGAGGGCTGATTTCTTGTCCTGTGATAAAAAGCCTTCGGTTTCGAGTGCCAACCCTTTCAGGAGAGCATTTTCAAGCTTTGGGCACCATTTTTGAGTGAACTGCCAAAAGTCAGATTTTTGCTGAAATTGTGACCCCGGGGCTTAGGGATTTTTTCAAAAAAATATTTTCTGCCGGTTAAGTTGTTGAGGGTTGATTTCTTGTCCTGTGATAAAAAGCCTTCGGTTTCGAGTGCCAAACCTTTCAGGAGAGCATTTTCAAGCTTTTGGCACCATTTTTGAGTGAATTGCCAAAAGTCAGATTTTTGCTGAAATTGTGACCCCGGGGCTTAGGGATTTTTTCAAAAAAATATTTTCTGCCGCTTAAGTTGTTGAGGGCTGATTTCTTGTCCTGTGATAAAAAGACTTCTGTTTCCATCCCAAAAGCATTCAGGGGAGCATTTGCAACCGGTTGGCACCATTTTTGAGTGAACTGCCAAAAGTCAGATTTTTGCTCTAATTGTGACCCCGGGGCTTAGGGATTTTTTCAAAAAAATATTTTCTGCCGGTTAAGTTTTTGAGGGCTGATTTCTTGTCCTGTGATAAAAAGCCTTCGGTTTCGAGTGCCAACCCTTTCAGGAGAGCATTTTCAAGCTTTGGGCACCATTTTTGAGTGAATTGCCAAAAGTCAGATTTTTGCTGAAATTGTGACCCCGGGGCTTAGGGATTTTTTCAAAAAAATATTTTCTGCCGCTTAAGTTGTTGAGGGCTGATTTCTTGTCCTGTGATAAAAAGCCTTCGGTTTCGAGTGCCAAAGCTTTCAGGGTAGCATTTGCAACTGGTTGGCACCATTTTTGAGTGAACTGCCAAAAGTCAGATTTTTGTTGAAATTGTGACCCCGGCCGGGGCTTAGGGATTTTTTCAAAAAAATATTTTCTGCCGGTTAAGTTTTTGAGGTCTGATTTCTTGTCCTGTGATAAAAAGCCTTCTGTTTCGAGTTCCAAACCTTTCAGGGGAGCATTTGCAACTGGTTGGCACCATTTTTGAGTGAATTGCCAAAAGTCAGATTTTTGCTGAAATTGTGACCCCGGGGCTTACTGATTTTTTCAAAAAAATATTTTCTGCCGGTTAAGTTTTTGAGGCCTGATTTCTTGTCCTGTGATAAAAAGCCTTCGGTTTCGAGTGCCAAAGCTTTCAGGGTAGCATTTGCAACTGGTTGGCACCATTTTTGAGTGAACTGCCAAAAGTCAGATTTTTGCTGAAATTGTGACCCCGGGGCTTAGGGATTTTTTCAAAAAAATATTTTCTGCCGGTTAAGTTTTTGAGGTCTGATTTCTTGTCCTGTGATAAAAAGCCTTCTGTTTCGAGTGCCAAACCTTTCAGGGGAGCATTTGCAACTGGTTGGCACCATTTTTGAGTGAATTGCCAAAAGTCGGATTTTTGCTGAAATTGTGACCCCGGGGCTTAGGGATTTTTTCAAAAAAATATTTTCTGCCGCTTAAGTTGTTGAGGGCTGATTTCTTGTCCTGTGATAAAAAGACTTCTTTTTCCATCCCCAAAGCTTTCAGGGGAGCATTTGCAACCGGTTGGCACCATGTTTGAGTGAACTGCCAAAAGTCAGATTTTTGCTCTAATTGTGACCCCGGGGCTTAGGGATTTTTTCAAAAAAATATTTTCTGCCGGTTAAGTTTTTGAGGGCTGATTTCTTGTCCTGTGATAAAAAGCCTTCGGTTTCGAGTGCCAACCCTTTCAGGAGAGCATTTTTAAGCTTTGGGCACCATTTTTGAGTGAATTGCGAAAAGTCAGATTTTTGCTGAAATTGTGACCCCGGGGCTTAGGGATTTTTTCAAAAAAATATTTTCTGCCGCTTAAGTTGTTGAGGGCTGATTTCTTGTCCTGTGATAAAAAGCCTTCTGTTTCCATCACCAAAGCTTTCAGGGGAGCATTTGCAACCGGTTGGCACCATTTTTGAGTGAACTGCCAAAAGTCAGATTTTTGCTGAAATTGTGACCCCGGGGCTTAGGGATTTTTTCAAAAAAATATTTTCTGCCGGTTAAGTTGTTGAGGGCTGATTTCTTGTCCTGTGCTAAAAAGCCTTCGGTTTCGAGTGCCAAAGCTTTCAGGGTAGCATTTGCAACTAGTTGGCACCATTTTTGAGTGAACTGCCAAAAGTCAGATTTTTGCTGAAATTGTGACCCCGGGGCTTAGGGATTTTTTCAAAAAAATATTTTCTGCCGCTTAAGTTTTTGAGGTCTGATTTCTTGTCCTGTGATAAAAAGCCTTCTGTTTCGAGTGCCAAACCTTTCAGGAGAGCATTTTCAAGCTTTGGGCACCATTTTTTGAGTGAATTGCCAAAAGTCAGATTTTTGCGGAAATTGTGACCCCGGGGCTTAGGGATTTTTTCAAAAAAATATTTTCTGCCGGTTAAGTTTTTGAGGGCTGATTTCTTGTCCTGTGATAAAAAGCCTTCTGTTTCGAGTGCCAAACCTTTCAGGGGAGCATTTGCAACCAGTTGGCACCATTTTTGAGTGAATTGCCAAAAGTCGGATTTTTGCTGAAATTGTGACCCCGGGGCTTAGGGATTTTTTCAAAAAAATATTTTCTGCCGCTTAAGTTGTTGAGGGCTGATTTCTTGTCCTGTGATAAAAAGACTTCTGTTTCCATCCCCAAAGCTTTCAGGGGAGCATTTGCAACCGGTTGGCACCATTTTTGAGTGAACTGCCAAAAGTCAGATTTTTGCTCTAATTGTGACCCCGGGGCTTAGGGATTTTTTCAAAAAAATATTTTCTGCCGGTTAAGTTTTTGAGGGCTGATTTCTTGTCCTGTGATAAAAAGCCTTCGGTTTCGAGTGCCAAACCTTTCAGGAGAGCATTTTCAAGCTTTTGGCACCATTTTTGAGTGAATTGCCAAAAGTCAGATTTTTGCTGAAATTGTGACCCCGGGGGTTAGGGATTTTTTCAAAAAAATATTTTCTGCCGCTTAAGTTTTTGAGGGCTGATTTCTTGTCCTGTGATAAAAAGCCTTCTGTTTCCATCGCCAAAGCTTTCAGGGGAGCATTGGCAACCGATTGGCACCATTTTTGAGTGAACTGCCAAAAGTCAGATTTTTGCTGAAATTGTGACCCCGGGGCTTAGGGATTTTTTCAAAAAAATATTTTCTGCCGCTTAAGTTTTTGAGGTCTGATTTCTTGTCCTGTGATAAAAAGCCTTCTGTTTCGAGTGCCAAACCTTTCAGGAGAGCATTTTCAAGCTTTGGGCACCATTTTTTGAGTGAATTGCCAAAAGTCAGATTTTTGCGGAAATTGTGACCCCGGGGCTTAGGGATTTTTTCAAAAAAATATTTTCTGCCGGTTAAGTTGTTGAGGGTTGATTTCTTGTCCTGTGATAAAAAGCCTTCGGTTTCGAGTGCCAACCCTTTCAGGAGAGCATTTTCAAGCTTTGGGCACCATTTTTGAGTGAATTGCCAAAAGTCAGATTTTTGCTGAAATTGTGACCCCGGGGCTTAGGGATTTTTTCAAAAAAATATTTTCTGCCGCTTAAGTTGTTGAGGGCTGATTTCTTGTGCTGTGATAAAAAGCCTTCTGTTTTGAGTGCCAAACATTTCAGGAGAGCATTTGCAACCGGCTGGCACCATTTTTGAGTGAATTGCCAAAAGTCAGATTTTTGCTGAAATTGTGACCCCGGGGCTTAGGGATTTTTTCAAAAAAATATTTTCTGCCGCTTAAGTTTTTGAGGGCTGATTTCTTGTCCTGTGATAAAAAGACTTCTCTTTCCATCCCCAAAGCTTTCAGGGGAGCATTTGCAACCGGTTGGCACCATTTTTGAGTGAACTGCCAAAAGTCAGATTTTTGCTCTAATTGTGACTTTTTCAAAAAAATATTTCCTGCCGCTTAAGTTTTTGAGGGCTGATTTCTTGTCCTGTGATAAAAAGCCTTCGGTTTCGAGTGCCAACCCTTTCAGGAGAGCATTTTCAAGCTTTGGGCACCATTTTTGAGTGAATTGCCAAAAGTCAGATTTTTGCTGAAATTGTGACCCCGGGGCTTAGGGATTTTTTCAAAAAAATATTTTTTGCCGCTTAAGTTGTTGAGGGCTGATTTCTTGTCCTGTGATAAAAAGCCTTCTGTTTCCATCACCAAAGCTTTCAGGGGAGCATTTGCAACTGGTTGGCACCATTTTTGAGTGAACTGCCAAAAGTCAGATTTTTGCTGAAATTGTGACCCCGGGGCTTAGGGATTTTTTCAAAAAAATATTTTCTGCCGCTTAAGTTTTTGAGGTCTGATTTCTTGTCCTGTGATAAAAAGCCTTCTGTTTCGAGTGCCAAACCTTTCAGGAGAGCATTTTCAAGCTTTGGGCACCATTTTTTGAGTGAATTGCCAAAAGTCAGATTTTTGCGGAAATTGTGACCCCGGGGCTTAGGGATTTTTTCAAAAAAATATTTTCTGCCGGTTAAGTTGTTGAGGGTTGATTTCTTGTCCTGTGATAAAAAGCCTTCGGTTTCGAGTGCCAAACCTTTCAGGAGAGCATTTTCAAGCTTTTGGCACCATTTTTGAGTGAATTGTCAAAAGTCAGATTTTTGCTGAAATTGTGACCCCGGGGCTTAGGGATTTTTTCAAAAAAATATTTTCTGCCGCTTAAGTTGTTGAGGGCTGATTTCTTGTCCTGTGATAAAAAGCCTTCTGTTTCCATCGCCAAAGCTTTCAGGGGAGCATTTGCAACCGGTTGGCACCATTTTTGAGTGAATTGCCAAAAGTCGGATTTTTGCTGAAATTGTGACCCCGGGGCTTAGGGATTTTTTCAAAAAAATATTTTCTGCCGGTTAAGTTTTTGAGGGCTGATTTCTTGTCCTGTGATAAAAAGCCTTCGGTTTCGAGTGCCAACCCTTTCAGGAGAGCATTTTCAAGCTTTGGGCACCATTTTTGAGTGAACTGCCAAAAGTCAGATTTTTGCTGAAATTGTGACCCCGGGGCTTAGGGATTTTTTCAAAAAAATATTTTCTGCCGCTTAAGTTGTTGAGGGCTGATTTCTTGTCCTGTGATAAAAAGCCTTCGGTTTCGAGTGCCAAAGCTTTCAGGGTAGCATTTGCAACTGGTTGGCACCATTTTTGAGTGAACTGCCAAAAGTCAGATTTTTGTTGAAATTGTGACCCCGGCCGGGGCTTAGGGATTTTTTCAAAAAAATATTTTCTGCCGGTTAAGTTTTTGAGGTCTGATTTCTTGTCCTGTGATAAAAAGCCTTCTGTTTCGAGTTCCAAACCTTTCAGGGGAGCATTTGCAACTGGTTGGCACCATTTTTGAGTGAATTGCCAAAAGTCAGATTTTTGCTGAAATTGTGACCCCGGGGCTTACTGATTTTTTCAAAAAAATATTTTCTGCCGGTTAAGTTTTTGAGGCCTGATTTCTTGTCCTGTGATAAAAAGCCTTCGGTTTCGAGTGCCAAAGCTTTCAGGGTAGCATTTGCAACTGGTTGGCACCATTTTTGAGTGAACTGCCAAAAGTCAGATTTTTGCTGAAATTGTGACCCCGGGGCTTAGGGATTTTTTCAAAAAAATATTTTCTGCCGGTTAAGTTTTTGAGGTCTGATTTCTTGTCCTGTGATAAAAAGCCTTCTGTTTCGAGTGCCAAACCTTTCAGGGGAGCATTTGCAACTGGTTGGCACCATTTTTGAGTGAATTGCCAAAAGTCGGATTTTTGCTGAAATTGTGACCCCGGGGCTTAGGGATTTTTTCAAAAAAATATTTTCTGCCGCTTAAGTTGTTGAGGGCTGATTTCTTGTCCTGTGATAAAAAGACTTCTTTTTCCATCCCCAAAGCTTTCAGGGGAGCATTTGCAACCGGTTGGCACCATGTTTGAGTGAACTGCCAAAAGTCAGATTTTTGCTCTAATTGTGACCCCGGGGCTTAGGGATTTTTTCAAAAAAATATTTTCTGCCGGTTAAGTTTTTGAGGGCTGATTTCTTGTCCTGTGATAAAAAGCCTTCGGTTTCGAGTGCCAACCCTTTCAGGAGAGCATTTTTAAGCTTTGGGCACCATTTTTGAGTGAATTGCGAAAAGTCAGATTTTTGCTGAAATTGTGACCCCGGGGCTTAGGGATTTTTTCAAAAAAATATTTTCTGCCGCTTAAGTTGTTGAGGGCTGATTTCTTGTCCTGTGATAAAAAGCCTTCTGTTTCCATCACCAAAGCTTTCAGGGGAGCATTTGCAACCGGTTGGCACCATTTTTGAGTGAACTGCCAAAAGTCAGATTTTTGCTGAAATTGTGACCCCGGGGCTTAGGGATTTTTTCAAAAAAATATTTTCTGCCGGTTAAGTTGTTGAGGGCTGATTTCTTGTCCTGTGCTAAAAAGCCTTCGGTTTCGAGTGCCAAAGCTTTCAGGGTAGCATTTGCAACTAGTTGGCACCATTTTTGAGTGAACTGCCAAAAGTCAGATTTTTGCTGAAATTGTGACCCCGGGGCTTAGGGATTTTTTCAAAAAAATATTTTCTGCCGCTTAAGTTTTTGAGGTCTGATTTCTTGTCCTGTGATAAAAAGCCTTCTGTTTCGAGTGCCAAACCTTTCAGGAGAGCATTTTCAAGCTTTGGGCACCATTTTTTGAGTGAATTGCCAAAAGTCAGATTTTTGCGGAAATTGTGACCCCGGGGCTTAGGGATTTTTTCAAAAAAATATTTTCTGCTGGTTAAGTTTTTGAGGGCTGATTTCTTGTCCTGTGATAAAAAGCCTTCTGTTTCGAGTGCCAAACCTTTCAGGGGAGCATTTGCAACCAGTTGGCACCATTTTTGAGTGAATTGCCAAAAGTCGGATTTTTGCTGAAATTGTGACCCCGGGGCTTAGGGATTTTTTCAAAAAAATATTTTCTGCCGCTTAAGTTGTTGAGGGCTGATTTCTTGTCCTGTGATAAAAAGACTTCTGTTTCCATCCCCAAAGCTTTCAGGGGAGCATTTGCAACCGGTTGGCACCATTTTTGAGTGAACTGCCAAAAGTCAGATTTTTGCTCTAATTGTGACCCCGGGGCTTAGGGATTTTTTCAAAAAAATATTTTCTGCCGGTTAAGTTTTTGAGGGCTGATTTCTTGTCCTGTGATAAAAAGCCTTCGGTTTCGAGTGCCAAACCTTTCAGGAGAGCATTTTCAAGCTTTTGGCACCATTTTTGAGTGAATTGCCAAAAGTCAGATTTTTGCTGAAATTGTGACCCCGGGGGTTAGGGATTTTTTCAAAAAAATATTTTCTGCCGCTTAAGTTTTTGAGGGCTGATTTCTTGTCCTGTGATAAAAAGCCTTCTGTTTCCATCGCCAAAGCTTTCAGGGGAGCATTGGCAACCGGTTGGCACCATTTTTGAGTGAATTGCCAAAAGTCAGATTTTTGCTGAAATTGTGACCCCGGGGCTTACTGATTTTTTCAAAAAAATATTTTCTGCCGGTTAAGTTTTTGAGGCCTGATTTCTTGTCCTGTGCTAAAAAGCCTTCGGTTTCGAGTGCCAAAGCTTTCAGGGTAGCATTTGCAACTAGTTGGCACCATTTTTGAGTGAACTGCCAAAAGTCAGATTTTTGCTGAAATTGTGACCCCGGGGCTTAGGGATTTTTTCAAAAAAATATTTTCTGCCGCTTAAGTTTTTGAGGTCTGATTTCTTGTCCTGTGATAAAAAGCCTTCTGTTTCGAGTGCCAAACCTTTCAGGAGAGCATTTTCAAGCTTTGGGCACCATTTTTTGAGTGAATTGCCAAAAGTCAGATTTTTGCGGAAATTGTGACCCCGGGGCTTAGGGATTTTTTCAAAAAAATATTTTCTGCCGGTTAAGTTGTTGAGGGCTGATTTCTTGTCCTGTGATAAAAAGCCTTCTGTTTCGAGTGCCAAACCTTTCAGGGGAGCATTTGCAACCAGTTGGCACCATTTTTGAGTGAATTGCCAAAAGTCGGATTTTTGCTGAAATTGTGACCCCGGGGCTTAGGGATTTTTTCAAAAAAATATTTTCTGCCGCTTAAGTTTTTGAGGGCTGATTTCTTGTCCTGTGATAAAAAGCCTTCTGTTTCCATCCCCAAAGCTTTCAGGGGAGCATTGGCAACCGGTTGGCACCATTTTTGAGTGAATTGCCAAAAGTCAGATTTTTGCTGAAATTGTGACCCCGGGGCTTACTGATTTTTTCAAAAAAATATTTTCTGCCGGTTAAGTTTTTGAGGCCTGATTTCTTGTCCTGTGATAAAAAGCCTTCGGTTTCGAGTGCCAAGCCTTTCAGGGTAGCATTTGCAACTGGTTGGCACCATTTTTGAGTGAACTGCCAAAAGTCAGATTTTTGCTGAAATTGTGACCCCGGGGCTTAGGGATTTTTTCAAAAAAATATTTTCTGCCGGTTAAGTTTTTGAGGTCTGATTTCTTGTCCTGTGATAAAAAGCCTTCTGTTTCGAGTGCCAAACCTTTCAGGGGAGCATTTGCAACCGGTTGGCACCATTTTTGAGTGAATTGCCAAAAGTCAGATTTTTGCTGAAATTGTGACCCCGGGGCTTACTGATTTTTTCAAAAAAATATTTTCTGCCGCTTAAGTTGTTGAGGGCTGATTTCTTGTCCTGTGATAAAAAGACTTCTTTTTCCATCCCCAAAGCTTTCAGGGGAGCATTTGCAACTGGTTGGCACCATGTTTGAGTGAACTGCCAAAAGTCAGATTTTTGCTCTAATTGTGACCCCGGGGCTTAGGGATTTTTTCAAAAAAATATTTTCTGCCGGTTAAGTTTTTGAGGTCTGATTTCTTGTCCTGTGATAAAAAGCCTTCGGTTTCGAGTGCCAACCCTTTCAGGGGAGCATTTGCAACCGGTTGGCACCATTTTTGAGTGAATTGCCAAAAGTCGGATTTTTGCTGAAATTGTGACCCCGGGGCTTAGGGATTTTTTCAAAAAAATATTTTCTGCCGGTTAAGTTGTTGAGGGCTGATTTCTTGTTCTGTGATAAAAAGCCTTCTGTTTCCATTGCCAAAGCTTTCAGGGGAGCATTTGCAACCGGTTGCCACCATTTTTGAGTGAATTGCCAAAAGTCAGATTTTTGCTGAAATTGTGACCCCGGGGCTTAGGGATTTTTTCAAAAAAATATTTTCTGCCGGTTAAGTTTTTGAGGGCTGATTTCTTGTCCTGTGATAAAAAGCCTTGTTTCCATCGCCAAATCTTTCAGGGGAGCATTTCCAACTGGTTGGCATCATTTTTGAGTAAACTGCCAAAAGTCAGATTTTTGCTGAAATTGTGACCCCGGGGCTTACTGATTTTTTCAAAAAAATATTTTCTGCCGCTTAAGTTGTTGAGGGCTGATTTCTTGTCCTGTGATAAAAAGACTTCTTTTTCCATCCCCAAAGCTTTCAGGGGAGCATTTGCAACTGGTTGGCACCATGTTTGAGTGAACTGCCAAAAGTCAGATTTTTGCTCTAATTGTGACCCCGGGGCTTAGGGATTTTTTCAAAAAAATATTTTCTGCCGGTTAAGTTTTTGAGGTCTGATTTCTTGTCCTGTGATAAAAAGCCTTCGGTTTCGAGTGCCAACCCTTTCAGGGGAGCATTTGCAACCGGTTGGCACCATTTTTGAGTGAATTGCCAAAAGTCGGATTTTTGCTGAAATTGTGACCCCGGGGCTTAGGGATTTTTTCAAAAAAATATTTTCTGCCGGTTAAGTTGTTGAGGGCTGATTTCTTGTTCTGTGATAAAAAGCCTTCTGTTTCCATTGCCAAAGCTTTCAGGGGAGCATTTGCAACCGGTTGCCACCATTTTTGAGTGAATTGCCAAAAGTCAGATTTTTGCTGAAATTGTGACCCCGGGGCTTAGGGATTTTTTCAAAAAAATATTTTCTGCCGGTTAAGTTTTTGAGGGCTGATTTCTTGTCCTGTGATAAAAAGCCTTGTTTCCATCGCCAAATCTTTCAGGGGAGCATTTCCAACTGGTTGGCATCATTTTTGAGTAAACTGCCAAAAGTCAGATTTTTGCTGAAATTGTGACCCCGGGGCTTAGGGATTTTTTCAAAAAAATATTTTCTGCCGGTTAAGTTTTTGAGGGCTGATTTCTTGTCCTGTGATAAAAAGCCTTCTGTTTTAAGTGCCAAACATTTCAGGAGAGCATTTGCAACCGGCTGGCACCATTTTTGAGTGAATTGCGAAAAGTCAGATTTTTGCTGAAATTGTGACCCCTGGGGCTTAGGGATTCTTTCAAAAAAATATTTTCTGCCAGTTAATTTTTTGAGTCCTGATTTCTTGTCCTGTGATAAAAAGCCTTCTGTTTCCATCGCCAAAGCTTTCAGGGTAGCATTTGCAACTGGTTGGCACCATTTTTGAGTGAACTGCCAAAAGTCAGATTTTTGCTGAAATTGTGACCCCGGGGCTTAGGGATTTTTTTCAAAAAAATATTTTCTGCCGGTTAAGTTTTTGAGGGCTGATTTCTTGTCCTGTGATAAAAAGCCTTCTGTTTCGAGTGCCAAACCTTTCAGGGGAGCATTTGCAACCGGTTGGCACCATTTTTGAGTGAATTGCTAAAAGTCGGATTTTTGCTGAAATTGTGACCCCGGGGCTTAGGGATTTTTTCAAAAAAATATTTTCTGCCGCTTAAGTTGTTGAGGGCTGATTTCTTGTCCTGTGATAAAAAGACTTCTGTTTCCATCCCCAAAGCTTTCAGGGGAGCATTTGCAACCGGTTGGCACCATTTTTGAGTGAACTGCCAAAAGTCAGATTTTTGCTCTAATTGTGACCCCGGGGCTTAGGGATTTTTTCAAAAAAATATTTTCTGCCGGTTAAGTTTTTGAGGGCTGATTTCTTGTCCTGTGATAAAAAGCCTTCTGTTTCCATCGCCAAAGCTTTCAGGGGAGCATTGGCAACCGGTTGGCACCATTTTTGAGTGAATTGCCAAAAGTCAGATTTTTGCTGAAATTGTGACCCCGGGGCTTACGGATTTTTTCAAAAAAATATTTTCTGCCGGTTAAGTTTTTGAGGCCTGATCTCTTGTCCTGTGATAAAAAGCCTTCTCTTTCCATCGCCAAAGCTTTCAGGGGAGCATTTGCAACCGGCTGGCACCATTTTTGAGTGAACTGCCAAAAGTCAGATTTTTGCTGAAATTGTGACCCCGGGGCTTAGGGATTTTTTCAAAAAAATATTTTCTGCCGCTTAAGTTGTTGAGGGCTGATTTCTTGTCCTGTGATAAAAAGCCTTCGGTTTCGAGTGCCAAACCTTTCAGGGGAGCATTTGCAACTGGTTGGCATCATTTTTGAGTGAATTGCCAAAAGTCGGATTTTTGCTGAAATTGTGACCCCGGGGCTTAGGGATTTTTTCAAAAAAATATTTTCTGCCGCTTAAGTTGTTGAGGGCTGATTTCTTGTCCTGTGATAAAAAGCCTTCGGTTTCGAGTGCCAACCCTTTCAGGAGAGCATTTTCAAGCTTTGGGCACCATTTTTGAGTGAATTGCCAAAAGTCAGATTTTTGCTGAAATTGTGACCCCGGGGCTTAGGGATTTTTTCAAAAAAATATTTTTTGCCGCTTAAGTTGTTGAGGGCTGATTTCTTGTCCTGTGATAAAAAGCCTTCTGTTTCCATCACCAAAGCTTTCAGGGGAGCATTTGCAACCGGTTGGCACCATTTTTGAGTGAACTGCCAAAAGTCAGATTTTTGCTGAAATTGTGACCCCGGGGCTTAGGGATTTTTTCAAAAAAATATTTTCTGCCGGTTAAGTTGTTGAGGGCTGATTTCTTGTCCTGTGATAAAAAGCCTTCGGTTTCGAGTGCCAAAGCTTTCAGGGTAGCATTTGCAACTGGTTGGCACCATTTTTGAGTGAACTGCCAAAAGTCAGATTTTTGCTGAAATTGTGACCCCGGGGCTTAGGGATTTTTTCAAAAAAATATTTTCTGCCGCTTAAGTTTTTGAGGTCTGATTTCTTGTCCTGTGATAAAAAGCCTTCTGTTTCGAGTGCCAAACCTTTCAGGAGAGCATTTTCAAGCTTTGGGCACCATTTTTTGAGTGAATTGCCAAAAGTCAGATTTTTGCGGAAATTGTGACCCCGGGGCTTAGGGATTTTTTCAAAAAAATATTTTCTGCCGGTTAAGTTGTTGAGGGTTGATTTCTTGTCCTGTGATAAAAAGCCTTCGGTTTCGAGTGCCAAACCTTTCAGGAGAGCATTTTCAAGCTTTTGGCACCATTTTTGAGTGAATTGTCAAAAGTCAGATTTTTGCTGAAATTGTGACCCCGGGGCTTAGGGATTTTTTCAAAAAAATATTTTCTGCCGCTTAAGTTGTTGAGGGCTGATTTCTTGTCCTGTGATAAAAAGCCTTCTGTTTCCATCGCCAAAGCTTTCAGGGGAGCATTTGCAACCGGTTGGCACCATTTTTGAGTGAATTGCCAAAAGTCGGATTTTTGCTGAAATTGTGACCCCGGGGCTTAGGGATTTTTTCAAAAAAATATTTTCTGCCGGTTAAGTTTTTGAGGGCTGATTTCTTGTCCTGTGATAAAAAGCCTTCGGTTTCGAGTGCCAACCCTTTCAGGAGAGCATTTTCAAGCTTTGGGCACCATTTTTGAGTGAACTGCCAAAAGTCAGATTTTTGCTGAAATTGTGACCCCGGGGCTTAGGGATTTTTTCAAAAAAATATTTTCTGCCGGTTAAGTTGTTGAGGGTTGATTTCTTGTCCTGTGATAAAAAGCCTTCGGTTTCGAGTGCCAAACCTTTCAGGAGAGCATTTTCAAGCTTTTGGCACCATTTTTGAGTGAATTGCCAAAAGTCAGATTTTTGCTGAAATTGTGACCCCGGGGCTTAGGGATTTTTTCAAAAAAATATTTTCTGCCGCTTAAGTTGTTGAGGGCTGATTTCTTGTCCTGTGATAAAAAGACTTCTGTTTCCATCCCAAAAGCATTCAGGGGAGCATTTGCAACCGGTTGGCACCATTTTTGAGTGAACTGCCAAAAGTCAGATTTTTGCTCTAATTGTGACCCCGGGGCTTAGGGATTTTTTCAAAAAAATATTTTCTGCCGGTTAAGTTTTTGAGGGCTGATTTCTTGTCCTGTGATAAAAAGCCTTCGGTTTCGAGTGCCAACCCTTTCAGGAGAGCATTTTCAAGCTTTGGGCACCATTTTTGAGTGAATTGCCAAAAGTCAGATTTTTGCGGAAATTGTGACCCCGGGGCTTAGGGATTTTTTCAAAAAAATATTTTCTGCCGCTTAAGTTGTTGAGGGCTGATTTCTTGTCCTGTGATAAAAAGCCTTCGGTTTCGAGTGCCAAAGCTTTCAGGGTAGCATTTGCAACTGGTTGGCACCATTTTTGAGTGAACTGCCAAAAGTCAGATTTTTGTTGAAATTGTGACCCCGGCCGGGGCTTAGGGATTTTTTCAAAAAAATATTTTCTGCCGGTTAAGTTTTTGAGGCCTGATTTCTTGTCCTGTGATAAAAAGCCTTCGGTTTCGAGTGCCAAAGCTTTCAGGGTAGCATTTGCAACTGGTTGGCACCATTTTTGAGTGAACTGCCAAAAGTCAGATTTTTGCTGAAATTGTGACCCCGGGGCTTAGGGATTTTTTCAAAAAAATATTTTCTGCCGGTTAAGTTTTTGAGGTCTGATTTCTTGTCCTGTGATAAAAAGCCTTCTGTTTCGAGTGCCAAACCTTTCAGGGGAGCATTTGCAACTGGTTGGCACCATTTTTGAGTGAATTGCCAAAAGTCGGATTTTTGCTGAAATTGTGACCCCGGGGCTTAGGGATTTTTTCAAAAAAATATTTTCTGCCGCTTAAGTTGTTGAGGGCTGATTTCTTGTCCTGTGATAAAAAGACTTCGGTTTCGAGTGCCAACCCTTTCAGGAGAGCATTTTTAAGCTTTGGGCACCATTTTTGAGTGAATTGCGAAAAGTCAGATTTTTGCTGAAATTGTGACCCCGGGGCTTAGGGATTTTTTCAAAAAAATATTTTCTGCCGCTTAAGTTGTTGAGGGCTGATTTCTTGTCCTGTGATAAAAAGCCTTCTGTTTCCATCACCAAAGCTTTCAGGGGAGCATTTGCAACCGGTTGGCACCATTTTTGAGTGAACTGCCAAAAGTCAGATTTTTGCTGAAATTGTGACCCCGGGGCTTAGGGATTTTTTCAAAAAAATATTTTCTGCCGGTTAAGTTGTTGAGGGCTGATTTCTTGTCCTGTGCTAAAAAGCCTTCGGTTTCGAGTGCCAAAGCTTTCAGGGTAGCATTTGCAACTAGTTGGCACCATTTTTGAGTGAACTGCCAAAAGTCAGATTTTTGCTGAAATTGTGACCCCGGGGCTTAGGGATTTTTTCAAAAAAATATTTTCTGCCGCTTAAGTTTTTGAGGTCTGATTTCTTGTCCTGTGATAAAAAGCCTTCTGTTTCGAGTGCCAAACCTTTCAGGAGAGCATTTTCAAGCTTTGGGCACCATTTTTTGAGTGAATTGCCAAAAGTCAGATTTTTGCGGAAATTGTGACCCCGGGGCTTAGGGATTTTTTCAAAAAAATATTTTCTGCCGGTTAAGTTTTTGAGGGCTGATTTCTTGTCCTGTGATAAAAAGCCTTCTGTTTCGAGTGCCAAACCTTTCAGGGGAGCATTTGCAACCAGTTGGCACCATTTTTGAGTGAATTGCCAAAAGTCGGATTTTTGCTGAAATTGTGACCCCGGGGCTTAGGGATTTTTTCAAAAAAATATTTTCTGCCGGTTAAGTTGTTGAGGGCTGATTTCTTGTCCTGTGCTAAAAAGCCTTCGGTTTCGAGTGCCAAAGCTTTCAGGGTAGCATTTGCAACTAGTTGGCACCATTTTTGAGTGAACTGCCAAAAGTCAGATTTTTGCTGAAATTGTGACCCCGGGGCTTAGGGATTTTTTCAAAAAAATATTTTCTGCCGCTTAAGTTTTTGAGGTCTGATTTCTTGTCCTGTGATAAAAAGCCTTCTGTTTCGAGTGCCAAACCTTTCAGGAGAGCATTTTCAAGCTTTGGGCACCATTTTTTGAGTGAATTGCCAAAAGTCAGATTTTTGCGGAAATTGTGACCCCGGGGCTTAGGGATTTTTTCAAAAAAATATTTTCTGCCGCTTAAGTTGTTGAGGGCTGATTTCTTGTCCTGTGATAAAAAGACTTCTGTTTCCATCCCCAAAGCTTTCAGGGGAGCATTTGCAACCGGTTGGCACCATTTTTGAGTGAACTGCCAAAAGTCAGATTTTTGCTCTAATTGTGACCCCGGGGCTTAGGGATTTTTTCAAAAAAATATTTTCTGCCGGTTAAGTTTTTGAGGGCTGATTTCTTGTCCTGTGATAAAAAGCCTTCGGTTTCGAGTGCCAAACCTTTCAGGAGAGCATTTTCAAGCTTTTGGCACCATTTTTGAGTGAATTGCCAAAAGTCAGATTTTTGCTGAAATTGTGACCCCGGGGGTTAGGGATTTTTTCAAAAAAATATTTTCTGCCGCTTAAGTTTTTGAGGGCTGATTTCTTGTCCTGTGATAAAAAGCCTTCTGTTTCCATCGCCAAAGCTTTCAGGGGAGCATTGGCAACCGGTTGGCACCATTTTTGAGTGAATTGCCAAAAGTCAGATTTTTGCTGAAATTGTGACCCCGGGGCTTACTGATTTTTTCAAAAAAATATTTTCTGCCGGTTAAGTTTTTGAGGCCTGATTTCTTGTCCTGTGCTAAAAAGCCTTCGGTTTCGAGTGCCAAAGCTTTCAGGGTAGCATTTGCAACTAGTTGGCACCATTTTTGAGTGAACTGCCAAAAGTCAGATTTTTGCTGAAATTGTGACCCCGGGGCTTAGGGATTTTTTCAAAAAAATATTTTCTGCCGCTTAAGTTTTTGAGGTCTGATTTCTTGTCCTGTGATAAAAAGCCTTCTGTTTCGAGTGCCAAACCTTTCAGGGGAGCATTTGCAACCGGTTGGCACCATTTTTGAGTGAATTGCCAAAAGTCAGATTTTTGCTGAAATTGTGACCCCGGGGCTTACTGATTTTTTCAAAAAAATATTTTCTGCCGCTTAAGTTGTTGAGGGCTGATTTCTTGTCCTGTGATAAAAAGACTTCTTTTTCCATCCCCAAAGCTTTCAGGGGAGCATTTGCAACTGGTTGGCACCATGTTTGAGTGAACTGCCAAAAGTCAGATTTTTGCTCTAATTGTGACCCCGGGGCTTAGGGATTTTTTCAAAAAAATATTTTCTGCCGGTTAAGTTTTTGAGGTCTGATTTCTTGTCCTGTGATAAAAAGCCTTCGGTTTCGAGTGCCAACCCTTTCAGGGGAGCATTTGCAACCGGTTGGCACCATTTTTGAGTGAATTGCCAAAAGTCGGATTTTTGCTGAAATTGTGACCCCGGGGCTTAGGGATTTTTTCAAAAAAATATTTTCTGCCGCTTAAGTTGTTGAGGGCTGATTTCTTGTCCTGTGATAAAAAGACTTCTGTTTCCATCCCCAAAGCTTTCAGGGGAGCATTTGCAACCGGTTGGCACCATTTTTGAGTGAACTGCCAAAAGTCAGATTTTTGCTCTAATTGTGACCCCGGGGCTTAGGGATTTTTTCAAAAAAATATTTTCTGCCGCTTAAGTTTTTGAGGGCTGATTTCTTGTCCTGTGATAAAAAGCCTTCTGTTTCCATCCCCAAAGCTTTCAGGGGAGCATTGGCAACCGGTTGGCACCATTTTTGAGTGAATTGCCAAAAGTCAGATTTTTGCTGAAATTGTGACCCCGGGGCTTACTGATTTTTTCAAAAAAATATTTTCTGCCGGTTAAGTTTTTGAGGCCTGATTTCTTGTCCTGTGATAAAAAGCCTTCGGTTTCGAGTGCCAAAGCTTTCAGGGTAGCATTTGCAACTGGTTGGCACCATTTTTGAGTGAACTGCCAAAAGTCAGATTTTTGCTGAAATTGTGACCCCGGGGCTTAGGGATTTTTTCAAAAAAATATTTTCTGCCGGTTAAGTTTTTGAGGTCTGATTTCTTGTCCTGTGATAAAAAGCCTTCTGTTTCGAGTGCCAAACCTTTCAGGGGAGCATTTGCAACCGGTTGGCACCATTTTTGAGTGAATTGCCAAAAGTCGGATTTTTGCTGAAATTGTGACCCCGGGGCTTAGGGATTTTTTCAAAAAAATATTTTCTGCCGCTTAAGTTGTTGAGGGCTGATTTCTTGTCCTGTGATAAAAAGACTTCTGTTTCCATCCCCAAAGCTTTCAGGGGAGCATTTGCAACCGGTTGGCACCATTTTTGAGTGAACTGCCAAAAGTCAGATTTTTGCTCTAATTGTGACCCCGGGGCTTAGGGATTTTTTCAAAAAAATATTTTCTGCCGGTTAAGTTTTTGAGGGCTGATTTCTTGTCCTGTGATAAAAAGCCTTCTGTTTCCATCGCCAAAGCTTTCAGGGGAGCATTGGCAACCGGTTGGCACCATTTTTGAGTGAATTGCCAAAAGTCAGATTTTTGCTGAAATTGTGACCCCGGGGCTTACGGATTTTTTCAAAAAAATATTTTCTGCCGGTTAAGTTTTTGAGGCCTGATCTCTTGTCCTGTGATAAAAAGCCTTCTCTTTCCATCGCCAAAGCTTTCAGGGGAGCATTTGCAACTGGTTGGCACCATTTTTGAGTGAACTGCCAAAAGTCAGATTTTTGCTGAAATTGTGACCCCGGGGCTTAGGGATTTTTTCAAAAAAATATTTTCTGCCGCTTAAGTTTTTGAGGTCTGATTTCTTGTCCTGTGATAAAAAGCCTTCTGTTTCGAGTGCCAAACCTTTCAGGAGAGCATTTTCAAGCTTTGGGCACCATTTTTTGAGTGAATTGCCAAAAGTCAGATTTTTGCGGAAATTGTGACCCCGGGGCTTAGGGATTTTTTCAAAAAAATATTTTCTGCCGGTTAAGTTTTTGAGGGCTGATTTCTTGTCCTGTGATAAAAAGCCTTCTGTTTCGAGTGCCAAACCTTTCAGGGGAGCATTTGCAACCAGTTGGCACCATTTTTGAGTGAATTGCCAAAAGTCGGATTTTTGCTGAAATTGTGACCCCGGGGCTTAGGGATTTTTTCAAAAAAATATTTTCTGCCGCTTAAGTTGTTGAGGGCTGATTTCTTGTCCTGTGATAAAAAGCCTTCTGTTTCGAGTGCCAAACCTTTCAGGGGAGCATTTGCAACCGGTTGGCACCATTTTTGAGTGAACTGCCAAAAGTCAGATTTTTGCTCTAATTGTGACCCCGGGGCTTAGGGATTTTTTCAAAAAAATATTTTCTGCCGGTTAAGTTTTTGAGGGCTGATTTCTTGTCCTGTGATAAAAAGCCTTCTGTTTCCATCGCCAAAGCTTTCAGGGGAGCATTGGCAACCGGTTGGCACCATTTTTGAGTGAATTGCCATAAGTCAGATTTTTGCTGAAATTGTGACCCCGGGGCTTACGGATTTTTTCAAAAAAATATTTTCTGCCGGTTAAGTTTTTGAGGCCTGATCTCTTGTCCTGTGATAAAAAGCCTTCTCTTTCCATCGCCAAAGCTTTCAGGGGAGCATTTGCAACCGGCTGGCACCATTTTTGAGTGAACTGCCAAAAGTCAGATTTTTGCTGAAATTGTGACCCCGGGGCTTAGGGATATTTTCAAAAAAATATTTTCTGCCGGTTAAGTTTTTGAGGTCTGATTTCTTGTCCTGTGATAAAAAGCCTTCTGTTTCGAGTGCCAAACCTTTCAGGGGAGCATTTGCAACTGGTTGGCATCATTTTTGAGTGAATTGCCAAAAGTCGGATTTTTGCTGAAATTGTGACCCCGGGGCTTAGGGATTTTTTCAAAAAAATATTTTCTGCCGCTTAAGTTGTTGAGGGCTGATTTCTTGTCCTGTGATAAAAAGACTTCTTTTTCCATCCCCAAAGCTTTCAGGGGAGCATTTGCAACCGGTTGGCACCATTTTTGAGTGAACTGCCAAAAGTCAGATTTTTGCTCTAATTGTGACCCCGGGGCTTAGGGATTTTTTCAAAAAAATATTTTCTGCCGGTTAAGTTTTTGAGGGCTGATTTCTTGTCCTGTGATAAAAAGCCTTCGGTTTCGAGTGCCAACCCTTTCAGGAGAGCATTTTTAAGCTTTGGGCACCATTTTTGAGTGAATTGCGAAAAGTCAGATTTTTGCTGAAATTGTGACCCCGGGGCTTAGGGATTTTTTCAAAAAAATATTTTCTGCCGCTTAAGTTGTTGAGGGCTGATTTCTTGTCCTGTGATAAAAAGCCTTCTGTTTCCATCACCAAAGCTTTCAGGGGAGCATTTGCAACCGGTTGGCACCATTTTTGAGTGAACTGCCAAAAGTCAGATTTTTGCTGAAATTGTGACCCCGGGGCTTAGGGATTTTTTCAAAAAAATATTTTCTGCCGGTTAAGTTGTTGAGGGCTGATTTCTTGTCCTATGCTAAAAAGCCTTCGGTTTCGAGTGCCAAAGCTTTCAGGGTAGCATTTGCAACTGGTTGGCACCATTTTTGAGTGAACTGCCAAAAGTCAGATTTTTGCGGAAATTGTGACCCCGGGGCTTAGGGATTTTTTCAAAAAAATATTTTCTGCCGGTTAAGTTTTTGAGGGCTGATTTCTTGTCCTGTGATAAAAAGCCTTCTGTTTCGAGTGCCAAACCTTTCAGGGGAGCATTTGCAACCAGTTGGCACCATTTTTGAGTGAATTGCCAAAAGTCGGATTTTTGCTGAAATTGTGACCCCGGGGCTTAGGGATTTTTTCAAAAAAATATTTTCTGCCGGTTAAGTTGTTGAGGGCTGATTTCTTGTCCTGTGATAAAAAGCCTTCTGTTTCGAGTGCCAAACCTTTCAGGAGAGCATTTTCAAGCTTTGGGCACCATTTTTGAGTGAATTGCCAAAAGTCAGATTTTTGCTGAAATTGTGACCCCGGGGCTTAGGGATTTTTTCAAAAAAATATTTTCTGCCGCTTAAGTTGTTGAGGGCTGATTTCTTGTCCTGTGATAAAAAGCCTTCTGTTTCGATCGCCAAAGCTTTCAGGAGAGCGTTTTCAAGCTTTGGGCACCATTTTTGAGTGAACTGCCAAAAGTCAGATTTTTGCTGAAATTGTGACCCTGGGGCTTAGGGATTTTTTCAAAAAAATATTTTCTGCCGCTTAAGTTGTTGAGGGCTGATTTCTTGTCCTGTGATAAAAAGCCTTCTGTTTCGAGTGCCAAACCTTTCAGGGGAGCATTTGCAACCGGTTGGCACCATTTTTGAGTGAATTGCCAAAAGTCAGATTTTTCCTGAAATTGTGACCCCGGGGCTTAGGGATTTTTTCAAAAAAATACTTTCTGCCGGATAAGTTTTTGAGGTCTGATTTCTTGTCCTGTGATAAAAAGCCTTCTGTTTCCATCCCCAAAGCTTTCAGGGGAACATTTGCAACCGGTTGGCACCATTTTTTGAGTGAATTGCCAAAAGTCAGATTTTTGCGGAAATTGTGACCCCGGGGCTTAGGGATTTTTTCAAAAAAATATTTTCTGCCGGTTAAGTTTTTGAGGGCTGATTTCTTGTCCTGTTATAAAAAGCCTTCGGTTTCGAGTGCCAAACCTTTCAGGAGAGCATTTTCAAACTTTGGGCACCATTTTTGAGTGAATTGCCAAAAGTCAGATTTTTGCTGAAATTGTGACCCCGGGGCTTAGGGATTTTTTCAAAAAAATATTTTCTGCCGCTTAAGTTTTTGAGGGCTGATTTCTTGTCCTGTGATAAAAAGCCTTCTGTTTCCATTGCCAAAGCTTTCAGGAGAGCATTTTCAAGGTTTGGGCACCATTTTTGAGTGAATTGCCAAAAGTCAGATTTTTGCTGAAATTGTGACCCCGGGGCTTAGGGATTTTTTCAAAAAAATATTTTCTGCTGCTTAAGTTTTTGAGTACTGGTTTCTTGTCCTGTGATAAAAAGCCTTCTGTTTTGAGTGCCAAACATTTCAGGAGAGCATTTGCAACCGGCTGGCACCATTTTTGAGTGAATTGCGAAAAGTCAGATTTTTGCGGAAATTGTGACCCTGGGGCTTAGGGATTTTTTCAAAAAAATATTTTCTGCCGCTTAAGTTGTTGAGGGCTGATTTCTTGTCCTGTGATAAAAAGCCTTCTGTTTCGAGTGCCAAACCTTTCAGGGGAGCATTTGCAACCGGTTGGCACCATTTTTGAGTGAATTGCCAAAAGTCGGATTTTTGCTGAAATTGTGACCCCGGGGCTTAGGGATTTTTTCAAAAAAATACTTTCTGCCGGATAAGTTTTTGAGGGCTGATTTCTTGTCCTGTGATAAAAAGCCTCCGGTTTCGAGTGCCAAACCTTTCAGGAGAGCATTTTCAAGCTTTGGGCACCATTTTTGAGTGAATTGCCAAAAGTCAGATTTTTGCTGAAATTGTGACCCCGGGGCTTAAGGATTTTTTCAAAAAAATATTTTCTGCCGGTTAAGTTTTTGAGGGCTGATTTCTTGTCCTGTGATAAAAAGCCTTCTGTTTCGAGTGCCAAACCTTTCAGGAGAGCATTTTCAAGCTTTGGGCACCATTTTTGAGTGAATTGCCAAAAGTCAGATTTTTGCTGAAATTGTGACCCCGGGGCTTAGGGATTTTTTCAAAAAAATATTTTCTGCCGGTTAAGTTGTTGAGGGCTGATTTCTTGTCCTGTGATAAAAAGCCTTCTGTTTCGAGTGCCAAACCATTCAGGGGAGCATTTGCAACCGGTTGGCACCATTTTTGAGTAAATTGCCAAAAGTCGGATTTTTGCTCTAATTGTGACCCCGGGGCTTAGGGATTTTTTTCAAAAAAATATTTTCTGCCGGTTAAGTTTTTGAGGGCTGATTTCTTGTCCTGTGATAAAAAGCCTTCGGTTTCGAGTGCCAACCCTTTCAGGAGAGCGTTTTCAAGCTTTCGGCACCATTTTTGAGTGAACTGACAAAAGTCAGATTTTTGCTGAAATTGTGACCCCGGGGCTTAGGGATTTTTTCAAAAAAATATTTTCTGCCGGTTAAGTTGTTGAGGGCTGATTTCTTGTCCTGTGATAAAAAGCCTTCGGTTTCGAGTGCCAAACCTTTCAGGAGAGCATTTTCAAGCTTTTGGCACCATTTTTGAGTGAATTGCCAAAAGTCAGATTTTTGCTGAAATTGTGACCCCGGGGCTTAGGGATTTTTTCAAAAAAATATTTTCTGCCGGTTAAGTTTTTGAGGTCTGATTTCTTGTCCTGTGATAAAAAGCCTTCTGTTTCGAGTGCCAAATCTTTCAGGAGAGCATTTTCAAGCTTTGGGCACCATTTTTTGAGTGAATTGCCAAAAGTCAGATTTTTGCGGAAATTGTGACCCTGGGGCTTAGGGATTTTTTCAAAAAAATATTTTCTGCCGGTTAAGTTGTTGAGGGCTGATTTCTTGTCCTATGCTAAAAAGCCTTCGGTTTCGAGTGCCAAAGCTTTCAGGGTAGCATTTGCAACTGGTTGGCACCATTTTTGAGTGAACTGCCAAAAGTCAGATTTTTGCTGAAATTGTGACCCCGGGGCTTAGGGATTTTTTCAAAAAAATATTTTCTGCCGCTTAAGTTTTTGAGGTCTGATTTCTTGTCCTGTGATAAAAAGCCTTCTGTTTCGAGTGCCAAACCTTTCAGGAGAGCATTTTCAAGCTTTGGGCACCATTTTTTGAGTGAATTGCCAAAAGTCAGATTTTTGCGGAAATTGTGACAGCGGGGCTTAGGGATTTTTTCAAAAAAATATTTTCTGCCGGTTAAGTTTTTGAGGGCTGATTTCTTGTCCTGTGATAAAAAGCCTTCTGTTTCGAGTGCCAAACCTTTCAGGGTAGCATTTGCAACCAGTTGGCACCATTTTTGAGTGAATTGCCAAAAGTCGGATTTTTGCTGAAATTGTGACCCCGGGGCTTAGGGATTTTTTCAAAAAAATATTTTCTGCCGGTTAAGTTGTTGAGGGCTGATTTCTTGTCCTGTGATAAAAAGCCTTCTGTTTCGAGTGCCAAACCTTTCAGGAGAGCATTTGCAACCGGTTGGCACCATTTTTGAGTGAATTGCCAAAAGTCAGATTTTTGCTGAAAGTGTGACCCCGGGGCTTAGGGATTTTTTCAAAAAAATATTTTCTGCCGCTTAAGTTGTTGAGGGCTGATTTCTTGTCCTGTGATAAAAAGCCTTCTGTTTCCATCGCCAAAGCTTTCAGGGGAGCATTTGCAACCGGTTGGCACCATTTTTGAGTGAACTGCCAAAAGTCAGATTTTTGCTGAAATTGTGACCCCGGGGCTTAGGGATTTTTTGAAAAAAATATTTTCTGCCGGTTAAGTTGTTGAGGGCTGATTTCTTGTCCTGTGATAAAAAGCCTTCGGTTTCGAGTGCCAAAGCTTTCAGGGTAGCATTTGCAACTGGTTGGCACCATTTTTGAGTGAACTGCCAAAAGTCAGATTTTTGCTGAAATTGTGACCCCGGGGCTTAGGGATTTTTTCAAAAAAATATTTTCTGCCGGTTAAGTTTTTGAGGTCTGATTTCTTGTCCTGTGATAAAAAGCCGTCTGTTTCGAGTGCCAAACCTTTCAGGAGAGCATTTTCAAGCTTTGGGCACCATTTTTTGAGTGAATTGCCAAAAGTCAGATTTTTGCGGAAATTGTGACCCCGGGGCTTAGGGATTTTTTCAAAAAAATATTTTCTGCCGGTTACGTTTTTGAGGGCTGATTTCTTGTCCTGTGATAAAAAGCCTTCTGTTTCGAGTGCCAAACCTTTCAGGGGAGCATTTGCAACCAATTGGCACCATTTTTGAGTGAACTGCTATAAGTCAGATTTTTGCTGAAATTGTGACCCCGGGGCTTAGGGATTTTTTCAAAAAAATATTTTCTGCCGCTTAAGTTGTTCAGGGCTGATTTCTTGTCCTGTGATAAAAAGCCTTCTGTTTCCATCCCCAAAGCTTTCAGGGGAACATTTGCAACCGGTTGGCACCATTTTTGAGTGAACTGCCAAAAGTCAGATTTTTGCTCTAATTGTGACCCCGGGGCTTAGGGATTTTTTCAAAAAAATATTTTCTGCCGGTTAAGTTTTTGAGGTCTGATTTCTTGTCCTGTGATAAAAAGCCTTCTGTTTCGAGTGCCAAATCTTTCAGGAGAGCATTTTCAAGCTTTGGGCACCATTTTTTGAGTGAATTGCCAAAAGTCAGATTTTTGCGGAAATTGTGACCCTGGGGCTTAGGGATTTTTTCAAAAAAATATTTTCTGCCGCTTAAGTTGTTGAGGGCTGATTTCTTGTCCTGTGATAAAAAGCCTTCTGTTTCGAGTGCCAAACCTTTCAGGGGAGCATTTGCAACCGGTTGGCACCATTTTTGAGTGAATTGCCAAAAGTCGGATTTTTGCTGAAATTGTGACCCCGGGGCTTAGGGATTTTTTCAAAAAAATACTTTCTGCCGGATAAGTTTTTGAGGGCTGATTTCTTGTCCCGTGATAAAAAGCCTCCGGTTTCGAGTGCCAAACCTTTCAGGAGAGCATTTTCAAGCTTTGGGCACCATTTTTGAGTGAATTGCCAAAAGTCAGATTTTTGCTGAAATTGTGACCCCGGGGCTTAAGGATTTTTTCAAAAAAATATTTTCTGCCGGTTAAGTTTTTGAGGGCTGATTTCTTGTCCTGTGATAAAAAGCCTTCTGTTTCGAGTGCCAAAACTTTCAGGAGAGCATTTTCAAGCTTTGGGCACCATTTTTGAGTGAATTGCCAAAAGTCAGATTTTTGCTGAAATTGTGACCCCGGGGCTTAGGGATTTTTTCAAAAAAATATTTTCTGCCGGTTAAGTTGTTGAGGGCTGATTTCTTGTCCTGTGATAAAAAGCCTTCTGTTTCGAGTGCCAAACCATTCAGGGGAGCATTTGCAACCGGTTGGCACCATTTTTGAGTAAATTGCCAAAAGTCGGATTTTTGCTCTAATTGTGACCCCGGGGCTTAGGGATTTTTTCAAAAAAATATTTTCTGCCGGTTAAGTTTTTGAGGGCTGATTTCTTGTCCTGTGATAAAAAGCCTTCGGTTTCGAGTGCCAACCCTTTCAGGAGAGCGTTTTCAAGCTTTGGGCACCATTTTTGAGTGAACTGCCAAAAGTCAGATTTTTGCTGAAATTGTGACCCCGGGGCTTAGGGATTTTTTCAAAAAAATATTTTCTGCCGGTTAAGTTTTTGAGGTCTGATTTCTTGTCCTGTGATAAAAAGCCTTCTGTTTCGAGTGCCAAATCTTTCAGGAGAGCATTTTCAAGCTTTGGGCACCATTTTTTGAGTGAATTGCCAAAAGTCAGATTTTTGCGGAAATTGTGACCCTGGGGCTTAGGGATTTTTTCAAAAAAATATTTTCTGCCGCTTAAGTTGTTGAGGGCTGATTTCTTGTCCTGTGATAAAAAGCCTTCTGTTTCGAGTGCCAAACCTTTCAGGGGAGCATTTGCAACCGGTTGGCACCATTTTTGAGTGAATTGCCAAAAGTCGGATTTTTGCTGAAATTGTGACCCCGGGGCTTAGGGATTTTTTCAAAAAAATACTTTCTGCCGGATAAGTTTTTGAGGGCTGATTTCTTGTCCTGTGATAAAAAGCCTCCGGTTTCGAGTGCCAAACCTTTCAGGAGAGCATTTTCAAGCTTTGGGCACCATTTTTGAGTGAATTGCCAAAAGTCAGATTTTTGCTGAAATTGTGACCCCGGGGCTTAAGGATTTTTTCAAAAAAATATTTTCTGCCGGTTAAGTTTTTGAGGGCTGATTTCTTGTCCTGTGATAAAAAGCCTTCTGTTTCGAGTGCCAAACCTTTCAGGAGAGCATTTTCAAGCTTTGGGCACCATTTTTGAGTGAATTGCCAAAAGTCAGATTTTTGCTGAAATTGTGACCCCGGGGCTTAGGGATTTTTTCAAAAAAATATTTTCTGCCGGTTAAGTTGTTGAGGGCTGATTTCTTGTCCTGTGATAAAAAGCCTTCTGTTTCGAGTGCCAAACCATTCAGGGGAGCATTTGCAACCGGTTGGCACCATTTTTGAGTAAATTGCCAAAAGTCGGATTTTTGCTCTAATTGTGACCCCGGGGCTTAGGGATTTTTTCAAAAAAATATTTTCTGCCGGTTAAGTTTTTGAGGTCTGATTTCTTGTCCTGTGATAAAAAGCCTTCTGTTTCGAGTGCCAAATCTTTCAGGAGAGCATTTTCAAGCTTTGGGCACCATTTTTTGAGTGAATTGCCAAAAGTCAGATTTTTGCGGAAATTGTGACCCTGGGGCTTAGGGATTTTTTCAAAAAAATATTTTCTGCCGCTTAAGTTGTTGAGGGCTGATTTCTTGTCCTGTGATAAAAAGCCTTCTGTTTCGAGTGCCAAACCTTTCAGGGGAGCATTTGCAACCGGTTGGCACCATTTTTGAGTGAATTGCCAAAAGTCGGATTTTTGCTGAAATTGTGACCCCGGGGCTTAGGGATTTTTTCAAAAAAATACTTTCTGCCGGATAAGTTTTTGAGGGCTGATTTCTTGTCCTGTGATAAAAAGCCTCCGGTTTCGAGTGCCAAACCTTTCAGGAGAGCATTTTCAAGCTTTGGGCACCATTTTTGAGTGAATTGCCAAAAGTCAGATTTTTGCTGAAATTGTGACCCCGGGGGGTTAGGGATTTTTTCAAAAACATATTTTCTGCCGGTTAAGTTTTCGAGGGCTGATTTCTTGTCCTGTGATAAAAAGCCTTCTGTTTCGAGTGCCAAACCTTTCAGGAGAGCATTTTCAAGCTTTTGGCAACATTTTTGAGTGAATTGCCAAAAGTCAGATTTTCGCTGAAATTGTGACCCCGGGGCTTAGGGATTTTTTCAAAAAAATATTTTCTGCCGGTTAAGTTTTTGAGGGCTGATTTCTTGTCCTGTGATAAAAAGCCTTCTGTTTCGAGTGCCAAACCTTTCAGGAGAGCATTTTCAAGCTTTGGGCACCATTTTTGAGTGAATTGCCAAAAGTCAGATTTTTGCTGAAATTGTGACCCCGGGGCTTAGGGATTTTTTCAAAAAAATATTTTCTGCCGGTTAAGTTGTTGAGGGCTGATTTCTTGTCCTGTGATAAAAAGCCTTCTGTTTCGAGTGCCAAACCATTCAGGGGAGCATTTGCAACCGGTTGGCACCATTTTTGAGTAAATTGCCAAAAGTCGGATTTTTGCTCTAATTGTGACCCCGGGGCTTAGGGATTTTTTCAAAAAAATATTTTCTGCCGGTTAAGTTTTTGAGGGCTGATTTCTTGTCCTGTGATAAAAAGCCTTCGGTTTCGAGTGCCAACCCTTTCAGGAGAGCGTTTTCAAGCTTTGGGCACCATTTTTGAGTGAACTGCCAAAAGTCAGATTTTTGCTGAAATTGTGACCCCGGGGCTTAGGGATTTTTTCAAAAAAATATTTTCTGCCGGTTAAGTTGTTGAGGGCTGATTTCTTGTCCTGTGATAAAAAGCCTTCGGTTTCGAGTGCCAAACCTTTCAGGAGACCATTTTCAAGCTTTTGGCACCATTTTTGAGTGAATTGCCAAAAGTCAGATTTTTGCTGAAATTGTGACCCCGGGGCTTAGGGATTTTTTCAAAAAAATATTTTCTGCCGGTTAAGTTTTTGAGGTCTGATTTCTTGTCCTGTGATAAAAAGCCTTCTGTTTCGAGTGCCAAATCTTTCAGGAGAGCATTTTCAAGCTTTGGGCACCATTTTTTGAGTGAATTGCCAAAAGTCAGATTTTTGCGGAAATTGTGACCCTGGGGCTTAGGGATTTTTTCAAAAAAATATTTTCTGCCGCTTAAGTTGTTGAGGGCTGATTTCTTGTCCTGTGATAAAAAGCCTTCTGTTTCGAGTGCCAAACCTTTCAGGGGAGCATTTGCAACCGGTTGGCACCATTTTTGAGTGAATTGCCAAAAGTCGGATTTTTGCTGAAATTGTGACCCCGGGGCTTAGGGATTTTTTCAAAAAAATACTTTCTGCCGGATAAGTTTTTGAGGGCTGATTTCTTGTCAAGTGATAAAAAGCCTCCGGTTTCGAGTGCCAAACCTTTCAGGAGAGCATTTTCAAGCTTTGGGCAGCATTTTTGAGTGAATTGCCAAAAGTCAGATTTTTGCTGAAATTGTGACCCCGGGGCTTAAGGATTTTTTCAAAAAAATATTTTCTGCCGGTTAAGTTTTTGAGGGCTGATTTCTTGTCCTGTGATAAAAAGCCTTCTGTTTCGAGTGCCAAACCTTTCAGGAGAGCATTTTCAAGCTTTGGGCACCATTTTTGAGTGAATTGCCAAAAGTCAGATTTTTGCTCTAATTGTGACCCCGGGGCTTAGGGATTTTTTCAAAAAAATATTTTCTGCCGGTTAAGTTTTTGAGGGCTGATTTCTTGTCCTGTGATAAAAAGCCTTCGGTTTCGAGTGCCAACCCTTTCAGGAGAGCATTTTCAAGCTTTGGGCACCATTTTTGAGTGAACTGCCAAAAGTCAGATTTTTGCTGAAATTGTGACCCCGGGGCTTAGGGATTTTTTCAAAAAAATATTTTCTGCCGGTTAAGTTGTTGAGGGCTGATTTCTTGTCCTGTGATAAAAAGCCTTCGGTTTCGAGTGCCAACCCTTTCAGGAGAGCGTTTTCAAGCTTTGGGCACCATTTTTGAGTGAACTGCCAAAAGTCAGATTTTTGCTGAAATTGTGACCCCGGGGCTTAGGGATTTTTTCAAAAAAATATTTTCTGCCGGTTAAGTTGTTGAGGGCTGATTTCTTGTCCTGTGATGAAAAGCCTTCGGTTTCGAGTGCCAAACCTTTCAGGAGAGCATTTTCAAGCTTTTGGCACCATTTTTGAGTGAATTGCCAAAAGTCAGATTTTTGCTGAAATTGTGACCCCGGGGCTTAGGGATTTTTTCAAAAAAATATTTTCTGCCGGTTAAGTTTTTGAGGGCTGATTTCTTGTCCTGTGATAAAAAGCCTTCTGTTTCGAGTGCCAAACCTTTCAGGGGAGCATTTGCAACCAGTTGGCACCATTTTTGAGTGAACTGCTATAAGTCAGATTTTTGCTGAAATTGTGACCCCGGGGCTTAGGGATTTTTTCAAAAAAATATTTTCTGCCGCTTAAGTTGTTCAGGGCTGATTTCTTGTCCTGTGATAAAAAGCCTTCTGTTTCCATCCCCAAAGCTTTCAGGGGAACATTTGCAACCGGTTGGC